>NC_140590.1:655288789-656522539 GCF_964204655.1 Triturus cristatus | reverse complement strand
GTAATGTTTTATTTCTCTCCACCCCGAGGCTGCACTTGTGTCAAAAAGACAAGGTTTCCAGCAAAAATTGTATTATTTTTTGGATCCATTTCACAGGGGAGCAAATAAACCAAAGAAGGAAAGAGAGGGTAATACCCGTTTCTTGAAGTCTCGGTTTTCACTAACTGAGGAGCGAGACAGAATGAGAGGTAAGACTCGGAGGATTAGATGCCGTCACCGTGGCGTGCGCGCACAGTTTAATTTATGGGGACTTGGGGAGTCTGAAGAGGCTTGCTTGCAGGCGCAGCCCCTCCGCTGAGAGTGAGGGGGCCCCTGGAGCGTGAGGCCCCCCCGCGCTGCGGGGGCCTGTGTTACGCCCCTGGCTAGGGGTACTATGATATGGCTGCCACGTGCATCAGTGAGTGCATGGTCTGTGGAGATGGATGAACAAGGGTGTGAATAAATGGGATATATGTGTATGTACTTGTGGAATAGAACCTACCTTTCGCCAGATGTGGCACCATTAGATGTACTACACAAACATACATTTTTTTATTTTAATTGGGTAAATTTAAAGTGCAGAAAAATGTTCTTAAAACGTTCCAAATTAGGAAAAAATTTCTGCACAGGAGGGAACATTTTTCTGCCCTTTAAATTTCCCCCATTAAAAAGAAATGGCAGCATTTTTCAGTTATAAATATGGCAGAGTGTCTACCAGCCACTGGGAGCAAGATGCCTTCTGTATGTAATTGCAACATTTTGAAATAGGAGCAAATTCCCCTGGAGCATGGCAGCGTCATTTTTGGCCCTACCCTTATACGTCACAAATACGCAACATAAACGTTCACTTAGAAGCTGTTCTCTGTGTGCCCTAACAATATGTTGCACTTGACATCATTATTGAAGTGCATTTACTGTAGGATTACAGAATTCATATATACTGTGTGCCTTAACTGTATTAAATGAACATTTATTGTTTAGGTGATTGAATAAACCATCCTCACAATACTGACATGTATCCACATTAGCAAGGACAATGTATTTATGAAATGTGGGTACTAATGTTTCACCTTTGCATTTGAATGTAGCTCTTAGTCACATTTAAAGACGTATACTCAAAGTTATTTGACTTTTTATGAACCTTAACACAAATCTAATGTACTGTGAGTTTTATTAATTTGTGTTTGAATGTGAATGCACATATTAAATGTGCACCATTATTGTGTAGCCAAATAGTTTGCACTGTTAATTGAATCTGATTGATTTAATGGTAATTCCCTTTACCGCTCAGTCAGCGAAGATAAAGCCCACCTGATAACCAATGGTAATAGGGTTGGCCCAGAGTGCTGCACCAAGTTGGTAGCTCATCGGATGGTTCATCACTGAAGTGAGGGAGTTAGGGTGTCCCATTAGAAATTGCCCAAGCCCAGTCCAATGTCCTAAAGCCAATGGATTAATGGAGTTCCAGCGGTTCGGAAACGAGTTGTAGTAGTGGAGGTGCGAGTATTAATAGGTTTGCGTGTCGCATTCGATTATGCTTAGCTTGCGGTATTTTGCAATGATCTTGTGGTCTTTTACAGATATGTTTAAAGTTGTTGTGTGAATGTGAGACTTAATGCAGGGACGCTGAAGGGGTTATTGGGTCTGACGTGGCCTAAGATATTGAGATAAACAGATAAGTTATCAGTTTAGAAGCCTCTGAGTGTAGTTGTCTGCTGTGTGGTGCTGATCGAGAGACGTCGTCAACATCATTATTGAGATAGAGACATTATGATTGTGTGATTGTGAGGTGTGGTTGGTATAGTGAATCTCAGTGCACACGGAGGAACTTTTTCAATCCGAGTGAGACACCACTGGTCGGGGTTTCATTTAAAGTGGATGTCCGGGTAGGTCGAAAAGTGTTGCTCCAGACCGTTCTTGTGCAATTTAATCTTTAATTTCTTGAGTGGAGCAAAAAAAGTAAGGTGTTGAAATTGCTTGCATTATTTTGTGTGCCTAAATTGCTGCGAGAACGCGCTTATGAGATTTGTAAAGGAGGGTGAGCTCCTGCAAAGAGTGAGGTTGATGTCACGGCGTGCCGTGCTGATATTGGTTGGTTGTTGTACAGCCGCACTGGTATCGCTTGATTATGTCATAAAGAGCAGCAATGGTATTGGTTGTGAACACCAAACAGAGAATTGTGGGTGAAAAATCATTTCCTGGTTTAAATGAAAGGTAATTTGTGAATTTTGCATATTTTGATTGAAAAGGAAATTCTTTAAAGCACTACAAAGCCTAATAAAGGGAGATATGACTTTACCTGCTAGAAAGGGGGGAGGAGGCACCACCACCTGAAGGTACGCCAAGTCATCATATGGTAATAGACGTGGGTCTTCACACGTGTATTTGTCTCAAACAATGGCATAAGATCACTGGGAAGGATTGTCCTTTGACATTTCCTCGTTATGGCACATTCAATTTTGAGAATCATTGAACATTTAAGAAGAATGTTGTATGACATGAAACCTTTTCCTAGACCTACACAACCTTAGACAGAGAGAGAGATTTCAAGGAAAAGTCAAGAAAGCTATACAAACTTGTGCGGATGCTAGATGGGATGCAGAACAGAAAACATGGAGAAATGACATGATTGTGAGAGCTTGATTGTATTTTGCATTAACGAGTGAGGAAGAAGTGAAAGGTAAATGAAAGGATAAGAAAAAAATAAAGAGGCAGATGATACAGACAATAAAGTTGAGGACAGTGATAGAAGATTTTATAACCAAATTATTGTTGAACAGTCCATCCTCATACAAAGTGACTAAAGTCAGAGGAGATAGTCATGTACATACCGGTGAGAGTTTTGATGTGCCTACTGCACCAATAGATGTGCGTTCTAATTCAATGGGCAAAAGATCAGGAATGACAGTACCTCAAAATTCACTGTTATAAATGCCGAAGATGCACTGACCGTCCCTATCACAATTGATCCAGTAGTTCCTTTGTATAAGCCTGGATCGGCAGGGAATACTACACATACTTTGACTGTTCCTACTGGAATGAGTACTACAGCTAGTAATCCTGTGGATTCGACAATTAAATATCATGTTCCTTTGGTTCTGACACAAGGGAATTCCCCATGTGCTGCAAGTGCAGACCCTGCATTAAATCAGATAGGGTTTGACCCAGCTAGAAGGTTCTCCCAATGATCGCCACCCTTTTTCATTCCCAAAACGAATATGCTTCCAAATGTTAAATACAGTACCCCCAGGAAAGATATAGCTATGGATTCTGACATGTCTCTTTAGAACTCACCACCCAATGCCAATAGTGGTTCCTTTAGTGGAGAGATCATTTTCAATACTCCGGCAGAACAACCTGGTCTTACTGCCTAAGAGTTTGATGATGTGTTCAAAGTTATGGAGTTTATTTTCTTAGAGCAGGACTGACCTGGCATCATTCACAAATGAATTTTCTGAAATTGAGAGAGAACCAAGTGGAATGGTACAGACAGGTTAACAGGTTTGTAAAGATATCAACGGTTCTGTTGGTAGATTTGAATAACATATGAAATTATGTTCCCAGGTAACTTGTGGGTCAAATGAAAAATTGCTGTGGAGTGACCCAAGGAGGAGTCGATGAGACATCCTATATCAAACACTCCGTCACTAGTGGTGATGAAAAAGTATCATCAGGTTATTACATTTTTGAAATCAAAATGATCGCCTAAAGATATTGAACTACCCAAGAGGCCAAAGAAATAATACATGCCTATTATTAGAGACTATTACAGGCATTTAAGCAGTATAGCGGGACAGAGATGATTGCGATTAAAGACATGGGACATATTGTGTACAAGTTTGTGCATAGACTTCAACCTGAGATTAGTTTGATAATTCAACAGCATTTGATTTGTTGGCAGAGTAAGCCCCTTGATGAAATACTGAGATATGCCAAGTACTGTAGTGCTGAATTGGAAATGAAATGTAAGAAATTGAAAGAAATTGATGATAGTGCATATAAAAGTCACACAGCGAGGTCAGAATCAGAAGTATTTTGAGAATGTTGGTCCCATGCAGGGAGTGTATCAACAGGGAGTGTTCTGTGGTACCGAATCCAGGTGTGATTTTGTTTCAGATTCCATGTTAGGCTTAGTAGTTCTCTGTCATTGACTTGTACCACAGGGTATACGGAGAGCACAACCATCTTTAACCAGATACTCAAAAAGAATCTGGAGTCTCTGGTGATGCCCTATCATTCAGTGCTGGCCTGGTATATGGACAACCTACTGGTGCTGTCAAATACAAAGAATGCTTGCAAACGAGATGCTATTGCTCTGTTGAACCACTTAGCTGAGAATGGACATAAAGTATACCCAACCAAACTGAAGTACTGTAAGAAAGAGGTCCTGTACCTAGGGCATCACATTGGGAAAGCAGCAAGAAAGGTGTCACAAGAGAGGATCTTGGGCGATTCTGAAAAAGAATCTGAAAGCTACCCAGAAAGAAATCAGGATGTTCTGGGGAATAGTGACCTACAGTAGACAGTGGATACTCAACTTTTCCCTAGTGGGCAAGCCTTCACAGAAGCTGATACACCGAGATGTGTCGGATCTGGTGCCATGGGATAACATCTGCATGCATGCCTTCTCAATGCTGAGAGAAAGTCTCTGTCATGCCTCAGTGCGGGGAATGCCTGATTACAATAAATGTTTTGCTTTGTTTCGCAGTAAGAGGAAGGCTGCGCTCTTTCAGTGCTAATCCAGATGCACGGTAAGGCTCGTAGGCCAGTTGTACATTTTCAGCTACACTTGACCCAGTAGCTACTGCTTTGCCTGGCTGTCTCAAAGTCGTGGCTTCTACAGGTGTCAGCATAGAGCAGTCCGAGAGCATTGTTATGGGTCATTCTCTAACTGTTTTTGTTCCCCATTCTGTGGAGGTACTGTTAACCCGGCACCAGAACATAGTATCTTACCAGTAGTCACCTTACCAAGTATGAGCAAGGTATATTCCAGCGGAAAAAATTACCCTTAGAAGTTCTACAACTCTTAATCCAGCAACAATGTTGCCGATACCTGGGAATGAAAATGTTGAAAGTGAACTTGAACATGGCTGTCTTGATGTTACTGAACTATGCACCAAACCAAGACCGGACATACAAGACGTGCCACTACCTGAACCAGATTATGTGATGTTTGTTGATGGCGCATTGTTATGAGACCTTAAAGGAAACCTGTGAGCTGCCTACATAGTCTTTACTGTCTCAGGTGTTGACAAAGCCTCCTGGCTTCAAGGAGTATTTTCTG
Source organism: Triturus cristatus (assembly GCF_964204655.1). Lineage (NCBI taxonomy): Eukaryota > Metazoa > Chordata > Amphibia > Caudata > Salamandridae > Triturus > Triturus cristatus. Next base: position 656,517,276 of record NC_140590.1, on the reverse strand, counting down.
CACAAGTAGCCAAATTGCTTTTATTAGAGCATTCTGTGTTTCAGAACAGATAAGAGTGACCATTTTCATTGACAATCAGTATGGCTTTGGTGTTCATGACTTTGAACAGTTATGGTCACAATGCGGATTTATGTCGTCTTCAGTGTCACCTATCCACAATGGCAAAAGTGTACAAAATTTGTTGAAGGCATTACAGCTACCTGCCCAGATTGCAGCTGTGTGCTGACACCGCCATAGAACTGATTATATTACTGTGAGCAACAGGTATGCAGACGAGACAGCCAGATATCGTGCCGTGAATGCTTGTAACTTCAATTGGGAATAACAAAATGAAAGAATAGATGAGACAGATTACAATCTGTTGTTAACCACAATTGATATTTGAGAGGAAGTTAAGAGGTTACAGGAGGAAGTTTCAGAAGCAGAACAGCAAAGATGGATTAGAGCCGTTTGTGTCAAATGAGATGAGGACAACATTTGTCTTTCAGGAGATGGAAGACCTGTGTTGCCAGATAGCTTGTTACCTCCAATGGCGAGTGTTAGAAATGGGGGTCTCTAGTTGGCAAGGGCTTGCACCTTTGTCCAAATGGGGACCCTTCTTCCTAGTCAGGATAAGGGAGTTACACTCCAACAATATCCCCTGCTCACCCCCTTGGTAGCTTGGCACGAGCAGTCAGGCTTATATTAGAAGCAGTGTGTAAAGCATTTGCACATAACCCACAAGAATACAGTGTAAGCACTACAAAAGGACACCACACCAGTTTAGAAAAATATACAATATTTTTATATACTTAAGACAAGACCCAAAACGATAAAAATCCACAATACCGTGCTTAAAAATCAACAGTTATCAAAACGTGCTTTTAGAAACAGTTCCTTGATGTCAATAGCTCCGTCCGGGGCTATCACGGCGTCTTAAGCAAACAAATCCAAACAGTTCTGGCTGACGGCGTCGCGAGCCAGCTACGGTGTTGGGAAGACCCGCAAACAGTACCTTTTAGAAATGCAGGGCGTCGGCGACCTCTCGTTGAGTTTCTGAAAACACGGCGTCTGCAACCGTCGGTTCTGGAGGTCGGTGCAAGAGTCGTCGGGGCCCACGAAGTCACACTCGCTGCAAGTCGATCTCCTCCATGTTGGAGTAAGGAGCGCTGGCGTTGGCAGGCGTCGGGTGCTGTGGTGCGAAGTGCAGGGGTGCGGCGTGCGGTGCGCTCAGGTCGCGGTGCGAGCAGCAGCTCGGTGGCAGAGTTAGATGGCGTCATCTGTGAGACCAGGGTCGCGGTGCGAGATGAAGGTGGTGCTCGTCACGGTGCTGGCAGGTCACAGTGCAGGCAGCGGCGGCGTTGTTGCTGAAGCGCTGTCGTTGGCGGACGAACGCGAGTCGATGGCACCGGTGTCGGTAGGCCAAGGCTGCGGTGCAGGATAAGGGCCGTGCGTCGTGTTACTTTACGAGCGGTGCTCTCGAACCACGATGCAAGCAGCGGTGTCGATTTCGGCGTGGAGCGAGTCGTCAGGGAGGCCAAGGCATCGTCGTAAAGTGAGGAGGTGCGGAGTGCGGTGCCTACAGGTCACGGTGTGAGCAGCGGCTCGGTGGCAGCATCAGCAGGCGTCGTCGGTGAGACCAGGTTCGCAGTGCAGCGTTGCTGCGGTGCCAAGGCGTCGTCGTGAAGCAGAGTGCGGTGCCCACAGGTCGCGGTGCGAGCAGGGTCTCGGTGGCGGCGTCAGCAGGCATCATTGGTGAGACCAGGGTCGCGGTGCGGTGTTGCGGCGATGCCCTCTGGGGTTCCTTCGGGACACGGAGTTGGCAGCGGCGTCGTAGACGTCGTCGAGTTGCTTTCCTTCTGTTGCAGCACAAATCACACAGTCCCCAGTGCTGAGGGCAGAAGAGCTTGAAGTCTTTGATATACCTGAGACTTCGTGAACAGGGGGCAAGCTCTACCTCAAGCCCTTAGAGAAACCCACAAAAGTAGATTGCAGAAAGTTCAGTCCAGTCCTTTCACTTCCCAAGACAGAAGCAGCCATTGCAGGCCAACACAGCAAAGCACACAGCAAAGTGGTACTCCCTCCTCACAGCTTCTCCAGCTCTTCTTCTTGGCAGTCTTCTTGATCCAGCTCAGAGGTCTGGGCCCCAATATTTATACCCCAAAATCCTTTGAACTCTTAGGCACAGAGTGTCGGTGCCCAGCAAGAACCAGTTCTGCCTTCTCTGGTGTGATTTCCTGACAGGAGGTGGAGACGGCATTGTCAGAGGCAGACCAGGCCTTTTGAGGTGCAAGGAAATCTCGTCCCCCTTCCCCCATCGCAGCCCAGGTCTATTCAGCCCTTTCCTGACCTACCTAGACTATCTGCTCCCCAGCCTTTTGTCATCCAAAACCCATATTCCAGCAGAGGCACACAGGATGACTGAGAAAGAAAATACCTACTTTCTAAAAGTGGTATTTTCAAACACAGAATGTAAAAATCACCTTCACTAAAAGATGCATCTTTAGATTTTGGGTTCAGGCGTACTAAACTTTATTTTCCCATCTGGTTCCCATGGCCAGTTATATTTATAAGATGTTATAAACAAACTTCCCATTCTGTCCTATGAGGAACAGGTAGCCTTGCAATAGTGAAAAACAAAATGGGCTGTAATTCACTATCAGGACATGCTACACACACCAGGGCATGTCCTACCTTTCACATACACTGCACCCTGCCCACAGAGGTACCTTGGGCCTACCTTAGAGGTGACTGACATGTAGAAAAGGGAAGGCTTAGGGCCTGGCAAGTGGGTGCACTTGCCAAGTCGACATGGCAGTTACAAACTGCGTGCAGACTCTGCAATGGCAGATCTGAGTTACCGTTTTAGGGCTACTCACATGGGTGGAACAATCAGTGCTGCAGGCCCACTAGTAACATTCGATTTACAGGCCCTGGCACATTCAGTGCACTTTACTAGGGACTAACAAGTAAATCAAATACCCAATCATGGAAACACTAATCCATAATACAATTTACCACAGGAGCGCTTGCACTTTACCACTGATCAGCAGTGAGAAAAGTGTGAGGGCATTACATTTCAAAGAAATGGATTTCCATCTCTTTGACTCTGAAGCCTACTGTCCTTTGTATATTGCTGAATTTTAGATCATTCAGGAACAGTGCAACTTTAATTTTCATAACGCAGAAACACTATGCCAGCAAAAACAGAGTCAAAACCGGGAGGGCAAAAAGCAAAAACTCAGGGGAAACACGCCAAAAGATGCCAACTCTAACAGCGAGACATTATCATGGATCTGCACACGTAGGTAGAGATGCCAGGGAGCATTTGTTTAGGTAAACTTGGTTCAATCCCAGTTTAGACTGACTGATTGTGTCACAGATGTGGTGTGTCTCAGCATCAAAATGTAGGCAGAAGAACAACAGTAACACTGAGTCACATAGTGAGATTAGGTGGTCCCTTCAACAGGATGCAATTGGACTTTATCGAGATGCCTGTGGACAATGGGCTGGGATAAGTCCTAGTGATTGTGTGCATTGTTAAGATTTGGGTTGAAACTACCTGACCCAGAGAAATGATAGTTCACAATGGCTAAGTTGTTGAGGGAGATATTACCCCGTTTTAGGTTCCTAACTTTTCTGAAGTGAGACAGAGGAACTCATTTTAATAATGAGGTACTGAAGATGATGTGTGCAGCATTGCAAGTCAAGCAGAGGCTACATTGCAAATACAAACCGGAGGCTTCTGGAATTGTGGAACAAGTCAATGGGACTTTGAAATCCATATTGGCTAAAGTGTGTGCCTCAACATCTCTATAATGGCCTGATGCTTTGCCTCTTGTGTTGATGAGTCTACACAGTACTCCGGGTAGGAGAACAGGATGGTCTCCCCATGAGTTAATCATGGGCAAAGCCAAGAGACTGCAAGCCGTACCTGCGAATATGCTTGTGAACATTACAGATTACCTGAATCTTGATTACTGTATTGTACTGGCTGATATGATGAGTTCTGTGTCTCATCAGGTTGGAGAGGCTACAGCCCAGCCTCAACATGAGCACTGCCATGACCTATCCTGGCAACTGGGTAATGGTGAAGAAGCATGTGCACAAGTAGTGCTTGGAACCTCAGTGGTGAGGTCATTATCAGGTCATCTTGGTCACTACCACAGCTGTGAAGTGCTGAGGTTAACCCAACTGGGTGCAAGCCACCCATACTCACAGAGTCTCTTGTCCCCTTGATGATACGACAGCACCTCTTCCTGAAGTGCCGGTGGTTACAGTGAGACAAAGGGAGCCAGTAGGTCAAGCTGTTAGGGATCAGCAAGAAGCTGGGAGAGCACTTGTTCAGCCAGAGGGTTCTGTGAGAAAGTCAACAGTTGAAGTCGGTACAGAAGAGTCTCATCCTGTAGAGTTGACTGCGCCAGATTCAGACCCTGGTGTAGGGCCTAGTGCAGCAGTATCCCAGAAGATACTGAAGGATCTGGCCTAAGTGACAATGATGAGGAAGGGCTTGCAATAAGGAGATCAAAGAGAGCTAGAGTACCCTATTGGAGGTGCTCGTCACCTGAATGGACATACGTGGCTGTCAATGACTGGGAGAAAGCATTTTGGACATTTTGCTATAACTATTTGCACTCAATTGAACCTCCTTTAACTGAATTTTGTGGCTGAACTGAGTTTTGAAATTGCATTGCCACTAAACAGACTGAGTCGATTTATCCTGGATGTGATCATTACTGAGTTTGAGCTGAGCATTTATTAGAGAGAACTTACTAGATTGTGCCTAAACTACTAAAAAGAGTACCAAGGCCTGAGTATGCGGAAGAAGCTTAAGGTTGTCCTTTAGAAGAACATGGAGTAGGGTTAAGGAAGTCTCACGGAGATCCTTTGTGCATATTTTACTGAAAAGGTGCTTGAATTTTGTTTTGCTGGTTGCACAGTTGGAAACATACCAAGAGAACTATGCTGCTATCTTCCACCTAAATGGTTTGACCTCAGAGAAGTCATGGAGCGTAGCCCTAATACTGGTAGACATAGATGCTTCTGTGCAGGACTGTTTGTCATGGTGACACTAATATTAATTGCTTTGCTTTTCGTGTTGAGCTTACCTCACCCTTCTCATGTAGAAGAGTTTAGGTCTACAAGTGCCACTTAAATAACATTTCCTACTGACAGTAGTTTGCATTCCATATATGAGAAAAATGTACATGTAGATGCATCTACAGGAGACTATTCAATGAATGCTGATTTCAAATTGCTTTATGAATATGTTGACACTATGGATGCTAGGCATTGCTATGTGTGGATAGCTCCCTCTGCAACAGTACTCCTGTCCAACCTGCCCGCAGTCCACTACCCTCTGCTGCCTGTCTACCTGCTGTCTTCAGTTTTGCCTTTTCTGCTTGTTTTTATGCCCCCTGTTTAACCCTCTTTTGCTCTGTTTAGCCTTTTCTGCTAATTGTTCTGCACTTTTTTGCCTTTTCTGGTTGCTTTTTTGCTCTCTGGTCTGCCTTTTCTACTCCTCCTTCTGCCTTCTGTTTTTCCCTGTTCTGCCCTGTTTTGCCTATTTTATCTTGTTTCTTCTCTCTTCCCGATGTTTCCCTCTTGCCACCACCCAACGCCCCACTCTCCCACAGGATCTACTAAATGGTGGCGACAGCTCGACCCCACGGAGAATGTCCTTGTGCCAGCTCCCCTTGCGACAGTTTTCCTGTCCAGCTTGTCTGCAGTCCATTACAAGCTGCTGCCTGCCCAGCTGCTGCCTGTCTACCTGCTGCCCTCTGTTTTGCCTTTTCTGTCCTCCATTTTGCATTCACTACTCATCTTTTTGCCCTCTGTTTTGCCAGTTTCTGCCCTCTGCTTTGCCTTTACTGCTCATTTTTCTCTCCGGTTTGGCCTTATCTGCTAGTTTTTCTGCCCTCTGTTTTGTCTTTTCTGCTCGTTTCTCTGCCCAACATTTTGCCTTTCCTGCACATGTTTCGGACCTCTGTTTTGTCCTCTTCTGTTCTGTTTTTCCCTTCCTGCTTGTATTTCTGTCCTCTGTTTTGCCTTTCTGCTATTTTTGTCCCACAGTTTTGTCTTTTCTGCCCTTTGTTTTGCTTTTTTGTGCTAGTTTCTTCCATCTTATTGCCGTCTCATCAAGATCTGTCGTGGGGGAGCTGGCACGTCGGAAACCCCACACCCCAGCTCCCGGAAACCCCCAGGGGTGACAGTGCCACACTCTACAAATGCTGATTGATTGACTGCAATTGCCTGCCTCTGTTGCTAAAGGAATTAATTAGCATCACCTTCCTCTTACAAATGGTGTTATCTATAGTTTATTGCTGAGCCTATTCTATGGAAAGGGTCATCTTCAATATTATTACTCCAATTATGACTTAGTCTTTTCAGAAGTTCCTATATTAAATCATTTGAATTGTCAGCCTGATTCTATAACCTCAGAGATAGTTGGACAATTCTTCAGACCCACCATGCATTAGACACTGCTTATGTGCATAGACATAATTTAGCTTGTTCCTTAGCAGGTGTAGAAAAGAAATTCATAGATTCAATAGAAGACAGATGAAGATATATATTGGCTAAAACGGCGAATCATTTAAATGTATCTCAATGGCCAAAGAGGCAAATGAGAGTGGGCTAGTGGGAAATTTTGCAACAATAACTCTAGATTGGTAACACAAATGGAAATTATGACTATTTGTTCGAAAATCCAAATCAGACACAAATTATGTGGGAAATAGTGAATGTGATCATACTTTTGAAATTCGTGGAAACGTGGGATTGTATTTAGATGAAGAGGATGCCGCTATTCCTGGAGTTTATTAGATTTATGAGAAACATGCTTATTACAGGTTACCCAAGAGATGGTATGGAACACGTTACATGGGGATAGTTTTTCCAAAATTCAATTCCTAGAGTCTGTATTAAAAGACATACAATCAATTAAAAATTAACAAGTTATAAAATACTTAATTAAAATGATTGAGTCATTGAGTCATGGCAAAGTAGCATAGATCTAACAGATACAATGATACAATTAAAATAGGATATTAAACCAAAGTTCAGCAACTCTTATATTTTAAGACAATTATTTAAAAAAAAAAAAGAAGAAGAATATGAAATAGGTAAGCCATGCGGCATCTACCCCATTATACCACAGTGCGTCAGATTCGAGCTACCCCACATCCCACAACGGTTTAAAACAGATCAAGTCAGTGTGCCCTAAGTTTATTAGCCCGAATCACCCATACCCAACTCAGGAATTTTGCGATGGCAATAATAGATTCCTGGGTACATGTCTGTAAAATCCTCAGGGCCTCAATGGCAACACTTGTACCAAGAATAGTGCAGATAGGTTTAAGCCATTTCCTCCTTGGTAACCTATAGGCCGGGCAGACAAATAGTATGTGGGGGATAGATTCCGACTGTGCCAAACACAGGGGGCACAATTCTGTCATGAGCTTGTGCCATCTACTGGTGAAAGCTCTAATCGGTAGGTCACCTACCCTAAACTGGTGGTAGAGCTTCCTATCCATTGGTTTTGAAATAAAATCCCAATAAGGTTCAAACCCAAGCTCGTGTTTTATCAATAAAAAATCCCTAGTCAAAGTAGGTCCTGTAATGGAAGAGAAACGCTTCATATTCACTAAATCCATATACACAGCCTTAAGCTCTTTTTTTGAGGGGAAGGGGGTCGATTCAGGGTTCTCCACCAGTTTACCCATCCCCATTTCTATTAAAGTTTCTTTTATATACTGAAGCCACTTGATCTTACTTAGGGTTCCAGCTCCCCTAAAATCCAAAAGGGCTTTGGCATATAGTAAGAGCTCAGGGGTGGCCGACAGCCTTCTCCAAAGGGCAATAGGCCTAAATCGAGCCAGGTCCTCAATGTGAAGACATCCCAGATCCAGAAATAAGGGCACCAATGGAGTTGATTGCGGCAAGCCAATTAACGTCCTCATAAATGTATTTTTGGGCGATAACCAGGGGTGTAGTATCCTCGTCGCCCCATAATTCAGCGCTATATAAGATAGCACTTGCAACTTTGGAGTTGTATATTTTAAGGGCAGGGGCTATGTGTTTGGTAAGTGAAAGCCTATGTTCTTTTAGGAGGGCCTCAGCCAATTGCACATGCTTCATAGCAAGCATGTAGATCTGTGGCTTCCAACTCAACTTCCTGTTTAAGGTTATCCCCAGGTAGGTAAACACTTCAGTCTGCTCTAGAACAACATCATTCATATAGACTTTACCCTTGATAGCTTTAAACTTGTGGAGAATCATACATTTTGTCTTATCCACATTAACCACCAACTCATGGTCACGACAGAACTCCTCAAAACGGGACAGAGCCACCTATAGCCCGGATTGAGTCTTGGATAAAATCAGCGTATGATCCGCGAACATGAGTAGGGGGAATTTCAGGCCCCCTAAGGTTCGTGCATCAGTGGGGCATGTGGAATAGTACTGTACTACCCTGTCAATGAATAATGAAAACATGGTAGGAGCGAGAACGCATCCTTGGCGCACGTCCTTTAACACCGGAAATTTATCTGTAACTTCTCCATGTGTGCCCCATCGAACCTGAGCGTGGTTGGAGTAATGCAGTTTAACTATAATAGCTAGCAGCTCCAATGGCATCCCCACTTCTAAAAAAGCTCTCCACATTTTATTTCGAGGGACCAAGTCGAAAGCAGACTTTAGATCGATGAAGGCCGCATATAGCGTGCCCCCACCTACAATAACAACCCTCCAGTAAATCATCACAAAGTTGAGCACCTGGTCAATTGTGCTGGTATGGGGTCGGAAACCTGCCTGCAGAGGTGATAGTATCTTAAAATCCTCTATCCACAGCTGAATTCGACTTAAAACTACCCTGGCAACTATTTTCCAAAATTCTATCATGTGGGACATCTTGATGACTAAACAGGGGAAGAACTTTTGAGAACTAAAAGAGGGGCCACTGAGATTGTGGGAGACATATTTGGTGCTCTAATACCATCTGTAGTAGTGATGCTGAATTTGCATAAGATTGGAAGGCTTTCCACTGTGGTTGATAAGTTGTCCACTAGTACAGCTAGAGGACTTTTTGTTGTAAATGTTGAAGTGGTTGCGATTAGATCAAAGGTTTTGCAGAACAGACTTGCATTAGAAATTCTACTCACAAAAGAGGACGGAGTCTGTCAGATGTTTAAAGTTCAACAATGTTGTACTTACATTCCAGACAAAAAAGGACCTGAAGAAATACATTAAGAACATCACTGACTTGAAGAGAGATTTGAAAGGGTTAGAAGCAGCAGGTGCATGGGAAGCAATAGGGAATGGATTTTCTGCCAGTTTGGAAACTTGGGGAGTGGACTTGTTGGAAGCATTTTAAATCCCTTACTGATTATTGCTCTTTGTGGATTATTCTTGTTTGTAATATATAAGGGATACAAATATGCACAACTGAAAAAGGAATGAAGAGAACGAGGCAGACATAAAACTAGAAAACAGACAAAGCAAATACTATGATGATATGAAGTTTTTGGAGGAATCCAGATGAAAGATGATGAAAACAACCAAATTGTGATTTGTCCATCTGATAAGAGATTCTTATCTCGATGTGATGGCTTGATTTGCCATCAGGCTGGGGATTGAAGCAGAGTAATGTTGGGCTCCACACTTACACGTCACAAATACACAATATAAACATGCAGTTAGCAACTGTTCTCTGTGTGTCCTAACAATATTAAAGTGTTGCACTTGACAGTTTATTGAAGTTCATTGACTGTAGGATTAGAGTATTCATAAATACTGTGTGTCTTAACTGTATTAAATGAACATTTATTGTTTAGGTGATTGAATAAACTATCCTCACACTACTGACATGTATCCACATTTGAAACAACAATGGATTTATGAAATGTGTCTATCAATGTTTCACCTTTGCATTTCAATGTAGTTCTTAGTCACATTTCAAGACGTATACTCAAAGTTATTTTACCTTTTATGAATCTTAACATGACTAATATACTGACAGTTTTATGCATTTGTGTTTGTATCCTGCTTCTTGGCGGAGCCAATCACATTTGGGATACATCCTGGTGGCCCCTCTCTTTGGGCGCGCTGCCAGCTCCAAAGCAGTGTGTCAAAAACCTGGGCATTATCATCGATAATACTTTATCGATAAAAGACTACGGGCCATATGTAGAAAGCAAATTTGCGATCGCAAACGCTGAAATTCGCCGAATTTCGGCGTTTGCGATCGCAAAATTGCTAAGTGGAATGTAGGAAGGCAAATCTGCATGCAAAATAAGGAATCGCTAAATTTGCGATTCCTTATTTTGCAATTGCATTTAAGGAATCGCAAATTTTGCGATTCCTTAAATGCAATGTAGGAACCTCCCAAAAAGTGCTATTTGGCCTTAAGGAATCGCAAATTACCACCAACTACAGGTTGGTGGTAATTTGCGATTTCTTGTAATAATGCAGTTTTTTGCATTTTTCAAAGTGGAATGTGGTGCACACACATGCCCTTAGGGCATGTATGTGCACCACATGTGCACCCATGCTAATTTCAGGGGTGCAACAGGGTGTCCTATTGACACCCTTGCAACCTTGAAATTGCATTCTCAATTTGCGATTCTCTAATTGAGAATCGCAAATTGAGAATGTCTTCCTATTCATTCCTATGGGCCTTTTAGCCCATAGGAATGCATGGCAAGGTATTCCTTATTTGCGATTCTCAATTAGAGAATCGCAAATAAGGAATGGGTGGGATTCGCAAAAAAAATTGCTAATCCTACCTACATTGCATTTTGCTATTCTCTAATTGCGATTCCTTAAAAATTGCAATTAGAGAATCGCAAAACACAGTCTACCTACATATGGCCCCTATTGACACCCTTGCAACCTTGAAATTGCATTCTCAATTTGCGATTCTCTAATTGAGAATCGCAAATTGAGAATGTCTTCCTATTCATTCCTATGGGCCTTTTAGCCCATAGGAATGCATGGCAAGGTATTCCTTATTTGCGATTCTCAATTAGAGAATCGCAAATAAGGAATGGGTGGGATTCGCAAAAAAAATTGCTAATCCTACCTACATTGCATTTTGCTATTCTCTAATTGCGATTCCTTAAAAATTGCAATTAGAGAATCGCAAAACACAGTCTACCTACATATGGCCCTACGTGCGGACCCTGTGTGGTGGAAGTTTTGCTACCCTGAAGCTCTTAAAGAGACTATTTCCCTGGATCCCTCTGGAAAGTAGGAGGCCCATTACGCAGGCAGTGCTTGTTAGCAGGCTGGATTACGGCAATGCACTCTTTGTTGGCATGCCAGATTATCTTTTTAAACGTCTGCAGGTCATACAGAACGCAGCGGCTAGACTAGTGTGCAATGAGAGCAGATACAGTTCTGCGACAAAATGCCTGAAACAACTCCACTGGCTGCCTATGCGCCAAAGAGCGTGTTTCAAACTCCTAGGACATGCTCATAGGGCACTCCATCACACAGGCCCCAAGATTCTACAGAATAGAATCAAGTTCTATGTCACACCCAGATGCTTAAGGTCATGCTCCTTAGCACTAGCTGAGACCAAGAGAATAAGTAACAGCAGGACAGGTGGACGCACTTTTTTGCACCTTACAGCACTTCATTGGAATGAGCTTCCGCTGGAGCTGAGACTAACTGAAGAACACATGGCGTTCAGGAAGAAATTCAAAACATATCTATTTCCCTAGCAATGCCGTTTGCCCCAACTAATCATAACCTGACTCATCATTTCTCCGCCACAACTAGTGCCGTGATATCCCAGTGGGATGAATGTCGCACTTTATAAATAAATAAATAAATGTGAAGAATGAAAAGGACGATGAAGCCCTTGATGATGCGAACAGAGGGCTGTCACCTGGTAGATTTTAGTGCAAATAACTGGAGTTCACACTGTCTGAGATTGAGGCCACTTTCCCTTGGACTTCGAGAGGTTTAGACCTCTATGTTTATTACCTTTGAATCTTGGCTGAGTGTGGCTTAGGCTAACACTTATTTTCGCTGACCCAAGAAGGCTCTTGACCGAGCTTCTGAAAAGATGACACCTGCCTATACCTTCCAGCATTCCCTATTTTTCTGTATTTCCCTGATTTTGAGATCCTGTTAAGTCTAAAATCCTCCTCCTAAATTGGGCTTGAACTTAGACTTCACTCGTGTATAGAAGAGAGGCTCAATTTCTTCTCTGAGCATCAAATCTTGCTATTGATGTTTTGTATTGCTGTGACTGAACTTCTTGTCTGCCTTCTATTGGCACGCCTAAACTTCTTCAGAGGGTTGGGTTTTCCGGTTGTTATTCTGTATCTTTACAGTATGGTATTAAGATTTGTCCATCTTAACCTGATTGAAAACTAGTAATCAACATTCTTAACTATAGTGACTGATTCTGGGTCCTTATTGTATAGCCAAATGGGTTGCACTGGTAACCGAAATGTAATTGATTTAATGCTAACTCCCTTTACCTCTCAGTCTGCAAAGAAAAGTTCACCAGCTTACCAATGGAATGAGGGTTGGTCCAGAACACTGCACCAACTGTTAACTTTATGTTTATATTTATTACATAAAACACTTAATTTTCATTTTCTTCCATGTCAAAGCATCTTTACAAACAACAGGCACAGAAAAATACACTCATTTGTTTACATTTGAGGAATTTAAAGTGAATAAACATGCTTCATAAAACATTAGGCCTTAATTGGCTTCATTTAAAGAAGAAAAAAGCATTAAGACAATGATCCATAGAGCAATTTTTCTTCACTTTAAATTTCTCCCATTTTTAAAAAAATGACTTTTTCAGTTATAAATATGACACTGTGTCTACCAGCCACTGGGAACAAGATGCCTGCTGTTTGTAAATGCAACACTTTGAAAAGCGAAGTGAAGAGTTAACTTAATCATTAAGTTAATTCTCCATTTTAATGTTTTATCATCCAGAAGCATTCAGAAACATCATTGTGTTCTCATGCTCAAATAGTGAGTTGAGAATGACTTTAATTTTATAGTAAAATACCTTAGTGCTTTAGTTCTGAAACGCTATGACCCAAACAAGTATTTATTGAAGTTCTTAGTTAACAATGAACTGAAAGCTGAGAGATACTCTGAAGGTTTATGCGAGCTACTGGTAGCTCACGATTGACTGGTTGGAGACACTAAAGAGACCATGGCTAGAGTGTAGTAGGTGTGTTGCCTACTAGGAAAAATTACCATTACCCTTAATCCATGTTGCAAAGCAAATATCTCTGAAACAGGAGCTTTTCCTAGGTATAGTTCAACAATGTCCCAACACTCTCAGATGGGGACAGCAGATGATCTATATTGCAGTGCTTTAAGAGGGAAAAAAAACGCATGCATGCGGTGGTAGTGACAAACATCAATCCAGAAAGCGAGACTCTGGATCCAAACTTGTGGAGGCGCTTCCATTCAAAGAAATAAAGTTAAGCACAAATGTATTAATACTGTGGAATTTTGGTTCCAAAGCTTAGAAGTAGTACCAGACATTACAAGATAAGACAGGCCTTGAGAAATCTACACGCCCATTCGCTATGGCAAGTTAAATTTCATCAGGGCGAGCTATGCTTAGGGCATACTTGCCCATTGTGTCATGCTGGCAAATACCAGCTGTACTGTTCATTCACAAAGTGAATGAGCAATAAATATGCCTTTAAATTTTGTTTTTCTCTTGTCACGTTTGCTCTGCATTAAGAGATAGAGGTCAAAAGTAATTTTGTCATCCTACATTTGCTTTTCTGTCTCCGACTGTGAAGTTAGAGAATTTTGTAAAGTGAACTGTGTGACAATTGTACTGTGTAAAGCATGTGAAATGAAAAGCAGGATGTTTTTCTAACACAATGTTGAAATAGCTAATAAGTGAACTGTATAGACATTTCAAAATATATGTCAGTAGTTATTAACCCCTTCGATGCGCGTGACGGAGTGGTTCCGCCACGCGCGTCGGTCGCGCTGTGCAGATGACGGAACCACTCCGTCACGGCCCCGTCTGCGCAAGAACCCTTCAGCACAGCGCGGTAATCCGCGCCGCGCTGAAAGGGTTAAGGCACATTTTGTATTTCTGTGCAGTGAAAAGAAGATTTTTATGTGATGAAAGCAAATCAGAACACTTTACTTGGTGATGTGCAAATGATAAATATTTCAGCTGTAACCCAATTCCAAAAAACGTTTGTACACTATATAGTTTTATTAGTAAACCTGCACGTTAGTGGGAAAGTATGTCTATTAAATAAAAATAAAAAAGTGTTTAACAGCAGAAATACTGAGCGCATATTTGAAGGTGCTCTTATATCTGATAATGAAGAAAAAGGCAGCTCCATATAATAATATATTTATCTAGGATCACACAATTTGAGACCAGTTTTCGGGTCAAGTACATCACAGTTAGGTCGATGCTGAAAGAATAGGGCATGTAGAAGCAACAAAGTTGTGCACTAAAGTTGTCTAGCACCCATAACATTTAGCGCAACATGGGACCTACTGTTTCCTAACACTCGTTTCTGGACAAAGAATTTCAGATGTTTTCCACAAGGTCTTCTACAATGACTTGGAGTGCTGAAATTATTACACTCTCTCAACCAAGTGGGCCGAATCCAAGAGAGAGACTTACCACTTCTTCCAAAGGCAAGCTTAGTACTTGCAACAGAGCGTATCAACTCAAGATGTGCAATGATCCTGCAAAATTGATAGAACTATTCAGGTCTACCAGTACAGTGAATCAAAGAAACAGCATTATGATTTTTCATTGACAAGAAGCCTCTCTTGTCCTGGAGTCTTTCACAGCCCTAGCAAATATCTCTGGCAAACATATGCCTGTAAGCAGTTCAGCGTACCCCAAAAAGATTCAAATGTCTTGGGTCCCCAGTGCCATGCTCACTAGAAAACGTAGCATTTTGACTGGTGTGAGATTCTGGCCACTAAGTGAACCAAGCAATTAATATTGGCCTCACAAGAGATAGGGAATTGCCAGTGATAAGACTATGAGACCTTTGAGGGCAGGTGAAGTGGAAACCATGAATACGGAGGCATTTTATATGGCAGTCCAACTCATATGGTCAATGCGGTGGTTAGGATGTGACTTGGATCAAGAGGGCAAGAGGTGTAAAATCCATTGTTGCAGGGTTGCTGAACAATTTTAAACTCTCGAGCATGCACCCTATGACTCTCAGTTCGACAAACTATTGTTGGATAAGGTACATTGTGGAAATGTGGATTTTCCTGATCAGTTATGTCCCCTATCTTGGACCCCAACGGTTCTATATGCATGTTACAGGTACATGTATGTTCCCTCCAGTTCCAGTTTCTAAGACGCAAACATATGTGTGTCTACCGTCAACATGTTCTCTGTCAGATCCGCCATCAATGGGCTGGATATTCGATTCCTAGGTATGACGGGCCACCGACTTTATATGGCTAAGTTACTCCATTTTTTCAGTTCAGGCGAGTAGGCCCGATTCTGTCCTCAAAGCCTTTCCCTGCTTTCTGTCTCTGACAGCTTCAGCTTGAGCTCGCATCTGTATCCATGAACTTTGTCCTACTCCCTGTGCAGCTAATGGTGCCTGCCTCGGCCAGTTTTCGCCTGTCTGCCAAGAAGTTGTATTTCACCTTCGAATTATCTATTTTGCTTTCCAGCCGATGCATTCCTGTCCAGTGATTTAGGTAAACATTTCCTTTAGCTCACAAGCAAAGGACTCAGCCTTTCCGTCCTCCTGCAAGTGATTCATAGCCCTGTTGCCATGGAAAGTTTTCTGCCCCTCGCATCTCATATAGACATTTAGACGCTTGTACACGTACACAGTCAGTATAGAATAGATTCTGTCCGAGAGTCTCTTCCTTGTGGATAACATAGTTCTTTAAACATAGGATGTTAGATATGATTTGGGATTAGGTTGACTTGACCCCAGACTTCTCGTCTCCACATGTAGAGCTAAATGTCAAGTCCCCTTCACCCCCTAGTTGCACGTCAATTACACGTCATGCTGCCGCGCGCGCATCTATGCCAAGTATTATCTTATAGATCCACCTATGTCTGATAATTCTAACCAATCATGTTTCTTTTATTCCTTATTACGCCTAGTTTCGATTATGTCACTGTTTTGTCACTTTTCTTATCAAATGTTACGCCTTCTACATTCGTTTCATTGTAATGTACTTATTATAAAAATACATGTCTGTTAATAAATTATTGTACTTCACTTCCTGAACCCTCGTGGTGACGGAACCTGAAGGCCGCGACTCGAGTCGGCCATTTTGAATGGAATAAAGCCCATTAGAAAACCTCTTATACCACGGATTCTGCCTCTTGTTATTTTGAGCTATTTTACTTTATTTTAAGATTCCGTATGAAATTCAGTCCGGTAATATTTATTTTATTTACCACATAATGGCGCCCGAACAGGGACACTTTCTCATCTCACGCGCCGGCGGTGCGTTGCAGGCCCGGTCTCCTGCCACAGCTGGACGGACCATAAACGCGTACCAGCAGGATTTCCTGTAAGCTCCCTCCGGTCAAGCGGGGGCGACTGAGGCTGCGATCAACCCAGACGAGGCGGTGAGAAGTGCGAAGTATCCCGACCAGAGCCTAGCTGAGAGAGCAAGATCCGAGGTATACAGAGGCCCACCAGGTTTTCCGAAATCCCGACGTCCAGAGGGTCCGATGTCCGCAGTTATCGAGTCCTGTCCATTCTCTGAGGCCTTCCGTTTCAAGGAGCTACTCGGTGAGTACCATCGCCGGGGAGGCGTGTTGACGCGCACATAGGTTGTGCCGGTCAAGACGGATTTGGGTACACAAATCCGGTCTGCACTGTTTAGCAGTGTATATGTACTGTTTAGCAGTATATCAAGTATTCCGAAGTATTCAGTTATTGTCAAGAATTCAGCGTGGTGATTAGTTAGGCAGACTGTCATCATTGTCGATCATTGTTATAATGTTTAATGTTTAATGTTTAAAGTATTCAGAAATGTCTTGCATATTGTGGTATGAATGACTGTTCATTGTTCACTGTTCATTTATGGTGTTTTTCGTATTAAGAAAATTCAAGAGTAAGTATCAGATCAGTTGTCAATATGCCGCTCTTCTCGAAGTTAAGACAGATTACTACCAGAAAAGGGGTGCTTGAAGAAGCAGTTCCTATTCCTCCTAGAGACACTCCAGGGCATTTCATGTACCATAAGCATGGCTTAGATGCCATATTGTTTCTTGATCTATGGGTAGATTATACCAAGGGGTTACCGGAAAGTCAAAGGTGGCCCATAGCGGGAACCTGGGATGCAGAGTGCATCATGAAAGTGGAGGAAGAGTTATGGAAAAGAAAGGTCAGACAGTCACAGAAAGACGCTGTTGAGTTATGGCGTAAAGAATCTCATAGACGAACAGAAAAAGCACGTAGACAAGAAGAGAGGAGTAAAGAAAGTTCAAATAGAGTTCAAGAAAATCTATTAATTGAGGAAGGTATCCGAGTGAAATCAGAACAAGTGAATAGACAAAGAAATGCTCTTATGAATGGTATGTATCCCCTTCTAGCCGAAGGATTACCTAAGGCTGCTCCAGAGATGCCAAAAGACTTGCCACCCCCATTATTTCCAATCAAGGTACATCCAAAGGGGCATCCCAGAACCGCAGAAGATGTTTTTCTTTCCTCATATCTAGACGATGCAGCTCCCGAGTATGCTAACGCCACACCACATAGACCGTCTGGCGGAGGGGTTCAACGTCAGGATCAGGTATCTGTCCCCGTGCAACAGCAAGTCCCGATACAAGCTTCGGCAAGCACATCTGTTTCCGCATCTGTCTCCGCAGTCGATCCTATAGGGGTATCGACACCCATAGTTGCTGTGTCACGTTCAACGAATCCATTCACACCCGACGCCCCAGATGGGGCCACGGGAGGTGCTAGCAGTACTTTTACACCACCCAGAATAAATAAACTTGTTTTTCAAGAGTCAGCGCATTCACGTACACCTAAATTCGTAAGTGAACGTACGCTTAAGGAACTCCTTGTAAATTGTAGATATGACCCAGTGGTTGGTAAAGAGGACGAAATGGTCCTGGCATCATTACGTATCAGGCGAGCCGCAGAGTATTTAGCAAGGTTACCAGGGATGACTACGCATCTAGATAACATATATCATTTTGTTCAAACAGGACGAGATCCAGGATGTATTAACAGAGCTATGGAATTCCAGAAAGTAGAAATACAGGGGGAACTGTTACGTTTCCTCATAAACTGTGTAATCAGAAATCAAGATCGTCCGGGGGTAGACCCGAATGCAATGCTTATTCTTACAAGATGGAGTCAGAATATATCAGAAGGGAGACACGATAAGCAAAATTGTATAATAGCCATGTGCCGAAAAATACGTAAAGAAATAGAGCGTATTCATGAAGAAAGATTGGGAACAGACGAGTTTGAGCAAGACGAAGTGTCCGAATCAGGGAATTCCGCAAGACAGTCAGAGACCATAGCCTATGTAGGCAAAGGAAGATACTGTGAAAATACTAGATGTTTTTCTGATCCCATACACTCTGTATGTCCAAATAATAGCAGAACGTATCCGACGCCTGTAATGAATCTGAAATCTCCTGAACATTCGTTTCAAGCCGCAGATAAAATACTACGAGAACGAAGGGGTTACCACCTCCTCGATTCCATGGATGAGCAAGAATTAGCCAGATCAGCCGTTCACTGGATTGTTAGTCCTGAAAAATACGGTGATGAGACCGTAGCACACACGTTTCTCAACCTCAGTACAGATGAACAACGTTTAGCTGGAATCTATATGATTCAGCAACTCCTCATATTATATAAGAGCCAACATACTGACCCTGGTCCTTTACCTGATATATTAACGGAACTACTCACGAACAGATGGAGAGGTTCTGGTAACAAGCTAATTAAAGAGATATTAGTGTCACGTAAGCAGTATGTCCTTTTTGTAAGTCCAGATTCTCTCTCCTTGCCCCCCAGAGAAAGAGCACCGTACTACATGGATAGACAAAATCCTCTACGAGAAGTGCACCCAATAAAAGGCGAAGACAATGAGTTTCACCGTGTATTTGTTTACACACCCATATCAAAAATGGAATTATTAGAAATGAAAAAAGTAGTACCTAGTCATGACAAAGACCCAGCGGGTTTCCACCGAGAAATTAAAGACATGTTACTGATGGGAGAGTACACCTTTCCTGATATTATGACAATATTAAAGGTGCTTTTGCCTGCTGGCATATATGAAAAACTGAAAGAAAAAGAGTGGGAAGTGGGAGACCAAAAGATAGACTGGACAGCATTAGCAGAGGAAGAAAGGGGCCGAGCTGCAGGTTCAGGGCTCGGGGATAAAGTTAAACTATTACCAGGTTTACTAGTACAGGTACTGCCACGTTTATTAACTACAAAAAAGGAAGATTGGGGTGCAATCACAGCCTGTAAACAAAAGCAAGATGAAGACACAAGCGATTATTATGCTCGATTTGAAAAATGTTTTGGTATAAATAGTGGTATAAAAGCAAGTAGTGACTCATATCCACATTTATTTGTGACAAAATTAGTGGAAAATGCATTGCCTCCAGTGAAGAATAGAATATTGAAATTCGAGAGTACCTGGCAAAGTAACACTCCGTCGCAAATGCTACAAATGTTACAGTATCATCACAATAGAATTAGGGATGAACAAGAACACGAGCATAGACGCATGAAGGATACAAAAATGAAAATGCTAGTTTCTCAGACAGTACCAGCAGATGGTCACAAAAAGGGTGTGACACATTCTGGTGATTCTGCAGTTCCTGTAAAAGGAACCTGCAATTACTGTAAACAACTAGGCCATTATGTACATGATTGTCAAGTCCTGAAACGTAATATAGCTACAGGTATTGCAAAAGAGAGACCACGATTAGTTAGACAAGATCAGAATGAACAAGGAGCTATGCAGCATGGACAGTCCATGCCAGTTCAGCAACAGCCTATGCCAGCCTCACAGCAACCCATACAGTTTGTGCCAGCTGCACCACCGTTGCCTGCTACTGCCACACAAACCACAACACGACAAATGTATCAGACTGCACAGTATGAATACCCTGAGTATCAGCGTTACGCATGAACCAGCCTAGAGAGGGAAGTTGACTTCCCGCTTATCGAGATTCCGGTAGATCAAGAAGGACCTTATGTACATAGTGAATTATTAGGTCAAGATAGAAAATTCTTACTCGATACAGGGGCAAGTCGAACAACCATAAAACGTAGTGAAGTTCCAGGGGCACCCCTCTCAGGCTCTCAAAATGTTTCCCTTGGTTTTTCAGGAAAACCTATTGTTAATGAAGTATCACAGCCTCTACCACTTACGATAGGACCTTTGACACGAACTACAGACTTATTGCTTACTAAATCATGCCCAGAAAATCTGTTAGGAATTAAGACTCTGAAAGCACTAGGAGCCATAATATGTTGTTCTCCGGAAGGAGTAAGGTTGTTTTTGCGTGATTTTAAAGGTCACTATGTGTCTAGAGACATGGATCCCCGACTACAGACTTTACCAGTACATCTATGGGCACAAGGCCCTACGGATGTTGGCTGCATGAACATTACACCCTATCGAGTTACATTGAAAGCAGGAGTGGTACTACCACGAATGCGACAATACAAGTTACCGCATGATGCTGTAGTGGCTTTGTTGAAAATCATTGATGAGCTAATTGCCCAGGGAGTAGTTGTAGAAACAGACTCCAATGTATGTAATTCACCGATAATTCCGATTCTTAAACGAACTGATCCTACTGCTCCACCAGTGTACCGATTGGTTATTGATTTGCGTGAACTAAACAAGTGTATTGTACCACAATTCCCTGTGGTCCCTGATATATCATCATTGTTGACAGCAATTGATTCCGAAGCAACATTCTTTACTGTAATTGATCTCAAGAATGCCTTTTTCAGCGTCCCAATAGATCCGGAAAGCCAATACTTGTTCGGATTCAGTTTAAATGGGCGCAGCTTTAAATTCTCACGCGCTCCTCAAGGATTTACAGAAAGCCCCAGCATCTACAGCCAAGCATTGAAACGAGAGCTTGACAGTATCCACATGCCAGTCAATACTGCACTGCTTCAATATGTCGATGATCTGCTGATCACCGCGAGAAGCGAGCCAGAATGTGAAAAAGCTTCTCTGACAGTTTTACATTTCCTAGCCGACAAGGGGCACAAGGTGTCCCCTTCTAAGCTGCAATTCTGTGTTCAGCGAGTTATTTATCTTGGTCACTCGCTGTCCAAGGAGGGAAGGCAGCTTACACCAGATCGCATCCAGTTAATTGCTAACATGTCAATACCCCAGACACAAAAGGAGGTGCGGGCTTTCATAGGCCTCACTTCATATTGTAGGCAGTGGATCCCTCAGTACGCATTTCTAGCAAAACCACTCATTCAGTTAACCACACAGGAGGCAGCCACATCGACTGTTCTCCCTTGGACTCAGGAACATACACAAGCTTTTGAAAGCCTAAAGGAAGCTTTATGTCAAGCACCTGTTTTAGCAACACCATGTTATAGCAAACCTTTTACACTCTTTGTTACAGAACGCGAAGGTACTGCCTTGTCAGTACTCACTCAGGATCAAGCAGGATCATGCAAGCCATGTGCTTATTTTTCCAGTACATTAGATCCCGTAGCTCAGGCTTTGCCTGCATGTCTGAAATCAGTGGCAGCGACAGCTTTAGCAATCAGACAAAGCGATGCCATAGTATTAGGACACCCATTGACAGTTCAAGTACCACATGCAGTAGAGGTTCTTGTGAACCGAACACAAACACAACACTTGACCATAGCAAGACTTACCGGTTATGAACTGACATTGTTTCAACCACACATAGAGATCCGACGGTGTAATACATTGAATCCTGCTACACTATTACCTGTAATTGGAACAGACCCACTAGCTCATGATTGTGTTGAAATCATTGAAATAAAGACGAAACCTAGACAAGACTTGACAGACGTTCCATTGTTAGATCCAGACCTGACGTTGTATGTAGACGGATCATGCATGAGAGCAAGTACAGGAGATTTAGTGGCCGCGTATGCAGTCACAACAGACACTGAAGTTATTGAGACACGTTGTATAGATACTCTGTCAGCCCAAGCAGCAGAACTTATTGCTCTAACGCAAGCCTGTATTCAAGCCACAAATAAGAAAGTTAATGTATACACTGACTCACGTTATGCATTCGGAGTTGTACACGACTTCGGCGTGCTGTGGCGAGAGAGAGGTTATCTAACGTCCCATGGTGCCCACATTCAGCACGGGCCCCTCATTCATGCTTTGTTAGACGCAATACATCTACCCACTGCTATATCGATTATGAAATGTAAAGCACACACGAAGGTTACTGATACCATTTCTCAAGGCAATGATTTAGCTGACAGAACAGCTAAACAGACTGCTCAGAATCGCACATTAGACATGACAAAGCCAATAGTTCAGACACCAACACAGTGTATGACAATTAAGGATCCCGCACTTGACGTAATTGACATACAGACACATGCCACAGCAGAAGAAATAAAGAAGTGGACTGAACTAGGAGGGATCCAGACAGATCAAGGGTGGATGACGAAGGAGAAATCTGTATGGTTTCTCCCTGATTCCATGGTTCAAGCCATTATAGCTACAGTTCACAGTCCCGCACATTTAGGAGAGAAGGCTATGCTAGACAGCATTCAGCACATTTGGTTCAACAAACATTTACGAGCAGCAGCTAAACAAAAAGTTCGTACCTGTATGATATGTTGTCAGTTTAATCCAGGAAAGAGTGTTCCCGTAGAGCAGGGTGGATTTCAGCCTCCTGACCATCCTTTTGAAGTCCTCCAGATGGATTATATTCAGATGGAACGTTGTCGAGGATTCAAATATGTTCTTGTAGTTGTCTGCGCTCTCTCCCGTTGGACAGAGGCGTATCCCGTATCAGATTACACTGCCCCGACTACTGCCAAGCAGCTAGTTCGAGAATTCTTCCCACGGTACGGTTTACCACGTGTTGTATATTCAGATAACGGTCAGCCTTTCTCATCCGAATTAATGAAACATGTCTCACTCTTGTTGGGATATCAGTGGAAATTCCACTGTGTCCGACACCCCGAGGCAGCAGGTCTCGTAGAAAGACATAACCAGACACTGAAAATCAGACTGTCCAAAATATGTAGAGAGAAAGGTGTCGACTGGATAGTAG
Source organism: Triturus cristatus (assembly GCF_964204655.1). Taxonomy (NCBI): domain Eukaryota; kingdom Metazoa; phylum Chordata; class Amphibia; order Caudata; family Salamandridae; genus Triturus; species Triturus cristatus. The sequence continues at coordinate 656,494,043 of NC_140590.1, read as the reverse complement.
CATTACCAGTTGCACTCTTTTACATGAGAATGGTAGCACACTCTAGAACAGGGCTATCCCCGTATGAGGTGATCTTCGGTAGACCGCCGAATATGTGGGGGACGCCTATACCACGTAAAATAACTGATGTTGACTGTAATATGCTGACAGATTACCTGGCTTCCTTGATGTCTGCACTACAATCTTCTCGTTCACAGGTAGCTGCAGCCTTTCCCGACAACACTGAGGCGAAACCCCATGACGTTGTTCCGGGTAATCTTGTCTTTGTGAGAAACTTCGACAGGAAAAGTCAATTGGAGCCCAGGTGGAAAGCACCCAAGTTGGTCCTGTTGACCACAAGAACAGCCGTGAAGATCGAGGGACGAAAAGGGTGGATTCATTCAAGTCACGTCAAAAAATTTCATGGACTACCTTCAGATATAGACACTGTGCCCTGCACTCCCTCACAGACTGATTCAAAACTTCCTTTTGTTGAAAAGAATGACTCTCAGTGCTATAAATTAAAGCTTAGGCCCAAACAGTCGAGCAATTTGATTGTTTAAGTCCTCTCCAAGGTGAAGCGGTTGAATTGTCTCCGACATGTACCCCTTGGACCTGAGTAGAGAAAATACCCGAGAAATGTTGAAACGACAGGCGTATTGTAAATCACTGCGTAGCTACTGTATGAGGACATTATTAATTTTGTTTTTATTGAGTATTTTAGTAATTATTACGAGTATGATTTTGCACATATATCATCCTATCTCTAGACATGTTTATAATGTTGCTGCAGAACATTCTTTTAGTGACCTACCGCCACATGAATTATCTTATAGACTTGCGCTGCGCAATAACACCTTCATTAGTATGTTACATCATTCCCATCAGACTAGTAATGCGACCAATTGTTGGGTGTGTGGCCGACTCCCTCCCTATCAGAATAACAAAGGAGTTCTGCCTTTCTTTCCACATCCATTCACACACAATGGCTCCTGTGGAGCATGGTTTAGTTTATTAAATTCCATAGACCCAGACACAGCAGTTTATCAACAACATTGGATATGGGGAAATCTGAATTTAGTTTTGTTCGAAGTCTGTCACCCTAATAAGGAGGGTCACCCCAGTAGAACAGGAACTGATTTAGAAAATGAAGTGTATAAATTAGGTAATTTTACGCCTAATCTTATGATTCTGAATGTCAAATCCGAAGTTGAACTAATTCTGCCCACTATGTCAGTATTTCCAGTTAAGGGTGAATTATGTGTAAGAAAAGTTGGTTCCATACATATGGGCCATAGCCAATGCGTTACTACAGTAGAATATAGTGATCAAGGTAAATCTTCATTTAGAGCTTCTCGCCATTCTTACTTCATATGTGGTCAGACGGCATATATGCGTCTGCCTCTAGATTGGGATGGTACCTGTTACATAGCATTCCTTTTGCCACCTGTTTTCCTAGCTCCCCCTGATTATTATCGAAATGTTCATTTAGTACACAATAGAGAGCAAAGAGATCTCCCAGTTGTCGATTATACTGAAACAGCATGGGACAAGTATGTAGATTTCAATAAAGGTATCTTTCCCTATATAGGTACAATATCAAATAGTAAGCTGATACGCAGACTCACCAAGACTCTTGAAGCTGTAGTAAACGAGACTATAGCCGCCCTAGGCAATCTGACAGAGGAACAATCAGTGATGAGAATTGTTGTTCTCCAGAATCGTCTTGTCCTTGACGTCATCCTGGCCGATAGGGGCGGAGCTTGCAGGGTCATCGGATCCAGCTGCTGCATATTCATACCAGAAAATTCGCCATCTGTATATAAAGCTATAACACGCCTTCATAAGATTGTAAGCCAGATACACGAAAATCCAGGCACTTGGACGTGGTCCGGGTGGTTTTGGAGTGTGATATCAGCCTGGGGATGGAGAGTTCTATCCTTCCTAGGTATTGGCCTTCTTATGCTCTTCAGTTGTTGTTTATGCCTGCAAGGTGGACCAGCGATTTGTGGTCTGTGTGCCACATCATGCATTCCACATCACAGGTCCCGTTCAGAATGCCGGAAGGAAGAAGAAATGATGCTCCATGAGCAAATCAATGGAATGATGAAGATTGATGTTTCGTGAAGGGCAAGAAGGGGACAAGGAGGGAATGTGGAAATGTGGATTTTCCTGATCAGTTATGTCCCCTATCTTGGACCCCAACGGTTCTATATGCATGTTACAGGTACATGTATGTTCCCTCCAGTTCCAGTTTCTAAGACGCAAACATATGTGTGTCTACCGTCAACATGTTCTCTGTCAGATCCGCCATCAATGGGCTGGATATTCGATTCCTAGGTATGACGGGCCACCGACTTTATATGGCTAAGTTACTCCATTTTTTCAGTTCAGGCGAGTAGGCCCGATTCTGTCCTCAAAGCCTTTCCCTGCTTTCTGTCTCTGACAGCTTCAGCTTGAGCTCGCATCTGTATCCATGAACTTTGTCCTACTCCCTGTGCAGCTAATGGTGCCTGCCTCGGCCAGTTTTCGCCTGTCTGCCAAGAAGTTGTATTTCACCTTCGAATTATCTATTTTGCTTTCCAGCCGATGCATTCCTGTCCAGTGATTTAGGTAAACATTTCCTTTAGCTCACAAGCAAAGGACTCAGCCTTTCCGTCCTCCTGCAAGTGATTCATAGCCCTGTTGCCATGGAAAGTTTTCTGCCCCTCGCATCTCATATAGACATTTAGACGCTTGTACACGTACACAGTCAGTATAGAATAGATTCTGTCCGAGAGTCTCTTCCTTGTGGATAACATAGTTCTTTAAACATAGGATGTTAGATATGATTTGGGATTAGGTTGACTTGACCCCAGACTTCTCGTCTCCACATGTAGAGCTAAATGTCAAGTCCCCTTCACCCCCTAGTTGCACGTCAATTACACGTCATGCTGCCGCGCGCGCATCTATGCCAAGTATTATCTTATAGATCCACCTATGTCTGATAATTCTAACCAATCATGTTTCTTTTATTCCTTATTACGCCTAGTTTCGATTATGTCACTGTTTTGTCACTTTTCTTATCAAATGTTACGCCTTCTACATTCGTTTCATTGTAATGTACTTATTATAAAAATACATGTCTGTTAATAAATTATTGTACTTCACTTCCTGAACCCTCGTGGTGACGGAACCTGAAGGCCGCGACTCGAGTCGGCCATTTTGAATGGAATAAAGCCCATTAGAAAACCTCTTATACCACGGATTCTGCCTCTTGTTATTTTGAGCTATTTTACTTTATTTTAAGATTCCGTATGAAATTCAGTCCGGTAATATTTATTTTATTTACCACAACATAACGAAAACTTGTTTGTCGTCAATTAGCGCCATGGAGATACCATTGTCGTGCTTGCAGAAGTTCACGGAATATCCAAAATATACCATAAAAAAGACATGGCTTGAGGCAGGGATCCAGGTGGTAGGGGATCTATTTTGGGGGTCAGCTTCTTACCTCTGAGACAGAGAGGAATATGGGCTGCGCTTGGGAATATTTATGATATATAATGCTATGGTGAGAATAGTACAACAAATCTGGTCCGGAGGGGAGACCAAACCTATGAGGTCAGAGTTGTTTACTAAAATCCTAACACGTGGAAATTGTAGACATGTGGTGGCTGTAAGTTCTGGAGACTCGCCACATCTTTTACACAGATATGTCACATCAGAAGCGAAAGGGGAAGTTTAAAATTATGGAAAGAGATTGTAGATAATAACTGGGGTGTTATTCTGGAGTACACAAATAACGTAACAAGGAACCCTAGTTTTAAGATTACCAAACATAACTACTTACACCAAACTTACCTATTGCCAGCACAGATAGCAAGAATGTATCCCAGAGCATCGGAGCAGACTGACTTTTTACAGATCAAACACAAGGAGATAATGGACGGAGCGCTGAAACTTTTCAGACACTCACCCCCAGACACAGCTATTTGCAAATCAGTCTTGACCCTGTGCCTCATGGAAACAGTCCAGCCCGAACTGCCAAGCCATGTCTTCCCTGGACCAGAAACAAGCATCCTGGGACCGGTTTCGGGCTAACGGCCCTCATCAGCCAAGCTAGCTTGAATCCAGTGGCAAAGTGAGCAAGGGATCCACGTCTGAGCATACCCTGCCAAATTAGGGTGTACAAAGCAAACACAAGGAGATTACTTTTTACAGATGGCGTGGGGATATATTCAGCTGAGATACAGCTGAGCCAGCTGTGTTGAATACACAACACAAAGAGGACAGCATAGGGACATCAAATTATATAAGGGACATGATACTATGAGCTATGTAGGCCAAGTTAGATGAACACCTTCCGATAGTGAAGTGGGACCTGAATCATGCGCATCTCCAGACAGTTGCAGAAATTCTAAGATAGATAACAGTACGGGTCTAGGTCCTCAGAAAGATGTATGGGAGGCACAAAGCGATAGGTGTGGTTAATGACGAAGAGGACAAGATGTATATACACTTTGTTGTTGCCAGACTATGGGTATAGATATGTATAAGGTTCTGAGCCTTTGTTTGGTAAGACTGACTGTAGGATATGATCTCAGGGGGGAAACGAAGGAGAACTGCATGGGGTTTATTTGTTTTTGCTTTGTTAGGTAGAGCCTGGGCAGCGCATGGGCTGCTCTGCAAGGCATGCTGTGTTCAGCATATGGGCTTCCAACACGCCCCGTGCTTTTGATTGGTTGGTTGGCCAGCCTTTCGAAAATCCTTTACTCTGGTTGGTCAATAGTGTCCAACTGTCCCGCCTTTGGGTGCTTGGTTCCCTTCCAGTGGACTTCACCGATTGTTTCTTTTGGTTGGCCAGCTCTAGCCATCTGTCGCTTTCTCGCGAGCACCAGTCATTGCTGTTATCACTTAATCTCCTCAGTGCCGTCCTCACACCACCACCTCCCATCGTCGCTGCTAGCGGCAGCTTTTTTTTTTTTTAACCATTGGAGGAGTGACCATGTAAAGCTTCCATTATGCCCTCCTTTAAAAAAAATGAAGTGAGTTCAGGAGGCCGGCGCTTTTAGTGCACGGCGTAAAACTTGCACAGGCACCAAGCTTCATTTTTCCGCACAATGCCTGCTTTCATCAAATGCGGTGGCTATGGGAGGCCGGGCACTTTTAATGCACTAGTCAATGTTGCTGCACCTACAATATAAATACTTCGGTCCTAAAGGCGAGACCGATTGCATTGCAAATTCTTGTTGGTTTTTTTTGTGATTTGGGAACTAGCATGAGTGAAAAATTGCTCCATGTATGCATTATGGTGTTACTTGGAGACCCACATCAGAGACTTCATTTTCCTCATGTAAACTTAATAAAGAACAATTTTTAAAAAATGTACCAGTTAAAATTCTGAAAGATCAGCCATCTGAAATCAAAGGGTGCTAAATTAAATTATTAATCATTCTCTAAACTGGACGTTTCATCCTCCAAACTTTCTAGTGAAGTGAAGAACTCATTCTGACTTGGTCACATTGACCGTGTGATAGAGTTGGCCAGGAGTAATCCTTTTACAGCACCTTGCAGATTTACTCCCAGTCAATTTTACTGTCTCATTCACATTCAGACAGGTTTAAAAGATGAATAGTAAATGGATGCTCTTATACTGCACCCAAAATCTGCACATGTTTCCATTACCAGCCTGTTTTGACACACAAACTGTCCACGTTACATTTAGATGAATTAAGAGTGTGCACATTTTGCACTTCTCGGAATCTAAAATCTGGCACAAATACGGTTTGTGTCTGGCTTTGGATTTAACTCGGCATTCAGAAAGAGGACCTGAGAATGTTATGGCTTCTCTACAGGCCCTTGTCAAATGTATGCAGGATGGTTTTTATTTACTCAGAACCCCGATTGTGGTTCTGCACAAAATGGTGGTTCCTCTGCCAGTTATCTTCATCCCATATGCATGTGATAGAATACATGTCTTTAGTTCGTCTTTTACCTGCACTGTGCGGTACAATAACACACACTTACCTCTTGGACAACCGGCGTCAATCAGCCATAGAACTTTCTACAGGCTATCAGTTTCAAATGCACAAGCCATCCGTTCTGACCAGCCTAACATCTACCGACTGCCTATAAATGCCAGCCAAGAAGGAGCAGACAAAGTATGATGATGCACTTTCTCAAGATTGCAGTGCCATTTAGAATTTAAAGAAGTCTACCCATTCAGCCCCTAGTTTTATGTCAAAGATCCCAAAGAAGGAAAAACACTGGCCGTCTCAGCCAAGATGTGTGAATCTATTTAGACTTTTCCCATAGACTCTGCCTGCATCACTAAAGCAGCTGCTATTCACACTTTAAGGCAAGGAGCAAGCCCTCAGACTTTTGAGGAAGTCTGTGGATATGACAGACTTGGAATAAGATGATAATTCCCAAACAAGAGAGGCTCCGGTCTTAGAACAAGAAGGAAAACCAGTTCAAGACCCAAATGACCAAGTGAGTTAATGTCGTCATGTGGAATAAGCACCCAAGAGCTATGAGGACAGTGCAATCAGCTGGTTAGAACTTCCCTAAATTAACCAGTGTTACTAGAGGTGGAAGAGCATAAAAAAAGTCTTTTAAGGACTACAACACTGTGAGCCCACACTATTCCTACCTCTCTCCCCTAATAACCCCTAAGCTGCCTGTATTGTACTGCTCAAACACCAGAGGGACAAAGCGGTCTTCCCACTACACCACAGATTTTTAGTACGTGTCCCATTGGCTGTAGCCAACCACCCTCATCGTTGACCCATTTAAACAAATACTCTAGCCCTTATAATTGCACAAATACTCTTGTTCGAAGTTATTGTTGGACCCGATCAGTGAATCACAGTCCTGTCTGGGACTAGCTGTGCCAACTGTGGTCTTAACCAAAACCAGACCACTTCAATATTCAGGGCTCTAAACGTGCCTGTCCACACCCTCAAACCCGCCCAAGAGACACCTTTGTGGAATTTTAATCAAAATGGAGGAGCCGGGAGATTTTGATGAGGTCCTGCACAACGCTCCTAATAGATAAGTAAGTCAAAAGAATGTGCAGTTCCTAAGGAGAGGGAAAGGGAGTGAACAGGTCTCTTATGGATTGCCCTCACACACCCCGAAGGATTTCATGCTTCATCATTGGGCTGTGCTCCTCATCGGGCCGGCGCTGCAATGCCCGACAGGCTCCTGCGAAGGGGCTCTTTGCCGGAGATCTTTTAAGAGACAGCCGTTTGGTGAGTGAGGTTAAGTGGTCAAGGTAGTAAAGTGAGTGTGAGTTGTGGATTAAAATAGGTTTAGTACTGCCTTATAAGGAACGCATTTTATTTGTGGGGTGTACTAACCTAACTAAAAAATGTGTGAGCCCGGTCTGGATTTATTGATCCTACAGGGTCTAGTATATGTATGTGGTTGACACGTTTCTTGCCTTCTGCCCCTAACGGGTCAGTCCGCAATTCTTCAGGACCAGTGTCTACAGGGGTAGGTTCTCCTAAACTCTAACACTAAGTAAGTAACGTATTTGTCCCCGAGGGATCATATCGGTGGATAAACTATTTGTGGGTAAAGATAATTGTTTTAATCTTTACCCACGAATAGTTTATCCACCGATATGATCCCTCTAGGCATAAACAAGCCCACGCATGTAAGTCACTGCACCATTGGTGGATATTATCGTTTTCCAGACCAAATTCTGGAATTTGAATAGTTCTCTATCTCTTTCAGGTCTCACCTATCCAGGTCTTCAATCCTGGAGCTTCGCAAACAACGCTGGTGACAAATATGGTACTCAGCACCGGCCTTGCGGTAGTGTTAGAGTTTAGGAGAACCTACTCCTGTAGACACTGGTTCTGAAGAATTGCGGATTGACCCGTTAGGGGCAGAAGTCAAGAAACATGTCGACCACATACATATACTAGACCCTGTAGGATCATTAAATCCAGACCGGGCTCACGCATATTTAGTTAGGTTAGTGCACCCCCACAAATAAAATGTGTTCCTTATAAGGCAGTACTAAACCTATTTTAATCTACAACTTACACTCACTTCACTACCTTGACCACTTACCCTCACTCACCAAATGGGTATCTCTTAAAAGATCTCCGGCAAAGAGCCCCTTGGTGGGAGCCCGTCGGGCATTGCAGCGCCGGCCCCATGAGGAGCACAGCCCAATGATGAAGCATGACATCCTTCGGGGTATGTGAGGGCAATCCATAAGAGACCTGTTCACTCCCTTTGAGAGTTCACAATAACAAGAGATGTTATTATTCCCTGAATACTCCAATTTCTTTCACTACCAGAAATGCTTTTCTGACCCCAGCTCTCACACACAGATTGGGTGGCTACTTTGGAGAGGAAGTACCTCCTTGTACCCATTTACTGAACTTCTGTCTACCCTAGGTTCCCCCGCAGTACTACCATTAGTGAATCAAACGAGTAGATGAGTTCATCTCTGGGGGGGCTCCTTAGCCCATTATTTCACTCACACAGACTGTTACTAAGAACTGAGATTAATTCAAACCTATCACTCTTCATAACTGCATGCTTAACAGTAACCGGACCGAAACAGGATCTAACATGAATATGTGGCTGCTGTTAAACAAAATTTACCTATCATTGGGCACAGTCCACTGACCATGTGATGTCAAAGGATTTACTGATACTAACTTAGTTCTGGGCATATTTCTCATCATCATTATAGTCCACTTAACACTATAGGCACATCTTATATACATTCCATTGAGATTTGAAATGATGTATTCCCTATCTGAAAGCCCCAGTAATATCATAAATACATTTATAACCAACTTGCTCATTGCAAATTCATTAAGCACATAACTGCAGATACCTACCTCAACCAAGTAAAATGTGACACTACCTCATACCTTTGGTTTACCAACTTCAGATATCCATAAAATCCTTTCTCAAGCATGAATATCTGAAGTCTAAACCAAAGGTCTATGGTAGTGTCACCTTTGATCAGTGATAAGGGGAGTAACAGTTTATAATTTCCATTACTACGCACAGTTCTTTGATCATCCCATACAGCCACAATAACATAAAGATAATGCTTCAGACAAACCTGTTTAGCCTCATATCTTTTTGTCAGAACGCATCAAGTTAAGGTCAAGCACACATCATTATTTATCTCTGAGGGACCCAACATGTCAGTTATTTGCACCTATCCCCAGGGCTCCTCCTCTCGAGGTGAAAGCACCTTAACCCCCTCCCCTACCCCCCAACTGCAGATGGTTCCAAACATTCTCCCTTCCCAGCCAGTGCCTTATTAGCCACCCTATTCAACATTTTGTCTTTTCAAGAAACTTTATTGGCTTTTTCATATTGGTACATTTACACAGAGCATAAGCCATGAGCTGTATGAATTACATTTAGATGGAAACATTCTCCCGTACATGACCACTGGCAAGGAAAGTTTATCCCTCATGTCCTGCAGTTCCTCAGCTATATGCCTGTTGGTGTGTCCCTAGTGCCTCTCAGTAAACCAACAACCTAACAACCCCCTACTCCCAGTCCCTGCCTCTCTCACCCATCCCATTCTGGTTCTGTATAGTGTGCCATGTCCATGTAATATCTTGCCGATTTGGTTTGCAATTATGTGTCAATAGTTGCATATTTCCCTTCTGCTAACATAGGCTGCTGAAGGGGGAGGTGAATGGCCTATAATTTATGTTTGAGCAGGTCCATTCGACCCTCAGTTCATCATTCCTGTGCAGTTATCATGTGGCACCGCAGCTCTATATTCTCACTGAGAAAAATCATTGTCTGAGGTATGGTCATTGCTTTTGGCTCTTCTACCAGACCCTCCCATGGTCTAGCAAATTCCATGGAGCAATGGCCTCTTTTTGCTTCTCTTAGACGGGTGATGCTTTTATATTTCGCCCATCTTAGCAGGTTCTCCATCCCACCCATCAATTGTAGGACCTATAGGTGATTTCCATTTGAGTGTAGTCATTTTTTTGCTGGAATGAGAGCTAGATCAATAAATCTAGTCATAATCTTGTGTTTGGTAGGGCGCAGTTAGAGACCCGACAGACACCACTGGTATTCCAATCTGTGACTTCACTGAGTAGTGCTATAACCTCTATCCAACAGTGATTAACTGCTGGCAAGCCCAAACCATCTGGAGCATTTCTGCTCTGATAGCCTCGCATCTAGAGCATGTGGCCTGGGCCCGTGGGAAGTATCGGTAAATTTTGCTATGCATGAGGTAACTCATCATTGTGCATGATGATGTAGTGACTTGAGCGTTAACAATGACGGAATCGGAGGAGCCAAGATGGCGACCGGGACGGCAGCGTAGACTCCCGGCTCCGTGAACCTCCGCATCCCGCACGGATATCCTGCACGAGATCCTTAACCTGTGCTACGCGGTCGTGTTTCTGAAGGAGAGAGGCACCCGACTGTGTGACTCCGAGGTTTCTGGCTGCGGTATCGCTGGAGAAATGTGCATTTGAACTTTGCGGCCTGTGCGGCCCTGGAGCCGGGACCTCGAGTGGACGCCGTGGCCGGGTGGCAGTTCAACAACAGCGGCCTGTTGTGACTGGGTGGAGTCGGTCCACCGGAGCGGTGCCAAACTCGGCCTACATCTCGTCGTGGTCGTCTCTACTGTCAAGCGTAGCGGACCGAGTGCATGCCCGGGGGTGCAATTCTCAGACCCTCCGGTGGCTGCCCCTGCCTTTGATGGTGAGCTGCCCGGCCGCCGCCCGTATCCTGCCCTGATCATTGCGGGCCGCCCCCGAATTTTTACGGGAGCTGGTCCGTAGTGGGGACGACTGTTGCCCGTGACCACGCAACGGATAACTTTTCGCCTGCCCCCGGAACCCGGTCACCAGCGACGTGGACATCGAGACGCTTGTCCCGGGGTCCCGGCCCCGGTGAGGGTCGGGCATACTTGGCGGCCATCTTGTTGCGATGAAGCCTACCATCCTGTCCGCTGGGCCGCAGCGGGATTGTGAGAGTGCGACTTTCGGGAGTGTGGCAGCGCGATTGCAGAGAGCTGTGCTGGGGTACGGCGACCTCCTCGAGGCCCTTGGTGCTCTTCACTCCTCCTTGATTCATGGTGTCGGGGTCTTGGGGAGTAAGCTTGACGGTGTGGCGTCGGCGTTGGGGCAGTGGCGGCCCGCCTGTCCGCACGTACACAGGGACTACCCACACTGCGCACAGGAGGACACTTTGGCGGCCACCCCTGAGGTTAGTGCACGGCTGGACGCTCCGGCCAGTATGCTACAGTGTGTTCGTCCAGCTGAGGACCTGATCTGCCCCGGAGGCATTAGACCTGAGTGGGATGTGGTAGCCTCGTCCCGTACGTGCCCTCCTGCGACCCAGAGACAACTCCAGCAACTATTGTCTGCTTTGGCTGCTTCTGCCTTCCTGGACCTGGAGTGCAGTGCATATCCTTGTGCAGCACTGGGAAGCCTGTTTCTCCACGCTGCGGACTGTGTTGATGCTCAGAGACTTCCACCCCACCTGTGTGCGTCGCTTCTCGGACGTTTTTGGACAATCCTCTACCTTGGAACATCGGATATGGTGCTGGGTCGAGGGGTAGGCATGGGCAGACTCCCAAAGAGTGGTCAGGGATGAGGCTGATCCTTCAGGGGTGGTCATCTAGTGGACGGGCGGGCTCAGGGGTTGCGTGCTCTCCTGGCATAGCTAACAGCATAATAGGTGCATAATGCTCCCCATTTTTCTTTGAGAAGATAGATTTTGTGCCGTTTATTGTTCACTTTGGGGGAAACTTACTGTGCGGGAGGGAGAAGCCGGGGGTATGTTTTGAAGGCCCTCCTCCAGTTTATTAATACTTTCTCTACCCCCCCCCGTCTGGTGGGGTTCTTTTCCTACTTCTTTTTCCCTATTCTCCTATATTTCGGGTCTGGTTCCAGGGCGACAGGCACACTGCTGGGGGGGGGGCCGTACTCATCTGCAGAGGTGCAGGGTGGGGGGTTGGGGGAGGGGATTCTTTAGTCTTTTATCTCTTTTTCCATGGCCTCCTTTTTCTTCTCTGATTCTTTTTGTTTTTCTTTTCTGGGATCAGCGTGATACACCTCCTTTGCTATGACTCGTTGCCGCTCCGTGTGTACCACAATTTCCGGGGTGCTCTCCGGGAGTTCTGGCGTGGGACTGCAGGCGCAACTGCTTATGACATTTTTCCCCATCCTGATGTTCTTGTGTTTGCGCCATTGACCTAATGGATTGCTTTAAATCGCTTACGTTTATTACTCTGCATACCTGTAATTGCTGTTTGAAAATTGTCTGGCACCTGATCCTTCTGCCTTGTTTCATTATAAAATGAAAACCTTTTTCTCCTGGTGCCCTACTTACTTTGTTCACAGTATTAGCATTACGATTCTGCTCCCCGAAGTGCTGCCTGTGTTTACACTTGCCTTTTTTTTGCTCTGATTGCTTAGCGGCCGGCCCCGGGGGGTTGTAGGCCCATACTTGTTCTTGATTGAACTGTCAATAAAGGTTTTCAAAAAAAAAAAAAAAAAAAAAAAAAAACAATGACGGAATCATTTTGGCTTCTGAAGAACTCAGTAGAGCTATGACATAATGAATAGAGAGTATAGCAGTGAAGACTGCTCTAAAATGTTGAGTTCACAGTTACACACAGACATATGAAGACATGTATTACTAAGCTCGGTGTGTGGCGTAGTCATTGGCGGGTCCCCCTGCTGGGAAGTTGCTACAAATGGCGACGAGATAGGGGATAAGTAACCCGAAGATTGATAGTACTCGCTGAGAGTTTACTGCAGTCTAAGCAAACTGCTTGCGCGTGCCACATGTGCTGTCATTGAAGTACAGAATCAACACTGAAGGCACGTGGAGTCAAAGCGCAGTTCTAGCCTCTGTGAAGCAGTTGAAAACCAAAGCATTTACAGAGAATTTACACATTGCTGGTTGAGAACCTGTTGGTCAGGCCATACATAAAGGTACAGAGTTACTACGCAACTTCAAGCTGTAAGAGTACAGAGTGATAACGTTGCAATTACAAGTGCTTCTGAGCAGGGATCAACCAGGTGTAAGCACGTACATATAAACATCAGAAGTAAAGCAAACTAGTTGCAAGAAACAGTTGTCTGCATAGCAGAAGTAATTAAAGAGAGCCTTCATACAACAGCACTAGACACACAAGCCCAAGGAGAAGTGCCTGGGGTTTTGCTTACCGAGTGGTCCATACCTGAAGAGGAAAACCACCAAAGCCGTTGAGTGGGGCTGAGAACAACTTCACATGTCTTTGACAAGTGAAATTCAGTGAGGAATGATTGCAGGTTGTTGTTCTGATGGAGTCCAAGAAGAAAATCATGTTTCCAGTTATTATCAAGGATGATCCAGAAGCCAGTATGTCACAGGGTCATAGAGAAAATGAGCTAGAAGCAGTGGCTGAACGACCACCACGTCCCCACTCAGCGAAGTTCTACACTGGTCTACAATGCTGCCTCTTTCTTGAAACCACCATCCTTGTTCGATACCGCCAAAAAGGTTTGGTGTCCAATGGGTGTCCAATGGGCTACATGGGTGGATATATTTGAAGATTTTATTGATGCACTTGAATAGACAAATAACAAAAAGATTCTCAAAGACCTTAGAAATCTTGCGGATGATGGTGTAAAGAAAGTCGTGAAGAAAATGCCACGAACTGACAACAAAATCACATACATTCAGATTAAAGATGCCTTGATTCTCAAGTTCAATCCAATGCCAAATGTTGACTATGAAAGATATATTTTCAGTCAAGAATGACAGAAAGGTGGTGAAACCTTCAATGAGACTTGACACACTCAAACATTAAGTTCACTGAGTTTAAAGATTAAGAGGCCATACGTCTCAGTATCATTGATGGATGCTTGTTCGATTCATTCAGACAGCGACTGCTGAGAGAAACTTTGAGTCTGGAAAGAGATTGATGGCTCCAAGAGCTAAAGAGTGTGCCGATCGACAAACTACTGTTATGGAGGCCAGAGAGGCTCAGAATGAATCAGTCATGAGTGTAAAAAGCAAGTCAAAGCAAATGATTGAAGGAGATAAAGTGATGTCTACATGTAAAGATAAATTATGTTTTAGATGTGAATTGTTGTTTTCACACAAAGACAAATTTCCTGCCATTTAACAGACATGTAGGGGCTGTGGGAAGGAGAACCATATTTTGACGTTGTGCAAAGCAAAGGGAATCACAATTGCATTATGACGTGAAGACAAAATGGCAGCCAGTACATTCCAGAAGCAACGTTTGACATGCACCCACAAGGCCCAGCGGAGGTGTCAAGTACGACAAATCAACACTGAATGAAGTTGATTGTCATCTAAATCATTGTCAAACACTTCATCCATATCAGGATCGAATGAAAGTGAAGAATATGGTGGTGCTATGTCGATGTTTACTTAAAAAAACTGTGCTCATGTCAGACTAGCTGCATGTGAAGAAAAATTCCAGTCAAAGAACAGCCGATATGCCAAACCACCAAAGTCATTCACACATTGTCCAAACATTACATGGTTGTTCGATACCTTTCATTATCGACAGTGGTGCAACGAGAAACAATATGCTTGAGGAGAAGTATAATGAATTGCATCCCTTATCACAACTTATGCTGTCAAAAACCAAAGTGTGTACATGGGCAGCATCGAAACCTTTAAAAAGTCAAGGTTCATTTGTAGGGACGATAAAACACTAGAAAACTGAGGTGCAAGCACCTATCCGTGTGTTTCAACGGACAGTGCCGAGTGCCTTTCTACTCAGCTTCAGCACAGTTGCTGATATGTGACTGAGGTATATGAGTTGTTATGCGTCAGGCATAAAAAGGGAAATGAACGAGAAGGACATCCAGGTCCACATATAGCTGGCATTATAACGTAAATAAACGGCACAAAGGTCTTCTCTCGTCTTAATTTAAATAAAAGTTATCATCAGTTGGAACTTGAAGAAGATTGCAGGTACATAACAACCGTTTCTACATATGTTGGTATTTTTTTATACAAAAGACTAACCTTTGGTGTGTCATCCACTGCAGGATTGTTTCAAGACATCAATTGATGCATCATACAGCCTGTCATGAATGCATTCAATTACAGCAATTACATATTGGTTTTTGAAGCTACCAAAAAAAAATGATAAAACTCTTCACGTGTATATTGTTTACTTGCTCAAGCAAGTTTGACTTTGAGTGCAGTTAAAGGTGAGTTCCATAAGACAAAGCAAAACTTCTTTGGACATATCTTTTCTGATGGGTGTACGGCACCAGACCCTGCTGAAGTGCAAGTGATGTCAAATACTGATCCCCCACATGATGTTTCCATGGTGCGTTCAATTCCTGGCCTGGCCAGCTACTGTTCTATACAAGACTTTGCCACTGTAAGAGCTCCACTGAGCGACTTGACGAAAAAGAATGTTTAGTTTCAGTGGTCACATGAATGTGAAATTTGCTTTAGGAAAATCAAACTAGCCATTGGGAATTCTACTGATATGGCTTATTTTAATCCAAATCTTCATACAGAGGTTGTCGTCGATACTAGCCCAGTTGGGTTAGGTGCTATCCTGGCACAGCACAGTGGAAACCTGAATGCTCAAAGGAATATTGTGGTGTATGCAAGTAGTAGTTTGTCCCAACCAGAATGTGCTTACTCACAACCACCCTCACTCTCGTTTCCGGAAAACAGGAGTGACAGTTTAACCTACCTAGGTTTTTGACTATAGGTTCATACAAGCTTGAAAATTAAAAAGGTTATAACTTTTGAGCCCAAGTGCTACTGTAGATATCGTTGTTACTCTTTAGGGTGTCCTTATGGCGGTTAATATTCCCGCTCATAGTAGGGTTCCTCTGCGCGCTCATTTGAGGGCTTATGGGGTACCTGATGACGGGATGGCCATGGTCTTTGTGGTCAGTGCTGATGCCACCTACCCTTATGAGTTGTTTTACTCATGGGTGACCTTTGAGGAGGTGGATATGGACGATAATTTGTTCCACGAATATACAGCCACGCCTGTGCCCCATATAGGACACTAGAAATTCCTATTTCTGCCTGGCAGCATACAATTTGGTTTAATGGTGCCCTCCCCCATGAGGTCGTATCGGCGAGAATGGGCCCGTTGTCGATTGCGGGGGCCACTTGGCCGGTACTGGCCGGATATACTCCACACCCACGCTACCTGACGGTGGGAGTGGGTGATTTACGAACGCTACACACAGCCCTGATTACGGTCCATAGGGCTTTGGTGCAGTATGTGTCACGCACAGTTCAGGTGGGAGCACCTGCGGTTGCTGGGCACGGGACGGATCACCATCACGCGGTGGTGATTAGCCCTGTTATGGTTAATGCGGTTGTCGGCAAGCGCCCCCTCAGTAAGGATGAATTTCCTTACTGGCTTGCGGAAAAATTTGATCAATTAGAAGCCGTGTTTCCAAACACTACACCTGTGGATGAAAACACAGGATGCTCACCATTACTTTGCCGAAGGACCTGGTCCCTGAACTTGTTGATTGTGACACTTGGGTCTTTGCTGCGACCTATTCGAAGTGCTACGGCACTCCGTCTATGTCTGTACTACCCTCCGTCATCAAGAAAGTCCAAGAAAGTCATGGTGCGGAGGCAGCTATTGAGTTAGGATTAAGGCTTGTCGACAGTTTCGATGTGGTTTGTTCCATGGTGATGGGCAACCTCAAAGGAGATGCCATGCAGTTCCAAGTTGGTAATATGCTGGAACTTGTGGCTGATGCCGATGAACCAAGGGAGTTCGCAAAAATTATTGCGAAAGCCTATAGGATGGTTGGACGTAGTGCCTTAGGCGTGAAACCCACCATCAAAATTCCTGATGTAGTGCAGCAAACTAAGGTGAGTTCGTCTACAAAAGATGAAAAGCCCAACTTTCCTAAACAAAGTTGGCGAGCCAAAAAACAAGAGAAGCAGCAACAGAAACAGGTTTCTCGTCCTGCCTCACCCGTACAGTCGTATAGTGAACGCACTTATGATTTGCGCGATCGTACTCGTATTAAGTCACCTGATAGATTTCAGGTTTCTGAACAACGCTCTCCTCTTTCTTCACAGGAAACATCGACTTCGCACACTGGTGGTGGAGAGCGTGGGAGAGGACGGGGTACTCAAGGTCGAGACCAGCCCCGCCAGACTGACGGTAAAGGCAAGCAGGAAGACACTGCCAGACAACGTCCACCGTTTCAGAAAAATAAATTTGCTGCTATCTCAGCGAGATATGCCTCAGATGGTCAGGACACAGCTTCGGAACCTGACGTGGGCACTAACGCTGCTAGACAGCGCGGCGGAAGTTACAGTAGTGCGGGAAGCATTGCGTCCATTTCTGGAGGCGACAGCAACTGACATTTATGTGACAGTTGAAACTGCTGATACTCGCGTAGCTCCCCCAGAAAGATTATTTGAAATAGTCCTTAATATTGAGGGTGACATACAACGCAAAATTAAAGTGGTTTTTTGAGATAATCTTACCACCACCTATGATATTCTTTTGGCGGAGAAAGATTGGCCTCCGGCTTTCATTTTGGACGCTCCAAGGGGAGAGGAAGTTATACTTCCTTCCTTTGGGTACGCAGTGCCCACGGATGAGTCTAATAGGTTAGCCGGGGAGTGGGCACAGGTGCTTGCACCTGCGTTATATCGTAATCAGGTTGGCTGGGATAAATGTTCTCCCAATCACGAGAGTCCATTGCGATCCGATCCCCAGCCTCAACCCCAATATCCCATGCGTCGCGAGGCAAGATCTCACGTCGCGTCCATCCTTGAACAATTGGAATATCAAGGATTGATTGAGACATGTGTGTCACCCATGAATAATCCTTTATTCACTGTGACGAAGCCTGACAGGTCGTACCGCCTAGTTTTGGATTACCGGCATTTAAACTCGCATTGCCGGACGTGTGCGGTACAAAAAACTCATAGTTCGGCTCTCGTCGATAGTCTAGTGAGAAAACGTTTCAAAACCACGCTCGACTTATCAAATGGCTTTTATTGCCATAACCTGGCCCCTCATAGTTATGAGTGGACGGCATTTACCTCGGGTGGAAAACAAAAATTGTTCAAACCGCTCCCGATGGGCTATAAAAACAGCCCTGCAGTTTTTTCCGCTCGCGTGGTCTCTCTCTTGGAGATGGTAGACCCGGAGGCATACTCGTATGTTGATGACATTTATCTGACTGACTACGACGAGTTGCTTCCACACCTTGCTCGTGTGGATAACATAGTGACTATGTTTGCAGACTTCGGTTACAAGTTTAACTTTAAGAAGTCCCACATTGCTGAGTTTACGGTGTTGTTCTTGGGGTACGAACTCAATAATGAGGGTCGAGGCTTGGCACCGCAATTCCTTGAGAAATGCGCACGCCTTCGTATCCCTACGACACTGAAAAAACTACAGTCCCTGCTGGGCTTTCTGAATTTCGGTCGATCCTACATTCCTGATTATGCCCAGCGTATCAAGACGCTTTATGCCTTGATACAACCAACTTTTACCAGATCTTGCTGGCTGCCAGAACATTCATTGGCATTGTATACTTTGCAAACTGATCTTCTAACGGCTAAATATTTAAAAACTCGTGACAACCACACCAACCTGGTCATTAGAATTGTTCCAGGCGCAGAAGGTTTCACGTACTTAACGTTCAATGAGGGCGACACAGTCCCCATTGCTTACAAATCTCATCTGTACACTTCGGCTGAGCTGCGATTTTCCACTGTTGAAAAAGTCTTAACAGCAGTTCAGATGGCGATCCTGAAAGAACGAGCGCTATCACAGGGAAAGCGCATGCTGGTGGTAACACCGTTTCCTGCTCTCGAAGCAGTCACTAAAGCTAGTGTACCAAATTCGTTCATCCTGCTCCTCTGTCATTGCGCCCCATCGAGGAATACCATTGTGTCATATACACTGACGGGTCGGCGCAACCCGCAACTGGATCAAGGCACGCTTATTCAACGGCTTGCGCAATTGTAGTCGGTACTTTCGTAAATGGAGAGTTCCAATCTGATGCAGTGCATACGCAGTCATTGGGTGATTGTACCGCGCAGTTGGCGGAGCTTCGTGCTCTAGTACTTGCACTTGAGTTTGCTGATCACAGGGTCACTACTCTTATAGTGAGTGATTCGTACTATTGTGTTCAATCTTACAACGACAATTCGCTTTTTTGGATTATGAATGGTTTTCGTGATTCCAAAGGTGGCACAGTAAAGCATAAAACGCTTTGGGCTCGAGTGGCGGAACTTAAAGGGAGTCTGCCACTTGTGAATGTAATTCACACTCTTGGTCACCAACAAGTTGGTGTCCATGCTGTCGGTAACAGTTTGGCTGACGAGGCAGCTAAAACAGCAGTGGCAACATACTTAGAAGCAGCAGTTACAAGATCAAAATCTAAGATTGATGCTGACATCTTGGCAGCTATTGCTGCTTCTGAGACTGGGACAAACTTCCCTAGAGGTTTCCCTTCTCGATACCATTATCACTTAAGTCCTGATAACGTCCCGTTAGTGAGGATTAACGACGTTGGTGATAGATTGATTCCCAACGCGGACTGCAGACCAAATTTGATAACGGCTGCCCACGAAGGTGTTGCGTCTGCGCATGCTGGAGTGTCAGCAACTGTGTCTCTTTTACAGCAACGTTACTGGTGGTACGGTTTTTATAAACAAGCGCGGGCTTATGTACTTAGTTGTGACATTTGCCAGCAGATTAAACCTTCTTCTGTTGCGCGTCCACCTCAAACGCAGCTGCATATATCTAATCAACCACTTGCGTGTGTTTATTTAGATCACTGCGGTCCTTTTACCTCTGATACTGCGTACAGGTACATCTTGGTTGCAGTGGATTCGTGCACACGTTTTCTGTGGGTGTGGCCACAAAGGAGTGCTGATGCCAGGACTGTCATCAAAGCATTGCGTGTCTTTATAGGGAGTTTTGCATGTGGTACCCTTCACTCTGATCAGGGCCCGGCGTTCGCCTCTAAGGCGTACAAAGAAGCAATGAGAAGTTTGGGGGTCCAAGTCAAATTTTCGTGTTGTGGAACGGATGAACCATGACCTAAAGCAATCGTTGACAGCCAAGGTGTTAGGTACAGGCCGGAACTGGCTTGCCCACTTGTATGACGTCCAACGTGCACTTAATAACCTCCCTAGAAGGTCTCTGGGTGGGCGGACCCCGTACATGATGCTCTTTGGAGTGAGAATGTTTGTTCCGGACCTTGACGGTCTAGACATGGCGGCGGCTCCCGCGCCTTTTGACCTAGATGACCACTGTGCTGTATTGCAGAATCTACAAGAAGCAAGAGACACTCTGGCAAAGGAACACGTGCCCTCTACATCTGAAGAAGCGCTCCTGATTCCGGTAGTCGGCTGGCTACCTCGTGTTGGTGACCTGGTCCGTGAGAAGGTGGAGAACAAGAAGGAGTTTGGCCCCTCTTATCGTGCACCAGTCCCGGTGCTTGGAGTATTGGGTACACGTACAGTTGTTTTACCCCCACTTCCTGGTCGCAAGGGTAACAGGTACATTTCAATTGAGAATGTCAAGCTACACAGGGTGGCCGATTCTCCATAGTATGACACCTTCGGTTTCCTGCCCTTCGATGCTGAGAAACTCTGTTGTGATGCCACCCTCTATCATCGTGCCTGAGGTTTCCATTGAGATGCTTACAGTTACTGATCCGCCTGTGCCACCTACTGCTGGTGGTTTGCCTGATAATCCTGAGTATGCTTATCCTGCAGAAGTCCCTTTGCCCCTACTACATACAACAACACTTACCCAGTCCCATTCTTCCTTTGAAACTGAATCATTGACTTCCACTGCCCCTTCCAAAATTTCTATATTTTTTGCCTGGTTCAAGAGACATTTTTTGGTTGCACCTTGGACTTACATCTGGTTGGTGCTGATTTGTATTTTTTTATTCATGACAATTGGCTTTGTGGTAGTGTTTTTTAGACTTATCAATGGACACTACCTGAATGAGCGTTCTACAATTCAATTAATTGATGGAACTTTGGCCCCCCATTCCTCATCACACATCATGAAAAGAGACCAGACGATTGTGAACATCACCGCCTGGCCTATACGTGATGGGATTGCTTGGGATACAGTGAACTTTCAAATTCATGGTCCCACCAAAGTTATTAATGTGCCAACTGTTTTTCGTGTTTCTATGGGTGATGTAGTTAAACAAAACATCCGCTCAGATAATTGGGATGTACAAGCAATAGAAGCACTGTTTTCTGATTTAAAATATTATGCTGCATTTGATGCTGAAGATCTGTATTTAAATACTGCAAACTACGATGAGCAATTTTGTTTTCAACATGATGGCACACATTTCCTACACCGAGCAAATACTTTTCGAAATGTTGTTAATTTCACTCAATGGGAACATTGTCCTGTCCCTATGCCTGGCAGCTCTGCCACTTTATTGAAAAAATTCACATACTTTTCGGATTTTAGTGTGTCAGACCCTGCTTCTTTTTATTTTAAGGTGGCGGTAGAACCAACTTCTAAGGTTAGATTGACACACACAAAATTATTATATTCCAAATCCTTTATGGATGAATTGGCTATTGGAGGTTATGACGTATGGAAAGCTACTATCGATCTTAAATCGGTTTGGGGAACTAAACCGTGGCAGGTACAAGGAACAGAAGCTTTGCATCGTGCCTGTTTTATTCCAAACCATATATTATTTTTGAATTCGTCTATTTTTCAGACCACTTGTTTTGGATTGGCTATATCTAAAAAATTAATTTCTCCCTCGATCCCGGATCTGGGTGCTTATCCTGGTTGGGAGAATCACTCAGATCTGTCCCTTACTATGTTGCAGTCCCTTGTTTCCAATGGCACCTTCAATATTTCAACGTTGAATCCTGAGGGTTGGTTGGTATGGCAAACAAGCTCAGATTCCTGTCAACGTCGGTTTCTGGATTTGGCTCCAGGGTATACACAACTTAGGGTTGACCCTCGTTTTACATCTTCACACACGGTGACTACATACTCTGTAGGTAAGTTATGTCAGTCGTGGCTGCAACATTCCACGTTAACTTCAGTTAAGCTTCATTTATCACGATTAAATGACAAAATATATTTTAATGATTTTATTAAGGGTCCTGCAAATGGCAGGTCTAAACGATGGGCTTATGCTATTTACAATGAAATTTGGAAATTGTCGCAAATTGAAGCTGCTTCTAGACTGCGTGCTATTGACCAGGCCAATATGGAAAAAGTATTGGCTGTGATAGATAATAGTATTAATACTTTGTCTTCTAGAATTTATACATTAGATAATATTGTTTCTTCTGTCGTAGACATTGTGCAAGATGATGTATCTGTGTTGTATCATGGTCAAAATCAGTTGCGTTCAATTATGCAGTTTGCATGGACATTACAAACGTTAAAGGCAGGGAAAGTCCCTTGGGATTACATGAATATTTCATCGTTGTTCCTTCCTTTTAATTTGACAGCAAAACAGCAGTTCATGTCCATGAAAGACGCAACTTACGCATTGCTGCACATTGAAAAATTAGAACCTTCACCTTTTTCTGTTGCTGAGTTGAATTCAGCCGTGTGGCTTATACACGGATTGGTCACTTTACCTTTTAGTCTGTTTAAATTTAGTTTGTGCATGAAGCATTATGCCATTGGCAGATATGAACAACTTGGTGATGCGTTCCTGCACGAAGTTTGGTCACTTCCGTTCACTTACAGATGCGTAAGGGATGGCAAGGAGGTTTACTTAAAAGGTGAAGAATGCACTTCCGCTCCTGATCATTCTGTGGTTTGTAGACATATACAACTACATGGCGCTTGCAATATACACGCTCCTAATTTAGCTTGTGTCCTAAAGGGGATTCCAATGCCAGTTATAACGTCTTCTATTAAGCTGCTTGCCAACGGTAGTTTTTTGCTTTTAAATAGTGAAGCTTGCTGTGGGATGCTAGTGGGTATTCCTTGCATAGTCACTGTTTCGCAAAAAGTGGTTTGCTGTAATAACGTTCTTTTCCCACCCCCGCAAGGCCGACTCGATATATCCATCTGGCCGGCGATTCCAACCTTGAACGCAGAGTTCAATAGGATGAGCAAAATAAGGGCTCTTTTGTCTAAAAAGGAAGTTGTGTTGACTTCGTCCCGTGAAACATTTCTTCTTAATGTGGCGAACACACGCACTGAGGTACAAGCTCTTTTAAATACTGACCTCCCCCTCCATTTTGGAACCTTGATTCAAACTATCTTTAATGCTTCGTCTACGACTGGCCTTGTTCATTTTTTTAAAATGGTGGGCTCGGGCCTCGTGACATCTTTCCAGACTGTTTTTGGTGTGATCCCCGCATTTTTACATTCTATTTTTTCAAGTGTCTTCGGAGGGTTCCCCTTGCTCCTCGCTTTGGTGGCTGGGATCCTCTTGTTGATTTGCGCACTTCGATATGGCTGCACACCAGGAGTTCAAGACAGGATGCTCCGCTTGCTCCATCTTCGTAGCCGGATGCTTGATTACTACGGCACCTTACCTCTGGCGGTATTAAGCGTCAAGTATGGATTGTCTTTCCGGTTTCCCTTTTTTACGTGTGTGCAACCTGTCTTTCATTGCCTAGATTGTCCCTTCCAATGGGCTCTGGACTTGTGCCTGTCAAACTTGGCGTCACCTGACCCGGATTTTGATGAACTAATGTGTCCCTTAGTGGCTCATGAATTTGATTGTTCTGGTGTCGGGTTTATGGCTTTGGGTGCTGCACACGGAGTCCTTGGTAACTGGGATATCGGAGAGGCGGCTATTGAATTCCTTGAAAGGAGTTATATCGAGGATGCTGACAGTTGTCCTATCATGGTGCTGGATGCTCCAATAATTGATGCACACGTGTGTTCCTTTCCCTTGTTAAATTGGATGGCGGATACTTTTGCGGAACGCTCCAATGATTTCCTCTTGGAAGCTGTTGCAACTTACGGTGCTTATACCTTTATGGATTGCATCCAGGGCTGTTAATTTTTCATCAAAATTTTTACTAATTTTTTTAAAGACATCGTTTTTGGGTTTTTTTCTTTTTGACGATTGTTTACTTTTTTCTCGTTCTCGGACTTTACACTTACCTTATATGGACTTATAGTTCATGCCCTTGGTTCCGTTCTATATCACTTGAACTCTGCGTTCTTGATAAGTGTATCCCTATTGGTTAGTGCTCCGATCATGGGGGGGTGTAGGATGGATTAAGCCACGCCCTATTTACAAGACTAAGTTAGCATAACCGAGATAATTGTTAGCAAGCCAGCTTGTCGTTTCTGTTGCGCTGCACACGACACTGTTATGTGTTATTCATTTTAGAAATGCTGACTCGACTTTGCCATACAGGATAACAAACTGTTGTTTCACATTCTTAACAGTTAAATGTGTCCTTGGTCTGTACATCATGCAAAGAACGAGTCTGGGTCACTAGAAGGTACAGAGAGTTGTGATTAGATTGATCGTACCACTTTTTAGACATATCATACATACAGCTGCCAATATCTGAAGGACAAGCGTCTTTAATATTGCAGAACAGTTTGGTTTTACATTCATTCGAACAGAAGAGCTGATGCATGAAAGAGCTAGCTGATCCTTTGATGTGATTCTACTAAGCTGATCTATACGGTATGAGGTCCCCCCTGTTAACCTAAGAGACCTTCTAATAGTCTAATAATAATAATGTATTAGATTCTAGAGAAAGGAGTGAGGCTGTATACCACTGTCATTATTAGTATGATTGCTCCTTTCATTTTGTATGGTATTGTAATAATGCTTATGGTTCTGATCTGTACTGTTAGTCTGCTAGTGTTAGCCAAAGTACTGCATCTTAGGACGCGAGGTTTATAAAATAAACTCTTTAAACTTTACCGTGTCTGTATTATTATGTTGTGGACTAACAAATAGATACGAACAGGTATTTCGGATTCCCACCACTCCTGAGAAATATCTAAGTCGCTTGTTCTGGTTTGTCTATACATTGGGACCGCCTAGCTAGATCTAGGCTAACGAATGGGATACTAAGCTAGTCGGATAAGGGGTTCTGGGTTCTGAGGGGAGTTTTCTGGTACACCACAATTCTCTGATGTCCTGGTCTCCTGCGCATAGTTCTGTGCAAAAACAGAATCCCTGTAACACGCAAGTACAAATATAAAACTAATACTGGGGCGAACTGTTAGGCCTTGTCTGACTCTACTGCCAAGCAGTCAGAGAGGGTTTCTAGGGCCTGGTCATCCACACAGCATAACATAATATTTTATTGTTTTCTAGGGACATGTTTACATTAGCCTCTGACGATTCATTAAACGTTTGCAATTTTCGTCCTTTTAATCATTACATTGTATTCGTAGGAGAATCGGTTTGGGAATTTTAACTTACTTATTTCTGAACTGTAATGTTGATTACTTACCCTTTGCGCTCCGAGTAAAGATGTGCCGCATATGCCAAACTACCACCGGTAATCTGTGGATTCGTTACCAACACTTTGAAATTGACAGGATTCACTGGATCCTGGTGTCTGTAGGTATTTCGCAAAATGCCCAGGTTGTGCAAAATACTCTGGTCCTGCCCTGCACCTCACTCAACATTGCTGATTGAGGACATGTGTGGCCCTTGTTCCCCAATATGCATCCCAGAGGGCAGTGCCAGTGTGCTGGCCACTCCGTTATCAGTATTCCATCAATGGTTCTTACAAACTATTTTTAAAATATAGGTAATACAAGATTATGGAGTGTCTGAATCAATCCTCTCACAGTATTCATTACTGTAGACTGACAAACACAGTCCAGAATGTAATTTGTGATACTAGACTTCATCACAAGCACTTCGAATATCAATAATTATAGACACAAACAAACAACGACACAGTGCATGGGAGTTGTGAACAAAGGAAGGGAAGATAAACTAAATAATTCAAGTTAAAGTAAGAAACTATTGGTTACCATGTGCATGTGCAGACTCAGACTACTGGATGACTGTTTTGTTCATTGCTCATCCTTGAGGTGCACAATTCATGGGAAAAGCCGTCTTCAGTGTCAATTAGTAAAAGTTTCGGACGCGTAATTAGGTAATTACATGGGATCTTCATCAGGATGGCCATTAGACCAGAATACAATGAAGACAAAACAAATGAAGTTCCTCAAGGTTCTTGACATGCATTTGATCCCAAAGAGCACGCTGATTGCGGAGTCATTCACACAGTTGGGGTAGGGAAACAAGTTAAGTCATTTCATGGAGAATTCTTAGTCCAGGACCTTTTCTGCAGGGATTGAATTTGTTTTGTCTTTGTTGTATTCTTCATAACCGTGCATGATATACATTTTAGAAATAGTCGGCAAGAACCATTGTTTCTATCCTGATCATCATGCTCAGGTGATGAGAAAAACAGGGTCGTCCCATTGATGTGGACTACTGTTCATTTCAAATTGGCTCTGCTTGTGTGCCTTGCTGCTGTCCGTGACCTATGTGGAAGCCTCCAACGAACCAAGAAGTCTTCAGTCATTGAAAAGATCATGGGCACATTCTACCTCTCACCACTGATGGAGTTGGGATGCTGAAGAATTAATCTCGAAAACACCAGATGTTTGCAAACTTCCACTGAGCAGAAGTCTCTCTGCACCGGCATTTATTAATTTTGATCCATTTCTGATCATCCTTTTTGACCTGCTGTGTGTGGTGGACCACTTCCAGGTTGGCTAACCAGTGATCCAAAGACCTAGGTGGTCTTTTATAGCCATGTGTACTCCTGTCACAGGTTCCACTAGAAATACACCTTAGCCAACATCCATAACAACAATTTGAGTTCAGGTATTCCCATCCACATGGAAGATAGAAGATAAAGGAACTGTAGTCCTCTTGTGAGTGTGTCAATGGGTGCATGGGTTCAAGCATGGCAGCATCGGAAAGGCTGCTCTGCAAAAAAGCACTAACCTGGATCAGATCATGTGTCTTGAGAAAGCAGCTGAAAATGTCTCGCCCTACTGCTACACCTCACAGTTGATTGAGGACCACAATACTGAGAAGAACTCCTGATCTTCACTGGGCACGTCCAAGTGTCCAGAGGGAGTTCCAGTCCAACAACCAGTAGTTTCATCAACAGCAACCGGATTAATACCTCATCAGTCACAGCAGTATAGAGGAAGAGGTTACCTTATCTTACTGAGCATCACCCCAGTTTCAACTAGCAGTGATACTCAGAGTACGGCCCGGGAACCGCATGCAGCCTTCCTGACCTTTACATGCGGCCCCATGAGCAACAGCGAAGGGGCTGCTGTTTACTGGACTCAGCACTAACATTAAAAAAATGTTAAATCAACAGCAAGCATTTATTTACAGGTTCATTTCAGCTAAAGAAAGGAAGTAACTAGGTTGCAATGCACCCCAGATAATCCAGATCCACATTGTGCAATTCAGTTCAGCCACTAAGAAGTACATGCTTTGCTTCCCCTACACCGACTTTACGCCCCTCTCCCCCCCCCACACTTCCACCATCCTGCTTGCGTTAGTGCAGCCCTAGGTCACACCAAAGACCAAACTATTCAGCCCCCGGGAAAATATTTACAAGTACCCATGAATTAGAGCATGAAACTATTTCTGGTGCATCAGAATATTCCCAATGCTATACATCACTTGCAAAATGAAACCCCCCAATGCAGACAACTCGAGAAGCAGGAATGCTTCCAAGACATCTAGTGGATAGCATCATAATGCCTGTACTATATGCAGGGTTTTAGGAAGAAGAAATATTGCCACACTGCCTGTATTCATGCAAAATAGGCTCTGAACCACAGTGCCACAGTGTAGACAGATTTATGCCCAAAAAGACCGAAAAACAAATAGCAACATTTTTTATATCACATTGAACAGAATTTGGCCAATGGCTTTATCAGACATTCACAATTTCTGCGATTGAAATGGGAGGGGAATTAAGAGCATGCATTGATTATCGGGGTGTAAATTATATCATAATCAAGAATCAATATCCATTACGCTTCATTTCAGCCTTAAATGACCAAGTGAAAAAAGCACAGATTTAAATAAAACTTGATTTGCGAGCTTCTTACCATCTGTTGAAGTAGCGATACCCCTTGCATAAGAGGGAAATCTGTCAGGTAAGCATGAGGAAAGTCTCTTCAGTCATTACCACTTCCTCTTCAATCATGGCATATGTTGGGATCAAAACGTCCCTTGCATGGCAAATGGGTCAACACCCATGCCTAGAGTACCAGATTGCTTGTATAACAGCTCCCTTGACTTCTATTTTGCCCCTGGTATCATGCTAATCTAGCTTTTCTGCAGCAGCCCTGGCAGGTTGTTGAGATCTAAGCTCTTGCCCCAACACTAACTCACTAAGAATTCATTGACGGCTCACCCTCACTACTCTAATAGTCAAGTGTGGAAAGGGTTGTACTTGGCCCAGATTACAGAGCCACAGTGGTACGGACCCAGGACTTCAGTGTCAAATAAGCTCAACATACATGGTTGGGGTCCGGTAGCCCCTTTCTGCCTGTGCGGTCCGTTTAAAGGGGTCTGACGATATACCATCACGAGGCTTCTTATTTTAGATTTACCATCTAGTCAGAGATGCATCACTTTACAAGTATTTGTAGATGCTATAACACATCTAAATAGTTTTACTTCATTGAAATACATACCAAATGCTTTAAAGTTAGCCAACCTCTTCCTGCAACATATATTTCTTGTATGTGGCATTCCAGCACTTTTTGCAGCAGTAACAGAGTCTTCACAAAAAACAATCTAGGCTAGGATAAGCCACACTCTATTTCTCATGCAGAAACAAAAGGATAGACAGTGGGGGTTAATGAGGGCCAAGAGATATGAATGGCCTGATCTTGTCTGGATATATAAATCTACCAATAATAAAGCTTTACACGCCCCCATAGAGTATATTACATTCTTTCTCACATTAGAAAGTTCGGAATCATATCCTCCTGCAACTTCAACAGTAGAGGCTGAGTGACAAATAACACAAATCATCTTAAAACATTTCAATGAATGATACCAAATGTATGCAGATAAGATCCCCCTAGAATAACATTGTGGGCAATAAGAGCTTCTCCACAGGGGGCTACCAACGCAAGCGGAACAGAAAGCTACAGTCAAGAAACATAGAATCGTATACAATCAACAAGGTTAAGAACGCGTTTACAGCACAAGTCCATTTTAGACAAACGTTTGGCGTCCATCTCATGTCTCTTAATTGTAAAGAGTGGCTTCAGCGCTCAGCACCTCAACACCACCTTTTTTAGTGTTCGTCAAAAACAACACAAATCGAGGGTATTCAGGGCCAGCTTTATGATGGTGTGACAGGTGTAGCCGCACCAGGCGCTGTACTCGGGGTCCCTATGTTTAGAAATAGCTTATGAGCTTAAACGCACTTGCTGCAGTGTGCCTTGTGTGTTCAGCAATTTTCTGGAAATCATAAAAATGTCAAGATAACTCTGGTGATTATTGTTACTGCTGGATAGACAGAGTTTTGTCTGAGGACAGTTTTGACTCATCATAAAGTAGAGTTGAGGGTTAATATGCCTGCTGCAAACAAAGTGTACCATGCAGATCACAGAACTGTATTTTCTGTGGATAGCTCAGTTTGTTACTGCTTTTGTCAGAAAGATCCGTGTGTTACTTGCAACTCATAAATTATGATTCTAATATAGTGCAGTGACTATGAACAGTCAAGAGATGCATGCAAACTGCATGATATAGGTTAGAACGTTATGGTAATTTCCCCAGTCTTTCATTATCCTTATGTTGCATCAAGGGTTCATTTGGGTAGAAATACATTTTTATTAGTAAAGCCAACCCAAACCAAAGTGGTACATTTTGAATCCTGAGTTTGTGCTTCTCCAAAACCAAACACGTAAAATATATTGCGTACTAGTATAGATGACATGTGACTCACACACCTTGTAATCCTCATTATCCTCTGTAACATTTCCTATGGACTGATTTACACATGTATGATTCATTGTCTTCATATAATGTGTGTGTGGCGTAAAGCTGCTAGGACACCCTACACTGGTATCAGTAGCGCTATAAAAAAATTAAATGCATGTGACAGAGGGTCTATGGAGGGATGAGAGGCACTTTTGAAGGGTGCTGGTGAGGGAATCAGTGGAGAAGGGGGTCATGGGTTGGGGTGCTGCCAGAAAAGATTGCCACACTGGCGGCACCGGCGTTAAAACCGTACCAGTTCTGGAAGCTAGATGAATCCTGGAAAGGTGTACTGTTTAATCAACTGGAAGGGTAAGGGACAGGAGTCACTAGGAACCCTGGGATGCACTTTATGACACATGCCTTCAGCAACATCCCACAAGCCTGAGGCCAATGAACAGCAATCAGTTTTGTGAGGAAAGTGTCAGGGTTGCCATAACAACTTCACCTAAGCCAACACCTGTGGCAACAACAAAAGTCTGTACACTGTAAAAACATACAAAACTAAGGAGGTGTATGTTCATCATTGGTGCATGGCCTGGAGCAGGTCGACACTGAACTAGTAGACCAATTGGCCTCCAACAAAGCACAAACCTGTGTAAGATCTTGTGACCGTGTGCAAGGTCTCACAAAATTACAATGGGCAGAATACTGATATAAAAGTATCCGCCCCACTGACACATCCCTCACTTAAAGATAACAATACAGTGAACAGCTATTGAACATACTTGTGCTTGTCTGAATGTCCTCGGTGAGTTCCAGACCCATTAGGCAGTCATTTTAGGGGCATCCAGAACTGAGCCCTCCCAGCAGGACACAAGTAGAAATCTGAAAATAAAAAAAGATGAGATTATGGCAAATGTGAAAAGGAGTACAAAGCTAATGCAATTTTCAAGAGAGATCTCAGAACATCAGAACAGTAAGTTTTGAGTCAGTCTAGGAAGAACGAGCATAAGGTTCAAAGTCAAACTGCATTCAAAGCTTGGCCACAAAGCATAAGAGACCTGGTTCAATTGTGGATATCAAATGCAGTCTTAGTTAGCAGTTGGAAGTAGTACCAAATACACCCCTTTCTCTTTGCATGACTTACACGCGTGATAGACAATTAGGATTAAGAAAAAGTGAAGGTTCTAGCAATAAGAGCACACGTGAGAGGCAATCAGAGCAAAGAGACAATCATGGTTGTGCTGAGAACCGCACGAGGAGTTACCCCAAACGCCTAGACAATGTCAAACAGAAAATGCGCAGCCTGAAGTAAATACCGCAAGTGTTGGTCTAGATCGGGAGTTGAGAGGTATTCAGGGGAGTAGTACACGGGGACAGCTTTGTGCGACACTGGGGTAAGTAACACTTGTGTGCAGCTCATATGAGGAATTAATCTATGGAACTAGAGTGTCCAGAACAAAGCCTCCCATCACCGCCATCTCATATGATCTTCATCGGTCACCCAGTGTGTCTATTAGACTGGACTGGAAGAGACAGGACCCTCAGAAGTAGAAATCTTCCGATTCTACAGATAATTTAAACTTCCCAGCTGTTGGGCTTGGATCCCTTCTGTCACTCATTGCCCTGAGGCCGGCATGCCTGCCTTTTGTCCTCCGTTGCACACACAACAACAGAGACACTTCCCTGTTGCTTTACAGGCCATACAGAAAATGTATTTAAACTTACTGGCATGGTTACTTTGTGCAGCACTTTAGACGTACAGAAGAAGATGGGGTTCCAAATTACTACCCATACAAAATAACCTGTATTTTAGGCAGAGAGACTGTGATGCTCAGTTGGCACAGGGCCCATTTACTGTTCACGGACACTGGCCGCTGGAGAATACTATTTCAAGGGACTAGAAGTCCAATGTTGCACTTCGCTGTTTACAAATCCACTGTGCCATTACTATGTTGTGATTTGCATTATATTGTGTGCTTTCAAGTGATTTGACAATGGCTTATACTGTAACTATATATTAATGAACGTTTTGGTAATAACAAATAGTGGGCATCAATAGCTCCCAGCCAAACGTATGTAACCAAGATAATTCAGACAAACGCGATTTGAGCGGGTGCCCGATTCCAGGCAGGATAGTTCCAACACACACTCCCATTATGTTTATTAAGAGGCCATCTCTGAATGGTACTTTTTTTTTTTTTTTAACTTTCTTTATTGAAATTTTTTCAATCGAAAACAGACAATCAGGCTTCAATATCTGTTAAGGAGACAAGGTTGGGGAAAATGGGAATGCAAAGCAAGAGACACATCGGGATACAGAAATGCAGTTCGACATGTACATAGATTAGCAGTGCGGACTGTTATACAACACTAAAGAGTTATAAAAATGCAAGCACCAATCAGGACATCATGGTTTGCCAGTGCAGCCTAAAAGAGGATGGGGACGCCAGGGGGATCGGCAGTATATGAATAAGAGAGACATTGTCCGGCAGGGGCCAGAGAGGGAAGGGACAAGACAGTCCATATGGAGTGGGCGCCTAGGGAATGCATGTTAACTCTCTGAAGACTGGGCCTCATCTGTGTGGGGATGTTCCAATAAATACGTCTGTAATGGGCCCCAAATGTCACGAGGTCGAGAGGAACGGGGGGAGCAGTTCAGCGTATGTGCAAAGTTGATCCTGCCAGAGGATCATGTCTGAGAGCCAATCTTTAAATTTGGATGCCCAACCCCTACCTCAACGACAGGCCACACGCCGTGTAGCCAGAGCGAGGCAGAATGTTACAAATGTCCGATACTTGGCTGTAAGCTGCTCAGTATACCCCAAGAGAGCCAGTAGTGGAGATCTCAAGAGGGGTGTCGAGACCATAGAGTCTAGGGCCGTAAAGACATCACCCCAGTAAGCATGGATAGCAGGACAGTCCCAGGCTAGGTGAAGGAAGTCAGCGTGTTCCATTTTGCATCTATCACACCGGTGTGTATCTATCAAGCCAAATTTGTATAACGTGACTGGGGTGTAGTAGCTGCGATGTAGGAATCTATAATGTATAACCCGGAGCCTGCTATTAGCCGATATCTGTTCCATCTGTTTACAGCAATAAAGCCATTGTTCATCAGTAAGTTCTTGGCCGAGCTCAGCCGACCATTTAGCCCGTGTTGGACAAGGAGGATATTCAGTGTCGCCATATAAACTGTGGTAGAGTTTGGACACCAAGTGTGAAGCAGTGGGGGCACGTAAGACAGTGTGCAGGGGAGCAAATGTCGCAGGTTCGGAGGGAAAAACGTCGCCGCTAACTTGAATGCCATGGCGCATATGAGCGTATAAGAAAGTTTCCATAGTGGATGGTGGCGGATCAGGGCATAGTTGCTGAAGGGTACAGAACTTGCTATTACTGTACAGGTCTCCCCAGCAGCGGATATTACGCTTACGCGCAGTAGTTTTGAAGAGGCCTTCTTGTAACAGCGATATGCCCGGGTGTTATGTGAGGGGGAGGAGAGGGGAGTAGAGGGTGGGTGCACGCATTCGGTCAAGGATGCGGGACCAGGCAGTGAGCGTGCAATCCACAGAAGTCAGGCTGCGGTCTCGAGGCATGGTGGAGGAAAGAATGACTCCATCTAAAGGGATGGGGTCAGCAAGCCAATGTTCGGTGACTACGCGAGGTGTAGAGCGAGGGGGTGGAACGAGTAGCGTGTTCCATTGTATGCATGGCTGTTTTCCGCCCCACACTAGTCGAATCAGCTCCGAGTGAAGAGTGGCGAAGAAGTGCCTCCCAGGGTCATAGGGAATGTTTAAAAAAAGGTATAAAAATTTGGGGAGTATCAACATTTTTATCAGGGCGATGTGCCCGGCCATGGTTAAAGGAAGGGCAATCCATCGAGTAATGCAGCCAGTAATATGCTCCATTGCACAGCCATAATTAATGCGCATTAACGCGTCCCGGTCAGATGTGACGTGGATCCCTAGGAATTTAGCATCATCTGTACACCACGCAAGTGGGAAGTCTGTGTCGAAGGGAACAACTGAGCCGGTAAGCGGAAATAATTGTGACTTGGTCCAATTATTTTGGATTCCAGATTGTCGCCCAAATTTGACAAACTCACGTAATAGTGGGTTAAGATTGTGCTGCGGGTCTTTAACGTAGAGGGTCAAGTCATCGGCGTATAGGGATATGAGTATCGTGCGAAGGAAACAACGGAGGCCCACATGACTATAATGCTGAGTTTTGCAGCCAGGGGTTCCATAATGAGAGCAAATAAAAGGGGTGAGAGTGGGAACCCTTGCCGCGTACCACGAGAGAGGGAAAAGGAAGAGGAGGTATGTCCACTAATTAGGTTTTTAGCCATAGGCGAGGTGTACAGGAGTCAAATCCATGTTACGAAAACATCAGGAAGGCCCATGTTTTGTAGTACAGTGAATAGGTAGTCCCATTCTACTGAATCAAAAGCCTTTGAGGCATCAAGGAACACAGCTATTAGTTGCAGCCGTGGGTCTACTGTCTGCCAAATGGAAAAAAGGGTCCTGAGATTGTGGGATATGGCCCTGCCAGGTATAAACACGGCTTGGTCTGGGAGGACAAGCTTGTCCATAAGATGGCTAAGCCGATTTGTAATCAATTTGGCCAGGATTTTTGCATCGGTATTGATTAGTGACAGCGGTCTGTATGACTCGCAACAGTCTGCCGGTTTGCCTGGTTTCAATAATGACATAATGAGTGCTTCCCTCATGGAGCCAGGTAAAATCAATGTCTAGTGGACCTATAGGAAAACCTCTTTAAGCACGGGGAGCAATTGGTTAATGTACATTTTATAAAAATCAATGGGTAGCCCATCAGAGCCGGGCGCCTTCCCGGAGGCCATCTGCATGATGGCTTCTCGTGGTTCATCATCTTCAAACGGAGCCATGAGGAATTCGTGCTGAGAGTCCCCGAGCCACCCTAACGCTATGTCTTTGAAATAGGGAGAAAAGTCAGGGGGGTTTGTACGATGCGAGCTGTATAGATCCGAGTAATAGTCAATGAATACTTCAAGGATATCCAGGCTGTCTCGATATCATTCCCCATCATTGCCCACCACATCTAGGACATAGTTCGAGAACCGGGGTGTCTTAATAGCACCTGCTAATTCTCTGCCCGGGAGTTCACCTTCCCCATAACGACAGGCGGTGAAGTATTTTCCCCTGAATTTTACTTCACGCTGCGCAGTGTCTGTATAGTATGTGAGTTTCTCGCGCAGCACGCGTGGCACCAGAGGCGTCGGCCCACATGTCCATCTCAAGGCGCTTGATTTCAAGTTTAAGGCTCTGTAGATTCCTTCTGATGTCTCGTAGCACTCCAAAGCTCTTGGAGATACAAGTGCCCCTGACCGTAACTTTAAACGCCTCCCAAAGAAGCCCCACACTGTCGAAAGAGCCTTTGTTCCTAGTGAAGAAGTCTTCAATCTCTTCCCCTAATTCTGTTTGGAACACCGCATCTAGCAGCGCCTCCGGTATGAGCCTCCAGCAGGGAGGAGTGACGATGGCGTTAGGGGGCAGCAGCTCAAGGCACACCTGCACGTGGTCCGATAAGGTTTGTGCCTAATGAGTAGCAGTTTTTATCCAAGGGGCCACTCCGCGGGAGCATATCCAGTAATCAAGCCTAGACCATGTTGCATGTCCCACTGTGCAATAGGTGACTTCCTTAGCGTAGGAATGCACATGTCTCAATGCGTCCACGAGTCCGTGCTCCGTAAGCAGCCCGGCGAGAGCGTCTCGTACGTCATGTAGTGATGCGGCTGGAGGTGGGAGCAATCAGCAGAGGGATAGAGAGAAATGTTAAGATACCTACCCCAAATGACATGTGTAGAGCCAATGTTTATTATGTGTCCCCACAGGGTCGTGAAGTGTCCAGTGTCATCTGAATTAGGGCCATAGTTATAAGCGAGGGTGACAAATTGTGTGGCTAGTGTACCCCAGAGGAGACAACTGCGCCCACAGGGTTGCTGTACATGCCACCCAGTATAAACGGTGTATTTTTTTAAAATAAAAATGAGTGCCCCGTGAGTATGTGGAGTAAGACGAGAAGACTCGCACTGAGGCCCAGCGGGAGCCAAAGCAGGGCGGACGCCTGGGGTCCATGTGCGTTTCCTGGAGCATGGCTATTCGAATATGGTGCCTATCTAAGTACGCAAGGACCTGCCATCACTTGCATGGATCCCGCATGCCCTTGACGTTCCATGTGAATAATTTAATGCAGAGTGGGTTCGTCTGCATTGGCGGAGCATTAGTAGTAGTGGTATAAAGCGATTCTGGTGATGCCGTATGATAGAGTGCAACAGCACATGATGGCTGGTGTGTTGAGGTGGAAGTGTCCAGCACAGTTTAAAGCAAAGGGAATAGTATCTAGCCCAGCATTTCCTCCCTGCATGATTATCCTCATTACATTGTCTCCAAAGCGTAATAACATTATCCAAGCCCCCCCACCCACAACAGCACCCCAAACGTGCCGGTAAATCGTTGCCCACCCAACAGATCCAATAAGCAAGGCCAGGCTCTTCTAACAAGGTCAGGCCCGCGAAACAAAAACTGAACAAAATGACACATAACCAACAAAAGAAAGTACCAAGGGGGATCTCCCATAGGGGGGGTGCCAGGGGGCCAATGGACCCTTCCCTTAACCAGCCTCACACTACAACGCAGTCCCCGGGTGTCAACCCATGACGGGAAGAGGGCGGTACCAGAGGGAAGGGAGCTTGACGAGCTAGTAATGTTCTACTCGTAATATAACATTTTATCCAGAATCACAAATAGTACTATAGTCAATTAGAGGAGCCATTCAGCCACTTATCTGTCCGTGATCCTGAAGAGGAACGTCGATATAGTCTGGGAGCGGTAGTAGGAATGGCAGCTGCTCTCAAAGAGTGATGCGTCAGTGAGGAGTATCTAATGAATACCATAGGCAGGTGTCAGATGAGGCGGGAATCGCCTTGGGCAACTGAAGAGTAATGAAGAGAAGCAGCCATCGCTTAGTCCTTGGGTGAGGATGACTGTTCGGAGTCGTGGTCATGCCGTGGAGAGCGTCTAATGTTAGCTTTCAAAAAGTCCTCGACTTGTTGCAGGTTGGTGCAGAATATATGCTTGCCATTTTGCGTAATTCAGAGCTTCGCGGGGTATAGAAGAGCATATTCTATCTTGGCTTTGCGGAGTTTCTGTTTAACGTTGAGGAATTTCCGGCGTGCCTCCTGCACCGCTATCGTAAAGTCTGGATAGATGGAAAAGGTATTTCCCTCAAATTGTAGCGGCTTCAGCTCTCAGGCCTTCTGAAGTGCAACATCCCGATCTCGGTAGTTGAGGAGATGTGTGATGATAGCCGGGAGGGGGGCGCGGGCCAAGAGAACGGTGCGCACGTTCAACCACCAAGTGTGTCGAGAAGGAGTCGGTTCCAAAAGTGTTTTTTAGGAGGCGTTCAACGTAGTCCTCCATGCGCCAGTGTTCGTACTCTCAGGAACACCTAAGATGCGTACATTGTTGCGGCGGCTTCTGGCTTCAATATCCTTGTTCTTGGACGCAATCACCTTCAATAGCTTATCCATCTGTGTTATCTGTGCCTGCATCTGGGTAGTGGTATCTTCATTGTCGGATATACGCCGCTCTTCCTCCGTCACATGGCCGTCATGTTTGTCCACTTTTTGCACCAAAAAGTCTAAGCGGGTATTCATGGCGTCCATTTTCCCAGAAAGGTCCGAGATGCTGTGTTGTAAGGCCAGGAAGAGAGCCTTAACGTCATTGTCAGAGGCTTGCTTAGGTGGTTGCGCTTGGTCCATGTCAGCAGGTGTGGGTTCTTCAGAGGACGAACGTGTCACCGCTTTTTTCTGCGCTTCAAATGTTAGTCGTGGCTCGTGGTTATCCGGCTTTCCCATTGCACCTCGTTAAGCTCAGTGGCTCCTGCGCAGCGTAGATGACTATCTGCCCAGCAGGTAGTTCCAGCAGGGATAAAAACATGTGGAAGAGAGGCCACCAGCAGCGGGGGTGAGTCGCAACAGAAGAGAAGGTCAACACTGCCAGACACGGCGCCGCCACAGAGCTCAGTGCACATCCAGGAGATGTCGTCGGGCAATAGGCGCAGTGCAGGCTAGAGGGGGAAGACCAAAATGCAGGTAGGACCTGGAAAATGAATATCAGCAGCGTCGCGCCCCTGGCCAAGCCCACAGATGCCCACACACGTGTGCAGAATTCGAGATAGAGATTAAGTTCAGGCCTGTGCAGACATGTAAATCAGAGTTGAAGGCCTCTGCGCTGAAGTCGTCAGCTAGTACAGAGGAACTCGAGCCAGCTTCGTCACGTCGGCTGCCAAGAGTGCAGGCGAGTCACAGAGGCAAGTGGAGGGCGACGCGGGGAGATGTACAGCCAGCCCTCAGTGTCCCTAGATATGGTGTCCCACTGACGGAGCGCTCTGAACAGTAGGTAGGTATCTGCACAGCAGGGGGCCAATTGTTCCAAACAGCGTTCGCCTGTAGAGGAGGAGCAGGGCAATAGCGGTGAGCGGGCCCGCTACGAGCAGTCACAGCGGGGGCCGGCAATAGCGCAGATGTAGCTTAGGGGCAGGTGGAGAAAGGTGTGTAGAGATGTGTATTTAGCCCCTGGCGGTGGAGAGTGCAGCGGACTTAAACGTGATGCCCCAGGAAAGAGTAGGCATGCAGGCGAACACATAGCGGGGGGCCAGACCACAAAGCGCCACTTACTTATGGGCCGGAGATCAGGGCCGCAGGGAAGATCCTGCCGTCAGTGTGGGCTGCCTTCTCAGCGCCGTAGCACACCCCTTCAGCCTTCAAATGGCTCCTCAGACCGGCGCTGTATGAGGAAGTGACGCAGTCAGGGATCGGTCACGGAAAGGTGGCGGCGGGGCGCCCAGTCTGAGCCCAGCAGCAGCGCGGCCCAGCGACACGTGGCAGTCGCGGGGCTCAAGTAGTCACACCGGCCGGCCTGGCCTCCAGTAGGAGCGTCCGCTGCAACACCCGCAGCTAAACAGCAGCCCCAGTGATCAGGGGACGAAGAGCCGGACTGACCAGGTGTAGTCGAGTGGATCAGCGATGGGGAGCCTCTGCTCCCACGTCCCTCATGCGCCCAGGGGAGAGCGGATCAACAGCAGGGGCAGGCTCGACTCAGAGGCAGGTGGTGGATGATGTGTGGAACCGTAGAGCCAGGTCTCTAGAGGTGAGCGAAATGTTGGCCCCCCTCGCGCAGACTGGATGGTGAAGTGGGTCAGCCAGCATGCAGGCGGTAGTCAGACAAGCGCGTAGCAGGAGGCCAATTTTCCACAGCGGCACTCACTTGCAGGGTGTAGATCAGGGCCTCAGTGTATACGCAGCCAGGTGCGTGAGGCGGGCTCCCAATGCCTCAGCACTCGCCTCCAGGTACCACTTGGCACCCCACAACGATAGCCGCAGGAGGCGCCGGCAGCTGCGAGAGCGCGTTCAGGAATCAGGCAGCTGCGAGAGCGGCGGGTGGCCCAGACCGATTGTGGCAGCAGCGAGGCCCATCAGCACGTGTGAAGCCGCGGGACTCGAGTAGCCTCAGCGGCCGAACTGGCTTCCAGTAGTGGTGTCCGCCGCAGTGCCCGCCGCCCGCCTCAGCCCACACAGAGTTCCACAGGGCCACAAGGGCAGCCATTTTCACACCACAGCGAGTGTAGGGTGTGAGGAGCAGATTGAGATCGGCGAACCAGTTGCAGCAATGGTAGAAGTTAGGATAAATGCAGGATTGTATCGTCAAGCTTCCAGAGCCTCACGGGTGTGTGGCCATCTTGGATGTACCTAGCGCCCCCCATCTCTGAATGGTACTTATATAGTGTGTCATTGCTTTACCTCTTCAAGATGGCCAATACGCTGGTTCTAAACAAGAAGCCATTTTGGAACTTTAAAACCACAATTCACTATGTACAATACTCTTGAAAGACAGTATTTTTGAAAGACGCCCACGCCTTTGTTCAATTTTTTATTGCAAGCATATGCCCACCTCATTTAGGCTGTGGCATATTTTCTTTTTTGTATCCTTTTAATTTATGTTTCATATGCTTGTTGAATTTTGGGTGTTTTATATTGTAGATGGCTAAGTGGGTGAATGCAAGAATGAGCCAGTAAGTGGTTGAACAGATGCATGAATTCATGTATGAGTAACATAGTGTATTTACGATGACTGAGAGCCTAAAGTCACAAGTGACTCAGTTGTAATCCAGACCTATTGGCATTGCCAACGCTAGTTTTTCACAAAGGTAAAAAGTGAAAACAGCGTCAAAAGGCTCTACCTGGCGGTAACCACTTGCTACATCTTTTCTTATTTTATTAAATTAAACTCTTATTCTACATGTCAGTTTGCGAGGCTTGCGTTAGGGATGGCGATGCAGTTTTAAATGGATACGTTTA
Organism: Triturus cristatus; assembly: GCF_964204655.1. Lineage (NCBI taxonomy): Eukaryota > Metazoa > Chordata > Amphibia > Caudata > Salamandridae > Triturus > Triturus cristatus. The sequence goes on along the minus strand of NC_140590.1, from coordinate 656,453,780 downwards.
GAAAACTGTAAGGGAATATTTTGATAAAGGAAAATATAATTTTGATTGCTTCCTTCACAACTCACTTTGGTCATACGAAAAAAATCAAACTGTGTAAATATCACAAGACCTATAACCAAGGCCACAGGAATTATGTGTTTTTACGGCCACGGAGTTTGAAAATTGGCCTACCCCTAATTGACTTGATTTATTTACTAATAAGAATCTAGTAAAGTGGTACAACATGTACGCAGTGCGTGTAACTTAAATGCTTCAAATGGGCCTGCAGCACTCATTGTGCCACCCAGTTAAGAGGCCATAAAAAAACATGTCTCAGGCATGCCATTGTGTTCAATTGGACCTGGCAAAATAACCTTTTTGCCAGGTCTAAACCTGCCTTCTGAATACATGTCATTCTTAAGGTAGGCCCTAAATAGCCCCAGGACAGGGTGCAGTGTATTTACAAAATTGGACATGTACATTTCAGTGGTGGCTGCTGCCATATAAAGTGGGTGCAGGGGAATAATAAAACATTTTTTAATGTACTCGACTCTGTCGGGTGTGGTGATCCTCTCCCGGTTGCCTGGGTGCTCCTCTGCTACAGATCACACAGGGCAGGCTCCCAGACCCCCCCACCCAATCCAGATGCTATTCTTGTGCTATACCAAGCATGAGAGAAGCGCCGGGATTGGCCAGAGCGGGCAGGTCTGACTTTCGCTCAGGCAAAGGGAGTCTGTGCCATTTTCCACCCGGCTGTAAAATACAGCTGGGTTGGAGAAACCCAAATGCACATGTCTGTTTGGCTGGCCTAAGACTGCCGGCCAAACCGACATGTGCACTTATAAGTGTCCACGACTCTTCCTCCCTGCCATGGCCCGGCCCGTCCTGCCCTAGACTGGCATCGGCTCAGTCAGTAAAATAAAATGATAATAAAAGTCTTTAATTATCTCTTTATTTATCATTTTATTTTTGCTGACTAGTAGTGGGGTGACGCTCCTTTGTCATTTAATATGAACCACCACTTGTACTTTTATGTTTTACATGTCCTGGTAGTGAAAAACTCCTAAATCCTCCTTTCACTATAGCGAGGCCTCCTTTCCCCTGGAATAACATTGGGCTAACTGTTTACATTTAATAAGTGATATCTTTTGCTTGGGAACAGGTAGAAATTTCATGTTTGGTCTCTAGAGAATTGTAATTTCAAATTCTCTTTAATGGTAATGTTGTATTTTAAGTCACAATTCTGAAAATCTTACTTTTAGAAATTTGGCATTTTCTTGTCTTACAGAATAAAAAAGGTATCCCTTCCAGAGCGTGAGCCCGGCACTTTGAAGCCTAATATAAGACTAATGGTGCACCGCGTGATACCACACCCACTTATAGGGGTGGGAAGGGATAAGTAACCCTTTTCTTTATATAACACTCACCCACTCGAGTAGTGGCATGCTTCATCATCGAGTTCACCCCGACTCCTAAAGGTCAGGGTGGACTCTACCATATTCCAGGGAGCACTTATGGTGATAGGGTTTAGGGGGGTAACTTTGAAGATAAAAGTCTTCACCCACTCCAAAAGTATCCTTTAGTAGTAGAGTGGGAGGGAAGGATAAAATATACTATAAGGGTATAAGGATGTGATGTTCCTATGACCCTAAATCACCATCATGTTTCAGCCCTATTCAGCTGGCCTGTGTGAGGTCCTGGGCTTTCGTCAGGATGGGTAGCAAAGAGGTCACTCCCCCAATGATGTAACTAGCGTGTGATTCCTGTAATGGGAATGCGATTAGCATGCACAAGATTCGTAACATATATATACTTGCCGCTATTGGGGATTACCTAAACAGAGTGGGACAAACGTTCCCACGGGGGCGTGAGAGAGCGTCCCTGTGTCAAACATTTGTAAGGGGTGCCATCCAGTCTGCATATCTATAAAGAAAAGGGTCACTTTTCCCTTCCCACCCCTATGATTGGGTTTGATATCATACTATTGGTCCTATATTAGCCTTCAAGGAGTCGGCCTAATGCTCAGAAGGGTTACATTTTTTGTTCTGTAGCATATCATAGGGAGGACGTATCACTTCATCTTTGCTCTAGAGGATCTCTCTACCCTTTAAGAGATGTAGGTTCTATCTTCCCCCTTTTCCATGCTCTAGATTTTGTCCTAAACACTTAGAGTCTGCAACCTGTGTCCTAGGTCAAATGGCAGTTGGTCTTTGTGTATTCCTCCAAGAGAGTGTTACAAAGGGGGGGCTAAGTATTTGCCGGATAGCCTATCCTACCATGATGAGAGGGGCAGAGTGGTTGCCTGCCCCACTAACATTTCAAGGAAGCTTCCTCAGCACACTCAAAAATAATGTCATACTTGCCTTTTGTCACTCCAGTATCCTTAGAGCTTGGGCAGGGAGGATGGAAATTCCAGAGCCATCTGTGTGTGGGGGGAGGAGGGTCAACTCCAGACATTTCTTCCACTTCAAATCTGTCACCAGGCCAATTAGCAACCGGAGGATTTAGATATCTTGGCCTATACATCACACCTCAGTCCACACACTTCATTGAAGAACATCTCATGGATCCACTCAGGAGATTCCGACAAGATGTGAAACCTTGGAGATCGTTACCATTGACATTGCTCGGGAGGGCCGCCCTGTTTAAAATGATGGCTCTGCCCAGATTTCTATACGCCTTGCAAAATACCCCATTCCCGGTCCCCTCCACATATTTTAAGGCAATCGACGCTGAGGTCACCACCCTTCTATGGGATGGAAGGCCTGCCCGCATAGCAATGCATAAATTAGTGAGGAGCTGGTACGACGGGGGTATCGCCTTGCCAAATATCAAACTGTATTATTGGGCCTCGCAGCTCATGGTCATTAATCAGTGGCTGCATGCCTTGCAGGACGAACCAGCTTTCCGTATGCACAGATATGCCCTCCCAACTGATCATATTATGAGTGCACTTTAGAACACCCAACGGATACGCTCCTACGGGTCCAACAGCCCACACGGTCCGACAATAGCACAGTGTGCAGCAGGCGTTGAGATGGGAGGGAGTATTGACGTGGAATACACCACTCTGGGACACCCGGCGGCTAGGCAATCTACGACACACTAAGGGATTCAAACAGTGGGACCTCATAGGTATATCCAAAATAGGAGACCTGTGGAAGAAAGGGGAGGTCGTGGCTTTTGCTCACCTAAGGGACACGTACGGTATGGCACCAACCAAAACATTCCGATACCTGCAAATCAGGTACGCACTCATGGGAGCTATCCCACCAGGAAAACAGCTATCAGACACATCCCCTTTGGAGGACAGGCTCCTTACTGATCATATGTGTAAAAAGGCCATCTCTCAGACATATCAAAAATTAATTAACAATCAAGCAGACCCCACACTGACTCTGAGGGACCAGTGGCAAACTGATGTTGGAAAGGTCGATGACTGAGTGGCAGGAGGCACTCGCGTCCCCGCGAGAGGTTGCAATCTCCTCCAATCTCAAATTGTTGCAGCTAAAAATCCTTCACCGCATTTACTATACGCGTACTGCCCTACACAGACTGGGTAGATCGCCCACTCCTCTCGGTTTACGGGAATGTGGTCTGCCGGGCACGTTTTATCATACCATCTGGGAGTGTCCGCGGATAGCATCCTATTGAGCGTCAATCATGGGCACGAACTCGCGGGTGGGTGGAGCCACCGTCTCGCCAGAACCAAAAATGTGTCTTCTCAATATATGGGAGCCCACCGACCTCAGCCTGCGGAAGCAGGACTGGGCGGCCCTAGGAATGATGATTGCAAAGCGGAATATAGCCCAGCATTGGGAAACAGGGCTGACTCCCACTTATCGACAACGGGATGTGATATGGACAGTGCAATGGTGGCAGAGCGAGCAGTTTATATGCACAGAGGCTGCCCCAGGAAATGGTCCAAGAAATGGGGTAAATGGAACAAATTCCGAGGGAATATATGTGAACCCCCGTGGGACGATTCAATATCTGATGTCAGTGACTGAATAGACATAATGTACAGCTATGCTAGATTCAACTCTATTGTTCTGTGATGTAATGTGAATGGTAAGCCCGCTTCTGTATGATAAGGATAACAAATGTGCCTTTCTCAACGTGCATTGTCTGCAAGATATGCCTCTGAAGTGTACTGTTGTTCTTGGTTATAATAATTATTGTATATATTGCAACGATAAAAGATCAATAAAAAGTTTGATTAAAAAAAAAAATCTGTCACTAGGTATAAAAGCAGGACCCTCAGACCCACTCTTCAGTTTACTCCTGAACCTGCAGAGGACACTCAGCAGGCATGCCCTGCACGTCAGAGGACATCCTTGCAGCTTGAGGCCTACTTTGTACATCAGAGGAATGTCCTGCTACTTGAAGCCTGCCTTGAACCCTCAGTGGACTGCCTTGCTGCTTGAACCTAGTACAAAGTACACAGTACAGAGTGACTCCAAATGCTAGTTAGCTGGCCTCCAGAAATACATGGACACAAAAAGCTCCAAAAACTTGACACCTACGCCTTGGCTCTGTATGAAGAGTTTCCTGCCTTCGAAGGGGTGCCCCCCAAGTCCTTGAATCTTGGAAGTGGTGCAGAAGATGCACAAACAGCCTAAAATGAAAACTTGGGCATTAGAACATTTACTGCCAAAAAGTGCCCTGAGAACAGACAGAAGACCAGGCCCTACCTGTTCACCTATCTGCCCAATGTGCTTTGCCGGTCAGACTTACTTTGCGGTAACTCCGAATTAGCACCAGTAAATCCTGTTAGGAGACTCCTATAAAAAAGGGTATTGGGCCTCATGGAGCCCTCATCGGCTACAGCCTGCAGCATTGTCCCACCGGAGATTTTCAACTTTCAACGATTTTCGACTTTCAACTAAGAGACGGAGTCCGAATGTAGAAATCTTCACTGCGACTTTATCCAGCGGCTCCCTGATGATGAGGCCCTCTCCTCGGACACTGCTGGCTGCCTTGCCTCGTTGAACTGTACCTTCTCAGGCATTTTTCTTCAAAAATTTTCCAGGTCCAAAGATGAGCAGAGACCCAGTCCAATCCAACAGTGCTCCATCGCGGTCAGCCTTTACTTTCGATTTTGCCCTGGTCTCATGCAACTACATGTCCGCTGTTGGCACTTTGATCTTTTGGTGTTCGTTTTTACTAAAAACTTTACAAATTCATAACTTCGGTTCTACTGATTGGATTTTTGTTGTATTAGTGTCAAATAATTTAAATTGACACTCTTTTATACTCTATTTTTCTACATTGTTGTGAGATTTTTCTCTTATTGTGTTTTCACTTTATTATTGATTAAGTGTGCATAAATACTAAATGCTAAACTGATACTACTGAGGTGAAACATTGGTCCAGATAGTGTTAATATGGGTAAAAATGACAAAATTAAGTAATACTATCCCAAAATGTACCACATTCGGTCGGATAATTTGACTTTTCTTGACGAATAACTTAGTCAACACTGCAGCTTAATTTGGTCCTTCCCTGCAGTATAATTCAAGTGGCCCAGTGTATAACAGTACAAATGTCTGTTAATATATTACTGATGTAGTATACGCAGCTTCTTCCCTAATTTTTAAATTTTTTCTATAATATGTTTATGATGTATTAACATCCTTCGAGATTGTTATAAATATTGCTTTTAATGTCAGATGTGAGTAGGTCATTCAACATATCCATTTAAAAAAAAAAAGAAAATATATCAGAATGTGTTTCTTTACACACCTTAAATAGGGCAATACAATGATCGATGTTTCTGCTATAGCAACTGGTCTTGAATTTTGGAGCTTGTTCTACGTAAAAATATAGGACAGCAGGAGAATTAACAGAGGTAGCTGAGATGATGAGGAAAAGGAAGGATGTCTGTCTCATTTACGTTAATAGTTTACACTCTAACCTTGCTAACATGTCAAACTACTAGCCATAAGTAGTAGGTAGCCACAATGCTTTCCCATTGTATGTAAACACTGAATGCTGTGTAAACTGCTCTCATTCAAAAGACTGTCTCCTGCACAGTGTCTTCTGAATTGCTATGTTGTTTACATGCCAGGCAAGACTTTCTCTACAAACACTGCCAAATCTAAGGTCATGTGCTTTGGCACAGAGTTAATCCATGAAAGTCAATTGATAGCCATGAAAAGCTATATCATTTCTTTTATCGCTGAGGTGAATTCAATGACAAACTGGTTTAAAGTCTTATGCAGTTAAACAGCGATTACTGGAGGTACAAACAAGACAGGTCATTTTGATATTTTCTACATACTTTGGGGGACTACAAATGAAACCTTTGCTTATGTTCTATTGCTGCACTTATGCAAAGCAAAGATGTGTTGTTATTTCAACTCAGGTAAGTGAAATTTGGCCTCACTGTGATTCTGTGAGGGCACAACATAAACAAGAGAAATTTATACATGATACATGTTTCTCTTTCTTTCTTTTTATCTCTTGACTCTCTCTTACTCACTGGTCTTCTTTATTTCGAATGGTTATATTTCTTTATCAGTTTCCTCCTATGACATATTAGATTTAGGTACTCCCATTTCACTAATAGGTGTTTTTAGCGGGTGTAATCTTTATGATCTCCCGTCTTCGTTATCTCCTCCCCTCGTATGATTCTATAGCGGCTGATGGCTTTACTAATCGGATTGGGATAAACTACATAGGAATATGTGCTCATCAAGGGGGTTCACTGGACATCATTCAAATATATACCCCAAACATCAATGTTCTATTTATGCACGTAGCATGGTGCATGTTCTTCCATCTCTGACTCCCTTTGCCTTCCGCGGTGGGGGATTTTAACTTTGACAGATATATACTCTCCCCTTCTGAGGGACATGACTCCCTTTATCGTATGATCATGACCTTCTGGGTTAGATTTGCACTTAGAAATATTGTGAGTAGATTAATTGTTATCTCTATGCTCTGGTATGTTAAGCTTCGGCTCATGTTTAGTTATAATTACAATCAGGTTAGTGGCCCACACGTTTAGATGGTCACGACTTTGTGGATGTAAGTACGCTCATTCTGACGTATATTAATCGTGTGTCGTGCCGCTTCCACAACTGGCTAATTTATGCTTGCAGACTAAATACCTTTCATCATGTTAAGATGGCCGCCACTTTAGTGTTAGAGGAACTCTGATTCTACGCACATCGGTTTGGTGTCGCGCTGTTTCTAAAACTGGCCGCTTTATTTTGCGGTGACTTTATTTATAGTTTCTAACGATACATGCAGTTTGTCTTCGGTTTTTGTTTGGAAATGTATTAAATGCTGACTATATTATTGACCTGAGTAAAGGTAGTTTTGATATGGCTGCCGCAACTAACGAGTCGGATTTAAACAAACAAGTTGCTATGGTAACTGCCCACGTGTTTTCCTCACCTGGACCCTTTACGCGTACTATTTAGAGACCGCGTTCCATAGGGTCAGGTTTCCCGCCAGGGTATTGTACCTCTAATCCATTCACTGAAGATTGCGTTTGCTCGTCTTTCCGGCAACTATCATATTGCGGTAAGTCTCGAATCATGCACCGCCCCGCTTACTAAGGCTTATGCAGGCTTTGTACTCTATAGCTGGGGTGAGTAGATTAATTGTCATCTCTTTGCTCTGGTATGTTAAGCTTCGGCTCATGTTTAGTTATAATTACAATCAGGTTAGTGGTCCACACGTTTAGATGGTCACGACTTTGTGGATGTAAGTACGCTCATTCTGACGTATATTAATCGTGTGTTGTGCCGCTTCCACAACTGGCTATTTTATGCTTGCAGACTAAATACCTTTCATCAGGTCAAGATGGCCGCCACTTTAGTGTTAGAGGAACGCTGATTTTACGCACATCGGTTTGGTGTCGTGCTGTTTCCAAAACTGGCCGCTTTAATTTTGCGGTGATTTTATTTATAGTTTCTAACGATACATGCAGTTTGTCTTCGGTTTGTGTTTGGAAATGTATTAAATGCTGACTATATTATTGACCTGAGTAAAGGTAGTTTTGATATGGCTGCCGCAACTAACGAGTCGGATTTAAACAAACAAGTTGCTATGGTAACTGCCCACGTGTTTTCCTCACCTGGACCCTTTACGCGTACTATTTAAAGATTGCGTTCCATAGGGTCAGGTTTCCCGCCAGGGTATTGTACCTCTAATCCATTCACTGAAGATTGCGTTTGCTCGTCTTTCCGGCAATTGTCATATTGCGGTAAGTCTCGAATCATGCACCGCCCCGCTTACTAAGGCTTATGCAGGCTCTGTACTTTATAGCTGGGGACACACTTTTCTTTCTCGCTCACTTTTTGAGTTTGATGAGTACGCTTTCCCTTCGTTGGGCGTACTTTGAATTGCATTAATGACCTACCCTGCAATTGGGCCCCCGAGTTATTTATGTGCATTATATACTTTATATGTGCTTTGGATTTTGAAGAAGTGAACTTTGGGGCAGGGGATTTATGAGAAATATATGCTTAAAATATTTTTAACTGTTTGTATGTAGCACCTTTTTTTGGTTTGGACATTTTCCACACTTATCTAGTTTGGTTGTTGCCCGTTCGAAGAAGAAAAAAATTATCTTCTTCTTTCTGTCATTATTTGGATACTCACTGTGCAATACGGTAGGATATCATGCTCAGGCTACCGAAGATAGATGTTTATTTGAGTGTAGTCTTAGAAATCTTAAGAAGCAAAATACTCTTCCTTCATTATTCCCACTTCCCATTGTTTATCTAAAATATACATTCCGGTTTCCTTTTAGAATATTGGGACGCTGCCTATTGCTCACATTCCAAGCACCAAAGGGTGCATGTTTCCTGTGAATGTGGAATCCTTGTGATGTTAACCCATTGGACCTCAGCTCTGTCAGTGATAACGAAGTTCTGGCGTGAATCTGTGAGTTACACGTAGTGTTTTTTTTTTTTTTTTTTATAAACAACTTTTTATTGAGTTGAAAGGATCACTCCTGTAGCAGTACACAGCTTATTCGCCTACAACCCCAGGGGCCGGCAGCTACCACATTCAGCTAACAAAGGGCGAAGGCCCAAACGATCAAGAATACATGCCATGTCCCAGGTATAAGTGCAAATGCAGGTCCAACATGTACAAAGTCTCCCTCCTCCGAAGCTCCACACCCAGTGACAGCCCCAGAGCATACCAGCGGAGACAGACAGTCACAGGGATGGCGCAGGCCAACAACAGGCGCAAAGGATCGCTACATCCCCCGCTGTATGACCCGCTCCCTGTAGGATGCTGGAATCTGAAACCCCCTCGCGACTTCAAAGCCTCGTGTATAGTTACTTTAGTTGCGCCGAGACCCCCGCTCCCTGAAGGGAAGCAATGCCCAGACAAGCCAGCCCCGGGCGGGAGCCCCACCATTCCCACCTCACGTCCAGCCGCCCATGTTCACACATCCAGCATGCAGTGGCGGGGGCATAGGGCGATGAAAGAGCAGCGTACTTCACCAGGGGCCTATAAGGCATGGGGCGGCTTAACCGCTATTGGGCTAGACGCGCCTATATGAAACCGACAATTAGGCATTACAGATTTGACAGCGATAGGGTGATGTACAAGGCCCCCGGGACCATCCCTGAGACCAAGAGTGTCCACAAAGCAACCAACTAACTGAGGGGATAACTGAAATTGGGAGAATAGGAAGGGTATCGGGGGGGGGCCTAGGCGGGGGGGAAATGCTGGAAGCGTCCGTTACACTACCACTAAATGATGAGCGCCGCAGAGTCCTGGCTTTGCAGGGGCAGGGCCCCCTCGCCATTGGGATGAGGGGCAGCAGCCGGCACTCCCTGCCCACCGTCCGACAAGCCCCAGTGACCTCCTGGATCCACAGGGCATACAACATCTTCAAAAAACCTCAGGGCCCGGAGCCGTGGCGGCTGCATTCGAGCATGCTCCAGCCGCCCTAGATGATCCACCAGAGGCGTCCAGAGTTTCCTAAATTGATTATCTCGGAGTTGAAGACGGGCCGTGAGCAACTCCATCGCCACCACATGCCACAAGCGAGTAAACCATACGTTTATGGAGGGTGTCTCCGCCTTTTTCCAGTATAGTGCCACCGTCTGCTTGGCGGCGCATAGCATGTGGAGGCTAAGATGTCGGTCACGCCCCGTCATGGCTCTCGCCGCCGCCGGCCTGAGGCCCAGAACAGCAACCAGCGGATCCGCAGGTAGGGGGTACCCCAAGACCCGTTTGATATGGCTGAGGATCTCTTTCCAAAAAATAGCTATAAGGGGGCAGTTCCACCAGATGTGGATAAAATCTCCCGGCGCCTGAGTACATCGCCAGCAGAGGGGAGACGTCTTAGGGAACATCTTCTGAAGTCGAACCGGGATGTAATACCATTGAGTCATCACCTTATAGGCTGACTCCTGCTGGGGAATGCTGCGTAGAATTTTAGGGATGTCTCTCCACAGCCTCGCCCATTGAGAAGGGGTGATACCCGAGCCAGAGACGGTCTGCCACTTCAATTGGTATAGATGAGGAGCTGGCCGCTGTGCGTGTTGCAACACCCGGTAGATACGTGAGATCAACCCCTTGTATGTGCCAAATGTACGTGCTAGCTGTTCGAACGGTGTGAAAGGGCGAATGGCCGCTTGCGTCAGGGAGGAGCTCTGGATCCAGTGACGAAGCTGGATGTATTGGAACTTGTCGTTCGCCGATATCCCAAATTCGTGTTTGCATTGCGCAAAAGATTTAAAACTACCCCCCCGTGAAGAGGTTCCCGATCGTCCTGCAGCCAGTCTCCGTCCAGTTGGCAAAAAAGGGCGGACGACAGGCTGGTGGAAACTGCGGATTGCGCGCGATTGGGGTGTGGGGGGATGGAAAGGACGTGAGTCCCCTGCGAACCGCCACCTTGTCCCAGATCTCCAGGACTGTTCTGGTGGGGACAGCCATATATGCGCTGCGATGTCGCGCCCCTCGAGGCAGCCAGGCATGGTCCCACAAGGGACGGCAGGTGACTGCCCGGTCCATGTGGAACCACACCTTTTCACTCTCCCACGCCCCCCATTCCAGGACGTATCGGAGATGTGACGCCCAATAGTAGTCAAGCAGGTTCGGGCACGCGAGGCCACCCCTGTCTCGGGGGAGCATCAAGATTGTGTTGGAAAAGCGCGGTTTCTTCCCACCCCATATAAACGCTACTAGCTCACGTTGGAGCCCCTGGATCTGGTGCTCCGGAATCGGTGTCGGCAGCGTTTGGAAGAGGTACAGGATCTTTGGCAAGATAAGACATTTTCACCGTGTTGAGCCTGCCAAGCCAAGAGAGTGGCAAGGCTCTCCACGTGCGTAGGTCCGTCTGAACTGAACCCTTATACTCCTGCCAATTGGCCTGCGTCCAGGTGGCCAGGTCTGGGGTCAGGTTGAGGCCGAGGTAGCGCACCGACTGAGTCGCCCACTGATAGGGGGCGCAGGTCCGAAGCGCCAACAGATCCCCATCCGGGATCGTGATATTGAGGGCCCAGGATTTCGCATGGTTGATTTTGAGCCCGGACGCCCGTTCTAATTCCTGGAGCAGCAGGTGGATCGCCGGCAGGGAACGCAGCGGGTCCGATAGGGTAAGAAGGAGGTCGTCTGCGAAGAGGGCGATCTTGTGCTCCACCCCTCGCAGGGAGATACCCCGTACGTCGGGGGACCGGCGTATCATGATGGCGAGGGGCTCCACCACAAGAGCGAACAGGAGGGGAGACAGGGGGCAGCCCTGTCGGGTACCCCTACAGATGGGAAAGGCCTGCGTAAGCTGACCGTTTACGCACACTCTAGCTACCGGCAAAAGATAGGGAGCCATAATGCGCGCCACCATCTTCGGGCCCAGACCCACCCTCTGTAGCACCGCACGGAGGAACAGCCAGTCCACCCGGTCGAACGCTTTCTCCGCATCAAGCGAGAGCAAGCATGCCGGTATCCCCCAGTGTTTGGCTTTCCCGACGATGTGCGCTATACGGCGTACATTATCTGCCCCTTGACGGTGCTGAATGAACCCCACCTGATCCGGCTCGATAAGATTGGGCATGTGGACACTAAGCCGTTTAGCCAAGAGTTTAGTGTACAGCTTAAGGTCTGTGTTTAGCAATGCGATGGGCCGATAAGAGGAGCAGAGAGTATGATCTTTCCTGGGTTTCGGGATAAGAGCTATTTCCGCCATTGCCATACCAACTCATCGAACGAGTTAAAGAGACGAAGAAGATACGGTTGCAGTTGTGGCCAGAAGGTGCGGTAAAAAGATACCGGCAACCCGTCCGGGCCCGGCGCCTTACCCAACGGAATATCGCGCAAGGCGCCAGCTATTTCCTCCGAGGTGATGGGATCCTCAAGAAGTCCCGACTGGCGCTCGCTTAATGGTTCCCAGACACAGGCACCCATGGTAGAGGCTATCAAGTCCGGCGCTGGAGGGTCAGCGGTATAAAAAGTTGCATAGAAGTCGTGAAACATTTGGAGCTTAGCCGACACTGCGGTGGCCCAGGATCCGTCCGCCCGTTGTAGCTTCGCGATGTGGGCCTTAGCCGCCCGTGCGCGCAGGCGTCTTGCCAACACGGCCCCCACCTTGTCGCCACCCGCATAGTACCGCTGCTTAAGCGCCAGTAAGGCGCGCTCCGCCTTATTCGTTCTGTGGGCTCGGAGTTGGCCTCTAAGGGTAGCCAAACGGCGCTTGTGTGCCATCAATGGACGTTCGTGGTCCATCCTCTCGAGCATTTTGACCTCCCTTTCGAGTTTTTGCTCGTACAATCGAGTCTCCCGTGCTCTCGCTGCCGCGATAGCCGTGAGGGTACCCCGGATAGTAGCCTTGAAGGCGTCCCACAAGAGAGAGAGGGGAGTCCCCGGGAGATCGTTTGCCGCAAAGTATGCTAAAATAGCTGCCTGTATTTCCTCCTTGTCCACTGGGTCCCTGAGAACGTGATCTGGAAACCGCCAGCGGCACGAACGCGGGGGCCAGTGCGGCGCTCGTGGAGACTCAGCTCCACGTGGGCGTGGTCGGAGATGGAGATGTTGGAGTGTGTCGCCGAGATAGTATCCTTGAGCAGGGAGTGGGAGACAAGTAGTAGGTCTATGCGAGAGTAGGAGCGGTGCGCATGTGAATAGTACGTGTAGTCACGCAAGCCTGGGGAGTGGTAGCGCCAGACGTCCACCAAATTGAGGGCACCGAGGGAGCTCTTCACTGCCGCGGACATGGCCCCCACCCCATGAAAGGTTCCCCCACAACGATCCAGCTCCGCATCCCATACCAAGTTGAAGTCACCCCCAACTATGAGGTCTGTAGTTACCTGCTCCAAGTGGTCCCTGATCAGCCTGCGTAAGAAAAGATCCTGACCCTGATTGGGAGCAAAAAGGTTGCATAGGGTGAGTGTGCGGTGTCCCCTCCTGACCTCGACCTTCAAGAACCTACCCTCACTGTCACGAAGCACCTTAGAAACCCCTGGGTCGATTCCCGCCCGGCAGAGAATAGCCACCCCTGCCGTTTTAGTGGTCGCCGAGGCCCAGAACTGCCTAGGATAACGAGGGTGCGCCATACGGGTCACATCAGCCTTAAGGAGGTGGGTCTCCTGGAGGAAAATTATGTCAGGGTTCTGGAGTAGGAGGTACCGCCACACTTGGCGACGCTTATTGGGCGAGTTAAGCCCCTTCACATTAAGGGAAAGGACCTTCCAGCACGGCTCAGCAGTCATAGTCCCAGATCCACCAGGCATGCAATGACCCTCTGTTAGACCTGTCAGCCCTTTGGGTGGTCCCTCCTCATCATTATTTATTTTGTCCCTTTTGGGAACCACCAGACTTTTTAGTGTTGATGCAGGGTCAGGGAGCCATTTTCCCTACCCCTGGAACTTCTGTCTGAGGGCCTGAGACACAAAATGGTGGCCACCCATTGTCACCTGTGACATCATCAGAACCCACTGGAGATTTCTAGAACCTTCCGTAACATTCTGGAACCCTGTGACAGAGGGAGGCAGTTTAGAATGTTGGGAGGCCATCTCAGAGTGGCAGTTGGCATCTGACTGGAGAGGAGAGAGGACAGAGATAGAAGGAGGTCGGAGTGAGGCAGCAGGGGTGGAAACCAGTGCTTGGAGTGGGGTCCAGAAACCCACCCTTGATGCTAGTCCCTACTGACCAAGCCCAGCCTAAAGCCCTGTGTGGGATCAAGATCAGAAGAACCATCTTAAAGGACTGAATATTTGGAACAGGCCTTAAAGAAGAAGAACAGCAAGCTCCTGACCTGTTCAGCAGTGTCCTCCTGGAGTCCTGACGTCGAGAAGCCTGGAGACCTGGGGCCGGAGGTAGAGAAGCGGCGCTGACAGAAAGCAGACGTCGTACCCGGAGCCGCCAGAGGTCGAGTGAGGGCGCTGACGGAGGTCGTGGAGAGGCACCGGAGGTCGAGTAAGGAGTCACCCGAGGTCGAGTGAGGGCGCCGACGGAAGTCGTGGAGAGGCGCCGGAGGTCGAGTCGGGAATCACCTGAGGTCGAGGTGAGGCGTCGACGGGGGAGTGAAGTCCGCCCACCGGAGTCGCCGGAGACTGAGGTGAAGCGCGCCGGAGGTCGGGAGTGGAGATCGCACTCTGGAGTCGCCGGAGACTGAGGTGAAGCGCGCCGGAGGTCGGGAGTGGAGATCGCACTCCGGAGACACCCGGAAGCGGGGAGACCGTGTCCCTGCGACGCCGGAAGGCGACATCGAGTCGAGACCGCCCAGCGACATCGAGTCGAGACCGCCCAGCGACATCAAGCCGAGGCCGCCCAGCGACATCGAGTCGAGACCGCCCAGCGACATCGAGTCGAGACCGCCCAGCGACATCGAGTCGAGACCGCCCAGCGACATCGAGTCGAGACCGCCCAGCGTCATCGAGTCGAGGCCGCCCAACGACATCGATCCGGAGCCGCCTCACAGCGTCGACACGGTGCCGAGCGGAGCCGATCATCGTGAAAAGGGCAGTAAGTGGTAGAGGGGGCGTCTAAGGCCCTGTGGAGCCCTAAAAGACCATTCTAGGGGCTAAAGGGGTGCTAGAACCAGCCTGAGAGTGCCAGGGGCGAACTGAGACTGGTACAGTGACCTCCATAAAGGGTTGTGTGGTTTGGAGGGCCAGATCTTTAGATTACTCTTGTTCTGCCTCAGCTTAGGCCCCAGCCTTGATCAATCTAGGTGGGACACCCCCATGCCATTCCAGTGTCCTTAAGTTGTGTATGGGCAAAGTAAGACCAAGTGACCTCATGTAAATGATTTGAACTGTAACTGTCATTGATTGTGTTACCTTATTTATTGAAGGTGCTCTATTTATTGTCATCCACTAATTTATTCCTGCACTGTATTTATTGTCTGACTGTATTTATTTGCCATCCGTATTTATTGTATCTCTATTTATTCCTTGCTTATTTATGACCTGAACCTATTTATTGAAATTCCAATGTAGTATTATTTATTTGACCTGCTCTTTGAAGGAAAATCTTATTGTCTTGTATTTATGTAATGAATCCTGCAACTAAGAGAAAATAAGATAAAGACATATATATTTTCAACTTGACTTGCATACTTTTTACGGTGTAGTGTCGTTTTTGGAACGGATGAACGCATGGTTATTGTGAGGGTGTGACGTACACTTAACACGGTGCCTGACCCCCAACCGCTCGAGCCAAGCTACCACTGTGCTGGGAACCTGGTGACTGCTAACCCGGTTGCCCGGTTTCCAACACCCTCCCATACTTCCATGCGCCAGCACGCCCCCTCCGCCAAGAGGGCACCAAGGATGGAGAAAGATAAAGGGACGGGAAGAACCAAGGAAAACCACACAAATTCCTAACCGGCCAACAAGGCCAACGTGTCCTATTCCAGTCTATGGAGTAGCCAGGCCTCGCGGCACATGCTGTCCCAGAGATGTCACTCTCCCATGGCTAGGCGTGGGGGTTTGTCATCGCCCGACCATGAGACCACAGCACCAAGAGCCCGCTCCGGGCCACCGCCTCTCCTGTATGGATGTCGTGTCGTGTCGAAAAGCCGGCCCAGTCGCACCACCCCAGCGGAGCGCCAGAAACAGGAAAGGTTGAGCCAACAAAGCCGCCTCCGGCCCAGAAGTTCGGGAGCACTCACAGTTGAAATGCCAACATCCCGTGGAGTTGAGCACCCCAAGGGGTCTCATTTGAGGGGCGAAACCTGCGAGCCCATCAGCGGCGAGCCGCCCTCTAGGGATTTGATGTGCTTGATAATGTCTTGCTTGTCCCTTGATGTTCTGCTGCCATCCGGAGAGGAAGGGTGCCGGGAACGGCGCACTGTGGACCATTGCGGTTTCGGAGGGGCTCTACGAGCAGCAGCAGGGCGCCGCGCCGGACTGGCCGACGGGGAGTCCGGGAGCTGGAGCAGCTGGGCCGCCTCCCGATATGAGCGGAGCACTCGGCGCTTGGATTCCCACTGGAAGACGAGGGCGAAGGGATGGCCCCACTGGTAGCGGATATTAAGCTCCCGCAGCTTGTCCGTAACGGGCCGAAAGTCCCTGCGGCGTCGGAGGGTCGTGGAGGCCAGGTCTTGGAACAGCTGCACAGGCGTGCCTTTATATAGGATTTCAGGTTTGTCTCTGGCTGCTTTGAGTATCGCTTCCTTCTCTACAAAGAAATGGACCCTCGTCAGAATGTCAGGGATGAGTCCAGGTCTCCCAGGCGGCCCGAGACCCTGTGCGCTCGGTCCAGGGCTGGCGGCGAAGCATCATCGTCCCCGCGAATCTCCTGGAGCAGGTCCGCCACGAATGTCATTATATCCTCCCCTTCGGCCCCAATCGGAACACCCCTGATGCGAATGTTGTTTCGGCGCCCCCTGTTTTCCAAATCCTCCTGTTTGATCTGGAGCTCGACATGCTGTTCCTCTAGGGTCGCCAATCGCTGCCATAGGTGTTCCTAGTCCTCCGTGCGGGCATCCAGGGTTTTTTCCATGTCATCCACGCGATCACCCAGGTCTCCCACCTCTTTCTGAAGGTCCTTGACGCAGGCCTGGACTTTAGTGCGAAGGGACTCAATCTCCGTCTTGAGTTCCTGCATAAATAGCGCCATGAAGGACTGAGTGACCAGCTCCGCGGAGGTGCCCCCTCCCGATGGGGTAGCGCCCGTCTTTCCCCATAGGTCGGCGACTGAAGTATCCTTGGAGGTCGCCGGAGACTCCTTCCCGGGCTTCGTGCGAGTCATGCTGCAAACCTGCCCGTGCCAGCCCTCTCCGAAAAAGCCAAGTCCCCCGGCAGGTAGGCCGCCCCCAGGCGATCACCGCCGAGCGCGCAGGGTCGAGCAGGGGGCCAGATGCTCCGGATCAGCAACCTCTCGCCCTCAGGGGCCCCTCCACGAGCCACCACCTCACACTCCCTAGGCGGCGGAGTCTCCGCAGTGCTTTGCGTTCGATCCGCCACAGGTCCCCAAAGCCTGCACTGGTGCTCCAGCTCCCGGTCCAGTCTAGCCAAGGGCCCCACAGCATCCCATGGCCGCTAGTCCTCTCACCCGTGGGCGCGAAGTCCCTGCGTGGGAGGCCCCGGCTCAAGCAAGACGACCAGCAGTCTAGGGGCCCGCAGACCTCCCCCCGGAACAACTCACTGTGCACAAGCTGGCGTCGTTTTGAGGCTCCGTCGCCGGTTCTCCACGGGCTCCTGCCCCAGTCAGTCGAGCTAGTCGCGAGGCCCAGCGCGGGCGAACAGGCAGCCGCAGGACTCTTCTCGGGTCCCCAGCGCTGACCAAGGGCCCCAACGAGCGCGCAGAAGGCCTCCAGTGATCACAGGGGCAGCCCCGCGGCCAGCCGCAGACGACACAGGCCGGAGCTCCAGGACACGGTTCCCCACCAGTCCAGGGTCCGATGCAGTCTCCCAGCAGGCCCCCAGTCTCCAGCCGCCAGTCTCGGGGCCCCTATCCGCGCCCCCGAAGGTGCTCCATGGGCCGCCACACCACCGGGTCCTAGCTGCTGCAAGAGGCCAAAATGGCGGCACTGCTCCCGGCACTCCACACAGTCTTGCCCCGAACCTCCAATCCCCGGGGGCGATGCAGGCAAGGCAGCCGATCGCTACTCCAGGCCCCAGAGGCCCCAGGGGTCCCAAGAGTCACCAGTGAACCAGCAGGGGGCTCCCGGGCTCCCAGAGACACGGGCCCGCCACCTCACCGAGTTCTCCTCAGGGGCCGACCTCGCCACCAAACTCCAGCCGCTCTCGTCACAGGAAATGCCGGCCAGGCCCTCCTCTGCACCGGTCAACTGCTCCGGCTGAGCAGCCCCGTCCGAAGCCCACAGCCGGAATCACCTCACGAGCACCGGACCCCGTCTCACCTCCGTAGTCGCCGACACGGCGGGTCCGGCCGCCGCACCACTGCCCGTCGTCTATCCGGTCCGCGCCCCCAGCAGTCCTCCAGGAAGGAAGGCCAGGCCGGAGGTAGATGGCGGCCGCTACTCCACCCACGAGGACCCCGAGACCGGTATCCCAGGCGGTCCGGGGGCCGCGACACCCCAGGGCAGCTCCGATGAGATGAAAGGGCAGCTCCGATGGAATCCGCCCGGCCCCCCGGGCCTCCGATCTCTCCCCTACCACAGATGTCGGGCGCCAGAAGCTTCAAACGAGTGGCGGGCAAAATGGCGGGCAGGACAGCAATCTCCGGGCCCTCGCCACTGCAGAGTCTCGAGCCCTCCGCTGTCCCAGATCTCCTCCGATCTCCTCGCCGGGTGCCCCTCGCATTCAGCCCCACACGGGTGTCGACCTGAGCCCAGTCGCTGCCGCAGAACCGCTTTAAGAAAGCAGATGATCACAGCGGCGGCCCGGAGCTAAAGCGGCGCACGTCTCACTCCATTCCTGGCGAGACCAGGCCCCACGTAGTGTTTTTGATACACATATATTATTGTGGCAGCACTCATCTTTTTGGTTTTCTGAGATTCTAGATTTATCATTAATGTTAGGTGCCCTCTCTGATTGTGTCTTCACTATAGAGCTGATTGGACGGAACGCTGCCTTTCAGTTTGAAATTACTTAAGATTGGTGAACACTCTTGAAGATACTTCCTTCTATGAACGTTGTCATATTTCTGTGGTAGGTTAGACCCCCCCTCTCTTTCTTTTTTGTTTATTCTTGTTTAACTTCTCTTTCCTTTACGTTTTTTTCTTACCCTATTACACTACCTTTATATTTGGCTTGGTTTGGTTTAGTCATTAACATAATTTATCTTTCTTTCGTTTGGCCCCTTAAGATATATATAATTATATAATGTACTTAAAAATGTAAATATATATATATATATATAAAAATAAAAAAATATATTTAGGACTCTTCATCAAACATAATGTAATGTATGGAATTTTTTGTTTGAAAGTCCAAAATAGGAAAACTGTTGCTACTTTTTGTCCAGTATACAATGTCGTTTTGTCTGTTTGCCGTTTTTTTATATATGTATAAGTGTCTTTTTATATATATATAAGTGCCTTTTTATATATGTATTTGTATTTTTATATGTGTGATATTTATATGTACTTTTCTACTTATGATTAACAGCCCCGAAGAAGTCCTTGTTCAGGACGAAACGCGTCGGCTGGTCTTTCTGTAGAGAAATGAAAATAAAATGAATATAAAAATTGATTTCTGAAGAAAATTTATAACCACGTATGAATTGTGTGATTTTGAGCTCCTCGTGTGGTGCACCTCTCTTTTGTTGTTAATTATATTGATTCCTAAGCGAATAAGCATTGTAACAGTGGGTGCTATTGAGTGTGCACACGATTTTCCCTTAAATAGAGGGTTAGTACAGGGAGAGTTATATGAGGTTAGGTGCTGGTCGATTGAAGGCTCCACTGTTATTATTTGTTTAACATGTCAAACTACTAGCCATAAGTAGTAGGTAGCCACAATGCTTTCCCATTGTATGTAAACACTGAATGCTGTGTAAACTGCTCTCATTCAAAAGACTGTCTCCTGCACAGTGTCTTCTGAATTGCTATGTTGTTTACATGCCAGGCAAGGCTTTCTCTACAAACATTGCCAAATCTAAGGTCATGTGCTTTGGCACAGAGTTAATCCATGAAAGTCAATTGATAGCCATGAAAAGCTATATCATTTCTTTTATCGCTGAGGTGAATTCAATGACAAACTGGTTTAAAGTCTTATGCAGTTAAACAGCGATTACTGGAGGTACAAACAAGACAGGTCATTTTGATATTTTCTACATACTTTGGGGGACTACAAATGAAACCTTTGCTTATGTTCTATTGCTGCACATACGCAAAGCAAAGATGTGTTGTTATTTCAACACAGGTAAGTGAAATTTGGCCTCACTGTGATTCTGTGAGGGCACAACATAAACAAGAGAAATTTCTCCGTAGTCTGCTGGCCCTGCTCCAACCTGCTTGGCATAAACTGAAATGGAGACAGATTATGTGAATGCCAATGTATTGAAATATCCAAAAAAGAAGCAGAGAAGTCTGGGTAGTTCCTAAGTTTAAGTGAAGAGCAGCTCCTGTATACAGCACCCTACAACACCAGCGACACTCTGAATCTGCTCACCTCAAATGCCTCTTTTTTAGCAAAATTTGTATGCATAGGATTAGCACAGTGCCATCCATGCAGAGTTAGAAACGGACAGTCTTTTTCCATTTCTACAGCAAAGTCTTCGCTCCTTTCTAGCCTTACATGGATGGCAATGTGTTAATCCTATGCTGTAGTAGGGTGCTCTATAAAGGAGCTGCTATCCACCTAAACTTGGGAACTACGTTGAGTTCTCTGCTTCTTTTTTGCATAATTTATGTGGCAACTGAAAGGGTAATGTTTTGATACAACGTTTCTGAGTTGCGAGAGTCAGACCGCGCAACGAGAGACCCTTTATGGCAAGTGGAAGTGCCTATGGACCTACGTTGCATGAATTTGTATTTGATACATTGGCTTCGAGTGCGGAAGAGTGTATCGCTAGGGAACAGGCAGCACAGGACTTCTTTAGGGAGAGAGGCTCGGGCAACATATCAGAAACTGGAACAAGCACTACAGGGGGTGCGAAAACGAGTCTACGGCATAATTTACAATTATTGGAAATGAGAGCTGTCACATGGGTGGAAGAGTGCTACCCTTAAAAAGTATGTTGAAGTTGGAAGAGTACCCCGAGGCCGCCATATAATGTTCTCATACGTCAACGTATGAGAACCTCTACCCGGATCTCCAAAAAGAATGGGCAAAACATATTGCCTATAGCTTTCAGGTAATGCTAAAGAGCGTTCTAAAATATGCCGACATTGAAAGACAAGGACCCTTGTTCAAAATAAAGGAACTAAGTGATATAATAGATAAGGATGATGCCAAAGAAAAGGTATCCACAGTGCTTAATTTGTAAAATATTAGGTCCAGGTGCTCAATTATTTTTAGAAGGCCACACCCACTTCCTCGTACTCCACCCACTCCCGCGGCTCCACACACTTCCTCCACTGGCACCACCCACTTACTCTATTGACTCCACCCAAATCCTCAAATGGCCAATCTGAAAGCCAGATGTAATACCCGACCTGAATTTCTGCAAGGGAGCCTTCCTTAAGTAAGATTTTGATAGGAGGTTCCCCCTGTCCCAGAGAAAATTTTGAAAAGAACGAATGCAAAAGTGCATTTAAAGCACTATTTTGAAATAAATTGGCTAAAACGACTAATGCAACTTCTGCAGCGCACACAGTGGTTAGGGTTGACTTTACTAATTACAATGTATTTCTACTCAAACAAACCCTTTTTAGTAAAATTAGGATAGTTAAAGACTGGGGAAAATCATAACTTTCTAACCTGTACCATGCTGGTTGCATGTAGTGCTTTGATGGCAGTTCATAGCTCAATGTGCTAGGTTATATTTTATGAACTGCACAGTAATAAAAGGATCTATGTGACAAAAGCAGCATCCCACAGAGCAGTGTTGGTGTCTGTTGATAAACTCTACCATGAAACGTATGCTTGCTAGGAGTGTCTTCCACACTCTGGTGTGAATGGCTGTTTGGATTTTCTGAAGTCACTCATAACGAACAGTCTCATGAACAATTTCCCTACAGGTAAGGTTCATTCTCAGATGTGTTATATAAATTCTGCCTGATGCAAAGAATGTGTACCATGGAGATTACAGAACAGTATTTCATGTGCAATGCCCTGGAGAGTTAGATCAGAATTCAGCACTATTGCGGATCGACTGGTGTTGCGAGGACAGACAATTTAGATGCCTGCCTTACTGCAAGGAGCGTAATTGTGCTGACACACCAAGTATATCAAGGTGTTGTTAAAATAAAGAATACTTTAATAGAGAATGTGCGGTTACCTTGCAAGGAGCGGATGCGGGAGAAGGCCATGTGGAGCTGCTGGCTGTGCCAGTTAACTAATGTTGCGGAGCAACCGGCCCCAGCTCACTGAAGAACCATGTAACATAATAGCTGCCAAGGTTTCAGATTGCAATGAGTGGCATTTTCATAATTTCAGTGCAATTATGAGTGACAATTCAACAACTATGAGTGACACTTTCTCGTGAGCAAAATCAAGCAAAGACGACGAGGGAAACATATATCCGAAAAGTACACCCATTTGAGCAATGAGATGGTCTTTATTTTTATTTTTTTTGTGTTGAAATTTTTTATTGAGTTTTTATAAGACGAATACATCAGAGCATATACAACAATAAATAAAGAGAAAATAAATTCATGTTGAAAGGAATCGTGGAAAAAGATATTGATGAATAAATACGATATAAATATGCATTTAAATAAATAAATACTAGTTAATCCAACAATGAGATCAAAACACAGAATGAAATGTAATAAAAATAAGCTATAGGGAAAGAAGAGGGGAAAGACCAAAAAGAATAAAAAAGTGCTGAAAATATAATAAATAAAACGAAGAAGAGGTAATTGGATCAAGGCAGAAGAACACAACAACGGATGAAGCAAAGGATGGAAAAAACAAAGAGAAGAGAAAAAACAAAGGACAGAAAGAGTGAAAGCTGATTAATGTATTTGGGTAGGAGTGGAGGCCGGAGGATCAGCAGCATTTGAGTTAAGAAATGGAGACCAAATTCGGAGAAAAATGTCAGTTTGGTCCTGAAGATTATAAATTGTGCGTTCATGGGAGGCAGTTTGCATCATTGCCACCAACCAATCCTCCTGAGAGGGAGGTAAAGTTGATTTCCAATAACGCAGTATACATATTTTGGCAGTAGCAAGTGAGGTATGGAAGAGGCGGAGTTGTGTTTCGTGAGCTTTGGGGAGTGACGTAGATCATGCAAGAGAATGTTAGTTGATGTAAGTGGCAATTTTAGGGGCATAGTGGAGTTCAAAGTAGCACCAATAAAAGTCCAATAGGATTGGATACTAGGACATTCACAAATGATATGAGTAATATCACAACCTGAATTGGAGCATCTCCAGCAATTAGAATGAGAGAGAAGGCCAGCTTGGTGTAATTTGACAGGAGACCAATGCCAATCATGCAGAATTTTGAAAAGACAAAATTTGAGTCTTGATTCTCGAGCTCCCTTATTTAAACTCTCCAGAAGCAAATCCCATTCATTATCGGAAAAGGATACTGAGAGGCGAGATTGCCATTTACGCTGAAGATCGTGTGAAAGAGATTTAGAAAAAAGATGAGACGAAAATTTTTTGTATATACCAGAAGTAACACCCTTAAATTTCCCCCAGATGTGCAAATAGGATAATATAGGGGAATCTTGCAGGAGCCATGGTGATGATCCCATATGGGACTTCAAACATTGTTGAAGTTGAAGGTATTTGGAAGAATGATGAAGGGGAAGATCAAATTCTACACTAAGCTGAGAGAATGGCTTAAAATCCCCATCATGCAGAAGTTGATCCGGACAGAGGATACCTGCAGCTCGCCATTCAGGCCAGGATAACATATGACCATTAATACGGATCCCCGAATTATTCCATAGGGGAGCTTTAACATGGATTCTTGAGTTTGAGCCTAATAATCTATGACTTCTCTGCCAGGATTTATGCATGGCAGATAATATCGGATTTTTTGGGTCAAGACGGCTAGTGCCACTACCATACAGAGGAGAAAGATTCGATTCTGAGGATAGGAGATGTCGTTCTATTTGAACCCATTGTGGTAAATCTTTGATACCAGGTAAAAAATATGAGATTTGGGAAATATGTAACGCCAAAGAGTAGTGTTCAATAGATGGAAGGCCAATTCCGCCAGATAACTGGTGAGCCTTTAATTTAGTAATAGCAAGGTGAGGCTTAGCAGTACCCCAAATGAAAGTTTTAATCTGGGCATCTACTGATCGAAGTAAAGATAAGGGGATCTGCAGGGGAAGCATACCTAAAATGTATATAAATCTCGGAAGGGTAACCATTTTAACAGCCTGAGTTCTGCCCCAAAGCGAAAGACCCAAAGCCTTCCATTTATCAAAATCCCGTTGCATTTGGGATATAAGAGGAGATAAATTATCTGCAACCATGTCTTGCAATCCTTTATTAATGAGGACACCCAAGTATTTAAGGCGTGAAGGCTGCCAGTGAAAAGGAAATCCAGAAATGGCGGCTTTTGTGGTACCGTTAGAGATGGGTAAAGCCTCACTCTTGTCCCAATTAATCTTGTAACCTGAAAAAGAAGAGAAATCATTAATAATGTGAAGAAGAGAAGGAATCGACCGGGGAAGACGAGTAAGGGTGAGTAAAATATCATCAGCATACAAGTATATTTTAGAATGTCCAATTGGGAGGGGGACACCAGAGACCTCATCAGATTGACGAATGGTAGCAGCCAAAGGTTCCATAGCCAGAAGAAACAGAAGGGGGGATAGTGGACAACCTTGGCGTGTCCCTCTCTTAATCGTAAAGGTGTCAGATAGAAACCCACCACAATTTACCTGAGCAGAAGGGTGATCGTATAGTAAGTGTACCTTATCAATAAATTTCGTACCTAAACCGAATCTCTCCATGACCTTGAAGAGATAATTCCATTCGATGCGGTCGAACGCTTTTTCTGCGTCAAGTGAGAGGGCTAACGCATCTTCCGTAAGATGTTGAGCCGACCATAGTGCATGGGCCAGAGAACGCAGATGGTTCCGGGAGGAACGGCCCGGTACAAAGCCTACTTGAGAATGGTGTATCAAAGAAGGCAAGACTTTACGCAAACGCGATGCAAGAATGCTGGCCAAGATTTTAATATCGGAGTTCAATAGAGAAATGGGACGATAACTACTGCAAAGCTGGGGATCTTTACCTGGCTTTGGAAGCACAACAATAATAGCCTTGTTAGAGAGGGGTCCTAGTGAAGATGCACTGTCCGCCTACTGGAATACGGCATGTAGAGTGTCAATAATATTGTGACCTGCCCATCGATAAAATTCAGGAGGAAATCCATCCTCTCCAGGGGCCTTGTGGTAAGGCAGGGCAGCAACCGCACCAGAAACCTCATCCCTGGTTATTTCACCCTCGAGAATGGCTCTGCCATCCGCCGAAAGAGAAGGAAGATGCACTTTTGCAAGAAATGCTGTCATTTTATCCGAATCCATTCGATTATCGGAGGTATAAAGAGATTCGTAAAAGGAGGCGAACTCATTAACAATGTCTTGAGGCTTTGTGCACAAGTGTCCTTGCGCAGATCTAATGGCCGGAATGGCCATAGACGCCTCCCTCTGACGCAGCTGTGCGGCTAATAACCTTCCCGCCTTTTCCCCTTGCTCGTAATGTCGACCTTTCATTTTCTGTAAAGCGTATTCTGCTTTAGATGTAAAAAGACTATTTAAGGCCATTCGGGCTTGCTCGAGTAATTTACGATTTTGTAAGGACGGAGATGTGGTGTACAGGCGAGAATAATTTTGTATGTCATATTCGAGCTCACCTTGTCTCTTTGCATTTTGCTTATTAGCAATTGCTGCATCACGCATTAATTGTCCCCTCAAAGTAGCCTTCGCCGCAGCCCAAAGAGTCCTGCTAGAGGTCACAGACCCCTGATTAGTAGAAAGATAATCTTGAAGGTGTGATTGCAGTTGGGACTTACCAGTAGGAGTCCTGTGGCATTGGATATTCATTCGCCAGGGCTTACGTCCAGGCCTAGAAAGACCCAGATCAAGGGAAAGGAGAACCGGAGAGTGATCAGACAAGGCCACTTCCAGGATGCAGGAATCTGTAACCAATTGAACTGTGCTATGTGAGATGAGGAAATAATCAAGACGAGAAAAGGTACCATGAGCCGATGAAAAGAAAGTATATTCCTTATCCGTTGGATGGCTGAAACGCCAATGGTCAACCAATCCAATATCTGATATGATGTCCCCTAACAAAGCTCTGTCTGACGCATTGCCCCTATCTAATGGGCCAGTTTTGTCTAGAATGGAGTCTTGCGTTACATTCCAGTCTCCGCCAATCAAATATTGCGATGCATTAATTTCGAGCAGCAGGCGGGATAATTGAAGAAAGAATGTTTTTTTGGTACCCGTAGGGGCATAAACAGACCCTACACAAATGTGAGACTCTCCAATTTTAAGTTTAGCAAATACATAACGGCCATTTACATCTGACCATGTTTTAGAGACAGTGACCGGAAGGGATTTGCGAAGAAGGATTGCTACTCCACACTTGCGGAGGGGGCCTGCGTCTGTGGAATCGTCTTGTTGGACACTGCTATGGATAACCTTGCCCACCCAGTCTCTACAAAGTTTATCTGATTCTAGAGCATCCAAATGGGTCTCTTGAAGCAAGGCCACATCTACATGTTTAGTCTGGAGATAGGAGAGTACTTTCTTCCGTTTTATGTAATGGGTGAGGCCATGTACATTCCAAGTAATTGCATTAAGAGAATGTGCCTGTGCCATATTAGAATAGAGCAAAAATCAGAAACAGAAGAATGAAGCACAAAACAACGTGTTGAACCAGACAAAGAAAAAAGGGAAAGGAAATGACAAAAGGAAAAGGAAATAACAAAAAGAGGGGGAAACAGAAAGAAAATAAGTGTAAACGATACTCTGATTTAGGTGGGATACATAAAGGAAACAGTAAAAGACGTAATGAAGAAAGGAGATGAGATTTAGAAAAGCAATACAGTAATAGAGAAAACTATAAAATATTGAATAGTAGCAAGTAGAGAACAAGAAACCGTAGACTGTTATCCGCGGGTTTGGGCGCACTAGAGCGCCGCCGCGGGACAAGACCCCACAGAAAGAGAGAAACAGTTAGGAATGTGTTAATAATATAGAAGGGAAGCCCAGAAGAGCATTGTAAAAGAGAACAGAAGAAAAGTAGAAAAAGCAAAATAGAAATTGAGAAGCGACATTACGTAAGAAGAGGAATCTAACAATAATTAGATGTGAGGTAACCTAAGAGCATAAGGCATATCATACGCATATCAAAAGAGACTAGACCAATATGCATGCGAGCAAATAGAATAATACAGCTATAATCAAACAATTAGGCGCCAAGGCACCCAAGTTACTGCAAAACCAGTTAACAATATGCAATAAATTGTAACATGGAGAGCAATAAATACAGGAAGAAAAGAATAACATTATAAAGCAAAGAGTAACAGAAGGCAAAGTGAAAGGGAAAGGAAATAAGGTAAGAAGCGAGTGAGAAAGAGATGAAAAAAGGCAATCAAATATTATAAGAACAGCAAAATATGTCAAAAATATAGTGATGAATTAACAATAGAAACAAGACTCGCAAGGAAAAGGAGTCTACAGTTAACTGCCAATAGGACTGGTGATAACTATTTCCACAGGAGGAAGAATTATTCAGTCCGCATCTGAAGGAGTTTTAAGAGGAGAACGGGACTTATCTCTTTGCAAGTCTTGTGGGAATGCAGCGGCCGAAACCGATTGTAATGCAGATTTCCTATCCTCTTGAGAGCGATGAAGTCGTTCAAGATCCCTACCCCGAGGTCGAGGGCTACTGGGAGGGCGCCTGCTACGATCTGACATTGGAGTAGAAGACTTAGAGGGTGAATGGGACGGGATTTGCTGTGAAGAGGTAGTGAGAACCTCCATATCTTGAGGTTGAAGGCAGTCCAAAAATTGCTGTAGATGTTCTGGATCAAAAAAGTCCTTAGAGACTCCATCTTTGGTAACGCGAAAACGTGCAGGTTCAAATAGACCATACTTGATGTCTAACTGACGTAATTGAGGTCGCATGGAGAGAAAGGCCTTCCGCCGCTCATTGGTTTCTTTGGAGAAATCGGCTGCCATATGGATGCGGTGGCCTTCGAAAGAGAAGGAACCTTGAAGCCGAGCAGCAGACAGTAATTGTCTAGTTTGTTCATGTCGAAGAAAACAGGCAATGATCGGCCGTGGGCGCGCAGCAGGATCACCACGTGGAGGACCAATTCTATGAGCCCGCTGTATCTCCAGAGGTGGAGTGAAAGAAATACCAGTCATCTTTGGAAGTATACGACACAGAAATGCACTGGAACTCTGCCCTTCAATGCGCTCTGGAAAACCAAAAAAACGAACGTTGTCCCTCCTACTTCTGTCCTCCAAATCAATAAGTTTGCTGTGGAAGAATAAGAGGTCTCGGTCTTTGTTGGGAAGGGAGTCCAAACGATTCTCCACTGTCTGAACTCTAGAGTCAAGGGATGCAATCTTCGCATGAAAGCTGGTGAATTCTGTTTTAATTGATTTAGTCTCCTCAGCTAATGATGTAATTGTAAGGTTCATGTCATCTAATCGACGACTAACCTCAGATATTTCATGCAGAATACGTTGTAGAGTTGCCGCTGACGCCTGCCCCCCATTAGAGGCCGAAGCCGGGGGTGAAACGGAAGGGGAGGAGGCATTACCTTTTATTGGCATGTTGGTGGACTGCTTAAGAGCTTCTGCAAAAAGAAGTGGCTTAGAAGACTTATTTCCTTGCTTAGGAGCAGGCATTTGAGGAGAATATTTGACAGAAACTTTGAAAATGCGTGAAGGCGTCTTGCCGTTAGACAATGCTTATATATGATCACAAAAAATACAGTGAAGTACCAGGACATACAATAGCTGTTGGTGTATGGTGATAAAATATCGCAATTCCAGACACTAAGATGCAAAAGTACATCACATGGAGGGGAAATCACTGCTTAGTGATCCCCAAAACCATAAGCATAGAATTAGTACATTTATGAAAATAGTGTAACTGTCACGATGCTCAAAGGTGCATAAATAGAACTGAGATAAGATGAAACAACATATGCGCGCTTATGACAATAGTAACCACAGTTGTATTTACAAAGTGACCAAAACTGCAAAATACAGGGGAATCATGGCCCATATCAGAGTAGAGAATACACAGCCTGACTGAAAAGATTAACGAGAACACTATAATGACATTGAAATAAGGCACGCCATCATATGAGTCACCCAAATTGCGCTAAAAAGAGTCATTTCCATGCAGCACCAGTCGTTATCAAAGTCGAAGGGCGCAAAACTGCAACTGTAACAAAGGTGAGGCCACTCATAGAAGTGTGAAAAAGTTAAATTTGGAAGTTCAGTGTTGAGTGACGAATCGTGAATTGTACTTGCTAGAGGATCGCTAACTTTGCAGAGGGTGAGGCGCAAAATGACTGGCTGAAGTGAATGACATAAGCGCCACAACGAAATTGTAAAAGGAGTTAGTCCTACCAGTAGCAGACCATCAGCATAACAAGAACCGTGACTCCTGTCAGGTAATATTTCTGAGGAGAATAATGCAGCAGACAAAATTGAAGGAGGCGCGGCTTCATGAGGAGGCAGGTATTCAACAGTAATAGCGAAGGCGTGACTTCATGAGGAAGGCGCTTGACAACAGCAGCGAAGGCGCGGCCTCATGAGGAGGCGGGCGCTCGACATCCACAAGAAAGGCACGACCTCATAAGGAAGCGAGCACTCCTCAGCAACCACAAAGGCGCGGCCTCATGAGGGGGCAGGCGCTCTCCATGAGCAACAGAGGCGTGGCTTCAGGGGGGGAAGGTGAAACGGCCGAAGGAAGTACGTCAGACGGGCTGCGTCGGACATGCAGCGCCACACAACCTCGTCAAGACGATCAACACCAGGAAGACTTCGCCGTTACATCTCTGGAACACGCTCAAATCGTGCCCACCACCTTCCGGCAGCCGCAGGGCACGTGAAGAGGACTCCAAAGCCGATATGGGGTAAAATATTTCCGTTAAGAACCAATCCCGCGGCAGAGCTCACTCGTCAGGCGGCCATCTTCCTGCGTGGCCAGACCACGCCCCCCCAATGAGATGGTCTTTAGAACCTTGTGTTTAAACACGCGTAGTTAAGCTAAACTAACCACATTATAACAAAAATAAGCCCATGTCTAACTTGTAGGGGGAAAAGGGATGAGGCCAGTGCTTAATTTGTGCCGGAGCTTTCCGAGGCTCAGCACCGGCACTTATTTTCTGGGGCCGGTACTACAGCTTTTTTCATGCTGTCAGGCCAGCCCCAGATAGAACGTAACAGTCGTAACGAACAATCCATATTACAAGTTATCACAAACACTTCCAGGAAAACATATTTTGCGCATTGTGTTTTAGAGGACTTGCCACATTCATGCACGAAAGAAAGAATACCCCCGTTTTTTTATGTGCCACAACATCTCGTGGAACTTAAGGAGTTACGGCGCCGTCTTACCTACGGCCGCTGTTTAATTACAGATCACGCCCGAGTCACATGCTTGTGCTTGTGATTAGCGCAATATGCGGGTCCTGAGTAGCGCACAGACTCCCGACTGAACCAAGGTATGAAGTGCGCTGCAGCACTCATTTTGGCTTCAATAGCGATGATAAGATCTGCTGCATGACAACCAATGTGCATGTCCTGGAAAGGCATTTCGCCTGAGCACGAGTTGACAGTTATAAGGAGCCCCTTTGAGGAGTGCTAGCAGGAAACTTGGTGTGTGCGTCAATCTACAGCCTACCTTCCATCTGGAAACAGACAGAAGTCGGCCCGTATTTTGGTCCATAGTATGTGACCCTACTGGCACTGAGTTTTGGAAATTCCTGCAGGCCCTGCACCGTCCGCCTGCCTCAGCAGCCTTTGCCTCCCAGACTCAGACACCCTGGCCAGATAGCGAGGTAATATTCACCTGCCTTCCATGTGAGGGCAAAGGAGACACACAATTGCACTGAGGAAGGGAGTTTCACAAGCGCCTGGAGAGCAGCACAGCGCCTCTTGACCGTCGGTGCTTCACGCAGATTGACCGCCTCCCTTCTCGGGCCTCAGGCCCTTCGAAAAAGACAGGAAGGTCGGGATCCAGGTCGAAGGATTTACAGCACTGCTGCAGAGCTCAAAGAGAGTGTCTTCTGGGCTGTTTACAGCATGCAAACACCGTTAAACATCAGCATGGGGGACACAGACTGGAGCCGACACTTGTAAGTACCTTATAGCAGCAGTTCCTCAATTACTGTTCGTTTCTTTTGGCATTTGGCCTCGTGCAAAATAAACTTGTAAGGGGAGTTGTTTTGATGTCCGGATGATTTGGGTTCCATGTCAGTATGCTATTATAGTAGCTGTAGGCTGCATCAATATCTGGTATATTGTAATTTGAGATTACCGTTTCCACATTTCAGGCCAGAGCCAGCCAAAATAAAGCAATTTTTGGCTTTAAAATTGGAAGTCTCCCATCTGAATCGGATCTATTGAAATGTATGAATTATCTGAATTTATTTTTAACATGGCTTTTCTCTTCGTTTACTTTATCAGTAAAGGCTCATTATTGCAGCTGAAACATTTTTAAAAAACTTTCTCCCTAAAATTACAGTTAAAGTGTGTACAAATGAGTGTAAAAAATACTGGTTTCTGGTGATAATGTTACTTTTTGTTGACTGTTTAAATAAATGTCATGAAATGTGCATACAGTTACTGGAGACCACTATGCTCAACAATATAAACAAAAAAACCGTACGGCTGACCAATGTTGAGCACATCAAATCCAAAATCAATATACAAATTTTTAGTAGGTGCAAAAACACGTCCAGAGCGAGCCGTACTTATGCTCTACTGGGGACCAGATATACAAACTTTTTTACAAAGGGACGGTGCACCAAAGAAAAGTCTTTTCAAATATTCCAATTGTTGTTCTTTTATTCTTATTCAACTCTTAGAGGTATCAGACTCAGCCAACGCGTTTCGTTCTTTACGAACTTCGTCAGGGCTGTGAATAAATACAAATACAAACATATATATGTATAAAACACATCATGTACAACATAAAACACAACAAACTACATTACTACTAATACATAAAAAAGTGACATTGCTATATGTTTCTATACGAATAATGAAGAAAGAACAGAGAACATACAAAATGAATTTCACGTATAAATACATCACAGACAATATTTAAAATTTCGACATATTAGTCAGATATACATACAAAACAAGAGTTAAAACTTTCCAAACACACATGTATATCCTGCCTAAGTATGTATGTAGTCCAATACTCTGGCAGAAAGTTCAGTTTAATATTTATATGTCTAGGAACCTCATCTGTAAGTGAGCTAATAGGTTTATGATAAAAAAGGGGTCTTTATAGGTACCAAGTAGCAGTGATTCATATGATTACCACCAAAATAGAGGAAAATTTATTTTTCATATGCCAATTCTTACCATAGATTGTTTTTAAGAAACGACCTCCAGGAATTTCAAAGGTGGTCGACTTCCAATTGGTATGCTTGTTCATAAAAAATGGCATGTAACCTAGTAAGAATGAATTGTTAAATTATTATCGCCTCTTGTGGGCATGATAGATTGGAATCAAAGGGAAAGCGCGGGTAATAAGATATTTCCATAGGAAAGCGAGAAACACCTTACCTCTCCAGGTAGCTGAAGGGTGTATGTACAATTAAGATCCTATGTACATCACCGGTTAGTTCAAATAGAGATCGGACTCTTAGTTTAGTCCATAGATAGCGTGAGTAAAATTAGATAAACCCTGTTGTTGTATATTTAAGACCAATGTGTAGGCTCCATTTTTCTAAAAACGAAACGGAAAATATCATAAATACCCATTCTCAATCTCATATCATATCACAAACGCTCATTCTTAATCTCATATCCTAATATTAATATTCTGACCCACTGTTAACGGATGCGACAACCTATATCTCCCATCATGCATTTATCCATAACCTAAAAACCGATACTATCGTATAACATATCTGTCTGTTAGAAACAGCAAAGACAAAAACCAGGTTCCTAATGTTTTTGACGCAGCGGTAGTATGCAACAAATTATAGACTGTAAGTATTCCTTTTCACATTGACCATCTTTATAAGATTCCTCCGTAATTATACTTAAAAGGAGAAAACCGTCAGTTTTTCCTCATGACAATTCAGACGCTATGATCAAGATTATACAATGAGTAAATTCACCCCATATTACCTCCAAAAAGTCACCTAATTCCCGCCATAAAAAACAAAATATCTCTGTAAATCGACTTTCAGCGGTTCTTATCGCATAGAAAGACATGACCCCAGATCTTCAAAGAACACCTATCTCAACCGTTCAACATAGGAATATTGCGTTGAAGGTATGTCCCCGATACTTTTACAAACAACACCTATATCAACCGTTTGCCATGGAAAAATCAAGTTAATTTTCCATCCACAGCCCCAAAGGTATCACATTATTTTGTTATTTTCTAAGTACACTACATAATTCTCGTCTTACCTTTGAAACGGGCGCTTCCTCGAGTTAGCCGCGAAACCATGCCTCATTGGTCGAGCCTCTTAAGTAAGCCCAACACTCATGTCACGTGAAAGAACCCGGAAGTATTTGAAAAGCTATTACGATATTGAAACAGAATTTCCAAACATATAGGCGCCATTTTGGAATGGTATACGGGTGTGATAAGCCGATAGAAATTTATAAAAACCAAATGAACACAGCGTCTGATCTAGGCTAAAAGTAAAGCCCATTCGTTTATATTATTTACAAAGGTGTATAAAGTAAGATTATATCGGGAGGAATAATGTGAACGCCTCGGTAGCATTTGGAATGACATTAGGATATCAAGAAAAAGTTCCCGAACATATGGCCGCCATATTGGAATGATATAACGGTTTGTTAAACCGATAAAAAAATAATAATACATTTCTAATAATCAAGTGAGCATAGCGTTTGTATCTAGGCTAAAGATGAAGCCCATTTTTTATTTTATACAAAAGGTGTATGAGATAAAATTAATTCGAGAGGAATAACGTAGAAGCCTCTCATAATAAATACACGATATTTGCGAGCAAAAACACCATATGACAGTCAGTGATGTCTGTATAATTTCATACCTGGTTCAACTCGGTCTTAAATTACATAATCAATTTCATAAATAATAATTGTATATTCAATATGAGAATTGTTCATTATGGATTCGAATTTAAGAGAAATAATATGTGTCGCTTGTCTAAATGGACATGTAACATCTAGAAACATTACTACCATACCCAGCCGGGCTCGGTATATAATATTTTATGTTTCGATACATTTTCCTTTTGCAAACAGTGGAAGAACACCACTTAAAAGGAAAGGGAAAAAAAACAGACATAATAAAGCCAAGTGTCAGCCAGAAGGTAGAGAAATCGGCGAAAAGTGCAAAGGCATATGGTCATTCTTTCAAAGTCTTCTTTTGACAGGCCATATGAACAGAATAGGCGAGTTAGTATACCCAAAAGGACTTGTAATATGATGACCGCCAGTATGTGCTAGGATTTGCTCAGATATGAAGTAAGGAAAATGCAGCCAAATAGAGCAGACTAGTCTAATGATACAAGAGGGTGTGAAGGAACTCATATTGGCCAACGTATAGTGCAATGTGGTATCAAAAACACATAAATCGTATGTATCACATAGCCCTAAATGTGTAGGGCATTGTTGGCAAGGGTGTTAAACATTCCAAGGGTAAACAAGAAATCCAGATAACTTTTGAGAGGACCTAATGTATTGAATATTGTAACCACCAGGTATCTTCACCTATAGGAAATAATGCATTTCCCCATCCGTGTTATGCCCCAGGCTGGTTGCTCTCAAACGACAGATCCATTTAGATTCTTTCTGTCTTAGTAACAGATCCCTGTTGCCACCTCTCTTAGGTGTCGGAACATGTTCTATGGCGTGAAACCAAAAGCTTATATCCTCAGGATGTTCCCTGGCATAATGGTTGGTAATCGGGTATCTGATGTCATTGGTTTTTATTGCCCTTCTGTGTTCCTGAATCCTGAGTTTTAAGCTACGGATGGTACTACCGACATAGATTATGCCGCATCTACATCCCAGAACATACACCACATAGGTCGTATTACAGTTTATGAAATTCTCAATCACAAACTGTCTCGAACTGTTGAAGCAAAAAGCAGGGGTTTTATTTTTGCCCAACGGGCAGACATTACACATTCCGCAGGTGAAAAATCCTTTAGGCTTGTTTGGTAACCAAGTTTGCGTTTTTTGGGGAGTGGTTATGTAGCTAGGACATAATGTTCTTTTTAGAGAGGTACGCTTTCTATATGTAATAGATGGTTTGTTATTAATCACATCTCTCAAGCCTGGGACTCCCATCAAAAGGTGCCAATGTTTTCTAAAGATGTTGAAAATAGTATTACTATGGGAGGTGTACTGAGTTATAAACCTGGCTTTGGTATTGATAACAGGCCTTTTTTGTTTATCCTGTAGTGTCATGTTCCTACTCATCTTATTGATCCTTAGTTCAGCTCTGTCCAAAGTAGTCTGATCATATCCCCTTTTAAAGAATCTATTCTTGGTATCACTGATATGTGTATGGAACATCTCTTCCTCGCTGCAATTCCGCCTAACCCTTACCATTTCGCCAAAAGGGATATTATTCTTGACAGAACGGGGGTGTGCACTAGTTGCGTGTAACACAGCGTTACATGCAGTCTCCTTCCTGTACAATGTACTGTGTATCTGTCCTTGTTTAATATAGAATTGAATATCTAGAAAATTGATGTGTTCTTTGTGATACATCATAGTAAATTTGACATTGTACATGTTGGTGTTCAGAAAAGACACATATTGATCCAGTTGGTCAATAGACCCAGACCAGAGGCAGATCACGTCATCAATATACCTCCCCCAGTACACGATATAGTTGGTCCAGGGGGAGGCATCTCTGTTCCAGGCATGCTCCCTCTCGAACCAACCCATAAACAGGCAGGCGTAAGAGGGAGCAAACCTGGAACCCATTGCAGTACCGTGTATCTGCTGAAACCATTCACCGTCAAAAAGAAAAAAGTGATTGTCAAGGATGATGTTGATCATTGAGACAATCATCTCATTGTAGTCATAGAAACTTGCATCTTCTCTATCTAGGAAGGATTGGATGGCTTTAATACCAAAGGTCTTATTGATGCAGGTATAAAGACTCTCTACATCTAGAGTTACAAACATCAGGCCCTCAGACCAGTCAAAATCTTTAAATTTCATTAAAATATCCTTACTGTCCCTTACATATGATGGTAGGTTGGGGACATATTTTTGTAGCTTCAGGTCAACAAATTCTGACATTTTCTCCGTAGGTGAACCCACCCCGGAGATGATTGGTCTACCTGGTGGAAATTTCCCACCCTTATGCACCTTTGGCAATACATAAATGCATGGAAAATTTGGGCAATTGACCCACATAAACCGGCATTCATCCTCACTGAGGAGACCAGATTCCCTCCATTCCAATAGTTTAGCATTGATCTTCATTGTACTATGGGGAATAGGGTTTTCATTGATCTTTCGATAGTGTACCTCATTGCCAAGTTGTCTGGATATCTCCTGCATGTAGTCTTCATGATTCATTAGAACAATGTTCCCGCCTTTATCGGCTTCCCTTATAACAATACTCGTATCCTTGTTCAACCTCATTAGGGCTGATCTTTCTGCCACTGTAATATTGTTAGCTGACTTGGGAGTAAATCTTTGAGGAGTTTCCATGTTATAGAGCTCCTCTGTGACCTTATCATGAAAAGGTTGATGGATGTGACCAAGAAAAGAACAAGGGATGATAGAGATATAAGTGAGGAAACAGGTTCCAACAGCAACCTATCTCTATCTTCACTGGGTAGTTCCACATCAAGTCATGTATTACCTGACGTCCCTTTAGGAGAGGGGGCTTCGTCCTTCCAAAAAGAATTGGCCAACCTCAGGATAAGCAACCGCCTCCAACAAAAAAGAGATCAAACAAAAAGAGGCGGGGAGGGAGGCGATCAAAGAATAGCCAAAAGGGGAGGCTTGACAAACAAATCAGGTGCAGTGCCCAAATTGAAGAAGTAGCTAGGGGTGGACTTGAAACGACAGGGGACCCCATGACCAGTCAAAATGTGAATATTGACTTGAAAATCGTAAATCTTTCAAATAAAATCTTGGATAATGATGAAAAAAACTTATTGAGTAAGGGTCTCAATTTCTGCCCCACACAAGGTGGTGACTTTGCAAACCTACACATTGATCTTTTTAAATTCACTAGGACACTAAAACTTAAGGATTTCTTTGCGACCAGACCTCATGAGCCAGGGGGTGATAAGGGTATTCAAAGTAGTGGTACACATACCATACGAGAAGTTCGTGACATACACTGTCTCCTTTCCCTGAATCCAGACGATGAGGTAAATATCACCACGGTCCTTGAGGATCTTGACATCAATCACAGCGCGAGCATTGATAGTGGACTACGCCCCAAATCGAAATTCATACCTACACACTCCTATCATCACAACATCGATGATTTTCATGATAAGGTCACAGAGGAGCTCTATAACATGGAAACTCCTCAAAGATTTACTCCCAAGTCAGCTAACAATATTACAGTGGCAGAAAGATCAGCGCTAATGAGGTTGAACAAGGATACGAGTATTGTTATAAGGGAAGCCGATAAAGGCGGGAACATTGTTCTAATGAATCATGAAGACTACATGCAGGAGATATCCAGACAACTTGGCAATGAGGTACACTATCGAAAGATCAATGAAAACCCTATTCCCCATAGTACAATGAAGATCAATGCTAAACTATTGGAATGGAGGGAATCTGGTCTCCTCAGTGAGGATGAATGCCGGTTTATGTGGGTCAATTGCCCAAATTTTCCATGCATTTATGTATTGCCAAAGGTGCATAAGGGTGGGAAATTTCCACCAGGTAGACCAATCATCTCCGGGGTGGGTTCACCTACGGAGAAAATGTCAGAATTTGTTGACCTGAAGCTACAAAAATATGTCCCCAACCTACCATCATATGTAAGGGACAGTAAGGATATTTTAATGAAATTTAAAGATTTTGACTGGTCTGAGGACCTGATGTTTGTAACTCTATATGTAGAGAGTCTTTATACCTGCATCAATAAGACCTTTGGTATTAAAGCCATCCAATCCTTCCTAGATAGAGAAGATGCAAGTTTCTATGACTACAATGAGATGATTGTCTCAATGATCAACATCATCCTTGACAATAACTTTTTTCTTTTTGACGGTGAATGGTTTCAGCAGATACACGGTACTGCAATGGGTTCCAGGTTTGCTCCCTCTTACGCCTGCCTGTTTATGGGTTGGTTCGAGAGGGAGCATGCCTGGAACAGAGATGCCTCCCCCTGGACCAACTACATCGTGTACTGGGGGAGGTATATTGATGACGTGATCTGCCTCTGGTCTGGGTCTATTTACCAACTTGATCAATATGTGTCTTTTCTGAACACCAACATGTACAATGTCAAATTTACTATGATGTATCACAAAGAACACATCAATTTTCTAGATATTCAATTCTATATTAAACAAGGACAGATACACAGTACATTGTACAGGAAGGAGACTGCATGTAACGCTGTGTTACACGCAACTAGTGCACCCCCCCGTTCTGTCAAGAATAATATCCCTTTTGGCGAAATGGTAAGGGTTAGGCGGAATTGCAGCGAGGAAGAGATGTTCCATACACATATCAGTGATACCAAGAATAGATTCTTTAAAAGGGGATATGATCAGACTACTTTGGACAGAGCTGAACTAAGGATCAATAAGATGAGTAGGAACATGACACTACAGGATAAACAAAAAAGGCCTGTTATCAATACCAAAGCCAGGTTTATAACTCAGTACACCTCCCATAGTAATACTATTTTCAACATCTTTAGAAAACATTGGCACCTTTTGATGGGAGTCCCAGGCTTGAGAGATGTGATTAATAACAAACCATCTATTACATATAGAAAGGGTACCTCTCTAAAAAGAACATTATGTCCTAGCTACATAACCACTCCCCAAAAAACGCAAACTTGGTTACCAAACAAGCCTAAAGGATTTTTCACCTGCGGAATGTGTAATGTCTGCCCGTTGGGCAAAAATAAAACCCTTGCTTTTTGCTTCAACAGTTCGAGACAGTTTGTGATTGAGAATTTCATAAACTGTAATACGACCTATGTGGTGTATGTTCTGGGATGTAGATGCGGCATAATCTATGTCGGTAGTACCATCCGTAGCTTAAAACTCAGGATTCAGGAACACAGAAGGGCAATAAAAACCAATGACATCAGATACCCGATTACCAACCATTATGCCAGGGAACATCCTGAGGATATAAGCTTTTGGTTTCACGCCATAGAACATGTTCCGACACCTAAGAGAGGTGGCAACAGGGATCTGTTACTAAGACAGAAAGAATCTAAATGGATCTGTCGTTTGAGAGCAACCAGCCTGGGGCATAACACGGATGGGGAAATGCATTATTTCCTATAGGTGAAGATACCTGGGGGTTACAATATTCAATACATTAGGTCCTCTCAAAAGTTATCTGGATTTCTTGTTTACCCTTGGAATGTTTAACACCCTTGCCAACAATGCCCTACACATTTAGGGCTATGTGATACATACGATTTATGTGTTTTTGATACCACATTGCACTATACGTTGGCCAATATGAGTTCCTTCACACCCTCTTGTATCATTAGACTAGTCTGCTCTATTTGGCTGCATTTTCCTTACTTCATATCTGAGCAAATCCTAGCACATACTGGCGGTCATCATATTACAAGTCCTTTTGGGTATACTAACTCGCCTATTCTGTTCATATGGCCTGTCAAAAGAAGACTTTGAAAGAATGACCATATGCCTTTGCACTTTTCGCCGATTTCTCTACCTTCTGGCTGACACTTGGCTTTATTATGTCTGGTTTTTTTTCCCTTTCCTTTTAAGTGGTGTTCTTCCACTGTTTGCAAAAGGAAAATGTATCGAAACATAAAATATTATATACCGAGCCCGGCTGGGTATGGTAGTAATGTTTCTAGATGTTACATGTCCATTTAGACAAGCGACACATATTATTTCTCTTAAATTCGAATCCATAATGAACAATTCTCATATTGAATATACAATTATTATTTATGAAATTGATTATGTAATTTAAGACCGAGTTGAACCAGGTATGAAATTATACAGACATCACTGACTGTCATATGGTGTTTTTGCTCGCAAATATCGTGTATTTATTATGAGAGGCTTCTACGTTATTCCTCTCGAATTAATTTTATCTCATACACCTTTTGTATAAAATAAAAAATGGGCTTCATCTTTAGCCTAGATACAAATGCTATGCTCACTTGATTATTAGAAATGTATTATTATTTTTTTATCGGTTTAACAAACCGTTATATCATTCCAATATGGCGGCCATATGTTCGGGAACTTTTTCTTGATATCCTAATGTCATTCCAAATGCTACCGAGGCGTTCACATTATTCCTCCCGATATAATCTTACTTTATACACCTTTGTAAATAATATAAACGAATGGGCTTTACTTTTAGCCTAGATCAGACGCTGTGTTCATTTGGTTTTTATAAATTTCTATCGGCTTATCACACCCGTATACCATTCCAAAATGGCGCCTATATGTTTGGAAATTCTGTTTCAATATCGTAATAGCTTTTCAAATACTTCCGGGTTCTTTCACGTGACATGAGTGTTGGGCTTACTTAAGAGGCTCGACCAATGAGGCATGGTTTCGCGGCTAACTCGAGGAAGCGCCCTTTTCAAAGGTAAGACGAGAATTATGTAGTGTACTTAGAAAATAACAAACTAATGTGATACCTTTGGGGCTGTGGATGGAAAATTAACTTGATTTTTCCATGGCAAACGGTTGATATAGGTGTTGTTTGTCAAAGTATCGGGGACATACCTTCAACGCAATATTCCTATGTTGAACGGTTGAGATAGGTGTTCTTTGAAGATCTGGGGTCATGTCTTTCTATGCGACAAGAACCGCTGAAAGTCGATTTACAGAGATAGTTTGTTTTTTATGGCGGGAATTAGGTGACTTTTTGGAGGTAATATGGGGTGAATTTACTCATTGTATAATCTTGATCATAGCGTCTGAATTGTCATGAGGAAAAACTGACGGTTTTCTCCTTTTAAGTATAATTACGGAGGAATCTTATAAAGATGGTCAATGTGAAAAGGAATACTTACAGTCTATAATTTGTTGCATACTACCGCTGCGTCAAAAACATTAGGAACCTGGTTTTTGTCTTTGCTGTTTCTAACAGACAGATATGTTATACGATAGTATTGGTTTTTAGGTTATGGATAAATGCATGATGGGAGATATAGGTTGTCGCATCCGTTAACAGTGGGTCAGAATATTAATATTAGGATATGAGATTAAGAATGAGCGTTTGTGATATGATATGAGATTGAGAATGGGTATTTATGATATTTTCCGTTTCGTTTTTAGAAAAATGGAGCCTACACATTGGTCTTAAATATACAACAACAGGGTTGATCTAATTTTACTCACGCTATCTATGGACTAAACTAAGAGTCCGATCTCTATTTGAACTAACCGGTGATGTACATAGGATCTTAATTGTACATACACCCTTCAGCTACCTGGAGAGGTAAGGTGTTTCTCGCTTTCCTATGGAAATATCTTATTACCCGCGCTTTCCCTTTGATTCCAATCTATCATGCCCACAAGAGGCGATAATAATTTGACAATTCATTCTTACTAGGTTACATGCCATTTTTTATGAACAA
Organism: Triturus cristatus; assembly: GCF_964204655.1. Lineage (NCBI taxonomy): Eukaryota > Metazoa > Chordata > Amphibia > Caudata > Salamandridae > Triturus > Triturus cristatus. The sequence continues at coordinate 656,411,863 of NC_140590.1, read as the reverse complement.
GCATACCAATTGGAAGTCGACCACCTTTGAAATTCCTGGAGGTCGTTTCTTAAAAACAATCTATGGTAAGAATTGGCATATGAAAAATAAATTTTCCTCTATTTTGGTGGTAATCATATGAATCACTGCTACTTGGTACCTATAAAGACCCCTTTTTTATCATAAACCTATTAGCTCACTTACAGATGAGGTTCCTAGACATATAAATATTAAACTGAACTTTCTGCCTAGAGTATTGGACTACATACATACTTAGGCAGGATATACATGTGTGTTTGGAAAGTTTTAACTCTTGTTTTGTATGTATATCTGACTAATATGTCGAAATTTTTAATATTGTCTGTGATGTATTTATACGTGAAATTCATTTTGTATGTTCTCTGTTCTTTCTTCATTATTCGTATAGAAACATATAGCAATGTCACTTTTTTATGTATTAGTAGTAATGTAGTTTGTTGTGTTTTATGTTGTACATGATGTGTTTTATACATATATATGTTTGTATTTGTATTTATTCACAGCCCTGACGAAGTTCGTAAAGAACGAAACGCGTTGGCTGAGTCTGATACCTCTAAGAATTGAATAAGAATAAAAGAACAACAATTGGAATATTTGAAAAGACTTTTCTTTGGTGCACCGTCCCTTTGTAAAAAAGTTTGTATATCTGGTTCCCAGTAGAGCATAAGTACGGCTCGCTCTGGACGTGTTTTTGCACCTACTAAAAATTTGTATATTGATTTTGGATTTGATGTGCTCAACATTGGTCAGCCGTACGGTTTTTTTGTTTATATTCTATTTGATTGACCGTTTTGCACTCTTTTCCATTTGTTATTTCATAAATATCAATCAAAGTTGAGGGCTTTATACCCTCAGATACCATGCCTAGATTTCAGGATGGACGTGAGGAATTGGCTATGGATCTTTTTGGGACTAGTGTCTCTAAAAACACAACAACTGTAACCAACACAGCCACTGTGAGCCTTAAAGCACTGTTTGTAAAACTAGAAAAATTGCGTAAACAAGAGTTAAGCAGATGGTGGGACGGAGTCACCTTGGAACAGTACATGAAAAATGGCAAAATTCCAAGGAGACTCCGTATCCTAATCTTCCCGACTTTTGAAGACCTAAGCGGGGATCTCCTTAAGGAATGGGAATGTAATCTGGAGGGTGCATCTACAACGATGATGAAAATATTGGTGAGACACGCTGCAGAGAAAGGGGAGAAGCTACAGGCAGAGATTGAGATTCTGGAAAAGGAAATCAATAGTATAACTGAGAAAGATCTGATTGAGAAAAACTATTTGATATTAAAACAAGTGATGGATGATCACCAATTATATTTGAAGAACAAAAAACTGAGCAAAATAAGAAGGGATGATAAGGACTACCAAAATGGCAGAATATACACCTTTGCCAAGAAGTTTGATGGGTTACAGGGAACTGAGGATGTGACCAAGAAAAGAACAAGGGATGATAGAGATATAAGTGAGGAAACAGGTTCCAACAGCAACCTATCTCTATCTTCACTGGGTAGTTCCACATCAAGTCATGTATTACCTGACGTCCCTTTAGGAGAGGGGGCTTCGTCCTTCCAAAAAGAATTGGCCAACCTCAGGATAAGCAACCGCCTCCAACAGAAAAGAGATCAAACAAAAAGAGGCGGGGAGGGAGGCGATCAAAGAATAGCCAAAAGGGGAGGCTTGACAAACAAATCAGGTGCAGTGCCCAAATTGAAGAAGTAGCTAGGGGTGGACTTGAAACGACAGGGGACCCCATGACCAGTCAAAATGTGAATATTGACTTGAAAATCGTAAATCTTTCAAATAAAATCTTGGATAATGATGAAAAAAACTTATTGAGTAAGGGTCTTAATTTCTGCCCCACACAAGGTGGTGACTTTGCAAACCTACACATTGATCTTTTTAAATTCACTAGGACACTAAAACTTAAGGATTTCTTTGCGACCAGACCTCATGAGCCAGGGGGTGATAAGGGTATTCAAAGTAGTGGTACACATACCATACGAGAAGTTCGTGACATACACTGTCTCCTTTCCCTGAATCCAGACGATGAGGTAAATATCACCACGGTCCTTGAGGATCTTGACATCAATCACAGCGCGAGCATTGATAGTGGACTACGCCCCAAATCGAAATTCATACCTACACACTCCTATCATCACAACATCGATGATTTTCATGATAAGGTCACAGAGGAGCTCTATAACATGGAAACTCCTCAAAGATTTACTCCCAAGTCAGCTAACAATATTACAGTGGCAGAAAGATCAGCCCTAATGAGGTTGAACAAGGATACGAGTATTGTTATAAGGGAAGCCGATAAAGGCGGGAACATTGTTCTAATGAATCATGAAGACTACATGCAGGAGATATCCAGACAACTTGGCAATGAGGTACACTATCGAAAGATCAATGAAAACCCTATTCCCCATAGTACAATGAAGATCAATGCTAAACTATTGGAATGGAGGGAATCTGGTCTCCTCAGTGAGGATGAATGCCGGTTTATGTGGGTCAATTGCCCATATTTTCCATGCATTTATGTATTGCCAAAGGTGCATAAGGGTGGGAAATTTCCACCAGGTAGACCAATCATCTCCGGGGTGGGTTCACCTACGGAGAAAATGTCAGAATTTGTTGACCTGAAGCTACAAAAATATGTCCCCAACCTACCATCATATGTAAGGGACAGTAAGGATATTTTAATGAAATTTAAAGATTTTGACTGGTCTGAGGACCTGATGTTTGTAACTCTAGATGTAGAGAGTCTTTATACCTGCATCAATAAGACCTTTGGTATTAAAGCCATCCAATCCTTCCTAGATAGAGAAGATGCAAGTTTCTATGACTACAATGAGATGATTGTCTCAATGATCAACATCATCCTTGACAATAACTTTTTTCTTTTTGACGGTGAATGGTTTCAGCAGATACACGGTACTGCAATGGGTTCCAGGTTTGCTCCCTCTTACGCCTGCCTGTTTATGGGTTGGTTCGAGAGGGAGCATGCCTGGAACAGAGATGCCTCCCCCTGGACCAACTACATCGTGTACTGGGGGAGGTATATTGATGACGTGATCTGCCTCTGGTCTGGGTCTATTGACCAACTTGATCAATATGTGTCTTTTCTGAACACCAACATGTACAATGTCAAATTTACTATGATGTATCACAAAGAACACATCAATTTTCTAGATATTCAATTCTATATTAAACAAGGACAGATACACAGTACATTGTACAGGAAGGAGACTGCATGTAACGCTGTGTTACACGCAACTAGTGCACACCCCCGTTCTGTCAAGAATAATATCCCTTTTGGCGAAATGGTAAGGGTTAGGCGGAATTGCAGCGAGGAAGAGATGTTCCATACACATATCAGTGATACCAAGAATAGATTCTTTAAAAGGGGATATGATCAGACTACTTTGGACAGAGCTGAACTAAGGATCAATAAGATGAGTAGGAACATGACACTACAGGATAAACAAAAAAGGCCTGTTATCAATACCAAAGCCAGGTTTATAACTCAGTACACCTCCCATAGTAATACTATTTTCAACATCTTTAGAAAACATTGGCACCTTTTGATGGGAGTCCCAGGCTTGAGAGATGTGATTAATAACAAACCATCTATTACATATAGAAAGGGTACCTCTCTAAAAAGAACATTATGTCCTAGCTACATAACCACTCCCCAAAAAACGCAAACTTGGTTACCAAACAAGCCTAAAGGATTTTTCACCTGCGGAATGTGTAATGTCTGCCCGTTGGGCAAAAATAAAACCCTTGCTTTTTGCTTCAACAGTTCGAGACAGTTTGTGATTGAGAATTTCATAAACTGTAATACGACCTATGTGGTGTATGTTCTGGGATGTAGATGCGGCATAATCTATGTCGGTAGTACCATCCGTAGCTTAAAACTCAGGATTCAGGAACACAGAAGGGCAATAAAAACCAATGACATCAGATACCCGATTACCAACCATTATGCCAGGGAACATCCTGAGGATATAAGCTTTTGGTTTCACGCCATAGAACATGTTCCGACACCTAAGAGAGGTGGCAACAGGGATCTGTTACTAAGACAGAAAGAATCTAAATGGATCTGTCGTTTGAGAGCAACCAGCCTGGGGCATAACACGGATGGGGAAATGCATTATTTCCTATAGGTGAAGATACCTGGGGGTTACAATATTCAATACATTAGGTCCTCTCAAAAGTTATCTGGATTTCTTGTTTACCCTTGGAATGTTTAACACCCTTGCCAACAATGCCCTACACATTTAGGGCTATGTGATACATACGATTTATGTGTTTTTGATACCACATTGCACTATACGTTGGCCAATATGAGTTCCTTCACACCCTCTTGTATCATTAGACTAGTCTGCTCTATTTGGCTGCATTTTCCTTACTTCATATCTGAGCAAATCCTAGCACATACTGGCGGTCATCATATTACAAGTCCTTTTGGGTATACTAACTCGCCTATTCTGTTCATATGGCCTGTCAAAAGAAGACTTTGAAAGAATGACCATATGCCTTTGCACTTTTCGCCGATTTCTCTACCTTCTGGCTGACACTTGGCTTTATTATGTCTGTTTTTTTTTCCCTTTCCTTTTAAGTGGTGTTCTTCCACTGTTTGCAAAAGGAAAATGTATCGAAACATAAAATATTATATACCGAGCCCGGCTGGGTATGGTAGTAATGTTTCTAGATGTTACATGTCCATTTAGACAAGCGACACATATTATTTCTCTTAAATTCGAATCCATAATGAACAATTCTCATATTGAATATACAATTATTTTTTTTATTTTTTTGTTTTTTTTTGTTTTTGTGAAACCGTTTATTGCAATCTCAAGAATATACAAGTATGGGCCTACAACCTTCCGGCCGGCCGCTAGAATGACAGGAGCATATGACATACGTACAAAAACACTTGGCGTTGCATAGAAGGAAAATCAGGAGGTATCAGCGTCGTGGGCCACATCACTCTGACCCCACAATACGGTTTCATTTTATACAAACAACACAAAAACCACACCCGCAAGGCAACCCGCAGTCGAAAGTAACAGCACGTGCTCCCCGAATGGGGGATCCCAGCCATCCACAGGAGTCTAAAGAGGGGAAGGGGAACAGATCGAGGACTGGGGGAACTCCGTGCTCGGGGCTAGGGAAAGGAGTCAACTAAGGGGACGGGGCTGGTGAGGCCGCAGGCAGCAGTGGTGGCGCGCAGATACCCCCGCGGTAGGCGTTCCAGGGGCCCCATACTTTCACCCATGCCCCAGGCTTACCCCTCGCCACATACACCACCTTTTCTCGGAACATGCACCAATCCATGTGTTCTTTCCAGGCCGACACCGCCGGGGGCCTCTGGGATCCCCACAGTTGAGCAATGTCACGCTTAGCTATCATATATCCCAGAGTCACCCATCGCGTCTGCGGAACCGAGTAGTCAGTTGGTTCCCACACATTCAGCAGGCATCTCCTCGCTTCAGGCAGCAGCGCGACATGCGTAACCACTCGCAGGACCTCATGCACACCACGCCAGAATCGCTCCACCTTCGGGCATTCCCACAAAATATGCAAAAAAGTCGCCAAAGCACCACACCCACGCTTACACAACCCGTCCTCAGCATAGCCCATACGCAGAAGCCTTGGCCCCGTCATGTAAACCCGATGGAGTATCTTAAGCTGGACGAAGCGAAGGCGAGACGGTATGGCCACCTCCTTCGGAGAGGCCACCGCGGAAATCCAGTCTTCGTCGTCCAACTCCAGCCCGTCGGCAACCCAAGCCTCGCGGAGGCCTGTCAGCAAGCCCGAGCGGTCATTAATCAATTTTTTGTAAATAAGGGAGATCGTGCTGTCCGGAACGTGGCCATCCAGCACTCTATCCTCCAGGGGGGAAGACTCCGGGATGGAGGCGACGTCTGGGAAGACTGAGCCCAGCGCGTGACGGACCTGCAAGTACCGAAAGTATTCACTGCCCTGCAGCTGAAACTCCGTCTGCAGCGTCTCGAATGTTTTAAATCCCCCCCTCGTCCAGAGGTCCCCCACTTTACTGATGCCGATCGTGTCCCACTTCTCGAAGCCCTTCGAGGTCCACAGGGAGCCCAATCTCTCAGACGCGTACAACGGTGATGCCCGGGTCAAACGGTCCTTCCACCCCATAGCTGCGTTAGCCGCGTGCCATACTCGTACCATGACACGCGTAGGTCCCGTCAGGCGGGGGCCGGGCGCGCCAGAGTAGAGCGCTCGATTATAGTCGCCACCAGGCAGGAGCATCTTGTCCATTTCAAATGCCGGGTTTAAGGCGGGCCCGTAAAGGCCATGATTAATTGCAGCTAGCTGGGAGGCCCAGTAATACCGTTTAATATCCGGGAGGGCAATCCCCCCGTCGTACCATGGGAGCGTCAACTTCGCCAGGGCAATACGCGGCCTCCCGTCCCAGAACAGGCGGCGCTGTAGACTCTCCACCTCACGGAAGTAGCGCGCCGGGACTAAATCCATAGTATTCTGGAGAGCGTACAGGAAGCGTGGCAACGACATCATCTTAAACAATGCCGCCCGGCCGAGCGGCGAAAGCGGCAGGCGCCGCCAGCGCGCGACGTCCTCCTTCAAGCGCTGGAGGGGGGGAAGCAAATTCCGCTCGTAGCGGGCCTCCGGGTCCAGAGTAATGTAAACCCCCAGGTACCGAAACCCCTGTGAGGCAATCTGGATCGGACAGCCCCGCGGGAGGACGGGAGCCTCCCCGGAAAGCACATACACACATGATTTAGCCCAGTTGATGACAAGGCCTGAGTTGCGGCCGAATGAGCGCAAAACATCAACCAGGACAATCAGTGATTTACGCGGGGAGGCTAGGTACAAAAGGATATCGTCAGCGTATAGGGACACGCGGTCCTCATACTCGGGGGTCCAACGGAGACCACGGATGGAAGGGTGCCACCGCAGCCACTCCGCCAGGGGTTCCAAGGCCAGCGCGAACAGGAGCGGCGACAAGGGACAGCCCTGTCGCGATGTAACCCGGTCTCGAGGTCTCCCTTCCTTGTGGATCACCACGATTGTAGCCAGACGTTGGTCCGGCGGGAGGGAGCCCAGCGAGTGGGCCGCCAGGAACATCGCACGGAGGTGGGGTGCCAGTACATCCGGTCGCAGCTTATACAACTCGATAGGGATGCCGTTCGGGCCCATGGCCTTGCCGGATGCGACCGAGCGTATGGCGAGGGCAATTTCGTCGGAGGTAGGAGCGGCATCTAACGACACCCTGTCCTCCACCGAAAGGGAAGGCAGCGCGATATCCCTAAGCAGGGCATGGGAATCCTCCTCCGAGCAGGGAGAAACCGGGGAATACACCTCGCGGAAATAATTCGCGAAACAAGAGACAATGTCTTCTGGCTCGGTGACACGCACACCATCCCTCCTCTCAATCAGCGGGACCACACGACTCGCTCTCTCCTTTTTATCCAACCATGCAAGCAGTTTACCAGCCTTATCACCCACATCATACAGTCGCCCCTGTTGCTCTCTATAGAGGCCCCTGGCCGCCTCCGTGACGAGGGCCCTGTAGGCCGCCTGCTTAAGTTGTAGGACATGTAGTGCAGCATCCGTCACCCCACCCTCTAGATCACCCTCCAATTCAGCGATTTCGGCCTCCACCCGGGTCACCTCCTCCTGCTCGCGCCTCTGGGCATGGGAAATAAAGGAGAGGGCCTCCCCTCTAAGAACTGTTTTGAAGGCTTCCCACAGGGAGATAGCCGAAGGGACGGACCCCACATTCTCATCGAAATACCGCTGCAAGGATTTAATCAAATCAGCGCGAATGGTGGGGTCGCGCAGGTACCAGGCATTGATTGGAGCTACCCTGCCCTCCCCCCTCGGGAAGACATCAACGTGCAACAGGAGCGGGGAGTGATCTGAAATACCCCGCGCCAAATGGCGCACCTCTCCTACCCTCCCAACATAGGCCGCAGGGACAAGGACATAATCAAGCCGTGAGAGGCTACCATGGGCACCCGAGTGGAAAGTGTACTGCAGCTGCGTGGGATGTTTTAAGCGCCAGCAGTCCACCAATCCCAGTGTATCTAAGAAGCCGGACAGCCACGCCTGCGCCCGGGGGAGGTCCCTAGGGGGGTGACGATCCACGGTCCCAGAAACCACCGCATTGAAGTCCCCCCCAACCACCAGAAGCCCCCCCGGAAGGTCAAGGAGGAGGCGCCCTAGGTCTGCAAAAGTCGTAGACTGTAACCCCGGTGGGACGTACACTGATACAAAGACAACTACTTTACCCTCCATTCTCCCCACTAAGACAGTGTAGCGTCCCCTCTCATCATGGCGCACCTCGTCTATTTCCAACGGGAGCGAGTTCTTCACCATGATGCCCACCTCCCGTGAGCCCGACGTGAAGCCCGAGTGGGCCACCAAGCGATAGCCACGCCGATTCATGGCACAAAAGGAATTACCAATAAGGTGTGTCTCCTGCAGAAAGACCACATCTGGCGAAAGTCGTTTCAAATACTGCAGGACCACACCTCGCTTAATCCTATCCCCCAGTCCGTTAACGTTCCAGGACAATAAAGTCAGGTCCCTACCCCCCATCACATACAGAAGCCATCATTCGTCCCCCCGAGAGCACCTTAAAAACACCAATACAATAAAGGGTTTGCCTTGCGGTAAAAACGAACAACACCCCACCCCAACCCACCCATCCCAACAGAACTCCCCCCTCCCTGCACCCCTGCATGAGCCCAAACAGCCCCCCCAAAGTGCAGTGTGCCTGTCGCCCCATGAATGATTAAACTAACTAGTCCCCCAGAGGAGGAGGGAGAGCCCCCAAGAGACCCCGTACCACCTCCACAGGAGGGAGACTTAACGAACAGTCAAAAATGACGACAATGTTGTCCAGAGCGAGGCCTACTATTAGTCCCTCAGTCCTGATCCGGCGAGCCCTCCCCTCCAACCGCGCCCCCCCACCCCCCCGGCCCCGATCCCCGGGCAAGGAGTCCAACCAATCCCCGGCCGCCTCGGGACGATCAAAAAAGTGCGTGCGGCCATCCACCTCCACCCGCAACTTAGCTGGAAAAAGCATCGCATACTTGAGGTTCAGGTCCCGTAGACGACGTTTGACTCCGAGAAAGCTCAGTCTCTGCTTCTGGACCGCTGGGGTGAAATCAGGATAGAAGTTTACGTCCATATTGTCAAGTCTGACCGGTCCTTGTTGCCTAGAAGTCTGAAGGATAGCGTCTCTGTCCCGAAAGTTGAAAATCCGGGCAATGAGAGGCCTCGGAGGGGCTCCGGCCTTAGGTCTTCCTCCGGGAACCCTGTGGGCACGTTCCACCGCAAAGAATTTATTCAGCCCCCGGGGCTGGAGATGGGTGAGAATCAGGTCCTCCACAAACAGGTCCGCCGCCGCCTCCTCACGTCCCTCCGGCACCCCGACAATGCGGACATTGTTCCTCCGGGCCCGACCCTCGGAATCCTCCAGTCGACGATCCATCAGGGCGCTCGCCTGGCCAAGCCGGCGCACCTCCTTTTGGAGGGCCGCCACGTCCGCTGTAAGGCCCGAGGTGGTGTGGGCCAAAGAATCGACCCGGTCATTGGTCTTGGATAAATCGGCCCTCACCAGGCCAACATCCACGTGGACCGAGTCAATCTTTTGCGCCAGTGTGTCAAAGCGCTGGTCCACCGAGGCCTTCATCTCGGCGATAGCGCCCATGACATCTCGCAGGGTCAGATCCGCGGGCAGCGCAGGAGCATCAGTCGGGCCCTCAGGGGACCTATGCGGCACCTCGGGAGATCCCTTCTGGAGGGTGTAGCGGTCCATGCTGTTGGACTGATGGGCTGCTCCACGGCGGGTCGATTTCACCTTTGCCCGGTCGCCATCTTGCTTTGTGGACATGGTTTCAGTCCCCAAATCGTGCCAATCACCTCGGAAAAGGCCGACAAACCAGTTCACGGGCTCCGGGGGGGGCAACCACAGGTCCGCAGGACGGATCACAGCCGGCGGGCCAGCAGGGCACCCCAACGAGGCCACACCACCGCACACCGCCCCGCAACCCAACCTCGCCTACGCAGCAAGGAGGGTGCAAAAGCGAAAGTGAAAGTGCGGGGTACGCGAGTCGCCCAGCCCTGCCCGCCGCTGTTGATCACTTTGTCTCCGGATCGCCCCGCAACTCCAATCCGGGGGGCCGGCGTGGAGAAGGCCGCAAACCTCAATCAGTGCTCCCGTCGGTGTCCGAGGTCCAATTTGGAAGCGGAAAACGGGTGACACCTCAGCTCGGGCTCACCAACACAGTCCCCTCATCTAGGACAGGATATTTTCAGGATTTATGTAGGAGGTCACGGAGGTCCTCGGGAGCCTCGCACCTACGCGGCCATCTTGGTTGCACGCTAGGCTCCTCCTCCCAGAATATACAATTATTATTTATGAAATTGATTATGTAATTTAAGACCGAGTTGAACCAGGTATGAAATTATACAGACATCACTGACTGTCATATGGTGTTTTTGCTCGCAAATATCGTGTATTTATTATGAGAGGCTTCTACGTTATTCCTCTCGAATTAATTTTATCTCATACACCTTTTGTATAAAATAAAAAATGGGCTTCATCTTTAGCCTAGATACAAACGCTATGCTCACTTGATTATTTGAAATGTATTATTATTTTTTTATCGGTTTAACAAACCGTTATATCATTCCAATATGGCGGCCATATGTTCGGGAACTTTTTCTTGATATCCTAATGTCATTCCAAATGCTACCGAGGCGTTCACATTATTCCTCCCGATATAATCTTACTTTATACACCTTTGTAAATAATATAAACGAATGGGCTTTACTTTTAGCCTAGATCAGATGCTGTGTTCATTTGGTTTTTATAAATTTCTATCGGCTTATCACACCCGTATACCATTCCAAAATGGCGCCTATATGTTTGGAAATTCTGTTTCAATATCGTAATAGCTTTTCAAATACTTCCGGGTTCTTTCACGTGACATGAGTGTTGGGCTTACTTAAGAGGCTCGACCAATGAGGCATGGTTTCGCGGCTAACTCGAGGAAGCGCCCGTTTCAAAGGTAAGACGAGAATTATGTAGTGTACTTAGAAAATAACAAACTAATGTGATACCTTTGGGGCTGTGGATGGAAAATTAACTTGATTTTTCCATGGCAAACGGTTGATATAGGTGTTGTTTGTAAAAGTATCGGGGACATACCTTCAACGCAATATTCCTATGTTGAACGGTTGAGATAGGTGTTCTTTGAAGATCTGGGGTCATGTCTTTCTATGCGACAAGAACCGCTGAAAGTCGATTTACAGAGATAGTTTGTTTTTTATGGCGGGAATTAGGTGACTTTTTGGAGGTAATATGGGGTGAATTTACTCATTGTATAATCTTGATCATAGCGTCTGAATTGTCATGAGGAAAAACTGACGGTTTTCTCCTTTTAAGTATAATTACGGAGGAATCTTATAAAGATGGTCAATGTGAAAAGGAATACTTACAGTCTATAATTTGCTGCATACTACCGCTGCGTCAAAAACATTAGGAACCTGGTTTTTGTCTTTGCTGTTTCTAACAGACAGATATGTTATACGATAGTATCGGTTTTTAGGTTATGGATAAATGCATGATGGGAGATATAGGTTGTCGCATCCGTTAACAGTGGGTCAGAATATTAATATTAGGATATGAGATTAAGAATGAGCGTTTGTGATATGATATGAGATTGAGAATGGGTATTTATGATATTTTCCGTTTCGTTTTTAGAAAAATTGAGCCTACACATTGGTCTTAAATATACAACAACAGGGTTGATCTAATTTTACTCACGCTATCTATGGACTAAACTAAGAGTCCGATCTCTATTTGAACTAACCGGTGATGTACATAGGATCTTAATTGTACATACACCCTTCAGCTACCTGGAGAGGTAAGGTGTTTCTCGCTTTCCTATGGAAATATCTTATTACCCGCGCTTTCCCTTTGATTCCAATCTATCATGCCCACAAGAGGCGATAATAATTTAACAATTCATTCTTACTAGTTTACATGCCATTTTTTATGAACAAGCATACCAATTGGAAGTCGACCACCTTTGAAATTCCTGGAGGTCGTTTCTTAAAAACAATCTATGGTAAGAATTGGCATATGAAAAATAAATTTTCCTCTATTTTGGTGGTAATCATATGAATCACTGCTACTTGGTACCTATAAAGACCCCTTTTTTATCATAAACCTATTAGCTCACTTACAGATGAGGTTCCTAGACATATAAATATTAAACTGAACTTTCTGCCTAGAGTATTGGACTACATACATACTTAGGCAGGATATACATGTGTGTTTGGAAAGTTTTAACTCTTGTTTTGTATGTATATCTGACTAATATGTCGAAATTTTAAATATTGTCTGTGATGTATTTATACGTGAAATTCATTTTGTATGTTCTCTGTTCTTTCTTCATTATTCGTATAGAAACATATAGCAATGTCACTTTTTTATGTATTAGTAGTAATGTAGTTTGTTGTGTTTTATGTTGTACATGATGTGTTTTATACATATATATGTTTGTATTTGTATTTATTCACAGCCCTGACGAAGTTCGTAAAGAACGAAACGCGTTCCTCCCGGCGTCCGCGCCCCCCTGGCTTCCCCCCCCCCCCCTTTTCTGTCCTTGCTCTCTCACGCTGGTCCAGCTCTCGAGCGCATAGCTACAAGCATTCCTGATAGCCGACATAGTGCACCCTTCCCAACCCCATGGTTCCTTGCCCCCAGTTTGTTCATAGTTATCCACTGGCTGCATTTCTCTCGCCTTCGCAACACTACGCACAAGGGTCCAAACACACTGCGCGGCGCCCCTGCGGCGCAGAGATCAGGCCGCGCTCCGGCAGGACACGCACAATGGCTGCTCCCGGGAACACACACCGGTGGCCCTACTCAGGATAGGGCTGGGTGGCCTGGGTGCCCACAAGACTGTGAGTTCCAGAAGGCTACGACTGAACGCGCTTGCTATGTAAATCTCTGTGCTGATGGCGTTACCACCTGTGCCTGTGTATGTCTTTCCATATAAATGCCAATAAAAAACGTTTTTTTTAAAAAAAAAGAACGAAACGCGTTGGCTGAGTCTGATACCTCTAAGAGTTGAATAAGAATAAAAGAACAACAATTGGAATATTTGAAAAGACTTTTCTTTGGTGCACCGTCCCTTTGTAAAAAACTATGCTCAACAATGACTCATGAAGCCATGTACTACTCGTTTAAAATGGTTGTTAAAGTCATGTACCTAGAGCATAAAATAACTATGTTATATTTATGATGTTGTTTATTACCGATTCAGCATTACTTGTTTACATCTTCTGTCATAGGAGTCCTTCTTCCTATGTAAAGAAATCCTGCTCACTTACATGAATTTCTACATTGAGATGTTCACAGTGCCATGGTCCTTGTGATATCTCGTCCGCCTCATCCAGTGCTTAATTTGTAAAATATGAAGTCCAGGTGCTCAAACATTTGTCGGAGGCCAACTCCTACTTTCCCCAGCTCCACCCACTCACTTTATTGGCTCCACCCACAACCTCAACTGGCACTGCGAAAGCCAGATGTAATTCCTGATCTGAATTTCAGCGTAGGAGCCTTCCTCACGTAAAGTTTTTATAGGAAGTCCCCTGCCCCATGACAATTTTGAAAAAGATTAAATCAAAAGTGCATTTAAAACATAAGTTTGGAATAAATGAGCTAAAATGACTAATGCATTGAAAAGGGGCACGTGAAATATTCCAGTGCTCTATGTGCCGATTTGGGGATAGGACAATACTGGGATATGTGCAAAGGTGCTTTGTGTGGTCATTTTTTGCATTGTCTAATTGTGTGTCATGAGTTCAAAGATGCAACTTTTATATATCTTATGGCACAAAATAACCAAAATGTTCTGAAAACACTGTAAGAAGATAAAATGAATAAAAATTACTCTTTCAAAGCGGTGCTGTTGCAGCTCATGCACTAATACAGAGAAATTCCTTGTTAGATATCTGCACTTTACTCAAAGACAATCACTTAAAACTGGAGCCTCATGACGAAGGTGTTCATAGACAGAGAACTCAGCTGTTAGCCTAGTTTTATGTGAGTGCACGCTTTACAGCATAAACATTTAACTGGGAATTTCTCTGAGTTATTGCATGACCTACAGAGAGCATAGCTCAAACGATGAGAAGCAATCAGCGCTCAGTGTTCATGAGCTGTGAATCCACTCGAGCATTAACAAGGGCAAATTCTGAGTTAACTGTATTTGCTTTAGACAGTGCAATAGCGGCATAAAAAGAGGCCCACTGACCAACAACATCAGGCTCGCCCAGGGAAGACAAAGAGCTCTGGGGAGAACCCAGTAACGTAAGGTGGGCCATGCAGCGCACGGGGCACCTTTCACACCACTCGTATCCAGGCCCAGCTCTATGAATCAAGCTCAGACTTCCGTATCGGGCATCAGGTGTTTCCTTGGGTGGATGGAAGGCCAGTTTTGTTACTGGGAGGCCAGTTTTGCAGTGCTGCACTGTCGGCCCCCAGTAACAAAATCAACATACCAGCATAACTAACACAGCAATCACTTTTGTTTCCAGCCTTCCTAGGTTTTTAAAGCAGTAGCTGCAGAGTTCTTTGTATATCAAGCATAATAAACTTGTCAAGATATCTCTGGAGACGAATTTTTCTGCTGGAGTTTTGTCTAGTGGCAGTTTTAACTCATCTACACAGTAACACAGAGGGTTAATATGCCTGTTGCAAGAATATGCGCCTTGCAGATCACATTAATGTATTTTATGTGCACAGCTCTGTGGGCTACTGCTTTTGACACAAAATATCCTTTTGTTTCTGTACAGTTCATATGTTACAATAGTAATCTTGCTCAGTGAGCTATGAACTACTATCAAAAAGAGCTGCATGCAAACTACATGGTACAAGTTAGAAAGTTATGTTTGTCCAGTCTTTCATTATCTTAATGTTGCTAAAAAGGGTTTGTTTGGGTAGAAGTAAATTCTTATTAGTAGATGTAACCCTAACCACTGTGTTACGTTTTGAATTCCAAGTTTGTGCTTCTCCAGTTCAAGCACTCTTAAAAAAATTGCCTACACCTCGTAGTGCCCTTGGTCTTATGTAACATTTTCTATACACTGACTTACACATATATTATTCATTGTCTCTATGTGTGTGTGATGTAAAGTGCTCCGACACCATAATCTGGTATGAGAAGCGCTATAAAACAAATGAAATAAATGAAGGGGCTATGGAGAGATGAAGGGCACTGTTGGAAGTTGATAGTGAAGGAACCATTAAAGGGGGCCATTAAAGATTGTCCTATCCTAGTGCATTGTAAGCTTTTCATTTACTATGCTTTAAAAGCTAATACAATGGAATATATACTGAAAAATGTGTTGTAGAATGCACCATGTGTGCCCTCTTGGGGGGAGAAAGCCTCCAAACCCTACTTTGAGTTCCCAGTCCTGACCTGCTATGAACAGGGTCGGATTCGGAAGGCGGGCAATTTAGCGATGGGCCAGTGCCCCAGGGTCACCTGTGGGCCGGTATTTTAGGGCCTCTGTAAAGCGGCCCAAGAGACTTACCCTGCCAGGCCATTATAATGTGGTGCCAGAATCACAGGCGCCCCCCGTGTCACTTTCCCTGCCAGAAACCGTGTCATCCCCCGCTGGACCATTACCCATCCCATTTCATGGCCCTTAGTCTATAGTGATCTGGGGAGGAGGTAAGTAAGAGAAGTAGCCTCCCTAGGAGTGTTGTCAAATCTTTTGAGCCATGTTTGGGAGGGCTGGGGGGGGTGGGGGGGGGGGGGCGGGATTGGGAGCTCTTGTATTAGCCTCACTGTGAGACTACGTTTCAGAGAGGAAAAAACAAATTGGATGTCTGATGGGTAGTGTGGAGCGAAGCTGGCGCTGCTGCTCTGTGCGAAGTCTGCTCACGAGAGTGTGACTCGCACTGCACTTCTTATGGTCTCCTTGGAGTACATAAACTTGTATTGCTGCTGCTCACTTGTAATTAAAACGTCATAAAAAATCATTTTCTGTATACAAAAGACAAAAGCTTTGGGTCTGTCACAGTTCGTTAAAATTGCTTCTAAAATCCAAACTTGTTTGAGACATGAGGCTGAGCCAAGTCTAGGTATGGTAAACATCCAATAACGGGCCAGGAGAAGGGTCCTGGGGGTCATTCTTCGGCGCTCTCCTTTAACATAATCGCCAACCAAGAGGAAGATTGCAAAAAACAGCAGAACGTTTGAGGCGGTTACCTGCTGCAGAATGAAAGCTACCGCAGACCTAACCGACAGCTCCAATGCAAAAAAGGGAAGGGTTTATCAGTCCTGGTTACAATCGCTGAAGATATAAAAGACCTGAGCGTCCGAGGGCCCAGCCTCTCTATGGACTCCCGTGGGCATCATCGTGTTTAACTCTTGGCTGTCCATCAATTGTACCTTGCTGAAAACGCATCTTTAGCGATCTGTGTGCCAAAAATCTAAAATGTGTGAACGAAGTCTTCCTAGTTTCACTTCATGACTCAGAAAAGTTGCCCTGCACATTAACATTCAGTCACTGATGTAGGACGGCAGATTTTCAAACAGCAGGTCAGGTGTTAGACATGCAAGACAACAATAGCAGCATTACCAAACAGAACTACACTGGCACTGGTAGAAGACAAACAAGGCAGATGTAAGAGCTCAAGAAAATCAACAGTTGGTTGGTTACTTACTGGTTGGTTACCAGCTTGTGCACGACACGCAGCTTCAAATAATAGTGCTGAACTGCATGTGCGTCATGCGTGTCAAACTGAAAAGGAGGCCATAAGTACCTTGGCAAGAGCATTTAGAACATCCATTTCCGCCCTGTCAAGCTTGTACATAAGTAATTATGTTTACCAGTGGCGGTGCGTCTGTTGGGGCGTTGGGGTGTAGCCCCCCCGCCCGCAGCCGCCCGCAGCTCCCTCGGCGTCTGAATTTAAGTAAACTCTCAGTTTACTTAAATTCAGAGACGGCGAGGGAGAACAACTGACAATTATGTCAGTCAGCATGACGTCAGACCACCCGTGGGCGGTCCTGCGTCATGTTGACTGACATGCAGTCAGACCGTCACCAGGGGCATGGAGCAGCACAATGCACAAGTGCGCATGAGTGGGGACGGAGGGCGAATTTTCGCACCGTGCCCAGTCATGCGCACATGTGTTTGCAGTTCTGGCGCATGCCCATTAGGAGAGCGAGGGTTGAGCAAAGGCTCAAACCTCGGTCTCCTAATGGGCAGGCGGGCGGAGTGTAAAACGTGCCCCCAGCTAATCCTGGCGCTGCCAGCAGCGCCAGGATTGGCTGAGAGGGCTTTGCACGCCCACTTGCAAGCAGTCAGTGATGTGTGCGTGGCTGTTCCCGAGCGTAGGCGGCTAGGCGCCAATGCGCCAACGGACCCGAGGCAGCGGATAGGATTTTTTAATTTTATTTCAAAACTCCCCCCCCCCCCACCTCCGCGATACACCCCCCCCCCCCCGCGACACCCCACACCCCGCGAGCCGCAACTGTTCGGACCCTAGACCTCTTCGGCGGGGCCATGGAAACAGTAAACAAAATGGACTGATGCAAGAGCAACCTTACACGTGCCTGCGAGGGGTCTCACGCCATGCATGAGACCTCCATCCCATCCTGGCTTGTTATACCACTTCAGTTTGCATGCTGGATTTTATAGCCCATACCTTTGATGATAAACGTGAAAATACAAGTCCCAGAATGCAAGATTCCTGTGGCTAAAAGGGCATGGCTGTCATAAGATGTTGCACATTGTATAGGCCCACTTGGCGCACTGTGACAGTTTTGATGTTGCTTTGCTAGACTAAAGAACGGATACATCAATTTGCCTTGCTGTGTAACTTGTGTTAAATGTTGGTAACCCGCATCTCTCGTCTGCTTTGTGCAATCATTCGAGGTGCTGCAAATCCTCCTTGCCTCTGTAGATACCGCATCAGTACTATAGACATGCCCAGAGCTGTCTGCTTGCTATCACAGTCAGGTCACAGTATAGATTTATTTTACCGGTTTATTTTATCGGTAAGATTGCTAAGTGAGTTGTTGCATGTGTTCAGAGATGCATGTATAACTGGCAGATCACGCGTTACAAAAGTGTTAAAGTAGCTGTATGAGGTATTTACCCACTGCAAAACCTGTAAGGCAACTGAAACTTGTATTATTTTAAGGTTGGTTAAAGTGGTTATTTTTGACAAGTATCAATCCTTATTATAAAGTGCCAAAAACCAATTCAGTGTGCACTGGTACAATGAATGACTCAGTGAGTTGAACACTTGCCGATTGAACCTTCCTTACCTTATAGCTCACGAGTGCCAATCTGAGCCTTCAAACTTCCCCAGGGAAAAAATTGAATACCATTAAATTAGACAAAAGGTGCACACGTTATTACAGAAGAGGCGTATAGAGAAGTTATTGTGTTCTACATATATGGTTATTATTAAAATAATGACACACCTATAGAGACATTTCTAAAGCACTTGCATAAATCTTCATATGATAACTTGATAAAGTAAAAAAAACACTTTCAAATGTCATTTTATTTCTTCGCACTTTATGAAGTAACAAGCTGACAACGCTTCACTGAGTACAGACCGGGAAGGAGCACGTTGCGGTTCTCGCGGCCACACTTCCCTAATAGGTGATGCCGGCTTCGGGAAGAAGGCAGCTCCGCATTTCACCGAACATAGAAAACGCGCACACGCTGCATGAACTTCCTCAGACATCTGTTGCCATTGGCTGCTCTCATTGGAAGGCATCACCAGGGGCTTCCGCAGTGTAATTCAAGGCGACAGCCAGGAAGTGTCACCAAGAGGTCTGGGAAACACGCCGGTGCCTTGGCTGGTGGGAGCATGAGTCCAGGGAGGAGATATGAGAGATATGTAATTTGAATCACAGGCGCTTCTCTCAGGCGCAGGAAGGGAGGGAGGTGGAGCAAGGCAAAGAAGCAAAGCACATTTCAAAGGGGGTTGGGTGACGAGGTATTTTGTGCATCTGATTTTTGCCCACCCTTGTGTTGCGTAATTATTCCACACACTTCAGTTGACAATTGGCTGAGTTGCTATAGATGATGTTTTGAACGCCTTCACAATTGCTTTATTGACCTTCCTGCTTTCTCAAATTTGCTTGAAAATGCACCATTTGTCCACTCTTTTTTCTGCGTAGGTTGTTCCGGCTCGCTCGCTACGCTCGCTCGTTGCACTGCATTAGGACAATAATTTTACGCCCACCACTTTCAAATGTCACCAGCCGCGCCTGATGTTAACATGTATGGATCTGGTGTAGGCGGCGGCTAAAGACCCATTAAAGTCGGGAAGCCTCAGGTGCCCCTCTGGCGAGAATAAAAACAAAGAACAGTTTCTACTTTCTGGGCTTACATAGGAGATGGCACTTCTTTAGAAAATCCCGAAAATCAACATGCATTTGAGTTAGCCACGTAATCATCCACAGTTAAGGGAGGGTTACAGAGATTTACATTTCTGGAGGAAAATTAATACCACATGCGGAAAATTGAGCGACCATTCACGTAGGTGCACAGACACTTTGAGAGAAAAAAAATAGCTCCAACTTATTCGACAAGGACAACAGCACGAATCTGAAATTCTGGTCATTTGAGCTCGCATTTTCATTACGGTCCCTTGTGGTAGCTTGAACGGAGCACGCTTTTTAAACCCTGGCAGCCCTCTTCACCCCGAGCTAGCCCCTAGAGCAGTAGAGCTCTCCGCTTTCAAGATGTTCTTGACACAGGTTAACGACGATTCCAGATCCAAATCTGAAAGAATTAATGTTAAGAACAAACATGTAACAGGACAGAGGTGTATCCCCTATCCAGTCCTCTGTGTAAAGGTCGGTGCCCTAAACCCTCATACAATACAGATGACCACACAAACACAGGGAGTTACTATCTAGAACGCCCCTGTTATTGGCAGGGTCAGATGACCTGTGATAGATGGGTGTGGGAGCCAGCCCTCTTGGATTGGCCGGTGGATACACATTCCTTAGGAACACTAGAAGATGACCAGCCGGTCACTGCACTCAGTATCTCCAAATATTTACTAGTATGCTACTTTTCATCAGATGTACAGATAGGGGCCAAGGATTGCACCAAAATACATTATACAAGCGGTAGGAAATGGCGATGCACACTGTAGGAAACGACATTATTTTGGAACTAAAAAAGATACTGAAAATAACTTTCTATTTAAAGCCCTTCAGCATGGCCAAGAGAATTCACCTGACAACTTCTCAGTTATCTGATGTAAATATGGCAGCAAATACCGATTAAGCAGAGTATGTGAGTGTGATCCCCTTCACTCCCGAATGCCCACGGCTGTGAGGGAAAGCAGCGCGGTGTTGGGTTGTAAGCCAAGCTTTTTGTCTTTACCTACCTGTATCAACTTCAAAAGTGCAAGTCCGAAATAATCAAACTGCTTCACAACCTCCATGGTGTTCCCATATTGCATGTGTGTTTTCTTACCCCCAGTTTCCTGGAGACTAACATTAAAATTTTCATTCATTGGCATGAATCTTTAAGGATAATTCTTTACAGAAAGCTCCCATAAAACACATTCTCTGGGTAGAAAAATAATCTATGTATGAATGAAACGTCACAATCTTGGCACACACCTTTTGCCCAATCATGTTAGATCTGCGGCCCGACAAGGCCCACAGGGCAAGGTTGTTTGCTATATGCTAAAATAACTTTTTTTAGAAGGTAATCTAGGCCCACAGCCTTGGTTTAAACCCTGCATTTGGTGTAGACTGAGATCCTTAAATGCTCTACTTTGGTGATTGTTCTCAATAACCTCGTGTTTTGAAATCAGATTATCTGGATTACAGAATTGATCTTTTAACCAGGATATCCTTTTACAGTCCCACTATACTTGAGCAACAAAGCTATAATTAAAGTGCTGCCCGCAAGACGAAATAAGAAGGCCACTGCGATTCTGCGGCTGCGAGTTTTTTCCTCATAATTAAGGATTTGCCGCATTTGCCACATAATCCATCATCTGCTGCATGATCTGCAGAATTTAACAAAAATTAATAGTTTATAGCTTAAACAGATCAAAAGTTGCTAAATCATGCTGCTATGTGTTCACGAGCATTGCAAGACCCAGCACAAAGGTTAGCTGGTCATCTTTCAGTTGCTTATGTTATGTATGAATTTGGATGTAAAACTGGTACTAATGTGGTGACATTTTTGCCCAGATAGTAGAAAGAAGTAAAAATTACAAAATTATTAAGTAATGCAATCAAAAATTGAGTCGCATTATGGCGCATAATTTGCCTTTTCTTGAAACATAAATTTGTCAACCATGATGCATAAATTTGTGCTCCCCTGCTGCATAATTCCAACGGCCCTGAAAATAAGGGAGAGGGCCTGGTGTCTTTCTTTGATAACCGTACCGCTTCCAGTCTTTGAATAAACTGCTAAAAACACACATACACTAAACGCTGCCCGAAGTGGCAAATACCATCCGAAATGCTCTTGTTTAGGAAGGCCTACAGAGGGTCAGCATGTAACGTCCACTTACCTTTTGTATCCATGGAACTATCATCCACCTCCAGGGGATGGAGAGGATGTGGTCCGTCGGCTGCGCTGCCGACTTTGGTGCTTGAAACCAGGGTTCGAGCCTCGGGTTCGAGTCCACATCCTGTGATTCTGGGCAAATCACTTAATGTCCCTGTGCCTGAATGTGTAATGTAAATACGGTGCTCATGTAAAGCGCTCCAATACCTTCGGGTCGAGTCCGCGCTATATAAATATGCAACAAAAAAATCCACCTCCGTTCAAGGAGGGGTTAGGCCCAAACAACCTCGAACCTGACCACCCGGTCAAGAACTACTGAAAGATCGGCACTGAAGCAGCACAGAAAGGCACGCCAGTACAAAACACTTAAATAAATACACAAGCATTTGCATTACAAAAATCAGCCTAGGTAAGTACAGCAATCCTTGCCAGAAGGAAAGATCCAGGACTGCGGAAAGCATCAGAATATGGGCATAAAGGGGGTTTGGAAAAACACTGGTCAAAACTAGTTCTTTACTCGGTCAGACATAGTATTACAACACTGCTGACTGCTTATCTACTAGAAATGTCATCCTTCATTTCGCTTGATATTTTTGCAGTCTATGTCCTCTTTCTTTAGTCAAGAGTATTGCTATGTTTTTATGTATTCCATTTCCAGCCCCGATATCTCTGCCTATATTCCTATTGTAGATCTGGCCTCCAATTTCTGTGCGTTCCCAGTCTTATGTTGATCTTTCAGTCTCTACATTTCCACTCTACTGAAGTCCTCTTGTTACATTACTCTACACCTATACCTCTGCTTTTTATCTACACGTTACTTTACAACAGTAGCTCGGCACTCTATCTTTACATTCTAAATCTTTTATAAGTTATCTCCATATTTTGGGGTTAATTTCTGATCTATCATTGTCTTTTACTGTAAAATTCAGTCAGTAAAACACATAGGCAAATGTTGTGCAAAGACAGGCCTGTGCAGTTCCAGGCATTGTTTGCAGATAGACATGCCTTTTCTTCAGTTTCAGGGGCAGCCATTATTCAAAGGTAAATTCTCAAGTGAATTTGTGTTGTTTACCACTGATGTCCTAGAGCCCATGGTACCAGAGCCCTGCTCAAATGCTTTAAAGGCACATGACCAGGTATATTTTGTGAATGTATGCTAATTGTGAAATGTGAAACTCTAACTAAGCAGAATTGCCACACTCTGGGATCCACTGGTGAAACCAATGTGTATTCCCCAACACGATACTGTATCTCCTCAGGAACTCGCACTCTGTACCCAAAACCTGGGTGTCCTGCAGAAACAATACTTCCAAGGAGTACCACCACAACAAACAGCTGGCCCACTTAATTTTGTGTACTCCAAAATCCTATCTAATCCATGAGATACGGGTTCTAAAAAACAAGTTTTTACCTTTGGTAACACCCTTTCTGGTGGATATTCTATCTAACCATAGATCCTCACCTAGGAATAGCCCCAGGGTGCCATATTAGGCCCAGAGATAGTATTTGTAGTTGTGCACCAGTATCCTGCTAATTGGCATTATGGCGCTCCATACTATAGCGGACGTAATGGAGCAGAGCTGCATATAAATGCCACCCCTGCACTCTGATGCCAGGTTCTTGTATTTTCCTTTTCCATTCCCTCAGGCACAGAGCGTGAACAAATGTTGCATGCAGTGTGGTAAGTACTAACTTTGGACCTTTCTAGGTGTTAAACAGAGGCCACTGCACAGAATAGGGAGGTTAGTGAGGAATCTGCTGTTAGATCCACCAGAAAGAGTACTACCAAAAGTAAGGGACTTGTTATTCTGATGGATACTTCTAACTACAGATTTCTCATCTTAGAACAGATATCAAAGCAGTATCTACTCGGAGTGGAGTGTCTGTGGAGGAGACTCCAACCAAAAAGTCTTGCAAGTGTACTTCCCGCTGGAGCTGGATGTCAAGGCTTTGTGAACATATGCACTAATGCCCACGTCGCAGCCTGAGCCTGGTAGATGTTTCGGAAAGGCGCCCCACAGTAGAATTCTTCGCCATGGTAAAATGGGTCCTCAAACCTTTCGGTGGCCGCTTCTTGGCCAGTGCGTAGCCATCAATCAATCAGGATCTATAAAGTGCTACTAATCACCCAATAGGGTATGCAAGTACTTGCAAGTCTCAGAGACTTACTCAAACAACCAGGTCTTGAGGGCCATTCGGAATTCCACAAGTGAGGTGATGGTCCGGAGGTGTGTGGGGAGGCTGTTCCAGGTCTTTGCTGCAATGTGGGAGAAGGAGCGTCCTTCAATTCTGCTTTGGGGTGGGGCTTGACAGTAGGCTGGTGTATGTGCAGTGACAGGTGAAGTGGCTGGGTGCATGGGAAAAGTCCTACTGTGGAGTGTGGGTTGGTGCAGTGGCAGTGTTTGTTGCGGGGTCTGGGGTCAAAGGAGTAGAGATCGGTGATGGTGTATCTCGGGGGCCAAGATGGCAAGGGGTCATTGCGGTGGGCACGGTCCAGGCACGAATGGGCGCGGAGAGTATGGGCAAGTGAAAGGAAGGGAGAGTGTAGCCTTCTCGACAATTGGTGGATGTTCAGGTGGTGGTTAATGTAACTGAGTCCTTGGTTATATAGAGCCATATGTGCCTGGGTGAGCAGCTTGAATTGGCATCTCCTCTGCACAAGGAGCCAGTGGAGTTTCCCAAGGTGGAGTGTGATGTGGGTTCGGCGGGGGAAGGCTGAGGATGAGTCTGGCTGTGCCGTTCTGTATGGTCTGAAGTCTCTGTAGGAGGTGTGCGGAAATTCCTACCTAGAGGGCATTGCCGTAGTTCAGTCAGCCGGTGATGAGGGCTTGTGTCACAGTGCATCTCGTCAGTTGGGGTAGCCACTGAAAGATCTTACATAGCATGCACAGAGTGAGGACGCAGGTGAAGGAGACTGCTTTGATCTGTTATTTCATGGCGAGTTTGTTGTCAATGATGATTCCGTGGTTTCTGGCATGGTTGGAGGGAGTGGGTGCAGGTTCTGGGTCTGATGGCCACCAGGAGTCGTTTCACATGTTGCTGCTGTTGCCAACAATCAGAACTTCCATCTCATCTGTGTTCAGCTGCAGGCAGTTGTTCTTCATCCAGTCGGCGACGTTTGTCATGCATCGGTTGAAGCTGGTTCCGGTGGTAAGAGGATGAGTTGGTTATTGTCTGCATAGGAAATTATGATGCGACCGTGGGATCTGAAGATGTTGGCCAGCGGTGTCATATATGCATTGAAGAGCGTGGGAGAGAAGGATGAGCTTTAGGGGACACCGCAGGTGATCTCCTTGAGTTCAGAGGTGAAAGGTGGGAGGTGGATTCTCTGGGTTCTTCCAGTGAGAAAGGAGGTGATCCATCCGAGTGCGTCACCTTGGATGTCAATGTGGTGGATTCTTTCGATCAGTGTTTGGTTGGATATAACGTTGAAGGCTGCCGAGAGTTTGAGGAGGATCAAAGCTGCTGTTTCTCCTCAGTTGAGGAGGGTTCAAATGTCTTTGATGGCTGCGATCAGGGCTATATTGGTGCTGTGATTGCTGCGGAAGCCAGATTGGGAGGCATCAAGTAGCTGGTTCTGCTCCAGGTGTATCACAAGTTGATTGTTGATGATCTTTTCCAGTACCTTTGCTGGGAATGGGATCAGGGAGATTGGCCAGTACATGCTGAGGTCGGTGGAGGTTTTTTTGAGTAGTGGTCTGACTTCGGCATGATTCCAGGCATTGGGAAATGTTGCGGTGGTGATACAAAGGTTGAGTAGGGTGGGGAGTTCCTGGACGATCCATTGGTTTCAGAGGTGTTGCAGCATGTGTCTGTGGGAGCTCTTGAGTGGATGAATTTCATTGCCAAAGTGGTGTCCTGGGTGAAGAGGATGTTCCAGGTGGTCAGTGTGTGGTTTGTGTCAGCTACGTGTGATGTGGGTTCGGCGGGGGAAGGCTGAGGATGAGTCTGGCTGTGCCGTTCTGTATGGTCTGAAGTCTCTGTAGGAGGTGTGCGGAAATTCCTACCTAGAGGGCATTGCCGTAGTTCAGTCAGCCGGTGATGAGGGCTTGTGTCACAGTGCATCTCGTCAGTTGGGGTAGCCACTGAAAGATCTTACATAGCATGCACAGAGTGAGGACGCAGGTGAAGGAGACTGCTTTGATCTGTTATTTCATGGCGAGTTTGTTGTCAATGATGATTCCGTGGTTTCTGGCATGGTTGGAGGGAGTGGGTGCAGGTTCTGGGTCTGATGGCCACCAGGAGTCGTTTCACATGTTGCTGCTGTTGCCAACAATCAGAACTTCCATCTCATCTGTGTTCAGCTGCAGGCAGTTGTTCTTCATCCAGTCGGCGACGTTTGTCATGCATCGGTTGAAGCTGGTTCCGGTGGTAAGAGGATGAGTTGGTTATTGTCTGCATAGGAAATTATGATGCGACCGTGGGATCTGAAGATGTTGGCCAGCGGTGTCATATATGCATTGAAGAGCGTGGGAGAGAAGGATGAGCTTTAGGGGACACCGCAGGTGATCTCCTTGAGTTCAGAGGTGAAAGGTGGGAGGTGGATTCTCTGGGTTCTTCCAGTGAGAAAGGAGGTGATCCATCCGAGTGCGTCACCTTGGATGTCAATGTGGTGGATTCTTTCGATCAGTGTTTGGTTGGATATAACGTTGAAGGCTGCCGAGAGTTTGAGGAGGATCAAAGCTGCTGTTTCTCCTCAGTTGAGGAGGGTTCAAATGTCTTTGATGGCTGCGATCAGGGCTATATTGGTGCTGTGATTGCTGCGGAAGCCAGATTGGGAGGCATCAAGTAGCTGGTTCTGCTCCAGGTGTATCACAAGTTGATTGTTGATGATCTTTTCCAGTACCTTTGCTGGGAATGGGATCAGGGAGATTGGCCAGTACATGCTGAGGTCGGTGGAGGTTTTTTTGAGTAGTGGTCTGACTTCGGCATGATTCCAGGCATTGGGAAATGTTGCGGTGGTGATACAAAGGTTGAGTAGGGTGGGGAGTTCCTGGACGATCCATTGGTTTCAGAGGTGTTGCAGCATGTGTCTGTGGGAGCTCTTGAGTGGATGAATTTCATTGCCAAAGTGGTGTCCTGGGTGAAGAGGATGTTCCAGGTGGTCAGTGTGTGGTTTGTGTCAGCTACGGTGGTGGAGTATCTGTCTAGGAAGTCCGTAGGTGTGGGTTGGGGTTTGAAGTTTCTGTATATGGTTGCGATCTTGTCATGGAAGAAGTGGGTCAGGTTATCATACAGCTCCTCTGGGGGTGTGAGGTTGCTTTCGCTGGCAGCCCAGTTGGAGAATTCCTTAATATTGAAAAGTTCCATGGTGTTGTTGGTGCTGGTTACGATGCTTGAGGCAACAGCGGTCTTTGTTGCCCTCAGCAGGTTGTGGTACCGATTGAGAAAGTCTTGAAGGCTGGCCTGTTGGAGGTGTCCTTTCTGGTGCTCCACCCCACCTCTCCAACTGTTTGCTATCTCGTTTCGCTGTTCTGAGTTCTTTGGTGTACCAGCTAGCGTTTTTGGAGGATTTTCTCTGGATGTTGCTCTTGATGGGGACGATGCTGTCTGCACAATTGGTGAGCCAGGCACTGAAGTTTTTCACTCCCTGCTTGAGGTTGGTGGTGGTAGCAGGGTGTGAGGTGTTGAGACATTCGCCCAGCTGGTCACTGAGATTTTGTTCCACCTCCAGTGGGAGGCATTGGTCATCTTGCGGGTGGCGGTGGGAGGCTGGAGATGCTGAAGTGGATGATGGAGTGATCAGTCATTGTGATTTCTGTGACACTGCTGTATTGGACTCAGTTGCTGGAGGTGAAAACTGGGTCCAGCGTATGCCCTGCAGTGTGTGTAGGGTCGTGGATGATCTGGGTCAATTCAAGGCTGCTCATACTGTTAAGGAGGTATGAGGTGTTTTCGTCATTGAGGTTGTCGATGTGGAAATTGAGGTCGCCAAGGAAGATGCAGGCCTTGGAGTCAAAGGTTAGGGCCACGATAAAGTCGGTGATGCTGTTGCAGAAGCTGAGGTGCGGTCCTGGGTTTCAGTATGCGAGGGTGCCTTTGATGGTCGTCTCATCATCCGTGTGGAGCTTGAAGTTTAGTTGTTCCATGGGTGTGGTGGTGTTGCTACACTGTATGGTCTTTTTGAGGATGATGGCTGTTCCTCTTCCCACTTTGTTGGTGAGGTCCTGGTGAGTGATTTCATATTTACCGGGGTTCACTGTGGTAATGTCTGGGGTGGATGTGGGGTTGAGCGACGTCTCAGTGAGGAATATTATGTCAGGTGCGAGGGTGGCAATGAGGTCCCATCATTTAGTGGTATACTTGCATAGTGAGCGTGCGTTGACAAGGGCACATGTGAGTTGGTGTTTTTGTTCAGGTGGTGTCTGTGGTGTGTTTGGGGTGGGGCTGGTGTGTGTTCAGTGGCTGGTAAAGTGGCTGGCTGCAGGGGAAAGGTCCTACCGTGGAAGGTGGGTTGGCGCAGTGTTTCTGTGAGGCGTGGGGTTGAGGGTGTACAGTTCGGCGATGGTGTACCTTTGGGAGGGCGTCAGGGTAAGGGGACGTGGTGCTGGGCATGGTCCATACACAGATGGACGTAGACAGACCTTCGGTGTGCTTTATACAGACAGCTCTACATATCCTGCGGTTGGTACTAAACAGTCTGATGGTTTCAGTACCTGGAGTTGGAGATAGACAAATTCTCACTGAGTTGGCTAGATTAGACCTAATAAAAGCAGCTTATGAAGGGTTACCATCTGCCCATGCTGACATGAGTTCCACAGTAGCCATGTTCCAGCAAATACACTGGTTGCTTTATCTACCTAAACAAACTGAAAACTATGTACAGCTGTGTAACATCTGCTAACAAATAAACTATTTGACTGCTCTAAGACTAGCACAGACTCCCCGTACCATCTCCAATCACCTGTTTGGGATGTTTTATCCCAATCATATTGGGGCTATTGATCCTGAATAGAAATACTCTAGTTGCTGTTGATTCATGCTCCATATTACGGTGGGTCTGGCTGCAAAGGAATGCTGATGCTTGAGCGGTCCTGAAAGACCTGCTGTGCTTAGTTGCAATGGGTACAGTTCATACCTTTCATTCAGACAACGGTCCTCTGTTCGCCACAAAGGCGTCTTAGGAAGCACCCTTTTTGAGTGGAGAGCAATGGATTAATGGAATACGCCAAAGGTACGTTTAAGCAAGCGATGACCCCTGGGGTATTAAGTACAGAACTGTGATGTTTCCATAATCTGCATGGACTTTAGAAAGCAATACATTTCCTAGAGGAGTATTAGGTTGTTGCGCTCCATATGAGATGCTCTTCCGAGTATCTATGTATGCGCCTGATCGTGATAGTTATCTAAAGGTGGTGGAAGAACAAGAATTTGACATAGAACAACGTTTGAATGTCTTGCAGAGTGTCTAAGAGGTCAGATACAAGCGTAAAGAATTCTGACTCCACTCACCAGCAACTATAATTTTACTAAAGCTGCTGATGGGTAGCTCCCCAAGGTTGGCAGGCTAGTTCAAGAAAAGTCCTCCAATAAACAAGCATATGGGCCATCTTACAGATAACCCATTCCAGTTTATGGGGTAAAAAGCACACAAACTGTTATCCTGCCTCCATTTCCTGGTTCAAAACAAGAATGTGTCCTTGAGCAGGTTAAAAAGCACTATGTGGCCAATACTGTTCAACTGACACCCCCACCCCCCCTGACACCAAACAGTCTTCTGAGTAGAGTCTTGCAATCTCTCCCTACTCTGAAAGAACTACCCCATGGAAAACATGGAGAAAGCTGCCATGCTGACATTTTGAGTCCCAATCCAGGTTACTGTAGAACTTACTAAGTCTTCAGCTTTACACCAAGTGCCAACTTTCACAAACGTTTCCAATACTGCTATGGTTTTCTATGAACCACCAAAAGAAATGCTGACACACTCCACAGTTGCCCAAGGGCACAGCTTATATTCTGTTTGCTACTGGTTGCATGACCAATATTTAATATTGCATGGTCCTATTTCTTGATAGTACAGGAGTGTTCTTCCTTTTAATGTGAATCATGCTGATCATAATGTTGCTGTTATTAAATCGACATTACATTCCTGATAAAATTATGCCAACAGGAGGAACCGATTTACAAGGCTTGTGGGTGCCCCCAAGAATTCTCTAAAATTTGGGGTACGTGGTGGGACTATTATGGTTTAGCTGTTAAACTAGACGATCTATCCTCTGTGGCTGACTGAACTGTGGGAGATGGGGGGGGTGGAGAGGCAGTGAACTAAGGACAGGGATTGTACTCAAACACCGGGGACTTGTAAAAAAAATGTTTTCTATTGAATGCTCTAATGCATTGTTTGTACCTTCAACGGAAAATTCAATGATACTTGCCATTTTTTGTATTTTGAAAACGGCAACTGCATTCTTTTTCTCACTGAGAATGAAGGGACCATCATGCTGCGAACACAACTGCATATTTTGTGCTAGATGGTGTAGTCTGGAGAAAGGTTCCCAATTAGATCATGCTGCCAACAGAGATTTTATAAATACCTTCTGTCTTCAATTACTCTTAATCAATCAATCTATCAAGTGCAACTCACCCATGAGGGTCTCGAGACGCTGGAGCTGTAGGTCGGATCAATCAAACACCCAGGTCTTTAGTTCCCTTCTGAATTGCTGGTGCAACGAGTGGTTCGGAGGTGCAGGTGGAGGTTGTTCCAAGCCTTGGCTTCCAGGTGCTAGAAGGGGCATCCTCCACCCTTTACCCTACAGCTCCGTGCGGTGTCTGCGAGGGTAGGTGTCTGAAGGTGTCTGGCCGGTTTGTAGAAGGTCAGGTATTTGTTGATGTATGCTGGTCCTTCATTGTGCAGGGCCTTGGAGGCATGGGTCAGGATCTTGAACTGACATCTCTTCTGAATCAGGAGCCAGTGTTGCTTCTTGAGGTGGGGTGTGATATTGGTCCTTCTGGGGAGCTCGAGTAGGAGCCTTGCCACCAAGCTCTGTATTGTCTGGAGTCTTTTCAGGGGGCATGCAGCGATTCCTACGTAGAGTGCGTTCTGGTAGTATAGACTGTCGGTGATGAGGGCCTGGTTGATGGTCCTTCTGTTGTTGACCAGGGGCCACCTCAAGATTTGGCAGAGCATGTGAGGGGTGTGGAAGCAGGCGGATGAGACTGTGTTGACTTGTCTCTTCTGGGATATCTTAGTATCCAGGATGATGCCGAGGTTGCAGACGTGGTCTTTTGAGGCGGAGTGTGCCAAGCTCTGCAGGCCATTATAAAACAATGGGGTGACCCAAAACAACCCAAAGGACCTGGGTAGCTTGCGATACAGACAACAATGATCCAATCAAAAGAGGTATTGAAAATTTGTTGTAAAACAGAGGATCAAATTAATCAACTCCTTAATTATTAACACACAAAAGAAGATTCACTCCAGAAGTTTGAAAATATATCACATAACAACAGTATAAATACATCATTTACATTTATTCTCAGTTCAGAAAAAGTTTGTGACAACAAAGGGATGCTCAGAGCAGGTGCCCGTGTAGGTTTTATAGGTGAAGGAAAAAGGGGGCATGGACCCATTACATATACCATATTTCTTTACAAAAAAGCCTGTCGCCCATATTTAGTACATCGTAGAAATACATTTTGTTTCATCAGTATGAGGTACAGTTACTAATTTCAAAATGCCCCACTGTGAATCATCTATTGAATTCAGGCTTTTCATAAGATGTCGACGTATCGACCCAGCAAGGGGGCAAGGGGCCAGTAAACGCCTTTATAGCGGGTCTTCTTCAGGACTGGGTAAGTTAGTAAAGAAGTCCCAACCTAACAAAGAAAGGATCATTTCCACTCGATTAAAAACTAATAGAGAGAGTTGTCTGTGCTGTGAACAGCTTCCTTAAATTACATGTACTTACCTGGAAATAACTATCATCCATGTGTGGAAGAGTCAACCATAGTTACAACAAACTAGTGAAGGCGAATAGGCTTCTCATTCTGTAGCCAACTTACTTCCACCAATAAAAACAAATCTGAGCCATCACTAAAGTCTGTAGAGGTAAATTTAATCAATATAATTTTGCGGAAAAAACAGATATCACACTTACTCCCTCTGGATATAGTTAATTACTTCACAACTTGCCATCTCAAAATCAAAGGAGCAAAACGGGGCGGGTAACACACCCAGCATAGTGAGTAAATCCAAAATATTAGCTTGGAATAACAAATCCCCTGTCATCAATTCCGTGCTCAAATCACCTCAGGCCCTCAAACAATATACAATGTATCCATTAGTAAATCATGTCCACAAAAAAAAGAGAATTCTTTCAAACGCGACCAGCCTTGCCAATCCACTCACCTTACACCACAAAAATGTACCTCTCTAGCGCGACCAATTAAGTGGCCGCGAGAGAAGAACAGAAAAAGCTGCCATCATGTCAACGTGCACGCTGGCACAGGTGTGGTGTGGGATTGTAACGCTGGTTGCCCGGTCACATGATGGATAAAAGAGCCAAGAATAAACTCCTATCGTCAATCCTAACAAACGTCTGCAGAGAACCCGCAAACATAACGGGTTGATTTATAGTCCTCTCAGTTTCAATAGATTTAGTTATGAACACTCGTGTATACACAGTAATTTGAAGATCGCAGTCTCGGCACCAGAACAACCTTCATTTTCTGTGAAATTAGAATTGAAAACAAATAATATATATTAGTATTAGAAGTCTTTGATAAACATTAATAATAACTTAAATAAATTTAAACTCTGCTTAAGCAGCCACATATCAAGTGTCATTTACAAAGAAATATTCATTATTTTGTGGAGATAGCAATAAACATGGCACCAAATTTCATTAAGTTGTAATATGCAGCCTGATAGAAAATATATAACAGTGGTCGTAAATTGCACCCAATAAATTATACAGTAATTGCACATCTGTCTCATTAATCCATTGCTCAGATTCGCCACTTGTCGTGATATTTCCTCATATTCATTCAGGCCCTGTGCCACCATATCCAAAAGGTGAATCTTTTTTTTTTTTTTGCTGAGTTTTATATAGCACGAACTTGACCCAAATCCATTCAGGTATCAGAGCGCTTTATATAGCACCAGTTACGTTACATTAGGACACACATTCATTCTTTGTTAGGCACAGGGAGATTAAGTGATTTGCCAGAATCACAGGATGTTCAGCGCCATTACCGAGACTCGAACCCAGTTCCCCAGGTCGAGCCCCCTATCCGTTAGACCAACTCCTCTCCCCTAATCCATTTGCTTTCATGTAGATTCAGAATGTTTGCAAAACTTCTGCCCCCAGGGTTGGAGCCGAATCTCTCAATTACCACCCACTTCATGCTGTCTATGGGACGATACCGTACAGTGAGCTGTTCAACAAGTGGCGCTCCTTGATTCCAACAATTTATCCTGCTGCAATGTTGCAGGATGCATACCTTCACCTTCTGAGTGTCTGGGCTACATACAAAAGGTCACACGGATATCTAATCCCATTGATCATATCAACGTAATTCATGTGCTCTTTAAGAGTGTACGTCTATCCATTATAGCTTTAGATTTTTATCTCTAGAGTTAACCCACATGAATTACAACTACAACGCTTAAAATGGGCAGTAAAGGTAAGTTCCACAGTGTCTGTATTGAAGGTTTGGGTGCCCCCCAAGGAATGAGCTCACTACATGGTATTTTATGTTTTTACCCCTCCTAAAAGAGTGTATCGGGGTTGTCTCATCTCAATCTCATTAGCCATTAAAGTACAGTGCCGATTGATGATCCTACATATCTTATTGCTATGTGTACAAAACGCAGTCACACGTCATTCTGTTTTGTGTTATATCATTGCGATGCTTGGGTACCAGTAGTCTCTCTCATGGGCAGAATCAAACCCTCTTATGAGCTCTTTTTAGTACGCTCTTAGGATATTCTCTTTCATCCTAGCGACCCTGTAGGTCCTCAGATTCTTTAAAGTAATCTGGTTTACACAAGCAGTTCCTCCCAAGATGAAGGAATTGCCTCTAGGGTAAATTATCCCTTAGGTTTCTGGGATGATGACTTGAGTACCTTAAGAGAGTATTCCTTTAGCTACTTTTTCGGAAAAGCATCATGTATAAATGATCCACATTAACCTTTATAGTGATGTCTAAGAAATCAATCGCATGTGAACTATAATGGATGGTGAACTTTATGTCATCTGATATAGCATTTAACCATTTATGGAATTCAAGTAGCTGCTCCTCACTGTCTGTCAATACCATCAGAATGTCATCAATATACGTCACCACAATGTAATGTGGTCTGTATATGGTGTTCCAGCCTTGTATATATATTGGTCCTAATAGCAACCATGGGTCGCTCCATGGTGAGTTGTTGTTCCCAAATATGAGGATTTCCATCTTCTCTGTATTGAGGTTGAGACAATTGTCCTTCATCAAGTTTCCAAAGTTCCTCATGCATTTATGGAAGTTTGCTTTTGAGGTGGAGGGGTCTTCAGACAGTGAGAGGATGAGCTGATGGTCGTCAGTGTAGGAGATGATGTTTAGACCGTGTGATCTGACGTGGTGGCGGGGGTCATGTAGATGTTGAAGAGGGTAGGGCTGAGGGACAATCCTTGGGGACTCCGCAGATGGTCTTCTTGGGTTAAGAGGTGAAAGGTGGGAAACATATCCTTTAGGTTCTGCCGGTGAGGTATAAGGCAATCTGTTTAAGGGCGTTTGCTTGGATCCCATTGTGGTGGAGGCTGTTGATCATGGATGTGGTGCGAGACTTTGTGAAACATGGAGGACAGGTCCAGGAGGATGTGGGCTGCTGTTTCCCTGCAGTCCAGGAGGGCTTTCATGTCTTTGGTGGCTGCCAGCAGGGTTGTCGCAGTTACCTCGGAATCAGGATTGGGAGGGGTCCATGAGGTTGTGATCTTCTAAGTATTGCGTGAGTTGCTGGTTGATTGCTTTCTCGAGGCATTTTACTAGATAGGGGAGCAGAAAGATGGGCCGGTAGTTGTTTAGATCGGCTGGGTCAGCGGATGTTTTTTTCAGAATGGGCCTCACTTGAGTGCAATTTCAGTCTTCAGGGAGGAAGGCTGCAGTGATGGAAGTGTTGAGGACCTTCCTGAGGCTGCCGCTAATTGTCTTACTTCCAAGGTTAAAGACTTGATGGGGGCATGGGTCTGTGGGTGCTCCAGAATGCATGGAGCTCTTGATGGAGATAATATCCTGTGTGGTGAGGAGGTTCTTGATGACATTATAATACTGGTTTCCTTTTCAGCTCAACAGGGCTTAGAAATGGTTAAAAGAATGTCGAAGGACCTTAAGGTTTTCAACACACCAGACTATGAAGCTCCTTAGTAAAATGTGATAATCATAAAGAAATGTTTTCTTTCCACCACAGTGGAAACCACTACATACACAGAACCAGTACTCTAAGAGAAATATACAACTATACATAGTGGGAGCATTGCAGGGTTCCACCTATAAACAGCCACTCAAATTTCAAGAAATTCTCTTATTTCAATAACACTGACAAGTCAAACCCATCAGTTGTCTATTATTTACAGAAGGAAGAAAAGCCACAAAACATCCGATTACCACTTACAAGCTAATATAGTCATATAGATTTGTTGAAAATCTGCCTATGCAAGGTTAGGAGTATTGAAAGAAAAAAATGTAGAATAACGTATTTGGGGGTAACAAGAATTTGGCAGATTCCAGACAGAGAAGCCTAATTTAGAATATGCGTAATTCTGAAAAGAAGAATTGTTTTCCTGAAAAAAAAACTGTCCATCAGACTACATGTCTAGGATTTAGATCTAATAAAGATTTTAAGAACTCTTTAATTATAAAAATTCAATTCGACCCAGTTTTCAAAACAGAAAAGATAGGAAAATATTATTGATTCCGCATTAAATGATCCAGAATAGGAACTACAATACGACCTTGTTACACCCCCAAAGGGATTGTCCTCTAGCCAACTGATATTGAGGTATGCATGAACCGATTTCTTTCCAAACCTCACGGTTCTTTAGCTAATCGTCCAGACCACATCTATACTAAATAAACACCTGTAACAGTCAGTACATACAGTGTGAATAAACTGAGCCTATGATGGTTAGTACATTCCAGCCTCAATGCGATCAAGGAACATCTGTTTACAAACAGTGAAACAATGGATTTAAATGATTTCCTCCTGGGTCTACTCCCAGCTAAAGTTAAATGCTTCCTATTTGCAGCAGGTTATGCAATTCATAATGAAATGCAAAGATAATCAGAAAAATAGGCAGCCGAAAGAATTCAAGAAATTGGCAGAGAAATTAAGAAAACCTCATTTAAAGTTATTGATAATGGAATACAAACCCTCTAAAATGGTGTATTTTATAAGCCCTATAATGTCATCAGCCCTTGGTCTTCTAAACGAAGACCTAAATCTTCTGCAACATAGGCTCAGTCTATTACACAGCAAAATTGGGCACTTCAGACACTGAGGTCTGGTAAAGTACTTTTGCAGGTCATCAATGAGAGTGCCATTTTCGAGGCATATATTGGGACCTCAACAAAAAGAAGCATAGCAAAAAAACACAGAAGCCACCTATATTTATATCATGTCTCCTACCTGGAGTAATCGAAATGCCTGTGACCACTTTTCACATCCATGAATACTAAAAAAAAATAAGTCCTTGGGTTGGTATGAAAACAAATGCACAATATTTTCTTTCACCACATGTAGGAGTTACTCTTTAAATTTGCTTGCTACACACAAAACAATACCTCTATCATAAGTACAGTTTGGTTTTCAAATACTTTAGGTCACACACTCTTTTGCAATTCCATCACTCTGTATTGAGTCTGTAACTCTGTGAAGTCAGGATTAACCTGTAAATTTATAGCTGCATCTGTTTGCACAATTCCAGCCCAACATGCTCCAGTGAAACATCACAAACAACACGTTGCGAAATACCCCAAGGCCAACTGTTTCAGAAAGCATAACATGCTGTACCCTCCTCCTAAAAGACAGTTTGAAAGTGTCCCTTGGCATAGAATAGACATAAATTAAATGTATATTGATAACTTGAATAAACTTGTTGCTATATTAATGCAGAATGATGTCTCCTTAACCTCAGCGCCAGAAACTTATGAGTTACAAACAGCCAACTCTGTGTCAGAGATTCAAAAGCTTCTGCAAACCCTGTGTTCTAATCATTTTGTAGATTTTGTTCATACCATCTTCAATTCTTCAAACACAACTGTCAGAGCATTTTTGCAAGAACACTGGTACTGGTTCATTAACTTGTTTTAAGACTGTTTTGGGGATAATCAAACAATTTCCAACAATCCTTCTGACCATCAGTGGTGCAGTTCTCATCTTCCTGATGAGACAAAGAAATAAAACCAGTACCATCTCCACAATGAATTTCAAATTGAAATAGCCCACTGAGAAGCAATGCTGAGAGATCCTGGCGTTCTATCTTGGATATGAAAGGCTGACTTTTCTAAGCACCTCTCTCTGCCCTTCAACAAATTGAATGTCTTTCAAGTAAGGCCACTGAACTGGAAGCCTGCTTCTGTCCCCCCTGGTGTTGTGCCGCGGGCCATTGCTCAGCCCGTAGCGCTGCCCGCTTCATCATCTTGGGCTGCGGAGCAGCCTGCGACGCCCCCCCGTGGTGCCTCTTTCTCAGGCATGTGGTGGTGCTGCACTGCTGCCCACTGTTTCAGCATCGCAGTTACACTCTGCGACGCTTATGTCTAGTCGGGCATGTCGCAGCACCACACAGTGGCCCGTTAATGCTCATTAATACACAGTAGGAACACCACAGCTCCAATTTTGGAGCTGCGGCTTCCAGTACTTCAATGAGCCATATTTTCACTCACATTTTGTTTTGCACATTTCACTGTTGCTTCCAGTATATTCTCCTGGTTACATCTTGTTACTTCTTCTTCCCATGAGTCCTCAGTCTTGTTTCCCAGAAGGCCTTGGGAAGGTTCTTTGTTTTAACCTTTCCAAGATTGCGGCCTTTCCTATTCCTTAAGTTTCCTTTTCCCTATCCAAGATGGCAACTTCTTATTTCCTGCTACATCACTTCTTGTTACATCACTTCCTGCCTATGGGTATTTAAGGGGCTAAATCCTTCATTGCCTTGCATTGCAACACTCCTTGCTCCTACTAGTGTGTCCTCGCTCCTGCTGGTGACCTTTGCTCCTGCTTGGTGTATTTTTGCTTCCTGTTGGCGCACTCTTGTTTCCAGTTGGTTCTTCCTTTTCCAGTTTGGATTCATTTAAACCTTCCAATCCTATTTGGAATTCTTGCCTTCTATTCTCCAATCCTTGCTGGTGTTTGCTCTTATTTGTGGGTTCTTGTCTTCCTTTCCACTCATTGAGTCTTCGCCTTCAACAGAGGTTTTTCCCTATGGGGTTTTTTCCTCTTGGGACTCCTTTTGGAAGGCACAGTCTGTCTGGCTTTTCATTGACGGCAGCAAGGGTTGCCCTTACCTTGGACAGACCATAGCCCTCAAGAAGGTGTGAACCTCTACAGCACGCCAGAACTGGTAAGAACATTACAAGTCATGACACATGGATTCTATCACTGTGAAACAACTATTACAACCACACAAAAAATGCACCAAGCCTGCTGCTGAGCATTGCAGCTGCCAATAGTAAAATATGTACGAAATGATGGGTAAGTCGCACTTCCAACGTTCAAGGAAACAACTGCTTCAATGCTTGAACAATCAATGTCAATAAGAACCAACATGCTATGGATGTCACCTTCCTTGGATTCTCTGGATCTACAAGAGCTGTTTCTATCACATGCCTGTCCCCCATCATCAGGAACTCAACCAAAGATAAAGAAGCAATGCAAGTAAAATACTTATACCATTCCATGTGCCTCATCCTAATAGGGAAAAGCTAAAAGCTCTGAATATTATAGAGCCTATATGACCACATCACCAACTAGAACAAAAATCAACAAAGTTCAAGCCATGTCAACCAGGTAAAAGTGAAAAAGACTGTTCCTGCTTTTCTGAAACAAAATGAAGAGTATGTAAAAAACCACGTCTGTTCTCCTTTTTTCCGCTTCTATTTTTTATTTTTATTTAGAATCCAGTTGCATTAGATCTAATGCCTGGTGTGCTTTGTTTCTGATCTATCAATGCACATATAATAATGTGTTATTATTGTTATGCAATATTTTATGTGCTATTTTACTTAATTGTTCATTGAATGATATTTAATGCCAGGTTTTATTCATTAGATTCATGCAGTATTTTAATCCATTAGTTTATATATATGTTATGAATTTATTATGCCTTTTATGAGGATATACATGTCTTTTAAATATAACTATTTTGACTAACAGTACGGGGATATCATAAACACCATGGCTGGGTAACCGTTAAAACCTGTTCTGCTTTTATTGTATGCTTGCCTGCAAACTCTTTTATCTCTTTTTATCAGAGTGTGTGAAATGTACACATACAGAAATTGAAGCATCATGTCTGTCTCCTATCTAGGCTGACATATTTTCATTGTTTATGTCATGATCGCTGCTATGTTAATATGGACGCTTACAGTAGAGGCAAAAAAATCAATATTTGAATCAAGATGACGCATAAACAGCATACTTATTTTGTCTGGTTGGCATGTTAGTATTGTCAAACTAAGAAACAAGAGTTCAAAAACATCAATCAGGGGCTTTAAAGGCCTCTATTCATTGGGCTATAGTGGCGCGATGGAACCATCAGGACAGAGGTCGCAATGGTTTGCAGCACCAGTCGGGGGTTGCTTTAAGGCTGTTAGAGCAGCACAAAGAAGTGACTTTGCTTATCATTCCTGAGCAAGGGCTGTGACGGAGAATAGCTAAACAGCTATTTATCGCTAGGAAAGGTATGCTGTGCGATCCGGATTAACCCTTTCCGTGCTCATGACGGAACCACTCCGTCATGAGCCACGGGTGCGCTGTGCTCAGGACGGAGTGGTTCCGTCATGCCGCGGCCGCTCCGCCCACGCGGCGCTAATTCCCCGCCTGTGCGGGCGATTAGCGCAGTGGGCGGAGACGTGACGGAACCACTCCGTCATGAGCACAGCTCACCCGTGACTCGTGACGGAGTGGTTCCGTCACGAGCACAGCGGCACCGCAACTGCCCCCAAACCCCCCAGCACCGCGGCGGAATTCCTGCCGCGGCGAAGGGGTTAAGAAACTCGATTTATAAGATTGCTTTTTTTCGCTTCTGTTAAATTTTTAGCATTGTGCTTAGTAGAAGTGATAGGGTGTTAGGATGCCAGGAACTTGCTAACCAATGTTATCAATATTCATACTGTTTTCGCTGTTCGCTGTTCATGGCATGCACTGCTACATTTATGTTCACATTCTGTGTGATTATATTTTATGCACTAGACTTGGCTTTCAGAAAATAAACATTTTTAAGTTTTATGCTATGTTTTCAGTGGTATGTTGAGTGTGTTATTCATTTACAAATGAAGGTTTGGAGCTCTGCTGTGTCTCAAAACTTACCTAGAGGGTAACTTGAAAAAAACCCTGCACAGTATTGCTTAGGGCATTGTGTAATAAAACATTTTTATTGTTCAGTTAATAAAAACATACAATATGTCACATTTGTACACTTTTCACACATAATATCACTGTTGGACAACTTTATAAAAGCACAATTAAAATAAAGGAGCTTCCCATGATAAAAGCACTTAATTAATCAAGTTAAAAAGAAACCACCTAAAAGATTTACTGGTAAAGTGCATTTACAAGAACCATAATCCACCTACTATATCCACTTTGCCTAAAGTGCCCAATTTCCTCTATCGATTACTAATCCTGCTACACTCTATGAGTAATCCCCATTCAGTTCTATGGTGTGGCCTGCCGGGAGTCTTAGCCAGCTTAGGAGTTAAATAAAGTGAGCTTACCACATATAAAGTTTTAAAGTGCAATGTGCCTTTTGTAAAATTATCTCTTGCCTTGATGATGCTAAGCCCTAATTATTTCACGATATTCCAGATCTTCATATAATAAGGACACAGCTCAGCTCCTACAGTGTGTGTCTGCCCTTCCAGGTGTTTTTTTCCTAAATTAATAGGAGAATTGGATAATAAAAGTAAACGCCCTTTGCTATGTAAATTTAGCTAATTTCCCCTCTGCAATGTCTACGAACTTTAAGAATCTTCTGGTAAATTGTAAATCTTCTCCCTGCAGGCCAGGTATTAATGCTTGGTGGTGTGTATGTGTAGCAAAATGATTAAAATCCTGTCTTAAAAGTCTTCTACATTCCGCTGTAAAGGCCGGGCAACTACAAATTATATGGCAATTATCTTCTATGTTGAGACGAAATGACGTTAGGGGGTTGTGCACTGGTCACAGTCTAACTGGATTTCTAATTTGTTCTGGTACATTAAACTAAGACCTTGCACCAGGGGGTGAGAAATCCAACCTCTGTGGCTCTTGAGGGGGAAGGGCCGTGACAATGGTAAAGCCATGTGCCAATATTTAAAACAGCTGGTGGGACTTCCTACCAAGGATAGGAAGACAAACTTCCTCAAAGCCTCCTCCACCCCACGCCCACAGCACCACTAACCTCGAAGCAGCGGTCGGAAATGTAAATGCATGGATTAACACAGGCGGCAATAATGTCACCCCCCTTAAATCCACCAAAACCAACAGATCCCCCAAACACCATAGTTGGTTCACACCAGAGTTCAAGTCCCACAAGTCCTCCCTTAAGCAAGTTGAGAAAATCTGGCGATCCAGCAAAACAAACATAGACCGGGACAATTTCAAACTAAATCTGAACAGGTACCACCACCATCTGAAAACCACGACAAAAATGCCCATCGTCAGGACACCAGCTCAAACCACGGCAAGGAGTTATTCTGCATCATCAAAGAATTCTTCAACCCCACAGCAACCGAGAACACTGTCACCCCCTCGCAGGAGCTCTGCAACACCCTCGGAGTGGCCTAACAATAGCCCCCGCCGTGCTGGGGCCCTGAGCTCCAGAGGGCCCCCTCTGGCACTGTGCAGGAGCAGTGTGCCCCTAGCCTGAGAGCTCCTGACACCTGAGAGAAATTGTAAACCTCTAACTGCAAGCCATCGATCTGTCATGGGCTTCAGCAGGCAGCACATTTTATCACTACATACCGAGATGACACATGATATCAAGCAAAACAAGAAATCACCTATTTCAAGTCTTAAAGGAAAACCGCCGCTGCCGACTGGGTAATATTTTAATTTGTACCTATTGCGAACCTTTAACGAGAAACTAAGGTGGGCCAAATCAAGTAAAAGCAATGTTAAGTGCAAAGCTTATATGTGTTGAATTTGCTTTCTCTGTCTTTTTTTAATTATTTATTCTTCGTAATTATATTTAGAAGGCATTCCTGTAATAGAATGGCCTCACAGCGCTAACAGGAACAAATGCCTAAAACGCTGTCAAATGACGAACAGTGGTTTAAGAAAGTACGAATGGTGTAACACCCTTTTGAAGTCCAGATAGGTCTAGAATTTCCTTGGATCGAGAGGTATGTTGTTCCACGATCTAAAGGCAACATGTCTGAAAGGACCTCTTTCATTAGTTTTGTTCTTGAGTAAGTCAAAGAGAATCAACTGAGCATTGATTAATGCTCTATATAATTTAAAACATATGTTGAACATTTGTTGTCTGGTTGATTCTGACTGGGTCTGGAGTTTTGTTATGCCACTGCACCCTCGCAGACTTCTTCTTCACCCAAATCGCTACAATCTATGAAAACTTCAACTCCCAACCCCCAATACCCCAACTCAGCAGATTCAACAACCCTGACCCACTCGAGAGTGCACTAAACAACTGGGAACCTCTCTCCGCTATCACAACCACAACCATCATGGGTTCCATCCACTCTGGAGCCCCCTAGGACACCTGCCCCCAGCACATTATCAAAGTTGGAAACATCACCATCAGTAAGGAACTCACCACAATCATTAACACAGCCACCTCTTCAGCCTCCTTTCCCGAAGGCTGAAAACACGCAGATATCAAACTGCTCCTCAAAAAACCCTCAGTGGACCCCCAAAGACCTAAAGAATTACCGGCCCATCTCCCTACTGCCTCGATAAAGCATAAAACCTCCAAATAACTGCCCACCTGGAGAAGAACAACCTTCTTGACCCCTCCCAATCCGGGTTCCACTTAAACCTGATCGCTCCCACAAATGATATCTGGACCCTCCTTGATAAAGGAGAGCCTTCGCCCTGATCCTCCTTGATCTCTCTACTGCATTCGACACAGTCTCCTACCACACCCTCCTGCAAAGCCTCCACCAAATGGGGATCCAAGGGAAAGCTTTCAAATGGTTCTCTTCCTTCCTCTCCGGTCGTGCACAAAGCATTTCCCTCCCTCCTTTCTCCTCAGGACCAAAGAACATCATCTGCAGTTTCCCACAAGGATCCTCTCTAAGGCCAACGCTCTTCAACACAAACATGGCACCTCTGGCCACCCTGGTCAGATGCCACCACATGAATATAATTTCCTATGCCGATGACACCCAGCTCATCATATTACTCTCCTCAGACCCGACCAACACCAAAGCCAACTTCTACAGGTGCATGACCGGCATCGCCAGCTGGATACACAGTAGTTGCCTCAAACTAAACTCAGACAAAACTGATATTCTCATCTTCGGTAACAGCAAAACCCTATAGGACGACTCCTGGTGGCCAACGCAGTTCAGCCCGGCAGCCGCACCCACAGAGCACGCAAGAAACTGTGGAATAATTCAACAGCAAGCTCTCCATGAGGAAACAAATCAACGCTGTCTCTTCTGCCTGCTTCCTCACCCTGCACCTGCTCAGAAAAATCTTCAAATGGCTCCCCTTCTACACTAGACACGCCGTGACCCAGGCCTCTATGTGGTAATCACTGCCCAACTACTCAAAAGACTCCAGACTATCCAAAACGCAGCAGCCAGGATCATCCTCGACCTCCCGAAGTGGACCCATTTCTCCCCTCACCTAAAAACCTTATACTGGCTCCCTGTCAGCAACCGATGCCAGTACAAACCGCTCACCCACGGCTACAAGGCCCTCCACAACAAGGGTCTAGCCTACCTAAACCACCAACCTATCCACATCCTTCAATCATCTTCTCTCTTCTTGGACCACTCCCCCCACTTACACAAAAGCAAAAGTGGGGGCCCCGCCTTCTCACACCTGGCAGCCAAGTCCTTGAACAGCCTCGCCCGCCACCTCTGCACTTCACCCACCCTGCAAGAGCTCAAGAAACACCTAAAGACCAGGCTCATGGACTAATTCAACCCAGCAGTATCATCCCCCGCACCTGGATACCCTCAGGGGTGATAAGCAGTGCTTTATAAATCCTGCTTGATTGAGTGATTGATTGGAAGAAGTCCTTTACTGAACATGGTATCTTTGATATAGACAGATCAAGGAACTAGCTAAGAAGTTAAAGGACCCTAGTAACAAAACAGAGGTTGAACGCCGGCTCTTCTAACAGCGGGTTGAGGAGGCCAACACATTTTTTTTTAAATACCTAAGAAAAGCAGCAATACCGAATAAGTCTCCTTAGCGACAGTTAGGTCTTGTGTTCTAACGGCTCTGTCTCATCACTTTTTATCCCCCAGATTACTGAACCACGGTAAGAGAGTTGGACCCCAGGGACAAGGATGTATTGGATATTTGTCCCATGCTGGCCAATGTGTGCAGCTGCAGATGCACTTGAAAATGGAGCAGCACCCATAGGACCTTCAGGAGATGGTGCAGAAGAAAGTAACGCAAGCACTACCTATCACCCGATCCAACTGAAGCTATCTGTAAATTGCCCCATCCAGTGGCCATCTCCCAGGTAAGAACTTTGTTGGGTGCAGCTGGGTACTGTAAGCAATTTAATGTATCCTGTTCTACGCCACTATGGCAAACCTCTTGAAAATCTACATGAGAAAAGACATCCGTGAACTCTTGCTGCGGTCTACA
Organism: Triturus cristatus; assembly: GCF_964204655.1. Lineage (NCBI taxonomy): Eukaryota > Metazoa > Chordata > Amphibia > Caudata > Salamandridae > Triturus > Triturus cristatus. The sequence continues at coordinate 656,367,274 of NC_140590.1, read as the reverse complement.
TAAGCTGCAAATGCATTGGTATAAATTTTTAAAAAAGCACTGAACTGTGCACCCACTTTAGGGCTTTTTGATGATGCTAAAAACTTTACTCTGTATTTTCATGAATGCAATGGTTTTGCTCTTGGAGTGCTGGTGAAAGATCATGGTGATAGCCTATTATTTTTCGACTTTGAACCAAGTCTCGTCTGGGCTCCCTCCATGTCTCCGATGTGTAGCTGCTGCCTATCTCGTAGAAGCTTTGAAAATATTGCATTTAGAACAACTCTGTCGGTAGCCCATGCTTTTGTTTCTCTTCTCTTTGCCACCGAACTTCAACACCTTTCTACTGCCAAATTATCTAAATATGAACTACTGCTACTGTCTGCTTCTCATGATATTCTTGTTTGCTGTCCTATCTTGAACCAGCATCTTTAATTCCCACCTATGAGGAGAGAGAAACCATTGTTGTATTTTAGTAATCACATGTGCAACTAAGCCCCATACTGATGTAACAGATACTTCAATGCCAAACTGTGAACTAAGGTATTTTGTGGATAGTTCACATCTCAGAATTGATGAAGGTGCTCTTGTTGCAGGTTATGCTGTGTGGACTGTAAATCAAATTGGAGAAAGCTGCCACCTGCCCAGGTTTCTCTACTGGTTGCACTCGTGCCTATATCCTGACCGAGAAAAAGGTTTTAACTGCATACACTGTATGTGTTTTGAGTGACGCATGACTTTGGGCTCCTCTGGCTGTTAAGAAGATTTTTTTACATCTGCTGGTATCCCTTTTGAAAATGGTTTATATATATATACAGACATGTTTGAATCTTTGATGTTGCCACTTTTTGTAAGCTCTCAATTTATGAAAATATTAACATTTCTTTTTATAAAGATCTCAGTTTATAAAAACTTTTACAGACTTATGATGGACATTTCATTTTGTATCTGAAATAACTGCCATGTACAAAATATATTATTCACAGATAGACTAGTCAATTTGTTGCGGAACCTAGAACTAATTGCAATACAATTTATGTGAGTGTATTGTTATTGAAATTTTTCCATAGAAAACGATGGTGAAAAGTCTACCACTCTATCATGACGCGTTAATCCAATATGGCAAGTTTTTCAAAATGGCTGCCCATTATTTGAGATATAGGGCATAACTGTTTATATGCCCATGTGTGGTATCATTTTATATGGTTTTAGGGACGGAAAAGTCAAAAATAAAATAAAAAATTGTTTCTGATGACCATAATATCAAATAATTGCGGAATATGTCAGATAGACAAAGTTTGCATAATTTTTTCATTGACTTGTATGACAAAGTGTGTAGGAATGTAAATATGACAATTAACTTTTGAAATAAAAAGTTTGCTATTGTTTGTGTTTTGTTTTGTAACTTTGTTGTTATTGTTTGTTTTTTTGTTAATCAAAAATGTTTCATTTATGTGTTACAGGTTCTTGCGAGTTGCTGTGAGATGCAGTGAAAATGGACGTAGAAAAGTGTTTCATTTGTGATGTGGTGTTTCAAGAAGATGACGATGTATCTGTACTTACTGAAAGAGGAGTGACTGGAATTCAAAAAACATGCAAGGAGAGAAAAATATCTAAGTTTCACATTTGTGTTGGGCAGAAAGTTTACAAGAAATGTAGAGCGTGTTTTGTTAACTTGAAAACTCCGTTCCAGGAGAAAGAATCAGATCCCACAACTTCTCGTGTTCTACAGTCGTGTGAAACCCAGTTTGATTTTAGATTTTAATTTTTTTCTGTGGTACTGAGTCAAGTTTATACTTCAGGGAGAGCAAAAAAAATGCGTGGTTTAATGCACCAGCAGTTGAATTCAAATCATCAGTTTTACAAAAATGCAACAAACGCAATGATGAATGGGCAGACTAAGTTAAGAGACGTATCCAAAATGTGTCTGATTTACATGCTGTAGATGCAGGCTACCACAAACAGTGTTACGTCAATTTTTATACTGGAAAATTAATTCCCGGGCAGTTCACTGATAACCCTCCAATATCTTCAGGTCGACCAGAGGACTCAGTTCGCCAGGAAACTTTTCTTCAAGTAGTTAAATACATGGAGGCAAATAATGAAGAACAAACTACTATTAAAGAACTTGTTAATAAAATGCGAGAATTACTGCCAGAAGATAGCGAACCATACAGTTCGAAGTATATGAAACAAAAACTCAAAGAGCATTTTGAAGATGAAATCTTCATAGGAACAGTTGCAGGGACTGCTGATGTCGTTACTTTTAAAAGTACAGCTGCTCATGTATTGCAAGAGTACCACAGTCATAGCCATGAAGATGTTGTAGAGGATCGAAACAATCTCCTTATGGCAGCTGCTGAAATAATAAGAAATGATATTAAAGACATCCCTGTAGAACCAGAAACATATCCACCCATTGAAAACATGAGTAGTGTTGACTATAATGTGAGCTATATTCCTGATTCGTTAAGGCTCTTATTATCAGTTTTTGTTACTGATAAAACCAACAGAGAGAGAAAAGTAGCTTCTATTGGACAGGCAATTATGCAAGCTGTGCGCCCACGAGTCTTAGTTGCACCGTTGCAGCTAGGGCTGGCAGTTCAATTACATGACAACACAAGCTCGAGATTTGTAGTTGAAGCAGTAAATCATATGGAATTCTGCAGCTCCTATTCAGAAGTTCTTCGTTTTGAACGTTTAGCTGCAGCAGAAAAAGGAAATACTATACCTGTCCTTGTGGAACCTTCTGAAAGTCCTCCGAAATTCGTTCAAAATGCAGCTGATAATATTGATCACAGTATTATTACAATAGATGGCCATGGTACTTTTCATGGGATGGGCATTATCGCCACTGTGACTCCAACTGGAAAATTTTCAACGGTCATTAAGAAACGTCAAGTTTTATTTGAAGAATTGAGGAGGTTGGGCAAATCCCAATAAAAACATATTCACAGGCCAGTGGGATGCGTTTCTTAAAGTATAATACCATTAAGGAAATCGCGTACAGTGACCCATCTGCAAACCTGGATATTTTATTGAACATCTCACATCTACTCAGCAACAGTGTTCCAGGATGGCAAAGAGTATGCCAACTACTACATAAAGGTAACCATCCCGGTGTATCATCTGTCATCTTTCTGCCAATGATTAACATGGATCCAACAAATGAGACGTGTATTCTCTCAACACTGTTTTTTGTTTCTGATCATGCCAAGAGTTACAGCCAGACCCCTATTATAACATTCAACCAGCCTCTTTTCCACAAAGCACTTAGCATCATAGCCAACGAATCACAAGATAGTCCTTTGAAGAAGGTCATTCTGAGACTAGGAGGCCTGCACACAATCATGAGTTTTCTTGGATGCATCTGTTTTTTGATGAGTGGAGCAGGCTTGGTTGATATACTTGAGATAATATATGCAGGAAATGCTGTAAAGCACATGCTTTCTGGTAAAGCTATTGCAAGAGCGATTTGTGGTCATCTTATTGCTACATCCGTTTTTAACACGATTTTAGCAACGCAAGCCCTAGATGATAACGACGATTTACAGGCAGCTAGATCATTGTTAAATAATCTTCTTAATGGGGAGCTTTCTGTTGAGGATGTTACACATAATGCTATTGTCGAAATTGCAACCAAACTGCTGAAGGCCAAAGATGAACTTAAATTTTACAGGACTCCTCAACTTTGGTTGCAATATTTGGAAATGGTCAACATCCTGAAACAATTCTTAAAAGCTGAAAGAACAGGAAATTGGCATCTACATCTTGAAATGGTAAAGGAGATGCTAACTTTTTTTGCAGCATGTGGCCATAATTTATATGCCAGTTCTGCACGACTGTATTATGAGAAAATGGTTGAGCTTGAATTTGAAACTGCTGATGTATACACTGCATTTACAAATGGCCTGCATGTTGTCCGAAGAAGTGATAGGTTTTGGGGTGGCCTTTCCACTGATTTGGTAATTGAACAAGTTCTAATGAAGAATATGAAAGGATTCGGCGGAATGACCCATGGAAAAGGTATGACAGAACAGCAGCAGCTTGTCTGGGTTATGTCACGCCCCCTTTGCGCCCATTTGAATGAATGCATGCAAGACTTTGCTTCAGTGAAGCATGCAGCAAGTGAGCAACATGTTACTATGACCAGTTCAAGAATTGAACGCAATAAAGGAGATACACAGAAAGTACTGGTATATGTAGAACAGCTCAATGTTTTTGAGCGAGACAGCAACCTGCGTAACATTGTCACGTGTGTTACTTATGGCAGTGATGTTAATCCTGAACTTGCAGAAGAAATTGGAAATAGGAAATAGAATTCTTAATGAGATGACAGAGTCTCTGAGTTCTCTTTCAGAAAAAGCAACCAGGTGAAGGTAATGAAATCAGTTCAATCAGTTAAATTGAAAGAAGAAACCTTTGTTATGGATCCTGAACTATTGTTTCAGCGCGTGTTGCTTTGTGCTCAGACTAGTGGCGTGGATTTGCAGGAGGTGTTTCGTTATGAGCTTTGCTCATACCCAGCTAGTTTATTCAATAAGCATGGACTTATGAGGGAATCTGGGAAGTCGCAGCTTGCCAATTATATTAAAGAGCAAGTACCAGCCGTTGCTAACATGCCCGAAAATATGCAGTTCGTCATTGATGGTGGGTGGTTACTACATCGCCTTCCTTGGAGTCCGAATCAGACATTCCATGAGCTGCTTTGTGCCTATGAGAGATATGTGCTAACAAAGTATGGCCAGGCAATAATAGTATTCGACGGATATGGAGATACGTTTTATACAAAATCAGAAGCCCATCTAAAAAGAAAAAGAGGTATTGTAAGACCTAAAGTAAATTTCATAACTTCTACCTCCATCGCTATCCAGAAACAATTATTTCTGAGTAATAATGAAAATAAACAAGCCTTCATTGATCAATTATCGCAAAAGTTACAAGAAGCTGGGTGTAAAACAAAGCAAGCTCATAGTGATGCAGACTTCATGGTCGTTTTGGAGGCTATTGAGTCGGCCAAAACTCATCCTACAGCCATTGTTGGCGAGGACACCGATCTTCTCATACTACTCCTTCATCATTTTCAAGAAAACCAATTTGATATTTTCCTTTGCCCAGAACCTAAGAAATCTTCCAAAAACATAACTGTGTATGATATTAGGAAATTAGCAAAAGCTTTAGGTAATGATGTCTGCTCTCACAACTTATTTGCTCACGCCGTATTAGGATGTGATACCACCTCCAAACCATTTGGATTAGGAAAACGTGACTCCATTAAGTTGCTAAGAAAATCAGGCAGCTTCAAAGAAAGTGCTGCTATATTCCAAACTTCACAAAAATCAACAGAAGAAATTGAAAATGCTGGTCTTAATGCTATTATAGAGTTGTATGGAGGAATAACAGGAGACAGCACACTACATGATATGAGACTTCGAACTTTCACTTCCAAGGCAACAAAATCAACAATACATGTGAAACCGGAAGTCTTGCCTCCTACAGAGGATGCCTGCAAATTTCATTCACTCAGAGTATATCATCAGGTGCAGCAGTGGATGGGTATTCATATGGATCCATTACAGTGGGGATTTGAAGTGGAAGATTGGCTCCCATTAGAATGAGTCAAGCACCAGAACCAGATCATTTATTAAAATTTGTGAAATGTGGCTGTAGCAAGAGTCAATGTGCGACTCTGCAATGTATATGCAAAAGCCAGGGAATAGTGTGCACAGATGCGTGCACGGATTGTCGAGTAATAAGCTGTTGCAATTCCATGGAAGTGGACATGGACGATGATTGAAATCATACTATTCTTATACTGAGGAGTGCTGTTTGAATCTAACTCTTTAACAATTTTCATTTGTCAGTGTCATATTGAGAAGTGCTATATTATCTAGTTGAAATTTGTTTATCCTTTTCAAATGATGTTAAAAAAATGTAAATAAAAAATAATGTCAAAACTATGTTTGGCAAATTAACGTATAATTATCGTTGTTTATTGTATTAATCCCAATTTGATATTATGGTCATCAGAAACAATTTTTGATGTTATTTTTGACTTTCTCGTCCCTAAAAACATATAAAATGATACCACACATGGGCATATAAACAGTTATACCCTATATCTCAAATAATGGGCAGCCATTTTGAAAAATCTGCCATATTGGATTAACGCGTCATGATAGAGTGGTAGACTTTTCACCATCGTTTTCTACGGAAAAATTTCAATAAGAATCCACTCACAGAAATTATATTGCAATTAGTTCTAGGTTAGCCCATTTTTTGAACTAATTTGACTAGACTAAGAAAAAAACATGAAAAGACATACATGTAGTCTAATAACGCATATCCATACCCCCAGAGACACTTCACCCTCATACCAACCAGTATCACCTAACATACCACACTCTCACAATCAAAAACAGTCTCATGCAAAATAAATGTGGGGGAGCCCTCAGTGTTTTTAGGTCGAGCGTACAGCGCTTGCGCTGTCGCTTAGCGACCTATTGTGTATGGTTTAGGAGTTGAACTCCACCCATTCTTAGCCGATTGCTTGTATTGGTCTCTGTTAGTGCCCTTTAAAAAATGCTTGCTTTCAAATGGGCAACCCGCAATCTTTCTCCCTCCTCGTTTCCGGTTTCCCCCGTGCAGCACCGACCAACTACTACATTATTACGTCCTACATGTTTACGTCTTTGTTGGGGGACTACTTTTGTTCCTTGTGCGTTTCCAAGCCCCAGCGCCACACTTGATTTACGTCCGCTGCGCACCTTTGTTCCTTGTTATGTTTATGTAACCAGCGTGCCCGCCTCAGCTGATATAATGGGTATTTACGGCCGCATGTTTGTTTTTTCTATTTTTTAACTTTTGTTAGAATCGTGCACCCAGGATTTAGCTTTGAATATCTTAAGCAAAAGCGTGGGTGCCGCGATTGTTTCAAAAGTAAATAAATAGAAAATAAATGTGCATTTTTTTCTATTTCTTGACTTTAGTAGCAATTGTGGCACCCGCGCTTTAACTTAAGATGTTTAAATCTAAAGCGCGTTTGCCACCATTGTAACAAAAGCAAACAAAAAGAAAGAAAAAAAACGCGTCCACCATTTTTTTCTGTTTGTTTACTGTTCTTGCAATGGCGGCACATGGCTTTAGCTTTAAACATCTTAAGCTAAAGCGCAGTGCCGTGATTGCTTCAAAAGTCAAGAAATAGAAAAAAAGATTTTTGTAAAAATCTATTTCTAGACTTTTGGTGTCATCGTGGCACTGCGCTTTAGCATTGCACTGGTCCTTTGGTGCAAGCGTTGTGGCAAAATTGCCCCATCTCTGTAACCCGAGAATGTCAGGTAAAATTGCTGCGCTCAGTTGCAGTGTCGTGTGCCGTCACCTCAGTGACTTCAGCCGACATCTATGGGGAATCTTCATTATCTGTTGATGTGCGCAAAGATAGCGTTTGAACTCACTGTGCTTCCATGATGGCTGCCAAGTAAAACATTCCTGGCCTGGTCTCCTGACTGCTCCCAAGCCTCCCCGTCTCCCTGGTATCTGTTTAACTAGACTCAGGGGCCTCTTAGAGAGTAGACGTCTGTCAGCAGTGCTTGTGGGGGGGCGGACTTCTGATGCGCTTTGATGTCCATTCACTACCGCTAGGAAGTTTAAGGAAGAAGTGTGCGATCAGCATGTCTGACTGGGCTCTGTTTAGGGGCGCTGGCAACTGGCACCAGATTGGGCTTTGTTCAGGGGGACTCGCAGCTGGCACACCGGTTTTGACTCTCTGCATGCAGGCCTTCTTAGTAAGACAAAGCGGACGCCTACAGTGCCCTCCTGTACTCTGGAGTTACATTCCCATGTACTCAGGCTACAGCTATTTAGAACACTCCAGCGTGCTGGGGCTCCGAAGCGGCTCCTGCTGCTGGCAACAGACTTTAGTCTTCTGCCCTCCGCAGCAGACTTTAGTTTTCTGCCCTGAATTAGTCTACCCATGCTGTCTGACTGGCTGACCGTGTTTGGTGGGGGAACAAGCGTGTTTACTTGGTCGCATTAGCCAGCATATGCTTGACGTCACTTCAGTTTAATTCTGTGGTGCACGGACCAAGTGTAGATTGATTTGGTTGGTGTATGTCGGCCGCTCGCGATGTGACGGAGGTAATATTTCCTTTATTTCCTATCCTACGAATGTGTTTTTCAGGCAACGAGTGATTTGCCCAGAATCACAGGATGTTGAACTCGGTACCCCAGTTCCAAAGTCGACAGCTCCGGTCCTTACGCCGCATCTTCCTAACCCTCAGAAACATGTACTTGGAGTTTACAAAACAAAAATCATCAATGCTGCCATGTGGTTTGGTCGCCAGGTGCAAGCAGATTTACAGTGGGATTAACAGGAGTGCATTCACTCTGAAAAATTATTCCCTGCGCTGGGGGAGTGGGAGGGGCAGTGGGGGGTTACTGAAAATCCATAGGACCTGTCAGAGGTGGATGAATTTGAAACCTTCCTTCGTTCTGTGCAAAATTACTAAACGTACTTCACAACAGTGGAAAATCCTCTGTGCTACAGTGTATCTCGATGTTTCAGTCGGCTTTGCCATCGGTATACAGAAGTAGGGCTTTTCCTTCACGCAAATGGTGACGTTTTTATAACAATGCGTTTATTTTATAGCATCTCGTTTCCACGCTACTACACTTAGCAATGACGATCGCGCAGCCTTTAAATGAAGGCAGAGAGATTGCCTGGTTGACACACCTTATGGTCTCATTCGTTTATGCAGCACAACCCTACTTAAGGTTAAATAGAACCTTGAAAGTTTGAGTTTTACACCTTTTTAAACCCCAGTACGGGTCCTACAGAATATACACAGCCCTTCATTAAAATGCAGCAATAACCTTAAACTTAACAGTTCTAACATGCACAGAGATTACAGGGTAGCGTTAGCTCTAACAAGAAGTTTCATTTTTTTTTTAAACTTAAACACTGCACGCTCTACAGTACAACAGGTATTGCTTTTTCAAAACTTTGAACTATTGGTATTGTAAATGACAATGCCTTTTAATATTATTAAAGGCATTGCCATTTGCAATACCAATAGCTCCAAAACTTGAAATTGCGAGACCTGTTGCATTGTAAATGCTTGTTTATATATGAGACAGCACCCCTCTCCCAGAGCGAGAGAGAAGGGTGGAAAACACATGCACCCTCATGAAGTCCTTAAGCAAGAAGAAAAAAATGTTGTTCCCTAAAAGTAAGCAGTGGAAGGATAGAAGCCAGCCAATTAGAGAGAAGGTAACTATGCTGTGCTCCAAGAGTGGAATACACACAAGACCAACAAGCTGGGACAAGGAAAGGGATTGAATAAGAACAAAGCAAATGAGTGACAAAAAAGCTAACCATTGGTAAGCAATAGGACGGCTGCAGGCCCCTGCGAGTTACTTGATAAGTCCTCAATAGGTCTTTTGCAACCAGAAAGCTTGTGGTGTATAGTGGGCCCGACCTAATGACGCAGCACTTGGGCCAGAGAACTTATGAAACAGGTCACCTTTGAAGGAAAACACAGGGTCTGTCAGACAGTTTAATGAAGGAGCAGGACAGCACATAGATACTGCATCGCTGACTTTTGACCTTACAATATATCACTGCTTTCACATCATCTGCAACCCTTTTCTCCTCACCATTTTGTTGGATGTATATATTGCACGTTATTGAGTTCAAAACGCACCCTGTATTATTCTCATTTACTGTAATTTCATTTTAACATCTGTAATGTTACTATAAGGTAGAAATCGAGAATAGGGTGTGCCCTTAAACACATTTGGTTCCACATTACCTACACAGTCTTATATGGAATAATGCTCAAGGTGTGATATTTTCTGATATTTGTTAGCTTGCCTTGGAAATGTGTAGCATTTGCACTATTTAACAGACCTCCTGCATAAACTGCTACACTTGTGTTCATGTAGCCTTGGAACAAGTGTAACCATTACCCACATTAACTGCACTCATTTTACTGACCTTCAACGGATGGAAGGCAAGCCCTCAATGTGCTCTGCATAATGGCCCCTTTCATTAAATAGTGTCGAGGTGCCCTAGTCACATGGGTAGATTTTAGTTTACAACCAAATTGACTTATACCGACCCTACCAGGAATTCACAATGGGATACCTGGCAGGCATACGTCCAATAACGTGTGCAGAGACTGTGAGTTTTCCGGATCCATAAATCCCGCAAAAGAGGTGGGATTTATTGGATTTGTGTTTAAAGTCGGGGTCAGCTTTGTACGTTTATGAGCACCACAAACATGGACATTTGTCAGCCTTCATAAACTCCTCACCTTCCTCTTTCAAAAATTGAAAGGTCCGCTTTTTACTCCAGCTAAGGGCTTACGTCAATTTCTTTCACAGGTGGGAAGAGTGAGGGGGCGTGGTTAGCAGCCGACGAAGATGACAGCAGCCTAGGAGAGCTCCTGCGATTGACAGTGTCTCTCCCCGTCAATCCTGTCTTAAATCCGACAGCAAGTTAAAATCCGGAAGCGGGAGAGGGCACCGGAACATCAAAGGGATAATCGATACCGATTTGGGCTCTCTAAAACCACCCATCAGAGACCCGCACCGTGTGCAAAGGCCGTGGCCTAAGAAGCGATAGTGAGCCGGGGCCTGGCGTAATCTCAGCGCGGCTGACACAGGGGCCGGCTGCGGAAGATGACGAGTGAACTCGCTGAGCGCCGGCAGCGGCCGAGAGCCGTGACACCTCACACAGAGTAAAGAGCACTGAAGGTGAATGCCCGGACCGAAACAACTTCTCGCTGCAGTCCTCACAGGGAGATCCGGTGAAGAGAAATAATCCCGAACAGCCGATTGAGGACCCAGGCTGACCACAAGCACAGTAACGCCGCCAACAACACGCTGCCGAGAGCGCCGAGGATTGAAGGCGGCGCCAGAATCCTGTGGCGTGCCAGTGCTTCGTGTAGACCCTGCAACGTCCCTCTGAGGTGCACCCTGGAGCATGGGCGTAGGAAGTGTGGGGGACGCGGGGGATATATTCCCCCCCCCCCCCCAGATTTTGGAGTGGGGGGGACACGGGGGACAAGGGTGGGGGGGACGAGGGGACAAAGGAATTTCCCCTCTCCCTTCTGTTATCGCAGGGCCATTAGCACGCGAAAGCGCTACTTAATGGCCCTGCCTGGAGTCAGAGGCAACCCGCCCACTGCCTTTTGTTATGCTGCAGGAAGGCTCAGCCGTTCTGGGAAGGGCAGAGAACGGAGAAAAAATAAACGCTGTCTCTTTGTCCACTACTCCTGATCTGCCTCTGGCGGCTGCCCTCCTCTCTTTATTCCTCCATCTCTTACTGTCTCTCTCCTGCTTACGTGCTGATTTCAAGAGGCAGCTCTTAAGGTACTCTCTCTTGCCTCTCCTTTTCTTTATTTGTTCCCCTGTGAAATTGATCCAAAAAAGGCTGAACACTTTGGCTGTAAATGTCCTCATTTTCTGACCGTTTTCTATTGAAAAGAAAAACCTCGGAATGGAGAGAAAAAATAGTTAAATACCTAAATAAAGCAATACAGAGTGGACAGCAGACAGGCCAGACTGTTATTTACACCCACACACATTAGCGCCACTTTACAGAGTTTGCCAGTGAAAGCGCTACTTTCTTTTTATCTTCTTTCTTTGAACAACATTGTTTTCCCAGGTTGGGTAAGTGCGCCATTCCTAAAGGGACTGCAATACCTGGATGATGGGTAGAGTGGAAACGTTTAATATGATCGTTTTCAACTTTTTAATTATTTTAGCTTTTAAAATGCGGCTCTGTGTTTGGGGATGTGGTCTTTTTTAAACCTAACTGCATACATTTTGAAAGGATATAAGCAATGGACATTGAAAGGGGTCCCTTCCTGGTCCTGTAGCCATGTCTTGAACTTTTCAGGCAAAATCACTTCCTGATTTCTGAATAATGAGTTTAAAACCGTTAAGGTAACCATGTTTTTTTCTGATTACAGTTCACATGCTTTGCTTATTCTTGCATTCCCTATGAGTGTTTGCTTTTTCCAGGGTGTTATTCATTTTTTTCAGGCAGCATTTTACTGTTGTCTAGTGCATAATTTGAATTTAGTCGCAGCACAATTGAGTTGTGCTGAAAGCAGTGCGAGTTTCTCTCAATGGGGCAGTATGGTGTTCAGTGTGGGAGAGAATGTGGCACTCTGGCCAGAGCTGCTAAATTTGGAACTGGAGAACCATGTTCAGACCTTCATGACCAGTTCACCATACCACACTCCTGACAGAGCTTATTCCGATGCTACACCTTAGAAGGCCCGATAGACCTTAGAAGCCCAGGTGTCTTAGCACCCGCAGGTGGACTGGTCCACCACAATCCATACTGCAGTTCACTTCCAGTCTTACGGGCAGGCATATGAAGAAGCACATCCTTGATCGACAGTGAATCTGTCACTGAGGTCACAAGACCCTTGAGGCCAGTCCACCTCACCCATTGGTACCTCCATTGGCCTTTTTCCAGCACTAGCAGTGCAAGTTGCCAGGGGTTGGCAATGTAGGATTTGCATGCACACCAAACTTAGGGGGTGATTATAATGGCAGTGGGACCGCCACGTCACCCCGTCGGTGGCGGTCCCACCGCCATTGGTGACTGCATCACAGCCTGCCATATTACAATGGCGGGTGGTTACCTGGCGGTCGGAAAGACCAACCACCACGCACCCGACGGGCTTCTTGAGCCCGCCGGTGTGGTGGAGGGGCTCGTGGTTCCTACAATGCTGGTGGTGCCTACCATGCACCGCAGCAGGGATTACGATGTCCCTTACCCGCCAGCTTATCAATGGCGGTTCACCTGCCATGGAAATGCTGGCGAAAGGGACATTGGGGGCCCGTAGCAGGCCCCTTTACCCCTGGCCCCCAGACATGGGTCCTGGGGGGCATCTATGATGCCCCACAACATATCACTGCACCATGTGGCAGGCACCGATATATTTAACATGTTCCTTTTTTTTTTTAACTTTGCGGCGGATGATGCAGCCAGCAGCACCTGCTGCAATGTAAAAGATAGGCACTGCGAACACCGTAGTGGCAGTCGCATTGTAATGCCTATCGTGGGGCCTCCACCTTGAAGGCCAGCGGTCCCATTCCCCGATTCGATGGCAGTGGTACTGAAGTCCGCCTGCCATCGTAGTCAGCCCCTAAGTTTGCATTTTATGAATATGATTCAGCGGGAAATAAATTGATGTTTGCAATTTAATTGACTTTGGTTGGCCTCTTATCTATGAGATTTCCCTGTTGAATGTGCCTTTACATTATACATTTTCGGTTGTATGAATTGATTGCATACTACACTCTCCTACAGGTATTAATTTGAGTGTCATTAGGAGTGTCTGGGACCAATTGTTTTCTTAGGAATTGTTTTCTTTACTAACCTTTGCAAAGGGCCCTAAACTTCACAGCAACACAAGTCACATTTCTTTTAGTAATTTGGGATCCGTTTGAGCTACAAAATTGTTTTGGAGGTAATCGTTAGATTATGCAGCAGATGATGTATTATGTGGCAAATATGATACAGCCATAGTTAAGTGGAAAACATTTTTCCACTTAATTTTGCCCCAACATTGTAGTTGATCAATTTGTAAGTTCCCCAAACCCAAAAGTCGAGTTTGGGCACAATTTGCATTTTAAAAGCAGCCCTATAACACAGGGCTACTTTTAAACTGACCTCAGGCTTCAGCAGTGCACACATGCAAGCGCAGAAAAGGCTGCTGGCCTCTAAACTGCCATGCCTTATTATATTCTAGGGACTTAAAAGTAGTTCTAATCCCCCTGCCCTATTATGTACTAGGGCCTTATAGGAGAGGTCATGCCAATCATAGGGGTACCCTAACCCATAGTGCACCCTAGTGTATGTAGGTGTTTTCACTGTATTTTTAAGTGCCTCTTTCAGAATAGCACTGGCTGTTTAGGCAGAGGCCAGGGTCAGTCAGTCAGGTACCACCAGTACCAGTCAACAAAAAGTTGGGGAGTGCCCAGGGCGGCTTTGCAACACTAGAGAAACACAAACTCAGAATGTAAAACATAACACCATGGTGGGGGGGTTCTCTTCAATAATCAGAATTGATTTCTATCCTAATGAACCCATTTTCCAACATTAGGATAGGGAAAGACTGGGGAAAAATCATAATGTTCTAATCTATACATTGAAGTTTTTATGCAGCTCTTTGATGACGGTTAATAGCTCACTGTTCAATGTTAGGATTTTAACTTATAAACTTCAAATACCAAAAAAATATCTCAGACAAAAGCAGTAACTCACTGACCTTTTGAATTAAAACTTTCACTAGACAAGCCTTCGATCTCTCTCAAAAAAAGAACATTAATCACCAAAGTTATCTTCACATTTTTATTGTTGCCTGAAAATTGCTGGAGACCAGGAATGCAGCAGCAGGTACTTTTCAAACCATATTGCACTTGCAAACACGACGCCCCCACCCTAAGTCAGTGGCCTTTGTTTGCTTTGTGCATTAAGATGCAAGATTCATATATATGTTTTTTTTAATCATTTGGTCTCATTACTATATGAATGTAAATAACAATAAAGCATACATGCAAACTGTGACTACATGCCTGCTTTTCTCAATATTTCACTTCGAAAGTATGCAATTGTATTTGTTTAATGGGCGGTGATTTGTATAGGGTCACTGGAAAGTGCACAAGGTTGTCCCTGCCCCCCCCCCCCCCCCCCCCCCCAGAATTTTAGTGTCTCCTACGCCCCTGCCCTGGAGTTCCTATAGCGTACAACACAGTCAAGCCACAAACTCAGAACGCACAGATTAAAGGTGGGTCAGGAATAATTAGATGCGGCCTGCTTTCCCCGGAGGCGACAATTTACCCGCGCCTGCGAGAGGCGTGAAAACCCAGGAGCACTCACTATCTCAGCCGTGCAGGACACGGCTAACGCCTTCTCCAAAGGGCGCACTTAGGGGCAGCGAGGGACTAAACTCGGCCAAGAAACGAAGACAGCACTGCAAGCACAGACCAGACTCTAGGGAGCATTACTATATCCCGGAGCTTCTAGGCGGAGATCATACGCAACTAACATTAAGCGAGGGCTCGCACCGACGGCAGTGGGAAGCGGGAAAACCGAAAGGCCGAGCGTGGAAGCTACTCCCGCAGGCAGGCAGCGGCGACTACTGTCCACCCCACTGTAGCATTGGTGATACAGCCAGGCGATCCTGACGCTATGGGAGGAAAAGGCCAACGCGCGACGCAACTTAATAAGTTCGAGAAATATGCCTATCACAAAGATCAATCACCTGCCCCAGAGACACAGACGGGCTGCGGTGATGGCTCACAGTCCGCGAAACCTAAAGAGGTAACCCTGCAGTACATAATAGCCACCCTAAACCAGATGCAAACGTCAATTGGCACTATATCCCCTGACATTACACTACTGCCTGCGGATGTTTCCAAGATAAGTACGAGACTGACAGAGATCGAATCAACCACGGCGGCTCTCTCCACCGACACAGCGGCATTGCAGCGACAAGTCCGACATCTGTCACAAAAGAATTGGACAAACTTGAAAGTAGTATTAACCATCACAACTATTTTTCCTATGTTGATAACCTATCCCCTAAAGAAAGACTAGCCCTTAAACAACTCAGGTCAGACCAAACCATCATTATAAGGCCGGCAGACAAGGGAGGCAACATTGTTGTGATGACAAGGGAATATTATGACAATGAGATTGAGTCAACTCAGGAATGTACTGTGGTATAAGAAACTATCTAATAATCCGGTGTTTGAAATTAAGAGATTGATTAATGGCCAACTAAAGAAGTGGAATACGGTGGTTTTGCTTAATGAGGATGAGTACCGGTACCTCCTAATAGACAGACCAAGATATCCCTGTCTCTATACTGTACTGAAAATTCATAAGGATGCTGTTGCCCCCCCAGGGAGGCCAATAGTGTCTGGAATTGGAGGGCCGACAGAACGAATTTCAGAGTTGGTAGATACCTTTCTTCAACCATTTATAGAGAACTTACCATCTACAATTAGAGACACAAAACATATTCTTAACACCATCACTCATATTGTTTGGGATGAGTCAATGATACTCGTTACTCTAGATGTGGTGTCTCTGTACACTAATATCTTACACGAACAGGGGTTGTCAGCATTGCGCCACTTTCTTTACCAAAGACCGGTGGAATTTCTGGAACACTTAGAAATGATCATAACCATGTCGCGAATGATTCTTGAACACAATGTGTTTTTATACGAAGGTGAATGGTACCAACAGATATGCGGTACCGCGATGGAGTCCAGTTTTGCGCCGTCCTTTGCCTGTCTCTTCATGGGATGGTTTGAGGCGGCGCACATCTGGGGCCCACCTGGGGCGGCTTGGCATAATTACATCCTGTTTTTTGGGCGGTATATTGGCGATTGTCTTTTAATTTGGACAGGTAATATGGAAGAACTACATAGTAAAACAACCTGTTCAATATGAAATTTACTATGACATATAATGTTGAAAAAATTGTTTTCTTGGATGTTGAACTATTTATAGAAAACAATAAGATCAATAGCAGAATGTACAGAAAAGAGACTGCTTGTAACTCTATACTACATGCGGCGAGTGCCCACCCCAAGACTCAGATTAATTCCATCCCATTTGGGGAATTTCATAGAGCACGCAGGAACTGTAGCAATGACTGATTTCAATAGATGTGCCTTAGATATGGAAAAGAGGTTTACTGATCGTGGCTATGATGTCCAGGTAATTGCACACGCTAAAAGAAGGGCTTGTGCCCTTATAAGAAATGACACACTTAAACCACGTCCCCCTAAGACCTTGAGAACACGCGAGCCAGTGAGAATGATCACTAATTACCATCCCTGGTCACATAAAATATACAATATTCTTAAATCTCATTGGAAACTCCTTACAACAGACACAGATCTGAATAAACATTTAACCAAGTGTCCAAGCATAACATATCGTAAGGGAATCACTTTTCGTAATATGGTTAGCCCCAGTTACCCTAAGAGTAATAAAGATAACTTGACTTGGCTGCAAAAGAATAATTTGGGCTTCCACAAATGTGGAGATTGTAGTATGTGCAAATATGCTCTTACAGGCACTAGAGATTTTCAATATAATGGTTCAAAGAGATTCTTTATCAATCATTATATAAATTGCAATACCAAATTTGTAATATATGTAATTATATGCAAATGTACTATGATCTATGTGGGAAGCACCATTAGGAATCTAAAGGTGCGAATTTCAGAACATTTCAGAGCTTTAAAAAACATGGATGACAGATATCCAATTGTTCATCATGCTTTGGAATGTCCGGAACAAAATAAACACTTGTCGTTTAAATTTCATGCTATCGGGACAGTGCCAGCTGATATAAGGGGCGGCAATTGAGAATTAAGATTACGCCAGATGGAGGCACGTTGGATCTTGAAACTGCATGCGGTGGACAAGGGAATCAATATTGATAATGAACTGCAATACTTTCTGGGGTTGTAATCTTGTTGGGAATATAGTTCCTCTTCCTGTTATGAACATGTCAATTTGGTTGCCAACTGTATGTGCTTCATGTCTCATTACTAAAACGTTTGAATATGCACTAGTTTCATATTATGACCAGATATATGGCTTAATGAGTTTTTTGCCTACTTGTACCCCTTTGGGTTTTCCCTTTTCCTTCTCTCTTAGTTGACCTAAATTAGCCACTTCACCTTATTTACTTTATTAATCTCTATTTTATTTCTTACTTTTGTTTCTATATATTTACTTACACTTTACTTTCTTTAAATATTTAGTTCATGTGCACTTTTATTAATATTACCTTATTCTATATATTCACAACAATGATAACAAGATGGCACTGACAATGTAAGTGCTAGTCCGTCAAGTTAGATCACTTTATAGTACATTTTTTCGCTGACTCTTCTACTTTTGATAGGTTAGATCAGAACAGTCCCCTACCAATATGAGATACTTGGTTAAATGAACTCCGGTATCTTGCACTTCACTTCGTTTTTTTTCTTAATTATTTTCCTTCACAATATATCTTTAATATACTCTATATACATACTTTGTTTTTTCCCTAATATATTTCCTCCTTTTTTAGCCCCTTTACGCTATTAAACATTATTTGTGTGTTCATATGGAGTCACTTCAAAATGGAGCCATTTTTGTTAGGTTTACCTATACCTTTTGGTTACTCTTTAGTCCATTGTCTATTTCCATACCCCTAGTGGGACTATTTAAGCCCGTTACAATATGGCGCGCGGGTTGCACGCCGTGGTTCGAGCGAGAGATCCAGACTGCGGATTTCAGCAAGCCAGTACAAGGTAAACGCTGCTGTTCTCTGTGTAGGTTATCTAGTCTAGCAAGAGGGCATTTGTCCCGTTAGACGAACGTATATTAGCCGTTATTTTCGGTAATTTGGCTTGTTTAACTCATCGCTTTTTACTTAACTCTTAGTAATGGACTTCATGCTAGTAGACCCTAGACCGTTGATATTACCTTAAGCTAGATAAATGTATTAATAGCTTATGTGTACATTGAGTTGTGATATTTCTCGTTGACGAATGTCGTTATAATTAATGCAGCTTACACAGTGATGTATACTTTTATTTCGTTTACCCCGCTATTAGATTCTCTAATATCTTAGACAGTACGTTACGATGCAATAGTGTAATATTTATGCACAGAACCAGGTGCAGTATTAACAGCTTTTTGAGACTACTTCCTTTTTCATTATACTCATTAGGATATTTGGCGACGATATTGCCTTAATATTAGAAGTCTTTAACTTTGGAATCTGATGACGACTTTTCGTAGCAACCCATCTACTTTACTCTCAAGTTACACGCGTTTTCTCAGATTATAGATTGGATTTTATTAACTATTTAGATTAGCTCGTGTAATAAGCTTTAGTACTATGCTAATTTAAATTTACCAAGCATTTTATTACGAACTATAATGCTATTTGGTTACATGAATTTTGGATGTTCGTTGTTATTCTATCAAGTACTGTCTTTAGTTAGGATATGCTTACATGATTCACTACGTCCTCTGACCCTACAGGGATAGAAGACTGTTTGTTCACTTCACTCTTCGATATTTGTTTGTTCGAGTGGGTAAGTGTTGTACTCATGTACACATCACTTTTCTCTGCACTGATGCATGGTTACTGATCTAGAGTATTGCCGGTTAACTTTAGCCTGCAATCTGTTTGACGTTCCCCTTTGAAGTTTCACTACCAGGGACTGTATGTTACTTTCCATGAGTATTTTCGTTACTCATGTTCATCTATATATATATATCCTTTCCGTTATATATATATTTTTTTTTCGAAACATTTTTTATCGTTATCTTTTTCGTCTTTTTACTTACTGGCACTGAATTACGGGTGTATGGTGATATGTTTCTCTGTTATACAGAATAATTTCTCTAATGACTAATTCACTGTTGTTTTTTTCTGCTATATGGAGTGCATGATGCACATATTTGGTTATCTCCCCTCTTTGTTCCCTTCTGCCTTTTCGGTTGAAATTTAATCACGAGGACGTTTTTCACTCTTAATATCTTTATTGCAATAGGTTGTTCTTTTGTATATATCAATGTACAAATTTGGCTTTTTTCTAATTGTGCAACTAATCAGTAATAATGTACACATGTGGTGAGGGAATAAGTCATGCTCTTAGTAATAACCACATGTGTATAATTTTGAATTATGTAATACAATGTAGCCTATCCTTTGTTTCTAGCCCTGATGAAGTCCTGGGCTGACAGCCATAAGGACGAAACACGTGTTGGCGTTGTTCGAAGGCTTTGTTTGAAGGCACAAGCTTGAACCATATGTATAAGGATAAGAAATACATGAAACACGATTGAATTAAAAGAAGAAGAAACTATTATATTACGGACATTTTGTTTTTTACGGGATTCTCGATACATGAGCTGCTCTGCTCGGTTTGCCTCATTCTAATCGACATCTGGAACTAGCGCATAAGTAAATGGAGGCTAAGCTTGACGACCAGGAAGGCCACTCACGACGCAATAATGTACGCCTGGTATGGGTGCCGGAAAGTGTGAAGGGACCCGCTCTTGACCTCTTCGTGGAAGACCTTGTCAAAACCCAACTACAACCACGTGGGCTATCCAGCTTCTTCTCAGTGGAACGGGCCCACCAAGTGCCTGGCGGGAAACCCCTGCCAGGCGCCCCACCCAGACCCATACTGGCACGTATATTTAATTTACGTGACCGGGACACAATTCTACAGGCGACACTTATTGCGCCCCCCATACAGGTGGACAACTGGACAGTAACGCTATATCCGGATTACACGGCGACCGTGACAAAGCAACAGCGGGACTTCTTGGAAGTTAAGAAAGAACTGCACAAGCGAGACCTCAAATACGCAGTGCTCTTCCTGGCAAAATTGAGAGTTGAGGCGGAAGGAAAAACTTGTTTTTTTACATCACCGCAGGAAGCCCACGACTGGCTAGAGGGATGGCATCAGGCCACGGGGCCCACACGACAGAGACAGAGACAACTAACCAAGAGATTGGGAGCATCGGGAGCGCCAGAGATGGAAGCATCGGGTGGCATGCCGACACAGACTGTGACCGAAGATTCAGAGTAAAGTCACGTATGCCAGGCCAGTGAAATGAGAAAAGAAGCACCCCCACAGTAACGACGCTTGAAGACCTGACAACACCATACTTGGTGGCTGAAACGCGGCAGATCCGGACTCACTGAGCATACACACTGATTTCACCAGTACCAATGATTTTAGTGCCAGTAAAAGTGAACTCTGTGTATTAGGCCATAGGTACAGTATAGGCCGAAGTGAGAGACCACGGAAGATCGCAAAACAGCTCTCCCCCCCCCCCCCCTCACGCAAGTACAAAGTTCCGGGGATTAAGCACCCTGCTAAGTTGGGATGGCGGGTAGTTCAAAGTCCGCCGTGCAGGCAGTTAGGGAGGAGGGAGTAGGGTAGGGTTCAGTTAAAGGGGTTTTTGTTTGATTCATTTTTGATGCATAGTGTTGGACAGAAAGGCATATGAATTGGCATTATGACGTACACATTGCAAGACACCCTCGATTTCTACATAGAGGCGGTTCTAGGTGGCGCACATGTATGTACCCATGGCAGTTACAAACTCACAGACCCCGGGCACTAAGAGGATATCTGCCCCCCCCTGACTGTGATGTCCTGGAACGTAAATGGGCTGGGGGATAAGATAAAAAGGGGACTGGTTCTTCAGTATATCAAGCGTAAGGGTCCAGCGGTGGCACTGTTACAAGAATCACATCTGACGGGCCTAGATAGATGGGGCTACAAAATGACAATGCACTCAGAATTTAACTCGTGGTCGAGAGGAGTTGTAATCCTGACCCAGAAGCGCTACCGCTTGATACTAACTGGATCCTGGACAGACGACCAAGAGAGATTTGCAGCGATATCATGCCAATGGGAAGGGAGGCATTATAATATAATCTCAAGTCTATGTCCCACCTACAATACATCAATCAACCTTCCCGGCTCTGGGGAAATTCCTGTTATCACTCCTGCAGGGAGAACTCATCATAGGGGGTGACTTTAACACTACAATCGATGCATCCATAGATAGAAAACCCCCCAAGGATTCCAGCAGCTCCAATCTCAAGTTAACGGACTTTGTTATGCAATTGGCCTCACAGATGTATGGAGAGCCTGAAACCCACAGGAACTCCAATATACCTTGCACTCAGGGCCCCCCAATAGTCTTTCAAGAATAGACTACATATTTACATTGGCAGCAGGGATGGAGCGGGTACTAGATATAACACATTTGCCCATGGGGTATATCGGACCACTCACCAGTGCTAATTACCTATGCAAACTATATCCCGGGAAGATGCCAACTATTTCCGCTCCACTCCGGATATTTAAAAAACAAAGTGATTAGGAAGGGCCTGAATGCATCCATGAAACAATATTTTGCGGAGAATAAACACTCGGTGCCCTCTCCAACGACTCTATGGGAGGCATACAAAACAGTCCTACGCGGCCAGGCAATCTCACTAGTTGCAAATCACAAAAAGGTAGAGCAACAACAGGTCAAGGCGCAAGAGCAGAAGGTAGCACAAGCAGAGGCAGACCACGCCACAGACATTACTGATGATATAACACATGGGCTACATGTAGCTCAACAAGAATATAAGGCCTTCACATGGGAGGTAGCGAAATCCAAACTCACTACCATGCAACATACTATTTACGAACAAGGAGATAAAGCAGGCAAGCTCCTAGCTTGGCTAGACAAAAAGGAAAGGGTCAACAGATGGACAGCACACCTTCAAGTGGAGCCTGGAATCGTGACCTCAGACCCCCAACAAATTGTTGACATAGTAGCGACCCATTATGAGAAAATATACACGCCATTAGCCACAAATATGATAGAAGAAAATCTAGCCTTTTTAAAAGAAATACAAATGCCTACATTATCTAATACCGCAACCCAAACACTGGAGGAGGATCTGACCCAAGATGAACTCTTACGAGCGACAGGCACCCTACATACAGGTAAGGCCCTGGGACCTAATGGTATTCCAGTAGAATTTTACAAAAAATCAGCCAATAACCTCGTGCTGTACCTGCTTAATATGTACGAAGACAGTCTGATAAAAGGAGAGCTCTCCAGAGATCAGCGCCTGGCAACAATAGTCGCAATCCATAAGCCGGGTAAAGCGCCGCAGGACTGCATGACATATAGGCCGATATCCCTAATAAATGCTGAAGCGAAAATATTTGCTAAAGCGTTAGCACTGTGATTACAACCATATCTCGGAACGGTGATCCACCCGGACCAATCCGGCTTTATGCCAAACCGTAATACGGCACTGAATCTCAGGCGGCTCCATAATGTTATGGTGCGTAGACGAAGAGGCCATAATTATGTCTCTGGATGCACGTATGGCGTTCGACATGGTCGAATGGCCATTTCTTTTCGCAGTCCTTCGCCACATGGGGTTTGGCCCCAAGTTCTGCCGATGGGTGAAACTGCTTTACACTAAACCCATGGCACAAGTGGTGGCAAATGGACGCATCTTGGCTGACTTCCCCCTGGGTAAGGGGAAAAGACAGGACTGCCTCCTGTCACCGCACCTATTTGCAATAGTACTAGAACCACTGGCGGCATGGATACAGCAAGATCCGGTTATCCATGGTCTTAAATGGACTATGGGGTTGGAAGATTGCATCTTGCTATATGCGGACGATGTGTTGCTATACTTGGCTTCACCTTCGCGCTCTCTTAACTGCCTGTTGGATATATGTGCGGCGTATGGGCGAGTTTCAGGCTAAACAATAAACTGGGCGAAATCCCTCATCTTTATACTTCATGGCCCCC
Organism: Triturus cristatus; assembly: GCF_964204655.1. Classification (NCBI taxonomy): domain Eukaryota; kingdom Metazoa; phylum Chordata; class Amphibia; order Caudata; family Salamandridae; genus Triturus; species Triturus cristatus. The sequence goes on along the minus strand of NC_140590.1, from coordinate 656,343,894 downwards.
CGTGACTCCCACGAAAATGCAAAATACAGGTAGCCGACAAGGGATTCAAATATCTCGGCATTTATATAACGCATCAAGACACTCACTTCATTGAAGAAAACCATGCGGCATCCCTTGGCGTGTTTTCGTCGAGATGCCAGCCACTGGCGATCGCTACCACTCACACTACTGGGTAGGGCAGCCCTCTTTAAGATGATGGCTCTCCCCAGATTCCTATATGTCTTACAAAACACACCATTCCCAGTACCCGCGGCATACTTCACTGCGATAAACACCGAAGTAAATAAGCTACTGTGGGATGGAAGATCAGCCCGTATAGCTATGTATAAACTAGTAAAGAGCTGGTACGACGGGGGTATCGCCCTCCCTAATATAAAAACATACTACTGGGCATCCCAACTTGCGGTGATAAACCAGTGGCTACATGCACTACAAGATGAACCGGCTTATCGCATGGACAGGCATCTCCTAGGGACAGACTGGATGATGAGGGCGCTATATAATTTCCGTCATGCACTCATGGCATTGATTCCACCGGGCACACAACTGCCGGAGTCCTCGCCCCATGAAGACAAATTACTTACAGACCACATAACTAAAAAAGCCATATCGCTAACGTACAAGAAAATAGTAAACAACCAGCCAGACCCCACGACGGTCCTTAAATTAAGATGGGAGGCTGAACTGGGAGATTTGGATGAAGCGGACTGGAAGGAAGCAATTGCATCCTCCAAAGAAGTAGCGATCCCCTCTAAACTAAAACTAATTCAACTAAAGATTTTACACCGCACCTACTATACACGAATATTGATGCACAAACTAGGCAATGCAGATACAACACTCTGCCTATGACAGTGCGGCGCGCCAGGCACGTTTTGGCACACACTCTGGCAATGCTCAGAAATTACATCCTACTGGGAGGCGATCATGCACATGGCTTCCCAAGTTACGGGGGTGATGATTCAACCTGAACCAAAGAGATGTCTGCTTAATATTTGGGAACCCACAGATCTTAACTATGCGGCTCAGGATTGGGTGGAATTGGGTATGAAAATAGTGAAAAGAAATATAGCGCAGCTCTGGGGCTCCAGATCAACCCCTACCCTTCGACGATGGTGCCAGGACATGGACGGTGTAATGATAACGGAAAAAGCAGTATATCTGCACAGGGGATGCCCTAAAAAATGGACCCGGGTATGGGAAAAGTGGAATAATTTTCGGGGCAATATCTGTGAACCCCCACAAGCGGAATCACTATCAGAGGACAGTGACTAGTTACTAAAATGAGAACATTTACTTGTACAGTTAATATTGATGTTGACAATTATGAGGGCGCAAAAGAAAACCCTAGATGTGCAATGTCGAAACTAAAATACAATGTTAATCTGATGTTCTAAACCATAATGTATGCATTAATGACTATTCAATGTAATGAATCACTGTTTTATAACACAAAATGCCAATAAGTGTGATTTCTTTCAAAGGTGGGAAGAGTGATTGATCACTGCCACATCCCCGTTCTCCCAGTTTGGTGAGGGCATAGACAGTGCTTTAAATGGACTGGTCTTCACCGGTTTTGAGTACTGGCGCTACTAAATTTTCCCCTTTTGAGGGCTGGACCTTCTCCTAGCCGGGAAGAGTACCAGTAATCGGAGTAGCAGCAGGTATTCTTTAATCAGTTTAGGTGTATGTATTGTATTGTAATTGCATTTATACAACGCTTACTACTCCGGACGAGATATCGAAGCACTTTTTCGGGGAGTAGCAAGCTACTCCGGAACCCATAAAGCATTAGTGTTGAATTAGTATAGTGAAATATGAAAGTAATTTGAGTGGTGGATATTAGTCAGTTATTTGGATTGAGAAGGATAGCGGACGGATAAAATAGGGAAAAAGGTTTGTATTTATATAGCGCTTGTTACCCCTGATGAGGTGTTGAAGTGCTTTTTCGGCGAGTAGCACGCTACTCTGGGACCCATAGCGGATTCGTGCTGAATTAGTATAGTGAAATATGAAATTTGAGAAGTGGACATGTTAGTCTGATATTTTGATTGAAAGGATAGTGGAGCGATAGAAGAGTGAATGATTTAGATTTTTGTTCTGTTTGTTTTGGAAGTCATAGCAGTAGGAGGCGGTTTGGGATGAGTAAAAAGGGATGTGGAGGGGAAGCGTCAGAGGGAGGAGTTTAGAAAGGCTTGTTTTGGGAAAATCAGTATAGTAAAGAGGTGTCAGATGATGCAAGGAGGGTAGAGTAGGAGAGAGTCTAGACAGGATTATTTTGGGGATGATAGTAGCTGTATGGGGTTTGGGATGAATGGGAGAGTTGATGTAGAGGATATATTGATAGAGATATAGGGTGAGAAATAGGGTAGTGCATTGGAAAGAGTAGTAGAAAGAGGTTTGAGAGGAGTCAGAGAGTTGAGGTAGAAGATGTACTGAGAGGTAAAGGGTGAGAATAGGGTAGTGCATAGGATATGCTGAATTAGAAGAAGAAAGTAATAAATATATAGATCCATAAGTGCATGAAAAGTATATAGATGCATAAAGGAAGTAAGTATATGTAGATGAAAGATATTGATAGATGTGTAGGATGAGAAATAGGGTAGTGCATTGGGAAAAGTACTAGATCGAGGTTTGAGACGAGTCAGAGAGTTGAGGTAGAGGATATATTGAGAGAGTTATAGGGTGAGAAATAGGGTATTGCATTGTATGCTTTTTTGGAGAAAGGTAATAAATATATAGATCCAAGTACATGGAAGGTATATAGATGCATAAAGTAGGTATGTATATGTAGATTAAAGATGCATTAGATAAACTCTGGTTTTCAAGTGTTGTACTTAAAAATGTATTTATTTATTTAAACAATTATTCTGCATGTTTATAGAAAGCAATACACATATATAGGTACATATCTATAATACAAATAATGTTTATATACAGAGTGATATGCTGTATATTTCTGTTTGCGTATGGTGCTTATGTGGGGAAGAGCCAATTCTTGAGTAGTTTTCTGAGGATAAGGTGGTTGTCCGTGGATCTTATGTTGGGGATAAAGAGTTCCATAGTTTGGCTGCTTGAACAGAGAAGGATGTGCCACCCATGTTTTTTTTCTTGTATCTTGGGATTTTGAGGCGAGGTGCCACTCTAGAGCGTATCATAACACAAGAGGTGCTGTTATGCTGCTGACAAGTTTGTAACCACACTGAGCCTCAGGGTAGCCCTATACTGAGTTGATGTTACAGAATCCAGCAGTGCTCATTTGAATCATCTCAGGGTGGCCAGGGGTTGGAGAGGGCCTGCATCACACAGTGATTGACAGTTCAGGGTCTAATTAGCCAGGCCGGACTGGCTGTACCTGGCATCGGGCGTTTCGCTGGGAGGCTGGGGGGGAAGAGGGGCAGCTTTGTTACGGGGGCATTTTTGTAGCAGTGCAGCTGTTTTGAAAGCACCCTCTGCTGAGTTCTTTGTACATCCAGTAGTTTGCAGACAACAATAAAGGTGTCAAAATAACTCTGGTGATTAATGTACCTGCTGCATAGAGATCAGAGTTTTGTCTAGTGTCTTGACTCATCTAAGGTAGCGCAGAGGGTTCATATTCCTGCTGCAAAGATAATGCACTATACAGCTCACAGAACAGTATTTTAGGTGCATAGCTTAGTGGGTTACTGCTTTTGCCACAGAGACCCTTTTGGTACTGTGCAGTTCATAAGTTACAAACATGATCTAGCACAATGAGCTGTGAAGTGCCATCAAAGAGCTGCATGCAAACTACAAGGTACAGGTTGAAAAGTTATGTTTTTTTCCAAGTCTATCATTATCCTAATGTTACTTAAAAGGGTTTGTTTGGGTAGAAATAAATTCTTGTTAGCAAAGCCCACCCTAATACTGTGTTACGTTCGGAATCCTGGGTTTGTGCTTCTCCAGACCAAAAAATGCCTACCAGTATGGATGACATGAATCCTACACCTTCTAATCCTTTGTCTTATGCAACATTTTCTATACACTGATTTACACACAAATTATTCATTGTCACCCTATATTGGAATGAGAGGCGCTATAAACAAATGAAATACATATGAGGGAGGGGCTATGGAGAGATGATGGGTACTGTTGGAGGGTGATAATGAGAGAATCACTTAGGAGCCCCAAAGTTTGCTGAATCCTGGTGCTTTCTAGGGACATCATTTACTATGCTTTAAAAGTTAATACAATTTAATATATAATGAAAAATGTGTTGCAGAATGTGCCATTTTGGCCCAAATTTTCACCCAAACCCCCTTGTAGTGGCCAGGCTCACTCACTGCACTCATTATGAACTGTAAGGGGGGCCAATCCGACTAAATTTGTCAGGGCTGCTTTTGGATCCCTGGCCGGGCCTGCTAATTAGGCCCTGTGCAGTCAATCATGGCCGGGCCTGCTAATTAGGCCCTGTAAAGTCAATAACACTGAGTGTGTGATGCAGACATGTGTCCGCCACGTCTTACAACACACATGAAATCATGACAATGATGTGGTGAGCGGGCTTCTGTGTAGCCAGAGTTGGGAATGATGTGACAAAGACAGTGAATGAAGGTGCAATTTGAAGGGCCCAGGAGTGTGAATTTACTTAAAATAATAAACAACTCAAATGACGTGTCTGTAAATGACTGAGTGTGCAAGAGCCTGCATTGTGTATGCATGCATGCCTGAGGTATGTGCAAGTGTTGCGTCATGTCCTCCACTGGCAAAATGCTATCTGTGCCAAAACCTAGCCTCACACTCCCTCCATCAGCCTCTGAAGACCAATGGGGCCGGTCAGGGAAAGGTAGACCAGTAGAGTTGGTTGTGGTGGGCAATATTTGGTGTGGGAGGATGCATGATGTAAAAGTAGTAGCGCAATGGCAGCACTCTCATGAGGAAGAGTTGTTGTCATTTGGTCCAATACAGATATGGATTCACTTAGCTCGTCATTTAGATTGACTGAATGAACTGGAAACTTTTAAAGACATACCTGGAGCACCTACAAGAGCAAATGGATGAGCTGGAAGGAAGTGCCTAGAAAATGTGTTGAGGGGTGAGGCCGAGACACGAGGGCCTGGGTACAATTAGCCTTGTGGCTCAGTGGTGGTTGCTATGTAGAATAAAACTAGCCAATGGGCTCTTTATTGCCCCCTGCCTCTCTTTACCTTGCCTTGAAAGGCACGTCAATCACACAGAACCACCCTCCATGCTTTCCTTGCAGTGCATGCAAACTGATGAATCAGTGAGGGGTACGCTCTTTTCGAACAGCATGAATGCTAGGCACTTCTGCTTTTGGTGTGCACGTGTAGTTACAGGAAACCTAAGTTAACCCAAGTTGCGACTACACCTGCGTACACGGTAGAAAACAGCCAGTTTAGTACTTTTTGCTGTAAAAGGAGAGCACACCGCAATGGACATGGCAGGCACATTCTCATGTACTACTTGCTGTACTCTTGTATTCACTGTATATGGACTTTGTCATGGTGATAGTGGTAGGTCTCTGGGCAAATTATTTCTTATTTTTCTAAGCCAATTCTGCCCGCAAGAAGTGATTTTTGTGCCACAGAGCAGGGCAGAATGGGTGAATGAAAGAGGGCAATAAAGGGAAAGGATTGCCCCATATTGTTTTCAATCAGCCATGAAAAGATACAGATGCAAAGACAGGGGGAGGTGGAATGGGGGGGGAATAGGACAGAGGGAAATGGCAGGAGATAAGAAGATGGTCACTGGCCAGTAATGGGCAGTGCACAGTGATACAGGTTACAGAGGTATGAGAGAGAAAGGGAAAGTTGGCAAGGGAAGGGGTGAGACATGAGACGAAAGAGGAACTTGGCAAGTGAAATATGGGGAACAAAATCGAAGAGAGTCGACAGAGAAAGGTAAGAGAAACATAAGAAAGAGATGACAATGTGAATGAGAAAGAGGAAAGGAGTCTAGGGAAGAGCCTGAGATGATAGCGACAAAGGGGAGAATAGCGCTAGTATCCTCCAGCAAAAGTCAATTAAAATCTGATATGTTATCATGCATACTTTTACATACTGTAAAGGACAGCTACCAAAAAGGGTGGACATAATCTTGATATTATTAAACAATTGTTTTCTTTGCAATGTATAGCATTTAATACCACACTTGTTCTCCATCTAAGTAAGATAAATATCAGATGTTATATTACCTAATTTTGCTGGTACTCAATTTACCAATATTTGATCTCAATCACATTAAATTTGTGCCTTTTACACCCACTCTTTAACCCCGCCCCCAAATGGCATCCCTACTGTACTGCTCATTTGAGTGAGTATCTGCTTTTATTTATTCCCCCATGGAGAAAAAAAGTGTGCTAGGGTGATGCCATTCCACTGTGCAGAGTTCCCCACTATTTGAACCAGCACCGTCTGGTTGGCTGAAGGAATGCCCCTAGCCAGACCGACCTAACGCTTCCGTCAAGGGAAGGTGATCACACTCACTGTATAACCCATGCTCACCCTTGGGTAGCATGGCACTCAACAGTCAAGCTCACTACAGAGGCAATGTGTAAAGCAAAGGCACAGCAGCCACTCGCGATAAATGCACTGAGCGTCTCAAAAGATACTTCACACAGGATGTATGTAAAAACATTTATATTCAACACATATTCAATCATTATAACACAACCATCATATACTTTTGGGCATAAAACACATTTTTACTAATATTATTAGCAGTACTAGACCCACTCGTATTGTTATGATTTCACTAGGATGCACACTTATGCGGTGCACGATTTCAAGATTATGTACTGAAAGGAAGACAGCAATAGGTATTGTAAGCAGCTTCTTTAATTACGACCAGCATCACAGTCAACCCGGCAGCAACTGCCGTCATTATCCATTCTGCGTTCCATGCAAGGAACATTGATAACATAATGCCACGAGGACAAAGACAGACTAACTCCCAACACACACCACCCCCTCACATTGCATAAACAATTGCTAAAACCCATCCTGAAAATACTGCCCTCCCACCACATAAGTAAATACTATCACCCACCCATACATAAAGATAACAAAACTAATCACAAAATAAGGAGAAACTAAAATCTAATATAATCCTGAAATTTGGTGGGAGGAGACCTAGTTCTTAAAAGACTTTGTCGGGGAACAACGTTATTGCCGGGTGCAGAATTCACCGGAATAGTAACCCCAGTAGGCACAGTCACACAAGGAGTGCTAACACCAAATTTGTTTTTCACAAACTCAACTTTTGACTTAGGCACCACAGAGACAGCAGACTTGTTCCAAACTTTCCCATTTTCCAGCACAACAACATGATCTCTCACCTCTCTGACTTTAACAGGAGCAGAAAACCGAGAAAAACCCTTGCGAACAAGCACAGGTTTCTTAATCCTTACCCAGTCTCCTTGGCACACCGGAGATACTCTGGCACTTTCAGATGCATACTTGGCTTGAACCGCAGCTCTGACGTCTGCCACCTTCCTTAATTTTTGTAAATCCACTGCCTTCCTTAACATCCAGTCTTTATTCAGCTTGGAACCTGCTACTATAGCTCTAAGCAAAGTGAAGGGAGACATTCCAGTACTAGAGTGAGAAGTAGTTCTCATTGCCCATAGCATGTCAGAGATAGCTACCTTCCAGTGAAAACCATTTATGGAGGCCAACTGTAATTGGTCATTGATCACACGGTTAAGGCGTTCAACTAGACCGTTACTACAAGGATGATAAAGAGAGGTGAGAATATGTTTGATGCCATGCGTTTTGAGAAAATCCTGCATCTCAGCAGACACCAGCTGAGTGCCGTTGTCAGTTACCAATTCCTCCGGGAATCCCTCCTGAAGAAAAACATCTTCGAAAAAATTGATAATAGTAGAGGAAATGATTCCTTCCACAAACCTAACTCATGGCCATTTAGACATATAGTCAATTAAAACCAGAGCATACTTAGGAGAACTCCCAAGGCCACTGAATGGACCTGCCACATCAAAAGCTAGTTTGCACCAAGGTGATTCTTTGACAGGAATGGGACTGATAGAAGATGGACAGGTCACTTGAGTTTTGTCGCTCAATACACATGCACCACAATCACAAACACAGTGTTCAATGGACCTATCAACACCCGGCCACCAAAAGTCTTCCCTTAACCTCCGCTTCATGGCACGAATGCCTAAATGACCTTCGTGGGCTGAATCCAAAACTTTTTTACGGAGTGATCTACCTCTGCGCAAAATTCCATCAACCAGGGACAACTCATCACTGACCCTCCTGAAAGGAATTAACTCGGAAGGAAGAACAGTACTATTGGGCCAGCCCTGAGCTACGAAATTTATCACCTTACTAATCTCAACATCCTCAGAGATGGCAAGCTTCCAATCAACTTCAGATAAGGCGGCTCCAGTATCAGCTATAGTGCTGACAGCACACACCGTTTCTAAACGATCACTTTCAGGTTCGAAATCATTCTCAGTAAGAGGCAACCTTGATAAGCAATCAGCCACACAATTTTTTACACCAGCCACATACTCTAGACGGTAATTAAATTCATTGAGTCTGTACTGCCATTTGGCAATGCGAGGCGTGGCCCTTCCCCCACCCTTGGTGGTAAAAAGATCCACCAAAGGTTTGTGGTCAGTCCTGAGAACCAATTCATTGCCCCACAAAAAAATTGCGGAAATACTGCACTCCCCACCATAGAGCTAAAGCTTCCTTTTCAATAGTGGAATAGGTCCCTTCGGCACCCCGGAGCGTTTTGGAGGCAAAAGCAATGATTTCTTCCCTATTGTCCGATCTTTTTTGCATAAGAACAGCCCCAAGACCCACATTGCTAGCATCGGTGGAGACAATGCATCGATCGTTGATGTTGAACAGTTTGAGTAGACGTGCCTGCACAATTGCTTCTTTCAACAGCTTGAAATCACACGCACACTGTTCAGACCATAAATATTTCACATTTTTCTTCAGAAGACCACGCAGACAGTTCTATCAGAAAAATTAGCTACAAATTTTGCGTAGTACTCAACTAACCCCAGGAAGGAACGTAGTTGGTCTTTGTTCTGAGGTTCAGGTACATTTTGGATGGCATCTAGAAGCTTCATCTTGGGTTCAACTCCTCTTGCAGAAATTTGATGACCCACATAATCCACCCCTTCCTGAAGAAATTTACATTTGTCTTTCCTTAATGTTAGCCCACTAGACTTAACAATTTCTAATACTTGCTTGACTCGGACATTGTGCTCTTGTACGGTTTTTCCGTGAATAAGAATGTCGTCCTGAAAGAACACGACTCCCGCAGTGTTCTTAAACAAGTATCCCATGAGGCGCTGGAACACTGCGGAAGCCGATGCCAAACCAAACGGCATACGTAAATAGCGGAATGCCCCATCAGGAGTCACAAATGACGTGAGATGTCTCGAGTCTTTGCACAATTCGATTTGATGGTAAGCGGAAGATATGTCAAGTGAAGAAAAATACTTCGCACCCTCCAAAGGTGACAACATCTCATTGATGTTGGGCAGAGGTTGGCGGTCCACCCATATGCAAGCATTCAGATAGCGCAAGTCCACACACATTCTAAGAGATTTATCTGCTTTGCGCGCTAAAACAATGGGTGACCCCTCAATGGATTCAATCACTCCCATGGCACACAACCGCTCCAATTCTTGTCTCAATTCACTGCGCATGCTAAGCGGTACCCTACGCAGTTTGTGTGCGACAGCTCTAGCACCTTCTTTAAGAACGATACGGTGTTGAAATCCTTTGAGTTTGCCCAACTTCCCACTAAAAACCTTGGGGTAGCTTTGAATCCAATCATTCTCAACAGACAAATTGGCTGTAACAGTATGCACAGGGAAAACATCAGGGAGACCAGCATAATATTGTTTAGCTTCACGTTTGGATAAAACCATATCAGTATGATTGGGATCAAGAATGATTCCAAGCTCCCCTTGTTCCTGCCATCCCAACAAATTGGCACCTTCCTTCACAATGAATACAGTACCATAAGTACAATCGCCTTTGAATTCTAAATTGCCCATACATTTGCCTAAAACTTCTACTCTTTTGCCACCATAAGCAAAGATTTTTATGCTTGAGTGAGCTACAGAAATGTCACCCAAACTTTCAAAATCCTTGACATTAATGAGGGTAAAAGGGGAACCAGAATCAGCAAGAAACTTAATGTTTTTGCCATTCAAACTTATGGTGCACACAGGAGATTTTCTTTTTGGGGATTCTGCAATGGAAGCAATTTCTACCACACCCTCAGATTGTATAGATGAAGAAGATAACATCAATAGTTCATAACTTCCATCATCTTCTTCATACTGCACACTGTCCTCTTCAATAGCTTTCACGGAGCGTGACGGTCCCTTGTGGACAACAGTCGCTTTGCACATGCGTGCCAGATGTCCCTTCTTCCCACACTTGAAACAAGTTTGATTTATGGCAAAACAAAACTTGAAATTGCCTAAATGAGACCTACTACCACATCGATAACAGGAAAGATTTTGTCCTTCAGTTTTGATTTTAGACAAATTAGGTGCTGGTGGGGCACAAGGAACATTCATATTGGCACCCTTGGTTGGTTTGGTAGAAGGTTTTGTACTGACTAGCTTGATTTCCGTCGAAGATGTAGATGGGGCAGGTGCACTCAACTCTTTCATACAGAATTGAGAATGCTCAATGCTCCTCGCTAAAATAAGAGCAGTCTCTAAATCCGGATCTTCAGAGGATAAAAGTTTTTCTTGGACTTTCTTATCGCATGTGCGTTCAATTAACTGTTCACAAATTATTTCATCTCGAAACTCCCTGTAATTGCAAGTGACAGCTAAGATTCTAAGTGCAGCAACAAAATCGTCTATGGATTCTCCAGGCATTTGTGCACGTTGCAAAAATGTATGACGCTCCAGTACTATATTACGCTTAGGGTTGAATCTTTTATCTAGGGTTTTTATTAGTGAATGTAGGAGAGTGGCATCGACTGCATAGTTGCCCCCAACTTTTTGCTGATGTTTTGACTGTTTTATTACTCTAGCCAGGCTGTGGCCCTTCTATCCAGGACCCCAGCCTATCTGCTTCCTCTGTTAAACGATGTGAGTACCCTAGGTACAAACCAATTGGATGCTGAGGATGCATTGACAGTCCCTTGTAGATGGTACCCTAGGTACCCAGGGCATGGGTCCCTCAGTAGGCCTACCAGGGCTGCAGCACTTATTGTGCCACCCTGGGACAGCCATACAAACTTACACCACCAGACCACTACTGTAGTCTGGGTAAGGTGGTGCTAGCACCCCTTACAGGGATATAGGTACCCTATATCCCACCCCATTACAACACATATACTCTCATAGGTCACCCCTATAGCAGGCCTTGCTAATCCTACAAGGCAGGGTGCTGAGGTATGTGTGAGGGGGGGCCCTACATGAGTAGGGCCTCTCTGCAACCTTCGTAAAATCATTGCTGGGTTGTTTGTAGTGTAGCCATACCATATACTCTTAGCCGCATTATAAGTCTATCGCGATAACTTGGGAATGGCTACACAGAACCATATCGTGTTTGGTGTCAAACATGTAGGAATCGTACCCCCAGTCCAGCCATGGGCATGAGGGCACGATTCCCCCCTGCTAGAGGGGCGATATGGGAAAAGCGGCAGAATTTAGACACCAATTTAAAAGTGCACACGTAGTACAAAATGGCTACTACCCGTCACCTACACGACTCTGGCTGGCTGTTGCTGGGGAAAATCCCAGCCTCGCCAGCTGGACAAAAGGGCTCCTGTGGCAGGGAGGTGCTAGCATCTCCCCAGACAGGATAATGTGGATTGGAACAGGGTGGGTGCACCAAATGTCCTTTCAGAGTTGCACGTAGGCAGCTACAGCGCCTGCATTCTGCATACACCGCTTGGAACCGGTTCAGGGGCATCCTGCCCCTCGCTCAGGCGGGAAACACACAAAGGGGAGAGGGTGTAGCCACCCTTTCCCGCCTCACCACTCATTGGTGGACACTACTCTGGACACTCCCCTAATCTTGGGGATAAAGGTGAATAACGTGGCCCCAGAGCCTCAGATTAATCTTGAACTTTACAGTCTTGACCTTCAACTTGCTGCCGCCCAGCTGACGGAAGAAATCTCCCTTGGGGTAAAGGAGTTACCCCCCTGCTTGGCAGGCACCTGAAACACTGCAAGTGACCCGGTTGGAACCTCGCTGCTCCTACGGACTTCGACGACTTCCAGCACCCTTGAGGTGGGTTTCTTAAGCATCCCAGAGGCCAGTCAGTGTGCACAGCGAACCTCAGCACCGTGGACCGCGTGGGTGCCGAGATTCCCAATACCCCAGGACACCGGCCACCTCTTGCATAGCACACGACCCTGACCAGTGGGGAAGTTGTGCTTTGGCCCATTATTGAGCCAACCACCAAGCAGCATTTGTGCCAAAGATCAGCGCCCTAGCCCCCTCCGGTGGCCCGTGGGCTCCCTTTTACGCACTCCATTTTGCTGCCTTCCGCGGTCTCTTGTCTCTCGACTTGTGGGCCAGAGCGGAGGACAATCTCGACATCTAAGAGTTCCCCTGGTTGCTCCAGGCCTGCTCCACAGTCTCTCCAAAGGAGACCTCTCACAGATCTCGTGGGTCTGCACCAGTAGCTGATTTGCTCATCTTGCGTGGGTTGCGGTTGCCAAGGCTTAGTGGATCCAATCCGGACACCAACACCGCAGCGACCCTCATCCAACGTGGGACAGTCGCCCTCCAGAAGCTGGCCTTCCTTGAAGCCTCCCGGAGCCCATGGCTGCAGATCCAAGCTACACCTCTTTCCACTTGAAGCACCCGACATTGAAGGGCTCTTTGCTTTGAGCACCCTGGTCACTGTGCCGTGACCCAGACTCTATCCCCTCTGCTTTCAGGATCTTCTCTACAACTTCTACAACTTCAATCTTCACGGCATCATCGACGCTTTTAGCTAGCAGCACTTTTGAACATTTTCCCATTGAAAATCAGCCAGCGACCCGGCATCGAAAACGACCTATGCACGACCTATGCACCGGCTTCCCTGGGGCAGGTAACAGTGGTACCTCGGTACTCTCGTGGTAGTGGGCTCCTCAAAAGCTTAACTCTAAAGTTTTAACTTTGAACTCCTGCTAGAAGTGTCTTTAATCTGTGTAAATCAAACCGCGACATTCTCCATAGGCTTTAATAGAGATCCCGATAGCAGCTATTTCCACTGCACGCGCCTCCCGTGGGAGACAGCATATGCCAGGCCAACTTCTCACATTGGTGTGCAGCGGTTGGATTCAAGCTTGCCATTGTTTTACCAGATAACAAATTGAATTTCTAAAGTGAAAGCCACTTGGTACCAAAGGTACATATAAATTCAAGCTTAGAATACAATAAGTTCTACTGAACTTAGGAGTTGTGTGTAGAGGGTTTAGCACACCTTGACTACAACTCAAGAAAGGGTTCAGTAGGCCACTCCTAGTGTAGGTAGATACACCAGTACCACTACACTAGAAAATGTCTTCAGGTTCAGGTGCCCATAAGGCTCTGGAAGGACCCCAGAGGGTCCCAGTCGACAAATATGATCATCTTTCCTTTGCTGATCTTAGGGAGATGTGCACCTCTAGGAAACTTAAGACAAACAAGGGTGCCAATACTCAACGTCTCAGGGAAATCGTGCTCATAGCAGACTTTAGGGTCTGATGGGGTAGAAAGGTTGGGTGGGCATCCCTCAGAAGAGGACACTCCCAGAGTGGACTCTGATGAGGACCAGGAAGAGGATGATGATCCTGACCTGGAAGAACCAGACCACTCACAACATGGAGGTGATGGCCTAAAAGGCACTCTCTCCATCCCTAAAGGGAGAGTGGTGGATCCAAGTAGAAGGAACAGATCCCCCTCAGTGGGGTCCAACCATTATAGGAGATTCAAAAGGACCTCTGCCTCTCCTGAGAGGAGAGAATCCTCCCAAGAGAGGAAATGCAGACTGATCCAATTTGAGCAGGCAAAGCTACAGCTCAGGAGAGAACAGTTAGCATTAGACAGGGAGTCCCTGGAGCTTCAGAGAGCTTCAAGAAAGTGGGCGATAGAGACCCCTGGTGGCAGTAATGAAACCCCTAGAGTTAGAGAGAAAGTCCCTGACAATAGGAACCTCCACAAGATTGTGCCCCCCTATCATACAGGGGATGACATCCACAAATGGATCTCTGCTCTTGAGAGGGCCTGTAAAGTACAAAGGCTCCCAGTAGAGCAGTGGGCAGCAATCCTGTGGCTCTCCTTTGCAGACAAAGGTAGAGACAAGCTCCTCTCTGTAAGAGAAGAGGATGCAGATGATTATTATATCTTGAGAGATGCTTTAATAGATGGGTTCGGCTTAACCACTGATCAATAAAGACGTAAGTTCAGAGACACCCAAAAAGCACAGAATCAAGACTGGGTAGATTTTGTTGATTGTGCTACCAAGGCACTGGAAGGTTGGTTAACTGGCAGTAAGGTAAATGATTACCAAGGATTGTATAATCTCATAATGAGGGAGCAGATTCTTAATAATTGTCAGAACCAGCTCTTACATCAGCACCTGGTGGACTCAGATCTGACCTCTCCCCAAGAATTGGGAAAGAAGGCAGACAAAAGGGTCAGAACCAGGATTAAGCAGAAGGTCCAGCCCTTGGGTGGTGCAACTAAAAAGGAAGATACCAAGAACTCTGAGAAGGGTGGGGAAAAGGGAAAAGACCAGCAGTCTTCAACAGGCCCCTAAAAATCTGCATCTGATAATACCCAAGCTACTAAAGCTAAGCAACCAAGGAAGCCATGGTGTAAGTTCTGTAAGCAGAAAACCCATTGGACTTCAGATTGTAATAAGGCCAAAGACTCCACAAGTACCACTCCACCTGCCCCTAAGGCAGCTGCTCCCCCTAGTGCAACCATAGGTGGTGGTACACAGAACAAGGGCATAGTAGGGTTGACCCTGGGATCTGGAGAGGACTCTGGCCTAGTCAGAACTCCTACTCAGGCTGTTCTAGTTTGTGATGGGGACCTGTCCCTGTTTGTGAGCCCCAGTGGTCTGGGCAAATACAGACAACAGCCAAAAATAAATGGAAGGAAGTCACTAGCTTACAGGGATACAGGGGCCAGTGTCACCATGGTGACTAAGGACCTTGTGGACCCTAACCAGATCATACTTACCAAGTGACCAATGCAAGCAACGTTAGTACTAACCATGCTCTAGCAGTTGTGAACTTCTCCTGGGGAGGGGTAACTGGCCTCAAGAAAGTTGTGGTGAGTGCAGACCTACTTGTTGAATGTTTACTAGGGAATGCTTTGGAGACCTCAGCATGGGCTGAGGTGGAGCTAAGTACCCATGCAGCAATGTTGGGTATACCAGCAGAAGTGTTTGCCCTGACAAGTTCAAAAGCAAAGCTGACAGGAACAGAACAGGCCTTGGATCCTGGAAAAATGGACCAAGGACCTTCCAAGAGGAGGAGTAGCAGGGGTAAGGCAGAGCCTGCCCCCCAGGATCAGTCTGTAGAAACTCTTTTAGCAGAAGAGGATCTATCTCCTGAAGAAGGAACTGCCCCAGAGGAACTGGAACCTGATCAGGTTGAGTTCTTGGGGGCAGGGGGACCTTCTAGGACAGACTTGAGCCTGGAGCAGCAGAGCTGCCCCACTCTTGAACCCCTCAGACAGCAAGCTGCTGCTGAGGCTGCAGGGAATGCCAGTGGGACCCATAAGATTTATTGGGATGAAGGGCTCCTTTACTCTGAGGGTCGAGACCCCAAGCCTGGTGCAGCCAGGAGGTTGGTCATACCTCAACAGTTTAGGGGCTTCCTGCTCACACTGGCCCATGATATTCCCTTAGCAGGACACCTGGGCCAAAACAAGACTTGGGACAGAATTGTCCCTCACTTTCATTGGCCCCAGATGAGTGAGGACTGTAAGAGCTTTTGCAGCTCTTGCACTGCCTGTCAAGCCAGTGGCAAGGCAGGTAAATCCACAAAGGCCCCCCTGATACCACTGCCTGTGGTGGGGGTGCCCTTTGAACGAGTGGAGATTGACATTGTTGGTCCCCTAGACCCACCAACAGCATCTGGGCACAGGTTCATTCTAGTGGTAGTGGATCATGCCACTAGATACCCAGAAGCTATTCCACTTAGGACCATCACAGCACCTGTGGTGGCAAGAGCCCTCCTGGGAGTCTTTTCCAGGATGGGTTTTCCTAAGGAAGTATTGTCTGACAGAGGTACAAACTTTATAAGTAGCTACCTCAAGGCAATGTGGAAGGAGTGTGGGGTTAACTATAAGTTCACCACCCCTTACCATCCTCAATGCAATGGCCTTGTTGAGAGATTCAACAAGACCTTAAAGGGTATGATCAAAGGGCTCCCAGAAAAGCTTAGGCGAAAATGGGATGTTCTTCTGCCCTGCCTTCTCTTTGCATACAGGGAGGAGCCACAAAAGGGGGTTGGTTATAGCTCCTTTGAACGTTTGTTTGGCCATCCTGTTAGAGGGCCACTCTGTCTAGTGAAGGAGGGATGGGAGCAACCTCTCAAACCCCCTAAACAGGATATTGTGGACTATGTACTTGGTCTCCGCTCCAGGATGGCTGAGTACATGAAGAAGGCAACTAAAAACCTGGAGGCAAGTCAGGAATTACAGAAAGCCTGGCATGACCAAAAGGCTGCACTGGTGGTGTACCAGCCAGGACAGAAGGTATGGGTGTTGGAGCCAGTGGCCCCAGCAGCAGTTCTCCAAGATAAGTGGAGTGGACGTCATACCATTTTTGAGAAAAAAGGGAGAGGTTACCTACTTGGTAGACCTTGGCACTCCCAGAAGTCCCCACAGGGTACTTCATGTCAATAGGTTGAAAGCATATGTGGACAGGGCTGACATGGGCTTGCTCATGGCAACAGATGAGGGACAGGAGGAAGAGAGTGACCCTCTCCCAGACCTGCTCTTTCAGAACCCTGACGATGGGTCAGTTGATGGAGTAGCCTTGGCAGGCAGCCTCACTGACCAGCAGCAAGCAGACTGTAGACAAGTTCTTCAGTCTTATAGACATATGTTTCTCTTCTCCAAGTCAGACCCCCTGGTGCACTCATGAAGTGGACACTGGGGACAGTCTGCCTGTTAAGAATAAAATCTACAGGCAACCTGACCATGTCAGGGACTGCATAAGGACAGAAGTCCAAAAGATGTTGGAATTAGGAGTGATTGAGCCCTCAGATAGCCCTTGGGCTAGCCCAGTAGTCCTTGTACCAAAACCTCACACCCAGGATGGTAAGAGAGAGATGAGGATCTGTATTGACTACAGGGGACTCAATGCAGTCACTAAGACTGATGCACACCCAATTCCCAGAGCGGATGAGCTCATAGATAGATTGGCCTCAGCCAAATATCTGAGCACATTTGATCTGACAGCTGGCTACTGGCAGATAAGGTTAGCTGAGTCTGCAAAAGCCAAAACTGCATTTTCTACCCCTAGTGGGCATTATCAATTTATTGTGATGCCCTTTGGTTTGAAAAATGCACCTGCCACTTTTCAAAGGTTGGTGAACCAAGTCCTCTCAGGCCTGGAAGACTTTAGTGCAGCATATCTAGATGATATTGCTGTCTTTAGCTCCACCTGGGAAGATCACCTGATCCACCTGAGGAAAGTTTTGGAAGCCCTGCAAAAGGCTGGGCTCACTATCAAGGCTACTAAGTGCCAGATAGGGCAGAGTCAGGTTGTGTACCTGGGTCACCTTGTAGGTGGAGGCCAGGTTCAACCACTTCAGAGCACAATCCAGACCATAATGGACTGGGTTGCTCCAACCACCCAGACTCAGGTTCGAGCTTTCTTGGGCCTGACTGGTTATTATAGGAGGTTTGTAAAGGGATATGGATCCATTGTGACCCCCTTGAATGACCTCACCTCTAAGAGGATGCCCAAAAAGGTTCAGTGGACTGCCAGCTGTCAGAAAGCTTTTGATGACCTAAAACAGGCAATGTGCTCTGCTCCAGTGCTCCAAAGCCCCAACTACTCCACAGAATTCATAGTTCAAACTGATGCTTCAGAGGTGGGGGTAGGTGCTGTGTTATCACAACTGAATGAGGAGGGCCAGGATCAACCAGTAGCTTTTATTAGCAGAAGGTTGACCCCCAGAGAGAAACTTTGGTCAGCTATAGAGAGGGAAGCCTTTGTTGTGGTCTGGGCCTTGAAGAAGCTGAGGCCATACTTGTTTGGCACTCACTTCATTGTTCAAACCGACCATAAGCCCCTCCTATGGCTAAAACAGATGAAGGGTGAAAACCCCAAACTACTCAGGTGGTCCATTTCCCTACAGGGGATGGACTATACAGTGGAACATAGACCTGGGAGCAACCATGCCAATGCAGATGGCCTCTCCAGATATTTCCACTTAGAACATGAAGACTCAACTGGTCAAGGTTAGTTTAATGTCCCTGCGTTGGGGGGGGGGGGGGGGGTTATGTAGGAAAGTGGCATCGACTGCATAGTTGCCCCCAACTTTTTGCTGATGTTTTGACTGTTTTATGACTCTAGCCAGGCTGTGGCCCTGCTATCCAGGACCCCAGCCTATCTGCTTCCTCTGTTAAACGATGTGAGTACCCTAGGTACAAACCAATTGGATGCTGAGGATGCCCTGACAGTCCCTTGTAGATGGTACCCTAGGTACCCAGGGCATGGGTCCCTCAGTAGGCCTACCAGGGCTGCAGCACTTATTGTGCCACCCTGGGACAGCCATACCAACTGACACCACCAGACCAATACTGTAGTCTGGGTAAGGTGGTGCTAGCACCCCTTACAGGGATATAGGTACCCTATATCCCACCCCATATACTCTCATAGGTCACCCCTATAGCAGGCCTTGCTAATCCTACAAGGCAGGGTGCTGAGGTATGTGTGAGGGGGGACCCCTACATGAGTAGGGCCTCTCTGCAACCTTCGTAAAATCATTGCTGGCTTGTTTGTAGTGTAGCCATACCATATACTCTTAACCGCATTATAAGTCTATTGTGATAACGCGAAAACTTGAGAATGGCTACACAGAACCATATTGTGTTTGGTGTCAAACATGTAGGAATCGTACCCCCAGTCCAGCCATGGGCATGAGGGCACGATTCCCCCCTGCTAGAGGGGCGATATGGGAAAAGCAGCAGAATTTAGACACCAATTTAAAAGTGCACACGTAGTACAAAATGGCTACTACCCGCCACCTACACGACTCTGGCTGGCTGTTGCTGGGGAAAATCCCAGCCTCGCCAGCTGGACAATAGGGCTCCTGTGGCAGGGAGGTGCTAGCATCTCCCCAGACAGGATAATGTGGATTGGAACAGGGTGGGTGTACCAAATGTCCTTTCAGAGTTGCACGTAGGCAGCTACAGCGCCTGCATTCTGCATACACCGCTTGGAACCGGTTCAGGGGCATCCTGCCCCTCGCCCAGGCGGGAAACACACAAAGGGGAGAGGGTGTAGCCACCCTTTCCCGCCTCACCACTCATTGGTGGACACTACTCTGGACACTCCCCTAATCTTGGGGATAAAGGTGAATAACGTGGCCCCATAGCCTCAGATTAATCTTGAACTTTACAGTCCTGACCTTCGACTTGCTGCTGCCCAGCTGACGGAAGAAATCTCCCTTGGGGTAAAGGAGTTACCCCCCTGCTTGGCAGGCACCTGAAACACTGCAAGTGACCCGGTTGAAACCTCGCTGCTCCTACGGACTTCGACGACTTCCAGCACCCTTGAGGTGGGTTTCCTAATCATCCCAGAGGCCAGTGAGTGTGCACAGCGAAGCTGAGCACCGTGGACCGCGTGGGTGCCGAGATTCCCAATACCCCAGGACACCGGCCACCTCTTGCATAGCACGCGACCCTGACCAGTGGGGAAGTTGTGCTTTGGCCCATTATTGAGCCAACCACCAAGCAGCATTTGTGCCAAAGATCAGCGCCCTAGCCCCCTCCGGTGGCCCGTGTGCTCCCTTTTACGCACTCCATTTTGCTGCCTTCCGCGGTCCCTTGTCTCTCGACTTGTGGGCCCGAGCGGAGGACAATCTCGACATCTAAGAGTTCCCCTGGTTGCTCCAGGCCTGCTCTACAGTCTCTCCAAAGAAGACCTCTCACAGACCTCGTGGGTCTGCACCAGTAGCTGATTTGTTCATCTTGCGTGGGTTGCGGTTGCCAAGGCTTAGTGGATCCAATCCGGACACTAACACCGCAGCGACCCTCATCCGACGTGGGACAGTCGCCCTCCAGAAGCTGGCCTTCCTTGAATCCTCCCGGAGCCCGTGGCTGCAGATCCAAGCTACACCTCTTTCCACTTGAAGCACCCGACATTGAAGGGCTCTTTGCTTTGAGCTCCCTGGTCACTGTGCCGTGACCCAGACTCTGTCCCCTCTGCTTTCAGGTTCTTCTCTACAACTTCAACAACTTCAATCTTCACGGCATCATCAACGCTTTTGGCTAGCAGCACTTTTGAACATTTTCCCATTGAAAATCAGCCCGCGACCCGACATCGAAAACGACCTATGTACCCGGCTTCCCTGGGGCAGGTAACAGTGGTACCTCGGTACTCTCGTGGTAGTGGGCTCCTCAAAAGCTTAACTCTAAAGTTTTAACTTTGAACTTCTGCTAGAAGTGTCTTTAATCTGTGTATATCAAACCGCGACATTCTCCATAGGCTTTAATAGAGATCCCGATAGCAGCTATTTCCACTGCACGCGCCTCCCGTGGGTTCCCTTCCTCATAACCTGGAGTGGATTCTTAAGGGGCCAGCGATCCTAAATGCCCTAGACATTGTCTGTAGAATTGTCGTGGTTCTTATACCACTATTTTAATATATGGTTTGGTCCCCCCCTGGGGCCCTGTGATTCCAGTGCTATTTATTGTGTTTATAAATGCTTGTTTGAATTGTAACTTTGCCACTAGCCTCATAAAGAGACTGTGGGATTCTGTCTAGAATACATACATATATTTTATATATATACCTGTGTGGGCTACTCTTTCATTTGGTTATTCAAGAGGTTATTTATGGTAAGACAATAAGCTTAACACTCCTTCAAGACTTAGCCTGAAGGCTGCTCTCCACAGCTACCACTAGGATAGCTTTATTTAAAGGTTGTCTTAAACCTATCATCAATAAGAGTCGATTTGGACTGGTGCAAGGTGTCCCCTATACCTAGGAGACAGCATATGCCAGCCAACTTCTCACAGTGAAGCATAGTCATCAACAATTAGTGAATCACCATCGTCACCTCCACTAATACACGTTCTTACCAGCTCAAGAGGTAAAGTTTTTAAAATAGACCTGCCTTCAGCACCTAAATTGTAAACAAGTAAGGCTTTTTTCTTTTTAGAGGTGAAGGTATCGCCATCAATCGCCTCAAGATATGCCTCAAACGTCTCCTTCCATTGTTGCCACAGAATGGGAGGAGAACCAGGAGACTGTAAAAACGGAGGTGGTCTATCCATTTGGTGACCTTGTGTGGGTGAGTTGCTGCCACACAAAAAAAATCACAACCAAATGTTTAAAAGTCTTTTTTTTTTCTTCTCTATACCGGCACGCGTAGTGAGCGTAACACTGAAGCAACAATAGTGTTGAATTGTGTACCAACGATTTCCCTTGTGATTGAGTATTCACTTCATGGTCCATTTAATTACAAGCGCAGAAGACGGTAGATTTCAGTGAGATAACATCGCTTGTGGCGCTCTACTTCACACGTATGCAGGCTAAGCAATTGAATGTTAACCTCGCTCTTGTCTTGACGCGTACAGTTTGTTTGTTTTAAAACTGATGTTTACACACCATTATCGTCTCACTTTCATCCTGCGCACCATGGGGAACAGGCTGCCGTTTATAATCTGTTAAAACTTCGCGCTAGACTTCATGCGCGCGGCAGCCGAAATCAAATTCTGTGCGCTGATGGTAATGGTAACCCTGTTGTCAAGACAATGCTAACGCCGCAGGCTGATCCGTAAGCCGGTCGTTGTGACGCCGCGCGTCGATGCACGCGCCGAAAGCGGCTGGAGAAAGCTCGCGCGCCACAGCAGGGAAATGACAAAAGCGAGGAGGAACAATAAATCAAAATTGTCTCACCAGGATGAAAGTCTTCGGGAAGGCACAGAGCGCATGTGAAAGACTAGCTTTGAGACTTCAGAGCTCAGCGGAGCTCAATTCAGAAAGCGTCGACTTTCAATGTTGCTTGGAACAGGAAAAACCACCACAACGTCCAGCAACTCACGAAGAGGGAGACTGGATACTGGACCAGCCCGTCGCCAGTGAAAGGAAGACAGCAATAGGTATTGTAAGCAGCTCCTTTAATTACGACCAGCATCACAGTCAACCCGGCAGCAACTGCCGTCATTATCCATTCTGCGTTCCATGCAAGGAACATTGATAACATAATGCCACGAGTACAAAGACAGACTAACTCCCAACATGTACATACACAAAACATAGAACACTTTCAGCAGCACCAAGGGCAGAAGACACGGAGTAGAAAACCAATGTCAAAAGGTATTTTGCTTTGGGCATCAATCAATGTATATGGCGGTACCACTGCACACTATTGTGAATCACAGGCGTTCCGCACACAATCACTCCCACTCAATCACTCTGGACCACTATGCAGTGTGACAAGCTCTGTTCCCTGGAAGGTGCGCGCACCTATTACACTTCGAGCGCGCAGTGTCTTCTAGGGAGCGCGCACCCACACAGCACATCCCCCGAGAGACAGGGGCTCATGTTAATCGCAGCACCCTGTAGAAGTATGACGTGCGTTGCGATCAACATGAATACTTTTTTTAAAAAGCAGACAATCTGCCCCAGCAGATCTCTATGAAGGAAGGGCACGCAGTAAGCCTATAGGCATGACGTGTGCTTTCACAATCACTAACATATATTAGTGATTGTTAAAGCACACGTCGTGCTTTTAGGCTTGCTGCATGCCTTTTGTTTATAGAGCACGGCTGCAGGCAGATTGTGTGCCTTTTTGAAAGTTTTCATCTTAAATGCAGCCCGTGTATTAGTATGTCGAGCGCTGCAATAAGCATGAAAACTTTAAAAAAGACACGCAACCTGCAGCGCTCGATTAACAAAAGGCATACAGCAAGCCTTAAAGCACGACGTGTGGTTTCACGTTCACTAATATATGTTAGTGAAAGCGCACATCGTGCTTCTGGACTTGCTGAGTGCCCTTTCTTAATAGAGCGTGGCTGCGGGCAGATTGTGTGCATTTTTGAAAAGTATTCATGTTAATTGCAGCACCTGTCATGCCTATACACTGCGCTGCAATTAACATGTGTACTTTCAAAAATGCACACAATCTGCCATCAGCCACGCTCTGTTTACAAAAGGCATGCAGCAAGCCCAGGGCTTTAAGTGGTCCGGATCCTACTCTTCATTTTTGCCCTCACCCTCAGGGTAAATCTTAAATCTGCAGCAGTGCAACTGCTCAAAGCCTTTGGTGTAACTTCAAAGAGACTTGCTACAGTTATTTTGCAGTCTCATTACAGAACTGAAGCATCTTCAATATTAGATTCAACAAAGCCATAGTTGTTGCTTATTTATCTTATGCAACTAACAACAATTGACAAAGCCAATAGTCCTGGCTTGTTGTAAGTGTAATGTTACTTGTTGTATTATATATTGCAAAAACGATTGCAGAATCACAAAACAAAGTGCATCTGAGCTTCAACAGCCTTGTATTGAACTTTTAGGAGGACAGTTTAGCTAGAGCAAGGTAAGTCTGCAGTTTTTGTTATACTCACAGATTCTTCTGATGACTGTCTCTGTATTGGACTTTAATCTTTACATGTCGACCTGAGATTCCTGTTCTGTACACCAGTGGGGGATAGGGGTGCCTCTGGGGACCTCGTGCCAACTGTTGCCAAAAGCACTGGAAGTCTCATCCGGAGTAGCATGCTTAGTTTACAGCTGTTGCACTAAGTTTTTCTTGGACAGTTATGGGGCTATTTCCTGAAATAATTCTCCAGAAGAGTAAAGATATTGGAAGCAGTTGAAACCGATGACAATTCCACAAAAAAGGGACAGGAAATATTAGTATTCGGGTTTTTTTCAGCTGAAGTAAAAGTAATTTTTTTTTTTTTTTTGGTAAGCCACCACCATCTCCAAGTCATGCTTTACATAGACTAACGAAGGGTGAATTAAAAGTGTTATTGGTACAGAAATCAGTAACGCATTTGAGAACGGACGGGTGGAGATTTAAAGTAATTAAAAAGAAAAAGAGTGGCAAATAAACATGTCTGTCTTTCCCCCAGCAACACATACACACAAATCTATCAGGAGGGACTGTCTCCCCATGATAAGATATCCGCACCATCGCACTTCTTGCCTCAGGTCCCCTTTGTATGGTTGTATCCCTTAGAGCGTACCTGTTCTTTCTGCATTCCGTTATAAGGGATAGGAGTCAATGGGAGGAGGTGACTAATCTGATGGTGGGTGGATTGTCTATAAAAGCTTACTGTCTCGGTGCCCAGTGTAGCTGTCATTAGGGTAACTGGTGGAATGGCACCAGCATAGTGGGGTAACAGTGGCTCTTTGCACGCAAGTTATGCTGTTCAATCAGGTTAGCAGTGCTTGCAGTGGAGCACATGTCTAAATGTAGGATTAATATCCAATGGGAATTTAACACAAGTGTTTTCAAATAAATGCCGAATTTTACGATGGAGACACCAGACTAAAAATTGTCAGGTTCATGGTTTGGCATTTTAAGATCCTCAAGAAAATTCTTGCAGATGATACCTGTCGCTACTAGAAGGATAGTTGTGCAGAGTTTTATATAAAAAAATATATATTTATAAATCCTTCCCTCTTCTATCCCTCCACTATCCTTTTCAATCCACATAACAGACTAAAATATCCACCATTCAAATTACTTTCATCTTTCAGTATACTAATTCAACACTAATCCTTTATGGTTTCCAGAGTAGAATACTACTGGCCAACAAAATGCTTTAACACCCCATCATGGGTAGCAAGCGCTATAGAAATCCAAACCTTTTATCCCTCTTCTATCCCTCCACTATCGTTCTAAATCCAAATAACTGACTAACATATCCACCACTCAAATTACTTTCAGATTTCACTGTATGATTTCACCACTAATGTGTCTGTGCACTGTTTGTGATCTGGCCAAAGAGGAAACGAGAGAGCTGAAGCGGAATCATAAATATAAAAGGTGATCCGCACAGGGGCCTCATATATACGTTTGGCCTAGGGCCCTTAAAATCCTTAAGATGTACCTCAGCCGCTGCTGTGTAGTTATTTAGGAAAGCAGAGGTTCACTGGTGCTTTGGAATTTTTGGAATGAGGCAGGTTGCCCCAGTTTCCTAATATACATTAGTGTAACTTTGCCATGGTTGCAGATGCTCTGCACTGCACCTGTTCATTTCCAACAGGACACAACCAGTGTATGCCAGTCACCAACACAAAGGCCTTCCCCAGGGCCGGACTGGCCGTAACAGGTATCAGGCATTTGCCCGGGAGACTGGAAGGGTAGGGACCGGTTGTGTTACGGGGGGGGGGGGGCAGTTTTACAGCGATGCTCCACTATCGGCCCCAGTAACAAAAGCAGCAGTGCTTGACACTGTCCCCCCCTCCCCCCTCCGTTCTGTAAAAATTGCCAGGGCTGCTTTGGGTTCCCAGTCCGGCCATGCCTGCCCCATCAAGCAGGCCTCCTGCATTCCAGTAGCTAGGTCAGTTTTCTGCACAATCAAGCAGGATCCCCTCTTGCTGCACCCACACATGTGGTCGGGTTCTTGGTGCATTGAGCCTTGGCTGCAGCGCACAGAGACCTCACACTGCCGCACACAGAGGAAAAACATTTGAGGGAACATTGGCGACAAGTATCAGCCAGTCCGTACGGCACACTCTTACATACATATAGGCACTCAGCACATTAATGACGTGCCACTGGTACCCTGCAGGCATATGGTTCATCCTCTACATTCTCTGTGGCCCAACCCTCCCTCTACCCTCAGGTTCACCCCTATTGTCCTATACCCCTAAATGCAAGATAACCAGCCTGCCTCCCAGACACTGGGCAGCATGCGGCCAAAGTCACACTTAGTCTGGGTCCTCTGGAAGCAGGTGGGAATATGCAACAGTTTTAATTAGGAAGTAGACGTAAACATGGGGAGGGTAGCAGCCACTCTGGAAGTTCACCCACAGATCTCAAAACACAAAGGAGTCACACAGTCTCTTGACCAGCTTCCAAACAGTCTTGGAGGTTTCTTCAACCCAGTCAACCTCTCCCGCTACTACCTGGCGCCAAGATGTCTTTGGAAGGGGCCAGGTGTGGAGGGCAGTTGGTCCACCGCGATGGGGATCAACAAGGGAACAACCGATGAATGGGGAGTTACATAGGGAAGCCTCTTGGTAGAGGCGCCACATTGGTACACGGTGATATGGGTCATGCCCAGGCAATCCGGGTACAGTGAGTGGTGCACCTAGGGGTGAGTCTCGCCAGGCATTTCAGATGTCAAACACGATGAGTTGCAAAGTTCGGCACCAAACCCCCCTCACCCCGGTAGGGAAGCACAATGACCGATGCACGTCGAGTTGTGTTGTACCAGGCAATTCGGGTCACAAACGCAGCAAAGAGTTGCAATTAGGTACCTCTCTGGAAATAAGGCACAACGTCCGGTGCACAATGATACAGGTTGCACCAGAACAGACAGTTCACACACAAACAGGCGCAAGTTCAGCAGAGCCTCATGAGGTACAATGAGGCATTACTCTGGATACACCCCCACCTGCGAGGGTCCCACCCTGATAATTGGACACCGCACGCAATGAGCATGCAGTTGGGTGCGTCGCAAGATAAAAATGCGGCTTGATCGACCAAACGGGGCCACACAGGGTCCCACAACTGGGTAATCCGCTCACCACCACTGGACACTTTTGAGTGTTGCAGTCGCCACAGTACAGGAATCATATGCCTCAGATTCGGGCAAGATTTCTGGGGTTCCGCACTAGGCAATTCGGTCTCCAGACAAGTCTTGAGTCCATGCTCACACCACGCTACCAGTTTGGATTTAGTAGCCGAGATGGGCACTAGAGAAGGCACTGCTCTCCAGATAGTGTAGGTCCCGTGGGGGAGATCTTTGATGTCACTTAGATCTTGGGGAAAACAGGAGGCCCACCATCGGGCCCTTGGAAAGAACACTTCAGGGCGCCACACTTCAGCAGGTCTTTAGTCCATACCAGTCCCTATTTGTACAGTTATCCTCTATGTGCACAACAGAGTCCTCTGACAATGAGCACCACGCAGTCCAGGATCTCCGGTCCCACATTCCCACAAGCATATCTCACCCTTTGCTGGAGGATGGCACCCATAGTTACACTGTCATGTGTCTTTGAAGTGGGTGTGGTATAGGGGGTTTTCCCTTTGAACCACAGATCTCTTCCCTAAATTGTAGGCCTTTATGCCATGGGGCCTTGGAATATCTTAGTAGGGCCATGATCCAGCCTCCTACAGATTAAATGTCACAACCTCTATCTTCAATGTATCCCATTTGTTCCTCAAATGGCAGAGGTATGGCGTTCCCTTGGGATGCCCACGTTTTATGACTGTCGAGTGGGGAAATGCACAGATGTACTCCCACTGACCCTTGGTGTCCACTGGAGCCAGACATCACTCAGTGGCATAATGACCCTTGAGGGGGCCTCCTGCAAAAGTACATGCAAGGGACCCCCAATGCTCTGGACCCAGTCCGAAGCTATTTGGCCAGGGACCTGCAGTGCCCGAGGGGGCCCCGGAGCTCAGGCAGGGGCCCCCTGCCTCAAGGGGGCTGCTGGAGGGCTTATGTTATGCCACTGAGACCATAAATCCCCGAGACTTTTGGAGCACAAAAATGTCCATATTCTATAAGTGAAATTTCTAAGCGAGTTATGCCAAAAGCCCCTTTACCAATAGACAGGGTTTGACACTGTGAATCCATTGATATGAAACATCATGAGGCTGCTCCACTGCAATCCACCATTGCAGTGTGAAGTATTGTGGTGGTGCCAGTGCGGCTGCCCGAGTCTGCACAGCAAACTGGACACGGGTTTAACCAATATGTGTGTCTGTGTGCGCACACTAACCTGCGTTTGCAGTCGGCACATGCAATCACAGGCACCATAGGTGCGGGTATGCACCCACAGCGGCCCACACTGACAAGCTGCTCATGAGTTTACCCACAATAGATACCAGTGCACACCCACCGGTCTGCATTGACAGATCGGCCTATTTTTCAGAACATGAAATCAGCACCATTTACCAACACAGATAAGAAGGGCGTGCACACTTTCAGGCAGCAAGGATAGGCTGGGAACATGGCTTACCCAGGCCCAAGCACCTTTGGTGCCAGTGCGCACACACTCGGCCCAGTCGGACATGGATGGACCCTCTCACAGGTACGGTTGCACACTCCAGGCCTGCGACGGCAGACCAGGCACCTTGTCGCTAGCACCATGGATGCAAGCGAGCAGATACAGGTCTGAACCGGAGGTTAGAACACCGGGGTTGCAGATATACGCTCATCAACCTGCAATGGCAGGCCAGGTACCTACCGACCGTGCCACAGGTACAGAGGCACATCCTTCAGCCTGCCACCGATGGCGGGACACATTAGGGCCAGTGCGCACTGGCAGACAAGCCCATGTTCCGGAACAGCACATCAGTGCCTCTTCCTAACCTCTGTAGGAAGGGACACGCACTTCCCCATGGCTTTGGCAGTGAGGATATGGGGAGGGTGCTGAGGCCACTCCAGATATTCGGTAACTCACCAGGAGTATCCATGGGCAAAGCCGAACTCTAAGGCAGGGGAAGCCCAACTGGGGGTTCCTAACTACCCAGGCAGGGAACATTCATATGCGCCCACCCATCCCGGGTGCCCATCAGGGCTTCTCTGGAGGTGTCCTCATGATATGGGACAACCCACTTACTTCGGGTTGGCTGAGGCGTAGGGGATACCATCTTAGGCTGTGGCTCAACAGTGCCCTACATGCCTGCCATGGCAGACCCGTATAGGGTTGACTGCTATCCAGTGGGAGGCACCCTCAGTGCTACGTCCCACTACTTAGCCTGTGCTGTACCCACCCTGGGTATGTGGTGTACCTGTTTACAGGGGCACACTGAAGTACGGCACCAAAACCCAATCATATCCGCACCCCCAGCCCAATGCGGGCGAGCCGGGCGCGCGCACCTTTCCTCTGCCGTACAGGGAGAAGGTGCCCAGTTTCCTATGGTTATGCAGAGAGAGTCGGCAAAGACTAGGAGGAAAAACTTAAAGTTTGGGGATAATTTCCTAATGAAGCCATGTCCAACACCCACTATAGAGAACTCTGGACAGTTGGAAAAGGAAAGTCAGTGACCTTCCTCGGAATACATATAGACACCTGCGCCTAGCACAGCTTTCATGTGTATTCTTGTGAAAGTCTGAGATAGGTGTAGATCTGAAAGTGCTGACTTTCAACTTCCTTTGTGAATCAGGCCCAAGATTCTTACCCTCCCTCATGCCGACCTCACCTCTCCCAACTCCTATCCTCTCCCCCACAACCACAAGGTCAATTTCAGCTGGTTAAGCACATTTTTCCTGAACCTAATAAGCCAAATTATCTACATTCCAAGTTTTACATCTGTTAAGGTAGGCAGCTGCTACCGGATGTGGGTGATAGGGCAGGGGAAAAAATGACTTACATGAAACGGCCATCTGCCGCCTCTCCGCTGTCCTCATCCTCTTCCTGTCCGGGCCGGCAGCAGGAAGCACCCGGGCACACAGGCTCCCCTGAGCCAATCACAACGCTGCAATGCACCGTGGGTCCGCGCTCAGACGGGAACAGGGAGCCTGTGTGTGTTCCTCACCAGGCTGTGTAATACCGCCTGTTGGGGAACATGTAAAGTGCGCATGAACAGTTTGGTCGGCCCAAGAGGGTCGGCCCGACAGTTCATGTGCACTGAGGGGGTGCACTTCACTCCTCCACCTGCTCTGCCCCGCCCCTGACTGCAATAGGAAAAATAAAATGATAACGATACGTTATTTTATTTTTCTGTTTGAGCAGTGGGTGATGCTCCTGGGACTGTGACAGCTAAATACTGTCACACACGAATGTGGAATGGATATTTTTTTTTCTGTCCTTCTCGTTTTATATATCTATACACCACTAGGGTTGCCCCATGACCGAATTTCTAACAGCACCACCAGGCCAGTACAAAAGTAAACAAAAATTCCCTCCAGACGTTTTTTCAGCGCTTCATCTGTACATACACCAAACAGCAAATATAAATAGTAAGCACTTTCACACATTTTCTAGGCTTCATTAATGATCTCTGACTAATAATTAGAGTAAACAAAGGCAAACAAGTACTGTTACAAATAATTATATATGGTGCTGTTTAAAGTCCTATTTAGTACCACATTCGAGCCTAGCAGTCTTAAGACAATCATAAACGGCCGGTATTTTTCTATTTGAAGTTGGAAACACTACACGCCACAATGAAGGACATTTCAAAAGCACTACGATCGTCACCTTTTCTACAAAGGATGCTTTACCAACGAAGAGGGACGGTAGCCCTCCTCCCTCCCGTAATGACGCACTCGTGGCTCCATAGGTCACGTGTCCCGGGGATGCTGCAATAGATAGACCTGCATCAGCTACCTCACAGGCAACAAACTGGAAGGAACCTGTTCTACCCGGACAGGGAGGCAGCTTCCGCGTGCGCGCCCCGGGGAGGGCTGGAAGGGGAGCGCGCTTGTACACAGTTTGCAACCAGGGACTAGACATGTGCTGAGGGAGAGCGCGCGCACAGTGCTCGCAGCTGTGAGAGGGGAGACCGTTTTGATGACGAAGCTTCCTGTACAATGCCTCATGCTCTTCCTAATCCCACCCTGCTGCAGCATAGCGGCTACACGCAGCGTTTTTTTACCACAGTAAAGATGGAAGTAAAAATGAAACTAGTGACTTACATGTGTAAATCCCAATATTTTGGATTCCCTGAAGTCATACTACTGGAAGAATGCAATGCCTTTATAATTTTTCAACAGTATCAGAGGTATCATTTTAGGAGGAAGCAAAACTATTTTGGCTGGAAACAAAACCCCTAACAAGGACAGTTGGCATGTAGGTTTTTGATTCTTCACAACCAACAGGCTTTAAGTGGGCCGGGTCTCATCGGTGCTGACCACCGGCAGTTTTTTTTTTAAAGGGGGCCTCGCAACGGGTCTCTGTCGTGCTCTGTTTTGTGCCCTGGCCCAGGCGGTCCGTTTTTTCCTCCGGACTGCAGTGACAAGAGGAACATATGTGCACGCGCTCACACTGTTCACTTCTCACTAGTGGAGAACTTTTGGCATGACGTCATGCCTGGTGAGCGTTGTAGGGGAAGGGAAATCCTTTAAATAGAGTCATTTTCTCTCTGGATTTCCCTTCTCTTTTTGAAACTCAGAAGCAGCAACATTGTTGTGGTGCTGCCAGGGCTTTATGTGGAAGCTTTTTCAATATTATATACTAACCATTGTTGCTGCGTATTTATCTTATGCAACTAACAACCATTGACAAAGCCAATAGTCCAGACTTGTTTTAGGTATGATGTTACTTGTTGTATCCTATATCTGGATGCAATGACAGAAACAGTAAAATACAAGTCGGGAGGCACACTATGCTGAGCACAGATTTTCAGTTTATGTGTTTAAGCCACGCCCTTAATTATATTGGACATGCCCCTTTAAGCCCCCCCCCCACAGTTTTTTCATCCCACTTATAGCCCTGGACAGCCATATGTATGATCAGTGGTCGAAATGGACGGGATTGAGGGACACAACATGCCCATACTTTTCTAATTTAAGAAAAGCAGTTCCCCTACTTTTCGTGAAAAAAACATCCCAGGACGGTTAATCCCAACAGTTGAAATGTTTCAGAAGAAGTGTAAGGCAGAGAGTCTCCTGTGCTGTGAAACCGAGGGAGGGGCAGAGAGCTAAATAAGCCTACTTGCCAGGGTGCCTGCTTGCCTGAAAGAAATGTTAGTGCGTGCAACTAGTCAATCTTCAAATGTAAAGTGTGCCTGGGAGCTGGTATTGGCTTTAATTGATGGAGTCACTCGAAGTTTCCTGATGACGCAGATATATTCTTTTTGAGTGGTATTGCAAGGGTGTTACCAGCTGAGCTGTGAACTGTGTTCTTTTATGGACAGTTAGAAAGAAAAAAACTGCACTATGTAGTCTGGGTATTATTGAAATCTATATTTTGGTAGCACTTTTTCTTAAACCTTTTTTCACATTGTGTGTGTAAAGCAAGTTTAAAATAATGGCTTACATATCCACAGTGCTTTCGGGCACAGACAGGGACCTCGTACCACTAAAGATACACAAGTCACTATACTCCACAGCATCAACCAAGATTCTGTTCTGTGGCTCTCTAGTTACAGACATAGAGCTCTGAAATGCTTTAAATAATGGAGATAACATTTAAAAAAAATCTTTATTGCCATTTATACATAGAACATCACTTATTTATACAGAATGCAGCAGTAGATGTAGTCAAGGAGTGAGTAATCAAACATGGCACACTTCGTATACAAAGACAGTGTCATGCCAGCAAATCACACAATGAAAACAAATGAATATGGCATGCGAAACAGTGACGATAAGAGCCCAATTCATCGTAGTGCATCTAGTCTCATAGTGGAGCAGTCAAAATGCCCATACTGAAATAGAACAAACTAACAACACCCTTCGGCTGACGCCAGTCTAGACACCTTGCTGGGGAGCGGTGGAAAGCATTTCAGTAGCTCTTCACCTGCACCATGTGCCAATACTTCATCAAATGGAGGGGTGAGGTAATGAAGGTGTATTCCCACATGGACCCCTCCCAGGTGCCACATGGGCCCCAACGCAACTCAGCAATCATGCACATAAGATGTAGCTTGTGGAATCCTGATCCCCCTTCCCATCTTTAGATTGCGGCACCAGAGAGTCCATTACCTAAGTGGGGGGCTCATGTAATCTGTCAGATAATTTAAGGCATGGTGGTCCCAAAGCGTGGCAGAACCAGAACCTCCCTGCAGCTGGCGATCATGCGTCATGGCGTCTGCCTCCGCCAGAGATCCTTTTTCCTGTTGGAGCACCGAGTGATTCTCATGCACCTTCTCTTGTGTATAACTTTTTTCTTTATGGCAGTTTATGTTAATGTAGCGCTACATACACTACAATCTAGCATTTCGACCTACAGCTTAAAATCAATTGCGTTGTTGATACAAAGCACAAACATCCCTGCCAATCCTCCAAAAGGGCCTTAAGCACTCCCCACTTGGAGTTTACTAGTCTCAACCCCCTTTCCTCATATCTGCCCTTTACCTAAATGTTGTCCATCTAACCGTTCCTAAACCCAATTCTGTTCTTAAGCACCTGTCCTGTCAATTCTGTTTCGCGTTCTATTTCTTAGTGCCTGTAATTCAGCTCATCCATCCCCCAATCTACATGACCCCAAATCCATCCTGGGACTAACCAGCAACACTGTAATGCCAAAAACAACCAACAGCCCCACACCTTCCTTTCCTACCCTGCTTTATCAGCCATCGAATAACCACCCAATTCATAACTCCCAATTCCCAAAAAACTCATGTTCCTTCAAGGCCAAGTTTACCCTCAAGCATCCTGCTGCAGTTAAATCTTGTTTGCTGAAAATGTTAAATGCACGGCATCACCACTGAACAATTCGTAATCTCCAGGACTGTTTTCCAAATGTCTTATTCTCTCAATCCATTCTATCGACCAAAATGATCTTGTTTCACTGTTTATTTTCCCTCTGGCACGATCAGAGTCAGTGGTTTCACTGCTCTCCTCAAAACTAAGATGGAGATCAACTCTGTGGGCACTACAGAGCCCTATGGCCATGCCACTTTATTTACCCCAGGAATCTCTTCATTTCTGTCAGCAAGTCTACTCCATGCAGCAGCACCACATCATTCTCACCCATGTGAACTAATAAAACTTGAGAGAATCCCTTAATCATTGGTAATTTAAAGTGGGCAGTAACCCCATCAATGAATCTGTATTAAAATCCAGCTACATTCCAAAAGGTTGCTTTTTGACTTATTTTCCCACCTGGGACAGTGTATGTATACATCCTCAGATTGCTTTCTACAGTTTACATTCTTAGACCGCTTGCAATCTCAGAAAGCAGTCTCCCACTATATTCCTAAAACCCTGCATGAAAAACTGAACTTGACTGACTTCCACTTGATGGAATAAGTATTCACTAGGTATGCTCCTGCGGCCATCTTCTGTGTTTACTGCCGGCCTCACTGGAAACGTAGACGGCAAGGTCCACGGGCCGTCAATGAAGGCCTGCCGGGCCGCTGGCTGTACTATGAGTACCACGGCTCTAGAGTTATCACTACTCTTAACATCCACAGTCCCCTAATCTCATGAACTTCAATGCAAAACTGAAAACCCACATGTTCCAACTACATTTTAGACAAAAAGAAATGCTGTAAGGCTGATCCATGCAACCTCTGCCTTTACAAAATATTTTTTTATATAATATGAGCGCTCTATATAACACATTTTTCAGACATGTAATCTCATAAATGTTTGTATGATCACTCCAGAGAGATGAATGTAACCATACTAAACATAAGTCTCATCTTTTTTTTTATCAAACACTGATGTAACACTCATACAGAGTCTGCAAAGAAGTGCTAATATATAGTCCATCCAAAAACTCTATATCACGGCTTTCACTTGCATTGCTGTAATTGCTTGTAAAATTCCCACTCCTAATCTTTAAGCACCTACCTACATACTACAAAGTTGTGCAGTGTGCGCTAAAAAAACCCCACAACATTTGTGTTCCCCTCTATTTTGGGAAAACACATCCATTAAAAAATGCACCAACAAAGGTCCCTGATACGTTAAAAAAATATCCTACTTTTTCCACTAAAACGTAATATTTGTAAACAATTCTTTGGACTAATAGATTATTTCTAATTAAACAAAAAGGCATCTGACACCCATGAAACTCCAGTCAATGGGAATCTCAAATATTCAACAGAACACATGAGACAGAATGCTTTTCATCAGCTACAGTGTGTCTCCCAATAGCATTTTCCACCACTATATGCCATATACTGACATCGAGGGAACACCTTAGGTAGCAAACTTCTCATACAACTAACACATCCCATGTGCCCTATATTTTTCGCCATTACGTGGCCCACAACAGTAGTTTTTACCAAAATACGCTACAAAGAAAGACCCAACTGAAAATTAAGGTAACGTTTGGCAGCACCATGCTCATACAGCACTCCCTATAATGAGAGGCCGCTAATAAACAATATTAGAATCGAAAATATTCATAAACAAAGCCACAACAGCCTATGTAGTTGGTTTTCCAAAATAGCATATGCTGCAAAGAAAAGCAAATGAAAACATGCATAACATTTTAGATCGAATATTCCATATGAAGGTGGGGGCTGTTTATGTACGATCTTAATTATTCAAGTCGGTCCACGTAGGATGGTGTAGCTAGCAAAGTGTGCACACAAAAAACATCACAACATGCTAAATATGTTATACACATACATACAACATGGCACCGATATGCCTTACAACTGCCTGATACAGTACCAACAGCAGCACTCATTACCCAGAAATACTACATAATCATTCAACAGTGTGCACTAGATATACGTTATCATACACATCGAGGGAAAAAAGAGAGTGAGTGTGTGTGCGTTTGCCCATATATGAAAAGATTGGACTGGACATCTAATTATATAGCAGTTAATGCTATCTGCTCACTGCAGGAAACAAGGAAACATAGAAAGCAATAACAGCCAGCTGCAATACCTCGGTCATCAATAAAATAGGTACCTAATTTGCTAAAGCCTTTTTTTTGGGACAAATACAGACTATGCTTTGAGCTTTCATAATACCTCATTATGCCTCAAATGCCATAAAAAGGGACATGCACTGATTTGTCTAATCACTCCATCCATTAACAATCAGGCAACATGTGCTATTTCTGGGGTAAATTTGCCAACCAACCTGATAGTGGTACCCTAGGTGCAGCCTACAATGGTCTTAGCCTACAAAGAGCCTGGGCTATCAGCCATCTGTAAATATCCTGCACACTCTGCTATTTTTGTAGTAGATGTCAAGTGTTTTCACCCTGCCATCTATGCCACTTTCTACCAGTATGGATGGGAGTGGACGGAGCAGACACGGACTGCTGAGCAGACACGGACTGCTGCTTACTGGTAACATTCAGACTCTTAGATCAGGGCATAAGGTTTCCTATCTGCAGAGCAGACCGCATGCTAGGTCAGTCACAATAAATATAGAAGAGGGAGCATTACATTTGTGGAATTTGAACCAGTAGACTTTGAATGAAGTATACTGAGTGCAGGGCAAGAGTCGAGGGTGTGCATGATTAGATGAGAACACTTTACAATGTTTAGAAAGAGGACTCTACCCCTTTCAACTCGACGCAGGAGGAAAGCTATGACCTTTCTTGTGAAGAGAGTCGTGACATCACCTTGTGCACCACCATACCTGTTTCCATATACAGTCACTGTATGCTGGGCATACTTTAGGAATGCGACCTCCAAGGGTGTGCTTAACCCATTGGCAGCATTCACTTTGAGCAGGAACCGGAAAGAGGTGCACCTGAACCTCTTTCAATGCAGAGGGAACTGACGGTTCATAGCAGTATTGAGAGAGGGCTTAAACCAGTGACTATATCACCAATGACTTGAGGGGGTTAATATTTATGCTTTGGTTCTGGTTAAAAACCACTAGCAGGAAATAAAAACATTAATAACAAACCATTATCAATTTACAAAAAATACACGTAGGTTATTTTACTTACTTTGTGAAAACAGAAGCTTTAAAATTTGAGTTCCAAGTATTAGTTTATTTAAGAATATTGTCATTGAGACACCTCTTAGAGAAAGCACCACTTTTAAATATGAAAACCATGCAGGTGGTGAAAGAAATATAAAATGTTTATTTTGCTTTTTTGTATATTTTCTATTTATGTAATTTGTAATTGTTTACTATTGTTATAAACCTTGTGCTCCCAAAAAGAGAATTCCTAGCATTTACTACCGTTTCTTTATGGCGGATTAGATTAATAAAGGTTGCATACGACCATGAGGGAATATGTAAATTCATGCACATGGCTGGTGGGGTGAACAGATAGGCTAGTGAATATAATTTTAAAGGAGAGGTTGTGTTCTCTGAAATGAAGTGCAGGCAATTTCTATAAATACAATATGGGAGATTAAGAGAAAGGCATTCAACTTAGATTTGGGGAAACTCTGCGACAGGAGGCATGCAAAAAAAGGAAGAAAGGAGTGAGTTCATCACTCAATCAAAATATCTTTATTCCGTTTTACAAGAAAACCATAAAAGTACACACTCATAAAAATAACATACAATTATTATATTGCATTAAAATTGGTAAAAATTTAATACTTTAAAAACAAATTCACTTGTCCTAAAGCCCTCCCCGGTGGCTAATCAGAGTTGACTTGAGTATTTCATCACAGGCGATTAATTCTGTTATTAGAAGACTACTTTATGAACCACCCTGACAATGATTGCTTTGCCTGTGAGTCTTGGTTAATCCGGGCATTTCATAACTAGGAATTTGATGGTACAGCCATAAAGGTTAAAAAGATAGAACATTAAATACAATTCATCCTTTGTAAATATTACAAGATTACCTTTCTAAATTGTAATCCCTACCGGCAATCACAGCCTCAAGTTTTAAATCAAATTCATGGTTCTTCACGATTGGCCAGTCTATATGCGAACCTATTACACACATATACGCACTCAGTACCCTAATGGGGTGCCACTGGTGCCCAGCATGTAAATGGTTCACACTCAGCATACTCCATGGTCCAATCCTCCATCCACCCTCTAGTTCACCCAGATTGTCCTATAACCCCGGATGGAAGATAATCAGCCCCACCTTCCGGGACACTAGACCGAACGTGGCCGAAGTCACAGTTAGTCTATGTCCTCGAGAAACAGGTGGGAATATGTAACAGTTCTAATTAGGAAGTAGAAGTAAACAAGGGTGAGGTTAACGGCCACTCGGGAAGTTTACCCACAAGTCTCAAAACACAAAGGAGTCACTCAGGCTCTTGACCCACTTCCGAACTGTCTCAGAGCGTTTCTTCAACCCAGTCACTCCCAGTTGCTACTACCTGGCACCAAGACGTCTTCGGGTGGGGCCAGGTGTGGAGAGGGCAGTAGGTCCGCCGTGATGAGGGTCAACAAGGGAACAAACAATGAATGGGGAGTAACACAGGGTGGGGTCTCGGTAGGATATGGTGTTCCGTTCGGTACATGATGTTCCAGGTCGTGCCCAGGCAATCCGGGCACAACGACTGCTGCACATAGGAATGAGTCACACCATTTCAAATACGATGAGTTGCAAATTACGCACCTCCTTGGTAAGGAGGCACAA
Organism: Triturus cristatus; assembly: GCF_964204655.1. Taxonomy (NCBI): domain Eukaryota; kingdom Metazoa; phylum Chordata; class Amphibia; order Caudata; family Salamandridae; genus Triturus; species Triturus cristatus. The sequence goes on along the minus strand of NC_140590.1, from coordinate 656,305,440 downwards.
TGACCAGTGCCTGACGAGTTGGGTTGCACCAGGCAAATCTGGTCTCACACACACAGCGAAGAGTTGCAATTCTGTATCTCTCTGAAAATGAAGCACAACATTTGATGTACGATGATACAGGTTCCACCAGACCAGTCCATTCACACACAAAGAGGCGCACGTTCAGCAGAGACACATGATGTAGGATGAGGCCCTACTCTGGGTACACCACCACCTCTAAGGTTCGCACTCTGTGAATTGGACACCGCGCGCAATGAGCATGCAGTCGGCGTGTCACATGAGAGAAATGCGGCATGATCGACGAAACTGGCCACGCAGCGTCAGCCAACCAGTGAATCCTCTCACCACCACTAGATGCTTATGATGTCACAGTCCTTGCAGTTTGGGAACCACATGCCTTAGATGCGGGCTGATTTTAGGGGCTCCGCAGTAGGCAATATTGTCTCCAAACACAAGTCTCAGGTCCACACTCACACCACTCTACCAGTTTGGATTTAGTAGCCGAAGTGGGCACTTGAGAGAGCAGCACTCTCCAGATGTCACAGGTAGATGGTGTAGGTCCCTCAGGGGAGACACTTGGTGTTCCTGAGATCTCTGGAAAAACAGGAGGCCCACGGTTGGGCCCTTGGAAAGCACACTTCAGGGTGCCAAACTTCAGCGAGTCCTCGGCCCAGAGCAGTCTCTATTTGGACAGTTATCCTCCATGTGCACAACACAGCCCTCTGATAATGTGCACCATGCAGTCTGGGTTCTCCAGTTCTACATTCCCACAAGTGTATCTCACCTTTTGCTGAAGGATGGTACCCATAGTTATACTGCTGTCTTAAAGTCGGTTGGTTTAGGTTTTCCCTTTCAACCACATATGTCTCCCCTAAATTGTAGGTCTGTCTGCCATAGGGCCTTAGTATGCAGATCTTCATCTTTTCATGGGGCCATGATCTGGCCCCTGGAGTCCAAGTGTCACAACCTCTATCTTCAACCTATCCTTTTCGGCCCTCAAAAGGCAGAGGTCTGGCGTTCCCGTGGGATGCTAATGTTTTATGGCTGCCGAATGGGGGATGCACAGATGTGCTTCCCCCGACCCCTGGCGTCTACTGGAGCCAGACACCACGGTCCCAGAGACTCTTGGAGTATAGAAATGTCCATATTTTATAAGTGGCATTTCTAAGCAAGTTATACAAAAAAAACATTTACTAATGGAAAGGGTTTGGCACTGCGAATCCATTGATATGAAATATCATGAGGCTACTCCACTGCAATGCACCATTGTAGTGTGACGTATTGTCAACCACTTCCTCATATTAATTTTTGGGCAGAGCAGGCCTCATGGGTAATGAAAACACATATAGGTATTTCTCACTACCTGGGCGCACGTGCGCTATTGCGCACCCCGACCTGCGAAGGCAGGAGGGACACATAGTTCCCAACATCAGTGGTGCCAGTGCGCCCCCCACACCTCCCCTAGTCTGCACTGTAGCCTAGACACAGGTTTAACCAATACATGTGTCTGTGAGCATGAACTAACCTTTATTGGCAGGCAGCACATGTGTTAGACTTGGCATCGTTTGGCGTGTTTCCCCTGAGTTTTTGCTTTCTGACCTCCCGGTTTTGACTGCTGGTGCAGTGTTTCTGCGCACTTTTCTCACTGCTGGTCAGTGGTAAAGTGCAAGTGCTCCTGTGGTAAATTGTGTTATGGATTGGTGTTTCCATTATTGGATATTTGATTTACTTGTAATACTTGTTAGTCTCTAGTAAAGTGCACTGAGTGTGCCAGGGCCTGTGAATCAAATGCTACCAGTGGGCCTGCAGCACTGATTGTGCCACCCACGTGAGTAGCCCTGAAAAGGTAACTCAGACCCGCCATTGCGGAGTCTGCACGCAGTTTGTAGCTGCCATGTCGACTTGGCCAGTGCGCACACTTGCCAGTCCCCCACCTTCCCTTTTCTTACATGTCACCTACCCCTAAGGTAGGCCCGAGGTACCCCTGTGGGCCACGTGCAGTGTATGTGAAAGGTAGAACATGCCCTGGTGTGTCTGGCATGTCCTGATAGCGAATTACGGCCAATTTTGTTTTTCGCTATTGCAAGGCTACCTGTTCGCCATAGGACAGAATGGGGAGTTTGTTTATAACATCTTATAAACATAACTGGCTCGGGTAATTAGGTAGGAAAATAAAGTTTAGTATGTCTGAACTCAGAATCTAAAGATGCATCTTTTAGTGAAGGTGATTTTACATTCTGTGTTTGTAAATACCACTTTTAAAAAGTATGCATTTTCATGCTCAGTCATCCTGTGTGCTTCTGCTGGAAGTGGATTGCCTGTCTGGGTTTTGGATGGCAGAAGGCTGGGGAGCAGGAGTGGCTCCAGATAGTTTAGGTAGGTCAGGAAAGGGCTGAATAGACCTGGCCTGCAATTGGGAAAGGGGGAGGAGATGTCCTTGTACCTCAAAGGGCCTGGTCTGCCTCTGACCATGCCGTCTCCACCTCCTGCCAGGAAGTCACACCAGAGAAGGCAGAACTGGTTCTGGCTGGGCACAGACACTCTCTGCCTAAGAGATCAAAGGATTTTGGGATATAAATATTGGGGCCCAGACCCCTGAACTTTAGAACTCTTTTGGACCAAGAAGACTGCCAAGAAGAAGAGCTGGAGAAGCTGTGAGGAGGAACTACCACTTTGCTGTGTGCTTTGCTGGGTTGGCCTGCAGTGGCAGCTTCTGTCTTGGGCAGTGAAAGGACTGGACTGGAATTTCTGCAATCTACTTTTGTGAGTTTCTCCAAGGGCTCGAGGTAGAGTATGCCCCCTGTTCAAGAAGTCTCAGGAACAGCAAAGACTTCAAGTTCTTCTGCCCTCAGCACTAGGGACTGTGTATTTTGTGCGGCAACAGAAGAAAAGCAACCCAACGACGTCTACGACGCCGCTGCCGACTCCGTGTCCTGAAGGCACCACAGAGGGCAACGCCACAACGCCGCACCGCAACCCTGATCTCACCGACGCCTGCTGACGACGCCACCAAGCCGCTGCTCGCACCGCGACCTGTGGGCACCGCACTCCGCACCGCCTTGCGACGATGCCTTGGTATCCCCAGCGACGACGCCCCACGCCGAAATATACGCCACTGCTTGCACTGTGGTTCGATGGCACCGCTCATAAAGTTACATGACGCACCGCCCTCATCCTGCACCGCAGCCTTGGCCCTCCAACGCCGGCGCCATCGACTCCAGTTCGTCAGCCGACGACAGCACTTCAGCAACGACGAAACCACTGCTTGAACTGCGACCTACCAGCACCGAGACGAGCACCGCATTCACTTCGCACTGCGACCCTGGTCTCACCGCCGCCGCCACCAAGCCGCTGCTCGCACCGTGACCTGAGGGCACCGCACGCCGTACTGCTGCACTTCGCATCGCAGCACCCGACTTCAACAGAGAGGAGTTCGATCTGCAACGCGGAACTAACGCCTGCGGATGCCGTGCTTTCGGAAGCTCAACAAGAGGTCGCCGACGCCCGGCATTTCTAAAAGCTACTGTTTGCGGATCTTCCCGACACCATAGCTGGCTCGCGACACCGCGGTCAGCCAGAACTGTTTGGATTTGTTTGCTCACAACGCCGTGATAGCCCCGGACAGAGCTATCGACATCAAGGAACTGTTTTTCAAGCATATTTTGATAACCGAAGATTTTTAAGTACTGTATTGTGGATTTTTATCGTTTTTGGTCTTGACTTAAGTATATAAAAATATTGGATATTTTTCTAAACTGGTGGGGTGTCCTTGTGTAGTGCTTACACTGGAATACTGTTGGTTATGTGCAAATGCTTTACACACTGCCTGTAAGATAAGCCTGACTGCTCGTGCCAAGCTAGCAAGGGGGTGAGCAGGGGTTATTTTAGGAGTGTAACTCCCTTAGCCTACCAAAAATCCCATTTCCACCAACATGCAATCACGGTCACCATAGGTGCGGGTGCACACTCACAGCGGTCTGCACTGGCACACTCTTCCTGAGTTTACTCACTTTCGATGCCAGTGCGCATCCACTGGTCTGCAATGACAGATCGGCCCATGTTCCAGAACATGGAATCAGAGCCGTTTCCCAACAGGGATAAGGAAGGCTTACGCACTTTCATGTGGCAAGGAGAGGCCAGGCAAATGGCTTTCCCTCCCCTAGCACCTTTGCTGCCAGTGCGCGCGCACTGCCCTGCCTGGCCCAGCCAGACATGGGTGGACCCTCATATGGGATATGGTTTTGAACTCCTGGATAGCGACAGCAGAATGGGTACCTTGTTGCTAGCAACACAGATGCAAGCATGCAGATACAGGCTGCACCAGCAGGCCTGACCCGTAAGTTAGAACACCGGGAATGCAGGTATATGCTAATGAGCCCACAATGGCAGGCCAGGCACTTATCCAATGTGCCATAGGTGCTGGGGTGCATCCTTCAGACTAACACGGCAGGTGGGATACATATTCAAAACAGCGTCAGGGCCGGTGGGCAAACCCCCGTCTGCGTTGGCAGACCAGCCCATGCTCTGGAACAGCGAGTCAGCGCCTCTTCCTAGCCTATGTAGGAATGCACAGCAAGCACTTTCCCACGGCTTTGACAGTGAGGATGTGCAGAGGCCTTAAGGCCAATCCAGAGGTTTGGTAACTTCCCAGGAGTATCCATGGGGAGAGAAGAACTCTAAGGCAGAGGAAGCCTCATTGAGGGATTCCTCACTATCTGGACAGGGTACATCCATATGCGCCCGCCCAGCCTTCAGCCTACCACCCTACCACCCTCCTAGTGCCTGTCAGGGTTTCCCTCATGATATGGGACGACCCACTACTGGTTGACCGAGGCACAATTGACGCCAATCTAGGCAGCGGCGCAGGCCTGCCATGGCGGATCCGATATAGGGTTGACGGCTATGGGGTGGGTAGCACACTCAGTTCTACGTCCCACTAAATAGCTTATGCCATACCATATGTGGTGTACCTGTTTACAGGGCATATGGAGGTACAGCCCCAAAAGCCCCTCGTATCTGCACCCCCAGCCCAATGTGGGCGAGGGGGGGTGCATGCACCTGGCCTCTGTCGTACAGGGGGAAGGTGCCCAGTTTCCTACGGTTATGCAGAGAGAATCGGCAAAGATTAGGAGGAAAAAGCAAAAGGTTTTAGGATAATTTGCCCTAAGGAGGCCATGTCCAACAGGGGCACAAAGGAGGAATGCTCAAGAAAAGGCTTGGTTGAGGGGTGAGGACATGATATTGTTTAGAATGGACATGATCGACGAAGGTTAGTCTAATAGTACGATATCAGGGAATCTGGCGAGAGTTACTGTGGGGCTATTCCCTTTCTGAAGATGAAATGGGCAAGGTTATTGGAGGGATGGGTGAGGGAAAGAGGCAACTGGGCGAAAACGGCTGTCAAATGAGTGAGAAAATGGTGGGCAAAGATGGGTCTTTCGACAAAGCAACAGGTCAAGGGGCACAGCTTTTCAACTGTTGGTGGTGTTACAGAAGGCACTACCGCACCAGGGCTTACCAGCAGCGTACTAAAGGACACACTCTTTTTAGAATAGGGGCAGCCACGGCAGGACACAGGGGGGAATGGTCAGGGAACAGGATAATGCGCATGGGTGGAGGTCATCAGGGTGCTGTAATCAATATTTGCAGTGTAGGGCAGCGGTGAAAAAGAAGGAATCTTGATAGCTCTTTTTCCTTGTAGGTTCTGTGCCAGATCCGACGAGAGACGAGATGAACGTATGGATAGTAGGAGAGTCCTTTGTCAAGTGGGCTGAGAAAAAAGCAAGAGGAAGAAAGTACGAATTACAGTTTGGCTTCCAAGAGCGGGGTAAAAGGGTGACATGGAGTGAAAAGGGTGGCATGCCGTGGAGAGAATTTTTGCAGGTGTTAAACAGGATGTGGTTCGAAGCGGCTTAATTTTTCAGGGGTGACTGAGTCCATTTGTTAACAATAGGGATGGAGTTGTACTTGTTGCTGTGCGAGGCATTGGCTAGGGTGCTGGGTATTCATTTATGGTCAAGATATGAGCTGGAGTGAGGATTAGGGTTATCTGGCACAGCTAAGGTTGGGGCCACGGGGTGGTTTGGGGTGCCAGAAAAAACTTTTAGAGGTAAAGGTTTTTCTGGGTGGCGGTTTGCAGAGATGTTTGCATTGTTTGAATCTGTTTTACTACTGTTGGGGTGGGTAAGCAGTTCAAAGAGGAGGATGGGAGTACTTTTACACTTGCAGAAGTCAGGGAGTTAAATTTGGACTGCAGAGTATAGTGACAGTGGCAGGCAGTCGAATTAGAGGTAATGTGGTGAGACAATTAGGGGTGGGTAGGCCAAATCAGTAGCTGGTTATTGATGTATAGCAAGGCTGGTAGTTATGTAAGGTGATTTGACTAGAGTATTTACTGTTTATATGTACACCTGCGTTAATAAAGCACTAGCAGCTTTTTTCGCAATAAAAGTTGTCTGTTATGGGTCCTCTCGCCCAATAGGGACTTGGAGGGCAGCCAAACAGAAAGGTGTGCCCCTGGGCATTTTGTGCTATGGTACAGTCCAGAGAACTGCAGCTAGTTTGGGGCTATATTAGTAGGCAGGGGCGGGGCAGGGTTATTGATTTTGAGTAGCTTGGGCTACCAGCAACTGTTTTGTGGCAATGTAACACAATGGCTGGTACCTCAACATAGGTCAGAATTTTGGCCCGCCCACCCAACCCTGTATTTGGCATGGGTGGAAGGATTATATGCAAGAGGTGAAAAGCATATGGATCAGGTGCACAAAAAGGGTGTCGGTTGTACATGATTTGTTGCTGAGGTGCAGGTTGGTGGGGATGTTTTCTTGGTTTGAATCAGTTTTATTGCGGTTTGGGGGGGTGAAGTAGATTGAAGAGGAGAATGTTAGTAAGGTTACACTTGCAGAAGGCAGGGAGTTAAAGGTTACAGTTTTAAGAAGTATAGTTTGTGAGAAGGGATATAGTGACAGGAAGTCGAGTTGGGGGTACTGTGGGGGGGGGGGGACAATTAGGGATGGAGGTAGGCCAATCAGTAGGTTATTGATGGACAGTGAAGATGGTAGTCTTGTAAGGTGATTTGCCGACAGTATTTGTTGTTTGTGATGTGCACCTGCTTCAATAAGGCAACCTTTTCGCACTAAATAGTATCTGTCCTGTGCCCTCTCGCCCTTAGCGGCATTTTTAGCTTCGTATTTGGCTAGGGCAGGTTTAAATAACACATCCCCTATGCGCGCTACTTACGAGCCTCATTCATCGCTGACTAAAGCTAAATCCCATCTATAATAGCGGTTCTCGTTGAACTCGTGATTCATACACAGATCACCGTACTGTGCAACGTATGCTTGCCACACACGCAGGCAATAAACACATATACGATAGGGTGACCAACCGTCCGTAAATTTGACGGACAGTCCGTAATTTCGTCCGTCTGTCCGTTGTCCATGAAGGATTCTTTAACGGACGCCATTTGTCCGTAATTTTAACGGGGCACCGGTCGCACCACCCTAAAGCCGGCACAGCTTCCACCCACCTCCCTTCTTGACTCCGATGCTGTTGAGGTCGGGTGTAACAGACTCCGATGCTGCGGAGGTCGGGTGTAACAGACTCTGATGCAGCACCAAAGCTCAGAACCCCAGCAGCATTGAAATATTACCTTCAGATAGCAGACCTTATTGTTACTCAATTATTTTCAAATAGAACAACCTTCGGGAGGAGGGAGGCTAGAGACGACTTTTCCATGATTCGAACTCCTAACCTGCCAAAACCACTTCGAACAGGTGATAAACATTCAATACATTAAGCCACGCCTCCGACTTTCAACAGCAAGCTTCTATGCTTCCCTTTCAGATATGCCCCTTGGACTTGTTTATCTTTAAATCGTACCCAGCATGTCCTCCTCCTACTATAGAGTGGCCCTTCACCCTGCCAGACAGGCCTGCTTTGCAGAATAGGAAAAGTAATATTTCTATGTGTTTGTGTTTTCTTGGAGGCACACAGTAGCTTAAACAAAGAACCAGTCTCTTTGATTTAAGCTGCAACTAGGTCTCCTGTGGGGCATATAAGTTAGAACTTACATATAAATGTGAATACTCTTGATAATTCAGGAGCGTGCTGCAATCTTTGTTAATCTCTAAACAATGAGTATTACCCCGAGGCAGCACGTGGTTCTCTGCACAGAGCTTAATTACTGTCACTAAAGTGTAAGCAAACCTCGGTTCTTCAAACATGCAGTCTATAATATAATAAAATAAAGAAATGGCACGATCCCACCCGCACTGATTAACAAAGTATGGAGAACAATCAGTTAAATCAGTTCTCTTGGAGTATCTCCTTTAAGTACTGTACATCACAGTGGGGGATGGCAAAACTAAAATTTTGGACAGAGAGCCTGTCTTCTCGTTGTCTTGTCCAGGAGGGGGTGAGGAGCCCTACCCCACCCTGGAAGAGACCAAGATGATACTAGAATACTGCATGCCCACCCCTGTTCCCACCCTGGGTGGTTCCTTTGCCCAACCTGAATGGTTTCTGTCCCCCCCCTGTAGAGGATCCTGCCTCCCTGTGATGGCTCCTGCCCCCCCATGATGGCTCCTGACCCCCCCATGTGGCGGTTCCTGTCTCCCCCCCGTGATGGCTCTTGGCCCCCCAGGTGGTGGGTCCTGCCCCCCGTGATGGCTCCTGTCCCCCATGCAGTGGCTCCTGTGCCCCCCCACTTATGATGGCTCCTATTTCCCCCCGTGGTGGATCCTGTCTCCTTCTTGGGTGGCTCCTGTCCCAGTCCTGGGATGGCTCCTGCAGCGAGGGTGAAGTTCTTGATGGGCCTCTTCTGTCTGCTACTCTGCAGACAAAGGCTCAGCTCAAAATTAATATGAAAAGGTGGGCGAGTGAGTAAGTGAAGGGATGGGTGGATGGCTGGATGGATTAGTGAAAGGGTGAATGGATGAATGAAAGATTGAATAGATGGATAATGAGAGAGGATGGATAGATGAGTGAGTGGAAGGATGGATGAGAGAAAAGGTAAATAGCTGGATGTATGGGTGGAAGGGTAGCTGGATGGGTAAAAGGGTAGATGGATGAGTGAAAGGATGGATGGATGAGTGAAAGAATGGATGAGTGAAAAGGTGGATGATGAGTGGATGGATGAGTGAAATGATTGATGGATTGATGAATTGATAAGTGCAAGGGTGAATGGATGGACGGATGAGTGAAAGGGTGGATGTAAGGATGGATGAGTGAGTGAAAGGGAGGGTAGATGGACAAAAGGATGAATAGATGAGTGAAGGAGTGAAAGGATAGATGGATGAGAGAAAGGATGGAGGAGTGATAGGGTCAATGGATGGATTCATGAGTGGATGAGTAGATGGATGGGTGGGTGGATGGATGGAAGGAAGGATGGCTAAGTGAAAGAGTTGATGGAGAGAGAAAGGGAGGATGGATGGGTGACTGAAAGGGTGAATGGGTGGAAGGATGAGTGACTGCTTGGATGGATGAGTAAGTGAAAGGATGGTTGGTTGGGTGGAAGGGTAAATGGCTGGATGGATGAGTGAATTAATGGATGGGTAGAAGAGTGGATGGATGAGTGTACAGATGGATAGGGTGAAAGGGTGGGTGGATGGATAGTGTATGGATGAGTGACAGGGTGGATGGAGGGATGGATGAGTGAAACGATAGATGGAAGGATACATGATGGATAGGTTTGCAAATAGTTGAATATGTTTGGATATGGATGGGCTTACTTATATACTATTGTGCGAACTCCTCTGATGTGTCTGTAAAACTTACCTTTTGTCCTGAAGTTTTGTCCTGAATTTTGACCTCCTGTCCTGAATTTGGACCCTTTGTCCTGAATTTTTACACTCACCGTCCTGAATTTGCACCAATGCCACTTGGTCACCCTAATATACGACCATATGATGTCACCAAGAATGCACCATATTATGAGGGAAAGCTAAGCTCAGCCGGACCCCTTGAGATTTGAAGGGTACGTGGCACTTGCCCCGTATAGACCAGTGATGCGCACATAATTTTTATTTGGGAGCAATGTTGGCATCGTCTCTATACACATCAGAGCACAGCAGCATGCTGTATCCTGTGGCTGGGAGTGCAGCAACACTCGAGCGTGCATCCGCACCGAGAGCGGCGCTCGCATCCTTCCGTCGATGGGGCGATGGTGCAGACTGCTGCGCGCTCCCGCGCTGCTCGGGGGCGCTCCCGCAGACCGGCTAAAGCCGGTATATATAGCAAAAACCCAGCGAGGGCTGGCAGTGCAGAAGGGACCGGGGGAGGGAGAGCAGTAGCAGGCAGTGATCAGCCGTGTGTCTGGGGGCGGTGGGGGGCGAACCCGGGCACACGGGGTCCTGTCTCAAGCTCGCCTCCTCCGGGAGCAAAGGGTTAAAGAGGTCAGGGGGCTACAGGGCTCGAAAAAGTCAAGGGGGCTGAGATCGCACCTCCTGCTGCCAACGCAGGTCACTGCTGGTGAGTACAGCTTTTTTTTTTACTGCATACACGTAATTAACAGGTTCTTTATATGACACGTTTAAGAAATAACGTAATTAACAGCTGCTTTAAATGACACGTTTAAGAAATAGTTGATAGCAATTTATAGAACTATTAAAATACACATTTAAAGCATTGTGTAGGTGTTTGTACTTGTTAGATGAGATAATGTATTTATAATAGGATTTTTTCAGATCGTTTACAAGTACTTAGAATCATACTATATATATATATATATATGTGTGTATTTATATATAGAAACCAAGGGAACTTTAATTTTTACGTGTTTTGGAGATCACGCAGTTTTTTTTTCTTTTTAAAGCACGCTGGGTAGCCGGTGTTATAGTAACGCCAGTGATGCTCTCACCCAGGTGCAGTTTCCAGTTACACGGCGGACCAGCAGCAACTCGAAGGCTCGCACTGTGCTTGCCTTGCGCATACATGCCATTCGTATAGCGCTTCGAAGGCACTTTAGGGAACGTTCTATTGAAGGCTGAAAGAAAACTTTAAGGTATCAGCTTTGAAATTTAAACCGGAAATTATGATGTTTAACTCGGAGTGTGATAATACCGCATTCTTGCAAAAACTGACTTTATGTCGGACTGCTGTGGACATCGAAGTGACACCACACATCTTTTTTTCTCTGTGACATACATTTAAGGCCGGGCGGCTTGTCCCGTTCTTAGATCGTCAGCCGCATGCTGTTTGTTGCGGTTTGTTGCTGCGGGGTCAGGGGGTGGAAGGGTAGTTAAATGTGGAAACCACTGAAACTAAAGGGGTCGCCAATAGACCGGTTTACGTTAAGAGAGTCAGCTGCTTCCTTCTTCGGCTTAAGATGCAAGGGGTATCGAAGGAGAAAGCCAGGAGCTGCACGTCAAGGGTAGCATTTGGCCCCTGGCTATGGTTAATCGACCCTGTGTTGTGAACGTTCCTTTTAGGCTCTCATTCTCGCACTGGGTTTCCGGGAAGCGAGTTATATGTAGCGTCGTGAGTGCCTTTGTGTTTGGGGCACACGTCAGTACCCTACTCTCCCGGGGAATGACTGACTCTCAGCTGTCGTCCTCACAGAGAAACCTCAATTCGAACTCTCCCTCGTGCACTCTATTTATGAATTCCAAATATGGCGCTATTTCCGGCTAGTGGCGTCGCAGCGCTGCACAGTCCATGAGTGCAACAAACCACAGAGCCCGGTCTTCGGAAGGCGCGTACTGCGAACAGAACCTACCTCTGTACAGAGCTGCCACGGTGAACGTCCCGTACCCTTAAAGTTATGGTTACAACTTTACAGACGCTGATAAATACTATAAAGTACGCATGGGGTTTCATTCCAAGGAATTCTTAAAACGTAGCGATATGGTTATTTTTCATACACAATTTATTTATAAATTTTGTAGAGAGAGTATCGGAGCGCTTTACATCATAGGGTAGGTAGGACACAGTTGTAATAATAGACACTCGTTCCACATATAAACAGTGCTACCAACTAAAGATGACAGGGCGCTGCGCTGTCCCTTTTTAAGGCGAAGCATTGGACACTTTTGTGTGTACTCTGTGTTGTGCTTAGTACAAAGAATCAATGAGCCAAGCGCGCTGCTGCTAAGTGCACGGCAGGTTCTTCTCTAGAGCACTCTCTCCTAAGGTTTCTTCTGCTGGAAGACGCCCAGCCACCACCATTTCCGCTTTATACGCAATCTACATGGAAAAGGGCACACGCCTGTTACTCGCCGGTTGTATAACGCAGAAGTCCTGAGATTAGCGGAGAAGCGCCTGCGCGTTCAACAGAGCTCTATGAATAGTGCGCGCAGTGCAAACAAACCTCGTGTTTTATACATGGCTCTGGTGGCGCGCTGCGTTACAGCAGATAGCTTCTCCGGTAATGTGCCACATCACAGAGGCGAAACAGTGCAAGACCATCACAGAGGAGAAGCAATACAAGACTGAGCTCAAGCTTAGATGTGTATTAGGAGCCCGTCAAAACATACTCTATGCTCTGAACGGCACTCGGCAGCCACACCACAGAACATGCAAGGCTTCTGCAGTATAGGTTAAGACTCGTCACCAACAACCTGCACAGGTGCGCAATACTACACAGAGAGTACAGAGGCACGTCACTCTAGGATAGTGGGCACTTCTCTACAACCAGTGTGGGTGCATAGTGCTGCCAGTACACTATGCAGTCAGTACAAGTGCTCAATGGTGTACAAGAGTGCAGTGCGTACAGGTGCTCAGCACAATAGGTCACATAGGTATACATACTTTTACGGTTTGTTTTGCTGCAGAGACAGCACAATGAGTTGCCTTAGTAGCCCCAGGGCCGCCCCTGCCAATCTGTTTTCTTGAAATTCTGAAGCAACATGCTGGATCCTAAACCCTGCATGATCCAGACTTAAAGGCAAGCCAGGGTAAGGTAGTCAGTACTAAATTACAATTCCTGTCCACGCTGAGGTTGCCACGTACTTTAGCCAAGCCTTAAGCATCTCATTTCCAGGGATTCGTCCAGACGCCCGCGTGTCATGAGAGAATGCAGAAAGGGTGCAACGAGGAGTATGATGGTACCTACCAGAGGCGCAACTAGAGGCAAATTTCGGGGGGGGGGGGGCTAAGAAAAAATATCGGGGGGGGGGGGCTGAATGTTTAAGCTATAGGCAGAGTGGGGCTGGAGGGGCTCTTAGAAGGGGTGAAACAACAGCGAGGCCTCATTAACATGCAAATGGTCTTTTAAAGACCTGTGAAGGGCTCGGGTGCGGCTGTGTGTGCGCCGGGAAGCTGTCTCATCCCGGTCTGCCACACACGAGGGGGGGGGGGGGGGGGGGCTGAAGCCCTGTGTGTCCAATGGGTGTTGCGCGCCTGGTACCTAAGACACACTGAAGGTCTCTGACGCTTTCACAGATCTGTGAAAAAGGCTTCAATTTGGAAAATATGACATTGTGAATTAAACATTACAGACTAATAATTATTCACAACAAGCTCATTGTTATTCATTTATCTGGTACAGCTAACAAGAACTAACAAAGCAAACAGGTCAGGCTTGTGTTACATATGTGCATTTGTTGTGTGACAGGTCTAGATGCAATAACAGAAAACTCACAGAGGTACCCTTAGGTGGCAGAATATGTAAAGCACAGGATTTTAGTTTATTGTATTGCAACATTTGTATAGTTCTTACTTCTCTTATGTGGGCACTGATCGTATGCCTACATGAGCTCCATGCTACGCCACGTAGGGTGGGTGGTTGGAAGTGTTCTGTTTGTCTTTTGATCCTGTTTGGGAAGTGTTTCCATATACTATTTGTTGACCACAGATTGCATGTTTCAAGCCACTCCCTTAATTGCAGTGGCCAAGCCTCTTGGAAATGATTCATAGTTACTCTTTGGCCATGCCCCTATCACCCCCCCCCCCCCCCCCCCACACACACATTTTTCAGAGACCCTCCCACATTTTACATCCCATTTAAAGCATTGCTCAAAGGAAAATTTAGCTATTGGGGAGGGAACACATGCCAAATTGGTCTGTGGATAGTGCAGAGAGGCGAGGCAATCTGTTTCCTTTCCAGGAAATCCATCTGGGCTGCTCTTGTATTGCGGAAGCTGCATAACATTCTTTGTAAGTGTGCTTGACCTGGATTCCTCTCATGGTCCCCCGCTCTCCTTGCACCACTTAGTCCCTCCAGCCCTCTGCTGCGCACTCTCCTACTACCTCTCCTGCTTCCTACCTGCTAGCTGGACACCAACAGTCTGCAACCCACAATGTAGTACCGCTGTGCTCAGCCAAATACTATGTCTTTTTGTTAACAAGTACTAACATAGCTACATTTGGTTTGGTGTTTTCTTGTTGTTGTTTTGAATTCTAATACATGCATGTACTATTTTCTATAAATCTTTTTAGAGGGGAATTCATCAAATCCATTACTATATTGATATTGGTACTATAATCTGCTGTAAAAACTTGGATCAGTAAGCAGAAGGGAAGAAAACGTTACTGTTTTTGATCACTTGCTCCTTTTACGCGGTTTACAACACTGCTCTGTTTGCTTGTCTGTTTCGCCATTGGCACAGGGTGGACTAGCTGTTTATATAAGTTTTTTTTCCCCATTCCACCTTAATCACTGAAAACTCAGGATAGTTCAATAAACGCTCAGATAGTTTCACAATGGTACACAAAGGGAACTGAAATGCATTTTTGGTGAGTTTTCTAAATGTTATTGTACTAATCAATAGGGAGGAGGAAGCAGCAGAGGTTCATTCAGCCTCCAAACAATAGTAGTTATCAATCAATAATCGATCACAATCTGCCGTGTATGTGAGCACCGCTTAGTGTGGTTTGGTAGATAGCATCATCATTGGATCTGTCACTCCAGTGTCCCATTCTCTATGTGACTGTGTAACCTCCACCAGGAGGGAGACTGTCTGGATATCAACAGTGGTAAGTGAGTCAAAATTATCTCCTACCTTGTAGGTAAATCTTTATTTTGGGGGAAAAGAAAAGATAGAGATAAGTCAAAAACCAAGGCTGGTGCTGATCCACTTCGGCGCAGAACCAACACTTTTGGGGTCCTAGTCTCTTAGGGCTTGCCTAAAGGAAATAAAGGGAGGGGTTCATTCACCTGTCTTCGTCTATGATCACACTTAGCTTAATAAGAAAATCGGTATGCAGCATTCGGTTGGGGAGAGGCACGCAGGAAGGCTGTGGTGGACGGTTTCAAGGAAAGCTTTACGTATTGTCCTTAAATATCCCACAACAACAATGAAGCATTAGGAAGACCTGCTTAGGGTTTAGGCTCAAAGACTGAGTCTATCACAGCTTTCTTCCCTGCCACCCCCACCCCGATTAAAGATTGGATTGCTAACGAGTTGTCTAAATGAACATTTAGATGCATCCACAGTATTGTCTAAATGAATATTTAGATGCATCCACAGTAATTCAAGTTGAGGTCAAGTTTCCTTTCAACCTAAAGTGGTAGAAAATCTGGGACCAACAGACAAACTAGAAGGTATGCTTTTTGTTTTCTCAGAGGGGCCACACATGGACTGCAAAGTCCTCAGTTTGGTAACATTAATGAATCAAAAGGGTTCTGATGCACGAAAGCAGCAGAGACCAATGCTGCAGAAAGGCTGGGAAAATGTTGTGTGAGGGAAACTGATTTTGGTGACAGCATTCCAGAAAGTGAGATTTTGGAGCTACATTATGCAGCGCTGAAGCACATTTTCCCAAACTTATGAAGTACTCATTGTATAATAAGCAAAGATATCAAAATATAATGCGAAAACAAAACCCCAAAAGTAGTCTAAGTTATCCCTTTTCTCTACAGATTCAGGATGACTGCCATGAACACCGCAAGAACCTGCACCAATGTCAAAGTTTACACCAAAGTGCCTGATGGAGGTTGGGGCTGGGTGGTGGCCATTGCCTTCTTCTTTGTGGAAGTATTCACATATGGAGTCATCAAGACGTTTGGAGTCTTCTTCAGTGAACTCATCACTTACTTCGATGAAAGCAATAGTCGTATATCCTGGATCATCTCAATATGTGTGTTTGTGATGACATTTACCGGTGAGTGGCACTCTTCCCCTCTCAAATAACTATGTATTACCTTAAAACTGGATACTAACACCTGTTGAACATGAAGGGGGTTCAGAGATACTGCAGCTATGATATTAATCAAAACATGCTTGGAAGGAGCAGTTCTTTTGTTTATACGACCTCGTAATAGGTGTATCTTTTAGTAAGTGTGCAAGTGTTGGAATCGCACCCTTTATTACGCTTAATGAATTCTGAAGGATTTCCCAGGAACGCCTTTTTTATTTCTTGCTGAAATGATGAAAGCAGGCACCCTCCAGTATTCAAGTGACACGTGCTTTTGCAGATCATGGACACCTAGCTTTGCTTCTAAGATAAAGTTGCGTAATCTCCTGCCTTTTTTAACGAATTTGAAGAAACAGTGAAAGGTAGTTTAGCATCATACTTGCTTCATTTTACTTCGGCTGGTCAGAACTAAGACACTGCATGAAGCTGCAGTTAACAGTGACACAATGTGCTATCAGATGACCTACTTGTTTAGACGACATTGCTCCAAATGGTAAAGAAGGGTGTCTGTCAGCATGGTAACATATATTTTTATTTCATTTTGCATAATAAAACAGAGCATGAATACACAATACGCAGTATAGGGCATTCCATATTGGCAGTGTAGGGCAGTTATAAACACAAGCTGGCTGTCTGGATGAGTCTGTAAATTGGGTTGAAGCAGCATGGGCACAAAAGGAACCAAGATCACATTTACATTTCTCATGGTTGTAAACAATAGAAAACCAACTGTACATCGTTCAAAGGTCTTTCCCTGGTCTTCTGTGACTCCCTCCACCTCCATTTAATCCAGGGAACCCATATTTTCAGGAACTTCCTGGGACAGCCCTGGGCTTTATATGTCACGTGTTCAGCAACCATGTACAAGTCAAGACTAGTCCTCCACTCGTTAAGGGTGGGTCTTTGCGGGGACCCCCAGTATTTAGCAATATCCCGTTTGGCTACGACCAGCCCCCAAGTTGGCTAGTATAAGTTTACGCCTCGGGATCTCTATATCTTTCGGAATTCCCAACAGAAGAAACCTTGGCTCCAATTCTATGTGGACCTCCAGTATACTATTAAGCTCCCCCACAATCTTTCCCCAATATACCTGTACCTCGTTGCACTCCCATAGGGTATGTATGAACTTCTCATCTTCCGTGTGGCAGCAAAGACATTCCGGGCTCTCAGCTCTTCCTGTTGTATGCAATTTGGCTCTAGCAAAATAAGTGCAGTGTAATATTTTGTATTGAATGAGACGCAAACTCAATTTGATTGCTACTTCTCGTGGATGCATGAGGGCGGCCTCCCAATCTAGATTGCCCAGCACCCCAGTGGTCCTTTCCCATTTTGCTCGGAGTGGGCCTAATTTATCAGGCATATTATTAAGTAGTGTTCTGAGGTAAACGAAATAGCCTTAGACAGAATTTCCTCCTGGAGGAGGCGACCCTCTAGCGGGGCATATTCCGGTAGTGCCTCCCCATCAAGCCCCTCTGTAACCCACGCATGTCTCAACCGGAAGTATGCATAAGTCTGAGTGTCTTGAAGTTGATATCTGGCTTGGAGGGTACTGAAGGATGCCAACACACTATGATCCAGGACATCGCCTATTTTAGAAATACCTATCAGATCCCATTGCCTAAAACCACGCAGTTTTCCAATCTCTTTCAGCCTAGTCCCTTCCCGCAATGGGGTTTCTCTGGTACATTTATGATCCCACTTCAATTGTCGCTCGGCTCTCTTCCATGCCTCCAGCGTCCTTTGGGTCGCTTGGAGCAATCTACTACACCCCTTACCGCCTTAGATGTAATGAAGATAAGTACGGTCTCTAAACTGTAACCTTTTAAGCCTATAGGTCGGGTGATCCTTGGGAACATATATTTATTATTAACAGGCCACGACACCAAACAAAATGCTCAAAGTAAAAATGTCCTCCTTGGTTTTCTTTTCACTTGCAAAAACAGAACTGCATCCGTCTCTTGGTAACACTAACTCTGCTTTGATTTATTCCAGCTCCACTGTCAACAGTACTGAGCAATCGTTTTGGCCACCGACCAGTGGTTATGGCCGGAGGGGTCCTGGTCAGCATCGGAATGGTCACTGCATCTTTTGCACGCAGTGTCGACGAAATGTACTTAACAATTGGTCTAATATCTGGTAAGTTTCTAAGTACGACCAACACAAGCTATCACTGTACTATGGCATTAATCATAGTAAGGCAACAAAACTGTCCCAAGCTGGACTGAGAATGATAATTTATTATGGCCTATCCGGACATTAGGGAAGTTGAACTTCAATTAAGCGGAGGGAATAGTTTTTCAATCATCCTGGAAACATTTTGCAAACGAGTATACAAATATAGGTAGATCCAGTGATACACAAATGGGTTTCAATGAGCAGAGAAATATAATTATAGACTTATAACCCGCTGCTGAGAGCTCTACAACTTGTCAAAGGCCCCAAACCATAGTTACAGTCCCTAGCCGCAGGCAAGGCCTATAACAAAGGAGAGGGCCTTTAACAACCAGTATAGCCCGAGTCAGCAGATTTTAAGTCTATAATTATATTTCTGTGCTCTTTTGTGTACTACTGGATCTACCAATATTTGTATACTCGTTTGCAAAATGTTTCCAGGATGTTTGAAAAACTATCCGAGCATTCCACTAACTGCAGTTAAAATGTTCTGATCTAGTTTGATTTATCAGAACTGGAGTAGTGGCTTGACAATATTTATCTTATTTCCACATAGGAAACAGATTCAAAGTTATGTTTTTGTCATTACTTCACTTAAATGTTTTGTTAATTTATTGAAAATGATTATTTAATAACTTGCATCACTGCCTCTGCTTGCCATATATACATCACATTCAAACATCATAGTTAAAACCAGTAAACACAAGTCCTACAAATTCATGATCTCTATTACACAGAGCTTCCCAACATATTGTTTTTGTATTGGAACAAGTTTAAGACCAGGAGAGGTATTACAAAACTACTAGTATTTAAGGTTCTAAGTAAAGTACTAGAGTTTCGTAATTCTGTACGTTGTTTGCAAAGCGGTATGGGCGTGAATAGAGGACACACTAGTTTATTTTTCGCTGGTAGGACTCTTTTTCGAACACAGGTACATACTTTTCTAAAGTGAAGATGTTCCGCTATCCGTACCGAGAATGTTCGGGGATAAGAAATCTGCACAAGGAACCAAGAAGCCCGCTTCAGATACGCTGAACGCTAGCCTTGCCTAATGTTAAGACTGCGATTCCTGATTCCAATGCATGCCTCTTTGTCCACCAGCCTGCACTTCCTGTCTCTCACTCTTGCAGGGTCTCTTTTATCCTCACTTTCTCCCTTTGTCACTCCTTCCCCCATCTTACACGTCCTTCTTTCTCTCTTTGCTTCCTTTCGCTCTGAAGAGTTTACTGCTGTGTAAAGAATACATGTTTCAACAGATTCTCACACCCGTCCTTTCCATCCTTCCACAGGTTTGGGATACTCCTTAAGTTTCATTCCAACAGTCACCATACTGTCACAGTACTTTGACAAAAAACGTTCACTGGTTACTGCAGTTGCCTCCACTGGCGAATGTTGCGCCGTTTTCGCCTTTGCACCAGGTAAGCAGTTCAATGCAACTAATCCCAAAATAAATGCTCCCAAATGTGAAATGTTAGGCCAGGTCACTCTTACCACAGCAAGTGCGCGTCTTCAATGAAGGTCATCACTCTCCTAGTGGGACAATGAAAAACGTGAAGTGAGACCATCTCCGTGAAGCCCCCTTGAAAAGGACATACTATAAAATGTAACTCAGCGCTTTCAATGGCCACGTGATGCGGTGGCCGTGGATCTGGGGCCTTGTTTGTAAATCAGTCTTTAAACAAAAAATGGAACAAGGGCATTTTTATACCCATATCACTATCCATATGGAAAATAACAGCGTCCTTGGTCTGATTTACTACAACAAAAGTAATGACACCAAGTCTTGAATAATCTGGGTCATATTTTGGCCTGGATCAACGAGGGCCAACAATAAGTGGAAACCCGTGGCACATACTGGAGAAAGAAAGGTATCTCTTGCTGCAGCAATAAAGTGGGGGCTTGCTGAGGGTCTCAGAATAAGAGAACTTCGAAAATGGGGCAAGAATATATCACTAATTATAAGGAATGCTAGAGAAATCTGTTATTTGCTCCTTTTCCCAAGGTTCCATTACAGTTTAGAATAAGTTCATGACTATTAAGAGACAAAGTGTTGCGGTTACATCACTGCATCCGGATTTAGTTTGTACAAGACCTGTGCAGAGTGCCTCCCTCATCTTAGTCAAAGAAAGGACTGTGCCATTTTAAGATCCAGACGCGGTTAGGGCAGCCAAGATGTAAATTTTAGGATGATAACGAGTCTTTCTTTTTTATTCTTTTTCTAACCGAGATACAAGTATGCATTTTGAGACATTTGGTCAAGGCCTAATTAATCTTCGGTACTTATCGCAACATATTGAGCGGGGGCAATCATTACTGTGGGGTGTATTGACTTGTGGGGGAATTTAGCAGACAAGGAACCAACCTTTAGATTAATTATTATCAGTGCACAGGAGCAACAGTCTGATCAACATTTCCACAGTGAAGAGGTGAAGTCCTGTGGTCTTATCTTCAGGGCAAAGGCTACTGGCACAGAAAATGATACATTTTCGTAATCTAACAACACAAACCTCTATCCTGTTAAGGAAACATCAGTACATCATGAGAGTGTCTTATTTTGGGGCATCGTTCAAACACCACCTCTTATGTGTTCAGTGTTGGGCATTTTAATAGTACTAGGACTATCTAATTCACTTGTGAACATTATGTCACCTGAGGAAATGTACCTCAGTTAATCAACAGGAATATCAGCCTAGGTTCTGTAATGTACCCACAGAACCAATTAGTGAGGATCTGAAAACTGCCTCAAATTGTGTGCAATTCCAGTTCTCTTGCCATCGGCTGAAGATGTCAAGAAGGTGGGAGCATGAAGTAACAAGATGAGACAACGATAATACAATTTGCTTTGCCCCCACTCACTCTAGTGAAACATAAGGCTACCAAGCCAATATTTTGAAATTGCCTGCTCTTTCTGTAACTCAAGTTAGGTTAACACCTCCATGTACATTTAGCTTTTAACAGTAACTAGAAACCACCAATAATGTAATTGTGCACTTCACAATGATTGTCAAAGTTAGCCGTGCCATATTACCAATATTGTGATGTCTTTCTCCTTCATTACCAAAGAACGTGCAAGTGACCGGGAACATATTTATTTAATGTCTTAGGAGACTACTTTTAATACCATTGTATAATTTACCAGTGTAGTAGTAGAGTAAATTATGTCAATAGTTATACTGAGCATAATATACTAAAGGTTTTCAAAAGCTTGATGTATCATTAAAAATCATGTTGCAATCAATGTCTGTAGATCAACAAACCACGTTGTTTATGATTTTTCATTCTCTTCCCTAGCTATCACTGCTATAAAGGATCAACTCGGTTGGAGACATAGCCTCCTGCTTGTTGGTGTACTTCAGTTAAATATTGTTGTTTGTGGATCTCTGCTACGACCAATGAAAATACAAAAAGAAGTACAAGTAGAAGAAACTCCCAAAAAAGAAAGCGTGGAAACAGAATACATACTTGAAAATGAGAAAACAATTACTTCAATTGACTCCATAGACTCAGGAGTCGAAATAACTACCTCACCCAAGAAAGAAAATGAAAACTTGAAAGTAGAGACAGAACATGTTGTACCACAAGAAAATGTCCAAATGCTGGAAGCAGCACAAGGTCCCGTTGTGAAATCAAAAATCACACTCTTGGACTTTTCAATTTTGAAAAATGGTGGTTTTATTTGTTATGCTCTGTTTGGCCTTTTTGCTACACTTGCATTTTTTGCCCCTTCTCTGTACATCATTCCACTGGGTATCAGTCTTGACATTGATAAAGACCACTCTGCCTACATGCTGTCTGCCATGGCCATCGCGGAAGTTTTCGGAAGAATTGGCGCTGGCTGGATTCTCAATAAGAATCCCATTCGCAAGATTTATATTGAGCTCATTTTCGTTGTTTTGTTATGTTTGGCTCTCATTTCCTTTCCCTTTGCTTCAGAATTTTGGGGCCTGATGGTGTGCAGCGCATTTTTTGGATGTATGTTAGGAACAGTTGCAGGAACCCACATTCCAATGCTAGCAGATGACGACGTTGTGGGTATCGAGAAGATGTCTTCCGCAGTTGGAGTGTATGTTTTCATTCAAAGCATAGCCGGATTGGCTGGCCCACCACTTGGAGGTATGTTGATTTTTAAATTTTTCAATACATAAAAACTTTTGTTTTTAATTTATGAAAACTATTTAATTTGTATTTGTGGGTATTACTGTTAGTACTTTTGAAAATTGTGGCTCCCGAGCCAACTACCAAGTGGGAGAATATGTTTGCAGGTGGTTTTATATTCATGTGAAGGGAAAATATGTTTAAAAGGCCTACAGTTACCCGAAATTCACCAGCAAGGGTACTGGGTAAACATTAAAGTCCCCATACAGTGGAATTCAATGAAGACATTGGTGCACCTAGTTTAGCCAACACCTGAAGTTCTGTAACCGTAAGATTCCATTGTGAGCACTTTCAGTGTATTGCGGCTTTGTAATCTTGCGCCTTTGATTCCTCAAATTTAGCTAAACTAGAAGCAGGATTAATCTATTACTCGTGATTTCCACATCTCACCCCGATTCATGAAGCCTAGCACTATATGCATTTGGAAATTCCACCATATCTTGTAATTTTTCTCATTCTTTGCCAAATCCTTTATGGTGCCAAAACGAGAACTTAATATCAGATGCAGTATTTCCAACTATTTTTTGCCCCAAATCCTCGAATGCAGGTAGAATTTGATAATCCAATACTTGCTAATAAGAAAAAAAGCATATATCTGTAACCACACATAGGGCTTAAAATGTAAGGCATAACGTACACTGATAACATTTCATTCAGAAGTTTAAGATTATTCTCCAAATCTATAACATTCTACTGATTTTTTTTAGGGCAAAGTAATTTGTAGCATGACTTAAAATGACGTGCAAATATCCTTAACTGAGGAATAATCTTAAATCCCTTAGTGGAATTTCACCATTACAAAACAAGCAAATGGTGTAGCGTACACTTTGACTACATTCCACATTTGGTGAATGCCATATTTACCTGTTTTCACTTGCTGTATTTCAATCAAACTGAAGATAAACCATTTCTTTGAGCAAAACCCTTCAAGGTTTCACCCTGATGATCGAACTTCATTCACTGAAGGTAGTGCAAAACGTCACAGTGATCAAAACAACTAGTTTGTTTGGTAAAGTCACAAGAGGAGCCAAAGACTACAGGTCTTTGTATAAATACAATGGGGGAACCCTGTGTCCCCCAGAACCTGGGTAAAGTAGAGCTACAACGGTTCTGTCAGGGAGACAACAATTACATTGATGATAAAGACGAATCTTGTTGCGATTACTTTATAAAACTGTCTGCGTAACCAATATGCCAGAGAGTACAAGTGGGCTAAATCACAGCACGGAACAACATGAATATTGGAACACAATACAACGAGAAACTCCAAATTGCTTGCAAAAAATTATTATTTGGTTTTTCTTCGAGTTTTCACAAACTATTTCTAAAAAACACATTTTTCAAGGGCTGTCAAAGTGAGGCGCAATTGTGACGTGACCAGTGTTTTAAAGTGACACAGGTGCTCAGTGCTGGTAGTGCAGTGCATATACAAGAGTGAAGCTATATACAAGTATATACAAGATGATGAATGGTCTGAACAGCAACGAAGACAATATCTCTGGTTGTGGCAGAGCCGCTCAATACTATACACCAAGAGATTTGTTAATGCTGAACCATGTTTTATCGTCTACGATTCGACCCTTATGATGCGTTAGTATGGTAACATTGCGACAGCCCAGCAAGTGGGAGGTATCCCAAGGCATCCCTCGCCGAGTGAAGGCTGCCAGAAAGATCTCCACTTGTCAGGAAGGTTCAGGTAAGACGAATCTCTTGAGATGAGTTTAAAAGAATAATTAGTCTTAAAGTGACACAGCAAAAGTCCGTTGATGTCTGTGCTTCTCAGGCAGCAGTCCAGGACTGCTGACTGAGAAGCGCAGACACTCACTGACTTTTTGCCTGGATGCTCTTTGAATTATCTCCAGTTTCATTGATTCCCTACAAACTCGACATAGGGTACAACATTGCTGTATCACTTTAAGACAAATTAGTCTTTTAACTTCAGCTCAAGAGGGCACAACATTGCTGTGTCACTTTGAGACAAATTATTCTTTTAACCTCATCTCGAGATTCGTCTTACCTGAGTCCTCCTGACAAGTACAGATCTTTCTGGCAGCCTCCACTCGGCGAGGGACGCCTTGGGATACCTCCCACCTGCTGGGCTGTCCTTTTGTCCTGAAGAAGACCCGCTATGACACCATACTAAACGTCGACAATAGCACATGGTTCAGCATTAACAAATCTCTTGGTGTATAGTATTGAGCGGCTCTGCCACAACCAGAGATATTGTCTTCGTTGCGGTTCTGACCATTCATCATCTTGTATATACTTGAATATAGCTTCACTCTTGTATATGCTCGGCACTGAGCACCCGTGTCACTTTAAAACACTGGTCACTTCACAATTGCGCCTCACTGACAGCCCTTGAAAAATGTGTTTTTAGAAAGGGTTTGTGAATACGCGAAAAATACAAATATTTTTTTGCAAGCAATTTGAAGTTTGTTGTATTGTTGTTTTCCAATATTCATGTTATTGCGCGCTGTGATTTAGCCCACGTGTACTCTCTGGCATATTGGTTATGCTGAGAATTTTATAAAGTAATCGCAACAAGATTAAGTATTTATCAGCAATGTAATTGTTGTCTCCCCGACAGAACCATTGTAGCTCTACTTAAAGTCTACAGGTCAACAGCTATAATTTCAGATGATGCTGTCTGTAAATTTATTTACACAGCACTGTTCAGTTGGTTAAATATTACTGATTATGTGGTTCAAGAATCCGTAAACCATGGCAACAATGCCTCCTTATGAAATCGGCAAGAAATGATTAACTTTCGAAAAGGTGATGTTTTTGGATTTTGTCTAATTGCAGGCTTTGCTTTGTCATGTATTGTGGCGACAGTTACAATATAAATAAATGCCTTTTCTCTAATGAAAACAATATTATTTTTAACTGTAGGTGTCCTTGTGGATCAAACTCAGAATTACGGGTCAGCATTCTACTCCTGTGCGATTGGCATGGCGCTGGCAGCCATATGTCTGGCCTTAGTAAGGCCGTGCAAGAATGGTCTCTGCAGACGTAAACCGAAACAATCTATAGAAGAAGGGGATTATACTGAAAAAGAAGTTTTCACGGATGTGCCGGATGACTTTCTTGAAATGGATTTTGGAAAACCTGAAGGCTCAATAAAAAGCAATGAAAATTCTTTTTGAAATAACTTTAAATTCGTGCCAACCAAACAAGATTTAAATAAAGACAATGCAGTGATCCAACAATGAATCAACAACCTTGAAATTTACACTTTAAAGGGAATGCAAAAACTATCAACGTGAGAAGCTGCTAAGTACGATTGAAAATTTAGAGAAGGCTACCACTTTCTTATATTCATTTAACAGCCCATAGTGGGCAACTGTTTCATCACTATATTTTTTTAATGAAAAAAATAGGGCATTTACTTTACCTTCTGGCAATGACAATACAACAAGTAACACTTGGTTTGCATCCTGCATCGTCAAGCTCTATCTCAAAATGCAGACGCATATTGAAGATGGTATTAATTCGGATGCTGTCCCGAAAATCAATTCTTTTCTTGAACATGCATATTACATACGGAGGACTGGGATTTTAAAGAGAAAATATGTGCATTTTACAGCAATAGAACCACATCAACTTAATATTTTATTTTTATGGCCAGTTACTGAGAGATTTATTTGCTGGTGTTCTAAAGTAATATGTCTTTCTGTTTTCAGTGTCTTAGATTTATTTAAAAATGTATTTATAAAGTTACACTAGACATCCTCTTGTCTCCCACTGGACCAAGATGCAAGCAACAAGTAATCTATCTCTAGAGCATATTTTTTATGTCTGTAACTATTTTCCTTTTGCGCCAAGAGTACTGTTTTACACACCTTACTGTCGCAATGACCCAGAAATGCTGCCTACCATGTATTTTAAAAAAATGAGCATGTGCCAAAGGTCAACCAACAAGTTTGTATTCTGAATCCTCCGTTTTTTTTCTCCAAATCAGGTTGTTGATTTTAAGAAAGGCTAAAGTAAACATCAGTAAGATTATTGCAACATTTAGGATGTTATGTGGCATTTCAAACTCAGATGTCAATTTCGTGACTATTCTAAAATTTAGTTCAGATTTGTAGTGGTATATTGTATGTGCTTAAATTTCTAAATACAATATGAAAGAAGGGGGATTATATCAAGTGAGAGAGAAGAAATGTAATCGGAATGTAAAATTATTACAATAGTAAATAAAAGAACTGCTAACCCTTGCAGGATGATAACTTACAGGACCCCTTGTTTCTATCAGTTGTGTGTTGATACAACCTTAAATAAAAACATCAAAATGAATACATGAGTAATAATCACAAAGTTTGCTCTTCTATATCATATACTTGGGACAGTTGGTAAACACATGCATAGAGAAACTTGGCTAGCTGATGAGTTTGTTCTCATATCTGAAGAAATACCACTGACACCGGAGGCATCAATGAGAGATGAGTGGGTGTGTACCCCTTCCTTTGCCTTACTACAGTGTGCTCCTTATCCACTCATAAACCTATTCAACCATGAGCTAAGTTACTTTCAAAGGACCATGACTCACATTTTAGAATTTGTAAACTATTTTGACCGATACCATTGCGTCCCCCTGATAACGTGTGGCACACTTTAGTCTTATTGTTCAAACTTGCGACAGAAAACACCAGCGGGCAACACCTGGTGGTGAACTTAGCCATGGGGGCCATGTAAATTTGTTTGTGTTGAGATTAATTGCTCCCCTAAATTGGTGCTTCTGAATGATCATCAAAGCCAGATCCAATATTAACGGCTCAGATGAACACCTGCATGTACATCAAGACGCAGGCAGCACATTGAAACTCTACATCCTGGGTAGACATGACAGCGACAACCCCATGGGATATGGTTGAAAAGGGCTATACATCAATGTCTTCCACTGTAAACGGGCTGGGACACCAGATTAAAAGGGGCCTGGTAACCAAATATCTAAAAAGACTGAAACCTGAAATAGTGCTCCTCCAGAAGAGAGAGGCGCTGTAATTTTCTGGGAAGAGGCATGTACACTACCCTGACACATGCACGATTTACCTCAGGCTCCCAGGGGGGTTGCGATGCTCGTCAGGAAGACGATACCCTTCCACGTTTCCAACACTTGGTCTGACCCCAGTGGCACATATGTGGCGGTACAGGGAACATGGGAGCATAGGAGATTACACTAGGCAGTGTATATGCCCCCTATGATTACAGCATTAGATACTTGAGAAGGTTGCAGAGGTCCTGTTGGCAGCAGACTCCCCCCTATCCTTGGGGGGGGCGGAGACTTTAAGGAAGTGGTAGACCCGGTTATAGATCGGTCTGGGCAGACAGGTGGTGGGAGGGGAAACACAAGACTGGCTAAATTTGCTCTCACCCTGGGACTGCAGGATGTTTTGCGCTGGCACCATCCCACCGGGCATACTCCTATTTTTTCGGGCACGTACCGGGTGTTCTCTAGAATGGCCAATTTTTTGGCCCCGGCTGGGGAACTGGACAGGGGTGGACTACCTAGCGAGAGGACTGTCGGATAACTCCCCCCTGTGGCTCACGGTAGGTGGGGAGCCACGTGATGGAGCTGAGGGATGGAGGCTAAATGCCTGGGATCTTAAAGACCCAGGCATAGCGAAGGAGATAAGGGTGGAAACAGAGCTGTACTTTCAGGAAAACAAAGGACAGTGACTCCGGCAGTGGTCCTATGGGAAGCTTTTAAGGCCGTGTTATGCGACAGCCCAGAACGCCATTGCACAGAGGAACAGGAAAGAGACGCAGGACATAGTGGCGCATGAGAGTAGACTCCTGCACCTAGAGTAAAGTGGGGCGTAAGTCCTAGTCAGCCTACCCTCCGTCAGATAGAAGTTACCTGTGCGGAGCATCATTCACTGGCATGACGGGAGGCGAAACAGCATACCTCGCCCTTGGGCATCGCCTATATGAAATGGGACAGGGCGGGGAAGCTCTTGGCATGGCTAGGCAGGAAGGAGATGGAATACAGATGGGTGGGAGACGTCCACAGAGAGGGGACTGCATTCACTAAGGTACAAGATATTGCTGATGCCTTCGCAGACTATTACGCTGACTTATACAATGAACAGAAAAAGGTGGGAGACGCACAGATCCAGGAATATTCTGGAAGACCGGAATGCTCTGGAAGCAGAGATTACGCTCAATGAGGTGAATCCGCCCATTTATAAACATAAAACAGGCAAGACCCCAGGGCCTAATGGTCTGCCCGCATAGCTTTTTAAGGCCAACTGCATTGTTGAGACCACACTTGCTAGATATGTTCTGGGCGGCTCGGGATGAGGGCATCCTACCACCCGATTTGCAGAAAGCAACAGCAGTGATGATCCACAAGCCCGGAATGCCGGCAACAGATTGCGAGTCATATCAACCAATCTCTCTCCTTAATGGGGAGGTGAAGGTACTAGCTTCTATCCTAGCAAACAGATTTGCCTCAGTGGTCACTGCCCACTGCAGACCAATCGGGATTTATGCTCTCATTGGATGTGGAAAAGGCCTATGATGCTGTCCACTGGCCTTTCATGTGGCAGACGTTAAGGAGATTTGGGTTAGGCCCCAAATTCATGGGGTGGATTGAGTTGCTTTACAGGTCAGCGAGAGTGCGGGTAAATCGGGCACTATCAGGGGAGGTTGCGATAGGAATAGGTACCAGACAAGGGTGCCCGTTGTCCCTGATGCTCTTTGCTTTGACCCTGGAACCGCTGGCTTGTCTTGTGAGAGCACACTCAAAGGTAAAGGGGTTTGTTAGAAATGGGGATCTCTAGTTGGCAGCAGCTGGCGCCGAGGTCCAAATAGGGATCCTTCTTCCTATGTCAGAGTAAGAGGGCTACACCCTTTGACAACCCCTGCTCAACCCTGTTGTGAAGCATTTATGACCATACACAATAACGCAGGAAGGATGCTACAAACGGAGACCACAAGTAGTTATAGAGAAATAGTTATCTTTATATAGAATGAACACGAGGCTTAAAAGCACTCAGGAAACCATAATGCACATAGTTACAGATTCACTTCAAAAGCAATCAAGGCACTCAAAAAGCATGTGGAACGAACTTAGTTCGAGGCGGGGGCACACGCGACCCAGTGATGCACAATGTACCTGAGATTTGAAGGGGGCACGGCACGCAGCCTCACAAGGAAGCCGCAGTGATGACAGGCGGACTCGCAGCGGCCATAGCTCCCGGCTGTAGCGGACCGCAGCGTGCACTCACGATAATCCTGGGGCAGGGCTTAAGGCGGGCACCCAGCGGCACACGCAGGTGATAACAAGATCCTCGAAGTGGTGACTAGTGTGGGCACTCAGCGGCACAGCTCCTCAGCTGCAGCGGCCCGCGATGGCGATGATTCTCGTAGGACGGTAAATGCGGGCACTCAGCGGCACAGCTCCTCAGCTGCAGTGGCCCACAATAGCGATTGTGATGATTCACGTAGGACGGCAAATGCGGGCACTCAGCGGCACAGCTCCTCAGCTGCAGCAGCCCACAATAGCGATTGCGATGATTCTCGTACGACGGCAAATGCGGGCACTTAGCGGCACAGCTCCTCAGCTGCAGCGGCCCACACTAGCGATGGCGATGATTCTCGTAGGACGGCAAATGCGGGCACTCGGTGGCACAGCTCCTCAGCTGCAGCGGCCCGCGATAGCGATGATTTTGGTAACACAGGCAATTGCGGGCTCTCAGCGGCAACAGCTCCTCAGCTGCGGCGGCCCACAATAGCGATAACAATGACTTTGGTAACGCAGGCAAATGCGGGCTCTCAGCGGCACCAGCTCCTCAGCTGCGGCGGCCCACAATGGCGATAGCGATGACTTGGGTAACACAGGCAAATGCGGGCTCTCAGCGGCAACAGCTCCTCAGCTGCGGCGGCCCACAATAGCAATAACGATGATTTTCGTAGTACGGCAAATGCGGGCACTCAGCGGCACAGCTCCACAGGCTCACACTAGCGATACGATGACTTTCAGCCCGCGTTCCCCACAGTAGAACCAGAGGCACTGGAATTCTCAACAGAGGCCTCACCTGCAAGTAGAATTCCCCTCAAATAGGAATATGGGCGGCTGATGGGTGAAGTCTAATGTCCCTGAGACTTCAGCAGGAGGCAAGCTCAAATCAGGCCCTTGGGTAGTTGCTTCAGCATGATGGATGAAAGTTTCAAAGTCCTTTCCCTCCAGTTACACGTACAGAGGTTCGTCTTGACATCCAGAAGTAACACACCGGGTAGGGGTTTAAGCACCCCAAAAGTCTTTGTTCTCAAAAAGTCACAAATCATTGAACCCAGCCAGAACCGGTTTGGTGTCCTCCTGGAGCACTTTGTTTACAAGGCTGCATCCTGCCTTTCAGGAAGAGGGGGTCTGCTATCAGACGCACAGTGGGAGGTGGAGCCATCATTCACCTTGCCAGGCACAGCCCTGCTCGGATCAAAGGGTCACCCCTCCCCATACTCCAACTGCAGATCTCTCCATTCAATCCAGGTTGGGCTCAGCCTGCCCTGTCCCTCCAAAACCAGACAGCCAATACACATAGCAGCAGAACACACTGGAAGGTTTAGGCAAGAAAATACCCACTTTCTAAAAGTGGTATTTTCAACCCCAGAATATAGAAATAATCTTCACTACCAGATGCACTTTAATATTCTGAGCTCAGGCATACTAAATTTAGTTTTCCTATCAGGTTCCTTGGGTCAATTAGGATTATAGAAGGTAATGCAGTTAATTTACAATAGGGAGCATTCGCGCTGTGGTACTGAATGGCAGTGGCACAGCGCCCAGAGCATCTAACACCAGCAAACACAGAGGAGACAAAAGCAAAACATGGAAGGGAGACCCACGCCAATGGTGCCAGGTCTAACAGGGTTCATGGTGGGCGGAAGGGAGGAACGCATTTTGCTGCACGCTGATGATGTCCTTCTATATATCACTGACCCGCTAACTACAGTTCCAGCCCTCTTTCAAGTGTTGGGAACATTTGGAAAACACGCAGGCTACAAAATCAATTGGGGTAAATCAATCCTCTTACCAATAGGAGGCCCCCCCGAAATACAGGATCTCCCTCGGGAACTGCAAGTAACCACGGAAGGCTTTAAATACCTGGGGATATACATATCCACAGACACCTCACAAAGTCACACATGTAACATCCGTAGGGTGGTGACAGAATTCCACGCTGATGTGGAGAGTTGGAAAAGAGTGCCTCACACTACTGGGTAGAGCGGCAATGTACAAGATGGTTACGCTCCCCAAGCTTCTGAATATCTTGCACAACACATACTACAAGATCCCGGAGGACATTTTCAGGGCAATAGACAGCGAGGTACGGACGCTCCTATGGGATGGGGGGCAACTACGGATTGCACTCCGCACACTGCAACGTAGTCAGTACAATGGGGGGATAGCTCTTCCGGATATCAGATCTTATTGCAGGGCAGCACATCTTATTGCAGTAAATGAGTGCGGACACCTGCCGAGATCACACCCAACTTATGCACTGGATCATGACCAATTTATAATACATTCTCATCTACACTATATATATATATGGGGGGGACAGGTGTCGAACATTTGCTGCCGGTGACTCAGAGGGCACTGGTGGCTTGGAAGGGTGCTGAGAAACAAATGGACAGGCACAAGAAAGTCACATGGCAGACCCCACTATAGGAGGGAAGGCGTCTTCTGGAATTAGGGAAACTGAAGGGGTTCAAGGATTGGGATTTGATAGGAATATCCACGATTCGAGACCTGATAAAGGGAGGCTCTTGGATCTCGTTTGAAGCCCTGCAGCAAGAATTCTAGATTGGGGACAGACAAAGGTACAAATATATGCAAATAAAGCACGCGTGGGCTGCAGAGAGAATGGAACCGGCAGGCATCCCCGGATACGCACCGCTAGAGGGTAGACTCTTGCAACGCAAGATACTAGAGAAGGCCATATCCTGGACCTACAAGACCCTCATTAATAACGTCCCAGACAACCTAGTGGGCCTGAGGGGGAAATGGGAGGCTACCTTGGGAGAACTGGAAGGCAGACTGGGAGGCGTCCCTTATGTACCCTAGAGAGGTGGCAATCAAACTGAGGTTGTGTTTAATTCAACTCAAAATACTACAGACAGCGTATGTAACTAGGTCCCGTCTACACAAAAAGGTGAAGAGCTGACTGCCCCGGGTGCCCCTGCTGCCAGACAGGAATAGGCACGTTTATACACACCTTATGGGAGTGCACACGTATACAACGATACTGGGCTAGACTACTGAGGGAACTAAGTGAAGTATTGGAGGCTCAGCTACCAATGGATGCTAAATATGTGTTGCTAGGTATATCCCCTGACATAGTCCTACCCAGACGAAGTCTTACCCTGTGCAATGTAGGGATGGTAGTGGCAAAAAGAGATATAGCCAAAAAATTGGAAGATCCAGGACCCCGACCTTGAGAGAGGGGAAAACCGGGATGGACATGTACATGGGGGCGGAGCAAGTGACATACAAAATGGGAGGCTGTCCACAGAAATGTTTAAAAGTCTGGCTTACCTGGATTAGGTATTATGGGCTTGAGCTTCAAGACACGGGGGGGGGGGGCGGGTCACAGATTGCAGCAACGCCCCGAGATATGGGAGGCCCCACTGAACATTCGCCTATGGGGAGGATAGAAGAAACACCCAGTGGAAATCTAATGTCATGTCCATAAGCAGTAATGTGTCACACCTGCAGGAGTTGCGATTTTACTGTAACCCAATAAGAAATGTGTATTGCCTGTTGATCGTATATGTACTTAAAGTGAAAGCTGATGAGTCATGCAATATACGGAAAGGTATCAATACAAATATTTATAAAAAAACAAAAAACAAAGCCAGATCCACACATTGAGTCGTGGAGGTATACCTAATTGTGACAAAATGCGAGGCGACAAACACACTTTAGAAAAGGAATATACCACAACATTACTTTTGCTTAAGGAGAAAGC
Organism: Triturus cristatus; assembly: GCF_964204655.1. Lineage (NCBI taxonomy): Eukaryota > Metazoa > Chordata > Amphibia > Caudata > Salamandridae > Triturus > Triturus cristatus. Next base: position 656,272,060 of record NC_140590.1, on the reverse strand, counting down.
ATTTTAGCGAATGAAACATCAACATCACCAAGTCACTCCTGTGACACCCGCACCGTTAACATTTTTGTGTCGGGGAGCAGTTGAACCACTTAAAACAACTATAGCAAATGGAAAAAGAACCTATGCTTTTTAACTTCACTGTAATACTGTCTGTCTTCGGCATCGGTAAATAAAATGCAAAAAGCATAAATAATAGAAGTGAGTGACTAACGTCGCCAACATTTTAGCTGGGAGGGACAGTGCTGCTAAGTCATTAATAATCATTCGACTGTGTTCCATTGTCACTGCCCAGTCCCGAAAAATATAAATGTACATTTTTACTATCAACTTGGATGTGATTGCTCAGTATTGGGCTCCAGAGTGGGAACTAACTAAACCGAGTCAATACAGAATAGTCGTGTTTTGTCATATCTGAGAACTAATCGTCTCCAGCCTTTTATGCAGCCTCTGTTTTTCTTCTAGAATAAAACCGAGGTGAAATGTTACAGCAAAAAATATGCCCTATCATTTTAAGAGTAATTTCTCCCAGAAAGCACGGAGAAATTAAAAGACCAATCATCAAATCTGAATCTCCAGTAAACATGGTCTATAACCCACAATATGTAATCCTCTGTTTCTGCGTCTTCTGTAGAAGCAGATTTTTTTTCTCCCAAAAGCAGTTCCACAAACTAAATGCCTCTTAACTGGATCTGCCAAATGGCGGTAATTAAACTTACATCTTCGAACTTATCAAACTACCATCTTATCCAGAGAAGTTGAAAGAGACAAAAATATTAGAATCAAATGTGATGGACTTGTCCTCATGTTAGGAAAATCTCAATTTTATATTACTACATGTCCATGCTGTATGTTTAAAGTATTATAACATATTAGCAGCATATTCAATTGGTTTGAAGTAAAACATCATGAACTTATAATCACCTAAAGCTGCTACAGGAGGTTAAGCAGTTTAGCTCACCCAAAAACGAGCACTGGCAAAGCCAATCAGTTCCACCTTTTTAATGCGAGTGCAGAGCTGTTGGATTTTCCATTGTATGTCTTTAAACGATTATAAAAAAAGAGAAGAGAAAAACATCTCAAAATACAAGAGGAGAGCAAACCTATTTGGTATCTCAAAACTAGACTTTGACTTCAATGTTTCCATCTCTTTAAATTGAATGTTTTATTTCTCCAAGGGCACCCATCATTGCTCCCGGTGGGGGGGGCTTGCGCAGACAGCAAGAGGAGGGCGCGGCGGGGAGTAATTTTAAAAAAGTACCTTGAAGCAGGGTCCTAAGTCTTCTCTGCTCCTGCCTCTGACAGGAAGCAGGCAGCCAGGCTCCCTCCCCTAAACCAATCACAATTCTGCAATGCAGCGCTGTGATTGGTCTGAGCACCATCACACGGTGTTCAGCCAGGAGCTGGAGGGGTGGGTGTGTTCTCCATGCGGGTTGCAACAGGGAAGTGCGCATGACTGCTTTGGGCAGCCCGAGAGGGCCGACCAAACAGTCATTGCACACTTAGGAGTGTGCAAACCACTCCTCCCCTGCTCGCAGAGCAGCACCGCCCGCAATGCAGACGGACACTGCTGTGAAGCAGTGGGGCGATGCTCCTCCGCCATAGCATATTTCAGATATTTTTCAGTCACGATACTGAATGTAATTAAAATGAATAAGAATTGTCAGAAATACTTTAAGGTCCAATTTACTTTTCAAGGGATTCACTCATTTGGTTCTCTGTAGTAGCCCAACAAGATAATTTACCAGGAGAAGTATCATACTAAATCAGGAGCCTCTAACCCTTTCTGTAATAAGAGCTACTCATGTTCAATGAATATCATCCCAAGCTACTGTTATTACTATTGTAATAGTGAACATGTAATGAGAGACCACCCTATGTAAGATTACTACTAGCAGTGATCACCTTGGTGCCACAGACAGGGTTGCCACCATAATGAAAGAAAAAAAAGGTTTTATCAATTTGGAATGCCTCTACATGGGTAATACATAACAGCTATAGCTATAATACACCTGGTAATAATATGCGTCATGAGTCTCCTTTATGCTGCATAATACATCACTCAAATATCATCTTTAAATATAGTTAATAAATTCAGTCATTTTTCTCAAATCATTAGCTTATGAGTTCTGAAAATATGCACATTTTAATCTCAAATACACTCTTTTCAATTTCGATCTACATTCCTGCTTCGTTTTGCTAAAGATGTTAAATTACAGATTTATTCCATACGAATAGTTTGAAGTTTGGGTGGTTTCTTCCATCTATAACTATGATACAATAATAACTCCTCGACTTACTGTGAAATACATCACTTCCTTAAATTAAATATACATTCATTCTTTTACCTTTTAGCATTGATTGCTTGATAAGTGGTAGGCATCATTGCCACCTCATATTTCTTTTGATTATAATGGCAACTATTACTTCTATTATTAGAGTGGCCAAGAAGAGTGTCCAAGAAGGTACCTGAGAGGATCCTCAAGAGGGCTAGATTAGGTCCCCTTCAAAAGAAGCATGAGGAGTTCTCAAAAGCCGCCCCAAAAGAATCTGCACAAAACCAGGTGCACAGTGTCTGCACATGGGAAAGGGGTCATTGTTTATATGAGGGGCTTCCCGTGTATTGCGTACAATGCATCATGCCTTCTTCATTTCCTAACCCTACCTCTGCTTTGGCGCAACAGAAGTAGACAGCACTTTTACTACCAGAAAAGATGCACGTGAAAATAGAAGTATAGAGTTACATGTACATGCCAATAATTTGAACTCCACCCCCCCCCCCCCCAATTCTATGTTATGTTATATAAATTTATAGAGTGCAACTGTTACCCGAAGGAGTCCTGGCGCTTAGCTCAACAGCCGAGATAGCAGAATAACAAAGACCCAGGTAAATCGAATTGCTGAATAGCAAAGTTTTCAGTGACTTCCTAAACGACAACAGATTGGGAGAGGCCCGAATATGGAAAGGAAGTTCATTCCATGCCCTAGAGGTACAGTTAACTAAGCTTCTGCCACCCAGATTGGCTCTTTTGAATGTAAGCACTATCCCCCCCAAGAGTTCTGTTGGGGGGTGTACGAACTAAAACACTAAGATGGTTTGGTCCATCGTCAAGCAGAGCCTTGAAGGCAGTACAAACCGATTTGAATCTGACCCGTTGCCTTATTGGCAGCCAGTGGAGCTTTCTAATTTCTTTTTTTACATATTTAAATTTAGGCGTACCTGTTCGCAACCTAGCTGCCGCATAAATAAGGGAGGTTATCACAATTTGTTGGCTTTCCTGGGGTAGTAGGTGCAGTATTTTTCTTATCATCCTAAGAGTCTGGCTAGTGGAGGAAGTAACCGCATTCACCTGATCCCCAAACGTGAGCCTATTGTCAGTTACTACTCCTAGGTTTGTAGCTTTCCTGGCGGGCATCGGAAGGTTATCTAATTTCTCAGGCCACCATCTGGGTGACCAGAAGTTAGCGTTATTTCCAAAGATGATCACCTCAGTTTTTTTGCAAGTTCAATTTTAAACAGTTTTCAGTCATCCAGGTCTTTACCAAGCTCAGGCAGTCATGGAATTTCTCACCACTCTCTGTTTCCTGATTCGGTAGCAGAGGCAACACTATTTACGCGTCATCCGCATAAGAAGTTCAGTGAAAACCGAATCTTCTAATCAATGGGGCCAGAGATGAAACATACACATTGAAAAGTGTAGGACTCAGTGAGGAAAAAGGTGTGGAGGTAAACAAGTCTACGGCAACTGTTTGATTTCTATCGGTCAGGAAGGAGCGCACGAGCCTCCAAGCCATACAGTAAATGTCTCACACCGACAATCGCTCCATTAAGAGAACATGGTGGACCGTGTCGAAGGCTGATAACATTATCATTGCTGCATTGCCTCCCATTTCCAATGACTCCCTGATTTCTACGGTGGACTTTATGAACAAGTTACTTACTTTCGGTAACAATATATCTGTAAGAGACGTAGATTAGTTATGGATTCCTCACCTTAGAATTACCCCCAGGCGTTAGACTGGATGCAGAGAATTTTTTCCTCAGCAGTACCTCTGCGCGTCGATAGGTGGTGTTGGTCGACTCCGCGTTCGTCGTTGGTGTCATGGTCGCTGGAAGGATGTTGCGGTATCTACTATGAGGCAGCCCTTGTGTGCTGACGTCAGTTCTTTCTTTTTCAGCACCAGCCAGCACAGATCCGGACAGAGCGGTACCTCTGTTTTTGCGACTTTTGTCCTTTTTTGAGTCGATCGACTCCTGGTGCACGGAGGGATGTCACGTCGGACCGGCTTCAAGGCTTACGACTCCTGTCCCAAATTGATGTCGTCACGGACCCGCACCTCGTGTGCCTTTGGTGCCTGGAGTGCGACCCAAAGTTGTGCTCCAACTGCTGGTCCATGAACCTGAAGTCTTTGTGGGAGCGGTCCCGAAAGCTTCGAGGCCATGCCATTCGAGGTCCAGGTCGAGAGAGAGGTCGCGTGACCGGACACGGAGCCACCACCACCACTCATCATCGAACTCTTCGTCTTCGAGTAAGTCGAACTAAAAGAAGAAGGTGAAGAAGCATCGTTGCTCTTCACGATCTCCCCGTCCGTCGGCCGATGCAGGAAGCGTAAGGTAGTCATCCGGTTCTGCCCACGAGGCCTGTTGTGTCAACTCCGGTCTTTCCCATGTCCAGCTTTGCAGCTTTTACGAAGCCTTACATTCCATCTTCAGGCAGCCCGACTCTGCCAGTGCACCCTCGGGCCCCGTTGACTCGGTTGGGGGCTCTAGGCCTTCGCTGCCGGCGGCTACGGTGCCGCAGGGCCCCCAAGGATCCAGGCCTGCACCTCCTCCGATGCCGAATTCAGTGACGACACCCTCGCCACTCCCGATGCCGGTTGTGTCCCCAGCCGGCATCGTACCCGGCCTCCCCCTCGATAAGAACCTGGACCAACGTCGTCTGACATTGGAACCATCACCAGCCGGTACTTTTGTACCCCTGTTCCCTCCTGATGTTTCCTACCGCCCTAAGTGGTTTCCAGTAGAGGGTGAAGAGGACTGGGAGGGGTCTGTGGACCCTCTTACAGACCAGTTAGAGGAACCGGACTGGAGAGAGGTGTTGGGTGATGTCAGTGGTCTAAACACCTCCCCAGACCTTGGTATGCTTTCTCCCCATACCGTGGCTACGGAGGAGGGTGCATCTTATGTAGTGGGGTTGCGTAGGGTGGCCGAGATATGAGAAAAAAAGGGATCCACCCTTAAATAGATATGTAACCGTGTTCTCCCAAACTAAGTGTGTCCCCTACAGTGGTGGAAAGCACAGAGCTTTGTTTAAATCCCCCTCACACACCCAAAGGGCCCTTGGTGTCATGCTTCATTATAGGGGTCTTCCCGCCTGCTGCGGGCGGAGCGTGCTGCAACCTACGACTACCCGGGAGCACTAGTTTTTGAACAAAACTATGTATAGTGTAGGTATGTGAGTGAAAGGGTCAGGAGTGAATATTTAAAAAAATACCTGGCTCTGTGGTAAGAAGACTAAGGTGACAAATCCATAACTAATTGTCTCTTTCAGATAAGAGCTGATTATGTGGTGTGGTTCTACAGCAGGGATCTCTACCTTTTCTATATTAACAGCTATTTATGAGCAAGAAAAATCATCCTGAGCTACTAACACAAATTATTACTGTTACAATAATGGTCACCTCAGACAAGATTCCATTAGTAGCCATTGCATGCAGTATAACAAGCAGTGACCACCTCGATGCATCAGGCAATGTCTCTAGAAATAAATAATGTTAAATGCCATAGCAGTCACATACACATTCCTTCTGGCACTTGGGATAGGGAATCAGAAATACGACTCCCCAGCACAGCATGAATTGCCATTTAACTATCAGCATTAAAGATATTATTTCTCCAACTTTCCAATTCTGATAATAGACACAACTACTTTTAAATACATTCTTTTTAATTTCTGAAACATACCTAATTCAATCAAACAACGGCTTTTCATTTACTAGGTCGCACATAGGGAAGCTACTTACAGGAAGCTGAAGAGCTATCAGTAGTTCTTGAGCAACTCATTGGAGAACCATATTCTACAGGAAGACGGCAATGTCTTATTTTGCAACAGTAATGCATCATAGGTACAATTTTAGGCAGATGGCAAAAGCACAAACAAATATTTTGGTTGGAGGAAAAAAGTATTCCCCATGCTTTTGGTCCATAGGAACAAAAATCCTAGTTGACAACTTCTCAAAGGGACCTGAATTATGTACTTGAAACGCAGTTAAAAATAAATGTAACATATATTGATGTACTAGACTATACCTGCAAAAAAGATAACACTGTGCAGAAACTAACACATTGATTTTCCTAATAAGGGACTGGCCACTTGTGGCGATAACTTTATGGAAGCGGACGTGAATCCTGCCAGTAGGGCAAATCTAGGATAATTATGAGCATGGGAGAAACTGTACTCACATGCCATTACAGCATTTTTAGAACGCTTCATCCCCATTGGTGCCATTTCTAAGCAGTGTAAATAATAGTTGTTGAGGTTACATTAATGATACGCAACTGAACTTCAAAAAAGGATGGAAGTCTTACAATGAGTCAAACTTGTGAGCTGCCAATCGCTGCATGTTTCAGTAGTGAGATTCACCTCATCGAGGCTTCCTGCTGCTGTACTTGCACAATTGCTTTCCAAATTAGATATGAAGGTACTTATTGAAGGGTGTTCCTCAGAGCTGGATTCGAGGTAACAAGCAACAGCCAATCTCTGTGTGGCTTAAGTTTGTTGCAGTGGAGATTTCATGTTAATGTGCCTTTAGCTACAAAAACACATCCGCTAGCCATACAGAGCTACTTGCTTGCAAGCACAAAGACTCAGCTGCACTTCATACATCTTAATCAAATCTGCCGTTACAAATTTCATTGAGAAAACTAGAGAAAACTATGTAAACGAACTCCGAACACATCAAGGAACTTGCCAGGTTTCGCTTTTTCTAGTAAGCTACCAAAGAATGGGTGAAGGCAAAACGTCAAATAATTTAATTTGTTCATTCACTTTGAATAGTTGTACGTCACAGGCTTTCGTCGTACAGAAAATGAAAAATAAACGATAAAAACATCTATTCTAGAAGATCGATGTACTAGTGGGCCTCCTATCTTTACAAAGGTGACAGAAGCTGCATCTAGTTTGGTGTCTGACACCCAAGAACTACTTAAGTTCTACCTCATTAGATGGCTCTTTCACTATATCATGCTTATATGTGCTATGCTTTAGCTCAGCTGTTCTTAACCTTGCTTTCTTCTGTGGACCCTCACTGAATCATTACTGGAATCAGGGGAACTCTGGCCTAACAATTTGTATGATTTAGACCTCATAACAGTGCACACAAATAGAAAAGAAGAGTAAAGTATACAACCCCAAGAAACATGCTACAATGGTCTTAGCCTACAAAGAGCCTGGGCTACCACCGATCTGTAAATATCCTGCACACCCAGCTATTTTTGCAGTAGATGTCAAGTCTTTTCACCCTGCCATCTATGCCACTTTCTACCAGTATGGATGGGAGTGGACGGAGCAGACACGGACTGCTGAGCAGACACGGACTGCTGCTTACTGGTAACATTCAGACTCTTAGATCAGGGCATAAGGTTTCCTATCTGCAGAGCAGACCGCATGCTAGGTCAGTCACAATAAATATAGAAGAGGGAGCATTACATTTGTGGAATTTGAACCAGTAGACTTTGAATGAAGTATACTGAGTGCAGGGCAAGAGTCGAGGGTGTGCATGATTAGATGAGAACACTTTACAATGTTTAGAAAGAGGACTCTACCCCTTTCAACTCGACGCAGGAGGAAAGCTATGACCTTTCTTGTGAAGAGAGTCGTGACATCACCTTGTGAACCACCGTACCTGTTTCCATATACAGTCAATGTATGCTGGGCATACTTTAGGAATGCGACCTCCAAGGGTGTGCTTAACCCTTTGGCAGCATTCACTTTGAGCTGGAACAAGGAAGAGGTGCACCTGAACCTCTTTCAATGCAGAGGGAACTGACGGTTCATAGCAGTATTGAGTGAGGGCATAAACCAGTGACTATATCGCCAATGACTTGAGGGGGGTAATATTTATGCTTTGGTTCTGGTTAAAAACCACTAGCAGGAAAAAAAACATTAATAACAAACCATTATCAATTTACAAAAAATACACCTAAGTTGTATTACTTACAAACAGAAGCTTTAAAATTTGAGTTCCAAGTATTAGTTTATTTAAGAATATTGTCATTGAGACACCTCTTAGAGAAATCACCCCTTTTAAATATGAAAAACATGCAGGTGGTGAATGAAATATAAAATGTTTATTTTGCTTTAAAAAAAAAAAAAAAAATTCTATTTATCTAATTTGTAACTTTTGTATGTCACAAGGCCATGTCAGGGTTATAAGAAAAATAAACAACAGCCTAAGCCATCTGTACTGTGCTGTAATTGGATTCATTTAGTGCTTACTTTCAAAGACAATACTTTAAAGCGCTTTACTGCAAGTAGCGTGTGACACTAGAACCCAAGGTTAGTGGTTAGACCAGTGGTTTTTGATAATTGTTGATTATTGTTCTAAACCTTGTGCTCCCAAAAAGATCATTCCTAACATTTACTACTGTTTCTTTACGCCGGATTAGATTAATAGAAGTTACGTATGACCATGAGGGATTATGTAAGTTCATGCACATGGTTGGTGGGCTGAATAGATAGGCTAGTGAATATGATTTATTTAAAAGAAGGGGATGTTGTGTTCTCTGGAAAGAAGTGCAGGCAATTTCTATAAATAAAATATAGTAGCTTAAGAGAAAGGCATTCAATTTATATTTGGGGATACTCAGAGACAAGAGGCATGCAGAAAACAGAAAAAAGGAGTGAGTTCATTAATCAATAAAAAATATCTTTATTCGGTTTTACATGAAAACCATAAAAGTACACATTGATAAAAATAACATACAATTATTATCTTGCATTAAAATTGGTAAAAATGTAATACTTTAAAAACAAAATCACACGTCTTAAATCCCTCCCCGGTGGCTAATCAGAGTTGACTTGAGCATTGCAACACAGGCGATTAATTCCGTTAACAGACAACTACTTTATGAACCACCCTGACAATGATTGCTTTGCCTGTTGTTACTCTTGGTTAATCTGGGCATTTTATAACTAGGAATTTGATGGTGCAGCCATTAAGATTAAAAAGATAGAACATTAAAAACAATTCATCCTTGGTAAATATTAGATGATTACCTTTCTAAGTTGTGATCCCTACCGGCAGTCACAACCTCATGTTTTAAATGAAATTCATAGTTCCGCACGATCGGCCAGTCCATATGCCATGCTCTTACACACATATATGCACTCAGTACCCTAAAGCAGCACCACTGGTACCCAGCAGCTAAATGGTTCTCACTCTGCAGACTCCTTGGTCCAAGCGTCCATTCAACCTCTAGTTCACCCAGATTGTCCTATACCCCCCGATGGAAGATAATAAGCCCCGCCTACTGGACACTGGACCGCACTTGGGCGAAGTCACAATTAGTCTGTGTCCTCGGGAAACAGGTGGGAATATGTAACAGTTTTACTTAGGAAGTAGACGTACACAAGGATGAGGGTAACGGCCACTCGGGAAGTTCGCCCACAAGTCTCAAAACACAAAGGAGCCACACAGTCTCTTGACCCGCTTAAACTGGCTTAGAGCGTTTCTTCAACCCAGTCACTCCCTCTCGCTAATACCTGGGGCCAAGATGTCTTCGGGTGGGGCCAGGTGTGGAGAGGGCAGTTAGTCTGCTGTGATGAGGGTCAACAAGTGAACAACCGATGAATGAGGAGTAACACAGGTTAGTCTCTCGGTAGGATAAGGCGCTCCGTTCAGTACACGATGATCCAGGTCGTGCCTGGGGAATCCGGGCACAGCGACTGCTGCTCATAGGGATGAGTTGCACGAGGCACTTCAGATTTCAAACACGATGAGATGCAAATTCCGCACCTCCCTGGTAAGGAGGCACAATGATCAGTGCATGTCGAGTTGGGTTGCACCAGTCAATTCTGGTCACAGACACAGCAAACAGTTGCAATTCCATATCTCTCTGAAAAGGAGGCACAACATCAGATGTACAACGATACAGGTTGCACCAGACCAGTCCGTTCACACACAAACAGGCGCACGTTCAGCAGAGACACATGAGGTAGAATGAGGCACTACTCCGGGTACACCACCACCTACGAGGGTCGCACTCTTTGAATTGGACACCGCACGCAATGAGCATGCAGCCGGCGTGCTGCATAGGAGAAATGCGGCATGATCGACGAAACGGGCCATGCAGGGTCTTGCAACCGTCGGGGAATCCTCTCACCACCACTAGACGCTTATGATGTCACAGTCCTCGCAGTACGGGAACCACAGGCCTTAGATGCAGGCAGATTTCAGGGGCTCCGTGCTAGGTAATCTGGTCTCTAAACATAAGCCTCAGGTCCAAACTCACACCACTCTACCAGTTTGGATTTAGTAGCCGAAGTGGGCACTTGAGAGGGCACCGCTCTCCAGATGTTACAGGTAGATTGTGTAGGCCCCTCGGGGGAGACCTTTGATGTCCCTGAGATCTTTGAAAATACAGGAGGACCACAGTAGGGCCCTTGGAGAGTACACTTCAGGGCACCACACTTCAGCAGGTCCTCGGCCCAGGCCAGTCTCTAATCGAACAGTTATCCTCCATGTGCACAACAGAGCCCTCCGACAATGTGCACCACGCAGTCTGGGTTCTCCAGTCCCACGTTCCCACAAGTGTATCTCACCTTTTGCTGAAGGATGGCAGCTGTAGTTGTACTGTGGTGTCTTTAAAATCGGGGTGGTTTAGAGGGTTTTCCCTTTCAACCACAGATGTCTCACTAAATTGTAGGCCTGTCTGCCATGGGGCCTTGGAATGCAGATCTTCATATTTTGGTGGGGCCATGATCTGGCCCCTGGTGTCTAAGTGTCACAACCTCTATCTTCAGCCTATGCCATTAGGCCCTCAAAAGGCAGAGGTCTGGCGTTTCCTTGGGATGCTAATGTTTTATGGCTGTTGCAAGGGGGATGTACAGATGTGCTTCCCCCGACCCTTGATGTCCACTAGAGCAGACACCATGGTCCCTGAGACTCTTGGAGCATAGAAATGTCCATATTCTATAAGTGGCATTTCAAAAGCAAGGTATGCTGAAACCCCCTTCACTAATGGAAAGGGTTTGGCACTGTGAATCCATTGATATGAAATATTATGAGACTACTCCACTGCAATCCACCAATGTAGTACAACATATTGTCAACCACTTCCCCATTGTGAGGGGGTGCCGACCATGACATGCCTGATGTCGGGAATTACAAGCGCTTTATATATTGCAATGACTTACCCGTCATGACTGCCTCACCAAAATTCGGACGGGGAAAAACAGAAACGGCTTTCCCAAAGGTAACTCCTTCCCTGTGTCCTCTGCTCGTACAGCGTCGCAACACATACACAACAGAGGGAGAAGGAGGAGGGGCCAACCCCGGAAGCGATCCCTTGCAGGAAGTGAAAAGGGCCGGCGAAACGGACAAGCGGCGCGAAGGAGCCGGAGAGAAGGAGGTGTGCCGAGGGAACCGAGACAAGGAAGGAGAGGTCGCAGGAGAACGGGACGGAGAGGACGAGTCGAGATAACAGCACGAGACGTGGTGTGAGGACTGGTGGTCCCCACCGGAGGTGGCTGAAGAGCGGCCGCAACTCAGGAGAGTTGCGGCGGAGCCGGTGAGTGACCAGAATCAGGGGAAAAGGGAGCGGGGAAGCGGGAGGATTAAGGGTGTACAGGAGGGCAGTGGGAGGTTTGTGATATAGTGGGAATACTTCATTTGCGTAACGTTTTTCATCCTCTCTATCGTATTCTAAGAGCAAGAAGTAAATAAGCTCAGAGGAGTTTGTGGTACCTCATTTATGTTCGCCCCCTTTTCTGTTTTCCTTTTATCCTGTGCACGGTAAATCTCCTCCCCCCCCCTGTAGTAGTCCTTCACAACCCTCCCTCACAAAATCCAACCCCTCCCAGCACTTTGTCAGACCTTTCTTTTTGTCCCATAAACACCGACCGGGTGTGGTGACGGAGTCGAGATTGTCTGGAAAGTGGGATACCAATAAACAACTGATGGCTCCCTATTATTTCTTTCCTCTTCTGAGCCTCCCTGGGAAGGACCATCCAGCCCATAGATGCCCAATCGAAGCCGGAGGGGAACCGGAACCACTACAGAAGAAGAGAACCCAGTACAGTAGCCGCGGAGTCCCAAAGACAATACCTGAAAAATCCTCGAGCATAGTGTGTTAAATAAAACCGATCAACTGGCCCACGATATACAGCCTCCTCGTCTGTTTATCCGGCCCGCACTCCCACAATTGGTGTCAGAAGTGGGATTTGCCGGAGACATGGAGGCTGTACTAACACGAATGGCTGAAAACCAGGAAAGTCTAGGAAAAGCCATGGAGAAATTCCTTCCAGTAGTAGAGGAGGACCGGGGGAAACTGCAACAGGCTATCACGGAACAAAGACAGTCCCATGACACCGGGATGGGAAAACTTGTAGACGCCATGGGACAACAAAGAGGCCCCAATACCTTACCCTCAGTAATCTTACAAAAATATGTGGAGGGGGAAGACCCTGAACACTTCTTTAAATATTTGAGCGAATGGCCCGGGCCGCAGCATGGCCAGCAGAGAAATGGGGCCAATACCTGGGTCCTTTGCTGTCTGGAGATGCAGGCATCGTACCAGGCTGCCAACATCCTCGGTGTAACTCCTTACGCCGAAATAAAACACTGTATAATGGAACGCTTAGGAGTCGACGACGAAACCTACAGGATGAGGCTTAGACAGATCAAACAGGGACCCCAAGAAACTCCCAGAGCCTTGTATTTCCGTGTAAAAGACATGGCTGATCGATGGCTAAAACCCACCACCGCCACGATGGAAGAAATCATGGCTAAAGTGTATCTAGAACAGTACTTGTCCTCTCTTCGTCCGCCTATTCAGAAATGGGTTAGACAACATGCACATCTCACGCTAGAGACAGCTGTGGAAATTGCTAGCACCTATAGCAGAGCACAAGAAGTACAAAAAGGACGCGAAGAAACCCCATGGAGAATAAGTACGAGTGGGGGACATCGCCCTTCCCGGCCTCCGCCAGGCAGAAAACCCGACCCTGTGACAGTCGTCCCTGGACCCCCAGTGTTTAGAGCCCCAGGACCTACAGTGTTAAGAACCCCTACACCTGGACCACAATGTTTTAACTGTGGGGGCATAGGACACATAGCTCGCTTTTGTCCACAAAAAGAGGAACCAATGGAGATAGGTCTCACAAGGAATTATTGTTGTCTCGCCCAGTCTACACGACAACACACTTATCGTTGCGAAGTGTCAGTAAACGGCCATCCCATGACCGCCCTAGCTGACACAGGCTGCCGGCAAAGTGTGATGCGTCCCCAGGACCTGGGACCCGAGCATGGCACCATGGGCGGCACCGTGAATATCCAATGCGTCCATGGGGATACAAAGACGTATCCCACCACCCTGTTTGCATACAACACGCCACAGATCCAGGGTCTGATTTAAAGGTCGGCCTCATTCCCCGGTTGCCAGAACAAATCATATTAGGGAATGACTATTCGCATCTGCCGAAACTGCTTCGGGAAACAACACCGAAGGAGGAGGAGTGGTGGGTCAGCGCTCCCTTTGCATTAGACGAGAACCCTGAATGGCCCCGCTCTAAACCTAGAAAAACAAAAACCCAAAGACGGTAAGAAAAAGGACAAACTACAGGTGTTTACCCTGCTGCACTTGCGGAAAACCCATGGGAGAGCGACAGACATTTCCATACAGCCCAGAGAGAGGACCCGGTTCTACAGGAAGCCTGGAATCAAGCCATAAGCCAAGAAGACCCATTGCACGTATGTCCCTATTTCTTTATCAAGAACGTTTTATTATACAGGAAAGCAGAACCCACTAGTCCACCTCAGTTGTTGGTCCCTGCCCCGTTTCAAGACAAGGTACTCTATTTAGCCCACAGTCACTTATTGGGTGGTCATTTTGGGGAGGAGAAGACAGAGCAACTGATAACAAAGCAGTTCTATTGGCCCGGTATTTATAGGCGGGTAAAAACATACTGTCGTGAGTGCCCCATTTGCCCAAAAAATAGTAGGTACAGACCACCTAGAGTCCCCTTACATCCCCTTCCCATCATCGAGAAACCCTTTTGTAGGATCGGGATGGATATCATAGCCCTCCTGTTACCTTCACATAGTGGGTGCCGTTATGTGTTGGTCCTCGTAGATTACGCCACCCGTTTCCCAGAGGCAATCGCTTTACGTCACCCTGATGCTTCTAGCATAGCCAAAGCTATGATAGCGGTATTTTCTCAGGTGGGATTCCCAAAAGAGATCCTGATGGATCAGGGGACCCCGTTCGTATCAAAACTGATGAAGCAAGTGTGCTCTCAGCTGGGTATCAAACAGATGCGAACGGCGGCATATCACCCCCAAACTGATGGTCTGGTTGAACGCTACAACGCGACTCTAAAGACTACCTTAAAATAACTTCTTGCCCTTGAGTCCAAACAGTGGGAAGACATGCTACCCCTAGCGTTATATGCCATCAGATGTCAAACCCAGAAGAGTACCGGGTATTCCCCCTTTGAACTACTTTATGGCCATCAACCACGCTCCCTGCTGGACATGCTCCGTGAGACCTGGGAAAACGTACCTCATAGTACCACCCCATTGATAGAGTACGTCAGTAACTTGAAAACCCAGTTGGGACGGATACGGGGCATAGTTAAGAATAACCTGGAGAAAGCACAGGAGTCCCAAAAAGCCCAATACGATAAAAAAGTCAAAGACAGGTCCTTTTCGGTAGGAGACGCTGTACTATTAGTGATGACCTCCTCAGACCACAAGTTACTAGGACAATGGCAGGGTCCTTACATTGTGCTGGAAAAGGTGACACCTGTCACCTACAGACTAGAGCTCGATAAAAAGCGAGGCACCTCCCAAATATATCACATCAATCTGTTAAAAAAATGGGAGGGACCACCTCCCTCCTTGGTTGGGAATGTAGGGAGTCACAACCCCTTATATTGTCAGTGTATTGATAACGAATTACCCTCCCACTTAAAAGACAACCTGGTTGATGTTTTACTACCCTTACAAAACGTGTTTTCCCTGACTCCCGGAAAAACTACATTAGTAGAGCACTCCATTAAAACCATCCCAGGAAAAAAGGTACGTCTTCGACCATATCGTGTACCAGAGGCCCGCAGAACAACCAGCCGAGAGGAAGTCCAACAGATGCTACAAATAGGTATTATAGAACCCTCTGTGAGTGAATAGAATTCCCCCATTGTTCTCGTGCCGAAGCCAGATGGCTTGGTACGCTTTTGCATTGACTTCCGAGAGGTCAACTAAGTGTCGGAGTTTGACACATATCCACTCTCCAGGGTAGACGAAATGATAGAGAGGATTGGGAGGGCCAAGTATATCAGTACCCTGGACTTATGCAAAGGGTTTTGGCAGATTCATCTGAGAGCACAGGATAAAGAAAAAACTGCGTTCTCTACTCCGGATGGTCTATTTCAATTTGTCATGCTACCCTTTGGGTTACACGGGCCACCAGCGACATTTCCAGGAGCTATGAATCTTATTTTACGACCCCATGAAGGATACGCAGGAGCATATATAGACGACATTGCCATTTATAGTGAGTCCTGGGACCAACATCTGATCCACCTGTATAAAGTGATTCAGGCCTTGGGTAGCCAGGGTCTCAAGATCAATCCGACCAAAAGTCATCTAGCCGCCCAAAACGTGAAGTATCTTGGTTACCTGTTGGGAGAGGGGGTGATACGTCCCCAAAGTAACAAACGGACCGCCATATCGCAAATACCCTTTCCCCGTTCTGCCAAAGCACTGAGCCTTCTTGGGGTTGCTCGGATATTATAGGAGATTTATACCGCAATTCTCACAACTCGCAGCTCCTCTCACAGACCTCTTACAGAAGAGTGCATAAACCGAGGCCAGATTGAGGGACCCTAGCCCTGAAGTTACCCAGGCATTTGAAACCCTGAAGGCATCCCTAACCTCGGACACGGTATAAGCCAGCTCCGATTACACCCTGCCCTTCGTCCTACTGACGGACGCCTCCGATCAGGGATTGGGGGCTGTCCTGTCTCAGAAAAGCCAACAAGGCAAGGAAAAGCCCATATTGTACATAAGTCGGAAGCTGTTTCCCCGAGAATGAAACTAAGCAGTAATTGAAAAAGAAGTCCTGGCCATAAAATGGGCCATTGACTCCTTGAAATACTACCTAGAAGGGCGGGAGTTCACGCTTTACACCGACCATGCCCCCTTAGAATGGCTAGCGCGCAACAAAGGAAACAACGAAAGGGTGTTACGTTGGTTTTTATCGTTACAACCGTATGAATTCCACACCAAGCACCGTAAGGGAACAGAACAGGCGAATGCAGACTTCCTCTCCAGGTATCCCTGTGAAACTCCCCCTACTGGAAGGACAGCAAGGGAGAGGGGATGTGAGGGGGCGCCGACCATGACATGCCTGATGTCAGGAATTACAAGCGCATTATATTGCAATGACTTACCCGTCATGACTGCCTCACCAAAATTCCGACGGGGAAAAACGGAAACGGCTTTCCCAAAGGTAACTCCTTCCCCGTGTCCTCTGCCCATACAGCGTAGCGACACATACACAACTGAGGGAGAAGGAGGAGGGGCCAACCCCGGAAGCGATCCCTTGCAGGAAGTGAAAAAGGCCGGAGTAACGGACAAGCGGCGCGAAGGAGCCGGAGAGAAGGAGGTGTGCCGAGGGAACCGAGACGAGGAAGGAGAGGTCGCAGCAGAACGGGACGGAGAGGACGAGTCCAGAGAAGAGGAAGAGATGTGGTGTGAGGACTGGTGGTCCCCACCGGAGGTGGCTGAAGAGCGGCCGCAACTCAGGAGAGTTGCGGCGGAGCCAGTGAGTGTCCAGAATCAGGGGAAAAGGGAGCGGGGAAGCGTGAGGATTAAGGGTGTACAGGAGGGCGGTGGGAGGTTTGTGATATAGTGGAAATACTTCATTTGCGTAACTTTTTTCATCCTCTCTAGCGTATCCTAAGAGCAAGAAGTAAATAAGCTCAGAGGAGTTCGTGGCACCTCATTTATGTTCACCCCCTTTTCTGTTCTCCTTTTACCCTGTGCACGGTAAAACTCCCCCCCGTAGTAGTCCTTCACGACCCTCCCTCACAAAATCCAACCCCTCCCAGCACTTTGTCAGACCTTTATTTTTGTCCCATAGACTCCGACCGGGTGTGGTGACGGAGTCGAGATTGTCTGGAAAGTGGGATACCAAGAAACAACTGACGGCTCCCTATTATTTCTTTCCTCTTCTGAGCCTCCCTGGGAAGGACCATCCAGCCCATAGACGCCCAATCGAAGTTGGAGTGGAACCGGAACCACTACAGAAGAAGAGAACCCAGTACAGTAGCCGCGGAGTCCCAAAGACAATACCTGAAAAATCCTCGAGCATAGTGTGTTAAATAAAACCGATTAACTGGCCCACTATATACAGCCTCCTCGTCTGTTTGTCCGGCCCGCACTCCCACACCCATATTAACTTACGGGCAGAGTAGGCCTCATAGGTAGGGAAAACACACACAGGTATTCCTCACTACCAGGGTGCATGTGCGCTTTTGTACCCCCTGACCTGCGATGGCAGGAGGGACACAGTTCCCAACACAAGTGGTGCCAGTGCGCGAATCCCCCCCGCCCCTCCCAAGTCTGCACAGTAGGCTGGACACTGGTTTAACACATACGTGTGTCCGTGAGAATGAACTAACCTGCATTAGCAGGCAGCAAATGCAATCATGGGCACCATAGGTGCGGGTGCACACTCACAGCGGTCTTCACTGGCACGCTGTTCATGAGTTTACTCACTATCAATGAGAGTTCGCACCCACTGGTCTGCAATTAAATATCGGCCCATGTTTCTGAACATGGAATCAGCGCTATTTCCCAACATGGATAGGACGGGCTTACGCGCCATCATGCAACAAGGACAGGCCAGGCCAGGCAAATAGCTTACCCAGGCCCTAGCAGCTTTGGAGTCAGTGCACGCACACCGCCCTGCCCGGCCCAGCCAGACATGGTTGGACCCTCTCATGGGTATGGCTGCGCACTCCCGGACAGCGAATCGGGGACTTTGCCGCTAGCACCGTAGATGCAAGCGTGCAGATACAGGCTGCACCAGCAGGCCTGACCCGGAGGTTAGAACACCGGGAATGCAGGTATACGCTCATGAGTCCACAATGGCAGGCAAGACACCTATCCAACGTGCCGTAGGTGCTGGGGTGCATCGTTCAGCCTACCACAGCTGGTGGGACACATATCCAAAACAGCATCAGGGCCACTGCGAAAAACCCTGTCTGCATTGTCAGACCAGTCCATGTTCTGGAACAGCGAGTCAGCACCTCTTCCTAACCTGTGTAGGAAGGTGCAAGCACTTAACCACGGCTTTGACAGTGAGGATGGGCAGAATCCTTTTTTTTTTTAAACTTTATTTATTGAACTGCAAGGTGCATTCAGCAGCATGGACCTAGGCCCACACTGCATAGCAATGAAAAAGACACTTAATGCAGCCATTTATTTCCCCAACCAGTCCCTCCCTCCCCCCCAGCCCAGTGCAGAAAAAAAGGAAGAGCAGATAAGGCACGATTTAACATTTGTAGCACAATTAAGAGCAGTGTAACTTATTAGATCTAACTAACAGCATATAGCCCGTGTATCCACATTTTTCACAGATATTTATACCATGTTCGGGTGCTCTGGCAGGTACGTGGTGAGTGGCAATCATCAGTCCTTAGGCCTAGAAGCCGCCGGGAGCTCCTCTGCATATGGCTCCATTTGTTCTTTGCAGTAGACAAGGTCTCTAATCCACTTTACCAAGATGGGCACTGCCTTAGTACTCCAATGCATTGCAACAGCGCGTTTGGCAAACAAGATAGATATAGCAATAATGCGTTGATTACATGATTTAATCATTTTTAGAAGCCCCAACATACATATTTCTGGGGTGCATTCAATTCTATCAAGAGTCATGTCTAGGAGTACCTTCACCACCCTGTGCCAGAAGCTAAATATAGCAGCGCAACCCCACGGCAGGTGTATAAAATCAGCTCCGTCCTGCCTACATCTGGGGCATCTAACATCCTCCCGTAGGTCAAATTTCAACAGTTGTGCAGGGGTGTAATACAGTTGATGCAAATACCTAAAATGAATATTGCGGAGATTACAATTAGTGGTCAGACGCCAAGTCAATTTACAGCAGGACTCGCAGTTTTCCCAAGACAGAGGGACCGTAAGGACATTGTTCCATTTATCGGCCAGCTCGACCCCACGCAGTACTCCCATATAACAGCAAGAAACTGTTCCAGGGAAAAGCCTCACTGGTATAATGAGTCTCATGACATATGTTCCGATCCTATGAACATCCCACCCCACTTTCAGCCAACGAGCAGGCAGCTAAATTCAGCTAAACACAAGGAGAGGATGGAAGGAGCGCTGAAACTTTTCAGACACCCCCATCATCGTTCTTTAGCTCACTTCGTCACCCCAGTTCAGACACAGCTATATGCAAATCAGTCTTGAACCTGTGCCTCATGGGAACAGTCCTGCCAAGCCATGTCTTCCCTGGACCTAAAACAAGCATCCAGGAACCGGTTTCGGGCTAACAGCCCTCATTAGTCAGACTAGCTTGAATCCAGTGGCAAAGTAAGCAAGGGGCCCACGTCTGGGCATACCCTGCCAACTCAGGGCGAACAAAGCAAACACAAGGAGATGATGAACAGTTCATTCAGGCCCCAGCTACACACTCACAATTTGCATATACAAATTAAGTCTCACTCTTCTTCTTCCTCTGGATCAATAGTAGTTTTACTGCGGCATTTTTCAGTAGTTTCGCATGTTCCATGGTTACTTTCCGATTGCTGAAGATCTTGGAAGCGCCATCAGGGCCAAACCTCAGACGTGCTGGGCAAAACATGGCATATGGGATCTCCTCAGCTTTTTTGCTGGTATAAACTCCCTTCTAGCCACCTGGACCGCAGTGGTAACATCCGGAAAGAACGCCAATGTGTTCCCCTGATACGTGACGGGACCTTTTTCACAGGCCAGGCGGAGGATCGTGTCCCAATCTCTGTAGTTTAACAGCCACGCAATAATGGGTTGCGGTGCGGCGCCGGGGTTCTGACGAGCTGCCAGCAAGCGGTGGGCTCGCTACACTATCAGCATAGGGGACAAATTATTTATACCAAAAATCTCTTTGAGCATCCCCCCCACATATATCTACATTTTTCCGATGTTGGTCGAATCCGGTAGCCCCGTGATCCTTAGGTTATTTCTCCTCGACCTCGCCTCCAAGTCCTCATCCTTTGCCTGTATGACAGCAAGCACTTTTTCCATATTCAGGGTTTTTAATCAGAGATAGTGTGCAGGTCATCTTCAGCAGTGGAAACTCGCTGCTCAACTTCACCCAGCCTGGTGCCCTGCATATCAAGCTTAGCCGCCATATGATCCATACTTAGATTTAACACATCAATCTTTCCGTCAATTGACTGCAAGCTCTGCTGCATCGCCAGGAGCGTAGATTCCAGAGGGAGCTCCTGCCTCTGAATCCAAGGTCTGTTTATGCTGCAATCTTCCCTACTTACTCATTTTTTATATAAGGTGGGATTGCGTCTTGTCGGGTTTGCCCATTATGACCAGCACACCGGTGTGAAGAACAGTCTCCCCTCACCTCCAACCAGCCAAGCGCAGAGGTCTGTCACAGTGCAGCAGGCCACACGAACTGCACTAGAATGCGTAGTATATATTTATGTGTGTCACCACAGCTCAGGGCCTTCACTGTGTCTCTAGTCCTTCATGGTAGCCACTGCAGATTCCACTATAACATATGGCTTAACCTCGGGTGAGTAGCACACTCAGTTCTACATCCCACTGCTTAGCCCATGCCAAACCTGCCCCGGGTATGTGGTGCACCTGTTTACAGGGCCCACGGAGGTTTGCCCCAAAACCCCTCTCGTATCTGCACCCCCAGCCCAATACGGGTGTGGAGGGTGTGCGCACCTGCCCTCTGCCGTACAGGGGAAAGTGCCCAGTTACCTAAGGTTATGCAGAGAGAGTCAGCAAAGATTAGGAGGAAAAAGCAAAAAGTTTTGGGGTTCCTTGTTCTTAAGGAGGCCATTTCCATCAGAGGCAAAAAGGAGGAATGCTCAAGAAAAGGCTTGGTTGAGGGCTGAAGACATGATATTGTTTAGAATGGACATGATCAGTGAAGGTTAGTCCAATGGTATGATATTGTGGAATCTAGCAAGAGATACTGTGAGGCTATGCCCTTTCTGACGGTGAAATCGGCAGCAGGTTATTGGAGGGATGGGGGAGGGAAAGAGGCAACTGGGCAAAAACAGGCTGTCCAATGAGCAAGAAAATGATGGGCAAAGATGGGTCTTTCAACATAGCAACGGGTGAAGGGGCACAGCCTTTCAACTGTTGGTGGTGTAACAGAAGGCACTACAGCACCTGGGCTTACCAGCAGCATACTACAGGACACACTCTTTTTAGAATAGGGGAGCCACTGAAGCACACAGGTGGGGATGGTCAGGGAACAGGATAATGGGCATGGGGAGTAGCTCATCAGAGTGCTATAATCAATATGTGCAGTGTAGGGCAGAGGTGAATGTGAAGGAATCGTAATGGCTCTTGTTGTTTCCTTGTAGGTTCTGTGCCAGGTCCGACGAGAGAGGAGATGAACGTATGGATAGTGGAAGGTTCCTTTGTCAAGTGGACTAAGAAACAAGCAAGAGGAAGAAAGTATGAACTACAGTTTGGCTTTGAAGAGCGGGGTATAAGGGTGACATGGAGTGAAAAGGGTGGCATGCCATGGAGAGAATTGTTGCAGGCGTTAAACAGGATGTGGTTTGAAGCTGTACCATTTTTCTGGGGTGAGTGAGTCCATTTGTTAACAATAGGGATGGAGTGCCCGAGTCTTGATGTGAGCCATTTTTTCCACCGCATCAGTGTTCGGGCTGGCGCTCCTGATCCAAATTCAAGAGGCTGCTGCAGCCTCTGCGCAGCCCAGCACAGATTATCGCGGCTCATTGTCACATATAGAATGACAATGGGCCAAACCCAGCAGTCACAGCATGTGGTGGGAGCTCCCGCCCTGGCCTTAGGGCACAGTCTTCAAACTGTGGGGCGCGCTCCCTCTGGGTCAGTGACTGCAATCCCATGGGGGCACAACTGCGTCTGCAAGGAAGGAATTGTAAATTAAGATGGCCTGGAAGTGGCGACGTTTATCTGGTGAGTTCTCAGGCTGTCTTCTTTTATATGCAGAGGTTAAACTGCATGAAAAGTTTGCAACTGTAATCCTGAGTGTTTCCTGGGGCTCAAGGGTAAACACAATATGCTAATAACTATGTAATTTTTTCACCTTCATATAATTAATTGCATATATGAAAAACACGCACACAGTAAATGAAAAAACAAAGCAAATGAAACGTATTTTGGGAAAATATACTCTGTTAGCTAAAGTAATCACTGCATATTTCTGTGTCTGACCAGAGAGTTGACGATTTGAATCCTGGTTTTCACAGTGGGAAATAGTAACTAGTGTATTTATAGAACTACATGTTCCATGCCTGTGGTAAAAAGCACTCTGGCATCAGATAAAGCATATATTAGTTCCTCGGCTGCTTTTATATGTGTTGCTTAACCAGTTGCATAGGGTCCAGCGTCATGAGAGGCCTATTAAAGCCAGGGTCACTGGAATTATGCGGCAGGGGAGGACCAAATCATGTGGCAGGGTTGGCTAAATTATGTGGCTAGAAAAGGAACATTATTTGGAGTTATACAGAACATTTTGTCATACATCTAATTTGTTATTTTGTCATTTTTACATTTGGTAAAAACTATCTGGGCATTGGTTTCACCTCATTAATGGTGGTTTAATACCCAAATATAGCAAAAAGCAAAAGAAAGGTGACCCAGTCAAGCTTTGCGAAGGGCCTTTCACAAAGAGATGATAGCAGCTTTACGGCAAAAAGGTGGAGGCAGCACGTTGGAGCTCATTATTTCTAAAAGGGAGGAGTTGTGTCCTCATGGCAAGAGCTTCCTACTTTGGAACTTAGTTCAGGTCCTCCTGTCATCTCAACTCAAATCACTTAATAGTCCAGTGCCTAAAATAAAGATAAAAATATAATAAATGAATATAAACTTGTGTTTGAGTAATGTAAATGGTGCTTATTTAAAGTTTACAAATGCCCTTGGGCCGGTTCATCCCTGCATAAAACCAAAAAAGGTATGGATAACCTGTTTCAAGATTGGAGTGATTGCCTTGGTTGGTAAGTTGTGAAAGAGGCAGAGGAGGTAGAGTGCTACTTAGGGCCTCAGCTATCATTAGTGCAAAAAGTGCAATTGCATTGGGGCCCAGGAGTGTATGGGGCTCACAAGAACCAAATTATGGAGAGAACAGTTTTTTAGTCAATTTCTGTTATTGTTTGATAATTTTCCCTATTATATGTTTCACAATTACTGTGGATTATGAGCTACAAAAAAAGTATCCATGAAATTATCTCAAAAGCTCTGCCTTTGCGCTCAGCCCTGCCTCTCCTGTTTCCCCATCCTTGCCATAAAGTTTTGCAGCGGTCCCCGACTTCAAATCATTTTGCTTTGGTGGACTCTGTGCAAAAAAGTTTGAAGACCACTGCCTTAGGGTATGACAGTGAGGCCTCACCACGGGAGATGCTGCTACTGCGGGCCAGAGTTTTCACTCCCCTTGGAACAGTAAGTGATGGGGGCAATGAACAGGGTTTTGCTCCCTCCCACCTCGCAGTGGATGGCTGGCCCGACTCCAATGCATGCTGGCCAGGCAAGGCATCCTCGCTGCTCTACCAACCTCCCATCTCAAACTCAGAATTTAACCAGAAACCAACCCCCGCTTTACCTGTCTCTTTGAAATGTGGCACTTAATTCAGA
Source organism: Triturus cristatus (assembly GCF_964204655.1). Classification (NCBI taxonomy): domain Eukaryota; kingdom Metazoa; phylum Chordata; class Amphibia; order Caudata; family Salamandridae; genus Triturus; species Triturus cristatus. The sequence continues at coordinate 656,247,967 of NC_140590.1, read as the reverse complement.
TGCTTTGCCATCAGATGCTCTTGGCAGCGAGTTTCCTGGGCCCTAGTGCCACCGCAGTGCAGCTTTTAAGTTACCTCAGTCAAAGGAGGGCCACCACAGAAACTGTTATGGTTTTTCTGAGAGACCAAATGTTTGATCATGTACTCCTTCCTTGGAAAAAAAATAAAGCCCTTTCCATCAAAACCAGCAAAACTGAAAATGTTTACGACTGTAGTTTATTTGTTCAGACAGCACAGTCATTAACTGCTGCCTGCTGGGGTGTATTGATATAACCAGGGCCACTGGAATTACGCAACATTGGAGGGCCAAGTTATGTAGCAGGGTTGCGTAAATTATACTGCAAGAAAACGAAATTATGCAGTGTAATGCTGCAAATTTAATGATTTTTAATTTTTTAAACCGTTTTTATTGCAGAATCACAGGATTATCATCGTACATACATAGTGGTCCTGCACCGCAATCACCAGTGCCGTTTCTTTGCTAGGCCAGAAGGCTTTCATACACAGCTTATTAGCCCACATCCCAGAGGCCGGGCAGCGACAACATGTGGGCTAGTGTACCCAATCTAAATCAACCTCTAGTGTCGTTTGTATCCTCATAGGATGTCTACATTCCGCTTTGGAGTTTTTTCGCCCCCCTTCGTGCTGCAAATTTAATGATAGTGTTACTTCAATATTTTCTCAATTTTACACTTGTTAATGGTGTCTGGGCATTGGTTGCACACCATTAGTACCAGTTTAACACTCAAATATCAGTCAGTCAAAAAATCTTTATTTCGGTCATACAGGCCATAATAGCACATAAAACAATACAATAGAGTTTAGCGAAATACAGCACGTCATCTTAAAAACTATATACTTATATTGGTTTTTTTTTTTTTTTTCCAACACTATAAATATACAAATTAAGACTACATTCTAGGGTTAGCTCCCCCAGGCCTGCTCCCTGCTCAGTGTTCTGTAGAAGGGAATTGTGCAATATGCATAGAATACATGATTTCTACATTATTTACAAAGTGGGGAGCAGTAACACCTGCTGTAACAAATGACTAATTCATTAAGGATTAAAACACCTATTTGGTACTAAAAACGTCGTTCTTATCTAATAAATACTAGATAAAAAAAATAATAGGGATACCAATTTAAAATAGATAAAATTAAAGGAATTGTAAAACACCTTGGCAATAGGTAAACTGCGGTAAGGATAAACATGTAATAGAATGTTTACATACCAAATTGTTCTAAGAGGTGCATAACATAGCGTGACTAAAAGTTGCTGTAAATCTAGGAATTTCCTATAGGGATTTTCTTTAGAATCGCTCTACGAGTGCACTACATAGAGTATAAAAACCGCGAGACGGAGAACACAATAGGCATATCACTATCATATTTAAAAAGCCTAAACACCTTAGTGCAATGTCTAGTCCCCATGTTTCTACACAATTGTAGCAACCACCAAGACCTTGATTTCCCATAGGCGGGGCTGAAGAAAAGTACATGCACTTCAGTTTCCTCTGCTTGGTCACACCCTGGGCAATCTAGAGTATGGGAGCCCTGCCACTTATTAGTAAATGATCGAAGCGATAGCACCCCATGTCTAAATTGGAGAAAAAGCTTCTTTGCTAGAAGCGGTTGAATATAATCTAGTGCCGATGATGCAGCGTGGAACATCTAATTCCCCCTTCGTCACAGACTAGAGACCTCAATAAAAGAGTCACTCAAATACATTCATTGGTGGGGCCCATAACACCAACACTCATATTTCATTGATCTGCTTCCCTAGAGGAATAAGTTTCTAAACGCTGACATGAAAGGAATATCTTTACCTAAACCCTAAATGCATTGAATACTTTATTAACTCCAACCTTGTGATATTCCCGTCATTGGGTGATGAATCAGTTAGTTGTATATATGATTTAGTGATTCAATTCATTGATCTATACTTTTCTCTTATTCTAGTTTCTTTAAATAATCGACACAACACACTTATCAATTAATCAAACATCGTTTATCTAATAAAATTGCAAATTGTTAGAAATCATCATCCAAACCGCAGAACATCATATTTGCCTAATCTGGCTATTAGTTGTCCTCTATGTCAGTCAAGTCGTGGAAAAATCTTTAAATTCACCAAAGTCAGGCCGCAATTCAGTCTCTCAAAGATTCAGGATAGCAGCTGTCCAGCAGTGTCACCGTCCTCTCCGTCAGCATAACGTCAGGAAATCGAGTTCATCAAAGAAGAGAGAGTTTTTTTAATTCACTTTTCTACCTACTTTTATAATGAAACTAATGTCAAAATGTATCAAGATTGGGGTTTCAGACAGTCCTCATTGGTGGATTTGGGGTTGCTCGGTAAAGTTCTCACATAGTCCGCAAGATTAAGTCATCGCACTTGCTGGTTCTGGTTTTAAAGACAGTCCATTGTTGTAGTCTTGGCGAAGCTCCCAGAGTGTCCTTGGTAGGAACATCGTCTCCTGGGGTCAGGACGAGGCCATTGTTGCTGGCGGTGACACATGCGCACTTCACCCAGAACCTCGAGTGACAGCAGCAGTCACGTTGTGCGTCTCGGTCAGCCATCTTAAGGAAGGCCAAAATGGTCAACTTAAGCAAAACAAACACAAAAACGTAATTAAAACATAGAAATGGCTAATAAAATGTTAAACCCTCACTAATTCCCTTATGTGTAAGTAATTATCTAGCAGAATAGCAACATTCAAAGCATTTATACTCACTCAATGATGCGCAACTTACAATTACATCACAAAGCAACATATATCATGCGATATTCTAATTCTCTACCATTAGTATGCGTACATATGTTAGTATACAATTAGTTTAGCCATGCAAAATGCAAATCCCACGTGTAATTCTTCCGTTAATATAATTGATAAGTCTCCACTTCAAACAAATTAATAATATTACTATTAGTTGATTATTCAGATTAATATAAACATGCAGAATGGGGGGTATACGAAATTTTGTACTACCCGCTCCAGCAATCCCCCCTTTGGTGATTATATCACCACACCAACAAAAATTTTGTATCCCCTTTTACGGAATTTCAAAGTGATTTCTTGTTTCTATTCATATTTCAGTTTCCCCTGTTTCTTCTCTTTTTGCTGTTTTATACATACTCTCCTTGATTTCTTCCAATTCTATTTCTTCAAATTCTCTTTCTTGTTTCTTATCTCTTCTCCTTAAATTTTCTCTTTTTAACCTTTTCTGATTTTTATCTTTTTTAGGACAAATACATCCTAGTCTAATTATTAATACTAAGAAAATCACACGTGTTAATGGAAATAATATCTTACCTAATAATGTACTACCTAGTTTTACTACAAAATCTTTAATAGCTGATAATTTCTTTCCAATCTTTTCCCAAACACCTTCAACCTCCACTGGTGCAATTTCGTCATGCAATTCTGTAATAATTTTAATATAAATTTTCAAATCTCTACTTTCGTCAGGAATGTAAGTACAACAATGTTGAACTTTCAGCATTCCACAGACTCCACCCTCTTTTGCCAATAATATATCAAGGGCAAGTCGATTTTGCATTACCATAGCACGCATGGCAACCATTTCAGTATTTGCCATTAAGAATCCTCCAGCGGTGCTTGTTGACAAGCGATCCACTACTGTTGAAAGTCTTCTAATTTTGTTTGCATTCAGAGATATTCCCACAGCGGGTATCAATGCTCCAAAAATGTCACCCACAATTTCTGTCCAAGATTCTCTCTTACTACGTGCTAAATAACTACCTAAACTATGTACACCATCTTCTCCTCTATCCATATGAAAAATCTTTGGAAAAACCAGGCCAACATAACATGTGCCATACCAATGGTCTGGCAAACGATAATATGCCCTGTTCCCACAAATAAAATACAGTCCTGTAAAAACTGGATCTTTTCCACCTTTAAATCCCCATCCTCCCATGATTCGGTATGTATCATGACACTCGCTATTCCCTACAAAATAATTATCATATGCTGTTTGATTCCTTCTAATACACAATTTCCCTTTCTGAGGCCATAGTTGGACTTGTTTCCCCTTTCAAGTGTTTCTCCATTTCTACATCCCAAACTGTCTTCTCCACTTTCCCTTCCGAAGCCTTTCTTTGCATTTTCAATCTCCTTTCTTCAACCATATCTAAAAATGTCTTCTCTTCTTTCTTTAAACTGAAAGTCAAATTATTTCTAAATATGTATTCTAATGTTAGTTCTTTAGTCTCTAAAAAAAATTCACCTAATACCTTGGCAGGTTTTACCTAATTTAGTTTGTTAATTGACGGTACTTGTGAAAATATAGTATCTACATCTGAAAAATAATACTCTAATTTACCTGTTTGATAAAATAAACTAGCTATTACACTACATGTTATTCCATAAGTTACTGGAAGGTGATGATAAGTCACTCCTTCAGATACAGATGCAGGTAACTGCATACATACGTAGCAATCCCTTACGTCCATTGTTTTTACATATTCATACAACAATTTTGAAAACACATTATTAGAAAAATCTGTTATAGACCTGTCTTTATGCAAATATTTTTTATCTTTTCTAGTCGGAACTACCTTTTGAATCTTCCCTATATTAGTTATGTTTTCACTATGTCCTTCTAATGTATCTGTAGTAACTTTAAATGAGATTAGTAGAGAAAGTATACTCCAAAGAAGCATTAATAATCCTGTACAACAACAACACATTTTACACCATCTCCTTAAGAATGTACATCTACCTTTGCTACAATCTATGTTTGCCATCTTTGCTAAAATGGACTGTGTCTTTTGACTTAGCCTCTTCTACTTCACAACTAGTTTTCTAGCCCAAGGCTCTAAGCACCTACTTGGTTCTACCAGTTTTTATCTTTTTCAGTATTTTATTGTCTTTCCATCAGTAATTTTCTTGTATCATTCAGTTTGGCATTTCATCATCTTTCACTTTCCTTTTGTTTTCAGTATAGAGAATGTCCTGAACATCCGCTTCTTCTCCAATGTCGGACAAGATAACTCTCAGGATTTGCGATTCTTCGTCTTCCTCAACCACTTCCGGTACAACCACTTCTGGATTTCCTTGGCTATCCGCCTCTTCTTTTACTTCAGGCAGGGCCACATATGTCCATTCCGGTGATTTATATGTCAGGGATGGCCAGTCAAGTACTAGAGCATGTCCTGTAGGGAGAAGAGGTCTCCGTTACCTGTGTGCCAGGATGCATAGAGTCATCCCAATCAGGCAATTGGCATTGCTGCTTCGTTGGTTTACCGCGCTCAGATCGCGGAATTTCAAGATGGCCGCCACTGAGGAGTGAGAGGTTGGCGGGCTAGTGTTTTTGGCAGCCTTCGCGCTGCGGTTGTTTAGCTCGCGCTCCACATCAGCGCAGTGCACTTCAACCGTTTTTTCTGAGGAGAGCGGTCTGCTTTGGTTCCTCTGCATTTCTCCTCAGCCTAGACCCGTTTTTGACATAGTTTCAACTATTCTTTTCGTGCCACTCCAATCATAGAGGCAGCAAGAATTCCAGTGCAGTGTTGCTTGAAGTGGGGGAATAGTTCACAGAATTTCCAGTCAATTCCCACTTCGAGTCTTCGTTCTAAAATCTGGTGAGGAGTATCGGGAGGGTTTCCAGTATTCCAAGTAAGTTCGTTTAATTTTTTAGTAGGGATACTGTGAATTCCCAAGAGAAGGAACTAAGTTATTTTGACATTTAGTTGTCGTAATTAAGTACTACAGGAAAGACGACGAGAACGGTTTCTCCAAAGATATTAGGTTCCAGAGGTTTAGTAGCATAAAGGAGGACTGGCAGTCGCTGTGACTTGAACTATTTTCAGTTAAAGGAGGAACAAGCAGTTCAGTGCATTTTGGAAACCAGAGACACAAGACTTGATTTAAATCTTCTATGTATGTATGGTTATATATATATATCCACAAGAAAATGCTCCGAGCAAGGAGTCCCTGACCCTTCAGGGCGGCATCTGACGGGCACGGAGAAGCCCGTTATATCATACCACATGAACAAACGAACAGAGGCCCATCACTGGAGACAAAGCGCTTTATTCCAGAACAATGCAGCGCAAGCGCTTCCATCTTCTAACTAGTTTCGGCGTCTGCCTTGGTCACAGAATTTAGGAAGCTCACAGCAAGTTGCGTAAGGACGTGCATTTATAGGTGTATGAAAGTCACATGACCGTGGAGTATCAAAATACCAGAATGCATCAGGGGCACACAATAATTCCTGGTATTATGAACAGTTCTCATTGTTAGGACAAAAGTTCTCAATTGTTCATGTTAGCCCCCGTGCATTACACAATGTCATAGATCCAAAATGGAACACAGTCACGGCAGTTAGTGTGCCAGCGAGTGCTGAATAATCAAAGTCCCGGTCAAAAGCTCCCGTCCCCAGAGCGATTGGCGCCGGAAATCCTCCGCACCAAATCCCCTCCAATGTTGCAGTCTTTTTCGCACAGTGGCATTACCTGATTAGGTTTGTGGGCTGCAACGAGTGGGTCATACTCCTAGAATCAATCCACAAGAAAATGCTCCGAGCAAGGAGTCCCTGACCCTTCAGGGCGGCATCTGACGGGCACGGAGAAGCCCGTTATATCATACCACATGAACAAACGAACAGAGGCCCATCACTGGAGACAAAGCGCTTTATTCCAGAACAATGCAGCGCAAGCGCTTCCATCTTCTAACTAGTTTCGGCGTCTGCCTTGGTCACAGAATTTAGGAAGCTCACAGCAAGTTGCGTAAGGACGTGCATTTATAGGTGTATGAAAGTCACATGACCGTGGAGTATCAAAATACCAGAATGCATCAGGGGCACACAATAATTCCTGGTATTATGAACAGTTCTCATTGTTAGGACAAAAGTTCTCAATTGTTCATGTTAGCCCCCGTGCATTACACAATGTCATAGATCCAAAATGGAACACAGTCACGGCAGTTAGTGTGCCAGCGAGTGCTGAATAATCAAAGTCCCGGTCAAAAGCTCCCGTCCCCAGAGCGATTGGCGCCGGAAATCCTCCGCACCAAATCCCCTCCAATGTTGCAGTCTTTTTCGCACAGTGGCATTACCTGATTAGGTTTGTGGGCTGCAACGAGTGGGTCATACTCCTAGAATCAATCCACAAGAAAATGCTCCGAGCAAGGAGTCCCTGACCCTTCAGGGCGGCATCTGACGGGCACGGAGAAGCCCGTTATATCATACCACATGAACAAACGAACAGAGGCCCATCACTGGAGACAAAGCGCTTTATTCCAGAACAATGCAGCGCAAGCGCTTCCATCTTCTAACTAGTTTCGGCGTCTGCCTTGGTCACAGAATTTAGGAAGCTCACAGCAAGTTGCGTAAGGACGTGCATTTATAGGTGTATGAAAGTCACATGACCGTGGAGTATCAAAATACCAGAATGCATCAGGGGCACACAATAATTCCTGGTATTATGAACAGTTCTCATTGTTAGGACAAAAGTTCTCAATTGTTCATGTTAGCCCCCGTGCATTACACAATGTCATAGATCCAAAATGGAACACAGTCACGGCAGTTAGTGTGCCAGCGAGTGCTGAATAATCAAAGTCCCGGTCAAAAGCTCCCGTCCCCAGAGCGATTGGCGCCGGAAATCCTCCGCACCAAATCCCCTCCAATGTTGCAGTCTTTTTCGCACAGTGGCATTACCTGATTAGGTTTGTGGGCTGCAACGAGTGGGTCATACTCCTAGAATCAATCCACAAGAAAATGCTCCGAGCAAGGAGTCCCTGACCCTTCAGGGCGGCATCTGACGGGCACGGAGAAGCCCGTTATATCATACCACATGAACAAACGAACAGAGGCCCATCACTGGAGACAAAGCGCTTTATTCCAGAACAATGCAGCGCAAGCGCTTCCATCTTCTAACTAGTTTCGGCGTCTGCCTTGGTCACAGAATTTAGGAAGCTCACAGCAAGTTGCGTAAGGACGTGCATTTATAGGTGTATGAAAGTCACATGACCGTGGAGTATCAAAATACCAGAATGCATCAGGGGCACACAATAATTCCTGGTATTATGAACAGTTCTCATTGTTAGGACAAAAGTTCTCAATTGTTCATGTTAGCCCCCGTGCATTACACAATGTCATAGATCCAAAATGGAACACAGTCACGGCAGTTAGTGTGCCAGCGAGTGCTGAATAATCAAAGTCCCGGTCAAAAGCTCCCGTCCCCAGAGCGATTGGCGCCGGAAATCCTCCGCACCAAATCCCCTCCAATGTTGCAGTCTTTTTCGCACAGTGGCATTACCTGATTAGGTTTGTGGGCTGCAACGAGTGGGTCATACTCCTAGAATCAATCCACAAGAAAATGCTCCGAGCAAGGAGTCCCTGACCCTTCAGGGCGGCATCTGACGGGCACGGAGAAGCCCGTTATATCATACCACATGAACAAACGAACAGAGGCCCATCACTGGAGACAAAGCGCTTTATTCCAGAACAATGCAGCGCAAGCGCTTCCATCTTCTAACTAGTTTCGGCGTCTGCCTTGGTCACAGAATTTAGGAAGCTCACAGCAAGTTGCGTAAGGACGTGCATTTATAGGTGTATGAAAGTCACATGACCGTGGAGTATCAAAATACCAGAATGCATCATGTGCGAAAAAGACTGCAACATTGGAGGGGATTTGGTGCGGAGGATTTCCGGCGCCAATCGCTCTGGGGACGGGAGCTTTTGACCGGGACTTTGATTATTCAGCACTCGCTGGCACACTAACTGCCGTGACTGTGTTCCATTTTGGATCTATGACATTGTGTAATGCACGGGGGCTAACATGAACAATTGAGAACTTTTGTCCTAACAATGAGAACTGTTCATAATACCAGGAATTATTGTGTGCCCCTGATGCATTCTGGTATTTTGATACTCCACGGTCATGTGACTTTCATACACCTATAAATGCACGTCCTTACGCAACTTGCTGTGAGCTTCCTAAATTCTGTGACCAAGGCAGACGCCGAAACTAGTTAGAAGATGGAAGCGCTTGCGCTGCATTGTTCTGGAATAAAGCGCTTTGTCTCCAGTGATGGGCCTCTGTTCGTTTGTTCATGTGGTATGATATAACGGGCTTCTCCGTGCCCGTCAGATGCCGCCCTGAAGGGTCAGGGACTCCTTGCTCGGAGCATTTTCTTGTGGATTGATTCTAGGAGTATGACCCACTCGTTGCAGCCCACAAACCTAATCAGGTAATGCCACTGTGCGAAAAAGACTGCAACATTGGAGGGGATTTGGTGCGGAGGATTTCCGGCGCCAATCGCTCTGGGGACGGGAGCTTTTGACCGGGACTTTGATTATTCAGCACTCGCTGGCACACTAACTGCCGTGACTGTGTTCCATTTTGGATCTATGACATTGTGTAATGCACGGGGGCTAACATGAACAATTGAGAACTTTTGTCCTAACAATGAGAACTGTTCATAATACCAGGAATTATTGTGTGCCCCTGATGCATTCTGGTATTTTGATACTCCACGGTCATGTGACTTTCATACACCTATAAATGCACGTCCTTACGCAACTTGCTGTGAGCTTCCTAAATTCTGTGACCAAGGCAGACGCCGAAACTAGTTAGAAGATGGAAGCGCTTGCGCTGCATTGTTCTGGAATAAAGCGCTTTGTCTCCAGTGATGGGCCTCTGTTCGTTTGTTCATGTGGTATGATATAACGGGCTTCTCCGTGCCCGTCAGATGCCGCCCTGAAGGGTCAGGGACTCCTTGCTCGGAGCATTTTCTTGTGGATTGATTCTAGGAGTATGACCCACTCGTTGCAGCCCACAAACCTAATCAGGTAATGCCACTGTGCGAAAAAGACTGCAACATTGGAGGGGATTTGGTGCGGAGGATTTCCGGCGCCAATCGCTCTGGGGACGGGAGCTTTTGACCGGGACTTTGATTATTCAGCACTCGCTGGCACACTAACTGCCGTGACTGTGTTCCATTTTGGATCTATGACATTGTGTAATGCACGGGGGCTAACATGAACAATTGAGAACTTTTGTCCTAACAATGAGAACTGTTCATAATACCAGGAATTATTGTGTGCCCCTGATGCATTCTGGTATTTTGATACTCCACGGTCATGTGACTTTCATACACCTATAAATGCACGTCCTTACGCAACTTGCTGTGAGCTTCCTAAATTCTGTGACCAAGGCAGACGCCGAAACTAGTTAGAAGATGGAAGCGCTTGCGCTGCATTGTTCTGGAATAAAGCGCTTTGTCTCCAGTGATGGGCCTCTGTTCGTTTGTTCATGTGGTATGATATAACGGGCTTCTCCGTGCCCGTCAGATGCCGCCCTGAAGGGTCAGGGACTCCTTGCTCGGAGCATTTTCTTGTGGATTGATTCTAGGAGTATGACCCACTCGTTGCAGCCCACAAACCTAATCAGGTAATGCCACTGTGCGAAAAAGACTGCAACATTGGAGGGGATTTGGTGCGGAGGATTTCCGGCGCCAATCGCTCTGGGGACGGGAGCTTTTGACCGGGACTTTGATTATTCAGCACTCGCTGGCACACTAACTGCCGTGACTGTGTTCCATTTTGGATCTATGACATTGTGTAATGCACGGGGGCTAACATGAACAATTGAGAACTTTTGTCCTAACAATGAGAACTGTTCATAATACCAGGAATTATTGTGTGCCCCTGATGCATTCTGGTATTTTGATACTCCACGGTCATGTGACTTTCATACACCTATAAATGCACGTCCTTACGCAACTTGCTGTGAGCTTCCTAAATTCTGTGACCAAGGCAGACGCCGAAACTAGTTAGAAGATGGAAGCGCTTGCGCTGCATTGTTCTGGAATAAAGCGCTTTGTCTCCAGTGATGGGCCTCTGTTCGTTTGTTCATGTGGTATGATATAACGGGCTTCTCCGTGCCCGTCAGATGCCGCCCTGAAGGGTCAGGGACTCCTTGCTCGGAGCATTTTCTTGTGGATTGATTCTAGGAGTATGACCCACTCGTTGCAGCCCACAAACCTAATCAGGTAATGCCACTGTGCGAAAAAGACTGCAACATTGGAGGGGATTTGGTGCGGAGGATTTCCGGCGCCAATCGCTCTGGGGACGGGAGCTTTTGACCGGGACTTTGATTATTCAGCACTCGCTGGCACACTAACTGCCGTGACTGTGTTCCATTTTGGATCTATGACATTGTGTAATGCACGGGGGCTAACATGAACAATTGAGAACTTTTGTCCTAACAATGAGAACTGTTCATAATACCAGGAATTATTGTGTGCCCCTGATGCATTCTGGTATTTTGATACTCCACGGTCATGTGACTTTCATACACCTATAAATGCACGTCCTTACGCAACTTGCTGTGAGCTTCCTAAATTCTGTGACCAAGGCAGACGCCGAAACTAGTTAGAAGATGGAAGCGCTTGCGCTGCATTGTTCTGGAATAAAGCGCTTTGTCTCCAGTGATGGGCCTCTGTTCGTTTGTTCATGTGTTATATATATATATATATATATATATATATATATATATATATATATATATATATAATATAAGGGTACTTACCAACCAAGTTGAATAGGACAATAGGACATCCTGTTAAAAAAGAAGAGAAAAATAGATAAGAAACTTTTCCTATCAAGAGAAAGAAAGAGCAAAAAGACAGCATAGTTACTGGAATCTTTAAATGATAAGTGAAGGGCTTCGCGACTGGTGATACAGGTAACGGGGATTTCAGGTAGAAGAAAGAAGTACTTATGAAAATAGTCTACAGTAATTTGTAACATCTTACTTGTATATTTGTTGCAGGAGACTAACCTAGTAGCGCACCATTTAGCGAGGCAAGAGCAGCGTATTTCAATACAAGATACACAAGAGAGCAGCTAGGCACTGTAATCAGACAGGTACACCTGGGAGTTGCTGTTAGGAAATATATATATTAACTTAGTAAGAAGTGGTTGTTATATTCTGCCTTTTGGTTTTAGGTCTTTCAGAAGATTTCAGCACAAGACCAGACCTAGAGAAGAGAAGCAGTGCAGTCTCTCTTTTTTCTTCCAACTCCCCTTTACCCCTCTCTGCTCCTAGAGAATATATATTATTCGCGGTAGCGGGGTAGGGGATTGAGGAACTGTCGTCTGCTCCTGTGGAACATCCAAGTTCAGGCCGAGGTACTTGACATTATACTTCTGGTTAGGTTTTCTTGTTCTTTTGCTTTCTTTAACCACACTTGTTTCTTCTTCTCTTGATTTCTCCTGACTCGTCACTTCATTCACCTGTTCAGCCCTTGGTGAAATTACTCGTGTCAGTCGATATCTCAATCTTTTTATTTTATTCGGCCAAACATCGTCTTTTGGAGCTCTTTTCAGTTTACTCCCTTTATTGTTCTTTTCAGTCCTCCAAGCTCTCTTTCTTAGAACTCGGCACTTTGGTACTTCATCTTCGCTTTCCTCTGACTCTGTTTCAACTTGCATTTTACTCTCAACAGTTTCTTTTTCCACCACTTCTTTTGTTTTCCCTTCTTCTGTCCCTCCTCGAATCTCCGGCACGCAATCTTCCTGCTGACTACTTGTCCCTGCTTCTAACTGGATGTTGGAGTTCCCTACACCTCCTCGGGGGTCTTCCGCAATAATCTTTCCCTCTCTCTCTGTATCTGGCACCTGTCCATCTAAATGTGTTGTTTCAGGAGGAATTTCTCTCAATCTTTCATCTGGCACTTCCTTCTCATAAATCTCTTTTATCGTCTCTCCACTATCCTTTTCTTTGTTCTTCCCTTGTTCTTTCCTGGAAGATTGTGCTCTTTGTTCTGTCTCTGACTCTGAACTGGTATCAGAAATCTGTAACCTTCTCCTCAGGGAATTACTTCTGGGGACAAAAGTTAAACTCGGTTCTGTTTCCCCCCTTTCAGGGTTTTCTTTGTCTTTTGGCTCGCCGTCATCTGACTCAGTACTGGATTCTGATTCATTAAAATACTCTTTTTCTGTGCTGTCGACTGGATTTGGAATTCTCAAAGTAAGGCTTGCATGGATCCAGTTCTTCAATACAGCACACTTCACAGCAGTTGTTGTGGTCAAGATGACTTGTCTTGGTTTTCCCCAACTGGGAACCAAACAGTTTCTTCTTCTGTGGACTTTTATCCTTACCCAGTCCCCTGGGCTTAGATCATGGGCTGGCTTCTTTTCAAGGGTGGTGGCATCCGCTCCAACCTGATGAAACACAGAATGAACTGCGTCAGCCAGGCTTTTACAGTATTCCAACACCATGTCATCAGTTATAGTCATCAGCTTGTTGACTGGTATAAAAACGTGGCGCATGGCTCGTCCCATGATGAATTCATGTGGACTCAACCCTGTAGTTCTGTCTGGAATTGATCTAATAGTCATGAGTACTAGAGGCAAGACATCAGGCCATTTCATACCTGTGGCAAAACACATTTTCCCTATTCTGTTTTTGATAGTACCATTCATTTGTTCCACCACACCAGAAGCCTCTGGTCGGTAGGCACAATGTAGTTTTTGTCGTACATTCAATGCTTCACAAATCAGTTTTATGATCTCATTATGAAAATGTCCTCCTCGGTCTGATTTCGTGCACAGTATTGCGCCATGTCATTTGCGAATTTGTTACCAGTGGCAATATAATCACCACTGCGACTATGGGCAGCACATTTTACAACAGCCAATTGCCTAGGCAGCTGTATGGCCTCAAGCAACTTTCCAACAACTTCAGCATTCTTAATGGAAGTTCCACTTGAGGTTAGGAAACCTCTCTGCAGCCATATCTGGCCGAAGTCGTGGACGACTCTATAGCCATACTGGCTATCAGTTATCACAGTCACTCTCACACTTTTCCCAATCTTGCATGCTCTCGTCAAAGCAACAAGTTCAGCTACTTGGGCCGATTTTACCCATTTCAAATAAGATGCTTCCATTACTGCTGCAACTGTACATACCGCATATGCTGCACTCAACACTCCATCATCTGTCCTCAAACAAGATCCATTGACAAACATAACAATCACTTTCTGGTAAGGGTTCATCTTTTATGTCAGGTCGTGGTTTTGTACAGAAATCAAGTATATCCAAACAGTCATGATCTGCTTCATCTCTTACTTCCACATTTTCTGCATCAGGCAACAGTGTTGAAGGATTCACATTCACGCATCTCACAAGACTCACATTTGTTGCACCTAATATGACCTTTTCATACTTAGTCAGCTGACTGTGTGTCATATACTGAGTACGACTCCTTGTTAAAAGGATCACCACATCATGAGGTACAAACACTTTCACCGGATATCCCATCACAATTCCCTCACTCTGTTCCAAACTTCGACATGTAGCAGCTACTGCTTTCAAACACCCAGGTAGGGCTACAGCTACTGGGTCCAACATGGATGAAAAATATGCAATTGGTCTCCTCAGTGTTCCATGTTTCTGTACTAGAACAGAGAGTGCACATCCATTTCTCTCACTGCAATACAAATCAAACTCCTTCTCATAATCAGGCATACCTAATGCAGGTGCTTCACACAACCCATCTCTCAATCTTTTGAATGCTGTCAATTTCTCTTTGTTCAAATCAATGGGATCTTTCACATCACTTCTTGTCAGTCGTACCAAAGGTTTTGCGATCAATGAAAAATTGCTAATCCACTGTCGACAATATCCAACCATTCCCAGAAACATTCTCACTTCTCTTTGGGTCATTGGTGGACTCATTCTTTTTATGATCCTAATTCTGTCTATGGTTATCCTTCTCAGTCCTTTTTCAATGTTGTGTCCTAAATATTGTACTTCCTTCTTACAAAACTGTAATTTCGATGGTGACACTTTTAGTCCTCCATCTGCCAAATGATTCAGCCAGGCTACCATGTCTACCTCACAAGCTTCACGGGTTTTCGATGCCACAAGCATGTAATCGATGTATTGAACTAGTACAGAATTTTCGGGCATTCCTAGACTTTCCAAAGACTTCTTCAATAGCTGATTAAATATTGAGGGGCTTTCTGTATACCCCTGTGGGATTCTGCACCATGCCAAAATACGCTCACCGAAACAAAATGCAAATATTTGCTGACTGTCATGGTGCAAGGGGATGGAAAAGAAAGCATGGCATAGATCAATCGCTGTATACCATTCTGCGTCATGGGGGATCTGATATAAAATCACAGATGGATTTGGTACAATGTGACAGCATGGTACAACAATTTTGTTTATCTTTCTCAGATCTTGTACTATCCTGAACTTCCCACTAGACTTTTTCAGTCCCATTATTGGTGAATTACATGGGCTACTCATTATTTCTCTCAAAATTCCTTGTTTTATCATTTTCTCAATCACAGGAGTAACTCCTTCGATTATTTCAGGTGTCAATTTATATTGTGGGACATTTGGATAACTTACTCCTTCTTTTACTGTTATTTTTACTGGGTCTACATTTCTCATCAATCCTATGTCTTCTCCCGTGAAATCCCAAACTTCTGCTTTAACAGATTGTTTTAATTCTTTTGGTAATTCGTCAGGGTTAAATACAGCATAGGTTCCAGTAACCTCCTTCTCCCTGTTTGCCATTGTCATTTTATACAGCACATCATCATCTGATGTTTCAAATGCTATTCCATCTGGAGTACAAAATATAGTGCAGTTCATCTTGCACAATAAATCTCTACCCAATAAGTTCACAGGACTGGTGTCGCACACGACAAACCGGTGCATTTCAGAAAATTTCCCTATGCTAACTTTCACTGGTTCTGTAAGGTAAGTTTTAATCTGTCTGTTGGATACACCAACTACTTGGATCGTTTCATCTGAGAGAGGAAGATTCTTTACATCAGCTGATCTAACAGTTGATCGAGTAGCACCAGTATCAACTAGGAATGTAATATTTTCATTATTAACTTTTCCATCTACAAATGGGCCTGTCTGGTCTACTTCTAGAGTTGCGCCAAGTACGCACTCTTGTTCCTCCCTTCGGCACCGTCAATATACCTCTTCTGAATCACTTTCATCGCGTTGCAGCCAATACTGCGAAGCAGCGCTAGCACGTGGTGGTTTATTTACCTGTTCTGCGTTGTAGAATCCATTTTCCTTACTATACTTCTGGCAATTTTTGTTCTGTGGAAAAGGTGGTTTTGGCACCTGATTCTGTTTTGTTACAACCTGCTGTTGTTGCTGCGGTTGACCACTCACCTCATTCTGCACCTGTGGATTCAATTATGCATTTTCATCGTTAGTACTCGGAGGAAATTTAGACTCGGATTTCCAATGCCCTATCCTACCGCAATTATGACACGGAAATTTCTTTTTAGCTTCCTCGATATTTCCTTTACCTTTCCCAGGATTACATTTTTGTCTTGACCCTGCTTGTTCTGCTAATTGAGCTTCCTGTCTCTCTGCTACCTTTACTTGTGCCCACAAAACCTTTTCTTTTAATTTTCGCTGTTTTGCTTCAATCTCATCACTGAAATATTTTGCATGTCTCAGTACTTTGTCTATTTTCTTATTTTGCCAGTCTACGGTATGCTGTTTTATCATCTCACTAATTTCTGGACGAAGACCATATACAAACCTGTATACAAAACGACTCAAATCCTTTTCACTTAGATTTTCATCTCCACTAAATTGTTTAAAGGCCCAAATTAACCTCTCATAATAGGCATGTACTGAATCTTTGCTTTCCTGATGTGTTCTGTTAATATTTAACCAGTCTGTCTCTTTAGGTGGTACTTTGTTTTTCAGAAATGCCATAACCTTTTCGTATTTCTTCATTACCTCGTGGTCTGGAGCCCCTGTTTTTGGATCCCTTGGGTATTCTTGTGTCGGCCAATCTATCATGATTTTGCACTCTGTCCATAGATCTGCTGGTACTATTATGTCAAACAAGCTATTTAGATCAATCCACAATACTTTGGACAATTTTACAAATCTGTCCACCTGTCTATACCACTCGCCGGGTTTTTTACGTAGTCGAGGGAAGTCATTCGTAAATGACAAAATATCTTGTCTAGTCCATGGGACATGTACATATCCTCCTCCTGGAATTTCTCTCATAGGGCATTCTGTCACAACCGTCTCTTTTTCTCTAACAGGAAAAGCTGAAAAGGTTTTATCTGAAACTTCATCTCGTTTTCGATATCATCTACTTTTCCATTTGTCCACATCTCCCCATTTTCTCAACAAAATAATTATCTCCTTAATCTGACCTATTCGTCCTGTGGTATTCATGTTTTCAATGTCTTTTTCAGTGAAATCTACCCGATATGGTTTCTGTAGTGCTTTTACCTTTTTAATATCAATACCCATTTCATTTGCCACTTCTTCTAATCTTTCATGGAGACTTTTTGCTCTCGACGTTATGCTTTTACACAGAAATAACAACTCCTCATCTTGGTAAGTTTTTATCTTTTCCGTAGGGATAGTTCCTACTATTAACTCTTCCAGTACCATTCGTAGTTTGGCCACATCTATTGACTGAGATTCTTTGTCTTTCTTTTGCAAGCTTCTCAACCATTCACTCAATTCCTCTGTAGATGGACCTACTGGCTTCTCTACATTTCCTTGCCCAAAATCCTTTTGTGTTTCTGATATCGACTCTACTATTGTCATACGCCTTTCTGCACTGTTTTGGCCTACAAATGGGTTATTTGAAACATTTGGTTCAATCACACTCATTGTCTGTCTCCATGGATTATCATTTTGACTCATTCTTGGTTGTTCAACCTGTTTATCACTTTTATAGGGGACCGTCGAACAATGTTCGCTATCTTTGTTTATCAGAAATAGGCATTACTGGACCTATCGTTACTGGAACTGTTACAGCTTCCACATTTTTAGTCAATTCTCTTATTTTCTCTGTTAATTCTAGGGTTGTTTTTGCTAGTTCTGCTCAATTTTCATCGTTTATTTTACCTCCGGACTTCTTCTCTACCTCTCTAATGGAATTGTTTCTTCCCAAACCTTGGAACTCTGGTGCCGATTTTATGATTCGTACTGTTTCTTTCATTGGGGCACTTGGGGTTAATATTTCTGGTTCTGGTCGATATGGGGGTGTATTATTATAGAACATGTCATCAAGAACATCATCCTCTGATTCATTCACTCCATACCCTCTCGATTCCACATTATGTCTCTTTTCTACACACTTTCTTCCCTCATTCTCTCCTGCAGTTCTTACGGGAAACAAACCCTCAGTCATACTTGCATTCCGCCACCTTTTCATTCGATCATCATGAGTCTCATGTCCGTATGACCTACCAAACATGTACCTATACCCTCTGCCACTTCTCCGTCTTTCTCGGTCATGCATCTCATCTTCCCACTCTGTCAATGCTTCAAATTGTGTCGGTCTAGGTCTTTGTTCCAAATTCATCATTTTCTCTCTTAAATTTCTCAAAACTGCCAAATTAAATGAACCATGTTCTGGAAAAGCCAACACTCCGTCATTTTCAGTATACTTGACCAAATTGTCTAACCAAATACAGGTGTGATATCCATATTTCACAACCATAAAGGATGCAGGGGTTTTCGGTGGAGGAAGTAACTGTCCTTCCCTAGTTACAATCGGTTAGTCCTGTTTAAACCACTTTTTAATTCTACCAAACCAAGACTTTTTCTCCTTTTCTGGTGGATCGTAATACATTTTCCTGTCTTCCGTGTATCACTAGTCTCTCCTTGCAACTGTACCGCTATTCTGTCCAATCGTAGCGCGACTCACACTAACGCACCAATCCGGAGCGTCTATGTCACTTTTACAATTCTCCATTCCCAGCGCGACTCACACTAACGTACCAATACGGAGCATTTACGTCACCTTGTACTTCTCCACTCCTAGCGCGGCGCACACTAACGCACCAATCCGGAGCGTTCTACGTTTCTGACCGACTGTCCAATCCCAGCGCGGTCGTTCTGACGTCAGCAGCCGCTGACGCAACTCCTGCTCCTTTCTACCCCTCCTTCACAAAAATCCACTCGGTAAGTTTTGTTTCAAATTTACAATTCTGTTAGTAACAACACAAAAACACCACCATTGTCCACTTTGCTAACCAAAGAATAGCAATAGACCTTTCTCACGAGAATTCCGTCTTTCCCGAGAGCAGCGCTTACATCTGCCCTACTACGGAATCGTTGCTTCAGTTGATAAAGTAGCACATCCCTCTACCTTACCCTTCTAACAAGCATTAGCTAACCGTTTCTCCAGATTTAAGACACATAGTTGGAGACCCAATGCTCCTGAGAAATAAAACTAGAGTTTCACAATTAACCCGAAAGCCTTTACATTCACGCACTTTCATACGAGAAAATGTAGGACATTCACACAGAATCCTGTCTTTCCCGAGAACAGCGAACAGTCTGTTCTACTACAGAATTATGACATACGGTAACAAAGTAGCACTTCCCTTTACTGTATCCTTCTAGCAAGCTCAGAGAACACCTGTTACCTTTCCAGTGATAAGTGTTATCGGAATGCCATTTGGACTCCTGGTACCGAAGACCAAAATTTCACAGGTGACCTTCGCTATCATACACTTCTTTCATACAGGAGGTATTTCTAATGGTAACATGCAACAATGTCACCGGATCGAACCCACTCGTTACACGTTCTTCCCTGTGTACCTACAGGGCAACAACAATTCAGTCTTTCCCGAGAGCAGCGCTTACCTCTGCCCTACTACGGAACCGTTACAAACTTCCGACTTCCTACATCCCAGAAGCCGTGCAAACAACATAAAACTCGACGCGACTCAACATAGAGTGTTAGTACATAAACCAATATCAATAACCAATAATCAATAAGCAATATACAAGCAATAATCACCAAAACAATAACAACCATCATACTGCTACCAGAAAAACTGATGCAGCGTGGAACATCAAATTCCCCCTTCGTTACAGACCAGATACCTCAATAAAAGATTCACTCAAATACAATCATTGGTGGGGCCCATTACACCAACACTCATATTTCATTGATTTGCTTCCCTAGAGGAATAAGTTTCCAAACGCTGACATGAAAAGAATATCTTTACCTAAACCCTAAATGCATTGAATACTTTATTAACTCCGACCTTGTGATATTCCCCTCATTGGGTGATGAATCAGTTAGTTGTATATATGATTTAGTGATTCAATTCATTGATCTATACTTTTCTCTTATTCTAGTTTCTTCAAATAATCGACACAACACATTTATCAATTAATCAAATATCGTTTATCTAATAAAATTGCAAATTGTTAGAAATCATCATCCAAACCGCAGAACATCATATTTGCCTAATCTGGCTATTAGTCGTCCTCTAAGTCAGTCAAGTCGTGGAAAAATCTTTAAATTCATCAAAATCAGGCCGCAATTCAGTCTCTCAAATATTGAGGATAACAGCTGTCCAGCAGTGTCACCGTCCTCTCCGTCAGCATAACGTCAGGAAATCGAGTTCATCAAAGAAGAGAGAGAGTTTTTTAATTCTCTTTTCTACCTACTTTTATAATGAAACTAATGTCAAAATGTATCAAGATAGGAGTTTTAGACAGTCCTCATTGGTGGATTTGGGGTCACTAGGTAAAGTTCTCACTCGGTAAAGTTTTCACATAGTCCGCAAGATTAAGTCATCGCACTTGCTGGTTCCGGTTTTAAAGACAGTCCATTGTTGTAGTCTTGGCGAAGCTCCCAGAGTGTCCTTGGTAGGAACATCGTCTCCCGGGGTCAGGACGAGGCCATTGTTGCTGGCGGTGACGCATGCGCACTTCACCCAGAACATCGTGTGACAGCAGCAGTCACGTTGTACGTCTCGGTCAGCAATCTTAAGGAAGGCCAAAATGGTCAACTTAAGCAAAACAAACACAAAAACGTAATTAAAACATAGAAATGGCTAATAAAATGTTAAACCCTCACTAATTCCCTTATGTGTAAGTAATTATCTAGCATAATAGCAACATTCAAAGCGTTTATACTCACTCAATGATGCGCAACTTACAATTACATCACAAAGCAACATATATCATGCGATATTCTAATTCTCTACCATTAGTATGCGTAAATATGTTAGTATACAATTAGTTTAGCCATGCAAAATGCAAATCCCACGTGTAATTCTTCTGTTAATATAATTGATAAGTCTCCACTTCAAACAAATTAATAATATTACTATTAGTTGATTATTCAGATTAATATAAACATGCAGAATGGGGGGGGGGGGGTATACAAAATGTTGTACTACCTGCTCCAGCACCGGTTCTAGCCTATATTGCCATTTTACTTCCAAGAACCTAGAAGTTAGGCATCCAAGCTTGGTCGCCCGCCATTTCTGGGCCAGTTAAAAATCTCTATGTGTCTCGAGGAGTGCCTTTCTGGGGATCATAGGACAGATTTCCCCAGCAGATGTCTACATGTTTACCCTCCCCAGAGCCTGGCATGTGTTCCTAATATAGGCTAGCCAGGGGAGTTTCCACGCTCCTTGTAGCCTCAGAACATCCTTCATCTCCTCTTTGTATTCGGCTAGTTTGAGGGTACTCCAGAGGCGTCGCCAATATAGGAGAGGTCTAGAAGAGGCTACATCTGCTATAGGGCTAATCCCATCCTGAGGGGTGTTAATGGAGCGTTAGTGGGAAGAGCTAGCAATTGCTTGAGAAATGAATTCTCTGTCAATGATAAAGAGGTAGATGAACAGTGGCCCCATAATTCTACCCTATACAAGGCCACACCCCTTGCCTTTGTCTTGTAAATTTCTGCTACAGGGCCTATCACTTTATGCGTGCAGCTCTTGTAAACTTTTATGATTCCTCCCGTAGACTGGGTCAGTTTTAGACTAGCTTTCTATATTTGTGTCCCCCATTCCATTTTTTCGGTTAGTGTAAGCCCTAAATAATCAAAAATAGACACCCTCTCTAGGGCCCTTCCATCTAGTCAGGGATTTGGACAATTTGTGGTGTTTGCGTTGAAAACCATATACTTGTTTTTTTTGTAAATTGATCTCTAATCCCCGGTTTTTGCAAAAAAAGTGCTGAATGCATCAAGAACCTTTAGCATGCCCATAGGAGATTTGGAAAGTAAAAGCGTATCATCCGCAAACATGAGAGCTGGAATTTTGCGGTTCGCTAACCTGCGTGCATCGATTTCTTTTCCAGCCAGCAAGGATTCTATTAAGCCGTTTATAAAAAGTGAAAAGAGTATCGGGCCAGAACACATCCTTAGCGCACCCCTTTCTCTACGGAGAAAGGGGCAGAAAGTTCACCATTTTTGCCATATCTTATTTGTGCATAATTATCTTGGTGAAGGCGTTTCAACTGGTAGCAGAGATACTCTGAAACTCCCAGGTCCAGAAGTATGCCCCACAATTGATCCCTCTGGACCAGGTCAAAAGCAGATTTAAGATCCACAAATGTGAGGTACAGGCTGCCACCCTCTAGGACCACGGTTTTCCAGTGGATAAATTGTAATCTAAAGATCTGGTCAATAGTAGAGATCTTGGCCATAAACCCTGCTTGTAGAGGTGTTAATATGTTACTCTCTTCTATCCAAGATTGCAAACGCCCCAAGAGAACGTGTGCAAAGATTTTTTGGCTAAAGTCTAAAAGACTTATGGGGTGATAGTTGGCTGGATTAAGAGGTGAGCTTTTTTTATAAATTGGGATAATTTCTGCCACTGCCCAAGTAGAGGGCAGCGCCATGCCCTGCAAAACAGCGTTAAAAAGTGACCACAAGTAGGGTGCCCAAACTGAGGGCTTTGAGCGAAAGAGGTCGCCAGGAATCTTGTCCAGCCCTGGCGCCTTAGCTGGTAATAACTTGCTCAGTGCCTCTGTGATCTCCATTGTGAAACAGAGTGGGACATCTTGATTTGGCAACTCCATATCGATTGTGTTTGTTTCCACCCAGCCAGCTTCCTCTGTTGTCCTGGTATATAAAGATTTAAAATGGGCTCTCCAGACTTCTTCCCCTAAATTTGGCGCAATGGCCAATTTACCTTCAGATTTACCTGTGTTAATTAAATTCCAATAGGCCCTCAAGTCATGACTATCTAGCGCTGTTTTAATGGCATCCCATTTTTCATTTTCCCAGTTGCTTTTTACTTTAGCTACAATATTTTTATAATGTTCTCTAGCTTCCTTAATTTGTAACCTATCATTGGTTCTAATGGAGATTTAAAGGGCTTGCTTGGCTACCTTGCAGTATTTGTTAAACCATGGGTGCCTTGGTTTGGAATTCAGCCTAGGCCTTTTACTGTTAAAGAAAAAGGGTACCAGGGCAGAAAGCAAATACTGATGGTTGTTCGCAATTCTGGTTTGGGAAGTTGAAGTGCCACTGGTCACAGAGAGTTGGAACGCAGCTTCGAGAAAGGGAACGATTTGTTGGTATAGGGAGGCCAATTTGTCCTGTGATTGTACAAGTTCCCCCCAGCATACTCTCCTCCCTCCGTTGGCCAATACTAAGCCAGGATCAGATTTTGAAGATGTGCTATGATGACCTTCAGCTAGCGGCAACTATGCTTCTAAAACCAGAGAATTATGGTCACTCTCGTAGCGAGAGGTGACCTTAAAGTCGAGAACCCTGTACTATGATCTAGCGTCTACCAGAATATAATCTATGATCGATGCCTGCCAGAGTCTGTTAAAGGTACAATTCCCGGGACTATCGGATACTGATCGACCATTACAGGCCCTAAGTGACTGGCTTAGTGCGAGTGCATTCATTTGTAGGATCAGAGGAGTCCATGCCCATGTTGGTGGAATATTAGGATCTGGAATTGCCCAAACTGAATCCTCCACGCTTGTAATGCTTGTGGACAAGCCGTTGAAGGGCTCGAATTGACAGATAAAATCCCCACCTATAATGACCCAATAGTTCTCTGGTATAGTTGGGAGAAAAGAGGTCAGGTGGTCAAGGGTGGGGGAAACTTGCCTATGGCAGATTGGCCACGAGTAAACATTAATTAAAGCAATCCTAATTGAGGTAAAGAAGGACAGAAAGACAAAATATCAGGAGACAAAGTCTCTATCTGTTTTGCCTCGCAACCAAGGTGCACGCCAACCCAGGTGCACAAGCCCCCAGAAAGTCTCACCCTAGCCCCCTGAACTGCTGAGGTACTATACGACGCATAGCCCACTCTATGTGCATCTACCCTTGCCCATGTTTCCTGGAACATACATAATTCATGCTGGTCTATGTATGACCCCTAAGCTGGGAGATCCAGTTTCGAGGTGAGTCCTGCTATGTTCCAGGATATTATCCGCATGTTTGGTGGTCCTGCTTCGTTGGACAAAGGAGGCGGAGGCTTGCCCTTAATTGGGCCTGGTGTAAGTCTTTGAGCCCTACCCCTCCCCTGGAACTGCATTCATTAACCAAGTTTGGATTGCTAAGTAAGGTAAGAGTGGAATCTGTCGGGGTACCCTCAGGGACCAACCCCTTATCTCTTTTCTGCTTTCCATTGCCACCCTTTTGCGCTGGCCCATCCAGATTCAATAGTCTCATTCTAGACTCATAGTTATCACTGGGACTTTTGTGGGAAGGCCTGATGGACCTTAGTCAATCTACTGAATCTAGAGGGCTAAATCTGTTGGCGACAGGAAGGTTGTATGTGAGTAATGTGGGACAGTCCCGGCCTATCTAAGGCATGGGGCCACCCCGATCACTCATTCCCCAAACATTGGCCAGTCCTCCCACATTGCGCAGCATAAGCCTTGGAGGGAAGAAATATCCCAGGGGGAGAGAAGTAATACCCCTGGCCTCCCTCTGATAAACCCAATCTAGAATTTATTGGACAGCCCGAGTGTCCCTAAAATTGATCACTATACAGTCCCCGGCTAGATCCTTTGGCCTCCACCCCAACCAGCTTACCCTGCGTGTAAATATGATTTTATTTACGTCTTTGTAGGGGACATGCCTATATTTGGTTAACCAGTGAATGCATTTATTTTTGAGTTCAGAATGTGATTCCCCAGTCCCCCTTTCCAGCTCGGGTACTCCTGATAGCACAATAACATATGGAGTAGAGGCTCGGGGTAGCTTGATACATGGTAGTGCAGACTGTGTTTCCCTAGATTTTGTGTGTGGTGCAATCTTCTCACGGGCATTTTGATTTTTACCGACTTGCTGTGAATTGGATGAACCTGTTGTAGGCGGAGGTAACCTATTAGCAGGTTCAGAGGGTGGACATCGAGGGAGCCTTTGGGGGGGATAACTGGATCCAGGCTCTGTGGTTGGGGCGATAGACAGGGAGCTGCATCCCCATATTTTATTATCTTGGGCCTAACGGGGACGGACGATGTATCTAATGCTGATGTAGCTACCTTGTTGGGGTGCAAGGCCAGCTCTTGAACAAGAGATTTAGTTGTCTCGGCTACTTTAAGAGTTGTGTCTGCTTTTCCCACCCAGTGGTCCACCAATGACGATAGTTTATCAATTCGATCCATTAAAACATCAAGTTCATCTTTTACAACAGATCTAAAATGCACTTTAAGGTCCATCACCAACTTTGACACCCACAATGGTTGCTCTGGGGTCATCTGTAGTGAATTCCCCAGAATTCTGTTTGGTAACATATCAGATGCTAGTTTATTCTGCTTGGCTCCATTATTTGTAGTACATTTGTGTTTCCCCCCTTTCTTGTTTCCACCACTCCCCAAAAGGGTCTTGGGGGCATGTCCCACTCCTGTCTGTGTGCGTGTCCTCGGGGGGCTCTGAGTCTCAGACCGTGGTTTGTTTTAGGGATGGGGCAGGGTGCTAGATTCGAAAGAAGTAGGACTTGGAGCTATGATCGGTGTTAATGAGAGACGCTTCTCTGTATGCTCTATTTCCGTGGAAACAGCTCCAATTGCCCTCTGCAGGATTTTATCAATTGCAGTGGGTTGTACAGTAGATTGTGACAAAGTAACAGTTTGTCGGGTAGTGGAGTCTTTCACTACAGGGGTGCGTTTGCCCATGATTGCTTGTGAGGTGCACCTTGACAATACGATAGCTCCTTTATAGTTTTGGCAGGAAAACAAGCATAGTTCAATTATGAGGGCATTAACCTTGGGTTAAGTTACTGATTACTTGCTGTTCCAACAGGCCATCACCCGTGTTCAAAACCAAGGGGGTGGCCAAGCCCAGTCTCTTCCGGTCTAAGACGGGCACAGATGGGCCCGCCCTTGGAGCCTGCGGGAGTGCAGCGGCCCTTTTATACGCCTCCAGGCGCAAAAACAGATCGTGGGCGGCACTTCTGCCGCAGGTGGTGCTGAGCGCTGAAGTCGCTTGGTCCCCGTGCAAGGCTGGCGTCCCGTGCTGCGGCCCTTTTATGCGCCTCCAGGCACTAAAACAGATCATGGGCGGCCCTCCTGCCGCGGGTGGTGCTGTGCGCTGTAATCGCTTGGTCCCTGTGCAAGGGTGGTGCAAGGCTGGAGTCCCGCGCTGAGGGAGTGCAGCGGCCCCTTTATGCGCCTCCAGGTGCGAAAACAGATCATGGGTGGCCCTCCTTCGCGGGTGGTGCTGGGCGCTGTAGTCGCTTGGTGCTGGTGCTGGTGCAAGGCTGGCCTCAAATATAGAAATAAGCAACAGAAAGGTGACCAGTCCAGCTTTGCAAAGGGCCTTCTACTGCGCAGTCACATGTGCAGTTGCGGTTTAGATAACTGTTGAACCGTTTGAGCTGGGAACAAACTTTCTTTGTTAAAACTGCTGATTATGTGGCAGATGATGGATTATGTGGCAAATGCGACAAATCTAAATGCAAAAAATGCTGCAGCCACATAATCACAAGTCCAGTAGGCATTTATATAACCTGCAGCCTTCATTCTGGATAGTTCCAACCCAACTATTCTTCTTTCTGAGAAAAATGGATCATCGTATTAAAAACACCTGTTGAGTAGAGTGCCACAGAATGGCAGAAAATTCAGTGGAATGCACTATGTAACAACTCAAATTGTATGCACCTTTCCTTTTCTGCCTCTTTCAGCAACGCTCTGCCTTTTGACTCTGTTCCACCAATGTCTGTAGCTCACTTTATTTCTCCTCACTGAACACATCACTGTTCTTTTATCACCATATCAACACACAGTGCTTAATTTGTGCAGATCGTTGGTAGCGGTTGACACAAGCACTCATTTTAACATGAGATCTTGACCAGTGTAAGAGAGAGAAAGGCAGAAAATGAGGGGAGCACAGTCATAGGAATCTACTGACAAAGGAAGAAAGAAGAGGAAAATGAACCTGCAAGAGTAAAATAAAGAGACAGGAAGAGTAGGATGGTGGAAGGAAGCGGGATAAAGTGAAACCAAATTTTGGTCGGTTGCCTTGGTACTGAGCAGCCCTGCATTCAACAACTCCAACGAAGAGCTCCTTAAAGAAAATCTGAGCCCCCACACACATATAAAATGTGTGTGTGCGTGTATAAAACAACATATTTTGTTTGTTTTAGAGGTTTGCCTCTTCTACTACAGAGCTAATGGTGAGGGCCTACTTCCAGTCTTTTGTCCATGATGTCTCTTCCACAGAGCACTCACAATGAGAATCTCTCTCTTGCATTCCAAAGACCATGAGCAGAGTTTGTCTTTTCTATCTTTTTGTCCATGGTAAGAGTCTTTGCTCTTTTTACATTAAAATTGGGCAAGTCTTAGCATCTAAGGAGTAGCTAGTCATTCTTCTTCAAATCGTATTTCAATATTAATAACACTCTCATCGTTACTTCTCAACTAATGATTTCATGCCCACAATTTCAACTATATAAATATCTACCTTTCCCCCATTATGAAATGGAAGAGAATCATTGATATCTCTGCATCTTTATTGCCCTATAAGAACAAATACATTCCATACAAATTTTAAATAGTCACTGGCTATTTACAATTTCATCATCTTTTTCTATCAAATACCATTTAGTACACAGCATATCTATGAACATTTTTAATAGGTAAAATACTATTCCATGCACCTCTTCTCATTCACACATATCTACTGAATAAGTCCTGATAAGGGGAGACAAAAACACCAAGCAAAATGAACTTTATCCAGTAGTTCCCTCACCTTTCCAGTCACTTTTTCAACAATTATCAACTTGTACACAACGTTTTGGCTCATCATCTGTTGCCTTCATCAGGGTGTATACTGATAATGGCCTAATTGACAGGAGGGTGCTCAGAGATATGAAGGGGAGCATGGGATACGGGTGATTCATGGACCTCAAGATGAGCGTCAGGAGAAGAGTGAGTGAGTTTCAGTGAAATAATGGACTTTTCAGTCCTGACCAATGTCACTGGCCACATAAGCAATAGAAGGCTTTCTTTACCATAACATTCTCATAAAATTACCCCCTCAACTAAAAAGTCAATGCTTCTCAAAAAGTTGCAATTCGCAATGTGTGCCACTTTTTTATTGGGTGCCCGGGCCTATATCTGGTCCCAATCAGACTCTTGGCCCTCGCAGTGACGGCTTGAAGGCCAATAGAAAATGGCCATGTTAATTTCTTCCTGTTCTGGAAGTTGCGTGATTGGGGGTGCCTGTGAGAAAGAGTCCAGGCCCAATCATGCATCCCCTTTTAATAAGGTGGGCTGTGTCGTGCAGGTACAATAGGGGCATGGCAAAGGGGACAAATTATTTCTTTGACACTGGCTGCCTGGATATTTCCTTTTCTATTCTGTGCTGGAGAAGAGAAGGTTGTTTATCCTTTTGTGACTCCTGCAGCTGCTTATCAGATCGACTGTGAGGCAGAGTTCTATGTACCAAGTAGGAAAGAAAGTGTGCAACTATTTGTTCTTATTTTTTAAATCTGCAAAGGCCCAGCAAGGCACATACTTCATTTCAATCGTTTTTTATCATTATCATGACCATAGATGCAAGTCAACAATAAAAATATCCAGATAACTGGTGATTAATGATCCTGCTGGAGAGCAATCCTTTGTTGGTAGTTTTGAAATGCAGACACATTGTATTTTATGTGGATAGCTTAGTGGGTTACTGTCTTTGTCACAGTGATTCTTGTGTTACTTGCAGTTCAGAAGTTACAATCCTAACATAGGACAGTGACCTATGAACTGTCATCAAAGAGCTGTATACAAACCTGAATGGTTTAGTTAGAACTTCACTTTTTTTTCCCGTTGCAATATAGTTAGAACTTCCTCAGTCTTTCATTATTCTAATGTTGCTAAAAAGAGTTAGCTTGGGCAGATATACATTTTTATTAGTAAAGCCAACCCACCAACCATTGGGGTTTGCTTTAAATCCTGAGTTTGTGCTTCTCCAGACTACACCCTCTTAAAAAATACTGCCTACCAGTATGGATGACGTGAGTCCTACACCTTATAATCCTCATTGGCTTATGTTACATTCCCTATAGACTGATTTACCTACTTGCATGATTCATTATCGCTGTATAATGTGTGCTTGATGTAAAGTACTGTGACACCACACACTGATATGAGCAGCGCTATACAACAAATGAAATGCAGATGAGAGAGGGGATACAGAGAGATGAAGGGCACTGTTGGAGGGTAGTAGTAATGGTATCTACGGAGAAAGAGGTCATTGGTGGGGCGCCAAACAAGACTTTCGCACTAGTGCTTAAAGTCGGCCCTGTCATGCCCTTTCTGTTTTTTGTTTATTTAATTAGCAGTCAAATCATGAATGCACAAAGACTGTTTGGTCGGCCCTCTGTGGCTGCCCAAACTAGTCATGCCCACTCTGCCCTTCTCCATGCAGGCTGCATTGGCTGCAAAGCAGCCTGCATGGAGAACATGGCCTCCACATAAGCCCCTGGCTGGGCAGCGTCCCGACCAATCACAACACTGCTTGCAGCTTTGTGATTGGCTTTGGGGAGGGAGCCTGGCTGCTTGCATCCCGTCCCTGCCGGAGGCAGGAGAGCAGGAGCCGAGAAGACATGGGACCTGGCCGGCAGAAAGGTAAGCTACATTTAAAAAATATATATACTATTAAATTAACCCCCCCCACGCTGACCCCGCCACGCGTTAACCCCTACCCCCCTCCCTCCCCCTGCGGGTCATGCCGGCCACGACTGCCTCAGTGGCCCACCCAATGCACCATTGGCCCACCCAAATAAAAATTCCTGGAGACGGGTCTGACTAAAAGTTGTCTGTTATTTGCCTTCTCACCCAATAGGGACTTGTAGGGCATACAAACCTTGTGTCGGGGAGGGGTGGGGGTGCCCCTGGGCATTTTGGGCTATGGTACAGTCTAGAGGACTGCAGCTAGTTTTGGGCTATATTGGTAGGCAGGGGTGGGGAAGGGTTGAGTTAGAGTGGATTGGGCTACAAGGTGACACAATGGCTGGTACCTCAACATAGATCAAAATTATGGCCCACCCACCCAATCCTTTATTTGGCATGGGTGGAAGGATTTTATGCGAGAGGTGAAAAGTATTTGGATCAAGAGCACAAAAAGGGTGTCTGTTGAACATCATTTGTTGCTGAGGAGCAGGTTGGGGGAGATGTTTCCTTGATTTGAATCAGGTTTATTGCTGTTGGGGTAGGTGAGGCAGTTTAAAGAGGAAGGTGGGTGTAAGTTTACACTTGCAGAAGGCAGGGAGTTAAAGGTTACAGTATTAAGAAGTAAAGTTTGGGAGGTAGAATATAGTGACAGGAAGTCGAGTTGGGGGTTCTATGAGGGGGAGGGGGGACAGTTAGGGATGGGGGTAGGCCAATCAGTAGGTTACTGATGCACAGAGAGGATGGTCGTCTTGTAAGGCATTTTGCCTACAATAATTGTTGTTTGTGATGTGCACCTGTTTCAATAAGGCAGCCTTTTTCACACTAATAATTGTCTGTGTTGTGCCCTCTCGCCATTGGCGGCATATCTAGCTTCTTGGGTGGCTAGGACAGGTTTAAATAACATCCCTATGCGCGCTACTTACGAGCGTCATTCATCGCTGACTAAAGCTAAATCCTATAAACCAAAGAAAAGAACAGTGGAACCTTCTCACCGTCAGCACCTAACCCTAAATTACTCCCCAAATTTCCAGTCCCTTGCAAGTTTTATCAAGGGTGTATGTGCACACCGAAAAGCACCCACCGTTACAATGCTTGTTCCTACAGGAACTCAAACAATTAAAACAAAAGCACAGGTGCACCACACTAAATCAATCAGGTCGGTTAGGACAATTATATAATCCAAGTCCAATCAATAAGAAAGAGAGAGTTCCTTGATATCATCTCTTTAATCCATTTTCATGTTAGGAACACAACACAGCCGACGTGTTTCGTCCTGATACAGGACTTCTTCAGGGCTGTTAAAAAATACATATATATACATATATAAAAACACTTACAACAAAAACACACCAAACATAAAGTGATAAGCATCATAGTCTATGGAATGCAATGTCATATCATATTAAATACAGCCTTAACCATTTATGCACCACATATACTACAAATTTACAGACAGATGACAAATAATGTATTTTTCTCTTCTAGTTTGTAACATCACATGTTCAAGGTAAACATCAAAGCAACATAAATAGTTTTTTTACAAAAAAAGTTTTACAAACAATCTATCTTTCCATTTGATAGGGGCCAACACTATCTCACAGGACTGAGAGAAGAAAGCATAAAATATAATTATATTGTTTCAAATAATTGATTATACTAGCGTAAACCTATTAATATTTATAAGGAGCTTGTGGTAACAAAGATTACAGAAAGTCAATGTTAGATTATATTCTGAATCCTTTCATGACAAGAACAAGAAAATACTACTACCTAATGTGATTGAAGAAAGGGAGTCAAAAAGACAACAAAGGGACAGAGAAGAAGGTAGGTGTACAAGAGAACACTGTGATCTAGTTCAGGAGGTAAATATCGCTTATGTTCACAGTTCCCCTCAGACATAAAGACACTTGTTAGAGATGTAGAGAGACCCTATCCTATGTTAAATGGGATCAAAATGCGTTCAGAATGTCCAGAACCGTGTGTGGAATATATATCCTAGTGGTATTTTGGCCACGTCCTACTCAGAACATGTTAAATGAACGATACCACTTGATCAAAGAACAACCTGGTAGGATGTGTACCTACCGTTGAGTGCGATGGAAATCAATGAACCTTCATATATAGTGAAGAATATACTGAAGATGATGTCCTTTGGATCAGATCCCCAACCAGGAATATCTGAGATATAAATAATACAATATATGTTCAGTGCCCCTCTAATAGGTAATCCCCAGTAAGACATAAGTAATGGCAAGTAAGACCCATGAAATTCATGAGATGTATATAATATAACCCAAGTCTCACATTGTTGTACCAACGGACCGATTCATTAGTGTCCTCAACGTTCAATGTACAATAAGAACTCTTACCTATAAACCAAGTCCGGATGTTAAGGATAAGTGATAGTAATCTCCTTCCAGGTGGAGAAGAGACGATCTAGAAAAGAGGGGGAAGGAGGGAGGTGGAGATATAGATTGTGAGAAAGTATTTCTCACAGAACGAATATAAATACTATCAATGTTTATTACATGGGTCTCCCTTATCCGCATGGGTATAAACTGCGTTAGGTCAAGGAGATAATAAACAGAAGGAAGGAGGGGAAACCATAGTACACAGCAAGACTAGCAACTTACATGTATCCTATATTTAACGTTGACAATTATTACGTCTTTATGCAGCATGTGTTTCATCACGTTTAAGCGGTATAAACTTATCCGAGACATGACGAGAGGTTGACACGAGCGGCAGCAGTCTATATACATCCCATGTTTAAAATTCAAAGTGCCCATTAGAATAGACATGGGCAAAATGTAAATTTATACAACATAACTCATAATAATCGGGAAATATAACCCAAACCTAAGAACAAGGATGAACCTTAAATGTAAATACCCACGCTACCTCGTGGTAATAGTATATAAAAAAAAGTGTATAATTCGCAGCATATACCCTAGCGTATGGGGAATCACACCTGGCCCTATGTGGAAAAATGACCCTAAAACTCAAAAGCAACGTTCCCCCATGGTGGCGCCTACCGTAATCTAGTCGTCACGATCAGTGATGAAAAACAGCAACAAGTCTTCCTCCAGTCAGGATGAATCCATGAGCTGTTCATCCCGGTTAAATAATACGGGGAAGCCACTGAAGTTGGAACACCCGTGTGGGCTTCGCAGTATACGTGCACTCCAGGTCACACGATACGACATGTAAGCCGAGCAGCCATCTTTGAGTGTGCAAGAGTTACCCAAGTGTTTCTCTAATAGGAGATTTTCATACCATGTATATATGGAACAAAAGATGAAAGCCCAATAAGTAGTATTGTGTGTATATCTAATTAAAACTCTTACCTTTTAGAAATCGAAATTAACTGTATCAAAAACGCAATGTGTGTCCGCTTCATATCACATGATACATCATGTAGAGGGGCGGCCATCTTAGAGTGTACAATATTTATATAAGTTCTATTCTATTATATATTTTTTTAAACCAAATATGCGTGAAACAATAAAAGGGAGCCCAATAGCTGACATTATGTATATGTGAGGCTTATGCTCTAATTACGGATTTACGGCTAAATTTCAATGAAATAGTATGCCGAGAGCCCAATGAGCAGAATTATATATATGTGTCAATTTAAGCTGTTATTTCCTAACCAGATCGAATAGTTCATCACGTTCAAAAGCGGCCATCTTAGAATATGCAAACAATGTGTAGGCTCTTCTCTATTGGGTCTTGATGGGGCCAGATATGCGTGAGATAAAAAGAAACCCAAACGCCACTATTATATATGTCATGTGACTAATGCTCAACGTTTGATCGGGTCTTATTAATAGTCTTGATAAGCCGAGTTATATGTATATTACCAGCCCTAAATTCATAGGGTCAAGCCTGGGATATAAAACTAACGACAGGATCACATGGTCAATTCATTGTATGAATATTGTGCTTGCTACAGATATCCCCACTATCTCTTTCATGCCAAAACTCCATAAAAAATATATGTGGCGGCCAACTTGGCCTGATCCACATAATTATATTATATATTTTACACGCCGATATAACTTCGAGATCGGCATAATGGCAGTCATACTCTCCATATAACCATAACTATGGCAGTATCTTTATTAATAACTTACAAACCCATAATAAGAGCGTAGAGGCAGAACAGACCACACTACTCCCCCAGTGGCCAATTTACAAAACACCCGAGATTTCCCAACGATAGAGAAACAGCAGAAAAATAATGTGGTCAGTACAGTCATGTAACCGGTATAATATAGATATACCAGAGTAGAACATGTGGAGCTATTATAGAAACCTCAGGGTTCCATACATTGTCAGGGAAAGGCTCATCACTTATCTTAAGAGCTCCTAGGGAATCCTCAAGGCTCCATATATTATCAGGGAAGGGCTCATCACATATCTTAAAAGCCCCTTTCTTTATCTGAAATACTTCTAGTCCCAGTCGATGAAAAGGTTAAACCCATATATTAATGGTTCCGGGAGGATAGAGACAGAGAAGAAACACAAGGAGGATGAAAAAAGATAAAAAATAACATTACAGAAGTAGTATAACCAGTGTTATCATCCAAACAAACAAAGAATGGAAGATGATAAAACCACCGTTAAGGGGTCACTAATTAGTAATCATGTTTTAATGAACAGTAACAGCATGTACAAAGGAGAGGGTCATTATTCAAACTAGGGAAAAGTCTAGGTATGTTACAAACATGATCCCATGCTTGTTGGAAGTGATGCAAACCATCAAAGATTTTTTTTCTCTAATAACAGGGAAATAATAGATCGATGTAGACAAACATTGGTATTATCATTTGTTTGTATATGGTCGAAACATTGGACCACCAGATTCCCCATAATCATATATAACAGAATGCCAAAAAGAGTTATAAAGATCTATAGGAGGCCAGCAGTCTAAGCCTAGAAATGAACTCATAATAGAGATAACAAAAACCTTGATGTATGTACATTGTCAGCAGGGTAGGGTCCAATTCTTACAAAAAATAGTGCATTTCATCGTCACCCATCGACCCAATTCAACACTTCTTAATTTACATATATAGCCTGCTTCCCTTTTTCTTAAAGCTAATTCCCTATCTGCGCCTCTGGGGTGAACCGGGACATGATCTATCCCTATAAACCAAAGTTCCTCATCACTTGTGTGATTTTCCTGCATGTGGAACGTAAGGGGATATCTAAGGTCCCCATTGCGGAGTGCTTGTACATGTTCCTGCATTCTTATCTTCAAAGATCTCTTAGTGCTGCCCACGTAGATCTTATTACAAGGGCAGCCTAATACATATACTATATACTTAGAATTACAGTTTATTAGATGTTCAATAATGTACTTGCGTTTGGTGTTGTAGCTGAAATCTTTAGTTTTATTTCTGCCTATTTTACAGACACTACAGTCTTTACATGTGTAAAAACCCGTCACAGTAGAAGTAAGCCAAGTATGCTTTTTTGGGGTTTGGATGTAACTAGGACATAACATATCTCTCACATTTTGTCCTCTTCTATAAGTTACCTTTGGTTTCTTGTCTAAGACTCCCTGTAGGCTTGGTATATTTGCCAGTAGGTGCCAATGTTTTCTAAGGATGTTATACACCCTACTGCTTCGATCATTAAATTGTGTGCTGAAAGAGATAGGGACTTTTCTACTCTTCATATTAGGTTTCACTGATAAAGTATCTGCTCTTGACACCTCCATCACTTTTTTATGTGCGTTACTCAGTATCTTTTTGGAATATCCTCTCTCCAAAAAGCGCTTTTCTGTCTCCTTTAGATTGGAGACAAAGGTCTCCTCTGTGCTACAGTTCCGTCTCATGCGGATCATCTCCCCGTAGGGGATGTTTGAGATTACATGTTGTGGATGTGAGCTCTGAAAGTGCAACATAGAATTACATGCTGTGGTCTTTCTGTGTGTGAATCTGGATGCAATTATTTTGTATAAAAAAAGTCACATCCAAAAAGTCAAATTCCTCCGTGTTGTAATTGATGGTAAACCTTACATTGAACGGATTGTCATTAAGATAATCATAATACAACAGGAGTTCAGGGGCAGGTCCATCCCAGAGTATAATGACATCATCGATGTACCTGCCCCAAAAAATTATATGTTCCATCCATGTTGTCGCATGGCGACCCCAGGCATGCTCCCGCTCAAACCAGCCCAAAAAGAGCCCGGCGTAAGCGGGAGCAAATCTGGAGCCCATCGCTGTGCCTTGTATTTGGTGATACCAATTAGAATCATGGAGGAAATAGTTCTTTGATAGGATGATATCTGTAATTTCTAGGAGGACCTCATTAGGGGAATAATGATCTGCCGTCCTTTGTCCCAGATATAATTGAAGTGCTTTAAATCCAAATTCCTTTTTGATGCAGGTGTACAAGCTTGTAACATCCAACGTGACAAAGGCTAATGTATCAGACCATTTAAAGCCCTCAAATTTGCCCAAGATATCTTTAGTATCTTTGATGTACGCTGGCAGATTTTGTACCAGAGGCTGAATGTAAGAGTCTACGTATTCAGATAATCTTTCTGTGGGTGAATTAACCCCAGAAATAATCGGGTGGCCCGGTGGAAAGGGCCCGCCCTTATGTATTTTGGGCAAAACGTAAATGCAGGGGAAAGATGGTTCTAGGACTGTTAGATACCTACACTCCTCTTCACTTAGTAGGCCAACTTCACGCCATTCAATAAGTCTCATGTTTATATGTGCACTAAGGGCCTTGATGGGATTTCCCAATATTTTAGTATAGCAAGAGGTGTCTGCTAGTTGGCGATCTATTTCTCTCATATAACTCGTCTTCTCCATTACAACCACGTTTCTCCCCTTATCAGCCTCACGTATGACAATAGTTGGGTCAGCCTTCAGGTTTTTTAAAGCTGCATTCTCATTGGGTGTTAAGTTGTAGTTACGTTTGTTCGGGGGGATCGGATGTTCTAATAGATGGTAAAAGCCTTTTGTCACTTTGTCACAGAAGCTATCTATATTGGGATGCGTGCCTATTGGAATACATTTTGATCTTGGTTTCAGACCACTGTCCACAGAAACATCCTCCACAATATCAAGGTCATTTCGTATGGAGTCCATATCGATTGAGGTTTCCAACTCAATAGACATCATTGCTTGAATCGTTTTTATTTCATGTACATTATGAGTTGGAGGACCAATTTCAGGCACAGTTTTGACATTAGTAGAAGGATTACGCATAAAATGATCCTTCAATTTTAATAATCTTGTAAATTTTGACAGGTCAACAAATATGTCTACATCACCTCCCAACTGATTAGGGCAAAAGCCTAATCCCTTACTCAAAACCGTAATGTCATCCTTAGTAAGTACTCTGTTAGATAGATTCACAATCATAGCTTTCTTTTCAACCAAATCCCCTGTTTCTTTACTAACCATCAGTTCCCCGTTTTCTTTGATCTGGTCGTTCTGGCTACCGGTTCTGATTTTGGTTTTTTTGCCGGTATTGTTTCTGTTTGTATTTCTGCCATCTCCTACCCCCCCTTCTTGTTTTTGGTCTTTGGGTGTAGATTTTGCACTTAGTCTTAGTCTTTCCATCTCTAATAAAAAATTATTAGGCCTATTTTCCGTCTCAGCAGCTCCTACTGAATCTTCCGTAGCAGCAGAGCTAACTGCAGACGAGAGATGTTATACTGCTCGCAGAAGTTAAATCTAGAGTATCTTCTCTTGGTCTTTTACCTTCACCAGGTGTCTTGATATAATCATATCTATGGGAGAAAGTATAGACTCTCCCATCTTTATAATCTTTATCGTCCCTTTTGATTTTCTTAACCTTCTTGTCTCTTAGATACATTTGATAGCTTTCCAAAATCCCATCTAGAGTAGCATAATTTTTCTTAACATTTCTTTGAGATCTGACAATTCTATCTCTTTCTCAAGTTCCTCAATTTCTTGTTGTAATTTTGCTCCCTTTTTTTCCGCATTTTTTATTAAGATGGGTATCATATTAAATGAGGCATTCCGAAGGTTTCCCTCCCAATCTTCTAACTGTTCCTTGTCCAGGTCCTCAAAAGTAGGAAAAATTAGAATTCTGAGGCCCCGAGGTATCTTTTCATTTTCTATATATTTTTCTAGGGTGGTACCGTCCCACCATCTGGACATCTCATGTTTCTTTAACTTTTCTAATCTTTGAAATTTCGCTTTCAGGCCCTCTGTCACTGGAACATTATCGTTTAATCCACCCGGTTTTAAGCCTGAGGCAAATAAATCCTGAGCTAATTCCTGCCGTCTGTCCTTAAATGTAGGCATGGTTTGAATATCGTATAGATCTGGTAATTCAATTTTGTTTGGTATTTGTTGTCTTTTTGACTCCCTTTCTTCAATCACATTAGGTAGTAGTATTTTCTTGTTCTTGTCATGAAAGGATTCAGAATATAATCTAGCATTGACTTTCTGTAATCTTTGTTACCACAAGCTCCTTATAAATATTAATAGGTTTACGCTAGTATAATCAATTATTTGAAACGATATAATGATATTTTATGCTTTCTTCTCTCAGTCCTGTGAGATAGTGTTGGCCCCTATCAAATGGAAAGATAGATTGTTTGTAAAACTTTTTTTGTAAAAAACTATTTATGTTGCTTTGATGTTTACCTTGAACATGTGATGTTACAAACTAGAAGAGAAAAATACATTATTTGTCATCTGTCTGTAAATTTGTAGCATATGTGGTGCATAAATGGTTAAGGCTGTATTTCATATGATATGACGTTGCATTCCATAGACTATGATGCTTATCACTATATGTTTGGTGTGTTTTTGTTGTAAGTGTTTTTATATATGTATATAAATGTATTTTTTAAAGCTAAATCCTATCTATAGGAGCGGTTGTCGCTGAACTCATGGCTCACACTCGTATCACAGTACCGTGCAACCTTTTGCCTGCGTGTGCGGCAAGCATAAACGCATACACGACCGTATGGTGCCTCCACTAATGCACCATATTATGAGCAGAGCATTAAATGAGTTTGACCCCTTGAGATCTGAAGGGTACGTCACACTTGCCCCCCATGGACCAACGATGCGCTCTCAATTTTTCTTTGGGAGCAATGTTGGCATCGTCTCTATACACATCAGAGCACAGCAGCATGCTGTATCCTGTGGCTGGGAGTCAAGCAACACCCGAGCGTGCATCCGCACCGAGAGCTGCGCTCGCATCCTTCCGTCTATGGGGCGATGGTGCAGACTGCTGCGCGCTCCCGCGCTGCTCGGGGACGCTCCCGCAGACCGGCTAAAGCCGGTATATATTCCAAGAACCCAGCGAGGGCTGGCAGTGCAGAAGGGACCGGGGGAGGGAGAGCAGCAGCAGGCAGTGATCGGCCGTGTGTCTGGGGGCGGTGGGGGGCGAACCCGGGCACACGGGGTCCTGTCTCAAGCTCGCCTCCTCCGGGAGCAGAAGGTTAAGGAGGTCAGGGGGCTACAGGGCGCGAAAAGATCAAGGGGTCTGAGATCTAACCTGCTGCCAACGCAGGACACTGCTGGTGAGTACTGCTTTTTAACGGCATACACGTAATTAACAGCCGCTATGAATGATACGTTGTTGGCAACTTATATAACTATTAAAATATACACTGGTACCGGACCATTTATAGAACTGCGCATGCGTTTGTACTTGTTAGATGAGATAATTTATTTATAATAGGATTTTTACAGATCGTTTACAAGTACTTAGAAATATAGTATATAAACAGAACATTTGTATTTAGTTGCCACGTTCACAGAATGTAAAAATGTTATGTAGAATCCAAGGGAACTTTAATTTGTACGTGTTTTGGAGACCACGCTGTGCACTTGTTTTAAAAGCACGCTGAGTAGCCGGTGTTGTAGTGACGCCAGAGATGCTGTCACTCGGGTGCAGTTTCCAGTTACACTGCGGACCAGTAGAAACTCGGAGGCTCGCACTGTGCTGCCTTGAGCCGGCGCATGCATGCCATCGACACGTTCTATTGAAGGCTGAAGGAAAATATAGGTTTCAGCTTTGAAACCTAAACCAAAATTCTGATATTTTAATCGCAGTGTGAAAATACCGCAGCCTTCCAAAAATTGTTTTTATGTCGGACTGATGTGGACATCGAAGTGACACCGCACAATTTTTCTCAGGGACATACGGCTTGTCCCGTTCTTAGCCCGTCAGCCGCACGGTATTTGCTGCTGCGGGCTCAGGGGAAGGGGTAGTTAAACGTGGAAACTACCGAAACTAAAGGGGTCGCTAATAGACCTGTTTACGTTGAGAGATTCAGCTGCTTCCTTCTTTGGCTTAAGAGCAAGAGCCAGGCGCTGCAAGTCAAGCGTAACATTTGGCCCCGCCCCCTGGCTACGGTTACTCGACCCTGTGTTGTGAACGTTTCTTTTAGGATCTCATGTTCGCACTGGGTTTCCGGGAAGCGAGTTATAGGTAGCGGCGTGAGTGCCTTTGTGTTTAGGGCACAAGTCAACACCCTATTCAGCCTTCTCCCGGGCAATGACGGACTCTCAGCTGCCGTCCTCCCAGAGAAACCTAATCTCCCTCGTGCACTTTATTTATGTATTCCAAATATGGCGCTATTTCCGGCTAGTGGCGTCACAGCGCTGCACAGTCCAAGAGGAGCAACAAGCCACAGAGCCCGGTCTCCGGAAGGCGCGTACTGCGAACAGAACCTTCCTCTGTACAGACGTGCCACGGTGAACTTCCCGTACCCTTAAGTTATGGTTACAGCTTTACAGACGCCGATAAATACTATAGCGCACGCATGGGTATTCATTCCAGGAAATTCTTAAAATGTCGAGATATGGTTATTCATTTTTCACAGAGTTGTAAGAATGGACACTCGTTCAATATATAAACAGTGCTACCAACTAAAGATGACAGGGCGCTGCGCTGTCCCTTTTTAAGGCGAAGCATTGGACACTTGTGTGTGTATCCTCTGTGTTGTGCTTAGTACAAAGAATCAATGAGCCAAGCGCGCTGCTGCTAAGTGCGCGGCAGGTTCTTCTCTAGAGCATTCCCCTAAAATTTCTTCTGCTGGAAGACGCGCAGCCGCCACCATTTCCGCTTTATACGCAATCTACATGGAAAAAGGGTACACGCCTGTTACTCTTCGGTTGTATAACGCAGAAGTCCCGAGATTGGCGGAGAAGCGCCTCCGCGTTCAACAGAGCTCAATGAATAGTGCGCGCAGTGCAAACAAACCTCGTGTTTTATACATGGCTCTGGTGGCGCGCTGCGTTACAGCAGATAGCTTCTCCGGTAATATGCCACATCACAGACGAGAAGCAATAAAGGGCTGAGCTCAAGCTTAGGTGTGTATTAAGACGCGTGTCACCAACTACCTGCACAGGTGCGCAATACTACACAGAGAGTACCGAGGCACGTCACTCTAGGATAGTGGACACTTAGTTGCCTGCTAACCCTAAAACCGGCCCCCACCAATCTGATTTCTTGAAATTCTGAAGCAACATGCATGAGCCAGGTTAAGGTGGTCCGTCCTAAACGTACAATTCCAGTCCACACTGAGGTTGCCAAGTGCTTCAGCCAAGCTGTAAGCATCCTATTTCCGGGGATTCTGCCAGGCGCCCGCGTGTCGAGAGAATGCAGAATAAAGTGGCGCGAAGAGGAGTACAATAGTACCCACGACACGCCGATGGTCTCTGGCGCTTTCAAAGATCTTTGGAAAATACGACATTGTGAATTATACATTACGGACTAATTATTCACAACAAGCTCATTGTTATTCATTTATCTGGTACCGCTAACAAGAACTGACAAAGCAAATAGGTCTTGACTGTTGATTTTAGTTTATTGTATTGCAACATTTGTATAGTTATTCCCTTACGTGGGCACTGATCGTATGCCTACATGAGCTGCATGCTACCCCACATAGGGTGGGTGGTTGAAAGGGTTCTTTTTGTCTTTTAATCCTGTTTGGGAAGTGTTTCCATATACTATTTGATGACCACAGATTGCATATTTCAAGTCACTCCCTTAATTGCATAGAGGCCAAGCCTTTTGGAAAGGATTCATGGTCACTCTTTGGCCACGCCCCTTTCAAAGACCCTCCCACATTTTTCAGAGACCCTCCCACATTTTTCATCCCATTTAAAGCACTGCTCAAAAGTAAATTTAGCTATTGGGGACGGAACACGTGCCGCCTTGGACTGTGGATAGTGCAGAGAGGGGAGGCAATCTGTTTACTTTACAGAAAATCCATCTGGGCTGCTCTTGTATTGCGGAAGCTGCATAACATTCTTTGTAAGTGTGCTTGACCTGGATTCATTTAATGGTCAACCCCCCCTCTCCTTTTACCACTTGGTCCCTCCAGCCCTCTGCTGCGCACTCTCCTACCTCTCCTGATTTCTACCTGCTAGCTGGACACCAACAGTCTGCAACGCACAATGTAGTACCGCTGTGCTCAACCAAATACTATGTCTTTTTGTTAACAAGTACTAACATAGCTACATTTGGTTTGGTGTTTTTTTGATGTTGTGATTTCTAATACATGCATGTACTCTTTTCTATAAATCTTTTTAGAGGGACAATCATCAAATCCATTAATTATGTTCACATTGGTACAAATATCTGCTCTAAAAACTTGGATCAGTAAGCATAAGAGATGAAAACATTACTGTTTTTGAACAATTGCTCCTTTTATGTGGTTTACAACACTGCTCTGTGTCCTTGTCTGTTTCATCAGTGACACAGGGTAGAATAGCTGCTTATACAACTGTTTTTTTCCCCATTCCACCTAAATCACTGAAAACTCAGGATAATTCAATAAACGCTCAGATAGTTTCACAATGGTGCACACAGGCAACTGGAATACATTTTTGGTGAGTTTTCTAAATGTTATTACTAATCAATAGGGAGGAGGAAGCAGCAGACGTTCATTCAGCTTCCAAACAATAGTAGTTATCAATCAATAATCGATCAGTCTGCGGTGTTTGTGAGCACCGCTTAGCGTGGTTTGGTAGATAGCGTCATCATTGGGTCTGTCACTCCAGTGTCCCATTCTCTATGTGACTGTGTAACCTCCACCAGGAGGTAGACTGCCTGGATATCGACAACGGTAAGGGAGTTAAAATGATCTCCTATCTTGTAGCTAAATCATTATTTGGGGAAAAAAAGAAAAGTGGCGATAAGTAAAAAAACCAAGGGTGGTGCTGATCCACAACACCTGGTGATCGGGTCAACATGTTTCGGCCTAGAACAGCCCTAATGGGTCTATTGCTTTCGCCAGGACCAACAATTCTGGGGCCCTAGCCTCTTAGGGCTGCCTTAAGGAAATTCACCTAACTCAGTCTATGAGCACACTTTATGGAAGTCGGTATTGGTTGGGGAGAGGCACGCAGGAAGCATGCGGTGGACGGTTTCAAGCAAAGCTTTATGTATTGTCCTTAACTATCCCTCCATAACCATGAAGCATTAGGAAGACCTGTTTAGGCGCAAAGACTGAGTCTATCACTGCCTTCTTTCCCGTCACCCCCGACCCCCACCACAGACTAAAGATTGTATTGCTAACAAGATGTTTAATGAACATTTAGATGCATCCACAGTAATTCAAGTTGGAGAGGTCACATTGCCTGTCAACCTAAAGTGGTAGAAATTCAGGGACTAACAGGCAAACTAGAAGGTATGCTTTTTGTTTTCTCAGAGGGGCCACACATGGACTGCAAAGTCCTCAGTTTGGCAACATTAATGAATCAAAAGGGTTCTGATGCACGAAAGCAGCAAAGACCAATGCTGCAGAAAGGCTGGGAAAATGTTGTGTGAGCGAAAAATGAATAAGACAGCATTCCAGAAAGTGAGATCTTGGAGCTACATTATGCAGCGCTAAAGCACATTTTTTCCAAATGTATGAAGTACTCATTGCATAATAAGCAAAGAAATCAAAATATATCGCGAAAAGAAAACCCAAAAAGTAGTCTAAGTTATCTCTTTTCTCTACAGATTCAAGATGACTGCCATGGACACCGCGAGAACCTGCACCAATGTCAAAGTTTACACCAAAGTGCCTGATGGAGGTTGGGGCTGGGTGGTGGCCATTGCCTTCTTCTTTGTGGAAGTATTCACATATGGAGTCGTCAAGACGTTTGGAGTCTTCTTCAGTGAACTCATCACTTACTTCGATGAAAGCAATAGTCGTATATCCTGGATCAT
Source organism: Triturus cristatus (assembly GCF_964204655.1). NCBI lineage: Eukaryota > Metazoa > Chordata > Amphibia > Caudata > Salamandridae > Triturus > Triturus cristatus. The sequence continues at coordinate 656,203,895 of NC_140590.1, read as the reverse complement.
CTCAATATGTGTGTTTGTGATGACATTTACAGGTGAGTGGCACTCTTCCCCTGCCCCCAAACAAGTGTGTGGCCCCTTAAAGCTGGATACTAACATGTGTTGAACATGAAGGGATTCAGAGATACTGCAGTTATGATCTTAAACCAAAACATGCTTGAAAGCAGCAGTTCTTTTGTTTACACTTGACCTAGTAATAGATGTATCTTTTAATAAGTGTGCAGGTCTTGGAATCTCACCCTACATTATGCTTAATAAAATCTGAAGGATTTCCAAGGAAAGCCTTTCTCATTTCTAGCTGAAATGGTTAAAGCAGGCACCCTCCAGTATTCAAGTGACACGTGCTTTTGCAGATCATGGACACCTAGTTTTGCTTTTAAGATAACATTTCCAAATCTCATGCCCATTTTAACGAATTTGAAGAAACAGTGCCTGGGCTGAAAGGTAGTTTAGCATCATACTTGCTTCATGTCACTTGCCTCTGCGGGTGAGGGCTCCACGAGTCATCCCTTGTTCACTAGACTCGATCAGAGCCCACTCACAAAACTAAAATACTGAAACAATTGAATGAAATTTGTGCATAACCAGTGCACGTTTTATCAGTGAAATCTCTTTTTTTATTTTACTTCGGTTAGTCAGAACTAAGACACTGCATGAAGCTGCAGTTCTTTTTCTGAGTGAACAGTGACACAATGTGCTATTAGATGACCTATTTGTTTAGGCGAGATTGCTCCAAATGGTAAAAAAGGGTGTCCGTCGGCATGGTAACATATTTATTATTAACAGGCCAGAACGCCAAATCATCGCATGCATCAAGTATTCACAAACAGATGCTTTTACCAGCATGTCACGAGTATATTGCATATGTACCATACGAAAGGGGGAAACACGGGACTTGGTTGTGAACTTAACAAAATGCTCAAAGTAAAAATGTCCTCCTTGGTTTTCTTTTCACTTGCAAAAACAGAACTGGTTCATTTTCTTGGTAAAACTAACTCTGCCTTATTGTATTCCAGCTCCACTGTCAACAGTACTGAGCAATCGTTTTGGCCACCGACCAGTGGTTATGGCCGGAGGGTTCCTGGTCAGCATCGGAATGGTCACTGCATCTTTTGCACGCAGTGTTGACCAAATGTACTTAACAATTGGTCTAATATCTGGTAAGTTTCTAAGTACGACCAACACAAGCTATCATTTTTCTATGGCATTAATCATAATAAGGCAACAAAACTGTCCCAACCTGGACTGAGGAGAATGATAATTTATTATGGCCTTTCAGGATATTAGGGAAGTTGCACTTTAATGAAGCGGAGGGAATAGTTTTTCAATCATCCTGGAAAGATTATGCAAACGAGTATACAAATATAGGTAGATGCAGGGATAGACAAATGTGTTTATAAGATCAGATAAATATAATTATAGGCTTGTAACCCGCTGCCGAGGGCTGTACAAGTTGTGAAAGGCGCTGAACCACAGTTATAGTCCCGAGTCGCAGGCAAGGCCTATACCGCAGGAGAGGGCCTTTAACAACCAGTATAGCCCGAGGCAGCAGTTTGTAAGTCTATCATATTTCTCTGCTCTTTTAAACACATTTGTGTATCACTGGATCTACCTATATTTGTATACTCGTTTGCAAAAATGTTTTCAGGATGTTTGTTGAACTATTAGAGTATTCCAGTAACTACAGTTAGAATGTTCTGATCTAGCTTCCCGGAGGAGAAAAGGCCAGTTTTAGACCCGCCATCTTGCGACAGTTTGCGCTCTAGTGGTTGGCAGGCCATAGCATTTGTTGAGCCTGCCAACGCAGACTCGCAGCGGGCGTGCCAAGCCAGTCTGCTTCCGGACAGCGGCCAGCGCCAGCCATGCTGCCGAAACGTATCCAGGTACTGCATTCTCGTCAAAATTGGTAAAAAGTTTGGACACAAAGGGAAAATGTGATTGTCAACTACAACCGGATACAATTATGGCCCCCCCTCACTTGTTGCAAGTGTAGATCCGAGTTCACCTTTACAGACATACGCCCTAAAATCACGGGAAGGAAAGCTTTAACACTCAGCAGCTTTCAACTAAAAGGGGGACTAATTAATGCACGATCACTCTGTAAACACTCTCATGACATCAGAGAATTGATTACTGAGCTACAGGTGGACTTCCTCTTTTTCACTGAAACCTGGCTAAAGGAATGGTGTAATCCGGACATTGCCGCAGCACTCCCCCTCGACTATACGATCTGTCGGAAAGACAGAGGAGGGGGGCTGACCATCATTTTTCGTGATTCATTACAGTGCACAAACTTTGATCTTTATTCATTGAAGGGAGCAGAAAGCCTTGGCTTCTGCTTCACAATCAATGCCTCCTCTTTTACAGGAGCCCTCATTTACTGTCCACCACGTCCTAGTGCTATATTCCTAGATTAACTAGGAGACACCTTAAGCCACTTTCTGCTCAGGTACGTTAATTTCACCCTCCTAGAGGGCCTTAATCTCCACCTAGAATGCAGAAATGAGACTGGAGTGGACAATTTTTTTGAGATAATAGAATCCCTTTGAATGCACCAATCAGTTGACACTCCGACACACCAGGCGGGTCACACATTGGATGGAGTATGCTCCAGTTTCACCTTGCTAACGGTTGACACCCTCATCCCACAGATATGGTCAGACCACAAATTTATCCCCCTTAGCATCAAGATGTCAATCATGAAACATCATGCTGAGCAAATTCCCTCCCCGCATCCAAAGCGCAAGTGGGCGTAATTAGTTACCAACTCAGAGCTGCCCACTATTGCTTGCGCCCCTGTCCTAACTGGCGAAACTTTGGAAGACTCGCAACTCTTCCACAATTGGATGATTTCAATAAGCGATCAGTTAGCCCCACTGGAACAATCTAATAAGCAAGTGAAAGCCAAAACCCACAAAGCCCTTTGCTATACGCCTGCCTTAGCTCAACTACATCTCCTATGTAAGCAACTGGAACGTAAGTGAAGAAGAGCCTAAGACCCAGCAGACCAAAAACATTTAAAATACGTAGGAGACAATACCACACACACATTAAATTAGTCAAAATAGAGTATTACTCTAACAAAATACTCGAGGCTCACCAAGATCAGAAAACCATCTTCTCAATTATAAAGTCCTTCACCGACCGAGTAGAGAAATTCCCCCATCTCAGACTTTATGTGATCAGATCTCGATCTTCTTTGAGGGAAAAATCCAGAACATTCAAAAAGACCACCACAATCCCTGCGCAAAACTTGGACTTTGATTTAGAGCCTGACCCCACTAACATCAGTCCCACACTCCAAGTTTTTGAAACAGTCTCGCTTGAGCAGACACGTGGCGCAATCGCTGCCTGTATGAATGAATTGAATTGAATTGAATTGAAATAAGCTTTATTTCGATAAAAAGATATCTTAAAATGTAAATCAGGCTCTCCTTTTGATGCTTGCCCTCCCATGAACCTTCACCAAATCGTAAACCTTGTTAACCCGGTGATTAACCAGATAGTCAACTCCTCGTTAACTACAGGCATAGTCCGAGCTGAATGGAAATTGGCCATAGTGAAACCACTGAAGAAAAAAAAAATCTAGACTCATCTAATCTTTCTAATCTCCGTCCAATATCCCTGTTACCGATATTGGGTAAAATCACTGAAAGACTAGTTAACAGAGAACTGTCTAACTTCCTTGAAACCGCCAGGATCCTCCACACGCGGCAATCAGGTTTCCATCCCAAGCATTCAATAGAATCTGCGCTTTTAGAAATATCGGACACACTCAAATCTATGGCTGACAGGCAGGAAGGCAGTCTTGATTTTACTCGACCTGTCTGCCGCATTTGACACCATCTCACATGGCATTCTCCTTGCACGGCTAAAGTCTTGTGGCATCTCAAATACTGTATTGGCCTGGATTAGATCCTTTCTTACCAATCGTAGGCAAGCAGTGGCTCTTGGAACGTTCCTCTCTGCTGAACGTTCCATCACATCAGGAGTACCACAGAGCTAATCTCTCAGCCCTCTGATATTCAATATATTCATGGCCCCTCATCTCCTTGATATCTTCTTTTCACATTGAAGTACGCAGACGACACACAATTGATCCTATCCTTAGATGAAGATTCCACCAAGGCAGAACTCAATTTCAAACTATGCCTAAAAGAGGTCCTCCAGTGGATGAAGCTCAACCATCTCAGGTGCAATACAGATAAAACCGAGATCCTCCTGATAGGAAAGGACAATCCGTTCCAGCCAAGTGTGTGGTAGCCGGCAGATGCAACAGCACCCCCAAATACTGTCGAATTAGCAAAGACCTTGGGAGTGCAATTCGACACCACACTTGCCTTCCGACCACACGCCTTGACGGTGGCAGGAACGTGTTTTAATATAATCAAGACACTAAAAAAATTCTTCAACTTTATTCCTTTCTCTCTGCAAGGAAGACAGTTGCGGTGACACTTATCCTTTCATGTCTAGATTACTGCAATAGCCTATTAGCAGGAGCAAATAAACAAATACTAAAGAGACTACAAGTGGCACAACACGCGGCGGCTCGTGTAGATCTAAAATTACCACATAGGTCCTCCGCCGCAGCAGCTCTTAAAACCCTCCATTGGCTACCACTGCATAAGAGAATCCTATTCAATATACTTTTAATTACCTTCAGAGCATCCTTAAATTTAGTCCCAACTTATCTCTCAGCTAGATTCCCCCCCTACACCACGGCAAGGACTCTCCGATCCTCATCGGCAAACCTCCTCAAACCCCCGTTTTAGGTATAAAACCAAGGGAGGAAAAACTGTAGCGCACTAGGAACCAAAGCTTGGAATCGCATGCCAACACACCTGAGGTTGCTTAAAACAGAAACAGTTCAGGAAGGCGCTGAAGACCTGGATCTTCAGACGAACTCTGCCTATCCCTCATATAGGGTCCGCCCTGTCCTCCTTGACTTTCTTCTGCCCCGTTCCAGGATGCTCCTGCCGGAGTGACAGCCGGCGCTTTATAAATGCCTATTCAGTTCAATTAATCAAAACAACTGGAGTAGTGGCGAGACAATATTTATTTGTCTTATTTTCACAGAGTAAACAAATTCGCAGTTATGTTTTCGTCATCATATCACTAACATTTGTTGTCAATTTATGGAAAATGATTATTTAATAACTTGCATCACTGCCTCTGCTTGCTAAAGACACCTCACATGCAGACATCATACATAAAACCAGTAAACACAAGTCCTATAAATTCATGATCTCTATTACACATAGCTTCCCAACATATTGTTTTTGTATTAGAACAAGTTTAAGACCAGGAGATGTATTTCAAAACTACTGGTATTTAAGCTTCAAAGAAAAGTACCAGAGTTTCGTAATTCTGTACGTTGTTTGCAAAGCGGTATGGGCGTGAATAGAGGACACACTAGTTTATTTTTCGCTGGTAGGACTTTTTCGAACACAGGTACATACTTTTCTAAAGTGAAGGTGTTCTGCAACGTACCAAGAATGTTTATAGGCCCCATCTTGTGAAACTAGCCATTTCGGTTTCAGTGGCCACTAGAATCTTGTGTATTAAAAACTGTGCGCAATTTGTGTAAAAAAAAAAGGGGGGGGATAAGAAATCTGCACAAGGAACCAAGAAGCCCGCTTCAGATACGCTGAACGCTAGCCTTGCCTAATGTTAAGACTGCGATTCCTGATTCCAATGCATGCCTCTTTGTCAACCAGCCTGCACTTCCTGTCTCCCATCTCACTCTTGCAGGGTCTCTTTTATCCTCACTTTCTCCCTTTGTCACTCCTTCCCCATCTTACACGTCCTTCTTTCTCTCTTTGCTTCCTTTCGCTCGGAAGAGTTTACTGCTGTGTAAAGAATACATGTTTCAACAGATTCTCACACCTGTCCTTTCCATCCTTCCACAGGTTTGGGATACTCCTTAAGTTTCATTCCAACAGTCACCATACTCTCACAGTACTTTGACAAAAAACGTTCACTGGTTACTGCAGTTGCCTCCACTGGCGAATGTTGCGCCGTTTTCGCCTTTGCACCAGGTAAGCAGTTCAATAGAACTAATCCCAAAATAAATGCTCCCAAATGTGAAATGTTAGGCCAGGTCACTCTTACCACAGCAAGTGCGCGTCTTCAATGAAGGTCATCACTCTCCTAGTGGGACAATGAAAAACGTGAAGTGAGACCATCTCCGTGAAGCCCCCTTGAAAAGGACATACTATAAAATGTAACTCAGCGCTTTCAATGGCCACGTGATGCGGTGGCCGTGGATCTGGGGCCTTGTTTGTAAATCAGTCTTTAAACAAAAAATGGAACGAGGACATTTTTATACCCATATCACTATCCATATGGAAAATAACAACGTCCTTGGTCTGATTTACTTCAGTCAAAAAAAGTAATGACACCAATTCTTGAATAATTTGGGTCATATTTTGGCCTGGATCAACGAGGGCCAACAATAAGTGGAAACCCGTGGCACATACTGGAGAAAGAAAGGTATCTCTTGCTGCAGCAATAAAGTGGGGGCTTGCTGAGGGTCTCAGAATAAGAGAACTTCGAAAATGGGGCAAGAATATATCACTAATTATAAGGAATGCTAGAGAAATCTGTTATTTGCTCCTTTTCCCAAGGTTCCATTACAGTTTAGAATAAGTTCATGACTATTAAGAGACACAGTGTTGTGGTAACATCACTGCATCCGGATTTAGTTTGTACAAGACCTGTGCAGAGTGCCTCCCTCATCTTAGTCAAAGAAAGGACTGTGCCATTATAAGATCCAGAAGCGGCAAGGGCAGCCAAGATGTAAATTTAGGATGATAACTAGTCTTTCTTTTTCTAACCGAGATACAAGTATGCATTTTGAGACATTTGGTCAAGGCCTAATCAATCTTCGGTACTTATGGCAACATATTGACCTGGGACAGTCATTACTGTGGGATTTCTTGTTTTGTGGAGGCATTTAGCAGACAAGGAACCAACCTTTAGATTAATTATTATCAGAGCACAGGAGCAACAGTCTGATAAACATTTCCACAGTGAAGAGGTTCCGAAGTTGCATGTATAGTCAAGTGTAGTCCTTTGGTCTTATCTTCTGGCCAAAGAGCTACTGCACTGAAAATAATCACATTTCCTAATCTGACAACACAAATCTCTATCTTGTTAAGAAAACATCAGTACATCATGAGAGTGTCTTATTTTGGGGCATCGTTCAAACATCACCCCTTATGTTTTCAGTGTTGGGCATTTTAATAGTACTAGGACTATCTAATTCAGGGGTCAACATTATGTCACCTGAGGAAATGTACCTCAGTTAATCAACAGCAATATCAGCCTAGGTTCTGTAGTGTACCCACAGAACCGATTAGCTTCCAAATCCACAAACAGATGTAGATCTTGTGAGGATCTGAAAACTGCCTCAAATTGTGTGCAATTCCAGTTCTCTTGCCATCGGCTGAAGATGTCAAGAAGGTGGGAGCATGAAGTAACAAGATGAGACAACGATAATACAATTTGCTTTGCCCCCACTCACTCTAGTCAAACATAAGGCTACCAAGCCAATATTTTGAAATTGCCTTCTCTTTCAGTAACTCAAGTTAGCTCAACACCTCCATGTACATTTAGCCTTTGGCATTATTGGTGGTTTCTAGTTACTGTTATTGTGCACTACACAATGATTGTCAAAGTTAGCCGTGCCATATCATCAATATTGTGATGTCTTTCTCCTTCCTTCCCAAAGAATGTGCAAGTGACCGCAACATATTTATTTAATGTCGTAGGAGACTACTTTTATTACCATTATATAATATACCAGTGTAGTAGGAGAGCAAATTATGTCAATAGTTATACTGAGCATATTATATTTCAAAAGCTTGATGCATTATTAAAAATCATCTTGCAATAAATGTCTGTAGATTAACAAACCACGTTGTTTATGATTTTTCATTCTCTTCCCTAGCTATCACTGCTATAAAGGATCAACTCGGTTGGAGACATAGCCTCCTGCTTGTTGGTGTACTTCAGTTAAATATTGTTGTTTGTGGATCTCTGCTACGACCAATGAAAATACAAAAAGAAGTGAAAGTTGAAGAAACTCCAAAAAAAGAAAGCGTGGAAACAGAATACATACTTGAAAATGAGAAAACAATTACTTCAATTGACTCCATAGACTCAGGAGTCGAAATAACTACCTCACCCAAGAAAGAAAATGAAAACTTGAAACTAGAGACAGAACATGTTGTACCACAGGAAAATGTCCAAATGCTGGAAGCAGCACAAGGTCCCGTTGTGAAATCAAAAATCGCACTCTTGGACTTTTCAATTTTGAAAAATGGTGGTTTTATTTGTTATGCTCTGTTTGGCCTTTTTGCTACACTTGCATTTTTTGCCCCTTCTCTGTACATCATTCCACTGGGTATCAGTCTTGACATTGATAAAGACCACTCTGCCTACATGCTGTCTGCCATGGCCGTCGCGGAAGTTTTCGGAAGAATTGGCGCTGGCTGGATTCTCAATAAGAATCCCATTCGCAAGATTTATATTGAGCTCATTTTCGTTGTTTTGTTATGTTTGGCTCTCATTTCCTTTCCCTTTGCTTCAGAATTTTGGGGCCTGATGGTGTGCAGCGCATTTTTTGGATGTATGTTAGGAACAGTTGCAGGAACCCACATTCCAATGCTAGCAGATGACGACGTTGTGGGTATCGAGAAGATGTCTTCCGCAGTTGGAGTGTACGTTTTCATTCAGAGCATAGCCGGATTGGCTGGCCCACCGCTTGGAGGTATGTTGACTTTTACATTTTAAAAACTACCAAGTGGGAGTATGTTTGCAGGTGGTTTTATATTCATGTAAAGAGAAAATATGGTTAAAAGGCCTCCTCTGACCCAAAATTCACCAGTAAAGGTACTGGGTCAACATTCAAGTCCACATACAGTGGACTTCAATGTAGACATTGGTGCACCTAGTTTAGCCAACACCTAAAGCTCTGTAACCGTAAGATTCCATTGTGAGCACTTTCAGTGTATTCCGGCTTTGTAATCTTGCACCTTTGATGCCTCAAATTTAACTAAACTAGAAGCAGGATTAGTTTGTGAATCTATAACTCGTGATTTCTACATCTCACCCTGATTTATGAAGCCTAGCACTAAATGCATTTATGATTTAAAATATGGAAATTCCATTATATCTTGTAATTTTTCTCATGCTTTGTCAAAGCCTTAATGGTGCCAAAACGTGAATTTAATATCAGATGCAGTATTTCCAACTATTTTTTTTACCCCAAATCCTCGAATGTAGGTAGAATTTGGGAATCCAATTCTTGCTAATAAGAAAAAAAGATTATTTGTGTAACCGCGCGTAGGGCTTAAAGTGTAAGGCATAACGTATACTGATAAAATTTCATTCAGAAGTTTAAGATTATTCTCTAAATCTAGAACATTCTACTGATCTTTTTTAGGGCAAAGTTATTTGTAGCATGACTTAAAATGACATTGTTCAAATATCGTTAACTTGCTCAAGATCAACCCAAGTGTATAGATTTGAGGAATAATCTTAAATCTCTTAGTGGAATTTCACCATTAAAAAACAAGCACATAGTGTAGAGTACGCTTTGACTACATAACAAATTTTGTGAATTTCAATCAAACTGAATGGGAAACCATTTCTTTGAGCAAAACCCTTAGAGGTTTCACCCTGTTGATCGAACTTCATTCAATGAAGGTCACAGTGATCAAAACAATTAGTTGGTTTGGGGAAGTCACAAGAGGAGGCAAAGTTTGCAGGTCGTCAGCCATGGCAACAATATCTCCTTATGAAATCGGCAAGAAATGATTAACTTTCGAAAAGGTAATGTTTTTGGATTTTGTCTAATTGCAGGCTTTGCTTTGTCATGTATTGTGGCGACAGTTACAATGTAAATAAATGCCTTTTCTCTAATGAAAACAATATTATTTTTAACTGTAGGTGTCCTTGTGGATCAAACTCAGAATTACGGGTCAGCATTCTACTCCTGTGCGATTGGCATGGCGCTGGCAGCCATATGTCTGGCCTTAGTAAGGCCGTGCAAGAATGGTCTCTGCAGACGTAAACCGAAACAATCTATAGAAGAAGGGGATTATAATGAAAAAGAAGTTTTCACGGATGTGCCGGATGACTTTCTTGAAATGGATTTTGAAAAACCTGAAGGCTCAATAAAAAGTAATGAAAATACTTTTTGAAATAACTTTAAATTCGTGCCAACCAAACAAGATTTGAATAAAAGACAATGCAGTGAACCAACAATGAATCAATAATCTTAGAATTTACACTTAAAAGGGAATGCAAAAACTATCCACGTGAGAAGCTGCTAAGTACGACTGAACATTTAGAGAAGGCTGCCATTTTCTTATATTCATTTAACTGCCCATAATGGGCAGCTGTTTCATCACTATATTTTTTTTAATGAAAAAAATAAGGCATTTACTTTACCTTCTGGCAATGACAATACAACAAATAACACTTGGTTTGCATCATGCATCGTCAAGCTCTATCTCAAGATGGTATTAATTCAGATGCTGTCCCGAAAATCAATTATTTTCTTGAGCATGCATGGATACATACAGAGGACTGGGATTTTAAAAAGAAAATATGTGCATTTTACAGCAACAGAACCACATCAACTTAATATTTTATTTTTATGGCCAGTTACTGAGAGATTTATTTGCTTGTGTTCTAAAGTAATATGTCTTTCTGTTTTCAGTGTCTTAGATTTATTTAAAAATGTATTTATAAAGTTACACTAGACATCCTATTGTCTCTCACTGGACCAAGATGTAAGCAACAAATAATCTAACTAGAGCATATTTTTTATGTCTGTAACTATTTTCCTTTTGCGCCAAGAGTACTGTTTTGCACACCTTACTGTCACAAAGACCCAGGTTGCAAGAAATGTTGCATACCATGTATTTAAAAAAAAAATTAGCATGTGCCAAACAAATGTCAGCCAACAAGTTTGTTTTCTGAATCAGGGTGTTGATTTTAAGAAAGTCTAAAGTAAAACATCAGTAAGATTATTGCAACATTTAGGATGTTATGTGGCATTTCAAACTCAGATGTCAATTTCGTGACCATTCTAAAATGTAGTTCAGACTTGTAGTGGTATATTGTATGTGCTTACATTTCTAAATACAATATAAAAGAAGGGGGATTATATCAAGTGAAACAGAAGAAGTGTAATCGGAATGTAAAATTATTACAATAGTAAATAAAAGAACTGCTAACCCTTGCAGGGTTATTACTTACAGGGCCCCTTGTTTTTATCAGTTGTTTGTTGCTCCAACTTTGAATAAAACATCAAAAGGATTACATGATTAATAATCTCTAAATTTGCTTTTCTATATCCTATACTTGGGACAGTTGGTTTACCACACATGCATAGAAAAAACTTGGCTAGCTGATGAGTGTTATTATTTCCAAATTTCTGAAGAAATACCACTGACATCGGAGGCAACAATGAAAGGTGAGTGGGTGTGTACCCCTTCCTTTGCCTTACTACAGTGGGCTCCTTATCCACTCATAAACCTATTCAACCATGAGCTAAGTTACTTTCAAAGGACCATGACTCACATTTCATAATTTGAAAACGATTTTGACCGATACCATTGCGTCCCCCTGATAACGTGCGGCACACTTTTGTCTTATCGTTCAAACTCTTGTGACACAAAACACCAGTGGGCAACACCTAGTGGTGAACTGAGCCACGGGGGCCATATAAATTTGTGTTCAGAATAAATGCTCTTCTAAATTGGGGCTTCTGAATGATCAACAAAGCCAGATTTAATATTAACAGCTCAGACAAACACATCCTGGGTAGACATCACAGAGACAATCCCACGGGATATGGCTGAAAAGGGCTACACAGCAATGACTTGGAACGTAAACGGGCTAGGACACCAGTTTAAAAGGGGCCTGGTAACTAAATATCGAAAAAAGACGGAAGCCCGACATAGTGCTCCTCCAGGAGACGCTCCTTAGAGGGACGCGCTGTATTTTTCTGGGAAGAAGCATGTACACTACCCTGGCCCACGCGGGATTTACCTCAGGCTCCCGGGGGTTGTAATACTTGTCAGGAAGACGATACCCTTCCACGTTTCCAACTCTTGGTCTGACCCCAGTGGCACATATGTGGCAGTAGAGGGAACATGGGGGCATAGGGAGATTACACTAGTCAGTGTTTATGTATCCCCACGATTACAGCGTCAGATACTTAAGACGGTTGTGGAGGTCCTGTTGGTAGCAGACTCCCCCTTACACTTGGTGGCCGGAGACTTTAATGACGTGGTAGACCCGGTCATAGATCGGTGCAGGCAGACACGTGGTCGGAGGGGAAACACAAGACTGGCTGAATTTGCTCTCACCCTGGGACGGCAGGATGTTTGGCGCCGGCACCACCCCACTGACCGGGCATACTCATATGTTTGGGGCGTGCGACCAGTGTTCTCTAGAATAGACCATTTTTTTGCCCTGGCTGGGGAACTGGGCAGGGTGACGGGTGGACTACCTAGCGAGAGAACTGACTGATCACTCTCCCCTGTGGTTCATGGTAGGTGGGGAGTCACGCAGTGGAGCTGGGGGATGGAGGCTGAATGCCTGGGTTCTTAAGGACCCAGGGAAAGCAAAGGAGATAAGGGTGGAAACAGCTGTACTTCCAGGAAAACAAAGGGACAGTGACCTTGGCAGTGGTCCTATGGGAAGCTTTTAAGGCTGTATTAAGCGACAGAGTCCAGAACCCTATTACACACAAGAACAGGAAAGAAACACAGGACATAGTGGCGCTTGAGAGTAGACTCCTGCACCTAGAGCAGAGCGTGGGCGGAAGTCCTAGTCAGTCCACCCTCCGTCAGATAGAAGTTACCCATGCAGAGTATCCGTCACTGGCAATACGGGAGGCGGAACAGCAATACCTCGCCCTTGGGCATCGCCTATATGAAACGGGACAGGGCGGGGAAACTCTTGGCATGGCTAGGCAGCAAGTAAATGGAATCCAGATGAGCACAAGATATTGCCTTTGCAGAATATTGAACCGACTATAAAAAGAACAGAAAAAGGTGGGGGAACGCACAGATCCAGAAATATCTTGGGGAAATAGACCCTCCGCTTCTGTTCCGGAAGACCGTGATGCTCTGGAAGCACAGATTAAGCTCGAGGAGGTGACTGGGTCCATAGAAAAACAAAAAACAGGGAAGACCCCAGGGCATAATGGTCTGCCCGCGGAGCTTTTTAAGACAAACTGCATTGTTGGAACCACACTTGCTAGATATGATCAGGGCGGCTCGGGAAGAGGGCATTCTACCACCGGATTTGTGGAAAGCAACAGTAGTGGTAATCCACAAACCCGGAAAGCCTGCAACAGACTGCGGGTCATATCGATGGATCTCTCTCCTTAATGTGGAGGTGAAGGTACTAGCTTCTATCCTAGCAAACAGATTGGCCTCAGTGGTTACCTCCCATATACATGCAGACCAATTGGGATTTATGCCAGGGAGAGCAACAAGATTCAATCTAAGATGTCTTGCAAACTGGCTAAGTACGATCTAAGATAGGACGGAGTCTCATGTGCTGATCTCATTGAATGCAGAAAAGGCCTTTGATACTGTCCACTGGCCTTTCATGTGGCAGACGTAAAGGAGATTTGGGTTCGGCCCCAAATTCAAGGGGAGATTGAGTTGCTTTACAGCTCATGGACAGCGAAAGTGCAGGTAAATGGGGCAATGTCAGGGGAGTTTGCGATAGGAAGAGGCACCAGACAAGAGTGCCCGTTGTCCCCGATGCTCTTTGCATTGACCCTGAAACCACTAGCTTGCCTTGTGAGAGCACACTCAAAGGTGGAGGGGTTCATGGTGGTCGGAAGGGAGGAACGCATTTCGCTCTACGCTGATGATGTCCTTCTATATATCACCAACCCCCTAACCACAATTCCGAACCTCTTTTAAGTTTTGGGGACATTCGAAAAACACGCAGGCTACAAAATCTATTGGGGTGAATCAATCCTCTACCCAGTGGGAGGCCCCCCCGAAATACAGGATCTCCCTCGGGAACTGCAAGTAACCACAAAAGGCTTTAAATACCTGGGGATATACATATCCACAGACACATCGCACAGTCACACATGTATCATCCATAGGGTGGTGACAGAGTTCCACGCTGACTTGGAGAAGAGTGCCTCTCATACTACTGGGTAGAGCGGCAATGTACAAGATGGTTACGCTCCTCAAGCTTCTGTATATCTTGCAAAACACATACTACAAGATACTGGAGGATGTTTTCAGGGCAATAGACAGCGAGGTATGCACGCACCTCTGGGATGGGGGGCAACCACGGACTGCACTCCGCACACTGCAACGTAATCAGTACAATGGGGGGGGGGATAGCTCTTCCGGGGATCTTATTGCAGGGCAGCACATCTGATTGCAGTAATTGATTGGGGACACCTGCCGAGATCACACCCGACTTAAGCATTGGAACATGACCAGTTTGAAATATAATCTCATCTATTCTATATATGTGGGGGACAGGTGTCAAACATTTGCTGCCGGCGACTCTGAGGGCACTGGAGGCTTGGTAGGGCGCCAAGAAACAAATGGGCTGGCACAGGAAAGTCAAGAGGCAGACCCCACTATGGGAAGGAAGGTGTCTTCTGGAATTAGGGAAACTGAAGGGGTTCAAGAACTCTGGATTTGATAGGAATATCCACGATTGGGGACCTACTAAAGGGAGGCTCTTTGATCTCATTTGAAGCCCTGCAGCAAGAATTCCAGATGGGGGACAGACAAAGGTACAAATATATGCAAATAAAGCACGCGTGGGCTGCAGAGGGAATAGAAGCGGCAGGCAAAACACGCCGCTAGAGGGTAGACTCAGGCAAACCAAGATGTTAGAGAAGGCCATATCCTGGACCTACAAGACCCTCATTAATAATGTCCCAGACAACCTAGTGGCATGAATGGGATATGGCAGGCTACCATGTGAGAACTGGAAGACAGACTGGAAGGCTGCCCTTATGTACCCGAGAGAGGTGGCAATCAAACTGAGGTTGCGTTTAATTCAACTCAAAATACTACATAGAACATATGTAACTAGGTCCCGTCTACACAAAATGGGGAGAGCTGACTGCCACGGGTTCCTCCACTGCCAGACAGGAATAGGCTTGTTTATACACACCTTATGGGAGTGCACACGTATACAACGATACTGGGCTAGAATATTAAGAGAACTAAGTGAAATATTGGGGGCTCAGCTACCAATGGATGCTAAATATGCATTAGTAGGTATACCCTCTGACATAGACCTACCCAGACAAAGTATTAACCTGTACAATATAGGGATGGTAGAGGCAAAAAGAGATATAGCCAAAAAAATGGGGAGTGCCAGAGGCGCCGACCTTGAGAGAGGGGAAAAGAGGGATGGACATTAACATGGGGGCGGAGCAGGTGACATACAAAATGAGAGGCTGTCCACGGAATTTTTTAGGATCTGGCATCCCTGGATTCGGTATTATGGGTTCACGCTTCAAGACACATGGGATGGGGGGGGGGGGGTGTCACAGAATGCAGAAACACCCTGGGATATGGGAGGCCCCACCGAACAGTCCCCTAAGGGGAGGACAGAAGAACCACCCAGTGGAAATCAAATGTCATGTCCATAAGCAGTAAGCCCGTAACAGAGACTCCTGAGGCGGAAGCCGGGAGGTTCGATCGTCGTTTCTTAAAAACTTTGCATTTTTTAAAAGTGTGTGATTTACCTGCTCTGCACATCTCCCCGAGCACTCCCCCCTCTCCAGAACTGCCCGCATACACCGCACAGCCGACTTGAACGCTGCCGCGGACTTGCCAACAACTGACCGCCATCAAACCAGGGAAGTGAGGCCACGCCCACCACCCGAGGCCACGCCCCCCCTGCAGACTATATAAGTCACGCTGATCCTTTGAGCCCGCATCAGCCGGTAACAGAGACTCCTGAGGCGGAAGCCGGGAGGTTCGATCGTCGTTTCTTAAAAACTTTGCAATTTTTAAAAGTGTGTGATTTACCTGCTCTGCACATCTCCCCGAGCACTCCCCCCTCTCCAGAACTGCCCGCATACACCGCGCAGCCGACTTGAACGCTGCCGCGGACTTGCCAACAACTGACCGCCATCAAACCAGGGAAGTGAGGCCACGCCCACCACCTCGAGGCCACGCCCCTTCCGTCGGCCTCTATAGAATGTGCCTCTTCCGGACGCGCAGCGGACGCGCGCAGCGGGCGCGCCGCCAGCGCGCCGAAGGCGCGCCCAAGGCAAGCCCGTCTGCGCCCGTCCGCGCACGACCGGGCCTAGGGCCAGCCCCCATGCCGGAATCCACTGCCATTAGGATACCTTACTCTAGACGAGACCTCCTCAGCCTCAGACCCTCGAAAAACACCACCTGTCAGGCCATACATGACCCTAATGTCCCCTTCACTAGGTGTAACATCTGCAAACCTGGTAACCTACTTCTTCCCAGGTTGGCCGCCCCTCTCCCCGGCCTTAAATTAGCGACACTCAATTGTAGATCGCTTCCCAAGCACGCCCTTCTTATAAACCACTTAATTGCCGATCACGAGCTGGACATACTCTTCTTAACTGAAACCTGGATCACCGGCCACTCTAATTCGGACATAGTCTCGGCACTCCCCCCGGGCTTTCTCATTATGTCTCAACCCCGCCCTCTAGGTCGAGGTGGTGGTATTGCCATCATCTACCGAGACTATTTCTCCTGCCAATCTACCGAGATCCAGAGCAAGGAGTCGGAGAGCTGTATGTTCACACTGACGCTCTCGCCGACCTATTCCTTGTCAGGCCTTCTGGTCTACAGACCCCCTGGACACTTCGGCCCCTTCTCCGCCGCATTTTACAATCCGTCTCATCCCTGGCCCACTTAACATCTACCTTCCTGATTACAGGCGACCTCAACATCCATTTCGATGATCTAACAGATACAGTATCGTCTGACCTTATCAGCGATCTGGGTGCCCTTGGTTTCTCCTTGACGAACTCAGGTGCCACGCACGTGAAAGGACATCTGCTCGACCCTGTATTCTCGAACATCCCTTCACTCCAGTTCACCAATTCCCTCCCCCTTCCGTGGACGGACCACTTCCTGGTCTTAACCCATCTCCCAGGGGCCTTTAAGAAACCCCACAACCCCCCTACTTCTACCAGGGATAGATCTTGGGCCAGACTCTCGACGGACAACTGGGCCTTGGCGCTGAACGCCACTATCCCCTGTCTCGCAGCCGATCCCACCATGGCAGACAGCCAGTTCAGAGACTGGATTTCTTTATCCCTCGATAGCCTCATTCCCATCAAAAATCGGGAGGTGAAAAACAAGACCAAGCGCCATGCCCCCTGGTACAATTCGGAACTTAGAGCGCTCCGTAAAGTGTGTAAAAAAGCGGAGAGAGCATGGAGGAAAGACTGGCTCCACAGCAACAAGGACATATATCACAACGCGGTAAGACAATATAAAACTGCCTTGAAATCAGCTAAATCTACGTTCTACGACAATAGAATACAGACCGCGACCAACTCAGCCAAAGAATCTTATAAGATAGTTAAAGAACTACTCAACATCCCAACAGCACCCCCCACTCACTCCCCCTCCCCAGATAGAAGCAAGGATCTGGCCAATTATTTTGAGTCTAAGATCCTGCGGATACTGGACTCCCTTCCTACTGTCAGTCCCCCTCCCACCCTGGCCTCAGCGGACGAAAACAACATCCCACAGCTGGAGACTTTTAGAGCAGTTTCCCTCACCGAAGTGACGTCCACACTAGAGAAAATGAAAAGCGGCTCCCCCCTTGACCCAGCCCCAGCCAGATTCCTTAAAAAGGTTTCCTCCACTATAGCCCCTATCATCAGGGACCTTATCAACTCTTCCCTCGCTGGTGGAACGGTACCCCCCAACTGGAAGAACGCAGTCGTGAAGGCTTTGCTGAAAAAGCCCCAACTGAACCCGGACGACTTGTCCAACTACAGACCAATCTCACTGCTCCCTTGTATCAGTAAGATGGCTGAAAAACTAGTCAACTCGCAACTATCCCAATTTCTCGAGACAAACAACATCTTGCGCCAATCTCAAACTGGGTTCCGACCCGGCCATGGCACGGACACTGCACTCCTCTCTGTCATCGAGGAGGCAAGGTGTATCCTAGATTCAGGGGGATCAGTGGCAGTGATCCTCCTGGATCTTAGCGCCGCCTTTGACACAGTGGACCACCGTGTCCTTTCACACCGCCTGGCCAAGGCAGGAATTGTGGGTACAGCGCGAGCGTGGATCGAATCCTTTCTCTCCCATCGATCTTTTCAGGTGTGGGACGGCAACTCCCGGTCAGATCCTCTCCCACTGAAGAACGGAGTTCCCCAGGGGTCGTCGCTCAGCCCTACCCTGTTTAATGTCTATATGGCTCCCCTGGAAGACGTAGTGGCCCCCTACGGTATAAAAATAATCAACTACGCTGACGACACCCAACTTGTTGTCTCCCTGTCCCACCTGGATAACCATCCTGACAGCTTGCTGCACTGCCTCCAGGACATTCATACCTGGATGTGTGACTCGGCCTTGAAGCTGAACGGCGCTAAGACCAAGATCATGCTCCTGGGCAATAAATGGACTACCTTCCCACCCACATCTTGGCCCGACACTTTCGGAGATATCCCCTCTCCTAGAAATGAAATCAAAACTCTAGGAGTTTGGCTGGAACCCGACCTTACCATGAAAACACAGGCAGCCAAGACAGCAGGCACCTGCTTCGGTCTCCTGCGGTCCGTACGCAAGATCCTGCCCCTTCTTCCTCTCCCATCCAGGAAATTACTTGTTCAGGGTCTTGTCCTGGCCCGGCTCGATTATAGCAACGCTATCTATCTGGGGGCCCCGGAGTACACCCTGGACAAACTCCAACGCACCCAGAATGCGGCGGCCAGGCTCATTATGAATCTCTCCCCTAGAGTGTCAGCTAAGCCTGCCCTCAAAACTCTACACTGGCTCCCTGTCCGCCAACGAATAGAGTTCAAGGCCCTATGTACCACCCACAAGCTCATCAATGGAGCTGGCCCTGCCGCGCTTAAACATATGGTTACCCCATATAAAGCCTCAAGACCCCTTCGCTCCGACGTCGAACACCTTGCTACGGTGCCCAAATTCAGGAAGGCTCGCACCGGCGGTCGCCGCTTTTCGGTCAAAGCCGCCACAGCTTGGAACTCACTCCCTCTCAGTTTACGACTGGAACCCTCCTACATGGCCTTCCGTAAGAAACTCAAAACCCTCCTATTCCCCAAATAAGACACTCCCTCCTCCTCCTTCAGGATCTTTATAGGCTGAATAGCGCGGGGATGCCTACGGGTCACCAGGCGCTCTAGAAATCGCATAAATAAATAAAAAAAATAATGTGTCAATGCTGCAGGAGGGGCGATTTTTCGGTAACCCAATGAGAAATTTGTATTGCCTGTAGATCGTATATGAACTTAAAGTGAAAGCTGATAAGTCATGCAATATATGGAAAAGTATCAATAAAAATATTTATAAAAAAAGCCAGATCCACACATTGAGTCGTGGAGGTATACCTAATTGTGACAAAATACGAGGCGACAAACACACTTTAGAAAAAGGAATACCACTAAATTACTTTTGCTGATGGGGGAAGCCTTTTAGTGAATGAAACATCAACATCACAAAGTCACTCTCCTGTGACACTCGCACCGTTAACATTTTTGTGTCGGGGAGCAGTTGAACCACTTAAAACAACTTCAGCAATTGGAAAATGATCCTATGCTTTTTAACTTCTTCGGCATCGTTAAATAAAATGCAAAAAACATAAATAATAGAAGTGAGTGACTAACGTCGCCAACATTTTAGCTGGGAGGGACAGTGCTGCTAAGTCATTAATAATCATTCGACTGTGTTCCATTGTCACTGCCCAGTCCCGAAAAATATAAATGTACATTTTTACTATCAACTTGGATGTGATTGCTCAGTATTGGGCTCCAGAGTGGGAACTAACTAAACCGAGTCAATACAGAATAGTCGTGTTTTGTCATATCTGAGAACTAATCGTCTCCAGCCTTTTATGCAGCCTCTGTTTTTCTTCTAGAATAAAACCGAGGTGAAATGTTACAGCAAAAAACATGGCCTATCATTTTAAGAGTAATTTCTCCCAGAAAGCACGGAGAAATTAAAAGACCAATCATCAAATCTGAATCTCCAGTAAACATTGTCTATAACCCACAATATGTAATCTCAATTTTATATTACTACATGTCCATGCTGTATGTTTAAAGTATTATAACATATTAGCCGCATATTCAATTGGTTTGAAGTAAAACATCATGAACTTATAATCACCTAAAGCTGCTACAGGAGGTTAAGCAGTTTAGGTCACCCAAAAACAAGCACTGGCAAAGCCAATCAGTCCCACCTTTTTAATGCGAGTGCAGAGCTGTTGGATTTTTCAATGTTTGTCTGTAAATGATTATAAAAAAGGAAAAGAGAAAAACATTTTAAAAAACAGGAGGAGAGCAAAAATTTTTTGGTATCTCAAAACTGGACATGCACTTCAATGTTTCCATCTTTTTAAATTGCATGTTTTATTTCTCCATGGGGCATCCGTCATTGCTCGTGGCTGGGGGGGCCTGCGGGAGGGCGCAGCAGGCGGTAATAAAAAATAAAATGTACCTTGAGGCCAGGTCCCAAGTCTTCTCTGCTCCTGCCTCCGACAGGAAGCAGACAGCCAGGCTCCCTCCCCTAAACCAATCACAATGCTGCAATGCAGCACTGTGATTGGTCTGAGTACCGTGACACAGCTTTCAACCAGGGGCTGAGGGTGGGGTATGCTCTCCATGCAGGCTGCAACAGGGAAGTGCGCATGACTGTTTTGGACAGCCCGAGAGGGCCGACCAAACAGTCATTGCGCACTTAGGAGTGGGCAAACAACTCCTCCCCTGCTTGCAGAGCAGCACCGCCCGCCCGCAACGCAGACTTACACGAACCATAACATGATAATAACTATGTTATTAGCATTTTATGTTTCTAAAGTTGGCACTACTGTGAAGCAGTGGGGCGACGCTCCTCCGCTATAGCATTTTTCAGTCATGATACTGAATAATTAAAATGAATAAGAATGGTCAGAAATACTTTAAGGTCTAATTTACTTTCCAGGGGATTCACTCATTTGGTTCTCTGTAGTAGCCCAACAAGAACATTTATGGGCCTCCAGGAGAAGTATCATACTAAATCAGGAGTCTCCAAACTTTTCTGTAATAATAGCTACTCATGTTAAATGAATATCATACCAAGCTACTGTTATTACTATTGTAATAGTGAACATATCAGACAAGTTTACATGAGAGACCACCCTATGCACGATTACTATTAACAGTGATCACCTCGGTGCCACAGAGAGGGTTGCCACCAAAATGTTTAAAAAAATAAAATAAAATGGCTATCAATTTGGAATGCCTCTACATGTGTAATACATAACTATAATACATCTGGTAATAACATGCATTATACGTGTCCTTTATGCTGCATGATACATCACTCAAATATCATCTTTAAATATAGTTCATAAATTCAGTAATTTTTCTCAAATCATTACCTTATGAGTTCTGAAAATATGCACATTTTAATCTCAAGCGCACTTTTCAATTTTGATATACAAGTTAATTCTAACCTAGCAAAAGCTTCTTATTAAGAACTTTTATCTCCACATAGTAGAGCTACTTTTAGGTAGCTGCAGAGTTACCAGTAGCTAATACACCTTTTTTTCTGAGTGAGTGCGGCAGATGGACCTTTCCAAGCACCATAAAAAACCTTGTGTCAAAGATCATGCAATATGTGGAATGCAGGCAATAAAACAAATCTACAACTTCAAATCTGCTCTTCAGCCATGCCACAGCAAAAATATTCCCATATATGTGCTTTTAAAAGCAAGCTGGGAAGTACCACAGCATTGGGGACAGGTACATGGAAGAGGAAGCAGCACACAGGACAGCTATAACACACATGCACTCTGCTAAATGAAAAAGAAAAAAGTATTTCCCTTAATGTGAGCAATGGAGGAATGCAAGCCAGCCAATCAAAGGGATTGTAAACCAGCTGTGCTCCAGGGGAGGGACAAACAAGAAGAGGAAGGCAAGCCATTGAATAAGAAGCAAGCAAATGCGAATGGCAGTAAAGCTAACCAACATTAATCAATGGACGGACTACAAGCTCACTGTAATTTGTCAATAACACTCACGATCAGACAGTGTGTGCTGTCTAGTTGGTAAGCTCTAGATGCCTAGGTCTCAAATTGGTTTCAGGTGGGGGTATGTTTTGTCCTCACTGTGGCATTACCTGCATATCTTCAATTACCAAAATAGCCATCAGAGTCAAAGCTTCAATTTCTGGCTCCATTAAGATCATTTTCAACACTATTTATATTCCAGATCTGAGAATATTTTGGCACACTTGACAATTGCATTAAGAAATCTGTACACTGAAGTGCAAATTGTCTGCGCCCTGACAAAATTACCAATATATCTATGTTTATCACTTGGTGCCAGTACATGAGGCAAGGAATTTCTTTATCTGCACTTCCTCCACAAAACAAAAGTGATATGGACCATGTTAAACGGACCCCATGTTGATTAACCACCATAGTATCCGTTATAATTGGTCGCTATATTTGCAATGTCAGGGATTCAGTGCAGAATTGATCTATGGTGACAGCAACAATAGTACCATTACGTCCTAGGCAAAGGCAGCTGGCACAATCCTATCAATATTTTGGCCATCTCGGAGATGATACTGCATTGGACCAAGTCATTAATAAATGCCGTACTCTTATGTAGCTCGACATAGGAAACTCAAAGCTGGTGTGGAGGAAGACCCCCAGCAAATTATTTTCCATGTCATTAAGGTAGCCATAGCTGGCGGTCTGGCAATTAGGCTGGTATGAGACTGCCAGTTGATTGAAGACATTCACAAAATTCACCATGCCATTCCAGGCGACTACATATGCGGTTTAAGAAAGTCTGCTGACAGCAGAAAAACATTGTGATACTTTAACCATTCATAAATGTCAAGTCTTCTGTTTCCATTACACCCTCACTAGCAGTGCCACGATAAACAGGAAGCCCACTATTCTGTCTTTACTACATCCATGGGTGAGTATTCTCTTGTGGATCAGCGATCACATCTTTTGAAATAGCTTCACCACTACCTCTTTGATTATCATAATAAGGCCAAAGAACTTACTTCATGCCTTTAGTTACTGTGCTGCGCATTATAGAAGCTTGTGTAGGGTACTCTACACATGGGCTGCATCGGTCTTGTTCAGGACTAAAGATCTAGATGTCCACTTATAAGGTCTCTCATATATTCTCTGGCCAAATGTACTACTGGATACCTCAGTCACAAAACATACCTTGGCCATAGAACACATTTTCCAAAGGCATACATTTGAAAAGGACAGTCAGAAAAATTCTGATTTTCAAGGAGCTGCAAGCGTGTTTCAACCACATGCAGGCAAAAATAATCCAGCGTGGAAGGGTTGCAGAGGTCCTTACTGGTTTATGGACAAACCTGAGATTTGAATCTTCAGGAGAGAAGCAGAGAATCTCCATTTATAATGAGTGTTCTTGCTGATTATCAGCTGCCCCCGCCTGTGAAGGAGCACTAGTAGTTACCGTCTGTTCCTATCAGCAGGCTGGGTATTTGTGTGCATCATTTTAAGTTCTGGTCTTTGACAACTTTAGCAAGGGTAGTTGATGTTCCCTCCTGGACAAAGTACACCGCAGACTAATTTTCCAAAAATACTTCAGAAGGGAGAGCATTCTTAAACGCAAAGGTCTGCGTCTTCCGGCTTCAGGGCACGAAAACACGTCCAAGAACATACACATGGATTACTTGTCATAGCTATTTATTGTGCTAAATAGTAATCTACTTGATCTTGCACCTGTACTCTCCCCATTTGAAACACATTTACGATCTCCACTCATCCATGACTGGTGAGGTCATCTGTGCTCATCACAGTATCTTAATCTTGTGATAACCCCAAAACAACTAATCCTACCAGACAAAATCAGTTTCAAGAAAATAAAGCGAAAATGTTGAAATTCATAAATACCTTTGTTTCAGCAGCCACGAAAGAGACGGACGGCAAAGAGAATGAGGACGGGCCTCCTTCGATCCAAGGACTGTGATGGGGAAAAACTCCTCAGATGCTGTTTTATGCATTTTACTATGTTACCAGTGGCGCATGGCCAATCCGGTGTGTCTCCTCTCAAGCTATGACAAATACCACTGGGTGGAAATTGAACAGTTGGTCAGACTTCTTCCCTGAGGCATATCACAGACGTGGTAGAGAGCAGGTGCGAAAAGGAACAAGCATTTGCAATGCAATAGGTCTTGCATTTGCGAGAGCTATTGGCATAGTAAATCACAATACCTTTTCTTTATGCATTTTGAAAACCTGCAAGCAGTGCGTAAACATGCACTTTGTACTTATAGTCCTTGCTTACGAGAAGCAAGGCTGGCAATAAAAGTGGCAGCGTTACTGACAGCCTTGCTTCTAGCAAGAGGAATTCGAAGAAGCAATAGCTTTCCCAGCAGTCTGTTTAATCACAGGAGTTTAACATTTTGTTTTAAAGCTAAAGTTATGTGCAGTCACTTTCTTTGGCCATGCTTGTTATCAGACTTTTACCATACTTGACCCTACCACCACCTGTTAACTGCCATCCAGTTTTAGCAGTAGTGCCTTCTACACTGCTCATGTTTCTACGTGGTGTAAATAAAATGCATTGTTAACCCCTTCTCTGCTAAGTCTTTTTTGGCTATTTGGGGTAGTTCGCGCTTAGGCCCCTGTAACTTTTTGACCACATAAGGTATCCACGCCAAATTTGCGTCCTTTTCATCCAACATCATGGGGATTGTAAAGGTACCCATGCTTTCTGGATTCCCCTGGAGAGGACCCAGAAATTAGCCAAAATACAGCAATTATTTGGGGGGGAAGGGGGGAATGGGAAAAAAGTGCTGCAAATGAAAGCGTCTGGTTTGTTCTCTGCAAATGGTATCAACAAAGGGTTTATGGAGCTGAAATCACCATTTTCCCAGCTTTCAGGGACTGACAAACCTTTCTCAGAAAACCAACACTTTTTACACAGTTTTGGCATTTTACTGGGACATAGCCTATTTTTTCTGTTTTGTACTTTCAACCTTCTTCCAGAAATGGGTATGAAAGCAATAATGGATTCTGGAAAGCTATACAATTTAGAAAAGTAGACAAAATTCTGAATTCAGCAAGGGGTCATTGTGTAGATCCTTCATAGAAACTTACAGTTGAAAATAGGAAAAATGAACACGAGATGAAAAAAAAGCCATTTGTGCCAACGTTTTCAGCTGTAACTTCTTTTAATTATGACAGATGATTGAAAGCAATATACCGTTACATCTGCTTGATGTTTCTGGTTGTGGGGATATATAGGACTTGTAGGTTCACCAAGAACCCGACGAACCCAGAGCCAATAACTGAGCAGCATCTTTCAATGGTTTTTTATTATGTACCAGGTATATTGCAATTAATATGGGACAATATATACATTGAAAAATCGGGATGAAAGACACCTATGCATTTCTGAAATTGGAACAAAATATAGAGTTTAGAAATAGCAGCTATTTGCACATTTCCGAAATTGTGAGTACCCATACTAGCATGAGAATTATAGGACATTTTTCAAAGTGACTTCTTTTTTACACATTGTCTTTCATTTGGAAGGCAGAAATGCATCGGAAGTCAATAGTTAATAACAGTTGCTCCACAATTCTGTGCTACCCTCAGTCTCCCGATAAAATGGTACCTCACTTGTGTGGGTAGGCCTAGTGCCCGCGACAGGAAACGGCCCAAAACGCAACGTGGATACACCACATTTTCACAGTGAAAACTGACCCTTTTTTTGCAAAGTGCCTAGCTGTAGATTTTGAACCATAGCTCTGCCGGCAGCTACGGAAACCTAGCAAACCTATACATTTTTGAAAACAAGACACCCAGGGGAACCCAGGATGGGGTGACTTGTCTGGCTCTCACCGGGTTCTGTTACCCAGAATTACTTGCAAACCTCAAACTGAAAAAAAAAAAAAATTCCTCACATTTCTGTGGTGAAAAGTTCTGGAATCTGCCTAGATCCACAAATTTCCTACCACCCAGCGTTCCCCAGGTCTCCCGATAAAAATGGTACCTCACTCATGTGGGTGCCCCAAGTACCCGCAATAGGCAAGGGCCCAAAACGTATTAAGGAGACATCAAAATGACCTATCACAAAACAACCTGGTTTTGCAAGGGGAGTCACCTGGGTTTTGGACCCAGGCTCGGCGGCCATCTTGGGAAACCTACCATTGCCCCCATCTGCCTCTTGGAGGGGGGGCAGAATGTCTTTCCTTTTCTTTGGGGGTAGGGTGGGGGCATTTGCATGCCCATTCTGGGCAGCCCCCACCCCGGGACTATAACAAAAATAAACCCTGGTGTCTAGGATGATTTCTGCCCCCGCGGGGGCAGATTGGGGGCTACTGCCCCCAATCTGGACATGAAGTTTGTGGGGGGGAGGGGTGGAGGCATTGGCATGCCTTTGATAAAAAAAATCCCTGGTTTCTAGTGGGCTTTCTGCCCGGGGGGGGGGGGGGGGGGTATGGCGGCAGATTGGGAGCTACTTCCCCCATCTGCCCCCGGGGGGCAGAAAGACTGTACTTTTGCGGCGGAGTTGGGCAGCACCCACCCCTAATTATAATTAGAAAAAAAATCCGGGGGCAGAAAGACTAAATGTTCCCAAAATGTTATGGGGGGAGCAAAGGCCCTTGCCCAAGGGGCCACTCCCCCCTTCCTGGTTTCTGGTGGGTGGTTCCCTGCTTGGGGACCGCCCTCCTGGAGATTCTCCCCCTTCCAATGATAACTCTCCCATCTTTCTATGTGCTCGGGGGTCTGAGATAGCCCCCAGAGCACGTAAAAAGTGAAACTGAATTGAGCCTCAAGGTTCATTTCCGTTTCTGTTTCACTGAAAGGACATTAGCGTGACGTGCGCGCTGTTCGTCATTTCAGGGAAACCATCTGCATAGCCTCGGGAGCTGGGGAAGCTCTTGCCCGACTCCCGAGGCTGTGGGGGGGGGGGATTTCTAATGCCATGTGATCGGACATCTGGGGGCCGTCCTTCGCACATGAGCACTGGTGCATTGGACGCCCCCCGACCGTCCGACGCACCGGAGAGGTTAAAACCCATTTTAATTGTACCTATTAAACTGAACTTGAAAGGATGGAATCCTTGGATTGGTGCTTGTGACCTGAAGATGAAAGCAGATGACTGACTGTGTCATCCTTTTAACATATTGGAATGCTGGCTCAGGTGGTGCAACACAAAATGATGGAGGCCTCCTGCAGAGCCCTCGCTGATCCCTGCCCCTCCGCCGTATTTGCGTGTGTGTAACTAATCGTTTTGTTTCCTTTCTGTTTTATTTGCCTTTTGACTGTTGTCCCCTTGCACGCTGTTGTATTAGCTTTGTTTATTGTTAATCAGTCCCCCTGTGCCTGCCCGCCCCGCTCCCCGCTTCCCGCCGCCATCCAAGCGGCCACGCCCCCTTTTCGTTTTGTGCCCTCCGCGCTCCCGCCTCCCAGCTGCTCCTCCCTCCCTCCCACTTGGCCATAAATGGCGACTGCGCGGCGCAGGTGAGTGTGACCTGTTCTCAGGACACCCCCGCGCCACACGGCCACCAGCTGTGTGTGTGCCCCTCGCCTCGCTGCTGCCCGCAGCCTCATTGTGCCTGCCTCGCTGATCCCTGCCCCTCCGCCTTATTTGCGTGTGTGTAACTAATCGTTTTGTTTCCTTTCTGTTTTTATTTGCCTTTTGACTGTTGTCCCCTTGCACGCTGTTGTATTAGCTTTGTTTATTGTTAATCAGTCTCCCTGTGCCTGCCCGCCCCGCTTCCCGCCGCCGTCCAAGCAGCCACGCCCCCTTTTCGTTTTGTGCCCTCCCCGTTCCCGCCTCCCAGCTGCTCCTCCCTCCCTCCCACTTCGCCATAAATGGCGACCGCGCGTACGGGCAGCGGTCACGCGCAGCGGGCGCGCCGATTGTGCACCGAAGGCGCGCCAAAGGCAAGCCCGTCTGCGCCCGTCCGCGCCTGGACCGCGCCCAGTGCCAGGACCCCTGGTCCCCACCGATGCAAGTCGACTCGACAGACCTACGACGCCGCGGCCCTCAACGCACTCAATGCCGGACGAAACCCCACCTGCTGCCGAGCCGCCCCAAGATGCATTCACGGACCCTTCACCTGCACAACCTGCAAGTTCTCCTGCCTCCGAACCTGCACCACGCCCACCAAGCCAAACTCCAGCAGCGACCTCAAGTGCATCCTGCTCAACACCCGCTCCGTCCACAGACACGCCGTGGAACTCTGGAACCTCCTCGACACAACATCACCAGACATCGCCTTCCTCACTGAAACATGGATGAACGCCTCCTCAGCCCCCGACATCGCCATCGCCATCCCGGATGGATACAAGATCATCAGGAGGGACCGCGTCAACCAGACCGGAGGAGGCATCGCCATCGTCCACAAGAACACCACCCGCATCACGACCGACGCCGACGACACACTCGCCACCGCCGAACACCTCCACTTCCAGATTCACACCGACCCAAAGACGACCCTCAGAGGCACCCTCATCTACCGACCCCCGGGACCACGCACGCAATTCAGCGAAGACATCACGGACTTCATCAGCCCACACGCCCTCCCCTCCGCCGACTACATCCTCCTAGGGGACCTCAATTTCCACCTGGAGAACAACAAGGACTGCAACACCGCCACCCTGCTGGACAACCTCGCCAACCTCGGCCTCAAGCAACTGGTCAACACACCCACCCACTACGCCGGCCACATGCTTGATCCAGTCTTCTCATCCAGCAAGCACATCAGCTTCAGCCACTCCACCGGACTCCACTGGACCGACCACAGCTGCGTCCACTTCAGATTCAGAAAAACCACAACCCACCACCACCTGCAACAGGTTCCTCGCTGGAGCAAGATCACCACCGACCAGCTCACCACCTCCCTCAGCCAGAAGCCACCTGCCAGCACATCAGACGCCAACGAAGCAGCCCGTAACTTCACGCAGTGGCTGACCACCTGCGCCGATGACCTCGCACCATTGAAGAACCCTCCCAGCAGACCCAGAAGCAAGAAAGCCCCCTGGTTCACCGACGAACTCAAGGACTCCAAGAAGACCTGCCGCACCCTCGAGAAAGCCTGGCTCCTCGACCGGACCACTGACAACATGACCGCCCTCAAACACGCCACCCGTAAGCACCACCAGCTCATCCGCACCACCAAGAAGAAGTCACTGAAGGAGCGACTGGACAACAACGCCCACGACAGCAAGGAACTCTTCAGCATCGTCAAGGAGTTCTCCAACCCCAGCACCGGCAACAACGACATCACCCCTTCACAAGATCTCTGCGACTCCCTCGCCTCGTTCTTCCACCGCAAGATTGACGACATCCACAACAGTTTCGGCGCACCATCCACGCACCCAACCACCGAACCAACGAACCCCAGCGCCACCCTCCGCACCTGGACCACGGTGACCACCGAAGACACAGCCCGCACGATGAACACCATCCACTCCGGCTCTCCAACCGACCCCTGCCCCCACCACGTCTTCAACAAGGCCGACTCCACCATCGCACCCCAACTCCGGGACATCATCAACACCTCCTTCAACACCGCCACCTTCCCGGAGAGCTGGAAGCATGCCGAGCTCAGCGCCCTACTGAAGAAACCAACAGCGGACCCCACCGACCTCAAAAACTTCCGCCCCATCTCGCTCCTCCCTTTTCCTGCCAAAGTCATCGAGAAGATCGTCAACAAACAGCTTGCCGCCTTTCTCGAGACGAACGGATCCCTCGACCCCTCGCAGTCCGGTTTCAGAGCCAACCACAGCACCGAGACCGCCCTCATCGCAGCCACCAACGACATCCGAGCCCTGCTCGACAACGGGGAAACAGCGGCACTCATCCTCCTGGACCTCTCCGCAGCATTCGACACTGTCTGCCACCGCACCCTAGTCCAACGCCTCGACAACACCGGCATCCAAGAGAAGGCACTGAAGTGGATCATCTCATTCCTCGCCGGAAGAACACAGAGAGTCCGCCTCCCCCCGTTTCCATCCGAGGCCACCGAAGTCATCTGTGGCGTCCCGCAAGGATCATCACTCAGCCCCACCCTCTTCAATGTCTACATGAGACCTCTAGCTGCCATCGCACGCCAACACAACCTCAACATCATCTCCTACGCCGACGACACCCAGCTGATCCTCTCCCTCACCAGAGACCCCGACACCGCCAGAGCCAGCCTACACGAAGGGATGAAAGACGTCGCCGAGTGGATGAAGAACAGCCGCCTGAAACTGAACTCAGACAAGACGGAAGTCCTCATCCTGGGACCATCACCCTCCGCCTAGGACGACTCCTGGTGGCCCCCAGCCCTGGGCACCGCCCCCAAGCCAACAGACCACGCACGCAACCTGGGCTTCATCCTGGACTCCTCCCTCTCGATGACCAGACAAGCCAACGCCGTATCCTCATCATGCTTTCACAGCCTTCGCATGCTTCGCAAGATCTTCCGATGGATCCCGACCGAAACCAGGAAGACTGTCACCCAGGCCCTCGTCACCAGCCGACTGGACAACGGAAACACCCTCTACGCCGGAACCACAGCCAAGCTACAGAAAAGACTCCAACGCACCCAGAACGCCTCCGCCCGACTCATTCTGGACATCCCCCGATGCAGCCACATCTCCGGCCACCTAAAGGACTTGCACTGGCTCCCCGTCGACAAGAGGATCATGTTCAGGCTCCTCACCCACGCACACAAGTCTCTCCACGACCTGGGCCCCAAGTACCTCAACGACTGCCTGACCTTCTACATGCCCACCCGCCAGCTACGGTCTACCAGCCTCGCCCTCGCAACCGTACCACGCATCCGAAGAGCAACCGCCGGAGGCAGATCCTTCTCCTACCTGGTGGCCAAGACATGGAACTCCCTCCCCACCCACCTCCAGCTGACCCAGGACCACCTCGCCTTCAGGAGACAGCTCAAGACCTGGCTGTTCAAGCAGTAGCGGACCCCTTCCCCCAAGCGCCTTGAGACCCTTCCGGGTGAGTAGTGCGCTATACAAATGCTGTGACTGATTGATTGATTGAATGTGAAGAGGGGCCCCTTGGTCTCCCACATCTCACACAAATTCATTGGTCTTAATGGGGTGTGTTGAAGGTTTAAGGGGCCCCTGAAGCATGGTGCCCCCCCCCCCCCACCCTGGACTGCAGAGGCTGCTGGGGGACAGCTTTACGTCCCTGGCTGGCTGCATTTACCGCTGAGCAAGTGTTCGAGAAGAGGCTTGGTGATGGAACAATTCAAGGAAACGGAGGCAGAATGAAAAGGAGTGTAAAAGAGGATAGAAAAAAAATATTTGATAAGATGGAACGGGAGGGACGAAGAAAAGAACAAGAAACAGACATGACAAAGGGAAGATGACACATGGCTGAACCAATTAGGAAGGGTGGGAAGCTGGTAGGTGAGGTGAAGGGAAGCGGATGGGAAGGGAAGAGTGGAGAGGAGCGATTCTATTGTCATAGCTCTTAACTGTTTCAGTTTTACTGGTGGGTGAGATCAAGGTTTTAAGTGGTGAGCCCACTGAAATCAATGGAGATCAAAATAAAATCTGAGGATGTGGAGGGGTTCCAGAGTGGGTGGTCATGTGAAGTCAACAAAAGGCTTTTTGCTTTTTTAGAGGGTGACCAGAGCTTCAAGTGGGCCGAGTCCTTTGGTGCTTAACACCAGCAGGTCTAAAAAGCAGGTGCCGAAACGGGTCCCTATCGGGCTCTCCATTTCTGCCCTCACCCTGAGGGTGAAAAAAAATCTTCACTTTCCAGCAGTACCAACCTTCACAGCATTTGATGTAACTTCGAAGAGACTTGTTGTAGCCGTTTTATAGTCTCATTATTTCAGAACTGAAGCATTTTCATTAATATAAACGATGAAGCCACAGTTGTTGCTTATTTGTCTTATGCAACTAACAAACACTGGCAAAGCCAATAGTCCTGACTTTTTGTAGGTATAATGTTACTTGCTGTATTATATATCTGCAAGTAATGACAGAAACAGCAAAATAGCAGACGGCACATTATGATTAGGTTAGGTGCTTTTAAGCCACGCCTTTTATTACACAGGCCACACCCATTTGAGAGACACCCCCCTATCTTTTTTCATACCACTTAAAACCCTTAGTGTGACAATGATACTACCGAGAGTGACACCCTCCAAAGGAGGGTGTGATGAGAACACCATCATTGTTCTTGTTTTCTGACTTCCTCTTCACTATGAATACTTTTGATTGTGAATTGCTGAGTTCCTGAGTTGAGTGAAGTGTATTTTAATGCTAAAGGCTTCAAACACCAGCCAAGAGCCTTCCTCAGTTTTTTGTGTAACCAACCTCCTGTAGGGTCACCTCCAGTGATGTCATATGTTTGAAAGGGTATACCTCACAGCTCACTGAGCCCTACCTGCCCCAAAGTCTAGAAGTTGGCTCCTCTTCCGCTGTGTTGAACAGGCCAGACCTTGTTGGATGCAAATTGGTACAAAATGTAAGGTACTTCCTTTTTGTGCTTGCTTAGCTAAAACAACTGTTGCCTATGTGCACTGCGTGTGAATATAGCTTACCGGGAAATCTATCTGTCCAGAGTCCTGAGGACGCAAAGTGTTTCAAACCAGTCACTACCAGCATTTGTATTTTACTATTTCAAGAAACCTCAGTCACTGGTGTATTACAGCATAAAAGCAACCATTAAACGCCTGTGGAGACTATGGTCAGTGCGGCAATGATTCAAGCTTTTCATTCTTATCATGCAACATAAAAGTATCCAATTTCAACGCATACACAAATAAACAAATGTTTTTTCTAACCTTTTTGCAAATTTCAATACTCAATGACACATGTTTTCTTCCGGAAATCCAAATTATAACATGCCAAAGTTTTAGTAAAAAAAACGTGTGCACTAACTGAAGCTACGACAGGTATCGGATTCCTTTACTTGAAATGACATGTACATTGCATACATGTCAGTGAACTATACACTTATTAGTTTAAATTGTAGATGACGTGAGTGCACGCTTTTATGCCGCCAAGAAAGAATGTATGTAATGTATTTTAGAGAGTGTGTATTTTTTTAGATGGCAGCGAAACATAGCATTTCCATCCTGAATTATTAGTTCCAAAAATAAAATCTACACTTCATTCCACATGAAAAACAAGACCAGACCATAAGTTGGACTAAAAAAGGAATACATACTCACACCACTCTATTTAACATGTTGGTATGTTTAGCAGGGTATTCGCTAACCCTTCCAATTAAAAGCTGTAGGTGTAGATTGTTTTACCAAATGAAACTACACTTCACGTTCAATCTCATCTTGCCTTTAGGAATTGTACTGATCCGATGAGAAGGAAATTAAAGAAGTAGTCTCCACACAAACAAGTAAGAATCTACAGTGTAAGGAAACTGTAGTTGGCCGGTGTTCCAGAGTGAAAAATGGAATTGCTGAATCAGAAACACCAACCAATGAGGAGCCAGCAAAGAACACTGACACAGGAGTGAACCTCTGGTAAGCATCAGGCAGGATTACACGCCTATAGTGAATACAACAGGTCTTGCAGATGGCGCATGCGCGCTGACGCTCGACTTAAAAATTAGATTCAGTGTGAACATGCATGGAGCATTAGATGTGGCAGACCACCTCTAAGGAGATAAATAAATGGTCATCTACTGAAGACATGTCTGTCTCTTGGTGTCTGGATTTCGGCTGAAGTCCAGCAAAATATCGAAGTCTCCTTTGATAGTGAACATCTGTCCCGTAAGTGGACATTAGGATGGAGAGGAAAGAAAAAAAGACACCACCAGGGTGAAAGTCATGAGGCAATCCAAATGCAAAATCGGTTAAAAAAAATGTAAGTGCCAGCTGGTGCAAACCAGCACCAAAGATGCACAGTATTCCAGCTTTCGGCAGATATCCGCCTTTTGAAGCAGAAAATACCTATACTAGAGCCAATAAAGTCTTGTTGGAGGAAACAGCACAGACAATCGGCCCCAGAAAGGTACCTCCTTACTTACCCAGCATTCCCCCGATCATACAACACCAGCCGGGAAGAGAATCAGGTTACTCTTTCCGCAGTGTGAGGAAATAAGCTCATATTTAAGCACACATTATGTCCCCAGTTAGAAACACCAAAGACTGCTGCAAAAGGAATGCAAGTACATCTCAGCAAGTGCGCTAGTTAACTTGTGCCTCCTGTCAGGGTTCACGGGAGGTTTCCTCCTCGTGACGATACTGTGTCCCTTGTCTCTGCCCCTCAAAAGCCACTGGCCAATCTTGGAACCCCACTGTGCCCTTAGTTGGCGAGCATGCTGGCGGCACTGGACTTCCAACATGGCCGCCAGCATGCCTGCCGTTCAGCGGTCTAGTCTCCCCTATGAATCCCGGGTCTGGTGATGCGCGCACCAACGTTCTATGGCGCACTTCACCAAAGATTTCAACCAGTTTGGCAACTCACCTGACCTCCGTCGCATAGGCTAGTCAGGATAGTTTAGTTGTTGTCTCGTATTTAGTTCCGGCGGTTCCTGGCAATTCCCCGAGTGAAAGGTTAGTGTTGTTTTTAAGGCGCATGCTTGTAGTGCTCATCAGAACCGAGTACTGCGCATGACTACCCAAAGTAGTGTTGCTTCAGTCTTTTCCTGAGGAGTCGGAAGTGTGGGCGTGTTCTGTTCTTCACGATGCACTGGACTCAGAATTGTCAAAAGGCTGCACGTTTTTTAAAACTCATGTTTAGAGTTCAGTGCACAGAACCAAAGAATAATGTGCTTAGTTGCTCGTGGAGTCAGGCTAATGTAGGTGCGTAAATCTCCTCTCGCTGCGTTTCGCCTAGACTTGTGTATAGTTAAAAGTCGAAGAGGAAAATTAACTAGCAATAGTCTGTAATATACATATATAGTTTCTATACCCAGTGCCAATATAGCCTTTACCCAATTTTCAATTCTTTAAAAGAAAACAGCAGTGCTTCACCTCAGATAAAAGAGGTCCTTAATAAATCTTGAATCAGGAAGACTCAAACACGCAGTGAGTTAACCCAATACATAATCAGTATCCAATCTATAGACCTCCATATAGTCACTCCAGTTTAACAATAATACTTACCTTGTGTTTCTTCGTGTTCAGAGCTGAATTTAGAAGGCATCCATTCATCTCCTGCAAGAGAAGAGAGAGAGTCGAGTTAGCACCTTCTCCAGTTAGCAAAAGTCCAACTTTACTAGAGAAGTCAATAGAAGAGAGGCTTAGCTCCAAGGCTGTACTGGTAAGATAAGGTACCTTTTTTTTACAATGCTGCAAGTTGTATAAGAAGTGGTATTTAGAAATGTACTTATTTACAGCTTAGTAAAAAGAAAGAAGACGACAAAGCAGAACAGGCAGAGCAATCACCGAGCTGTCTCTTCTCTGTCCCAATCCCCTTCCCCCCCTTGGTACTTACCTGTGAAGGATCATTAGGAATCTAGCAGGAATGTTCTAAGAGGGGTATTGGGAACTAGACATCGTTCTGCTCCTATGTTATCAGGGTATTAGAGGTTAGAGCCGGACACCTCCTCACAAAAGATATCAAGGGGTATACTCCCTGTACTTTCTGATCCCAAAGAAAGGCAGCGCGCTGTGAACTTGCCTTGGCCTCAGGCCACTACACCATTGCATACTGTCTGAGCATTTCAAGATGACTACCCTTAAGGGCATCATTCCCTTGCTCTGCAGAGGACATCATACAACGCCCTCAATATCAAAGTTGCATATTTTCACATCCCAATTCACATGGTGCATCACAGTTAGCTAAGATTCATGGCAAGTTGACAACAGGATCAGCTAAAAGTGCTGCCTTTCAGAGTCAATACAGCATCAAGAGTATCCACAAAACGACTAGCAGTGGTTGCACATCACCTGCACTATAACACCATTCATGTGTGTGTACCTTTTCGACTGGCTGACAAAGAGAAAGAGAAGCAGTCACAAACAATGCCTATCGCATATTCCAGCTGCTGTGTCACTTCTTCACAGGCTAGGTTTCACAGTCACTGCCAACAAGTCACCTCTCTGCCTTTAGCAGTTACAATCCTTTTTAGGGGCAGCGTTAAACAGAACATCATGCAAAATCAATTCTAACTAGGCGAAAGAGAAATCATTTCAGAGGCAGCTCCCTCTTTATCAGACATCACATCCTCCAACAGTGAGAAAAATCATGAAACTACTGCCACATGCAGATGTATTCACAACAAGAGACTCTGTCTAGGCAATAGTCACAAGTTATGGGTCAATGAGAAGATCTAGGTTTTGTTGAGGACAAGGTTCACAACAATCTCAAATGGTGGTAAAAAAAAAATATGTTACTAGGCAGATTAGTGAGTCGACTTTCAAACACTGGTGCCTATTACCACAGATGCCGTTGTCCATTATTTCACCATGAGCTAAAGATCTAGAAAATTATTTGCAACTACTGAGCCAACACATTATTAAATGTAATCTGCTAGGCGACTGCCAGTCTGGGTTCAGGCCAGATCGTAGTACAGAAACAGCAATACTTTATATAGTGGATGATGCCCTACTTGCACTAGACTAAGACAAAACTTGTCTTTTAGTTCTTCTTGCCTCATCGTTTGATTTAAACACACTAAACCATGATAAATTGCTAGAACGTCTTGAAAATAGGATGGGATTATCGGGAGCTATTCTAGAATGGTTTAAATCTTTCTTGCAGAACAGAACGGAAAGATTTTTGGTAAATCAAAGACTTTCATCATCTTCCCCTAACCTGATTGGAGTACCGCAAGGCTCAACTCTATCCCCATCACTATTTAACCTATATATAGAACCTCTAACTGAAATACTACATATGTATGCAGATAACACACAGATTTATATTAAGATTTCGTCACTGGAGGGGATCAAGACAATGAATTAAACATGACCATTCAATGATTAACAAGCAATTAGCTCAAACTAAACATGCAAATAAACATCTAATATCCTCCAAAACGTTCTTCTGATATAAAGGAATGGACCAAGATAATCACTGCGCTAAATTGTACCCCAAACCTAGTGTTCTCAACCAAATCACTAGGATATAACCTTTGATAAGAACCTAAACATGCAAACCCACATGAACTCGTTGGCTAAAACTGCCTGCTTTCACTTGCGCTATCTTAGAAAACTGAAAACATTCATCGAAACAGCAAACCTCAAAATGGCAGTACAGGCATTAGTTATCTCAAGGATCAAATACAGATGTACAACACTATCAGGACTACCCAATACCTCAACAGCTCCACTAAAAGCTTGTCTCAATACGGCCACGAGGCTCATAACAGGATCGAGAAAATTCGACCACATCTCTCCACACCTGAAGGCTCTGAACTGCCATATGAAGCCAGAATTCAACTCAAACTGGCATGTATCACACACAAAGTGATACACTTCAAAACACCGATGTACCTAGCTCAGAAAACTGAGATAGTTGGAGGAGAAAGATCTTCTTGGAGCGCCAGAGATCTAGTGCTGAAACCTCCGTTCTTCCAGAAGAAGAAAACTTGCGACAGAGCATTCTCTGGAGCTGCACCTAGAATTTGCTCCCTCCAAACATTAGAAGAATCCCAACCACCTCAATATTCAAGAAGGAAGCTATGATCTTTCTAATGAGCACATTCCTACCATAAACAGCTGCAGACCAAACATATTAATGTCTGTTTAGAGGTTATCACATAATGCCTCTGGTTATGTAATCTGCTCTCTCCAGAAGAATCCCAAAATGAAGCATAATTGACCTATCCAACTTACATAAGAGAGACTAACCAAGTAACTAGCCAGAGGCATATGCACATTATAACTGTAACATTTAGAATCAGAATATTCACTATATTCATTTGAGTGTACCAAGTAAATATACTACGTATTCTTTAGGCTCATATACTATTTTAATTGCAAATGTCTTTTTACGCTCTCTAGTTATGTTTAAATGCCTTCTATCGAACTGTCACAACGATGAATACTATGAAGCGCTCCAATACACAATTAGGTCATGTTTGCACTATATAAAACACTGAATAAAAAAATAAATAAACCTCACCCCAGCCAAGGCACTTTTGTTCCCATTCACAGAAGCAATTCACACTTCCCAGTAGGCTGCCATGTGGCAGTTGGGGGGTTGACTTTGAAAGTCTACTAGAGGCTTTAGATGGAAAAATGCAAACTTTTTAGAAGTGGTATTTTGGAAATCGCTATTTAAAACCTTACATTAAAATTAAAATGAGCAGAAGAGGTATTTTTCTACCTGTTCCCAAACTGAATCTAACTCTTGTTAAGTGTAATAAGGTAAACCAGTGTTATCTATATAATAACATTTTAAAAATCAAGTCCATATTTTCGAATGTGGGATAGAAAGAACTATACAGAATTATTTAAACCACCTTCGAACACAACTGTCAATAGTTTATTGAAACCCTCAGTTTGACTGCCCTTCTCAAGAAACTGGCCAGAGTAAAACAAATATGATGTGTAGCCAACAATTGTAGACAAGCATTGGCATAGCCAACAGGTCTCGCTTTTGGGACCTTATATTATTTAGTTATGCAGCACAATATCCTTGGTGCAACATCATCTACTGTTGCATGGCTAAACACTTATAAGGTCCCAAAGGCGAGACCTATTGGCTATACCAATGCTTGTTATGCGCAGCAATACAAACAATTGGTGCTTAAGCAGGAAAACAACAAGTGTCACCGGTGTAAACAGCAGACTCTCACACTAATCACAGTTGGCCCTTGCCTCCTCGCATTGTGTGATCTTCTGCAAATCAGCTTTCTCTCCGACGCGATTCCCTTGCTCATAAAGATTAGGCAAAATATTACCTATTGCCACTAGGCGTTTTGCAGGGGCTGCTGTTAAGGTGTGTTGCTACCATGAACTGAGAACCCTATGAACAAAAAAAACATTTTTTAAAGCGCCGCTCATGTCACTTCTAAGTGTTTTAAATAGCAACAGTAACTGTTACCATTACTCATTGTAAAGATACAACATTTACCCACCTCAAGCCATAACATCCCAAGTCACAGCAATGTTTAACTCGCTGAGCCACCTTGCACAGTTACTATGTTCGGGAGATAGCTGTGTAGTGGTGAGTGCATGCATATACTAAGTATGTGCTTTAAATTTAATTTCTCCTTTTTAATCCGAATTAAATTCCAGGTATGCCCGAATATTTCCACCCTCATTGGCACGGAGATTTATACGTGGTGTTCTCTGATGGGCAGCTGCCATTTACAAGGGATGACTGAAAGCCCCCCTCTCGAGATTGGGCTATTTGCAATAAAATAGGCGAAAAATAAGTGATCAAACATACAAGATCAGGACAACGTGTGAGGCAAAATGACAGGCGGCTAAACAAAAAAAAAACAAGAAGCGCAAGCAACAATCCCGGGAGTTGTGTGCGCGCGAAAGGAGAGGCCTGTGCACGTTCACGCTCGCATGCACACAGGCTTTAGGCCACTCTGGTAGCACTTTGAAAATATGCTTACTAAAGGTCTCGCCTGAGCTAGCGCATGCGCTAGCGCTCAGGCGAGACCTAAAACACTAGTGTGCGTCTTATCTGGGTAAAGTTTTTTTATTTTTTATTTAGTGGCATTTCGCATTGCAAAAATAGCATCAAAAACAAGAAGAAAAAGGAACATGTGGCCCGCTGTTCCTATTACACATGTGCCCTCAGAAACAATCACAGTGACATTTACGCTTTTCACATTTAAAGTTGTACACATAAGGTGTTATTTATCATCATCTCCAGTTGACGTGGCTTGCTCCCTTGTAAGCAAATATTGCATGAGCGGTTCCCAAATGTTTTTGGGTCTAGAAGGGGCTGCCAGTTCCTCCGCATAACGTTTTAGGTTCTCCTTGCAGTACACAAAGTCTTTTATCCAATGTTCGGGCAGTGGAGCCACCTTGCTCTCCCAGTTCATTGCCACCCTTCTCTTTACGAACAGCAGTGCAATCTTTACAAATTTAAAAATTGCGCCCTTCAGATGTGGCGTAAGACACAAAAGACAAACCTGTGGGCTACATTGTAGGGTGGCGGTAGTCATAGTCTGTAGCCGGTGTACCACCTCCACCCGGAACTCGGACAGCTGCCCGCATTCATAGGCCAGATGCATGAAGTCCGCTTCCTGAGCCCCTACATGTATTGTTTTCCCAAAAGCCATATTTATGTAATCTGACTGGTGAATGTTATACTTGGTGGAGGTATTTGAAGTGAATGATGCACAAGTTGCCATTCAAAGTAAATGCGCCAGTGAGTTGGCAGCAATTCTCCCATTCCTTCTGCGTGATTTGGGGTTGAAGCCTATCATTTCAGCAAGCAAGGCTTCTGTCCTCAGTAGTGACCTTTTCGTCCCTGGCCACTCTATATAGTTTGGTGACTAATTTGTGCCGTGTAGGGCTAACCAAGAGCGACTGCAGTGTTTGCAATGTTGGTGGCTCTTCAGGAAAGGTGTGGTAGTGCGCTTGCATCGCCATCTTAAGTCTATGAAATGTGAACAGGAAGAGCGGCGACTTGTTGTGTATGTATTGTTGCTCCCCTTTCGTGAGAAAACTGCCATTTGGATACAAATGCTGCATTTTATCTATACCTGCAATTCTCAGGGTGTGCATTGCTCCACCTCGTGCGTTACCGATAATTTTGCATGATGCCCCACAGGGAGCTAAGGTACGTATAGTGGAAGCTTCGCTGCCAAGCGACCCATGGCCAGCCAAGCTGCGGTTGTGGTGTCTATAGTGTTAATATCCGTCTTGGGAGTCCCCCTATGGGAGTGCGACAATATGCATCTTAAAGGGATTGGGTGAGCATCTCCATCCTCCACCGCCACGTGAGGAATGAACTCATGATGACTGCACCAGTAATGTGCGTTTTGTGCTTGCGCACATAGGTAGTATAGATGCATGTCTGGTATGCTAAAGCCTCCTTTATTGTAATCGAGGATAAGTGTGTTCCGGCTCACACGGGGTCATACTAGCTTCCCCAATAACAAGCGTATATTTAAAAAATAAATTGATGGGTCAGTTTTATAGGTATGTTGCTAAACAAGTACAAGAATCGAGGCAGGACAATCATCTTAATGAGGGCTATTCGATCAGCTAGTGATAGCGGCATCCCCGTCCATCTAGCTACTTGTTGTTCCAGCGTGGTGCTTGCAGCACCATATTTTCCCTTACAACTATCTCTGGGTCATGATGAACCCATAGACCTAAGTAATTAACAGAGTCAGCAGACCACACGAGAGGAAACTCCAAAGCACGCCTGACTCGTAAGCCTCCCCATACAGGTCTAACAGGTGTGGTATTAGCTCATCCGTGAACTTCTTGTAGAATTCACTCGCGAGGCCATCCGGCCCTGGTGCTTTTTTGTTTGGTAAAGAGCGAATTGCCTCACGAATTTCAGCGGCCTCAATCTGCTGACAGAGTGTAGTATCCTGGTTTGTTATGGTTCATGATGTGCCAGTGGAATGCTGCCTGAATGATGCAAGATGGAATGTTGGGAGTGGGAACTCACAGTTGGAGAAGGGCTGAGCGCCTGGCTGGCTGCTCCTGGTGGGGCTGAATACTACTGTACTTCTAACCTTTAACCATTTTGAATAAATCTACATAAAAGTACATTCTGGATGTGGACTTGATTACTACACAGAGGTACTCCCGTTGCCCATTATACAGCCAGGCGATTGCACTATTTACCAGAAAATCTTCTAATTTGCTGGGATCTGTTCCACCTTTTGAAGTATACAGTTCAGCGTAGCAACTCCGAAACTGCGCAACTATTGCCTGCGGAGAATAGTGGTCCCTCCCGGAGTCATCTGTGATTTTTGTTAGGATGTGATTATCAGTTCTGGACTTAATCTTGGAGGCTAGGTTGTGCCCTGGTGTGCCCCCTTCACCGTATGCGCGGGCCACGTGTCTCTTAGACAGGTAGCGCACCTCCCCTGCCGCCAACTCATTGTATTCTAGGATTCGGCCTTTGATTTGAGCCAGTGTGTGTGCGCATGAGAAGACCTCATAATCCCGCTCAAGTTGCGTCGTCTCAACTTTAGAGAGCTGGCCACGAATATCTTCGAGTGTGCCTGTCATTGTGCTAATGCATGTGCCCCTGATGGTGGCCTTAAAGGCCTCCCAGAGTGTAGCGGTTTCACTCACCGACCCCTTGTTTACACTGAAGTATTGGACTATGGCCTCTCGAATCGTGGCTGTGTACA
Organism: Triturus cristatus; assembly: GCF_964204655.1. Lineage (NCBI taxonomy): Eukaryota > Metazoa > Chordata > Amphibia > Caudata > Salamandridae > Triturus > Triturus cristatus. Next base: position 656,161,462 of record NC_140590.1, on the reverse strand, counting down.
GCGGGTCTAGAAGTGCCTCAGCTCTAAATCTACATGTGAATTGGTGAGGGACGCACACCAGCATGTGTAGAGTGAGCCAGACAGGGTTGTGGTCAGATAGTGTTCTAGGTAACATGTCTATAGCAGTCCCCTATTCATTCACCCAGCAGCCGGTAATCTAGCCTCGACTAGCTGCTGTGTGCAGTTGATGTGTGTGTGCCCTCCAGCTTGTCAGTGTTGCGAAGCCTCCATGTGTCTACGAGTCCCAGCTCAGCCATCCGGCCATTGATAATATGAGCTGCCCTAGGTGATTGCCCAGCCTGCTTACTCGATTTGTCTTTGCTGTGGTCTAAGTGTGAGTTAAGGTCACCTCCCCATTTAATTTCAGCTCAGGCCAATCCCGCAGCACATTCATGATACCTGCAAAAAACCCCGGCTCGTCTGTATTGTGCCCGTAAACATTCACCAAATTTATAAGCAACCCTGCTAGCTTACCATGAACTATGGCGTACCTTCCGCCATCATCTGTGCAGGATTTGATCATTGTGAATGGGAGACCTTTCTTTAGGAGTATAATTACCCCTCTTGCGTGCGAGGAGTATGACGACGCCAAACGGTACCCAGCCCAGTGCAAGCCCACCCTGGTTTCAGTTTGTCTCGTCAGGTGCGTTTCCTGGACGAGAGTAACCCTAACGTTGTGCCTGTCCAAGTAGGCCAGTACTTGTCTGATTTTTTGGGGGGGGAGTTCAGTCCATGGATATTCCATGTCATACAAGATACTGGTATTTTATCCACCATTTTCATGCCAACTATCTAGTGAGACACGTATTACATCCATGAAGGAGGGCAAAGTATAGAACAGAAATTGAGTCCATGAAATCCAGCAGGCCACGTAACAACCCCATAATACCCTGGCACCCACCATCTCCACCATCCACTTCAGCACCCACAACTTGCCAAAGCCATCCCAGAAACAAAGAAACAAGTCTCAATTACATAACATAATCCGCAGATAGATACGGGGTGCACCCATGGGAGAACGCCAAAGCACATTCAACCTCCCAGATGAAAAGAAAGTGGCCGAACAGTTTAGAAAACCTCACTCATCTACTAGACGTCTAAATGAAGGAGGGTACATTTGTATACTCAGATTAGCAAAAGCATTTTACAATACTCACATACCAGTAGGGTAATATCCGATCTGGGGAGAAACAAGAAAATCGTTGATCAAACAGCTTACACGTGTGTCTATGTGCATATGCAGGTCTCAAGTGGCGTAGACCACCTCTGTGCATTGTTGTAGGACCCAGCGGACAGCATAGTACATACAGGCCAGTTGCATTCAATCCTCTTCCTCGTCCAGTGTGCCGGAGGTATCTCGCTGACTTCATTTGATGGATTTTGCATATTCCATAGCTGACTTGGGATTGGTGAAAACATTTGCTTTACTTTCTGTAGCAATGCGCAGCCGGACCGGGTACAACATAGCATAAGGAATGTTCTCTGCCAGTAGCCGTTTCTTCACGGGTTGATATTCCCTACGCGCTGTCTTGACCGCAGTAGTAAAGTCCGGATAAAATGCCAAGTTATTGCCCTGGTGACTAATGGTGCCTTTCTCACGGGACATTCGCAATACGGTATTGGGGTCCATGTAGTTTAATAGGCAGGCAATGATTGGTCTAGCCAGGGCACCCGGGGGGGGGGGGGGGGGGAGGAGAGCCACCAGGGATTGGTGATCTCTTTCAACGATCAGCATCGGAGATAATTGCTCCGTCCCAAAGATCTCACGTTGCATTTCCTCGACATAGGACTCCAGTCTCCCTGTGTTGGTCGATACCGGCAGGCCAATAATCCTTAGGTTGTTACGTCTAGACCTGCCTCCAGGTCTTTATTTTTAGCTTGGATGACTACAAGCACCTTCTCCATGTCCAGGGTTTTAAAGACCACGTTTTGTAGGTTATCTTCCGCATCAGAGAAGCGCTTTTCAGCTTCCCCAGTCTGGACGCATGCTTGTCTAATTTCGCAGACATGTAGTCCATTCTAATATTGAGAGCATCAATTTTGCCATCTATGGACTGCAGACTACTCTGCATGGCAAGGAGTGTGGCTTCAAGTAAAGATGGGCTCTCAGATGGGACATTCAGTTCCGAGTACGAGGTAGCTCTCTGCTGCGATTTACCAGGCTTTCGCAGCTCAAAGTTGAGGCGGGACTAGTTTCTGTCCGTTTTAACAATTTTTTCCCTTCCTGTGTGTTACAACTATAATCACCGGCCTCGTGATGTTGACCGGATAGCTCACTGTTATATTGGGCTCTCCAATCACAGCCGGAGGACACGTCTTATCAAGAGGGCCGCCAGCCAGCACCCTAGGACGTCTCTACGCACAGGGCCGGGAACACTGCTCACAGCATTCGCACCAGCCAGTGTTGGCTATCAGAAACTCAGCAGGAGGGCACGGCAGCATGGGCCCCCCTCTTGTAGGTGTCGGTGGCTGTGCAAGAGAGACACACTCCCACCTCTCAAAGTGGTCTGTGTCAACAGTGCTAATGGGTTCAAAGCAAATTGTGCCCCACCGTAGGTCCCGAACTTATGTTGATACCCGCTCCGGGGAGCAGCAAAGGATTCCCAGGCGCTGGAACCACGGTACTGGCGTCCAACACTAACTGGAACGAGTCTCAATAATGCGCCCTCTTCCAGCCGATAAATTTGCGCTGATGCAACAAAGTCCGGGGCTCACGTGCAGAGCGGGGCCGCGCCAGGAGGGGATCCTGGTCGCAACTCCACGCATGTGGAAGTGAGGAGGATAAGCTTAGGGCCAATATCGGCAACAGTTGTCACATAACACACAAGTACATAAATAAACCACACAACACTTTTTGTAAGTGGAGAAATATTGCTGCAGGTTTATTAGCATAACCAATATCCAAACATGGTGGGTTATCTTACGGGTGATCCCAGGGCAGGCCAGCCCCTATGCCGCCTGCCCGTCTGATGAGCCTAAATTACACCGTGGCGATCGCCGATTGGTGTATACCAAATATTGGGAGGGGCCACCCCTCCCATCCGTGAACCCCCAGTCCACTTGCTTACTCACGCCCCCCCCCCCCCGAAAGAGGTGGGCGGAGCGTATTTTGGCAGCCTCCGGTTGCTCAGACCCACAACCGCCCGTAGGACTAACGGGGCGCCGTAGTTCTTCCAGGGGACAACGCTAAGACATCCCTGGGTATCCTGGCTTAGCACCACGCTGTGCTGCTGCATGAAGTACCCTTGGTATCTGCAGACTCTGGATCGCCCTGTAACTCCTCCTGCAACACAAAGTAACATGTTAGAAAGCCTAACCCCCCCCCCCCCCCCCCTTTGTACCTCCGGATGCTGGGTAAGCGGAGGGGCGGGCAAGGCGAGACGAGAGGGACAAGAGGGCGAGGAAGGGGCGGGGACAGCATAAATACCCCTGCCCCCTCTGGAAGTAGCCATTTGCTGGACGTCTTCCCTGGCCGAACCCAGGGACTAGACCTCCCACCCCCAGTGCCTTCCTGTGGCACTAAGGAGGCTGCCCTTTTAGGGGGGCTGCTGCGCAACCCCCCGGGCAGCCTGCTGCGCAACCCCCCGGGCAGCCTTGCAATTCCCCTGGCTGCCCCCAGTGAGAGACCTCCGTATACAGGGGGCCGCACACCGAAGGTCTTGCACAGCCGGGCCAACGCAGCAGCGATCACTTATATTACCTGGTATACAAAAGCCAGTCTGCAATGTTCACGGCAGTATCAGAGTCTCACGGGACACCGCGACCACTGCACAGCATCAGAGATTGCTGCCACAGGAATCGCGGGGAGTGTGCATGAGCCGCCAGCTTCGCCGTGGTCACACCCGGCCCGCCTCCAGCTGATTATTCACAGGCTCGGCCGGGCACCGGGCCGATAGTCAGGTCGCAGGCCTCTTGCCGGTGCCTTCAGCACACGCAGTTCCCACACAGTTTCGCCTCCCTGGCCCAGCAGAGACAACCGCTGGTTCACAGGGCCGCCACGTTGCTGGCGAGGCTGCGGCGAGTCGCAAAGTGCAGGGTTCCTGGCGGATTGTCACATTTTCTGCCCCAGAGCAATCCACGCTAGCACAGCCACATTACCCTCCACATACGGGCGCTAGATGTCGCCGAGGGAGTAGGATTATGGGCAGATTGAAAGTTCGGATGGTGGAGCTGCAGTAGGGCGCAGCCATCTTGCCTGGTGCCCTTTAGCGCCCCCCTGTATGGGTAACGTTAAGGCCCTTTAAAAGTGAGGCTAAAAAATTGACTCCTCAAGTATGCATGAAACCTAGAAAAAAATATAAAGTACAGCATGTCTTCTGTAGGAATAGAATTGTATTTACAAGGGTGTAAAATGCCGACCCAATGCCAGCCACCCAGGACTGCACATAGGCAGTGGATCAAATTAGCCTAAGTCTGAACAAGAGAAATCACTGGCTGGAGCTATGCACCATAATCAGACAGGGCTCTGTAAACAGAGCAGATTTCAGGATAGCGGAGGAATGTACCGTAGATTTCAATAGCTGCTCTGCCTCCCTAACATAACTCAACCATTCAATCTGAATTACCCTATCCAACTTTAAACAGTACCTTACAATATCTTTTTTAACGGAAGGACCACTGGCAGGCCACACAGAGAACCGCCTAAGCAAGGGGCAGAAGGCAAGAAAGTCTGAAATATAGCCATTCCCAATTCTTCAGGAACTAGAAAGCTTGCGGTCCTCAGAGGAAGAGCGAGAAGGAACCTAAAGAAAAAAGTCTCCATTATTAGCAAAGTACGCATGTCTGCGTGGAGGCTTGGTATATCTTACGCATAGTTGTAAATGGTGTGGAGCCAAGCTTGGATGCAAAGTCTGAAACTGCAGCAGTGACTTTAAGCAATGAAAACTGTTTAATGGATAAGGTAGTAGATCAGGATCCTGACTGATCAAACTGGACCTCCAAATAAGGGAATGCGGATACCCTTGTGCTTTCCCTGACAGTCAACAAAATATTGCTGGCAGTATTTATCTAAGGGTGCACTATCATGATATAGGATTTACTTGAATTTATAGAGGGATCCAAAAAAGTCATAAATTCCTCAAAAGAAAGTAATAAAAGTTTTAAACTAAGAGATGCACTGGCTAACAAGACCTCATCATCGAAATATGACAGTGCTGCAATCGGCCTAGTGCCTACTAGTAGCATTCATTTACAGGCCCTGGGCACATGTAGTACTATATAATAGGGACCTATAAGTAAATTAAATATACCAATCAGGTGCATACCAATTCTACCATGCTAAAAAGGAGTGCACAAGCATTTTACCACTAGCTAGCAGAAGTAAAGAACACACAGTCCTATAGCCAACAAAAACAGGTTCAGCTAAAGAAGGAAAAAGGAAAAAAAAATCTGGGGTGAACCTGCAGGAAGGGCAATGTTAAATATGCGGGAATTATCAGTCGGACAATAATATTATTTCAAGCACGTTTTCCTTTATTCATCTTGTTTAATCACATATTTTAGCATTCGTCCCTTGAATTTGTCTCTGTTCTTCTCAGGTTTACGAAGGCCAGGACCGTCAGGAAGTCGAATGCCCATCAAACAAAAGAGAACGCCACAGGTAAGTGCTTTGCTTTTTACTTGTTTCTTTTATTTCAGGAAGGGATCATGAGGAATGACAGCCTATTCATGCCACCTAATCTGTCACCAAGTGTTGAATGTTCTTTTAAATCAAAAGGGAAATAAATTGGATTTTATAACTAATGAACTTCTCCCTTGTTTGGGGAATTAGCTTAACTGAAAAATCCAATGGTAAGGGAAAAGTAAAATGCCTTTATTATCTCTTCTATCCTCCCGTCTATACTCACTTTGCCACTGGATTCAAGCTAGCCTGGCTGATGAGGGCTCTTAGCCCGTAACTGGTCCCAGGATGCTTGTTTCTGGTCCAGGGAAAACCTGGTTTGGCAGTTCGGGCTGGACTGTTCCCATGAGGCACAGGGTCAAGACTGATTTACATATATATATAGCATATATTACATATAGCTATGTCTGAAGCTATGTCTGAACTGGCAAAGTGAGCTAAAGAACGATGATGGATTCAACCCAGATCTGTGACTGGGGGTGAGTGTCTGAAAAGGTTCAGTGCTCCGTCCATCATCTCCTTGTGTTTGCATAATTTAGTGGTTAGGCATTATTAATTCAAGTTTCTGCTTCGCACTATCCTCTAATTCTGGTTCACTCCCTATTCTCTGTACTTTATTATCTCTTCCAACTGCAAGCGAGCATGTACCCGGAATGTAGTAGGTGGCTTGCTCGGAAGCTGGCCTCTCTTGTTTCTCTTGCGGTCCCAGTTTTTTTTGTTTCCCAGTACCGTGGTCTCGATCATGGCATCCTCTACCTCGGTCCGGGTGTTCTGCTCCGATGCGCACTCTCCACCCTCTTCTTTTTCCTCTTCCAATTGCTCCATTCCTTTAATCACATCTTTCATTTGGCCCACGTGGTCTGCTGCATCTGAAGATTTAATGGGTCCAATCCCATTTGGTCAAGTGTTTAAAGCCTGACTTCCGTCCCACAAGGATTTATTTGTTTCATACTTTGTATTATGATCTCCTGTCCCTGGCTGACAACAGAGAAGAGAAGACTAATTATGGCTGGTGCTGGGTCATCTTGTCCCCCACCCACCTTGCTCCGGATGCATACTGTAACGACATGCAAATTTCCAACACTTCCCCCTTCAACTAATAACCCAATTTCTCACATTGTTGTTCAGCAGAGGGATCCAGGTCTGGTCTTTTGCAGTACCACTTAGTCATTTAAGTTAAAATCGAAAATCCCCTTTTAAAGTGAAATCAAAAGTCAACTGTGTTTTTAAATTATCCTTTTTGGATAATTGGTAAATTTAGAAGTTTCCTAAATCCACCACTTCCCTCAACTTTAGGTACCTGTTTATGAAAAGATGGAAGTGGAGCGGTGCAGCTTTTTTTTTTATTATTGGCATTTCAGAAGTATTCAATACAGAAATCAAAGACATAAAATCCCCCAGACTGTAGCACAACAACATCCATCATCTAGTAAGCGCATATCGTACAAGTTACCAGCAATCAACATATGTGACAAGTATAAGACGATGCAGATCTAATCCAGTGGATTTGCTTGTAAATAGTCAATTAAATACAACCAATAGTCTCGAGGCTGGGCTCCGGTGGACAGCTCCTCCAAGTATGTATGTAATCTTTCTTTACAGTATGTCAGATCCTGCAGCCATTGTCGAATCGTAGGGGACATTTTACTATCCCAGCACTGTGAAATTCTCCACTTTGCTAGCAATAAAGCAATCACACAGAACTCATGCACTTTCGTGCAGGACCATGCGAGATGTATAAAGTCATCCTCATCTGCCTTGCAGCGCTTACATGTTGCATCTGTTCGGAGGCCGTATGCACATAACCTGGCCAGCGTATAGTATGTTTGGTGTAAATATTTATAGTGTACCATCCGCAAATTGCCATTTGGTGTAAGCATTTCAGTGAGAGCACATGTCGCGACCCACTCCTCCTTCGTAAGAGGTGTCTCTAGCACTCCATTCCATTTCTCCATCGCATGTAACGTCGTAGAATCTATATCCTCCTGCAGTTTAGTGTATAATCTAGAAACCATGTGGGCATTGCTAGGTGTAGTAAGCAGCCACTGTAATGTTAACATCTGAGGTGGTTCTGCAGGATATGAAGGATATAGTGTTTTAATCGCTTGCTGTAGCCTATAATAGGTGAATCGGAACAACAGGGTTTGATTACTGATGTGTGTAAGGTCTTTTGGTGCCCTAAAAGTACCATCGTGATACAAGTCTCCCAATTTATCTATGCCCACCCGTTTTAGCTGTTCCATGCCCACTTGCTCTTGTGTGACTGATCGTTCTGGATGGTACAATAGTGGTAGTGCCGGAGCATAGAGCGGCAATTTGCCAGCTAATTTCCCCATTCTGCGCCAGGCGGCATTTGTCGTGTCTATGGTGTTTATGTCGCGTTTATACAGAGGTGGTCTACAGTGAGTGAGGATAGCCGACAGGGGTACAGGGAGTGCGTCCCCTTCCTCTATAGCAACATATGGGATCGCATGATACCAATAGTGCGCAAACTGCGCTTGGGCACATAAAAAATAAAGCAAAAAGTCTGGGACCGTAAATCCACCACGTGAGTGTGGTAGCGTAAGCGTATGCAGTTTAATACGAGCCTGCTTACCGGCCCATATCAGTCTAGTCACCATCGCAGACAAACTCTTAAAAAACACCGATGGGGGAGTGATTGGAATGTTATTAAAAAGATAAAGAAATGTAGGTAAGACTACCATTTTGACAATCGCTAATCGATCCGCTAATGATAACGGCAGTTGTATCCAGCGTCCTATTTTGTCCTGCATGGCGTCAAGTGCCCTACCATAATTTGTGGGAATCACCACCTCCGGATCTCGGTGGTACCAGACTCCCAGATATTTAACTGGGTCAGTTTGCCATTCCAGAGGGAATTCAGTTTGGTGCGGAAGCGTTGTCTCCGTTAGCGGCATGAGGATGGATTTGGACCAATTGATGTGAAGCCCTGAATGCCGACCAAAACAAATATATTCCCTTAACAGAGGGGCTAAGTTGTGCTCTGGGTCACGCACATAAAGCATCATGTTGTCCGCATAAAGAGATATATGCAAGGGGCGCTGCGGAAATTGGAGTGCTGAATAGTGATGATACTGCCGTATCTTACAGGCAAGCGGCTCAAGAGCGAGTGCAAAGAGCAAAGGGGACAGTGGGCAACCTTGCCTCGTCCCCCTTGCTATCGGAAGAGCCTCTGATAGATAATTGTTGACTTTAATACGAGCCGTAGGCTCAGCATATAATATTTGCACCCATCTTAGAAAAATCGGAGGGAATCCCATTCTTTTTAGCACAGTAAATAAATATGGCCATTCAATAGAATCGAATGCTTTGGCAGCATCCAATAGCACCGCTACAGCTTTGGTACTGGGAATTAAGTAATGCGAGAGCGCAAATAAAGTTCTGGTGTTGTGAGTTGTTGTTCTAGTAGGGATAAAGCCAGCCTGGTCCGGTAACACCAGTCTGGTAATTAGAGGTTGCAATCTGGTGGCTAGGAGTTTAGCCAATATCTTAGTATCAACATTGATGAGGGACAACGGACTACGAGATTCGCAACATTCCTGATCTTTATTTGGTTTCAAGAGTGCAACAAGCACAGCTTCTCTCAATGTGGGTGGTAATAATTGCTTATTGTGCGCATCGCTATACATCTCCACCAGATGCGGCGACAATAGGTCGACAAAGTGCTTATAAAATTCACAGGTGAACCAGTCAGGGCCAGGCGCTTTGCCATTATGCAGTGATTTTATAATTCCCACAACTTCTTCCACCGTGATGGGTGTGGACAGATGTTCTCTATGTGTATCGGATAGCCAGCCATGCTATCGCCACATCCTCAGCCGGTGCAGCCGCACCACGCACAGCATACAATTCACCATATGTTCTCACAAATTCACGCAGTATTCCCTCTGCATCTCTATGGACCTCCCCTTGCGTATCTCTGATCACTAGGACTACTGGTGGTGGACGACCTGTGCATATCTTGGATGCCAATATCCTTCCTGGCCTACCCCCTTCCCCGTACGCCCATGCTATTTGGCGTTTCGATACATATTTCAGTTCATCCTCTGCGTACGTTTGATAGTCCGACAACACCACTCTGATATCACCTAATATTTTTACATTCTGTGTGCTTTCATAATCCCGTTCTAGTGTTTTTAGTGTGCTCTCACATCTACCCAGCTGCTGGCGTATATCCTATAAAATACCAGCACTGGTACTAATGCATACCCCTCTGAGTGTCGCTTTGAAAGCTTCCCAAAGTAGACCAGGGTCCTCTGTGCTGGGTTTATTTAATCCAAAATATTCGGTTATAGCTTGACTGATAGTATCAGAGTATACCAAGTCTAGTAACGCTCCCAAGTTAAATCGCCAAGTGTAAGGGGGCGGTGTATAGTCTGGTATGATGATGGAAAGTAACACTGGATTGTGGTCTGATATTGTTCTAAGCATATGTCTCACCTCTCGCGTCCATAATAGTACGTCACTAGTGCCCAACCAATAGTCTATGCGAGACCAACTATGGTGTGCCGCTGTAACATGTGTAGCTTCCCGTTCACTCGGATTGCGGTTTCTCCAGATGTCATGGAGATGCGCTTCGCTCATAATATTATGCGACACCTCCATCGCACGCCGATGTGGCTCCCTAGTGGTTGCGGATCTATCTAAGTCATCACTCAAGGCCACATTGAAGTCCCCCCCCAGCAAATAGCCATGCCTGACAGGTCATTTAGCTTACGCCACATGGCATGATAAAATTCTGGATCATCCACGTTTGGACCATAAGTATTAATAAGAGCTATCCGTTGTCCCCGTAGTCTCCCTACAATGATTACGTACCTCCCTAGTTAGTCCTGTGTAATATTTTCTACGTGGAGTTGTGTCCCCTTTTTGATCAAGATAAGAACCCCTCTGGAATAAGATGAGTAGGAAGGACTGTACACCGCTTCAGCCCAATTACGCCCAATAGGATTTGTGGAACTAGGAGTCAGATGTGTTTCTTGAAGAAATGCTATGTCAATTCGCAATATGTCGAATTAAGCAAAAATTTGCCTGATCTTTTTCGGGTTGTTAAGTCCCCTGACATTCCAGGTAAGCATATTCAACTGGGCAGATCGTAAGCTATTAGCGGACATTGTTAAAAGATTGACATGTATTGGAAAGCTGGCGACATTACCATCATATGTGACTTAACAGAAAGCTGGCAGCAACATACAGGTTTGCCATTGATGTCGTGTAAGCTTTGCTGTATCGCTTTAAGGACCTGCTCCATTACGCTTTCCGGCTCGTGTCCCCCTTCAGGTTCCTTATCCGAAAGCGCTGTTGCACCTTTGGTTTGGCGCTTTGCTTCGAACGAAAGTTTGGATTGCTGCTTATCCGGCTTCCCCATGCTGACAGTAATGCGTCTCAAATATGGCAGTATCCACTCAGTTAGTTCACCACCTATGGGGAGATGACCTGAAACAGGCGTACACTCCGTAGCGCACTAGGCCCTCAGCCCTCCACGTAATCCACGCATGACACCTAGTATAGTCTCCCGTGAATGATTGGTGGCAGTTTCAGCTGTTATTAAATCCAAATGGTCGCACACTGCTGACCTACCAGCGTGTTACCCCAAAGAACTGTGGTCCCTGTAGTCAGCGTCGGCGGATACACCTATGCTCGTGTCGTGAGTGCAAGTGTGAATAGCGTTAGCCATCCCTGGACACGTGTTTCGAGGTAGTTGCCTCTCGTCAGCAGGGAGTAGGAAAGAGTGTAGGGTTGCTGTGTAAGCTGCTAAAATCATTTCTATCGGTCAGATAGGAGCGCAGGAGCCTCCAAGCCATACACTAAAAGTCTCACCCCGACAATCGGTCCATTAAGAGATCATGGTGGACCGTGTGGAAGGCTACAGAGAGATGCAACATTATCAATGCTGCATTGCCTGCATTATCCAGTGCCTCCTTGATTTCTTCAGTGGACTTAATGAACAAGTTACTTACCTTCTGTAACGATATATCTGTAAGAGACATAGATTTGTCAGGGATTCCTCACCTTAGAATTAGAATTACCCCCAGGCGTCGGACTGGATCCAGAGAATTTTTTCCTCAGCAGCACCTCTGTCTGTCGATAGGTGGCATCGGTCGAATCCGCGTTCGTCATTGGTGTCGTGGTCGCCAAAATGACTCCGCTGTATCTACTTAGACGCCGCCCTAGTGCACTGACGTCAGTTTTTATCACGACATTCCATGCCGAACGCTCAGAGTCATGCAAGACACTGACCACTAGTGCACAACACTAGGGCCCTGAAAAGGGAGTCCCTTACCCTAGTTGTCAGTTCGCTGAATGGGGAGGATGGGTGGGGCCAAAGGTAAGTAACTTGTTCATCTGAAAGAGACAATTAGTTATGGATTCCTCACCTTAGAATATATACCCCAGCAATACCAACCCCAGTGGTGGGTCTGCAAACCAAGTTCACACCAGAAAGTCCTGGAGCACTGAACAGCCGAAGAAACCGTCTCTCCAGACTTGGCTGTCCAGGCAATAGTGTAAACGTGTGCAGTGAAGCCCACGTTGCTGCCTGGCAGATGTCAAGAAGGGGGACTTCACATCCCAAAGCAGTAGTGGCTACAGTCGCCCTGGTGGAATGGGCATGCAGCCCCACTGGAGGTTCCTTTTTTGCTAAGGAATAGCAGATTTTGATGCATAGAACGACCCATTAGGAGATGGTTCGTTTTTGAACGGCCCAACTTTTCTTGGCGCCCACATAACCAACAAAGAGCTGGTCATCCACCCGGTATTGTTTTGTGCGATCCAGATAGAACGAAAGCACACGTTTTGGATCCAGACGGTGGAGCCTTTCTTCCTCTTTAGAAGGATGCGGAGGCAGAAAGAAGGTGGGCAAAGTGATGGTCTGTCCTATATGGAAAGAAGTAACCACTTTGGGAAGGAAAGAAGGCCTAGTGCGGAGGACAACCTTGTCCGGAAGAACAGACAGGAAAGGAGGCTTAGAAGAAAGGGCTTGTAGCTCACTCACCCTGCGAGCAGAGGTGATGGCAACCAGAAAGGCAGAGTCAGGCGCCCGAGAGGACAGTTATGTAGCGGATCGAAAGGAGCACACATAAGATAAGTAAGAACCAGGTTCAAGTCCCACTGGGGCATCACGAAAGGAGTTGGAGGAAACAAGTGAGTAATGCCCTTAAGAAAACGATTAACAATAGGGGACTTGAAAAGAGAAGGCTGGTCAGGCAGCAGAAGAACGGCTGAAATGGTCGAAAGATAGCCTTTGAGAGTGCCCAGAGCAGAGCCCTGCTGGACCAAAGAAAGAATGAAGAGGAGAACTTCAGAAAGAGGGGCAGAAAGGGGATCCACAGCCTTTTATATTTTGACCGGTGGTTACAGGCCGGAGTCCATAATATAGCAGACCTGCTGGATGGAGATCAGCTAGCCACATTTGATGTACTTAAAAAAAGATTTAATCTTACTAATAGCGATTTTTTTAAGTTTCTACAAGTAAGGGATTTCATTACTAAGAAAATTGGAGGTACCATGGGGCTTACTGCTATCCCGCTGCTAGATATTATCACCGCCCGTGACCCTCCTACAATCTCGAGGCTCTATGAGATACTTATGGATGGGGTACCTGACGATATCGAAAAGCAATCCAACAAATGGCAGGAAAGACTTGAGGTTACCGACTCCTGCCTGGAAAATGCTATTGTATTAGCTAATACCGTATTGGCTACAGCTAATCTACGTGCACAGTGCTTTAAAACATTTTTTGATCTCTATATCTCTCCTGCTAAAATCATTAAGTGGGGTGGGTCGGAGGGTATTCATTGCTTTAGATGTCAAACTTTGGGCGCAGATTTGGTGCATATTTTTTCCACATGCCCGGAGCTCGATAAACTTAGATTGGAGATTGCCTCTTTTCTGCAATATGTTCTTAATAGGAGGATACTGTTATCTCCCCAACTTATGTTATTGGGGGTATCAGTACCAGAGGACAACTGTAAGGAGTTTTTGTTTATCTTAATGTCTATACTTAGACTATGTATTGCCTCTTCGTGGCTTGATCCACAACCTCCAACATTTGGGCAATGGAAAATGCGTTTGTTACATGTATTTCATTTGGAGAATGCCCTTTATGCCCAAAAGGGGAAAAGAGGGAGGATTAAGGGCTCAATGATTTGGAAACCACTTAGTGATTGGGCTAATGATTTAAATAGTAATAGTTAAATCCCCTGCTTTTTTTTTTTTTTTTTCTTTTCCCTCTTTAAGAACTTTGGATAAACCTGCTTTAAATGTATTTGAAATGGTCTATATTGTTCACCCCCATTGAATGTGCGTACTTGCATCTTAAGTAAGGCTGTAACTGTGTTTTTCCTTCAATAAAGGTGTTGGGAAAAAAAAAAAAAAAAAAGGAATAGCAGATTTTGATGCATAGAACGACCCATTGGGAGATGGTTCGTTTTTGAACGGCCCAACTTTTCTTGGCGCCCACATAACCAACAAAGAGCTGGTCATCCACCCGGTATTGTTTTGTGCGATCCAGATAGAACGAAAGCACACGTTTTGGATCCAGACGGGGGAGCCTTTCTTCCTCTTTAGAAGGATGCGGAGGCAGAAAGAAGGTGGGCAAAGTGATGGTCTGTCCTATATGGAAAGAAGTAACCACTTTGGGAAGGAAAGAAGGCCTAGTGCGGAGGACAACCTTGTCCGGAAGAACAGACAGGAAAGGAGGCTTAGAAGAAAGGGCTTGTAGCTCACTCACCCTGCGAGCAGAGGTGATGGCAACCAGAAAGGCAGAGTCAGGCGCCCGAGAGGACAGTTATGTAGCGGATCGAAAGGAGCACACATAAGATAAGTAAGAACCAGGTTCAAGTCCCACTGGGGCATCACGAAAGGAGTTGGAGGAAACAAGTGAGTAATGCCCTCAAGAAAACGATTAACAATAGGGGACTTGAAAAGAGAAGGCTGGTCAGGCAGCAGAAGAACGGCTGAAATGGTCGAAAGATAGCCTTTGAGAGTGCCCAGAGCAGAGCCCTGCTGGAACAAAGAAAGAATGAAGAGGAGAACTTCAGAAAGAGGGGCAGAAAGGGGATCCACAGCCTTTGCTGTGCACCATGCCACAAACTTGTTCCATCGACAGGCGTATACAGTTTTAGTTGAGGGACACCTGGCTGCCAAGATAACATTACAGACTTCGGTTAGGAAGGTCGAAAGCTGTCAACTGTCGCCGCTCAATCTCGACGCAAGGCGGTGGAGGCGGGACAGGTTCGGGTGGAGGACCGTCCCCTGCTGCTGCAACAGAAGATCCTCCCAAAGAGGCAGTCTGATCTGAGGATCGATGGCCATGTGTAATAGCTCGGGATACCAGACTTCGTGCCCAATACTGGGCCACAAGAATGACTGGGGCCATGTCATGCTTGATCTTTTTCAGCACTCTGGGCAAACGTGGTATAGGCGGAAAGGCGTATTGAAGACCGCAATTCCACTCGCGACGAAAAGCTTCGCCTAGCGAGTGCCACCTTGGAAATTCAAGCGCGCAGAACTGCTGACATTGCGCGTTCTCTTTGGTGGCGAATAGATCTAACCAAGGCTCTCCCCACTGCTGAATGAGACCTTACACCACCTCCGAATGAAGACGCCATTCTTGATCCATCATGCACCTGCGGCTGAGTTTGTCTGCCCTGGCATTCAGTGAACCTGCCAGGTGTTGAACCACCAGGGATATGCCCTGATGTTCCAGTCATGTGCAAAGGCAGAGAGCCTCTTGACATTGTCCGTGAACACCTGCACCACTCTTCCCCAGACAGAGGGGAGGAATGCCTTTAGTGCAAGACAAATCGCCCGAAGCTCCAGGAGGTTGATATGGAGCCCAGACTCCGCCGGAGACCAGAGGCCTCTGATCTCCGCCTCTCCCATGTGGCCACCCAACCCCAGCAGTAATGCATCTGTCACCACTGAGAACACTGGCTAGGAAAGGGAGAGGGATATGCCGTTGACCCAATCCTGGTTCGTTAGTCACCACTGCAATTGGTGTGCAGTGCCGTCCGAGATCTGGACACAATCGGAAAGATTCCCCTGATGCTGTGCCCACTGGACTGGAACTTCAGGACCCCACTGCAGAGACCGCATATGCCATTTGGCATAGTCCACCAGCAGGAGGCCATGAGTCCCAGTAGCTTGAGAGTCATTCTGACAAAACCAGTGACAAAGGCTGAAAGATCGGAATCATCGCCCAACTATCCCGGACTTGCTGCTCGGGAGGATAAGCCCAAAACTGCGCTGTGTCCAGAACTGCTCCAATGAAAAGGAGCTTCTGAGAGGGAATCAGGTGTGACTTCGACACATTGATGGTGAACCCCAATGAATGCAGGATGTCGGCTGTAGTCTGGAGGTGGGAAACAACAGCCTGGGGCGAGCCCGCCTTCAACAGCCAGTCGTCGAGATAGGGTAAGACTGGAACCCCTTATCAGCACAGATGAGCTGCAACCACCACCATCAATTTTGTGAACACCCGAGGGGCGCTGGTAAGGCAGAAGGAGAGCACGGTAAACAAAGTGCTCATGGCCTACCGTGAACCGTAGGTAACGCCGATGGGCTGGCAGGACGGGGATGTGAAAATAAGCGTTCTGCAAGTCCAACGCTACCATTCAGTCTCCAGGGTCTAAAGTAGACAGGACCTGAGCATGGGACAGCATTTTGAACTTCTCCTGCCGAAGGAAGCGATTGACGTTCTGGAGATCCAAGATAGGACGCAGGTCCTTGTCCTTCTTGGGTACCAGAAAGTAGAGGGAATAACAACTACGACCTACTTCTGGGGCAGGAACGCGCTCGATGACTCCCTTGGCCAAGAGAGCCGTAACTTCCTGTTGGAGAAGGGCCAAGTGATCCTCGAAGGGGAGGGAGTAGCCCCTTCGGACTATCTGCAAAACCCACCTCTCCGACGTGATGTTGAGCCAGTGGGGGAAGTGATGGCGAATCCTACGCAACACCATTGCGTAAGATGCACCCTCCTCCGTAGCCATGGTAGGGGGAGAAAGCATACCAAGGTCTGGGGAGGTGTCCAGACCACTGGCATCACTCAACTCCTCTCTCCAGTCAGGTTCCTCTAACTGGTCTGCAAGAGGGTCCACTGACCCCTCCCAGTCCTCTTCACCCTCTCCTGGAAACCAGGAAGGAAACATCAGGGGAGAACAGGGGTACAAAAGTACCGGCCAGCGCAGGTCCCGACGCCGGACAACGTCGGTCCGGCTCTGTGTTCTCATCGGTGGGGAGGCCGGGCCGACGCCGGCTGGGGACACAACCGGCGTCAGGGGTGTCGTCTCTGGATTCGGCGCCGGAGGAGGTGTCACGAGGTCGACAGGTGATGATCTGGATACAGGCCTGGATTTTTGGGGGCTCTGCGGCGCCAAAGCTGAAGCCGCTGGCAGCGAAGGCCTAGCGCCCCCAACCGAGTCCATGGGGCATGAGGACGCACCGGCAGAGTCGGGCTGCTTGAAGATGGAATGTAAGGCTTTGTAAAAGTTGCGGAGCTGGGCAGCGGTCACTCCGGCTCCCAGAAAGGGAGGGAAGGCCGGAGCTGACCCCACAGGCTCCGCAGGCAGAGCCGGACGACTACCTTCCGCTTCCCCCGTCGGCCGACGGACTGGCAGAACACGAAGAGCGACAATGCTTCTTTGCCTTCTTCTTGTGCTTTGACTTACCCGAAGACGAAGACTTCGATGACGAGTGGTGGTAGTGGCTCCGCCACCGGTCCCGCGACCTACCTCTCCACCGGGACCTCGAATGGCGTGGAGCAGACTGCCGGGCCTCGAGAAGCTTTTGGGACCGATCCCGCAAAGACTTTGGGTTCATGGCCCGGCAGTCAGAGCATGACTTCGGGTCGTGGTTGGGCTCCAGGCACCAACGGCACATGAGGTGCGGATCCGTGACCGACATCAATTTGCAACAGGAGTAGCAAGCCTTGACGCCGGTCTGACGTGACATCCCTCCGTGCACCAGGAGTCGATCGACTCTAAAAGGTGTTGACAAAAGTCGTGAAAACGGAGTCAGAAACTGACTCGAGGTACCGCTCTCTCCGGATCAGCGCAGGCTGGCACGGAAAAACAAAGAACTGACGTCAGCGCGCGAGGGCGGCGCCTAAGTAGATACCACAACGTCATTCCGGCAATCACGACACCAACAACGAACGCGGAGTCGACCAACGCTACCTATCGACGTGCAGAGGTACTGCTCAGGAAAAAATTCTCCAGATCCAGTCTGACGCCTGGGGGTAATTCTAAGGTGAGGAATCCTTAACTAATTGTCTCTTTCAGGTAAGTGCTGATTCTGTGTTGTGGTTATACAGCAGGGATCTCTACCTTTTCTATAATATGAGCAAGAAAAATCATCCTGAGCTACTAACACAAATTATTACTGTTACAATAATGGTCACCTCAGACAAGATTCCATTAGTAGCCATTGCATGCAGTATAACTAGCAGTGACCACCTTGATGCATCAAGCAATGTCTCCAGCAATAAATTATGTTAAATGCCATAGCAGTCACATACACATTCCTTCTGGCACTTGGGAAAGAACATCAGTAATAAGACTCCTCATCACAACATGAATTGCCATTTAACTATCAGCATTAAAGATATTACTTTTCCAACTTTCCAATTCTGATAATAGACACAACTACTTTTATATACATCCTTTTTAATTTCAGAAACATACCTAATCCAATCAAACAAAATATTTTCATTTACTAGGTCGCACATAGGGAAGCTACTCACAGGTAGCTGAAGAGCTATCAGTAGTTTCTGAGCTACTCTTTGCAACAGTAATGCATAAGAGGTACAATTTTAGGCAGACGGAAAAGCACAAAGAATTATTTTGACTGGAGAAAAAAGTATCCCCCATGCTTTTGGTCCATAGGAACGAAAATCCTGCCAGTAGGGCAAATCTATGATAATTATGAGCATGGGAGAAACTGTACTCACATGCCGTTACAGCATTTTTGGAACGCTTCATCCCCATAGGTGCCATTTCTAAGCAGTGTAAATAATAGTTGTTGAGGTTACATTAATGGTACTCAACTGAGCTTCAAAAAAGGATGGAAGCATTGCAATGAGTCAAACTTGTGAGCTGCCAATCGCTGCATGTTTCAGTAGTGAGATTCACCTCAGAGGCTTCCTGCTGCTGTACTTGCACAATTGTTTTCCAAATTAGATATCAAGGTACGTATTGAAGGGTGTTCCTCAGAGCTGGATTTGAGGTAACAAGCAACAGCCAATCTCTGTGTGGCTTAAGTTTGTTGCAATGGAGATTTCATGTTAATGTGCCTTTAGCCACAAAAACACATTTGCTAGCCATCCAGAGCTACTTTCTTGCAAGCACAAAGACTCAGCTGCACTTCATAAATCTTTATCAAATCTGCCGTTACAAATTTCATTGACAAAACTATTAGGCCTGGGCGAAAATTTTGTTCCGTTCGCGGAAATTGCGATAATTTGACATTTTCGCTTTCCGCGGAGAGCGCGAAAATGTCAAAAATTCCGGTTTCCGCAGCTTGGCGATAATTTGTTTCTTGCTCGCGCTGTAAAATAATACATTCTCGCGTGCGCGCGCGATCGCCTTACCTGAATCCCTGCGTTCGCCGACAAGTTTTCTTGATCCGGTCGCGTTCTCCATGAGATGTTGTATTGTTTTTAGCCATTTGCGCTGTCTCGCGACAGTTCGCGCCCGCAGTGACGTCATGCGTTGCGCGATCACGTCTTTCTTCTCGCGATCATGCACCGCGAGACAACTCAAAACAAGATGGCCGCGCCTGCAAGCAACCACATGGGTAAGTTGGCGACCCGTAACCACGCAGACAATCTCGCGAACATGCCGGAAAAAAACTTCCGCATCTTCGCGATATTTCCGCTTGTTTGCGATAATTTTAAACATTTTCGCGATAATTTGCGAAAGTTCATTTCACAAATTCCGCCCACCCCTAAAAACTATGTAAACGAACTACGAACACATCAAGGAACTTGCCAGGTTTTGCTTTTTCTAGTAAGCTACCAAAGAATGGGTGACGGCAAAACGTCAAATAATTTATTTGTTCATTCACTTTGAACGTAGTATACATAATGTTCAGTACGGACTTAGCTTTTTCTCACTTCATAGAACTGTAATGCATTGATTGATGAATGAGGAATTCAAAAGGGTTGTATGTCAAGGGCTTTCGTAGCACAGAAGAAGAAAAATAAACTTTAAATACACCTATTCTAGAAGATAGAAGATAGATTTTATATAGATGTACTAGAGAGCTTCCTATTTCTACAAAGGTAACAGAAGCTAATCTAATTTGGTGTCTGATAACCAAGAATTACTTAAGTTCTACCTCATTAGATGGCTTTTTTGATCCATGCATGAGGGATGAAAAATTTCCTAGCTTTCATAATGGAAAGTTTCAGTTATTTTAAGGACACGGAGGCGAGCATTAGGCTTTTCTTTCCTCGTTTATTTCAACAGCACCCATCATAAAATAAACAAAAAACAACATTGAAGACTACACATCCCATGAGTCTTCAGAAAAGAAACATTTTCTAGAACACAGAGTCTCTAGCCATTCGGGCTTCTCCTGGCTCCATTACTGACAGGTCCTGCAGCACTTCCTCTCTCTTCCTGCGACACAGCTGACTGTGAAAGATCTTTACTCCTGTTTCGACGTCACCGAACCTATGGCTAAGGAAAGATCTCATAACTTTCTGCATGCAGGAAAACTATCTCATACATCTTAAAACAGAGCCTTAAAATCAGGAAAACGCTTTACTTACATCATTACCAAGGTCTCAAAACCCGGGTGGGTTTAGAATTATTCTAAGGGTGGGCTAATCCTCGCCTCCATGGCCTTAATAGAACTGAAACTTTCCATTCCGAAAGCTAGGAAATTTTTCATTCTATGTCAGGACACGGAGGCGAGGATTAGGCTAGTTTAAAGCTTATCAACTACTAGGGCCGCAATGGAGGAGACCGGTTTAAAGTAAAACCACTTAAAGGTGGAATCTGATAACCAGTCAGCCGCATTCAGGATGTCCTCCAAGCGGGCCTCTAGCGCGAAAGCTTTCAAGGCCATCGCGCCTCTGGCAGAGTGCGTGCCGAATACCTTAGTGTTGATGCCGGCCTCGAGCATCACCCAGCAAACCCATCTTGCAATGGTTGGGGAAGAGACTGCTCTAAAGGGTTTACTTAGAGCAATGAGCAGTTGACGTTCTCCATGCGGACGTAACCCTTACATCATGCTAGCGTAAGCCTTGATACATCTTACCACACAGAGCTTGAGAACTTCTGGAAAGGCTGGGTAGGAAATGACCCGTGAGTGACACTTGGTTCTCCGTGATACATGGACCCCATCCGGAGTAAAGAACCTCCTCGAAATATCCAGGGCTCTGACATCCGAGACTCCAGGCACAACAACATTGACAGCTTGGCCGACAACTGTTTACGCGAAAGGTAACTAGGCCAAGTGGTAAACAGGTTCAAGACCTTATTAAAGTCCCAGAGGACCGAGTATCTCAGTTCCGGGGGAAGGGAAAGGCAGATGCCCCGCAGTGGTTTTGTCACCAATGGGTGTTCCCCCACCGGACGGCCAGCTACAGAGACATGACCAGCTGAGATGGCAGAATGAAATGTATTAACCGTCGTGTAGGCTAAGCCCTCAGAAGCCAGTAGGGCCAGAAAACTCAGGATGTGGACAACGTCTGCCCCCACACTCCATCGCAAGCACCAACCCATCCATCCATCCATCGAGACCAGGCCGACCTATACCGTTTAATGGTGCCGTCCGACCAGGCTTTTGAGAGGAGATCTGCAGCTTCTCTCGAAATTCCCGGGACCGTCCATCTATCCTGGTAATCCGCCATGCCATGAGCGAGAGGGAGTCGTTCATGATAAGAGGGTGAGGACTGCCTAAAGGGCTCGGTCTAGAGATGAGGGAGTGGGTGTTGACGGATTGGAGAATCCCAAGAAAGTTCCATCAGAACTGCAAACCAAGCTTGGGCTCTCCAAATCGGGGTGATCACTACCAGCTCCGCCTTCTGGCGCTGGACCTGCGTCGTAAGCCACATGATCATGGCAAAGGGGGGGAAGGTGTAGCCCCGGTCCGATCCCCACTCCTGAAGGAACGCATCCGTGGCAGTCTGGGGAAGCTGATGGTCCAGACGCGATGCAAAAAGATCGATTGAGAACAGTCCCCACAGATCCTGTAGGGCCTGAAACATCGGAGGAAAAAGTTTCCATAGGCTCGAGTCCCGGAGATGGCGAGACTGCCAGTCCGCTACCTGGTTGGACACTCCCGGAACATGCTTCGCTGTCACTGAAACCTGGTGCGACAGGCAATATTCCAAGAAATCCTTAGCTAAGTCCACCAGGGCTTTGGAGCAAGTGCCACCCATGTGATTTATGTAACAAACTGCCGCCACATTGTCCATTTTCAGGAGGATCCAGGATTGAGCCCTCTTGGTCCAGCAACGAACTGCGAAGGACCCTGCCATCAACTCAAGGCAGTTGATGTCCAACGCTCGCTCCTCGGCGGACTACCCACCACCATTGGTGAACTCTCCACATCGTGCCCTCCAACATGACCCGCTGGTGTCTGACTCGATCACCAGGTCCAGAAGGGCTCCCAAGATGGCACGACCGTTCCACGCCTCCATGTGAGAGAGCCACCAATTTAGCTCCTCTTTTGCCTCCTCGGAAAGAGGGACCTGTTGGGCGAATGTCAAGACCCTGCATAAATGAGACGCTTTGAGTCTCTTTAGGGCCCGAAAATGCAGAGGACCCGGACAAATGGCCTATATGGAGGCCGAGAACAACCCCACCACCCTGGCAATGGGTTCTCAGGAGGATGTGCCGGATCTCATGGCAGATCTTCACCATTTTTCTGGATGGGAGGCTCAAGGTCGCCTCCACAGAATTTATCACAAACCCCAGGAACATGATCAATTGCATGGGGAGAAGGCAAGACTTCGCCTGATTGATAACGAATCCCAAAGATTGGAGGAGGTCTATTGCCGATCGTAACTGCTGGGATAGAACCTGAGGACACTCGGCCATGAAAAGCATATCGTCCAGATATATGATCATCCATATCCCTTGCGATCTCAACCTCTCCACCACCGGGTGCAGGATCTTGGTGAAGCACCACAGCGCGGATGAGGCCAAAAGGAAGAGAAGTGAACTCGAAAGTTTGGCCTTGCCACTGGAACTGGAGGAAATGACGGTGAGGTGGAAAACTAGGTACCGTCAGGTAAGCATCTTTGAGGTCTAAGCGGACCATCCAATCGTTGGGGCGTAGAAGGTCGTGGGGTAGGTGGATGCCCTCCATCTTGAAATGGCGGTACACCAACCACTTGTTGAACTCCCTGAGATTTATAACAGGCCACTGACCTCCATCCTATTTCTGAACCAGGAACAGATTGCTCAGGAAACCCCTGGGGTGGGGGGGAAGAACAGCAGATCGCTCATTTGTCAAGGAGGTCCTGGATTTCCTGCTGAACCAAGGCAGCCTCCTTGCCGGAGAACCCAATCAGGACCGGGGGAGAGGCTTGAACCGGGGTGCCGTAGAATTCCACAAGTAAACCCTGCACCGACTGCAACACCCAGGCGTCTGACGTAAGGGAACACCAATTGTCAAGAAACAGTGCTAGCCGGCAACCCAAAGCTCAACAAGAGAATACCAGAACTTACTGTGAGCTGGGGGAGCTCCGCCACCGCGGGCTTTGTTGCGCTGGATTCTACGCCGGGAGTGGCCCCTGGTGGGGTACAAACCTTGGAAGCGATAGGAGTCCTGCCACTGTCCTCTCTGCAACTGCTATCCTCTGCTTGGGGCTGTCTGCGATGAATGGCCAGCCGAGCGCCCCCTACCACGGCCCGGCCTCGGCGAAAACCAGAGCGTTGAAAATATGCTTGACCGTGGACTGGGCCATGTCCAGCGAGTTGAAGGTGGAGACAAACTTGCTGAGCTCCTTCACAAAAGGGTCTCTGAAGAGACCCCCTTGGGCCACCTGACCCGCTTCGGAAGTGGCTAATTCGCCCAGCTTTAAGTCCAGCTTGATAAGAAGCGATCTGCGCCTCACGATGGTGCAGTTCGCGGTACCAACAAAAATAATGGCCCGCTGAACCCAACTGGACAAGACCTCAGGGGGAATGAGGGCTTCCGATGACTTAGCGTCCTAAGCCATGTCAAATATTTTTGTCTAAAGGACCCGTGACATCCAGGAGCTTGTCCTGGCATGCCTGCCAGGACCTGTAGATGCCCTTTTTGGGGTCCTTGATATACTTGTTAAGAAACGTCGCCATCCTGGCATCTATCTCGGGCGTAAGTGCTACCTTACCTTTGAGGGAAGGTCCAGGACACTCTAGCCTGAGGCGGGAGTGGACCTCCTGGTCTAGCGGTTTTCCGCAGCCGAATCGCCACGTATTTGGCCACTTTTCCACAAGGGGCCCATTCTGATGATCTGGGATGGAGGAGATCCTCCGGGTCCAAGAGATCAGATTTAGGATCTGCGACTGCCTCAGAGGCCTGCTGGGGAACCTGCACCAGTGAAGGGGAAGGGCACCAAGACCGGCTATGGTCGGACTCTCCATCCGAACCTACCTGAGAATCATCTGAGGGCTGTGGCGATTCCATTGCTACCCGCACCCCTGGGGGAGGGACCTCCTGTGGGGCCAAGGCCAATGGTGTGGGCGGCGACTTGGTGTCCAAGAATGAATGCTTTAATCTGGCAAACGCATCCAACTCCAACCCTTCTGGATGTGGGCGCTTGCGCGGGGTCTCAGAGGGGAATGCGGTGGCCTGCTCTGGGGGTCGAGGGTCTGAGGGCCGTGAAAGCTCTTCCCTCGCGGGGAGTGGTTATAGGCACTTCTGTGCCAGATCTAATAATCTCCTCTCCAAATCGCCCTGAGTATGGATGCGTCCACTGCATCACAAAAATCATCCGTGATGGGGAAATACTGAGCCTCCTCTTAATAGTCGCCAAATTCCTCCATGACCACGCGGTTCTGAAGAAACGGAGGACAAGAGGTGAGTATCAGATAAGTAGGGTGGTCACCCACCAGGTCAGAGGGCTAATTCGAATGGGTAGGAGCACCCGGGCTAAGGGACCCTGAGTAGGGAATGTGTATGGCTGAAAAGGAGGGGCGGTTATTAATTCTCACAGGTGTCTACAACAGCGCTAAACCAAATAACATGACAAGTACTCGTTTGACACAAAGTAAATGCGGTGCTACAGGTGGGGAAAATTAGCCCCTTAAACCCCCAAACAAGGACCAGGTGGTCCGAAAAGATAAATATCAACAAATCCTAAGCACACGCAATAGAGTATAAGTAGTAATAAAATACTGTTCTTGAAGTTTAACAAATGAAGAAGACGTAGACCTTAGCCGGTGTGGTTAATTTTTAATGCAGTATTCCTGCGCAAAACCTCTCAACCGGTGATAATTCCGACCAGGTTGGTCACGCAACAAACGTTGTTTCTGAGTAATGTTATGTTATGTTATGTTACTGTTTGTTTTGTAGAGCGCTCAGCTGCTCCAAAGAGCGTCCCGGCGCTAAAGATCATCACACCAAATACCAGCAGCAAACAAACAGCCATAGCAGAAAACATAACCAGAATTAACCATAACAGCATTACAAAGCAAACAGATAGGTTTTAAGTCCTTTCCTAAAAACCGAGAGATTGGTGCACACCCGCAACGTCAAGGGCAATGTGTTCCAGAGGCGGGGTGCAAGGTAACTAAAGGAGCGACCTCCACAGCGAGCACGCTTCACTGTTGGAACAATAGCCTTGGCCTGGGCAGCAGATCTCAGAGGTCTAGATGGAAGATAGAAATTGACCCTTCTCTGCAGATATTCAGCGCCGAAATTATGAAGCGCCCTAAAAGCTGTAGTTAGGGTCTTGAAGAAGATACGCTTACGAATCGGCAACCAATGCAGAGAGACAAGGAGATTGCTGGCCCTAGATCTTCTAGTTAAACCGAAGATTGCCCTGGCTGCAGAATTTTGAACTATCTGCAGACGAGTCAGCAGATACTCAGGAAGACCTAAGTAAAGGATGTTGGCGTAGTCTAGGCGCGAGCCAATTAATGCTTGCACCGTAATTTTCTTATGCTCCAAAGATAAATAGGGCAGAAACTTGCGCAACATCCTTAAGATGGCAAAGCACTTCCCAGTCAAGCCGGCAACCTGGGTTTTAAAGGAAAGAGTGTTATCGACCATCATACCCAGGTTCTTCGCTGTAACCGAATCGCTGGCAGGGGGAGACATGGCCGAAGGCCACCATAGCTTCCAACGTGGGTCTGCAGGACAGCCAAAGAACAATATCTCGGATTTGTCGGAGTTGCATTTGAGGCCATTTTTCCCAAACCAGTCAAACACAAACTCCAAACACTTCCGAATGGCTGCTCCATCGAAGTCACAGCCCCTGTCACAAGTGAACAGGAGCTGTGTCCAAATAGTTCCAGGTCTCAGATCCAGAGAGTGTCTGGACCGGTTGACAGAGATCCCGAGGAATACACAGGACACTTGGCGTACTTGCCACGGTTCTGAATTTGGTCAAACCAGACGGCTTATTCTGCCATCCATTCTCACTTTGTTGGTATTAATATTGGCAGCGCCGCACCTGGCACTTATCATTGTTTTGGAGACTCTGACCAGACACTCTCTGGAACTGAGACCTGGAACTATTTGGATTACTCAGAAACGTTTGTTGCATGACCAACAGGGTCGGAATTATTGTGGGTGTGTGGCTTTGGTCCAGCTGCTTGGTACTAATTTGGACATGAACTGCTGCTTACTGGTAACATTCAGACTCTTAGATCAGGGCATAAGGTTTCCTATCTGCAGAGCAGACCGCATGCTAGGGCAGTCACAATAAATATAGAAGAGGGAGCATTACATTTGTGGAATTTGAACCAGTAGACTTTGAATGAGGTATACTGAGTGCAGGGCAAGAGTCGAGGGTGGGCATGATTAGATCAGAAGACTTTACAATTTTTAGAAAGAGGACTCTACCCCTTTCAACTCGACGCAGGAGGAAAGCTATGACCTTTCTTGTGAAGAGAGTCGTGACATCACCTTGTGCACCACTGTACCTCTTTCCATATACAGTCACTGTATGCTGGGCATACTTTAGGAATGCGACCTCCAAGGGTGTGCTTAACCCTTTGGCAGCATTCACTTTGAGCTGGAACCAGGAAGAGGTGCACCTGAACCTCTTTCAATGCAGAGGGAACTGACGGTTCATAGCAGTATTGAGTGAGGGCTTAAACCAGTGACTATATCGCCAATGACTTGAGAGGGGTAATTTCTATGCTTTGGTTGCGGTAAAAAACCATTATCAGGAAACAAAAACATTAGTAACAAACCATTATCAATTTACAAAAAATACACCTAGGTTATTTTACTTACTTTGTGAAAAAGAAGCTTTAAAATGTGAGTTCCAAGCATTAGTTTACTTAAGAATGTTGTCATTGAGACACCTCTTAGAGAAAGCACCCCTTTTAAATATGAAAAACATGCAGGTGGTGAATGAAATATAAATCGTTTATTTTGCTTTTTTGAATAATTTCTATTTATCTAATTTGTGTAATTTTCGTATGTCACAAGGCCATGTCAGGGTTATAAGAAAAATAAATAACAGCCTAAGCTATCTGTATTGTGCTGTAATTGGATGTATTTAATGCTACTACCAATGACAATAGTTTAAAGCGCTTTACTGCAAGTAGCGTGTGACACTATAACCCAAGCTTAGGGATTAGATCAGTGGTTATTGATAATTGTTCTAAACCTTGTGCTCCCAAAAAGATCATTCCTAGCATTTACTACCGTTTCTATGTGGCATATTAGAGTAATAGAAGTTACGTATGACCATGAGATACTATGTAAGTTGAAGCAAATGGTTGGGGAGGGGGTAGGGGGGTGAAAAGATAGGCTAGTGAATATGATTTTAAATAAGGGGACGTTGTGTTTTCTGAAATGAAGTGCAGGCAATTTCTATAAATACAATACAGGAGATTAACCGCTTCGGTGCTCATGACGAGCCCAGCTCGTCATGAGGCACAGTGGAGCTGTGCTCATGACCAGGGGCGGCTGGTGACATTTTAAAGTGGTAGGGCGTAAAAGTTCTGGATGAGTGCCTGGTGGCGTGCAAGTGGAGCGAGTGAGCTCAACCCCCACAAGGGTGGTTCGGAGGGGTTCTCCCTCTGAATTTTTTTTTAAGAGTGTGCAAATGGGGCATTTTCAAACAAATTAGAGGAAACACGGAGGCTCAACGCCCGAATGCAGGAGCCGTTGCTGCATCTTTCTAGCTATTTGGCATTTAAATAAGGAAACCCAATGTCCGCTCTCTGAGATTTCAAGATCAATTCATCTTTCGTACCAAACATTTAAGGATAGTAATGTATACCACAACCTGAAATGTGATTATGCACCAAATAATTGGTATTATTATGTAAACAAATAGTATTCAGACTATCTACCACGAAATGATGAAGGATTGTAGGTATTTAACCAACAGTGCCAGTTCACTAAATTTACAACAAAATGGCTTTTTAACTACAGACACAACTCTCTGAGGCATGATGGATAGCAATAGCTGCACCAGGGGTCTTGAGGAGTCTGGAGATCAGGGATTTCTTTTTAATTGTTTTATTTTCAATTTTGCAAAAAACGCACAACATAAAAAGCAAATAGTCACTGTTGGCAGCATAACAACATGCAACTTGAAGTGATGATAGAGTGCTGAAGAGAACAGGGATTCTTAAATACTGAGTAGTAGTGTTCTCCCACTTTGGGGACTTTCTGTTCGCAGTTTGGTCATATAAATTGACGTAGTTTGAAGCAGCCTCCACAGCATGCAGCTCTCATTAAAATCCTTCAAAAATATTACCAGCAATCTCCACACACAAAGACTTATCTTTTTCATTCATGACCGGAATAAAAATCCATGGCCAAAGATTGCTAAAACTCATCCCAGTACTTTGCTAACTCATGGCATGCCACATTTATCACAAGCTCTCAATGCCTTTGGCAGTGTCTGGAGCCTGCCAAGATGCCCATCCTGGTCTACAAGATAAAACAGCCCATCTCACACATGGAGCCCTAGCTCAACCTTGTTTTACTACATTCCCACCAGATTCTGTATTAGCCACTAGAGACATGATGAATGCCTCAGTCCACGCTGTAGTAGTGTTCTACCCTAGATAATACCACTGGCACCCTACCTCTATACTTGATGCCCTCCCTGGGACAGGTCATGATTTTACAACTTGACCGCCAAGCAGACTCCATGCAATTATGGATGAAAGTACATGATGCACTAAAGTATAGTTCATTTTTAGGCTATAAAATGTAATATGTCACCAAATCATGCAACCAAATTTGTTTTGACTGTTACTATGTAACACTGAGAGTGTTTTTTTTTTAAGTGTGCGCTGTATATATCAACTCATATGAATATTTTAAGCTTTTATTGACCTACCCAGAGACTCTTGCACAAGTTAGTAATATACTTGCCTTTATATTTAAATGCGCAACAAAGCATATTGATGAAATTGCAGACCTTGCAAAATGCGGCAGTCCGTCTGCTGTCAGGCTCTTCCAGGTTTTCCCCGGTTACGCCAGAAAAAAGATCCCTTCATTGGCTTTCTATAAAAAGCCACATACTTTTTAAGGCGCTGGCCATGGCCTTCAAAGCCTTGCACGGATTAGGCCCGGACTTTTTAAAGCAACGCATACATTGGTATGTTCCAAACAGATGCCTTCGTTCAGAAAGCACTAAACAGGCGCAAGTCCTTAGAATCAGGAGGGCCCGATGGGGAGGCAGAAGTTTTGTTCATGGAGCGGTTAGGGCGTGGAACTCTCTGCCCTTCTATCTTAGATCCTCGCCTGATTTATTGTCCTTTGGAAAGGAACTTAAAACTTAGCTTTTTGTGCACGACTGATTTCTTTCATTATGGATCTTTGACAGTTTGAGCCTCAGGACTTCTAGATAGCGCCAGGACACCTCCGGGTAATTGTCGCGCTTAATAAGTTTCAATAACATAACATAGTAGAGAAATACAGCTAACAACTAGTCAGCTACATGTTTATGCTGTCTTTGTAATAAACCAGAGGTATTTAATGGCTTGTATTTCTGCACTATTTTGCCACCTTTACAGTAACAGAAGTATTAGTCAGACAGATTTCTTCAGACCAGTTACCGAAATAAAGATTCTTTTCAAACGTAGCATGTAAACAGTCCAGCAAAAGCATAGCAGGGATGCCAGGGGACACGGTGCAGGCAAGGAACCGTTATAGCAGTTAGATTAGTAAAAAATACAACAATAGACAGGGTTTAATTGGCACCTTAGGACTTCCGGCCCTGCTACAACAATGGTTACTACGGTCATTTATTTTAGCATAACCTCCATTTTCGACAACTACTAGGTGTGTTTTAGGGCCGAGTTACAGATTGAGGCAAAACACAGAGAACAAAGCATGCAAATAGGCTTTGCTCCCACCGCGCGCATGTTATTTAAAACACTTAGTATACGCTGATTGCCAAAGTCTGTGAAAATGTTACAGGGCTGCTCACAGCCCTTGGAGGTGAACGTTAAAGGACTTTTTTTAGCGCATGTAAAATGCTTTTGACACAGTGAGGATTCACCTTGCAGCCTACAATAAAAAAATAAACTTACCAGGCATCTCCATTCTCCTTCGGCTCCGCTCGTCTCCTCTGCAACGTGGTGTGGTGGAACTAACCCCGCTCTTTTCTTTTCCAACTAAACTGCCAAATCAGGAGACTGGATGCGACGGGAGGCGGCTGACCCTTATTTCCTTACTTTGTATTTGATAGGGCATGGGGCGACTTTGCGTAATACGCGTCACCGCCCGAGCAGGATCCTATTCAGAGGCCTGCACGCTACACTAGGCATGCGCAGCATACCTAATGGTTTTGAATGTGGGTGAGGAGCGCACGCTCCTCACTCACATGCGCAGTCAGACCACCATCTTCTGGACTCCTGCTCAGAGTGCTTGTCCCAGTCTCCCCCTCCCTCCCCTGCATGCGCGGTGCGTTGGCATGCGCAGTTTTACCCGCCCGGCCCGGGAAATGTAAACAGACAAATTGAAAGCTGTTCAATTCGTCTGCTTACTTTCCGTTGCCGAACTGCAGACAGTTAGCAGGTGGGGCGCCGCGACAGCAGTTGGGGCGCCGCCCTGGCGCCCGTATGGACCAGCCGCTACTGCTCATGACGAGCTGGGCTCGTCATTACCGTCGCGCCACAGCCGCTGGCACACCCCACACCACGGGGGAATTACCCCCGCATGGAAGGGGTTAAGAGAAAGGCATTCAACTTAGATTTGGGCATACTCGGCGACAGGAGGCATGCAGAAAACTGAATAAAGGATTGAGTTCATCAATCAATCAAAATATCTTTATTCGGTTTTACATGAAAACCGTAAAAGTACACAATGATAGAAATAATATACAATTAACTTGCATTGAAATTGGTAAAAATGTAATACTTTAAAAACGGAATCACAAGTCTTGAAGCACTCCCCGGTGGCTAATCAGAGTTGACTTGAGTATTATTATTATTATAATATTTATTAAGCGCGCAGCTACTTCCAACGGAAGTGTCCCGGCGCTAGCATCCATCCGGAGAGAAGAGAGAGGGGAAAGGTGGTGCGGTATAAACCAGAGTTAATTAAGGTAGTCTAAACAGCCAAGTTTTCAGAGCCTTTCTAAAAGGAAGTTCCGTCTCTATCTGGCGAAGATCATTTGGCAAAGAATTCCATAGCAAGGCGGTTTTGGTGGAAAAAGCACGACCACCCATCCTTGCCTTCTTAAAGCGCGGGGTGACCAAAAGATTGCAGCTATTTGATCTTAAAGTTCTAGCTTGATAATGTTTCTGAAGTCTTCGTCTTAAATAAAGAGGGCCTACTCCTCTAGTGGCTTTATGGGCCAGCACCAGTGTTTTGAACCGGACTCTTTTTCTCATAGGGAGCCAGTGCAGGCTACGCAAATGAGGAGTAATATGATAACGAAGAGGCACATTTCTAATGAGCGTAGCCGCTGAATTTTGGATGCGTTGCAGTCTCCTCATCAGATAATCAGGGATGCCCACATACAGGCTGTTCGCATAATCTAGTTGAGACGTAATGAGAGCATATACCACTGATTTCCTGCATTCCATAGGAAGAAGGTGAAGAAATCTACGAAGTGCTTTTAGTCTCCAGAAGCATTGAGAGGAAACATGCATAATTTGCGCCTTACTTGTGAGCTGAGCATCGAATCTAAAACCCAAATTCCTAGCTGAGGTTACTGGAATTGGTGGCGGATTTAGCTCAGCTGGCCACCATAACTCAGAGCTAGGGGGAGTAGGTTGATTGAAAAATAGAACCTCCGTTTTATCCGTATTCAATTTTAAGCAACTGTTTGTCATCCAAGAGGAGATATTTAGGAGACATTGCCTGAAGTTAGCAAATGCTGACTCGCTTTGTTCGTTCAACGAAAAGACAAGTTGCGTGTCATCCGCATATGAGACAACACGCACACCCCATTTTTCCACAATTTCCGCCAACGGAGCAAGATAAACATTGAAGAGCGAGGGGCTGAGTGCCGAGCCCTGTGGCACCCCCTGTGACAGAGACTTTGAGCTAGAAACATGGGGGTGTAGAAACACCTGTTGTGACCTATCCTCCAAAAAGGATTGAAACCAGCGCAACACGGTCCCCGTCACTCCTAAATTATGTAGCCTATTCAGGAGGATGTTGTGGGAGACCGTGTCAAACGCGGCAGATAGATCCAGCAGCACCAGCATAGCACATTTACCAACATCAAGGGTTTCACGGATCGACTCTGCGACCTCTAGGAGAGCTGTTTCGGTGCTATATCCTGCCCTGAAGCCTGACTGGGAGTCATGCAGAAGATTGTTGGATTCAAGGAAGTTTGAGAGTTGCCTCTGAACTTCCTTTTCTAGAATTTTTGCAGGGGCAGGCAGTAGTGATATAGGCCGGAATTTTTTTAGCTCCGTTGGGTCGGCATCCTCTTTTTTCAGGATGGGCTGAACAAAGGCTTTTTTCCAGTCGGAAGGAAAGATTCCGGTTTCCAGAGACATATTCCAGAGGAGATTCAAGGGACCATTTAGAATAGCTGCTAGGAGTTTAAAAATTCTAGCCGGACAGGGGTCAAGGGGAGACCCAGATTTCACTTTCAACAATTCCTTCAGAGAGGCTTCCACCTCAAATCGGTGGAAGGTAGACCAATTGTGTGGTGACTTGACAATTATGAAACAACAAAGTCAGTGTGATAAGAAACAGCACTGTGTATCAAGAGAGCACTAGTCCACAGGTTCAGAACAAACAAATATGTTGTTTAGAAAGACGTAGACCTACACAGGTAATACCCATTATGTATAAAGCCCTCACTCGCCAACCTGGTTGGTGACATGCTTCATCATCGGGCTCCACTGGGTATGACCGAATGTCATCCCAGTGTGCTGCAACGCCAGGTTACTGCGGAGCGGGGTTCATGTGAAGTGACAGTGAATTTAAAATTTCCAATTGAGTCAAAAAATGAAATTTATTAGTTTTGCTAATTGGGAAAATTAAAAGGGAGTGAAGGTCAAAAAATAGGCGGTCAACATGTTTCTGCCTAAATGAATGTTCAGCAGGCATTCGTCAGGACCAGAGTGGAGGTGCAGAGTCCCGGAGGTATGAGCGCGCTAACGTTCACCCTTCCGTGGACTACTGTGTGAAAAATATTTACAGTGAAAATCCGCCAAAAATTTTTTATGGTGGAGAGAAACGAGTTTATTTCAGAGGCAATCCGTTTGAAGCCTCGAGGATCCCGGGAGTGGGTGGGAGCAATATGGCACACCGCCCTCGCTGCTCGGCACCCGTTTGGAACCTAAAGCGCCTCTGGCCACCGGGTCTGAAACCGGTGGCCAGAGGCGCTTTAGGTTCCAAACGGATTGCCTCTGAAATAAACTCATTTCTCTCCACCATAAAAAATTTTTGGCGGATTTTCACTGTAAATATTTTTCACACAGTAGTCCACGGAAGGGTGAACCTTAGCGCGCTCATACCTCCGGGACTTATACCTCCGGGACTCTGCACCTCCACTCTGGTCCTGACGAATGCCTGCTGAACATTCATTTAGGCAGAAACATGTTGACCGCCACGGAGTGAAACAGGTCTTCTATTTTTTGACCTTCACTCCCTTTTAATTTTCCCAATTAGCAAAACTAATAAATTTCATTTTTTCATAGTCTTTCCCTGAGGGGAGTAGTCGTGTTGTTCCCTTCCTCTTCCTCTCTTGTTGTTTATTTGTGACTTGACAATTGCCATATCCTGCATTTCTTTCACTGGGAAGGCAGAGTAAATGGTCTGAATTTTTTTGTGAAAAAAAACAGCAAGTTCCTCGCAAAGAGCTAGGGAAGGTGAAATCTTGCTTTTTAGGACCTGGGGCTTCATAAAGTTCTCTACTATCCCAAAAATCTCCCTAGGGAAGTTGTCAGCCTCTTTAATTTGTTTTGCCATAAAATCTCTCATGATCTTCCGTTTCAGCGTATGGAATTTTTTCAAAGCTGCCTTATAGATCATTTTAGCTGAAAAGTCATAGTTCTTTCTCCAAGCGCGCTCAAGCCTTTTGCAATTACTTTTTTCACATCGAAGCTCCGTCGTGAACCATGGAGCTGATGGTTTGCTCCTAGACACCTTACATGCTCTAATCGGAGCTAGTTTATCGAGAGCTAGATTAAGCCATGAATCAAAGAGGGAGGTATCGGCGTTAGGATTCCCCGATAGTACTAGGGGGGTGTTGTACAGTTCATCCCCCATAGATTTAAGAGTAGCCTTCCGCCAGTTTCTCCTATTCTCAGTGACCAGTCCACTAACGCTGTCGCAGCATTTCCGACTTATCCTAAAAGTGACCAGCAGGTGGTCTGACCAAGTGAGAGGAAGAAGCTCTTCCACCTTAATGGCTGGATCATTCGTAAAGAGAAGGTCCAGAATATGGCCGGCTGCATGAGTAGGAGATAGTACTATTTGCATTAGATTTAAACTTTGTAGAGCATCTCCTAATTGAATAGTTGAAGAACTATTTGCATTATCCATATGGACATTAAAATCTCCAAGCACGGTAAAGTTCGTGTATCGTACAGAGAGATTAGCAATACAGTCAAACAACGACGCCCAATGGGAGGCCACAGTGTTAGGGGGTCTATAGACCAAAAGTCCGGCCATTGAGGAAGTACTTGAGAATTTAACATAAAAGGACATTGCCTCTATGGGCCCCATGCCCTCCATTTTTTTATGAGATATTTCCCATCCATTCCTCAAAA
Organism: Triturus cristatus; assembly: GCF_964204655.1. NCBI lineage: Eukaryota > Metazoa > Chordata > Amphibia > Caudata > Salamandridae > Triturus > Triturus cristatus. Next base: position 656,126,497 of record NC_140590.1, on the reverse strand, counting down.
TAATGGCAAGGCCCCCTCAGAGTCTATTCTCGGCCCTATTGGCCTTCACTATCTTATAGCCCATGGGAATAGCTAGGCATGTATCAGGGTTAGAGCCCTCTCTCAGCCAGGTTTCTGTTACAAACAGAAGGTCCCAATCATGCATTTGTAACAGCAGCCACATTTCTTCAGCATGTTTTGGGAGGGACCTGCAGTTGATCAAACCTGCCCTGATCCGCTGTCCAGAGCTGGAGTTCTAAGGGGAATTACAACAAGGCAGTTCCTCCGGTGTATCAGAGCTCGTGACTTCCTTCCTGGGAGGCGTATTCAAAGCAAACCTACAGGACCCACAGCGAAACTCAACACACCCCTTTCCTTTTGTATACATCTTGTCAGGTTTGAAGCATAAAGGTCTTTGGCAATCCAAATGGGAGTAGGCAAGCAGCTGCTCTTTAGACCATGTCTTTATCACCTGGGTGGAATTGCCGACAGCATGGCTGGCGCTGAGCGCGAGACGAGCGCGGACGGGCGCAGACGGGCTTGCCTTAGGCGCGCCTTCAGCGGGCCAGCGGCGCGCGCGCGCCAGCCTGTTCTTCAAATAGTGACCCTGCTGCAGCGTGATTGGTTCACAGCTCGCAGCCTAATTAGCAGCCTTTAGTGTCAGTGTCAGCGCGCATAGGCTCAGGCCCAGACACTAATCACCAGACATGCGCTTTACAAATATGGAAATAGACGAAAGCGGCTATTTTACCATGAAAGAATGTGGACCAAATATTCTACAGTAAAAGCAGCTGAAAACAGATTATGCAGCGACTTAAAAACAGATTTAAAAACAGTATTGCAACACAGGCGATTAATACCGTTAATAGAAGACTACTTTATGAACCACCCTGACAATGATTTTTTGCCTGTTGTTACTCTTGGTTAATCCGGGCATTTTATAACTGGGAATTTGATGGTACAGCCATAAAGGTTAAAAAGATAGAACATTAAAAACAATTCATCCTTTGTAAATATTAGACGATTACCGTTCTAAGTTGTAATCCATACCGGCAGTCACAACCTCACATTGTAAATAAAATTCATAGTTCTGCACGATCGGCCAGTCCATATGCCATGCTCTTACACACATATACGCACTCAGTACCCTTAAGCAGCACCACTGGTACCCAGCAGCTAAATGGTTCTCACTTTGCAGACTCCTTGGTCCAAGCCTCAATTCAACATCTAGTTCACCCAGATTGTCCTATACCCCCCGATGGAAGATAATAAGCCCCGCCTCCTGGACACTGGACCGCACGCGGGCGAAGTCACACTTAGTCTGTGTCCTCGGGAGACAGGTGGGAATATGCAACAATTTTAATTAGGAAGTTGACGTAAACAAGGGTGAGGTTAACGGCCACTCAGGAAGTTCATCCACAAGTCTCAAAACACAAGGAGTCACACAGTCTCTTGACCCGCTTCCGAACTGGCTTAGAGCGTTTCTTTAACCCAGTCACTCCCTCTCGCTACTATCTGGTGCCAAGATGTCTTCGAGTGGGGCCAGGTGTGGAGAGGGCAGTTAGTCCACTGTGATGAGGGTCAACAAGGGAACAACCGATGAATGAGGAATAACACAGGGTAGTCTATTGGTAGGATAAGGCGCTCCGTTCAGTACATGATAATCCAGGTCGTGCCCAGGCAATCCGGGTACAGCGACTGCTGCACATAGGGATGAGTCGCACCAGGCACTTCAGATTTTAAACACGATGAGATGCAAATTCCGCACCTCCCTGGTAAGGAGGCACAATGACCAGTGCATATCGAGTTGGGCTTCACCAGGCAAATCTGGTCACACACACAGCGAACAGTTGCAATTCCGTATCTCTCTGAAAATGAGGCACAACATCCGATGTACCACGATACAGGTTGCACCAGACCAGTCCGTTCACACACAAAGAGGCGCACGTTCAGCAGAGACACATGAGGTAGAATGAGGCACTACTCCGGGTACACCTCCACCTACAAGGGTTGCACTCTTTGAATTGGACACCGCACGCAATGAGCATGCAGCCGGCATGCCGCATGGGAGAAATGCGGCATGATCGACGAAACGGGCCACGCAGGGTCTTGCAACCGCCGGTGAATCCTCTCACCACCACTAGAAGCTTATGATGTCACAGTCCTCGCAGTACAGGAACCGCACGCCATAGATGCGGGCAGATTTCAGGGGCTCCGCACTAGGCAAACTGGTCTCTAAACAAGTCTCAGGTCCACACTCACACCACTCTACCAGTTTGCATTTAGTAGCCAAAGTGGACACTTGAGAGGACACCGCTCGCCAGATGTTACAGGTAGCTGGTGTAGGTCCCTAAGGGGAGACCTTTGATGTCCCTGAGATCTTTAAAAAACACATAAGGCCCACGGTTGGGCTCTTGGAGAGTACTCTTCAGGGCACCACACTTCAGCGGGTCCTCGACCAAGGCCAGTCTCTATTCTAACAGTTATCCTCCATATGCACAACAGAGCCCTCCGACAATGTGCACCACGCAGTCTGGGTTCTGCAGTCCCACATTCCCACAAGTGTATCTCACCTTTTGCTGAAGGATGGCACCAGTAGTTATACTTTTGTGTCTTTAAAATTGGGGTGGTTTAGGGGGTTTTCCCCTTCAATCACAGATGTCTCCCTAAATTGTAGGCCTGTCTGCCATGGGGCCTTGGAATGCAGATCTTCATATTTTAGTGGGGCCATGATCCGGCCCCTGGAGTCTAAGTGTCACAACCTCCATCTTCAACCTATCCCATTAGGCCCTCAAAAGGCAGAGGTCTGGCGTTTCCTTGGGATGCTAATGTTTTATGGCTGTTGCATGTGGGATGCACAGATGTGCTTCGCCGACCCCTGATGTCCACTGGAGCAGACACCACAGTCCCTGAGACTCTTGGAGCATAGAAATGTCCATATTCTATAAGTAGCATTTCTAAGCAAGTTATGCCAAAACCCCCTTTACTAATGGATAGGGTTTGGCACTGTGAATCCATTGATATGAAATCTCATGAGGCTACTCCACTGCAATCTGCCAATGTAGTGCAACATATTGTCAACCACTTCCCCATATTAACTTATGGGCAGAGCAGGCCTCATAGGTAGTGAAAACACACACAGGTATTCTTCACAACCTGGACGCATGTGCGCTATTGCGCCCCCTGACCTTCGATGGCAGGAGGGACACAGTTCCCAACACCAGTGGTGCCAGTGCGCCCCCCACACTCTCATAAGTCTACACAGCAGGCTGGACATTGGTTAACCCATATGTGTGTCTGTGAGCATAAACTAACCTGCATTGGCAGGCAGCACATGCAATCACAGGCACCATAGCGGTCTTCACTGGCACACTGTTCTGGTCATGAGTTTACTCACCATCAATGAGAGTGCGCACCCACTGGCCTGCAATGACAGATCGACCCATGTTCAGGACATGGAATCAGCACTGTTTCCCAAAATGGCTAGGAAGGGCTTACGCACCATCATGCGTCAAGGACAGGCCAGGCAAATGGCTTACCCAGGCCCTAGCAGCTTTGATGCCAGTGCGCGCACACCTCCCTGCCTGGCCCAGCCAGACATGGGTCGACCCTCTCATGGGTACGGTTGCGCTCTCCCGGACAGCGAATCGGGCACCTGGCTGCTAGCACCATAGATGCAACTGTGCAGATACAGGCTGCACCAGCAGGCCTGTACCAGAGGTTAATACAGCGGGAATGCAGGGATACGCTCATGAGTCCACATTGGCAGGCCCGGCACCAGCCGTAGGTGCTTGGGTGCATCGTTTAGCCTACCACGGCAGGTGGGACACATACCCAAAATAACGTCAAGGCCAGTGAGCAAACCCCTGTCTGCATTGGCAGACCAGTCCATGTTCTGGAACAGCGAGTCAGCGTCTCTTCCAAACCTGTGTAGGAAGGCACAAGCACTTAACCATGGCTTTGACAGTGAGGATGTGCAGAAGCCTTTTTTTTTTAACTTTATTTATTGAACTGCAAGGTACATCCAGCAGCATGCACCTAAGCCCACCCTGCATAACAATGAAAAAGACACATATGAAGCAATTTTTTTCCCCCAACCAGCCGCCTTCCAACCCAGTCCAGAAGACAAAAGGCAGAGTAGATAAGGCACGATGTAACATTTGTAGCACAATTAAGAGCAGTGTAACTTATTAGATCTAACTAACCGCATACAGCCCAAGTATCCAAAATTTTTAACAAATATTTTTACCATGTCCGGTTGCTCTAGCAGGTACGTGGTGAGTGGCGCCCAACAGTCCTTAGGACTAGAAGCCGCTGGGAGCTCCTCTGCATACGCCCCCATTTGTTCTTTGCAGTAGACAAGGTCTCTAATCCACTTTACCAAGGTGGGCACCGCCTTAGTACTCCAATGCATTGCAACAGCGCGTTTGGCAAACAATGTAGATATAGTAATAATGCGTTGATTACATGGTTTAATCATTTTTAGAAGCACCAACAAACATATTTCTGGCATGCATTCAATTCTATCAAGAGTCGGTCTATGAGTACCTTCACCACCCTGTGCCAGAAGCTAAATATAGCAGCGCAACCCCATGCCAGGTGTATAAAATCAGCTCCGTCCTGCCTACATCTGGGGTGTCTCGCATCCTCCTGTAGGTCAAATTTCAACAGTTGTGCAGGGGTGTAATACAGTGGATGCAGATACTTAAAATGAATAAGGCAGAGATTACAATTAGTGGTCAGACGTGCAGTCAATTTACAGCAGGACTCCCAGTTTACCCGATACAAAGGGACCACAAGGACATTGTTCCATTTATCTAACGAGGAGTCAGACCATTTATTTTCCCTTTGGGATGCATTGTATAACCTGGTGATTAGCCTTCTAATTTCACCCCCAGTTAGAACCACCTGAAGCGCTTTTAACACCTGTGGCTCCTGGGGGAAATCAGTATATAAGGAATGCACTGCCAAGCGCAGCCGAGTATATGTGAAACCGTGCATTGCTCTATATATTTTTGACCGACCTGTAAATCAGTCAAAGATAGAAACACCCCGCTCCTATACATGTCCCCAAGTTTAGTAAACCCTGCCTTTTGCAGAATGCTCAGGGAACCACGTTCCTGCGCCGCTGAAATGCTCGGGTGTGCAGCAATTGGCATGTCTGGAGCATTTATATAGTCCCTCCCTGTACATGTAGCAAGGTACAGTTAAAAGGATTAATCTCCTTCTGAATGCTACCCTTGCGACCATGTAGAAACTTAGCGGTTAACGGTGTTGGATATGCAGCGTCAGCCTCCACAGCCAAATACGGTAGATATCTCTGAGTGAAATACCAATAGTGTGCAAATTGCGCCTGTGCGCACAAGTAATATTGACGCAGATCAGGCGCCTCACACCCTGCAAGGTTTTTAAAAGTGTTACATTTAACTTTATTGGAATATTCAGGTATAAATAGAGAAGCTTGGGAAGAATGGTCATCTTTACCACTGCAATTCTGTCTGCCAGTGACAACGACAAGCGAGTCCATCAGGAGATCTGTTCAGGGATTTTGGCGACAGCACGCCCATAATTGATACTTAATACGGTCTCAGGGTCGCTATGCACCCAGACCCCTAAGTACTTCTCGGGGTCTGTGGACCAGGAAATCAGATATTTCAGGACTGTCTCCTGAGTACAGTCTGTCAAGGGGAAGACCGTGGACTTTGCCCAGTTTATCCCTAACCCTGAATGCCTCTCAAACAAAACATATTCGCGTAGTAGAGATGCCAGATGCGTGGCTGGCTCGCGAACATATAGCAACATATCGTACGCGTAAAGCGAAACGGCTAGCAGGTGCTGCCGGAACCCCAGAGCTGCCTCTGCATGTTTTTGACATATCTTACACGTCAGCGGCTCAAGTGCCAAAGAGAAGAGCATAGGGGAGAGAGGTCAGCTCTGCCTTGTGCCCCTGCTTATCAAGAATGTATCCGACACCCACCCATTAACTCGTACCTTGGCAACCGGGGCGGTGTACAACAGACATACCCACTTCAAGAAAAACGAAGCCATACCCATTCTCTGCAGCACTACGAACACGTAACCCCATTGTAGCGAGTCAAAGGCCTTAGCCATGTCCAACAGCACCGCCACAGCTGGGAGCTCGGGATCTAAGTGGTGTAGCACAGCAAAAATAGTTCAGACATTATGTATGGTTGATTGCTTGGGGACGAATTCCGACTGATCAGGGAGTATCAAATTAGGAATCAAGGGTTGCAGTCTACTGGCAATAATTTTCGCTAGAATTTTGGTGTCAATATTTATAAGGGACACTGGTCTTTACGACTCGCACTGGTTTGCAGCTTTTTCTGGCTTTAGAAGTGTGACAAGCAGAGGTTCTCGAAGAGTGGGGGTGGTTATATACTAGTCTTGTAGGCCTCGGCAAAGACTTCCAACAATTGCAGGGCTAGAACCTCAATGTATGCCTTGTAAAATTCACTAGGTAAACCATCAAGACCCGACACCTTACAAGTAGGTAGGGCCATTATGGCCTCCTTGACATCCTCCACATCAAAGGGTTGGGTAAGATATTTGTGCTGGCCATGAGAGAGCCAACCTAGGGCAATGTCAGCCAGATATATAGTGACCTCATCATCATTGGCTGTCCGTCTAGTCCCATATAGTTTAGTGAAAAAGTCGACTAATACCTTACTAATCTCCGGAGTGGAGTGACGAGCAATAGAGTCCTTGTCCATCAATTCAACAATATGCTCCTGTCCCTTAGGCATAGATAATTTATGTGCCAGCGATCGGCTGCGTCTACCACCCTCCCCATAATAGCACGCTTTGCATCTTCTGGATCTATGTAATACTTCCTGATCCGCAGTTTGATTGTGTTCAGATATCAATTCTCTTATGTGGGCCAGAATTGTGGGTGAGGGATTCAGCTCATATTCACACCCCAGCGCATTATTCTTATTTGCTAGGCCCCGTATCCTGTTCTGAAGATCCTTCAATACCCACGCCTGAGCTCCAGTGCATTACCCCCTTATAGTAACTTTGAAGGCTTCCGAGAGTGTGCCTGCACTGTCTACCGAGCCCCCATTCTCCATGAAATAGTTAGTGATGGCCACCCCAATTCTGGCCCGGAACACTGGGTCTAGCAGGGAGGACTGCTGTAGCCGCCACTGAAACGGCAGCCTAACACAAGCCGGCTCACTCAACACTAGGAGCACAGGAGAATGGTTGGAGAGCGTTTTAGCCAAGTACTTTATAAAGACAGTCCAGGGGGCCCACCTCCGTAGAGACCAACAAATAGTCCAACCTAGACCAAGAGCCATGCACTGTGGATACAAATGTGCCTTCTCTCCCACCCGGATTTAGGGACCTCCACACATCCATGAGTCCCTCAGCCTCCCGCCGCGGTCCAACCGGGGATCAAGACTAATGTTTAGATCACCACCCCATATTACAACAGAGGGAGGGTAGGAGGAGATACTCCTCCAAACATCATTGAAGAAAGCAGGATCATCAGTGTTGGGCCCATAAGTGTTTACAAACACAACCTTTGTGTCTCCCAATTTGCCCATAACCAGAAGCACCCTCCCTTGCTCATCCGCTTCGGACTTGATTAAAGTGTATGAAGTACCTTTCTTAACCAGGATCATAACTCGTTTATAATAGGAGGAGAACGATGCTGCCGCAGGCACCACAGGCCATCGAGCCCGCACACTTAGTTCAGTGTGTTTAGTAAGATGTGTCTCTTGAAGAAACGCCACCTACACATTCGGCCTATCAAGGAAAGCTAGCACATTACGGATCTTTTTGGGGTTGTTGAGCCCCTGCAAACTCCAGGTTAGTAGCTTAACCGTACCACCCGGACTTGTGTTGACCAATACACTTGCAAGATTCCACTACGTGATTTACCTTGTTGAGACCTAAGTATTAAAAAGTACACGGCACCTACATCATACCGTATCTGTCAGATTACCCCCCCTAGTCCCCCTACCCACTTCAACACCCCCAACTTGCTAAAGACATCCCAATCTAATACAAACACCCGATACCCAGATAGTCCAAAAAATAAGGCGGGGTACACCCATTTGGGGACACAAAAGTGCAAACAGCATCCAGATTACAGGGGTGTGAGAAGCTGGGTTTCTGCTGCAGTAACCCTGTCACTTTTTGCCAGACTACTGATGCACTTTGACTTGATGTGCCCTGGGTCCCTGCCAATCAGGTTCCCAGGGCCTGTGTTCTTTCCCCAAACCTGTACCTTGTACACCCAATTGGCACTCTCTGGCCACAGGTCAGCCCCTGGTAAATGGTACCACAGGTACCCAGGGCACTGTGACCAGGGAAGGCCTCTAATGTAATGTAATTTTATTTTTGTAAAGCGCGACTTACACTCCACGGAGCATCTTGGCGCTGACCACTCATGTCTAGGAGGTGTTTGGCCAGGGAGCTAGTGCGGCACCGGTAAGACAGTATCTGGTGTCTCTAAGGATTGGGTTTAGACTAGGGCTAAACAGGCTGTGTCTGTGAGTTTAAAAATCCATGTCTTTAGAGCCTTTCGGAAAAGGTTCTCTGACGGGATCTGACGTAGTTGGAGTGGTAGTTTATTCCAGGCCCTAGCACCCAGTACTCCAAGGGATTTTCCTCCTTTCGAGGCTAGTCTAAATTTGGGAGTCACCAGCAGGTTCAGGTTGGAAGATCTGAGTGAGCGAGAAGGCACATATCTTCCAACCCTTTTTGACAGGTAGGTGGGACCCAGCTGGCTGCAGCACTTATTGTGCCACCCTTAGAGGTCCTGTACCTTTACACTCACACACTGCCCTTGCAGGTTGCGTGTTTTGGTGCAGAAAAAAAGTGAAGAGTCGAAATGACACACATCCCTGTGTGCCATGTTTACAACCCACTTTTTGGAGGGAAGACAGGCAGGAACAATTAGCCAGCCCAGACGGTGTGCCCACCTCTGCCAACTCCACCCCTCAGGTGGGGGAGGTGAGGTGAAGCCCACTCTTCAGTGCCCGCCATCTTGCAGATGCCAGGCACTCCCCAATCAGGATTAGGGATTGTGCTCAAACCCCCACGTGGGATGAGCACACCAAGGGTGTAGTCACCCTAAGGTCAGTAGCCCATTTGATGCAGCTAACAAGAGGCAAGATGCCTACTGACTTGGCCCCAGCCCTACCAGCCTGTCTCCACCTCAAACCTGCTCCTGCGAAATCCCGGTGTGTCCTGCAGCCAGCAACCTCAAAAACCCCGGAGGACCTGACTGCCTTCAACCACAAAGACTGTGTCTTCCGTGAACAGATTTGTTCAGCAACAACCTCTGGCCCCAGCAGGAAACAGCAAATCTGCACCACTCTGCACCCGCAGTCCACGGCCAGAACTCGAGTGGGCAAACACCACGAGGAGGTCTCCCCGACAATCCTGACCCGAGATTCAGCGAACCCCTGACCTGCCTCAAGCCTCCAGCCGACGCCTGCAGCCTAAATCCGGAAGGTCCCACAACCGCGACGAGGAGCTGGTAAGAAGATCCGACCCTAAAAGACACCTCTGCACCTGATGCCCAACGGTCTTGAGTGGCCCAACCGAAGGTGCCTAATGAACCCCCAGCGTCCCAACTTACCTCTTGAAGTGATGGTCGCACCCAGAAGTCCTTCGTCCCCCAGCCTGCAGTGCCTTTGCAAACCGGAGGTTCCCCATTGCAAACAACAGGGCGCCTGACGTCGAAACACCACCCTGCACCCGAGTGCCCCTGAGGGTGCACCTTTGGCGCTACTTTGTTTCGCCCTGAGCTAAAGTCCAGGAGCTTTGCTCCCACAACCAAGTGGCCTGCTCGTTAGCAGCCACCAACTGGAGGCCCCCTATCCCCCATTGAATAACACTGGGCCTCAGCACTCTGCACCCAGCCGCCCTAGTGCCGCTGAGGGTGTAACGAGAGTGCATCTCTGACCCTGGGAGACCCCTGAGTCTACCACCAGAACCTCAACTCCCACTACTGAATACTTACCCTAAAACCAATAACAATATTTTCCTCCATAGGATAACATTGAACGTTTTCGCGTAAAAGTTTCTAAGTGTTGAGTTTGAAAACCTAAAGAAATTCTTTAAAATTGTACTAACAAACAAAAACAATTGTACTTACCTGTTTACAGGAAATGTCCCAGTTTAGTATCCAGGTATACTACACTGTGTATGAAAAGTAATCTCAAAAGTAACTTACCTGTAATTTTACTAAAAATCCTATACAAAGTATATGTACTGTATTCTGAAAAGCATTGCATTATCAGTAACTCTACTGTGATCAAATCAAAGTACATTTACAATTGCAATTCAAACTATTTACAAACTGAATTACTACTGTAAAGTATTTATTGCTTACCTGTGCCTGGCTTGCTTGGTTCTAGAAAATAAAATAACTAAAAGAATATTTTATACAAAAACAATTGGTCTGAAGTTCAGTCTTTGAGTGTGTGAAATCATTTGTTGTCTGAGTGTGTACAACACATGCTTAACACTGTCTTCTGATAAAGCCTTACTGCTCAACCACACTACCACAAATAGAGATTAAGGTGCTATCTAACTTTACCTCTGCCTACCTTTGGGATTCCAATAGACCCTGTGCACACCATACCTCACTTTGGTATAGTATATACAGAGCCAGCATCCTACGAGGGGGAGGTAGCCGAACTTGCCCATAGTTATGACATGGCAGCCCAGTCAGTGTTCAAAGCTCCTGAGGCCTCAGCCAGCTCAACCCCACACAGTACTCCCATGTGACAGCAAGATACGGTTCCAGGGCAAAGCCTACCCGGTATAATAGGAGTCTCATGACATATGCTCCAATCCTATGAACATCCCACCCAACTTTCAGCCAACAGAATGAGCAGGCAGCAACATTCAGACCCAAGTTACACACTCACAATTTGAATATACAAATTAAGTCTCACTGTTGTTCTTCATCTGGATCAGCAGTAGTTTCACGGCGGTGCTTTTTCAGTAGTTCTGCATGTTCCATGGAAGCTTTCGGATTGCTGAAGATCTTGGAAGCTCCATCAGGGCCAAGTCGTGCTTAGTAAATAATGGCATAAGGGATCTCCTCAGCTTTTTTTGCTGGTATAAACTCCCTTCTAGCCGCCTGGACCGCAGTGGTAAAATCCGGGAAGAACGCCAACGCGATCCCCTGATACGTGAAGGGATCGTTTTCACGGGCCAGGCGGAGGATCGTGTCCCGATCTCTGTAGTTTAACAGCCGCGCAATAGTGGGTCGCGGTGGGGCTTTGGGGATCAGACGAGCTGCCAGTGAGCAGTGGACCCGCTACACTATCAGCATAGGGGACAAATTATCTATACCAAAAATCTCTTGAGCATCCCCTCCACATACACCTCCATTTTTCCGATGTTGGTCGACTCCAGCAGCCCCATGATCCTCAGGTTATTTCTCCTGCACCTCGCCTCAAAGTCCTCATTCTTCGCCTGTATGACTGCAAGCACTTTTTCCATATTCAGGGATTTTAATCAGAGACCGTGTGCCAGTTATCTTTAGCATTGGAAACTCGTTGCTCAACTTCACCCAGCCTGGTGCCCTGCCTATCAAGCTTTGCCGCCATATGATCCATACATAGATTTAACACATCAATCTTTCCGTCAATCGACTGCAAGCTCTGCTGCATCGCCAGGAGCGTAGATTCCAGAATTGGGGCAGTATCTGAGGGAGTTTCTGCCTCTGAATCCAAGGTTTATGCTGCAATCTGCCCGACTTACGCATTTTTTATGTAAGGCGGGATTGCGTCTTGTCGGGTTTGCCCATTATGACCAGCACACCGGTGTGAAGGACAGTGGCCCCTCACCTCCAACCAGCCCAGCGAGGAGGTCCGTCACAGCGCAGCTGGCCACACAAACTGCACTAGAACGTGTAGTATATATTTACGTATATCACCACAGCTCAGGGCTGTCACTGTATCTCTAGTCTAGTCTAGTCAGCATGTCGGTGTGCTATTGCCAAGTTAGCAACTCACGCTGCAGCCACATGCGTAGCCGGCCGTCCCCCCTCCAGCTTCAGTGGTTGCCAAAATGTCCAAGTCACTATTGCATGATGAGTCCGCACTCGCCTACACGTGCCAGACGGGTGCAAAACCCCCCCAGTGGGTCACTGTGAAGTCAATGGTAGTCAGAGTCTGTGGGCAGGTCCACATCGGATCCCACAGCCAGGGTTTCAGGTGGGTACAGCGCAATCACAGCGCAGGCAACCAACGCGAATCTAGTCACCAGGAGGAGTCTCCCATCTCAGGTCACAGCATGCTGGCGAGCGCAACACATGCGGGTGAGCACAACACAACCACAGGTCCCGCTCTCCATCCACCACCAACGATATGTAACTCACTGTGTTAACTGAGGGGACAAAGCCGGTCCGCCTCAGAAAGTATCAGCTCCGCTCACTGCATTCCAGTACGATATATCAGGGGAAGCCTAGCGGCTCAGGTCCCCTCCGACCCAACGGTAGCAGTGCAGGCCGGGGGGGCTTCCTAGCAGCAGGTGACTGCACTCAGTCCGCCACTTGACTATCGCACCTGCGTCGTCCCCGCTTTTCACCATCAGCTTTGTAGTCGCTCCAGGACACACACCGCCACGCCCAGCCGTACAATGACTGTAGGAGCGAGTGCAACTCTCAGCGGCGGCCCGCAGCTGCCCTTTTAATTGCACGGCCACTTCTCGTGGTGGGGAAATATCGTCTCGCCACTCTGCACCACAGGCCGCAGTCAGCGCCAATCTGTTGCAGGGCTCGTTGCTGGCACCTTACCTCTTTCGAAGTAGAAGTCTGCCACGTCTGGAGGCCGGATATTTTACGGATTAAGGAACGGCCGGCGGAGCTGCACTAATGTGCAGCCATCTTGCTGTGCACCCACGTGCAGAAGCCTTAAGGCTAATCCAGAGGTTCGGTAACTCCCCAGGAGTATCCATGGGGAGAGCTCAAATCTAAGGCACAAGGAAGCCCAATTGCGCGGGTTCCTCACTACCCTGGCAGGGTACATCCATATGTGCCCGCCCAGCCTTCAGCCTACCACCCCCCTAGTACTAGTCAGGGTTTCCCGGGAGTGGGATGGTACCCTCATGATATGGGACGACCTACTACTGGTTGTCCGAGGCACAATTGATGCCAACCTAGGAAGGGGCGCAGGCCTGCCATGGCAGACCCAATATATGGTTCACATCTATCGGGTGGGTAGCACACTCAGTTCTACGTCCCACTATTTAGCCCATACCATACCTGCCCCAGGTATGTGGTGTACCTGCTTACAGGGCACACGGCGGATTGCCACAAAACCCCTCTCATATCTGCACCCCCAGCCCAATGCGGGTGAGGCGGGTGTGCGCACCTGCCCTCTCCCGTACAGGGGAAAGTGCCCAGTTTCTTAAGGTTATGCAGAGAGAGTCGGCAAAGATTACGAGGAAAAAGCTAAAGGTTTTGGGGTCATTTCCCCTAAGGATTCCATTTCCAACAGGAGCACAAAGGAGGAATGCTCAAGAAAAGGCTTGGTTAAGGGGTGAGAACATGATATTGTTTAGAATGGACATGATAGGCAAAGGTTAATTCAATGGTACGATATCGTGGAATCTAGCGAGAGATATTGTGGGGCTATGCCCTTTCTGACGGTGAAATCGGCACCAGGTTATTGGAGGGATGGGGGAGGGAAAGAGGCAACGGGGTGAAAACAGGCTGTGAAATGAGCAAGAAAATGGTGGGCAAAAATGGGTCTTTCTACATAGCAACGGGTCAAGGGGCACAGCCTTTCAACTGTTGGTGGTGTAACGGAAGACACTACAGCACTGGGGCTTACCAGCAACGTACTACAGGACACACTATTTTTAGAATAGGGACAGCCACGGAAGCACAGTCGGGGATGGTCAGGGGACAGGATAATGCGCATGTGCAGGAGCTCATCAGGGTGCTATAATCAATATGTGCAGTGTAGGGCAGATGTGAACGGGAAGGAATCTTAATGGCACTTGTTGTTTCCTTGTAGGTTCTCTGCCAGGTCCGACGAGAGAGGAGATGAACTATGGATAGTGGGAGAGTCCTTTGTCTAGTGCGCTGAGAACCAAGCAAGAGGAAGAAAGTACGAACTACAGTTTGGCTTTGAAGAGCGGGGTATAAGGGTGACATGAAGTGAAAAGGGTGGCATGCCATGGAGAGAATTGTTGCGGGTGTTAAACAGGATGTGGTTCGAAGCGGTTCAATTTTTCTGTGGTGACTGAGTCCATTTGTTAACAATAGGGATGGAGTTGTACTTGTCACTGTGCCAGGCATTGGCTAGGGTGCTGGGTATTCATTTATGGCCAAGATATTAGCTGGAGTGAAGATTGGGGTTATCTGGCACAGCTAAGGTTGGTGCCACGGGGTCGAATTAGAGGTAATGTGGTGAGACAATTAGGGTGGGTAGGCCAAATCAGTAGCTGGTTTTTGATATATTATATAGCAAGGCTGGTAGTTCTGTAAGATGATTTGACTAGAGTATTTGCTGTTTGTGATGTAAACCTGCCTCAATAAAGCAGCCTTTTTCGCTCTAGAAGTTGTCTGTTATGTATCCCCTCACCCAAAAGGGACTTGTAGGGCATCCAAACAGGGGGTGTGTGCCCCTGGGCATTTTGGGCTATGGTACAGTCCAGAGGACTGCAGCTAGTTTTGGGCTATATTGGTAGGCAGGGGTGGGGAAGGGTTGAGTTAGAGTGGATTGCGCTACCAGCCACCGTTTTGTGGTAAGGTGACACAAAGGCTGGTAACTCAACATAGGTCGAAATTTTGGCCCACCCACCCAATCCTTTATTTGCCATGGGTGGAAGGGTTTTATGCGAGAGGTGAAAAGTATTTGGATCAAGTGTATAAAAAGGGTGACTGTTGTACATGATTTGTTGCTGAGGAGCAGGTTGGGTGAGATGTTTCCTTGGTTTGAATCCGTTTTATTGCTGTTGGGGTGGGTGAGGCAGTTTAAAGAGGAAGGTGGGTGTAAGTTTACACTTGCAGAAGGCAGGGAGTTAAAGGTTACAGGATTAAGAAGTAAAGTTTGGGAGGTAGAATATAGTGACAGGAAGTCGAGTTAGGGGTTCTGTGAGGGGGGGGACAGTTAGAGATGGGGGTAGGCCAATCAGTAGGTTATTGATGCATAGTGAGGATGGTAGTCTTGTAAGGTGATTTGCCGACAGTATTTGTTGTTTGTGATGTGCACCTTCAATAAGGCAGCCTTTTTCACACTAACAATTATCTGTGCTGTGCCCTCTCGCCGATGGCGGCATATCTAGCTTCTTAGGAGGCTAGGGCTGGTTTAAATAACATCCCTATGCGCGCTACTTACGAGCGTCATTCATCGCTGACTAAAGCTAAATCCTATCTATAGGAGCGGTTGTCGCTGAACTCATGGCTCACACTCCGATCACAGTACCGTGCAACTTATTGTCTGCGTGTGCGGCAAGCATAAACACATACACGACCGTATGGTGTCTCCAAGAATGCACCATATTATAAGCAGAGCTTTAACTGAGCCGGACCCCTTGAGATCTGAAGGGTACGTCACACTTGCTCCCCATGGACCAGCGATGCGCACACAATTTTTATTTGGGAGCAATGTTGGCATCGTCTCTATACACATCAGAGCACAGCAGCATGCTGTATCTTGTGGCTGGGAGTGCAGCAACACCCCCGAGCGTGCACCGTGAGCAGCGCTCGCATCCTTCCGTCTATGGGGCGCTGGTGCAGACTGCTGCGCGCTCCAGCGCTGCTCGGGGACGCTCCCGAAGACCGGCTAAAGCCGGTATATATTCCAACAAGCATTGGCATAGCCAATAGGTCTCGACTTTGGGATCTTATACGTGTTTAGCCATGCAACAGTTGCATAACGAAACACTTATAAGGTCCCAAAAGCAATACCTATTGGCTATGCCAAGCGGCCATGCGGCCGCATAAGTGTGAGTGATCGTGATAGCGATCAAACATCAAAGCGGCCCTGCGGTCGCTAAAGTGAAAATAATCGCGGTAAAAGTGGCGCGCGCGCCCGCGCACATGCACTGTAGCTGTAGGCTGGCCTGGTAGCACTTTTTGGAGACCTCTCAATAAGTCTCGCCAGACCAGCGCATGCGCTGGGTCAGGCGAGACCTAAAAACCCAGCGAGGGCTGGCAGTGCAGAAGGGACCAGGGGAGGGAGAGCAGTAGCAGGCAGTGATCAGCCGTGTGTCTGGGGGCGGTGGGGGGCGAACCCGGGCACATGGGGTCCTGTCTCAAGCTCGCCTTCTCCGTAGGGTGACCAACCGTCCGTAAATTTCACGGACAGTCCGTAATTTCGTCCGTCTGTCCGTTGTCCGTGAAGGATTCTTTAACGGACGCCATTTGTCCGTAATTTTAACCGGGCACCGGTCGCACCACCCTAAGCGGGCACAGCTTCCACCCACCTCCCTTCTTGACTCCGATGCTGTTGAGGTCGGGTGTAACAGACTCCGATGCAGTACCAAAGCTCAGATACCCAGCAGCATTGGAGTGGCACAGCGGGATGGCAACCCTCACACCTTCAGCCCTTGATGAGCTGTTAAGAGGTGCTTGAAGGTGACAGAGGGAGGGGCTGCAGCTTCAGGCGCAGGGGTATCTATTCAGATGCAAACAGCCCTGAATGCAATTTAGAGGGGCCTCACACATTCCCTTCCTGCCCAGGGCCCCAAACATCCTAGAACCGGCCCTGATTACACCGAGCATTACAACAAACAAATGATGGACGGAATGCTGACAATGCAGACATTCTCCCCCAGTCAAGAGATCTGGGTTAAATCCATCGTTCTTTTGCCCACTACACCACCCCAGTTTAGACATGGCCATATGCAAATCAGTCTTGACCCTGTGCCTCATGGGAACAGTCCAGCCCGAACTGCCAAGCCATGTCTTCCCTGGACCGGAATCAAGCATCCTAGGACCGGTTTCTGGCTATCAGCCGTCATCAGCCAGGATAGCTTGACTCCAGTGGCGTAGTGAGCACGGGTCCCACGTCTGGGAATACCCATCCCACTTAGGGCGAAAAGCATTACAACAAACAAATGATGGACGGAATGCTGACAATGCAGACATTCTCCCCCAGTCAAGAGATCTGGGTTAAATCCATCGTTCTTTTGCCCACTACACCACCCCAGTTTAGACATGGCCATATGCAAATCAGTCTTGACCCTGTGCCTCATGGGAACAGTCCAGCCCGAACTGCCAAGCCATGTCTTCCCTGGACCGGAATCAAGCATCCTAGGACCGGTTTCTGGCTATCAGCCGTCATCAGCCAGGATAGCTTGACTCCAGTGGCGTAGTGAGCACGGGTCCCACGTCTGGGAATACCCATCCCACTTAGGGCGAAAAGCATTACAACAAACAAATGATGGACGGAATGCTGACAATGCAGACATTCTCCCCCAGTCAAGAGATCTGGGTTAAATCCATCGTTCTTTTGCCCACTACACCACCCCAGTTTAGACATGGCCATATGCAAATCAGTCTTGACCCTGTGCCTCATGGGAACAGTCCAGCCCGAACTGCCAAGCCATGTCTTCCCTGGACCGGAATCAAGCATCCTAGGACCGGTTTCTGGCTATCAGCCGTCATCAGCCAGGATAGCTTGACTCCAGTGGCGTAGTGAGCACGGGTCCCACGTCTGGGAATACCCATCCCACTTAGGGCGAAAAGCATTACAACAAACAAATGATGGACGGAATGCTGACAATGCAGACATTCTCCCCCAGTCAAGAGATCTGGGTTAAATCCATCGTTCTTTTGCCCACTACACCACCCCAGTTTAGACATGGCCATATGCAAATCAGTCTTGACCCTGTGCCTCATGGGAACAGTCCAGCCCGAACTGCCAAGCCATGTCTTCCCTGGACCGGAATCAAGCATCCTAGGACCGGTTTCTGGCTATCAGCCGTCATCAGCCAGGATAGCTTGACTCCAGTGGCGTAGTGAGCACGGGTCCCACGTCTGGGAATACCCATCCCACTTAGGGCGAAAAGCATTACAACAAACAAATGATGGACGGAATGCTGACAATGCAGACATTCTCCCCCAGTCAAGAGATCTGGGTTAAATCCATCGTTCTTTTGCCCACTACACCACCCCAGTTTAGACATGGCCATATGCAAATCAGTCTTGACCCTGTGCCTCATGGGAACAGTCCAGCCCGAACTGCCAAGCCATGTCTTCCCTGGACCGGAATCAAGCATCCTAGGACCGGTTTCTGGCTATCAGCCGTCATCAGCCAGGATAGCTTGACTCCAGTGGCGTAGTGAGCACGGGTCCCACGTCTGGGAATACCCATCCCACTTAGGGCGAAAAGCATTACAACAAACAAATGATGGACGGAATGCTGACAATGCAGACATTCTCCCCCAGTCAAGAGATCTGGGTTAAATCCATCGTTCTTTTGCCCACTACACCACCCCAGTTTAGACATGGCCATATGCAAATCAGTCTTGACCCTGTGCCTCATGGGAACAGTCCAGCCCGAACTGCCAAGCCATGTCTTCCCTGGACCGGAATCAAGCATCCTAGGACCGGTTTCTGGCTATCAGCCGTCATCAGCCAGGATAGCTTGACTCCAGTGGCGTAGTGAGCACGGGTCCCACGTCTGGGAATACCCATCCCACTTAGGGCGAAAAGCATTACAACAAACAAATGATGGACGGAATGCTGACAATGCAGACATTCTCCCCCAGTCAAGAGATCTGGGTTAAATCCATCGTTCTTTTGCCCACTACACCACCCCAGTTTAGACATGGCCATATGCAAATCAGTCTTGACCCTGTGCCTCATGGGAACAGTCCAGCCCGAACTGCCAAGCCATGTCTTCCCTGGACCGGAATCAAGCATCCTAGGACCGGTTTCTGGCTATCAGCCGTCATCAGCCAGGATAGCTTGACTCCAGTGGCGTAGTGAGCACGGGTCCCACGTCTGGGAATACCCATCCCACTTAGGGCGAAAAGCATTACAACAAACAAATGATGGACGGAATGCTGACAATGCAGACATTCTCCCCCAGTCAAGAGATCTGGGTTAAATCCATCGTTCTTTTGCCCACTACACCACCCCAGTTTAGACATGGCCATATGCAAATCAGTCTTGACCCTGTGCCTCATGGGAACAGTCCAGCCCGAACTGCCAAGCCATGTCTTCCCTGGACCGGAATCAAGCATCCTAGGACCGGTTTCTGGCTATCAGCCGTCATCAGCCAGGATAGCTTGACTCCAGTGGCGTAGTGAGCACGGGTCCCACGTCTGGGAATACCCATCCCACTTAGGGCGAAAAGCATTACAACAAACAAATGATGGACGGAATGCTGACAATGCAGACATTCTCCCCCAGTCAAGAGATCTGGGTTAAATCCATCGTTCTTTTGCCCACTACACCACCCCAGTTTAGACATGGCCATATGCAAATCAGTCTTGACCCTGTGCCTCATGGGAACAGTCCAGCCCGAACTGCCAAGCCATGTCTTCCCTGGACCGGAATCAAGCATCCTAGGACCGGTTTCTGGCTATCAGCCGTCATCAGCCAGGATAGCTTGACTCCAGTGGCGTAGTGAGCACGGGTCCCACGTCTGGGAATACCCATCCCACTTAGGGCGAAAAGCATTACAACAAACAAATGATGGACGGAATGCTGACAATGCAGACATTCTCCCCCAGTCAAGAGATCTGGGTTAAATCCATCGTTCTTTTGCCCACTACACCACCCCAGTTTAGACATGGCCATATGCAAATCAGTCTTGACCCTGTGCCTCATGGGAACAGTCCAGCCCGAACTGCCAAGCCATGTCTTCCCTGGACCGGAATCAAGCATCCTAGGACCGGTTTCTGGCTATCAGCCGTCATCAGCCAGGATAGCTTGACTCCAGTGGCGTAGTGAGCACGGGTCCCGCGTCTGGGAATACCCATCCCACTTAGGGCGAAAAGCATTACAACAAACAAATGATGGACGGAATGCTGACAATGCAGACATTCTCCCCCAGTCAAGAGATCTGGGTTAAATCCATCGTTCTTTTGCCCACTACACCACCCCAGTTTAGACATGGCCATATGCAAATCAGTCTTGACCCTGTGCCTCATGGGAACAGTCCAGCCCGAACTGCCAAGCCATGTCTTCCCTGGACCGGAATCAAGCATCCTAGGACCGGTTTCTGGCTATCAGCCGTCATCAGCCAGGATAGCTTGACTCCAGTGGCGTAGTGAGCACGGGTCCCACGTCTGGGAATACCCATCCCACTTAGGGCGAAAAGCATTACAACAAACAAATGATGGACGGAATGCTGACAATGCAGACATTCTCCCCCAGTCAAGAGATCTGGGTTAAATCCATCGTTCTTTTGCCCACTACACCACCCCAGTTTAGACATGGCCATATGCAAATCAGTCTTGACCCTGTGCCTCATGGGAACAGTCCAGCCCGAACTGCCAAGCCATGTCTTCCCTGGACCGGAATCAAGCATCCTAGGACCGGTTTCTGGCTATCAGCCGTCATCAGCCAGGATAGCTTGACTCCAGTGGCGTAGTGAGCACGGGTCCCACGTCTGGGAATACCCATCCCACTTAGGGCGAAAAGCATTACAACAAACAAATGATGGACGGAATGCTGACAATGCAGACATTCTCCCCCAGTCAAGAGATCTGGGTTAAATCCATCGTTCTTTTGCCCACTACACCACCCCAGTTTAGACATGGCCATATGCAAATCAGTCTTGACCCTGTGCCTCATGGGAACAGTCCAGCCCGAACTGCCAAGCCATGTCTTCCCTGGACCGGAATCAAGCATCCTAGGACCGGTTTCTGGCTATCAGCCGTCATCAGCCAGGATAGCTTGACTCCAGTGGCGTAGTGAGCACGGGTCCCACGTCTGGGAATACCCATCCCACTTAGGGCGAAAAGCATTACAACAAACAAATGATGGACGGAATGCTGACAATGCAGACATTCTCCCCCAGTCAAGAGATCTGGGTTAAATCCATCGTTCTTTTGCCCACTACACCACCCCAGTTTAGACATGGCCATATGCAAATCAGTCTTGACCCTGTGCCTCATGGGAACAGTCCAGCCCGAACTGCCAAGCCATGTCTTCCCTGGACCGGAATCAAGCATCCTAGGACCGGTTTCTGGCTATCAGCCGTCATCAGCCAGGATAGCTTGACTCCAGTGGTGTAGTGAGCACGGGTCCCACGTCTGGGAATACCCATCCCACTTAGGGCGAAAAGCATTACAACAAACAAATGATGGACGGAATGCTGACAATGCAGACATTCTCCCCCAGTCAAGAGATCTGGGTTAAATCCATCGTTCTTTTGCCCACTACACCACCCCAGTTTAAACATGGCCATATGCAAATCAGTCTTGACCCTGTGCCTCATGGGAACAGTCCAGCCCGAACTGCCAAGCCATGTCTTCCCTGGACCGGAATCAAGCATCCTAGGACCGGTTTCTGGCTATCAGCCGTCATCAGCCAGGATAGCTTGACTCCAGTGGCGTAGTGAGCACGGGTCCCACGTCTGGGAATACCCATCCCACTTAGGGCGAAAAGCATTACAACAAACAAATGATGGACGGAATGCTGACAATGCAGACATTCTCCCCCAGTCAAGAGATCTGGGTTAAATCCATCGTTCTTTTGCCCACTACACCACCCCAGTTTAGACATGGCCATATGCAAATCAGTCTTGACCCTGTGCCTCATGGGAACAGTCCAGCCCGAACTGCCAAGCCATGTCTTCCCTGGACCGGAATCAAGCATCCTAGGACCGGTTTCTGGCTATCAGCCGTCATCAGCCAGGATAGCTTGACTCCAGTGGCGTAGTGAGCACGGGTCCCACGTCTGGGAATACCCATCCCACTTAGGGCGAAAAGCATTACAACAAACAAATGATGGACGGAATGCTGACAATGCAGACATTCTCCCCCAGTCAAGAGATCTGGGTTAAATCCATCGTTCTTTTGTTAAGAACGATGGATTTAACCCAGATCTCTTGACTGGGGGAGAATGTCTGCATTGTCAGCATTCCGTCCATCAATTGTTTGTTGTAACGCTTTTCGCCCTAAGTGGGATGGGTATTCCCAGACGTGGGACCCGTGCTCACTACGCCACTGGAGTCAAGCTATCCTGGCTGATGACGGCTGATAGCCAGAAACCGGTCCTAGGATGCTTGATTCCGGTCCAGTGAAGACATGGCTTGGCAGTTCGGGCTGGACTGTTCCCATGAGGCACAGGGTCAAGACTGATTTGCATATGGCCATGTCTAAACTGGGGTGGTGTAGTGGGCAAAAGAACGATGGATTTAACCCAGATCTCTTGACTGGGGGAGAATGTCTGCATTGTCAGCATTCCGTCCATCAATTGTTTGTTGTAACGCTTTTCGCCCTAAGTGGGATGGGTATTCCCAGACGTGGGACCCGTGCTCACTACGCCACTGGAGTCAAGCTATCCTGGCTGATGACGGCTGATAGCCAGAAACCGGTCCTAGGATGCTTGATTCCGGTCCAGTGAAGACATGGCTTGGCAGTTCGGGCTGGACTGTTCCCATGAGGCACAGGGTCAAGACTGATTTGCATATGGCCATGTCTAAACTGGGGTGGTGTAGTGGGCAAAAGAACGATGGATTTAACCCAGATCTCTTGACTGGGGGAGAATGTCTGCATTGTCAGCATTCCGTCCATCAATTGTTTGTTGTAACGCTTTTCGCCCTAAGTGGGATGGGTATTCCCAGACGTGGGACCCGTGCTCACTACGCCACTGGAGTCAAGCTATCCTGGCTGATGACGGCTGATAGCCAGAAACCGGTCCTAGGATGCTTGATTCCGGTCCAGTGAAGACATGGCTTGGCAGTTCGGGCTGGACTGTTCCCATGAGGCACAGGGTCAAGACTGATTTGCATATGGCCATGTCTAAACTGGGGTGGTGTAGTGGGCAAAAGAACGATGGATTTAACCCAGATCTCTTGACTGGGGGAGAATGTCTGCATTGTCAGCATTCCGTCCATCAATTGTTTGTTGTAACGCTTTTCGCCCTAAGTGGGATGGGTATTCCCAGACGTGGGACCCGTGCTCACTACGCCACTGGAGTCAAGCTATCCTGGCTGATGACGGCTGATAGCCAGAAACCGGTCCTAGGATGCTTGATTCCGGTCCAGTGAAGACATGGCTTGGCAGTTCGGGCTGGACTGTTCCCATGAGGCACAGGGTCAAGACTGATTTGCATATGGCCATGTCTAAACTGGGGTGGTGTAGTGGGCAAAAGAACGATGGATTTAACCCAGATCTCTTGACTGGGGGAGAATGTCTGCATTGTCAGCATTCCGTCCATCAATTGTTTGTTGTAACGCTGATTACACCGAGGCAGCACATGGTTCTCTTCACAGAGCTTAATTACTGTTACTAAATTGTAAGCAAACCTGGGTTCTTCAAACATGCAGTCTATAATGTAATAAAACAAAGAAATGGCACAATCGCACCCACACTGATTAACAAAGTATGGAGGACAATCAGTTAAATCCGTTCTCTTGGGTATCTCCTTTAAGTACTGTACATCACAGTGGGGGATGGCAAAACTAACATTTTAGAAAGAGAGCCTGTCAACTCGTTGTCTTGTTCAGGAGGGGGGTGAGGAGCCCTACCCCACCCTGGAAGAGACCAAGATGATACTACAATACAGCATGCCCACCCCTGTGCCCACCCTGGTGGATCCTGATCACCCTCCTGTGATGGCTCCTGCCCCCCCCCCAGGGATAGCTCCTGTCCTCCCATGTGGTGGCTCCTGCTCCCCCCCCCCTCCTGTAATGGCTCCCGTCCCCCCCCAGTTGTGGATCCTGTCTCCGCCCTGGGTGGTTTCTGTCCCAGTCCTGGAATGGCTCCTGCAGCGAGGGTTAAGTTCTTGCTGGGCCTCTTCTCAAAAAGGCTCAGCTCAAAATTAATATGAAAAGGTGGGTGAGTGAGTAAGTGAAGGGATGGTTGGATGGCTGGATGAATTACTGAAGGGGTGAATGGATGAATGAAAGATTGAATAGATGGATAATGAGAGAGGATGGATGGATTGATGAGTGAGTGGAAGGATGGATGAGAGAAAAGGTAAATAGCTGGATATATGGGTGGAAGGGTAGCTGGATGGGTAAACGGGTGGATGGATGAGTGAAAAGGTGGATGATGAGTGAGTGGATGGATGAGTGAAATGATGGATGGATTGATAAGTGCGAGGGTGAATGGATGGACGGATGATTGAAAGGGTGGATGTAAGGATGGATGAGTGAGTGAAAGGGAGGGTAGGTGGACAAAAGGATGAATAGATGAGTGAAGGAGTGAAAGGATAAATGGATGAGAGAAAGGATGGATGAGTGATAGGGTCAATGGATGGATTCATGAGTGGATGAGTAGATGGATGGGTGGGTGGATGGATGGAAGGATGGCTAAGTGAAAGGGTCGATGGAGAGAGAAAGGGAGGATGGATGGATGACTGAAAGGGTGTATGGATGGAAGGATGAGTGACTGGGTGGATGGATGAGTAAGTGAAAGGATGGCTGGATGGGTGAAAGGGTAAATTGCTGGATGGATGAGTGAATGGATGGGTAGAAGAGTGGATGGATGAGTGTACAGATGGCTAGGGTGAAAGAGTGGATGGATGAATAATGGATGGATGAGTGAAAGGATGGATGAATGGATGGATGAGTGAAATGATAGATGGAAGGATACATGATGGATAGGTTGCAAATGGTTGAATATGTTCGGATATGGCTGGGCTTACTTATATACTATTGCGTGACCTCCTCTGATGTGTCTGTAAAACTTACCTATTGTCCTGAATTTTGACCTCCTGTCCTGAATTTGTGTCCTGAATTTTGACCCTTTGTCCTGAATTTTTACACTCACCGTCCTGAATTTGCACCAATGCCAGTTGGTCACCCTACTTCTCCGGGTGCAGAGGGTTAAGTAGGTCAGGGGGCTACAGGGCGCGAAAAGGTCAAGGGAGCTGATATCTCAGCTCGTGCTGCCAACGCAGGCCACTGCTGGTGAGTACTGCTTTTTTACGGCATACACGTAATTAACAGCCGCTATAAATGACACGTTTAATAAATAGTTTTAGTAACTTATAGAACTATTAAAATAAACACTAGTACCCACTCATTTAAAGCACTGCGCATGTGTTTGTACTTGTTAGATGAGATAATATATTTATAATAGGATTTTTACAGATCGTTTACAAGTACTTAGAATTATAGTATATATACAGAACATTTTAATTCAGCCTCCACGTTCACAGAATGTAAAAATGTTATGTAGAATCCAAGGGAACTTTAATTTGTACGTGTTTTGGAGATCACGCTGTGCACTCGTTTTAAAAGCACGCTGAGTAGCCGGTGTTGTAGTGACGCCAGAGATGCTGTCACTCGGTGCAGTTTTCAGTTACACTGCGGACCAGCAGCAACTCCAAGGCTCGGCACGTTCTATAGAAGGCTGACGGGAAACTGTTTTAGGTTTGAGCTTTGAAACTTAAACCAGAAATTGTGATATTTAACCTGGAGTGTGATAATACCGCATCCTTCCAGAAATTGTCTTTATGTCGGACTGACGTGGACATTGTAGTGTTCGGCGTGCGCGAGGCGTTCTAGCCTTCCGCGCTGTCGAGCCGCGCTAGCGCTGACGCGTGACGTCAGGCGCTAGCGCATTTAAATAAAGGGGCGTGGCCTCGGCGCGGCAGTCGGAGCCGCGCGGGTGTAAACGAAAGATCGGCTCCCGTGTATTATTTAGCGCTTACGCGCAGGCATGCAGATTAGGCTATCTAACGCATTACACTGGCGACGAGGGGTCTACTGAGCCCTGTTGTGCTATCTGGTGCCCCACAGGGACCACTGTTGGCCTCCCATGCATACTGGGCCTGTGTGTGTGCAGCCCCCCTCGTGGAGACCCGGCTGAGCCTACTGTGAGGCCTGTTGGGGGACACTGCAAGTGCCCTGGACGTCCATCCAGCGCCCCACCTGCCCCACGAAGTGCCTGACGACGACCGCGCCCTCTCACGGGCCAGGCCTACGCAGAGCGTGATCGCCTCAACCCTGAAGTGCCTGAGGAGTCCCGCGGATGCCGTCTGGAGGTAGGCGCGCTCACCGGTAGGTGCAGCAGCGCGAGGAGAGTCAGCGCGCAACGCCCGGAGGAGGTGCACGCCTAGTGGCGTCGACGCAAAGGAGAGGAAGCCTGCTTCCACCGCGTGCTGCGCACGTGCCAAGATGGCGTCGATCCCCGCCATTGAGCCGTTTGTCGTCGACGGTGCCCCGTCGTCCCTTGCCCCGCGCTGGAAGGATTGGACAGATCGCCTGCAATTTTACTTCGAAGGGGCTGGCATCGCGAGGGAAAGGCGCAGAGCACTGCTGCTCCACCTAGGAGGCAAGGACATCCACCGCATCTACAAGACTCTCGTGGAAGCCACGCCGAAGACGTTCCACACGCTGCTGAACGCGCTTAACGCCCACTTTGAGCCCATGGCGAACAGAGACTATGAAAGGTTCATCTTCCGCCAGGCCAAACAAGAGGCGGACGAGTCCCTGGATGCGTTCCATGGCAGGCTGAAGGAGTTGGCCAGCACGTGTGGATTCCGCGACGAACAGGAAGAGATCCGAGGGCAGATCATACAGGGATGTTACTCGTCTAAGCTTCGCGTCACGGTCCTCCAGGAAGAAGGAAAGCCCCTGGCGGACATCCTCACCCTCGGACGGTCGAAGGAGCTATCGCAAGCGAGAGCCTCGCATATGGAGGCAGCCCTACATCGCCCGGTGAAGACGGAGCAAGTGCAAGTGGCGGAAGCGGTGAACGTAGTGCGGCCGAAGGGGAGGCAAGCCGGAGGGAAACGGCAGCCGGAGGCAAAGAAGAAAGACTGCGGGTACTGTGGCGGACAACCCCACCGCATGCAAGACTGCCCGGCCCGAGGGAAGAAGTGCGGCGCCTGCGGGTGGATGAACCACTTTGCGGCGGTGTGCCGGTCCACTAGAGCCAAGAAGGAGGCGGCCCATGCGGTACGCGAAGAGGCAGACAGTGAAGATATGGACGACGACACCGAAGAGTACCCAGTCCATTATGTGTTTGCAATCCATCAACCACAGAAAAAGAAGCGCAGACTTCCGAAATGTCGCATCCTAATCCAACAACAAGAGGTAAAGGCGACAATTGACACCGGGGCCTCCATCGAGCTGATGGCCGCCAATGTCTACCAACAACTGCGGGCAAAACCCCCGCTGAGAGAGGCGAAGATTCGGGTGTTCGCATACGGCCAGAAGACGCCCATTCCCCTCATCGGATGCTTCAAAACAGAGCTACGACATGGCGAGAGGAGCATCAACACCACCGTCTATGTCACGGAAGAGGGCAGCGGGATGCTGCTGAGCGGGCAATCGGCCGAAGAATTAAGACTGATCTCGTTTGCCATGGCAGTCCTGGAGGAAGAACTGGACACCATTCTGGAAGAATTTGGAGAAGTCTTTAACGGCATTGGGTGCCTGAAAGGAAAGGAAGTATCCTTACACATCGACCCGTCGGTCCAGCCAGTGGCGTTGAGGCACCGGCGGATTGCTTTCCACCTGCGGCAGAAGGTCGAGGAGGAGCTGGAGGCCCTGGAGAAACAAGGCATCATCGAAAAGGTCAGTGGGCCAACCCCGTGGGTATCCCCGATCGTCATCGCCAGGAAGCCGAAGCAGCCAGGACAAGTCCGCATCTGTGTGGACATGCGCCTCCCTAACGCCGCGGTCAAAAGAGAGCGACACCTGACGCCCACCATTGATGACATCTTGGGAGAGCTGAACGGGCCCGGTGGTTTTCAAAGATGGATCTACGGTCAGGCTACCACCAGCTACCACTTCATCCGGACTCGAGGTACATCACCACATTTTCCACCCATGTGGGCCTCAGACGGTATCGGCGCCTAAACTTCGGCATCTCAAGTGCCGCCGAGGTATTCCAAAATGCCATCAGAGAGGTGCTCAGCGGGCTCCCTGGTGTGCTCAACGTGAGCGACGACCTGCTCATATACGCGTCAACCATAGAGGAACACCACCAGAGGTTGAGAGGGGTTCTCAAGAGGATTCAGGAGTCAGGTTTGACCCTGCATCGGGAGAAGTGTCAGTTCCTGCAGAACAAGATCAGTTTCTTTGGGTATACTTTCTCGGACCAAGGGGTGGCCCCAGACCCGGACAAGGTGAAGGATGTCCAAGATGCCCCAGCTCCGACGAACATCTTGGAGGCCCGGAGTTTCCTGGGCATGGTCAATTTCTGCGGCCGCTTCATTCCGGACCTCTCCAACCTCACCAAACCCCTCAGAGAGCTGACCAAGTCGTCCACCACGTGGCAGTGGGGCCTGGAACAGGAGCAGGCATTCCAAGCGACGAAGGCGGCCCTGTCTGCGGACACTACCCTCTCATACTTCGACCCGGCAAAGCCCACCAACGTGGCGGTCGATGCGAGCCCGTTTGGGCTGGGAGCGGTCATGACGCAACTCCAGGACAACGAGGAGTGGGCCCCCCATCGCCTACGCCAGCCGGTCCCTGACCGAGACAGAGCAGCGGTACTCGCAAATCGAGCGAGAAGCAATCGCCATCCACTGGGCATGCCGGTATTTTCACGTCTACGTGTATGGACATCATTTCACAGTGACAACCGATCACAAGCCACTCATTCCCCTATTCCAAGGGTCATCCTCGAAACCGCCGCCCCGGATTGAAAAATGGATACTCCAACTCCAAGGGTACGACTACCGGGTGGAGTACAAACCAGGGGCTACTAACCCGGCGGACTATCTGTCACGACACCCACGGAAAGCAACGACGGAGGAGAAGGAGGAGGCCGAGGATACAGAGGAGTACGTCCGGTACGTGACAGAGCGGTCACGACCCCTCCCAATGAGCCTGGCCGCAATAATAGAGGCCTCGGAAGGTGATGAGTGCGTGAGAGCCGCAGCCGAGGCTGTCAGATCGGGGGATTGGAGGACAATCCAAGCCTCGCTCAACAGACGGACACCCCAAGCCAAGCTGACACTGGAATCGTTCTTGAAAGTGAGAAGTGAGCTGTCCGTTGACGCCCAAGGATGTCTTCTGCGGGGTCCGAGGCTGGTCATGCCGGCCAGCCTCGCTCAACAGGCGGTGTACCTCGCCCACAGGGGACATCAAGGAGTGGTAAAGACAAAGGGCAGGCTCCGAGCCAAAGTATGGTTCCCAGGTATGGATGCGATGGTGGAACAGCCGGTGAGAACCTGCACGTGGTGCCAAGCTGCAGGACAGCCGGAACGCCCTCACCCGGTGGCGACCGAAGACAATCCTCAGAGACCGTGGGAGTGCGTGAGTGCCGACTTCGGACATCTCCCCGATGGACGGTACGCGTTGGTCATTATCGATGATTTCACCAAATACCCAGAGGTCGAAATCGTGGGGAGCCAGACAGCCACTGAAGTGATCGCAAAGTTCGAAAAAACCATCGCCACTCATGGCATATTCGGGGTGGTCAAGACCGACAATGGACCGCCTTTCCAAGGGCAGGAATTCGCTGAGTATCTCAAGGGCTGGGGGATCCATCACCGCAAAATAACACCCCGGTGGCCCCAAGCCAATGGAGAGGTGGAGAGGTTTATGAGGACTCTCAACAAAACCATTCGCATCGCCATGGCTGACGGATCTCCACTGGAGAGAGCGATCTACAGCTTCCTGCGGGAACACCGGTTGACCCCCCATGTCACGACCGAGGCAGCGCCAGGACCAGCCACCATGGGGAGAATCGTGAGTGACACGATCCCACACCACCCTACTTGGGTTCCGGCGCAAGCCACCAGCGAAAAGACCTTAGCCAATCGGATGCGCTCGAATGACCACGCCAGCCGGCGAAGGGGAGCCAAGGAGTCCATGATACAACTACAAGATCGAGTGTACGTGAAGGACCGCTACCCAGGCAGCAAGTTCAGACTTCCTTTTGAACCCCAACCATGGATTGTCACCCGCCGGACAGGCACGATGGTGACCGCTCAAAGAGGTGCTGAAACGGTCACGCGAGATGTGTCCTTCTTCAAAAAAGTCCATCCAGGAACACCCTCACGTCCCGGGACCGAGCCCGAGGGGCCGGATCCCGACCAACCGAGCGAGGATCAGGAGGTGGAGGACGGTCGGAGCGAGGAGAGTGGCTCCCAGTCCATCCCCGCCACCCCGGGGGGTAACTCGCCTGGCAGCTCCCCAGTCCGGGTAGAGCCGAACACCCCGAGGCGCAGAACCCCCGAGGTGGCCCCTTCCCGAGGCGGCCCATCCCGCTACAACCTGAGGAAGAACCCGGCACCCTCATCCCAGCTGGCGGACTATATGGTGTAACCCGTAAGGACTGGCAGACTGGTAATAGATGCATCGTTGGTTTTTATGTTTTACTTAAAGTTTTATAAAGGTTGGAAGGAGTGTAGTGTTCGGCGTGCGCGAGGCGTTCTAGCCCTCCGCGCTGTCGAGCCGCGCTAGCGCTGACGCGTGACGTCAGGCGCTAGCGCATTTAAATAAAGGGGCGTGTCCTCGGCGCGGCAGTCGGAGCCGCGCGGGTGTAAACGAAAGATCGGCTCCCGTGTATTATTTAGCGCTTACGCGCAGGCATGCAGATTAGGCTATCTAACGCATTACAGACATCAAAGTGACACCACACGTACACTTTAAAAGCGGGCGGCTTGTCCCGTTCTTAGCTCGTCAGCCGCATGCTGTTTGCTGCTGCGGTCTCAGGGGAAGGAAGGGTAGTTAAATGTGGAAACCACTGAAACTAAAGGGGTCGCTGATAAGACCTGTTTACGTTGAGGGATTCAGCTGCTTCCTTCTTCGGCTTAAGATGCAAGGGGTACCGAAGGGGCACGCCTGGAGCTGCAAGTCAAGGGTAACATTTGGCCCCTGGCTATGGTTAATCGAGTTGTCCTTCCCAGAGGACAACTTTATATAACATTTCTTGTGCGAACCCCTGCGCGTTCAACAGAGCTCTATGAATAGTGCGCGCAGTGCAAACAAACCTCGTGTTTTATACATGGCTCTGGTGGCGCGCTACGTTACAGCAGATAGCTTCTCCGGTAATGTGCCACATCACAGAGGAGAAACTGTGCAAGACTATCACAGAGGAGAAGCAATACAAGACTGAGCTCAAGCTTAGATGTATTAGGAGCCCGTCATGACATACTCTACGCTCTGAACAGAACTCGGCAGCCACACCACAGAACATGCAAGGCTTCTGCCGTATACGTTAAGACGCGTCACCAAACAACATGCACAGGTGCGCAATACTACACAGAGAGTACAGAGGCACGTCACTCTAGGATAGTGGACACTTCTCTACAACCAGTGTGGGTGCATAGTGGTGCCAGTACACTATGCAGTCAGTTCAAGTGCTCAATGGTGTACAAGAGTGCAGTTAAGTACAGGTGCTCAGCACCACACGTCACATCGGTATACACACTTTACAGATACGCTTTGTTTAACAGAAGGCACAATTAGTTGCCTGCTAACCCTAAAACCGTTTCCCACCAACCTGTTTTCTTGAAATTCTGAATCAACATGCATGAGCCAGGGTAAGGTGGTACGTACAATTCCATTCCACACTGAGGTTGCCAAGTGCTTCGGCCAAGCTTTAAGCATCCTATTTCCGGGGATTCTGCCAGGCGCCCGCGAGTCAGGAGAGAATGCAGAGAGGTTGTGAAGAGGAGTACAATAGTACCTACGACACACTGAAGGTCTCTGCCGCTTTCACAGATCGTTGCAATGTTTAATTAACAGTGTCATATGTTCAGATTTGAAACATTTTCCAGACTAATTATTCACACGAGCTAATTGTTATTCATTTATCTGGAACAGCTAACCAGAACTGACAAAGCAAATAGGCCTGGCTTGTTGTGTTGGATATGTGCATTTGTTGTGTGACATGACTAGATGCAATAACAGAAAACTCACAAAGCCACCCACCTACTGTTTAGGTGGCACAATGTGTGAAGCACGGGATTTTAGTTTATTTTATTGCAACATTAATGTAGTTCTTACTTCCCTTATTTGGACACTGATGCTGTGCCTACAGGAGCTGCATGCTACGCCATGTAGGATGATTGTGGTTGGTTGGAAGAGTTCTGTCTGTCTTTTGATCCTGTTTGGAAAGTGTTTCCATGTCCTATGTGATGACCACAGATTGCATGTTTCAAGCCACTCCCTTAATTACATAGACCACACCTCTTGGAAAAGATTCATAGTTACCCTCCCACATGTTTCATCCCATTTAAAGCACTGCTCAAAGGTAAATGTAGCTATTGGGGAGGGAACACGTGCCAAATTGGTCTGTGGATAGTGCAGAGAGGGGAGGCAATCTGTTTTCTTTCCAGGAAATCGATCTGGGCTGCTCTTGAATTGTGGAAGCTGCATAACATTCTTTGTAAGTGTGCTTGACCTGGATAACTCTCATGGTCCTCCCTCTCCTTTTACCACTTGGTCCCACCTCATCCCTCTCCTGCGCATTCTCCTATCTCTCCTGCTTCCTGCCTGCCAGCTGGACACCAACAGTCTGCAACCCACAATGTAGTACCGCTGTGCTCAGCCAAATACTATGTCTTTTTGTTAACAAGCACGAACATAGCTACATTTGGTTTGGTGTTTGAGTTGTTGTTTTGATTTTTTTTTTTTAAATATCTTTATTGAATTTTGAAATACCAAACTTTGTGTCTGACTAATCTTACATTTTCATTGTAATTCAGGAACTTGTTTTGTTGTTTTTTTTTTTTTTTTTAAACATATTTTATTGAGCGATTGCACAGATGGTACAGGACCCTGAATATCAGGGTCAATTTTGTTGTTGTTTTGATGTTGTGATTTAGAATACATGTATTTACTCTTTGCTATAAATCCTTTTAGAGGGGGAATCATCAAATCCATTACTTATGTTGATATTGGTACTAAAATCTGCCACAAAAACTTGGATCAGTAAGCATAAGGGAAGAAAACGTTACTGTTTTTGATTAATTGCTGTTTTTAGGCAGTTTACACCACTGCTCTGTTTGCTCATCTGTTTCGCCAATGCCATGGCGTGGACTAGCTGTTTATATGCATTCTTCCAAATTCCACCTTAAATCACTAAACTCAGGATGATTCACTAAACACTTAGTTTCACAATGGTACACAAAGGCAATTAAAATACATTTTTGGTGAGTTTTCTAAATGTTTTTGTACTAATCAATTGGGA
Source organism: Triturus cristatus (assembly GCF_964204655.1). NCBI lineage: Eukaryota > Metazoa > Chordata > Amphibia > Caudata > Salamandridae > Triturus > Triturus cristatus. Next base: position 656,093,290 of record NC_140590.1, on the reverse strand, counting down.
GGAGGAAGCAGCAGAGGTTCATTCAGCTTCCAATCAATAGTTGTGATCGATTATTGATTGATAACTATCTGCGGTGTATGTAATCACCGCTTAGTGTGGTTTGGTAGATAGCGTCATCATTGGGTCTCTCACTCCAGTGTCTCGTTCGGTTTGTGACTGTGTAACCTCCACCAGGAGGGAGACTGTCTGGATATCGACATTGGTAATGGAGTTAAAATTATCTCCTACCTTGTAGGTAAATCTTTATTTGGGGAACAAAGAAAAGATAGAGATAAGTCGAAAACCAAGGGTGGTGCTGATCCACAACACCTGGTGATCGGGTCAACATGTTACGGCCTAGAACAGCCCTAATGGGTCTATGGCTTTCGTCAGGACCAACAATTTTGAGGTGCTAGTCTCTTAGGGCTTGCCTAAAGGAAATTTCGGGAGGGAGGGGTTCATTCACCCGTCTTTGAGCACACTTTGCGCAATATGGAGATCGGTATGCAGCATTTAGTTTTGGAGAGGCATGCATGAAGGCTGCTGTGGACGGTTTCAAGTAAAGTTTTATATATTGTCCTTCAATATATCTCCACAACCATGACGCATTAGGAAGTCGTGCTTAAGGTTTAGGCTCAAAGACTGAGTCCATCACTGCTTTCCTTCCCCTCCTCCCCCGCCCCACCACTAAAGATTGGATTGCTAACGAGTTGTCTAAATGAACATTTCGATGCATCCACAGTAATTCAAGTTGGAGAGGTCACATTGCCGGTCAACCTAAAGTGGTAGAAATTCAGGGACTAACAGGCAAACTAGAAGGTATGCTTTTTGTTTCCTCAGAGGGGCCACACATGGACTGCAAAGTCCTCAGTTTGGCAACATTAATGAGTCAAACGGGTTCTCATGCACGAAAGCAGCAGAGACCAATGCTGCAGAAAGGCTGGGAAAATGTTGTGTGAGCGAAATATGACTAAGACAGCATTCCAGAAAGTGAGATCTTGGAGCTACATTATGCTGCGCTGAAGCACATTTTTTCCAAACTTATGAAGTACTCATTGCATAATAAGCAAAGAAATCAAAATATATCGCGAAAAGAAAACCCAAAAAGTAGTCTAAGTTATCTCTTTTCTCTACAGATTCAGGATGACTGCCATGAACACCGCAAGAACCTGCACCAATGTCAAAGTTTACACCAAAGTGCCTGATGGAGGTTGGGGCTGGGTGGTGGCCATTGCCTTCTTCTTTGTGGAAGTATTCACATATGGAGTCGTCAAGATATTTGGAGTCTTCTTCAGTGAACTCATCACTTACTTCGATGAAAGCAATAGTCGTATATCCTGGATCATCTCAATATGTGGGTTTGTGATGACATTTACAGGTGAGTGGCACTCTTCCCCTGCCCCCAAACAAGTGTGTGGCCCCTTAAAGCTGGATACTAACATGTGTTGAACATGAAGGGATTCAGAGATACTGCAGTTATGATCTTAAACCAAAACATGCTTGAAAGCAGCAGTTCTTTTGTTTATACGACCTCGTAATAGGTGCATCTTTTAGTAAGTGTGCAAGTGTTGGAATCGCACCCTTTATTATGCTTAATGAAATCTGAAGGATTTCCCAGGAACGCCTTTTTTATTTCTTGCTGAAATGATGAAAGCAGGCACCCTCCAGTATTCAAGTGACACGTGCTTTTGCAGATCATGGACACCTAGCTTTGATTTTAAGATAAAGTTGCCTAACCACGTGCTTTTTTTAAACGAATTTGCAGAAACAGTGAAAGGTACTTTATCATCATACTTGCTTCATGTCACTTGCCTCTGCGCCTGAGGGCTCCATAAGTCACTCCTTGTTCTCTAGACTCGATCAGAGCCGACTCACAAAACTAAAACAATCGAATGAAATTTGGGCATAACCAGTGCACGTTTTATCAGTGATTTTTTATTTTTTTATTTTACTTCCGCTAGTCAGAACAAAGACACTGCATGAAGCTGCAGTTCTTTTTCTGAGTGAACATTGACACAATGTGCTATGAGATGACCTACTTGTTTAGGCGAGATTGCTCCAAATGGTAAAGAAGGGTGTCCGTCAGCATGGTAACACATTTATTATTAACAGGCCAGGACGCCAAATCATAGCATGCATCAAGTATGAACAAACAGGTGTTTTTACTAGCATATCATGAATATATTGCATATGTACCAAACAAAAGGGGAAAAACGGGTCTTAGTTGTGAACGTAACAAAATGCAAAAAGTAGACCTTTCTTTCTTTGTTTTCTTATCACTTGCAAAAATAGAACTGCATCCTTTTTTGGGTAAAACTAACTGCTTTATTTTGTTCCAGCTCCACTGTCAACAGTACTGAGCAATCGTTTTGGTTCCTGGTCAGCATCGGAATGGTCACTGCATCTTGTGCACGCAGTGTTGACGAAATGTACTTAACAATTGGTCTAATATCTGGTAAGTTTCTGGTAAGTTTCTAATTACGACCAACACAAGCTATCATTGTACTATGGCATTAATCATAGTAAGGCAACAAAACTGTCCCAAGCTGGACTGAGGAGAATGATAATTTATTATGGTCTATCAGGACATTAGGGAAGTTGAACTTCAATGAAGCGGAGGGAATAGTTTTTCAATCATCCTGGAAACATTTTGCAAACGAGTATACAAATATAGATAGATCCAGTGATACATAAATGGGTTTAAAAAAGCAGAGAAATAGAATTATAGACTTACAACCCACTGCCGAGGCCTGTACAAGTTGTCAAAGGTCCTGAACCATAGTTATAGTCCCGAGCCACAGGCGAAGGCCTATAACGAAGGAGAGGGCCTTTAACAACCAGTATAGCCTGAGGCAGAAGGGCTATAATGCTATCACAGCATTCCGCTAACTACAGTTAGAATGTTCTTATTTAAAAATAGAGCAAAAAGACAAACATTGGAATGTTGGAGCAGAAGGCTCATACCAACCATTATAAGCCCTAAGCCACTTCATTATCTTCTACGGAGCTTTTAACATTCTAATGTTCTAATTGAGCATTGTGGCCAGGGAGCATTCACTAATCTTATCATCTTTGTTATTACATCAGTAATGTTTTGGAATTATCTGGCTGATCAATTATAACCCTTAATTGCTATAAAACAGTGATGTTTTGAGTTTCACCAGTGTTTAGTTTGGCCTAAAACCACAAGGGGAAAACACGTTTCTAAAGTTAGCTATTACATGATTTAAACCTATGTAGTTTGATTAATCAGAACAACTGGAGTAGTGGCTTGACAATATTTGTCTGATTTCCACAGAGGAAACAGATTCTAAGTTATGTTTTTGTCATTACATCACAAATGTTTTGTCAATTTATGGAAAATTATTATTTATTAACTTGCATCACTGCCTCTGTTTGCCATATATACATCACATTCAGACATCATAGATAAAACCAGTAAACACAAGTCCTACAAATTCATGATCTCTCTATCACACAGAGCTTCCCACAATATTGTTTTTGTATTGGAACAAGTTTAACCCCTTCTGTGCCACGCCCTTTCCCCCTCCTGTGCCGGGCGTTACATTAGTGGGCGGGTTTCATGACGAGATAGTCTCGTCATGGGCACAGCGCGACCGTGCTCCATGACGAGACTATCTCGTCATGGGCACAGAAGAGGTTAAGACAAGGAGAGGTATTACAAAACTACTAGTATTTAAGGTTCTAAGTAAAGTACTAGAGCGTCGTCATTCTGTAAGCTGTTTGCAAAGAGATATGGGCGTGAATACAGGACACACCAGTTTTTTTTTTCGTTGGTAGGACTCTTTTTCGAACCCAGGTACATACTATTCTAAAGTGAAGATGTTCCGCTATCTGTACCGAGAATGTTCAAAGGACCCATCTTGTGAAAACAGCCATTTTGATTTCTGTGGCCAATAGAACATTGTGTCCTAAAAACTGTGTGTAATTTGTAAAAAAAAAACAAAAAGAAAAAAAAAAAAGGGTTACAAAATCTCTGTGCATGGAACCAAGAGTCAGCTTCTGATACGCTGTAATAGTGAACACATCAGGCAACTTTACATGAGACCACCCAATGCAAGATTAATAGAAATGATCACCTCGGTGCTGATCCAGTGTTAAACAGGGATCGATTATTGATAACAATACACAGGCCTATACAACACTTACCCAAACACTATCCGCTGAAATGACGCTGGGATGAGTTTCAAGACTAATGAACACTCAAAATCAGTTGTTCATTATACAGGCTCGTATCTAACACTCTAAATACCTAACTAAGTCTGCATATCAACTTCTTTCCTCTGGTCAATGGACCTAAAGTTGAGAAGTTGATGGTAATGATAATAACTATTTTAACCAGTTACAAACATGCAGAAATGAATGGAACACAGTCATTATTAATTTTACGAAATGTACTTTTTACTGTTTACCACCCACCATTGCATTAACCTATATTATGTTTCTAGCAAGAGCATTGATGTGCAAAAGCAGCATTATTTTTATTATATTTAGAAGCAGAACGCAAATGCGGCCTAGTCTGGCATGCATTAGTCTCCGCATTTTAGCATGCATGCGCAAAGCATTTCCCCGTGTTTTTGTGTTTGTTCACGTTAATTTTCACAACACAAAATTAGTCAAAGTTACTGGCGAGTTAATCCGAGCAGGTTTTATTTTCTCAAAACCCTGCTCCATCAGTGCCACAGACAGAGTTGCCACCATAATGTAAAAAAAAAACCTTTATCAATTTGAAATACCTCTATATGGGTAATACATAACAGCCACAGGTACTAAGGTAATAATATCCCTCATGAGTCTCCTTTATGGTGCATGATACATCCCTCAAATATCATCTTTAAATATATTTATAAATTCTATCAGTTTTCTCAAATCATCAGCTTAGGAGTTCTGAAAATATGCACATTTTGATCTCAAACACACTATTTTCAATTTCCATATACATATAATAATTCAACCTAGCAAAAGCTTCTAATTTAATTGTCTGGGCTGCACACAGTACAGCTCACAAGCTTTTTGTTGGAGAAGCCTGTGCTAAATACACCTTCCACCTGAGTTAGTGCAGCAGATTGACCTGCCCAAGCACCATACAAACCTTTCTGTGCCAAAGATCATGTGATATGTGGAACGCAGGCAATAAAACAAAACCAAAACTTCAAATCTGCTCTTCAGCCATACCACAGCAATAATATTCCCATAAATGTGCTTTAAAAATCAAGCTTGGAAGTGTGGGAATCACCACAGCATGTGGGAGCAGCACAGAAGGACAGAGCTAGACACACATAGGAGTGCTAAATTAAAAAGAAAAAAGTATTTCCCTTGAGGGTGGAGGCGCTAGAGAGCGGCAAGCAAGATCGGCGCACCTCTGTTAGGCTCCTGCTGCCCGGGGCCTAAATCCAACACAATCCTGCAATGAGGCCAGCTCCAGCTGCCAAAAATCACCAGCGAGAAGCAGATGGCAGCCTTGACATAGCTGGAAACGATCTGGCACAAAAACTGGCGGTGTAAGAACAATGCTGAACTGCTGGGAGCTACGATGAGTGGACAAGATGGCAGATACCTGCGCTTGGCACTGCTAGTGAGGAAAGGGGCCAGTGTTGGTGGAGTGCGTCGAGGGCGCCGAACCGTTGCTGGAGCCCATACTGGGCCCCTGTGCTACTGTGGCTCACCTAACTGATCAGCAGGTTACGGACCGCCTGTGTGGCAGAGGGAGAGCTGCCACTGAGTCAAGGCGCAGCCTGTACTACCACGACCCAACAGTAAAGGGGCCTCGACCGCAGCGCACCTGCATGAAGTGAAGATATGCAGCTCACGAACAGAGCGCTGTGAGGAGTGATGGCGGCCTAGAGCTCTGGAGACATTGTTGCATGTGCCTCCTGCCAGACGTTGCTCTGATGGTGAGTGGTTCCGCCCTCTGGCTGCCGCAGCGAAGGGGCATGCAAAGTATATAATAAGAGACCTGCAGTAAGGCTGATGGGCGAGACGGACGGGGCACTCTCTGTTCACCGCTCGGCGGTACATGGTCTCAATTAGCCTCACAAAGAAAGAAGAGCGGTCATTATTTGGGGTTCTGCACAACTCACCGCGATTTGGGAGGAAATTATGGCCTGCTGCCACACATGAAGCATTTGATGGGTAATACCTGCGTGTCTGCCTGGCTGTGACCGCGAGGCGCTCCCGAAGTGAACAGTGTGAGGGGGCATGGATCTGGGTACCAAGAAGATAGGTGCCATAACTCGCATCTGAGACAACACTGCTTCGAAACGTGGTGCATCAGGTGTCTCCAGAGCTGGCACTCACACTAGACATACTATAGCTGAGCAGAGGCAATGGGAGAGGCCCCACCGTGCCAAAACGTGCTTGTAATCCCACATGCAATACTGTGGTCACCGCTGCGGTGGGGAGAGTCCCCACCGGCGGACACTGTGTTCAAGTTTCTTTATCTGTTTTACAATGTGCTAAGCTGTGCACCTTTGCAACCCCCAATGATTGTGCAAGCATTACTGCAAGACTAAATAACCTCATCCCTAAGAAAATCACGCGCAGAATAGGTTTATTGTCGTCTGACAGCCGGAGCTTCAGGAGCAAAACAGAGCCTGCGCTTAAAGAAAAGCACCTGCTGAGAGAATCTCAGGTGGTGTAATACAGAGCACAATCCCGATGTGATTGAGCTAATAACTGTCGCTATCATTGTCACCGGTGCACTGCAGAGTTTGCTGCTCTGGAACCTCCTCCCTTGCCACTGATCATTAAAGGTCATGGGCAGGAAGGAGCGCAAGGAGGCCAAATTGCCCTTTGAACAGCGGAAGTCAACGAGAGGCCCCGGTGGGGACACAGATACCATCATAGCTGCGGTCTCCCCACGGGCGAAACAGCCCGAGGACGCAGACCTACGATCTCTGCTACTCACAATGCGGCAAAGACTTCCATCTATCAAGACAAAAATGGTCTCCATGACTATGCAAATGTTTCATCTCCAAAGACTAGAGAAACGTGATGGGCGCATCAGTGAGACAGCAAAGAATTTCACAGCTGGAAGATGCGTCCTCGACTGGGGGCCAGCAAATGCAAAACATGGAGCGCCTACTGAAAATCACTGCCGCAAAAAACGAGGACTCGTAGGAGTGCCAGAATCCACAGCTACAGGGCGAATGGAAGATTATGTGGATGAAATTATGGTAAACCTGTTTGGGGCCTCCTCTTTTTCTGAGCTTCTGGTGGTGGAGAAGACCCACTGCTTGCTGGCTTCCAAACCTCCTCCGGGAGCCGCACCCAGGCCCATCATTGCTTGTCTCCTGAATTACAGGGATACCATCCTTCGCCTCGCACGAGAAAAACGAGATCTAAACCATGAAGGGAACTCTATTTCGTTCTTCCCGGATTTCACCTTAGTGATCCAAGAAGCACATAAGAAATTTGCCCCTGCAAACGAAAGCTGCAGCAAGCTAACATTCCATATGCGATGCTATACCCGGCAAAGCTTCGCGTTACCCACCAGGAAAAGCAGCACTTCAACACACTCCCCCCCCCCCCCCCCCCCCCAGCAGGCCCAATAATTTCTTAAGAAACTGTCCTGCTGCACTACCCATCCAAAAGGAATGTGATGGCGGGCTCAGATCAAGCTCCCCACTCTCGCAGAATGACTAATTACAAAGGACTGCTGTTGAAATTGCCGCAGAACCTTCTCTCTTGGCCACCGGTTGTTTCACAGAGATCATAGGAAGAGACAGCAGTTGCCAATCCAAATCACATGTATAATCCTTCTGACTTCCAACCTTTTCCACTTCAATTTCTGAACAATGCAGCCAACTCTGCCAGCACTGTACTTTCACTGACCCCCGGGCACCCTCATACACCAGGAGGGTTACGCTGGGCTCTCTGGCAAATATCCCCAGTGCGAATTCCCTGGAGAATGTTATTTCCCTTCTCTCTACTCTTCCTTCTGTCTCCCCCTTTCTAACACCTGCGACCTCTATCACCCTATATGTCTCACTCCCTTCCAGACCTGTCCTTCTCAGGTGAACTGTCCTTTCTTTCCATCTGCCCTAATATTTCTGGCCTCTTTCTATCATTACAGCCCATACCATTATGATCTATATAATTCACAAACCTTGGCTTTTTTTTTCTCTTATTATTGCTTACTTTGGGGACAATGGGTGGTAGAAATTTGCGCGTGGGATTGGACCATAGGCGTGGGTGGAAGGGGCATTCTTTGTACTTTAATGCAGTATCCATTGCACTAAGTCTTACAAGCATTCAACACCACGCATATATGTTACTCATGGTCAATACCCCCTCAGACAGAAGTATAAAACTCCTCATCACTCCTGAAATGCACACTACAGACACCCCACATGACAAGGTAAGATTAACATCCAATCGATTGACATGGAATGTGCGCAGTCTGCGTGATCCCCGTAAATGCAGACACACACTGGGCTATCTAGAACGACACAATGTCCACATAGCTATGCTGCAAGAAACCCATCTGGATCCCAGAACCTCACCCCCATTTGCAGGGAAGTGGGCTGCCTACAGTTGCTTTGCATCATACTCTACCTATGCCAGGGGGGTAGCCATTCTAATTAGACCCACCGTTAACTACGAGCTGTCTGGTTCTCTCCGAGACCTAGAAGGCTGCTACTGTATTATGTGGGGGCACATAGCGACACACTCGGTCACCTTAGTAAATTGTTATGGCCCCAACTTAGACGACCCCCACTTCTTTGACAAACTTTGGGGACTAGTGATGGACATAGGGTCCACTAATGTAATTTGGGGTGGGGATTTTAAGGTGGCGCTGAACCCAAGCGTTGATCGGTCCTACAGCTCCTCTGGCCATCCCACCAATGAGGGAAAGAACTCGACATACATCATGGTCGAACGACAGCTATTTGATGCATGGAGAACTCTACACCCTACACAAAAAGAAGGCACGTGCCACTCATCAGCACATTCCAGCTGGTCCCGCATTGATTCATGGTGGTTATCGAAAGGGCTGTGCACATGGTTAGCCGAAGCAATTCATCTTGCGCGCACATACTCAGATCACTCCCCTGTGTTGGTACGACTATGCCCCCGGGTAGGACTTTCCCATTCAGATCATGGCGCCTTCAGCCCACTGCCCTACTAGATGACTGTTTCCGAGAGACGATAAGACAAGGGATGCAAGGCTTCTTCCCCAGGAAAATAGAGACTGTCCTATTGTTGTTGTGTTTGGGAAGCGTTTAAAGTCACCATACGTGGCATGTGCTTTGCACAGGGAGGGGACATCCTATGTGACATTAGAGAATCACTTAACGAAGTGATCAAATTAGCAGACACTCAAACTGCTGAAAGCCCTGATGGGGAAAGACAGGCACGGCTCTGCGAGCTGGCAACGGAATATCAAACGGTAGCAGAGCACGAGCTGCATTTTCGATCCTGACACCACCAAGCCAGCGTGTTTGGGGAGAGCGAGCGACCTGGAAGGGCCCTAGCCGAAGCCACGAACACTCCCAGATTTTCTAACTAAATTTTTGGCGTTACGGATGCGGAGGGCACCCTGCATACAGACTCGGAGGGTATTCTTCACACGTTCTCAAAGTATTACTCCACCCTATACTCTACACATAAGAAGCACTCTGGCAACATCTTGCTATACTTTGAGGACATCACCTGCAGGTGGGGAAGAGGCCGGGCACCGAAGTTTAAAGAATGGCTGAACAATCTTATATAATGTAAAGATCAGCTCATAACATATGCAGAACTACTACCCATCTCCTCACGCCCTGCAGACACTTGGGAGCGTCCTTAAATAGGAGAGGAGGGCTCTCCTATTTAAGGACGCTCCCAGACTGACAATTCACACAGGGGGAACACTAGCTCCCGTAGCCTAAACCGCCTAGAGATCAACTGCAGAGAAAAAGGAGATCAACCGCACACACACCAATGCAGCATGACCACTAACACATATCCAGAATTTCATATCAGGGAAATGTTGTTGCAATGCGAGATGTGAGACGCGGAGTGCATCACAAAAGCACGCTTCCACAGTTTAGATCGGCCACCTATCATACTAAATTTCTGGACAAGGCAGGCTACTCTTATGGCGAATAGGAGGTCTAGCGCTGCTCTGAGGGGACATGCATGCTTGATCAAATATATGACAATTGCACTGTAAGATGACCTGTATATGGATTTGGTACTCATGTTTAAAAAAGCAATAAAGAGATTTTTTTAATAAAGTATTCCCCTTAATGTGAGCAGTGGAATAATGCAAACCAGCCAATAAAAAGGATTGTAAAAAACTTGTCTTCCAGGCGAGAGACAAACACAAGAAGAGGAAGGCAAGCCATTGAATTGTGGAAAATGTCTAATATTTTACTTAGCATAAGCAACAGCCATTTTGGCTATGGTGTCTATTTAAGTTTCCTTCGTAATTCTTTTGTCTTTTCACTCTGCTTGTGTTATCTATTTTTGTTGACTTCCTGACTCATCTAAAGCAATGTACGTGCTGAGGGTTTATAGTCGTCAGTGCACCTGGTCTCAGATGTTAACTGTGCACCATTTACTGCTGCCATAAGTATTCCTGCTCCCTCTCCCACTTTGCTGACCACATGGTTGTTCATCTGCCCTTGTTTGCTGATAGCTATTCCTAAAACTTGTTCTTCCTATGTCTGTTCATATGCTTACATTGCAGAAAACCTGTATAAAAGACCTGTGTTCTGTGACTTCAGTGTACTACCTCCTGCAACACTTGAGTGTGTTGTTTGGACGTGGTCCCGCTCGTGAGTGATTAATAAACTTGTTATTTATTCCAACTCCAGTGCTGATCTCTATTTTGTTGGTCTTTGGACCCGTGGACGAGCGGGTGACCCTGCACCAGTGTGCCCACTTTTAGGCACATTTCCACAGTTGGCCGTCCGTAGGAGTGGTCTTGACGGAGGATCGAAATATTGTTGAGGAAGCGCACTGCATGAGGAGACCTTTGTCTTTGCAGGCTGACGTGACTTTTCCGGTTTTACCGATTTGACCCTCCAGGTGGTGGCCGGTCTCCACTGGGGTTTTCTTTGGTGCAAATCTGTAGTGACCATTAGGTCGACCAGAGATCAGCAGGTGGGAGTTAGAGTCTTCTGTTTGGTAAGGTCGCTAGAGCGGCACTCTTGATTTGTTAAGCCTGGGCTTTTTGTTTGAATTTGTGATTCAATGTTTGCAAAGTTTGAAGGGAGGTAATGTGGAGATTGTTCTCCTTTTGAAATATTTGTTTGGAGTAGTAATATTTTACACATATTTTGGTAAAGCATGCCTGTTCCCAGCACACTCCGTCGGTGGTGTTGCTGCCCTGGTGGTACCAAAGTCAGGTTAGAAAAAAGTCAGCCGGCTCCCCCAGAAGGGACGCCTAATAGAGATATGTATGTCAAATATGGTATTTCTTCCATAATGTACGGTCCACTGTGGAACAAATACACAAAGAAAGATTCAGATCTGAAATGGCCAGAGAATGGGTCATTTGATCTTAAAAAGGTTCAATATGTGGAGCATTGTTTGTTTAAAAGAAGAAGTCGGCAGGATATGTTTGATTGTGTGCGTATGTGGGAGAAAGAAGTGCGAGAGAGAGCGAAGAGAGCAGAAGCTATAGCAGAAAAAGTACAACGTAAAACGATATATCAAAAAGCGCTAGAATTAAAAAATAAAGAAAAGAAGGAAAAAACAGAAAAAGAAGATAGAGACCGTTGATTAGAAATAAATGGCCAGTATCCTATTAGGCGCCCTCTCTATTCCCTACTTGATACAACTAAGGATGATTGCATCCTATTAGAACGTCCCCCACCCCTGTATAAACCTCACACTCCAAGTGCCGCTGATGAGGCTTCGGACGACGAGCATTTGTCTTCAGACGACAAAGAACAAGATAAACAAGATGGGCGACAGACTCGCTCTACTTTGACTAAAGCAGAAAAAGATACATTAAAAAACTGCTGCTAGGGAGGAGGCTCGTCGGTCTCACGCGGCATCGCTCATTGTAACCATGGTTCAACAGTGGAACAGTGCAGAGCAATTTTATTTTGTAGAAAAATTCGTTTGGGAGGTCATATTTGATTATAGACAAATTTCTCAGGAACTAGAGCCAGCTGATATAAATACTGATTACAAACGATTAACAGAGGGGACTTTTCCTTTTTCAAACCAATCGGATATGATTAGACGAGTGGTTAAAATATGAGACGCAACATTGCGTTTACGAAAGGAGCAAGAGTTAGCTAGAAAACAGAGAGGTATAGAAGCAGTTCAATCTTAAGTACAGAATGTAGATTCTCCGGTGGAAGAGGCTGGACCTAGTAGTATTACAGTTACTGTAAAACCTATGCGTGAAGCTGCACCCCTGTATGTTCCTCCGAAGGGTGCAGGAACAAATGATGACAAAACTTCGGATGATGCAAAGGGATATTTTATATATAATTGGGTTTACACTCCTTGGAGTAGAGCTGATGTGATGGCTCTTAAAACTGCTTTGCCCGACCCCCGGAAAAATCCTGCCGCCTTCTATGAGGAGGTGGAAGGAGTCATTAGCTCCTGCACTATGACTTTGCCAGATATTCATATGTTCTTTGGGCTTATTTTGCCCCCTGATATGTGGAGAACGATACATAAAATAGATGACAATGTAGCATATGGTGATACTTGGGAACATTTAGAACAAATAGATGCGGAAAGGGAGCCTGAGCAAAAACCTCAGAAGGCGATATTAGATCTTCCTAAAGTTAAAGACTCTCATACCTCCTAAGAAAATAGAATGGACTACATTAGCATCCTGTAAACCGAAAACGAATGAGTCCGTTTATGATTTCTTTTCAAGGTTTGAGGAAACGTTCCATGATTTTAGTGGTCAGTCATTGGCCGATGATACGGGTAAGCATTTGTTTGTCGATAAATATGTTACCGGAAATAGCTAGTCGTTTAAAGGCCAGTGGGAGTTCTTGGACTACGTCTTCCCAAGTTTCTCTTTTGACTATGGCCCAATATTATGAGCGACAGGAACAGGAAGCGAAAGGCAGGGAAGATAAGAAGGATAAAGCCTTAAAGACAAAATTTATGTTGGCTGAAATATATGGTCCACCATTTAGGGGAGGTGGAAGAGGCAGACGTGCAATGTATACACCTGGAGCACCCCCTCTCCCTCGAGCAAATTTGTACCCTGATCAGTGTGCTTATTGTAAATAGACTGGGCATTGGCGTTCTGAGTGCCCTCTTTTGCGAGGGCAGCAGTATCAGGGGGGGAGGGGGAGGGGCAGTATGAGAGAACGCCCAGGGAATTCAGTAAACAGGGGAGGTATGGGAGCTCGTCCCAGGTTTGAGGCAGTCGAACAAGGACCAAATTACTCTAATACTTTTGATAGACTAAATCAATATCAAATGTCTGATTATTCTGATGATGTCCTTGCAGATTCTGATTACCCATAGGGATGCCTAGGATGGGGTAAGGAACCGGTTGAGGTGCCAGTAGATCAAATGGGTCCTTATGTTGACGCAAACGTCTTGGGATCTACTGATCGGTTTCTGGTTGATACAGGGGCTACTCATGGTGCTCTGTCTAAAAAACTGGTTCCTAGGGCTGCCCTGTCTGGCACAATGATAACGTCGAATGGATTCGATGGGACACCTACACCTAGCCCACTTTCACAGCCACTTGAATTCTGACTTGATAAATTCACAGCAGCATGTCCATTTTTGCTTTCCCCTACCAAACCTGACAATATTGTGGGTATCGATATGCCTAAATATTTTCATGCCACAATACGTTGTTCTCTGGAAGGTGTGCGTGTTATTTTGAATGACAATTAGCCAATGGTTTAGAGCTCTTGTCTTATCAATGAGGACGTTGCTCTGGCATCCTTACCTAGTACTTTGTGGGCTAAATCAGACACTGATGTGGGTCAAATGGTTATTCCACCTGTACATATTCAAGTAAAGGAGGGTGTTTCATTGCCTCGACTGCCCCAATGCAAAATATCCCGAGAAGGTGAAGAAGCATTGGCACACATTGTTCAGGATTTGATTAAAGTGGGGGTAGTGGAAGAGGTCCCCTATAACACTTGCAATAGCCCTATCCTTCCTATTTTGAAAAAAGAAACTGATACTAAAATCTACAGATTAATTATTGATTTGCGAGAGGTTAATAAAATTATAGTGCCCCAATATTCGGTGGTTTCTGACATCACTACACTTCTCCCTCCTACTGCCACTACATTTTCGATGATCGATTTGAAGAATGCTTTCTTATCGATACCCATTCACCCCGACAGTAGTTATTTGTTCGAGTTCACCCTTAAAAATAGATCATATTGAGGGGGCGCTAGAGTGCGCCAGGCAAGATGGCCGCATTATAGTGCAGCTCTGCCCGGCTGATCTGCAATCCGCCTAATATCCGGCGACCACAGAGGCATCCAACTTTTTTTTTTTGGCGGCAGGACTGTACTGGTATCCCTGCTGATTATTGGGCCAGGAAATTGTGTCCGGATAAAGCTGCAGCGCACTATTGATCGATGTAGAGGCTTCACCTCTGGTGACAGTGAAATGGCGGTGTGAGCGGATCGGGGGAGGAGCCCAGACGCTGCCCGTTATTGCGGAGGGCTGAGCGATGCTGTGCTGTTGGTGCTTCACCCGTATTGCGGTTGGGGGAACTGGAGCGCGCTGACCTTCTGCGTGCGTAGCGGAGACGGGACTGCTCCTTGCGGCGGCCTGCCTGTGGCGTGCAGTCCTTGTGGCGGCGGAGAGGATTCTGGGGCACCATCAGAGACTCCGGGTTCTGGAGGTGCCAGTGTAGTGGTACCCGTGGCTGACGGAGGTAGGAGGGTGCGGCCCAGACCTTGGTTGAAGAGGTGGGTGTGGGCCGGGGTTTCGGGTCGTGGCCCGCCGCCTGGGGCCTGCGCGTGTGGTCTGCCGCCGGAGGCCTGCGCGCGGCCCGCGTGTGTCTGCCCGCCAGTGACTGCTTTGCTTTGGGTACATGCATCGCGGAGGCGAGGGAGCGCATCTGTGGGTGCTAGCTGCCTCCAACTTCGCTACTCAGGGGCCTGGTAATCGCTGGCATTTCTGTTTCGGCTGCGCGGGTGGCGCAGGGACGTGTGCTGCGGGCCCCCTATGGTTTCAGCCTGAGAGAGCATCGTAAATCATTCTGGCGCCCTGGTGGGAAGCCCTTGCTGAATTTCTTCACACCGCTGCAGTGGCCCCTGTGGATACGGTGGGGTCCTGCCTGGCTGACTGTGCTTGGATCTTGTATAGTTAATTTCTTGCAGCTACAGGCAGCTGCTCCTTTTCCTGTTGGGCCCTGGCTCTCTGGATGGTGGATGTGACTGTATTGTAAGGTGTTGCCGTGAAGCTTGGGAGAGTGCTGCGTGGCCTGTACTTGGAGCTGGCTGGGCTTCTTGGTGCTTGTTAACCACATGAAGGCTGATGCTTCTTGATATTTGTAGACTATAGTCCCTGCCGTGCGCTGGAACTTTAGTCTTTCCCACACGGTGCGTAAGGGCTGATTCGGGAGTGCTTACGACATAGTTGTGTGCTGCGGCTGCGCCGCCTGCTTGTGGCTGGCAGCGCTTGGAGTACAGCTTTGCACTTCCCACTACTCACTCTGGGTAAACCGGATAAGTCGCAGCCTCGCCTCAAGTTTGAGACACGCAAATCGGGCAAAGCCCAGCAGCAGGCGGTTTCTGATTCAGAGGCTGATGGGCAGGGAGATGGCCATCCTAATTTGGAATCTACGTTATTGGCGATGCAGAAAAGTCTGCAGGCTATAAAAGTGAGCATATCTACTATCAATCATAGGTTGGACTACATGTCCTCGCAGTTGGAAAAACAATCGATGAAAGTGGGAGAGGTTGAGCAGCGGGTCTCCAATGCGGAGGATGGTCTGGGTGATGTGACTTACAAGACTCTCAATATGGAAAAGGTGCTGGCCCTTATACAAGCTAGGAACGAGGATTTAGAGGCTAGGTTGAGGAGGAATAATCTTCGCATCACGGGCCTACCTCAGTCGGCGAACACTGGGAGGATGGAACAATTCATTGAGACCTTAATTAAAGATATCTTTGGCTCAGAACATCTGTCTTCCATGTTTGTTATGGAGCGTGCTCACCGCTCTCTGGTGGTGTGCCCGGTTCCTGGGGCTCCGCCTCGTCCCATAATAGCTTGATTATTAAATTACCGAGACAGAGATACTGTTTTACGGTTGGCCAGGGAGAAGGGTACCATCAAGGGAACTCTTTGTCTTTTTTTCCTGATTTCACTGTAGCGGTGCAGGCTGCGCGGCAAGAGCATGGTGCAGTTAAAAAATGTCTGCAGTCTGAACATATCCCCTACGCTATGTTGTATCCAGCGCGACTTCGAGTGGGGACGGAGGGGAATTTCAAGATTTTTTTCCACTCCCAAGGCAGCGATGGAACACGCGAAACTCCTAAAAAGACACCGCCGAGAGGCTGAAGCTGCCCAGGGAGAAGGCGATTAAGAATGATAGTTTAGCCATTGTAGTGGATTTAACACATGATGTATTGCTATGTTGCCTTATGTTTTGCGAGACGGATGTGTACAATGTTATTCTTCTTCTTCTTAGGTCCGGCAAGTCCTGCTGTGTTATGTATAGGAGTTATGAATGATGAGAGATGCCTTAAGTTTTGTGTATCCGACCGTCTACTGTAACACAGGTAATAGACCTGATCAGCCACCTCCTATGAAGTGGGAGGACAGTAGCACTCTTGACGCCCCTCATATGGGAGTTCCCCCACGTTCCACTGTTGTGTAGTAGAGTCAAAGGGGTTTGTTTAGATATGCTTGGGATGGCTTTGGCGAGTTGGGGCAGCCGAAGTGGGTGGGGGGTGTATTTGGGGGAGGGGGTGGGGTGGAATGGGTGGCTTGGTGCAATACTCGTTCTTGTTACTGTTAGCCTGTTCATTGGTGGCACTGTTTTAGGATGTTTTCTGACTGCGAGATGCATGGTATGAGTGGTGAGATTAAGTTTGTCACTTGGAATGTGCGTGGTCTTAATTCACCAAAGAAAATTTGCTCGTTTTTTGCTCAATTGGATAGATTGGGAGTGTCAGTAGCTCTCCTCCAGGAGAAGCATTTAACTTAGACCTCGACGCAACGCATAGGTACCAGATGGGCTGCTGTCAAACTTGAATCGTCATATTCCACCTACTCTAGGGGAGTGATGACACTAATAAAAAAAGGAACGAACTTCACATTGCTGAAGTCAGAGGCAGACGACAAGGGGCGTGTGGCGATTATATATGGTAAACTGGGACATAAGCTGGTCTTGTGGGTTAATTTTTACGGGCCAAATATAGATGACCCTTCATTTTTCTCTGATGTATGGCGTCGCATCCTAAGCTTTCCATCACCGGAAATAATCTGGGGTGGAGACTTTAATGTATGTTTGGAAGCATCCCTGGATAGCACGGGAACCACTGCAGGAAGGCTGCGGAGACTATTCTAGGACTCCTGGATGCGGGCCCCTTGCTGGATATTTGGCAGCTCCAGCATCCCGGACGTCGAGCAAGCACGTTTGTCTCTTCGGTACATGGGACTTGGTCCCGTCTTGATTACTGGCTTGTCTCGGAGACGGTTGGGACCTGGACACTCTGTGTGAGGCATGAGCCACGCACATTATCAGATCACTCTCCGGTGGTTCTAGCCTTGCAGATACCTTTGTGCGAGACACCGCCATTTGCGTGGAGAATGCAGCCTACGGAACCTGCAGATCCAGTTTTTCGGCAGACTATTGGGGAAACTATTCAAAAAAAATTCCGTGAAAATGAGGGGTCTGTGGACAGCGCTGGCTTGCTGTGGGAGGCTTTTAAGGTGACAATACGGGGTACCTGCATTGTAGCGAAAGCTGGGGTGTTAAAAGACATCAGACGTAGGATTCATAAACAGGCACCTGAAATATCTACACTTGAGTGTGATTATGAGTTGAATCCCTCGCCACCCTTACTGGCCAAGGTCAGAGATCTGGTCTCTGAACAGAACGCTACTGCTGTCGAGCGAAGGCTAGTTACTATGTGGAGGGGGGACGTCCGAGGCGTTCGTTAGCACAGAAGTTGTCAGAACCCCGTTGTCAAGAGCTCATTAAGGAACTAGTGGATGAGGAGAGGGAAGCACATTATCTAAACACTGAGCTTAGCGATATTGGGTCGCGATTTTACACTACTTTATATGCAGCTAAAGAAGGCCCTCTGCCAAAGGAAATAGACTCCTATCTTGACGATGTCCAACGCGCATAGGGAATATTTGGTGCAGCCTTTTGATCAAGAAGATGTCAAACTTGCGATCATGGCACTGCCCACCTGTAAGGCGGCCGGCATAGACGGATTCCCTAGCGAATTCTATAAAGTGTACGTTGATGATGTTGCGCCTCGCCTCTTGGAAGTATTTGCGGAGGCCTATGATACAGGGAGGCTCCCACCCACGCTTCGGGAGGCCTTAATAGTAACCTTATTGAAGCCTGACAAACCCCGAGCAGATGCGATTCATACAGGCCCCTTTCACTAATAAATATGGACGCCAATATACTGGCGACGATGATTGCTACCCGGCTGAAACCATTGATCCCCCTTTTAGTCTTACCAGACCAGTCCGGTTTCGTGTCTGCTAGATCTACAATGCACAACTTGCGCACTATATTTTCTACGCTGCATTATTTTGAACCCGACTTTCAAGCGGTGGCTGTGCTGCTTGATGCAGCTAAGGCTTTTGACTCTCTTCGTTGGGACTTCATGTTTACGGTCTTACAACGTATGGGCTTCCCTCCCTTTTTTCTTCAATGGCTCTGGGTTCTTTACATGGATCCATCTGCGAGGGTGTGCATCAATGGGTGGGTCTCCTCAACTTTCCCTATAGAAAGAGGCCCAAGGGAGGGCTGCCCTCTATCACCAATGCTCTTTTCACTGGCCTTGTAACCGTTAGCTTGTAAGATCAGACAGCTACATGCGACCGCAGCATTACGATTCCTGCAAAGACCACTTGTGGTTTCATTATACGCAGACGATATGATGTTATATGTTCGAGAACCTGCCACTTTTTTGCCGGCCTTTTTGCAAGAGTACGTGAAGTTCGAGCGTTATTCGGGTCTGGGTATAAACTGGTCAAAGTCTGTAGTGTTTCCATTGACAGCAGGCACCAAACTAATAGCTCTAGACTTCCCTCTGACGTGGACTCAGAAGCCGGTAAAGTATCTTGGAGTCTGGCTACATAGAGACCCTGACAGGGTGATTGTGGAGAATTATGGCCGGGTCATCACGCGTATAACTGAGCAGGCGGAACGGTGGGCGCATTTGCCGCTCTCCCTGGCTGATCGGCTTGCGATCGTTAAAATGACCTTCCTGCCTAAGCTGTTATATTGCTTTGTTAATATACCCATCAAACTGAACACAGCCTTCTTCCAGAAGTTGCAATCCGCACTTCTTACGTTCGTATGGGCCGGGAAAAAACCTAGATGTAGCTGGGAGGTGCTGGTGCAACCATTTGATCGGGGTGTTTTTGACGCTCCGGATTTTCACCTCTATTATTTATGCGCTCAGGCGCAATTTGCGCATTATTGACACTACCCAATAAGATTTCTGCCTCATCTTGCGATTGAAGTGGACGCTGTCCAACCCCTGCCCTTGCAGGCAGCGACCCTTTCGGGAGGATCGGGGGGGTCATAGGACTGAGATTAATCCAGTGTTATGTACCTCTTGGGCCTGGAAAATGCTAGCTAAGCGGGCAAGACTCATATATATATGCTCCAAAGTTGCCTCTGGCATCTCACCCGGACATTTCTGCAGCAAGGGAAGTGTCGGCCTTGAAGGCGCTAGCATCTGTCGGTATATCCCACCTAGGAGATCTTTACACACATGGTCGATTTAAGACACTGCGAGAAATACAGGGCTCAGACGACCGAGGGTTCATGTTAGGTTTCACTTATGTTAGAGTGCGGCAAGCTATAAAAACTGTTAACCCAGATTATCCGGCAGAACCGGTTACTTTGAAGGCGTTACAGATTATGCTAGGTGGGGAGGAGCGACGAGGTCTAATCACCAAATTATATAATGCCTCATTGCGGGAGCGGGAGATTGAAGAGCACCCATCGTATGGTAGATGGCAACGGGTATTGGGACCTGCACTCACGCTTGATATGTGGAAAGACTGTTGTGCATTGACGGGTCGCCTTACGGCGAACTGCAACTTGTGGTTGATTCATTTTAAATATCTGCACCAATTTTATTATACCCCATTGCAACTGCACAGATATGGTTTGCGTGAGCATGCTGATTGTGTGAGGTGTGGGCGAGCTGGCGCTGATTTTTTACACATGTCTTGGACCTGTCCTGGAATCTCCGCATTTTGGTCCAAGGTTACACATATCCTCACAGAGGTTGTGTTGGAGCCGGTACGGTGTGAGCCAGAACTTTGTCTGCTAGGTTTTGTGACCATAAATTGGACGAAAAAAAGTAATCATACCTCACACCACTTTATTTAACATGTCGGTATGCTTAGCAGGGTATTCGCTGACCCTTCCATTTAAAAGCTGTAGGTACAGATTGTTTTACCAAATAAAACAACACTACACATTCAATCTCGTCTTGCCTTTAGGAATTTTACTGTTTTCTTGAGCAGGAAATAAAAGTAGTAGTCCCCACACAAACAAATAAGCCCCTACAGTGTAAGGAAACTGTAGTTGGCTGGTGCTTCCGAGTGAAAAACTGAAGCGATGTAAAGGATGGACTGCCCCCGCCTCCACAGCCACATGCGGGATGAATGCAGGGTCATGCTGCCAGCAATAGGCGTACTGCGCCTGTGCACAGAGGTAGTAGAGATAGAAATCCGGCGCCGCAAACCCACCCTGGTCATATGGTAATGTGAGCGTTTCCCACCGAAGGCGGGGTTTCTTCCCTCCCCACGCCAGTGTGATCAGGAGGGAGCGAAGAGTGCCAAAAAAGTGTTTGGTAAGACGCACCGGGATGTTACAAAAGTAATATAGAAAGCGCGGAAGCACTATCATCTTCAACAATGCTATGCGATCCGCGAAGGAGAACGGCAGCTTGATCCAACGAGCCACCTGCTCTTCCAGTCTGGTAACCGCTGTGCCAAAATTTGCTTGAATGACCGTCTGCGGATCCCTATGCAGCCATACTCCTAAGTATTTAACAGCCTCCAGACCCCACACCAACAGGCACTCCATATCGAAGGGCCGAGTGCTATCAGTGAGAGACAATATAGTGGACTTGGACCAGTTGATTCCAAAGCCAGAGAAGCGTTCAAACTGGATATATTCACGGATAAGC
Source organism: Triturus cristatus (assembly GCF_964204655.1). NCBI lineage: Eukaryota > Metazoa > Chordata > Amphibia > Caudata > Salamandridae > Triturus > Triturus cristatus. The sequence continues at coordinate 656,071,994 of NC_140590.1, read as the reverse complement.
GGCGCCAGATACTGCGCTGGCTCACGAACATACAGCACCATGTCATCCGCGTACATGGAAACAGCAAGCGGTCGCTGAAAAAAACGCAATGCCGACGCAGCGTGCCTTTGCCGTATTATGCAAGCCAGGGGCTCCAGTACAATCGCAAATAGCAGGGGCGACAGCGGGCATCCCTGCCGAGTACCCCGGTGAATCGTAAATTTGTCAGAAAGATGACCGTTAATTCGAACTCTGGCTTCCGGCTTAGTGTACAGCAATCGAATCCAGTTTGTGAACACAAACGGGACGCCCATACGATGAAGGACAGCAATCATATAGGACCATGCTATAGAATCGAACGCTTTTGCAGCGTCAAGTAGCACTGCCACTGCCGGAAATGTGGGCTTCAACACATGCATGACCGCGAATATGGTACGTAAGTTGTGGGACGTGGAGCGAGTGGGAATAAACACCGACTGGTCCGGGAGCACCATAACTGGAAGGAGAAGTTGGAGCCTCGTGGCCAATACCTTTGCCAGAATTTTAACATCAGTATTTATTAGGGACAATGGGCGGTACGAGTCGCACTGATCAGGTGGCTTGTCAGGCTTCAAAAGGGCGACCACCAGCGCCTCCCGAAGGGTCGGCGGCAAACATTGGGTCTCGTAGGCCTCCTCATAAAGCTGCAGCAGACATGGTGCCAACTGGTCAGCATACTTTTTATAAAATTCAGCTGGCAGCCCGTCAGTTCCCGCTGCCTTACCACCAGGTAGTGCCTTAATAGCATCTTGTATTTCCCCCAGTGTTAGGCGGTGCATCAGAAACTCTTGCTGTCTGCGCGACAACCACACCAGCGAGATATCATCTAGATATTGTTCTAGTTCATCAGGACTAGCCGTAGGCCGGCGATCATACATTTCAGTGTAATAATCATAGAACGTCCGCAAAATACCGTCAGCGTCATGCCGTACATCTTCATCCACCTTAATCCCCTGCACGACCGGCGGCCTACGATGCGGATCAAGAATGCGGGCAGCAAGCGTCCTCCCCGGCCGTCCACCCTCTCCGTAATAGCGCGCCTTACTGCGCCTGGAGAGGTGCCTAACCTCTTGTTCGGCAGTGTAGTTATATGCTAAAAATTATTTGCGCCTGGACGGTCGGGCTATATAAATGCTCCAGATCTCCCAGCTCCCTCTCCAGTACCCCCATGGTGCGACAGAGAGACTTCAAGACTCCAGCCTGCAGACCTATACATTCCCCCTGAATGGTCACCTTAAAGGCTTCCCATAAAGCCCCCATTGTCGTAACTGACCCTATATTTACTGCGAAGTAATCCGTTATAGCCTTTCGAACCCCTTCCGTAAACACCGGATCCAGAAGGGAGGAGGACTGCAAGCGCCATTGGAAGGGAGGCAGGATTCGAGAGGGCAGCATCACATCTAGTGCCACTGGAGAATGATCAGACAATGTTCTAGGTAAATGCCTTATCTGTACAACCCAACTACAAACATCCGGCGTTCCCAGCCAATAGTCAATACGGGACCAAGCCTGCCGCGCATATGAATGACATGTTCCCTCCATAGCTTGAGGGTGCCGCTGCCGCCAGATATCAACAAGCCCCAATGACCTCATTCCCTCTCATACTACACCTGTGGCCCTTCGGGAGAGATAAACTACTGTTGTTTTTCTGTCCAGCGCAGGGACAAGCACCACATTGAAGTCCCCGCCGTATATAATCGTCTCACAGGAGATATTGGAAAGTTTACCCCACAGAGTGTCAAAAAAAGCGGGATCATCCGCATTTGCACCATACATATTAACAATAGTTAGATCCCCAACCACCCCATCCCCCCACTATTGCCAATAACCACGGCCACATACATTCCTTTGTATGAACCAAACAAAAACAGAACAATTGCATTTTCCCAGCACATAATAGATGGAGAGCAAAAACAGTGCCCCAACAAAGGCGCCAGCCTGGCACCAACATATATCCAAAACTTTGCAGGGAATTCCCATTTCAGGGGTCACTAGAGGCTCCTGGCCCCCTGCATTGGCGGGATGGGTCGAGCTAGAGGAAGATTGGCAGCCACCTCGTGGATTACACAAAAATGCTAAATGTAACCATATCTACCTGGTACTATCATTAGGTGTAGAATAGTATTTTAAACGTGCCCCCATGCCAGTACCCCCGAGCAGCAGCTACTAATCATGGCACACACAAAGTGGAAATGTCACAGTCAATATACACAGTGAGGAGCCAGAAGAATGCCAGGCAGAACAGCAATAAATGGCCCAGATAACCTAGTGCCTCACATTCAGTTATCTGAATCAGAATGTCCATTTTTCCTGCCTGCCGATTCCTGCCGCTCCAACCGATGGGCATATTGCAGTGCCTCCTTTGGGGTCGTAAAGATACGCGCCTTCCCATCGTGTTGTATCCTCAGGCGGGCCGGGTAGAGCATAGCATAGGGAATTTGAAGGGATTGCAGATTTTTCTTCACAGCCTGAAACTCACGTCGAGCCTGCTGCACTGCTATGGTGAAGTCAGAGAACAGTTCTATTTTCATTCCCTGATAGTCAAGCCTCCCCTTCTCCCTGGCCAGGCGGAGAGCCACATCCCTATCCCTATAATTAAGGAGTCTGGCAATTATCGGTCGCGGGGGGGCTCCCGGGACAGGTCTAGGGGCCAGGGAGCGGTGAGCGCGCTCTACGATAAACACCTTAGAGAAATGTTCACCGCCCAGCAGTGCCGTGAGGATCGACTCAACATACAGTTCCATGGGACCAGTGTTGGTAGTTTCGGCCACCCCAATAATGTGCAGGTTGTTCCTTCGGGAACGAGCTTCAATGTCCTCGCTGCTAGCCTTTATGACTTCAAGTACTTTCTCCATAGTGGCACATGAGGTACCCACCGCCTCCATCCGGTCCTCCGCCGCTGAGATGCGGGTATCCGCCTCCGCAATTTGCGCACCATGCTTATCGAGCCTCGAGGCCATACTGTCCATGCGGAGATTTAAACCATCGATTTTTGCATCTATATTTTGGAGGCTTTGCTGCATACTGAGCATCATTCGCTCCAGCCGTGCGGTCGGGCCCTGTTCCAGCTCCGATTCCGAACTAGGGGCGGCAGGTGTAGGAGCTTTGGTACTTGTTTTAGCCTCAAACTGAAGCTTACTCTGCTGTTTATCCGTGCGACCCAGACCTGCAGCTCCCCAAAGTCAGATAAGCAGGGCAGTCGCAGAAGGAACCAGCAATCAGCGCCTGCAGCCACGCTATACACTAGGGCAGAGATACAGCCAAGCACCAGCGCCTGAGTGAGCTAGTTTCCCCCAGGGAGGCAGGGAGTGCAGGGTGCAATGGTAACACAGCCTACACAGCCCCGATCAGGACAGCGATCATCCGGCCCGACCAGGGATCAGCAACTTCCCAGTTACTGCACTAGGGCCCACATAACCCCACAGGGCCAACTCGTTCGTCTCGCTGCTTAGGATGTGCTCTCCTGGATGGCCAAGTACACTATATGTCTTCTAGCAGGTCTCAATAAGTCCAGGGGGTCCCCTCAGGCCGCACTGTCCGCTGCCGCGCCACGGGTGTGGCGCGCCCCAGATGCCCCCACCAGCGCTCACTCACCAGTGTCCAGAGCCAGGCTCCCCCATCAAAGTCCTCCGCAGTCGGGATCCAGACGCACCATAGGCCCCTCCGGCCGTCCTAGGCCTCGCCGGCGTCCGCAGGGAGCCGCAGTCCGCAGGGCCCAGAGAGCGGCGCAGCCCTCCTCGGGTGGCCTGCTCCCAGCGGGTCACAGCAGCCGGCGCTCCGCCCCACCAGGACGCCGCCAGATCAGCCAGGGACTCACCGCACCGGAGGCCTCCGACTCCTCAACACCGCGCAGGTCCTAAGGCGAGATCTCCGCTGCGTCATCCGACGTAGGAGTCCCGCGGCAGCTCCCGACCCCAGCAGCAGGCAGACAGCAGCTGCACCCGGCTCCGGGAGGGATGTCACCGGGGCCGTCAGCAACCACGAGGCACGACACAGCGATCACCGCACGGCCCAGGGGAACCACCAGCAGTCGTTGTCACGTGAGTAACTGTTCCGTTTCAATACCGCAGCGCATCGCCCACTACCAGGCAGTGCAGGGCCTTCCCCAGGCGGAGTCGTTAGTCGGATCCTCCAGCAGCCGCCATTTTAGCTCCAGCGCGGACCGCCAGTACAAACTCGGATTCTGGGGGGCAGAGACAGCGGATTGCGCCAATTTTTGTACCAGTGCAGTCCAGAACACTTCAGTGGCAGGTAGCAGTCGTTAGTGGCCACGGATGGCGCCGAGATGCTCGGATAATTGACGGATAGTCAGCTCGACCAGCAGAGCTACACTACGGCGCAGCCATCTTGCTCCGGGCTCGCTAGCGCCCCCTAGGAGGCACATAGTTAACAAATTTGTTATTAAGATAACTGGGCCCCAATCTATATACTGCTTTGTAGGCCATACAGCAAACTTTGAAATTAATCCTTTTACGTATGGGTAGCCAATGCAGATCCTTCAGCAGAGGGAGGGAGGCTGTTCTAGGGGGGGCATTAGTCACCAGGCGAGCCGCGGTGTTTTGGACAACCTGTAATCTGTTAATGTCTTTTTCATTGGCTGAGATCAATAGCGCGTTACAGTAGTCTAATCGGCTTAAGATCAATGCCTGAATGAGGGTTCTTCTCGAAGATAGTGGAAGGAAAGGGAAGACGTGGTCTCTCAGGGTGAATTTTTGGTCCAGTCGGACCCCAAGATTTTTCACCACAGGTTTAAGGCAGTGGGAGGGGCCTAGTTCCTCTGGCCACCATCTAGGCGACCACCTGATATGGGCATCACCAAATAGCATTATCTCGGACTTGGTGGCGTTCAATTGTAGAAAATTTGTTTTCATCCATTCCGCTATAGATTTCATTCCGTCACAGAAGAGTTCTTGTGTATTAAAGTCGGATTTATCGAGTGGGAGGAGTAACTGGGTGTCATCAGCGTATGATATGGGGGTAAAGCCCAGTTCTCTCAATAGTCTCGCCAGGGGAGCCACATATACGTTGAACAGGGTGGGGCTTAGACAGGATCCCTGGGGCACTCCTATGGTGACTTTGGTGGTACAGGAGTGGTAAGGGCCTAGGTTGACGGTCTGTGTTCTATCTGTTTGTTAGCCATTTCAGTGCTTTCCCCATTATGCCTATCTCACCTAATCTTCGGATTAAAATCTGGTGGGATATGGTGTCGAATGCTGCGGAAAGGTCAAGCAGTACTAGAAGCACAGCCTGACCCTTATCCAGCAGCATCCGGATGCTGTCCGTCACTGCTACTAAGGTAGACTTAGTGCTATATCTGGGGCGGAATCCAGATTGTGAGGAATCTAGGCTATTGCTGGATTCAATGTATTTGGAGAGATGTGTGTTAATATGTTTTTCTAATATTTTAGTTTGAAGGGGAAGAAGCGAGATGGGACGGTAATTTGTGACATCTTCTGGAGAGATTTTGAGATTCTTTTTAATCGGGAGAATCTGTGCAGCTTTCCATTCGGGAGGGAGAGCTCCTTCCTTCAGAGAGCTATTGAGAATATTGCAGATGGGGTCTGCGAGTTGTTTGGACAGTGAGTTTAGCCGGTATCAGGTCTAGAGGGGACCCTGATTTAGTGCTTTTTAAGAGAGCTTCGGTGTCTTCTATGGTAAGTGGAGGAAAGTTTTCTAATGAATTAGTGGCAGGTGGGGTGTCCGGGGGTTTGATTCCTGATTTTGGTTGGGGGTTAGTGGTTGCAGTGATTTTGTTATAGATTACATCTATTTTCTGTGTGAAATGGCTAGCGATATTATCGCATAGCGTTTGGGATGGGACAGGTGCCGAGTCACAGGCCAAAGGGTTGGTGAAGGTTTTTAGGATCTGATAAAGGCATTTTTGAGAGCTCCCAGCTTGTTCGAGGGAAGCTGCGATGTGGGATTTCCTCACGTGTTTTAGATTGTGGTAGTAGTGGTTCAAAGCCGCTTTGAATTTTGCTCTGTCTGAGGGCTTTTGAGAGTGGCGCCAGAGGCGTTCTAGTCGCCTGCAAGCTCCTTTTTCTAGCCGCAGGGGACTCGAGTACCATGGGGTCTGGTACCGTTTGATGAAAGAGCGACATTGTTTCAAAGGTGCTAAGCTATCTAAAGTAGCAAGCAGGCTGGCATTAAGGGTGGCTAGGCGTTTCTCCACCTTGTCTGCTTCTGCGTGATGAGGTGGACAAAAAGCATCTTCAAAGTAAGTTGGAGTGATCAAATTCCACTTTCTATAGATTTTATTGGGGTAGCTTTTGGGACCTGGGTGAGCTTTGTGGGTATTGATCCGAAATTCGATCATGGAATGGTCCGACCAGGTCAGGGGGGTTGAAGCAGTGTAGGATATGTCGGGCGAGTTGGTTAGGATGATGTCTAATGTGTGCCCTGCCTGGTGGGTAGTATCCTTATTTATTACAGTCAGGTTGAGTGCAGCCAGTTCGGACAAAAGAGATGTGGCTTCCGGGTTGTCAAGGATTTCCATATGTACATTGAAGTCTCCGAGGAGAAGGACATTTCTGGAGGAGATTACGTGTGGGGAGAGAAGTTCAATAAGCTGTGTGGTGGTATTGGTTAGTGGTCCAGGTGGGCGATAGACTAAGGCTCCTTTCCAGCTGATATTGTGGTGTATCTTCATACTAAAGATCATTATCTCCAACTGGTCGTTACTTATTTGGTCTAAGATGGAAATAGTAGTAGAGTTTTTATAGACTATGGCTATACCTCCCCCCCATCCTGTGTGGTCTATCTAGTTTTAATATATGATAGTCCTCAGGGAGGGCTACTGCTATGTCTGGATTGGAGTGGGGTTTAGTCCAAGTCTCTGTTGGGAATCCTAGCTGGGGCTTGTTAGAGGACAGCAAGACCCATATATTAGCCGCATGTTTGGGGAGAGATCTTACATTGGCCAGGAAACAGTTCCAGTCCATGCTGGAATTAGACCTGGCAGAATGTCCAATTATTGTGGGATAGGAAGCAGTGTCTGAGTTTTGTGTAGGATTAATATTGGCTCTCATGGGGGGGAGGGAGGGGGGGGGGGAGGGCGGTTTGGTGTTTACATTTCCTGCAAGAGAATGGACCCATTACTTCCTTGGGGATGGGGCAGATATTAGTGGGCATCTCTCGGTTAGTATTGAAGTTTCTGATCGTCCTCAGTTCTTTACTAGTGTAAGTAAGAGAACCCCTCACCTGTTTAGGCTGAGAGTGGACAGGACCGGCAAGAGTTCCTGCTCCTAGCGACGACAGGGCGTGGACAGGCGCAGATGGGCTTGCCTTAAGCGCGGCGGCGGCCCGCGTCCGCTGCGCGTCTGGCTAGGCATGTGTTTAAATAGAGTGAATGCTAGACCGCTAACCTTCCGAGGAGGTAGGAGGGAAGTGGTCACAATTCACTTCCGGTTTAAGGCGCTTCCCTCCAGACAATCGGAACCATCCATGCTGGACCGGGGAGAATACGGGGTGAGTGTTAAATCGAGCGTGGGTGAAACACAATGTGCAAAAGGAATTTAAAATACTTCTAAAACATCAGAGCCCTTTACCAGGCGCTCATTAAAAGTAATGCAGAGTAATGCAGAGAAAATACACTTTAAAATAAGCAGCAGAGTGAAGCAACAGGGAGCCCTTTACCAGGCGCTCCGGTCAGTGCAAGATCGAATACCTTAGTCAGCTTAAGCGCGTCCGCTACACATCTGACTAGGCATGTGTTTTTATAGAGTGAATGCTAGACCGCTAACCTTCTGAGGAGGTAGAAGGGAAGTGATCACAATTCACTTCCGGTTTAAGGCACCTCCCTCCAGACAATCGGAACCATCAGTGCTGGACCGGGGAGAATACCGGGTGAGTGTTAAATCGAGCGTGGGTGGAACACAATGTGCAAAAGGAATTTAAAATACTTCTAAAACATCAGAGCCCTTTACCATGTACTATGTATTCTTTAGGTTTGCATATTATTTTAATTGCGAATGTCTTTTTACGCTCTCTAGTTATGCTTAAATGCCTTCTATCAAACTATCACAACAATGAATACTATATAACTGTGACACACTGATACCCAATTGGGTCAGGTTTGTGCTATATAAAACACTGAATAAATAAATAAATACACTTCATCCCAGCCAAGGCACTTTTGTTCCATTCATAGAAGTAATTCACACTTCCCTGCAGGCTGCCAAGTTGGGGGTTAACTCTGAAAGTCAACTAGAGGCTTTAGATTGGAAAATGCTAACTTCCTAGATGTGGCATTTTCTAAATAGTAATTTAAAATCTTAAATTACAATTAAAATGAGTGGAAGAGGTATTTTTCTACCTGTTCCCAAACTGAATCTAACGCTTGTTAAGTGTAATAAGGTAAACCAGTGTTATCTGTATGCCACAGTCAAGCACGACTTTTGAGTTTTTTCACTGCCAGGACATGTAAGACTTAAGTATACGTCCTACTTTTTAAATAACATGCACCCTGGCCTAGGAGCATTAAGGATCTGCCCCAGGGGTGACTTATAAGTCTTAAAAATGAAGGTTTACTACTGGCAAAATGTTTATTTCGCTGGGTCAAAATGCAGTTTTAGAACTGCACACACATGCTGCAGAGGTAGGCCCGAGACAAAGTGTGCAATGAGCGCTGCAGACCACTAGTAGCAGTTCATTCAGTCAAAAAATCCTATTACTCAGTTTATAAGAAAATAAACCATTTAGGCACAATTAAAACCACAATGAGAATAAAACAAACACAGTAAAAGCACAATACCAATACAATGTTAAGATCAAGTCCATAATTTCGAATGTGGGATAGAAGGAACTAGACAGAATTAAACAACCTTTAAACACAAGTGTCAATAGTTTCTTGAAACCCTCAATTTGACTGCCCTTCTTAAGAAACCGCCAGAGAAAAACAAATATGATATGTAGCCAACTGTAGAAAAACTAGTGCGCATCTTATCTGGGTAAAGTTAAGGCCCTTTAAAAGTGGAGCTATAAATTTACTCCTCATGTATGCATGAAACCTAGAAAATAAAATAAAGTGCAGCGTGTCTTCTGTAGGAATAGAATCGCATTTACAAGGACGGAAACTGCCAACCTAATGCCACCCACCCAGGACCACCAATAGGCAGTGGATCAAATTAGCCTAAGTCTGATCAAGAGAAATCACTGGCTGGAGCTAGTCACCATAATCAGATAGGGCTCTATGAACGGAGCAGATCTCAGTAAAGCATAGAACGTGCCATAGATTTCAATAGCTGCTCTGCCTCCCTTTATTTTTTTTTATAGGCCACAGAGGAAGACTTAGTCACTTCAGATCTGATCTAGTTACACTTGCAGAATTTTTTAATAAATTAGGGTGCCCAAGAGCAGAAAACATTGCTTTAACGTAACTCAACCATTCAATCCGAGTTACTCTATCCACCTTTAAACAATACCTTACAATATCTTTATTAAGGAAAGGACCACTGGATGCCCACACAGATAACCACCTAAGCAAGGTGCAGTAGGCAGGAAAGTCTGAAATATAACCCATTGCCAATTCCTTAGAAACTACAAAGGTCACGCTCCTCGGAGGAAGAGAGAGAATGTGCCTAAAGAAAGAATTCTCCAATCTTTGCAAAGTATGCCTGTCTGCGTAGTGGTTTGGTATATATTAAGCATAGTCGCAAGTGGTGTGGAGCCCAGCCTGGATGCAAAGTCTGAAACTGCAGCAGTGAGTTTAAGCAATAAAACATTTTTAATAGATAAGGTAGTAGATCAGGATCCTGACTAATTAAACTAGAAACCCAAATAAGGGAATGCAGATACCGTTGTGATTTCCATGACAGATAAATACTGCCAGCAACATTTTGTAGACTAAGGGTCCACTACTGTGATATCAGATTTACTTGAATTTATAGAGGGATCCAGTGGTGGCTGGTGGAATTTGAAACTGATGGGGCGTATGCAGAGCGAATGAACGTATGCATGCGAGCGCAGTGAGTGAGCCCGACGGCAATAAGGGGGGATTTGGGGGGTTCTCTCCCGTGAAGAATATTTTTTACAAATTGGCATCTTTTTGGTGCAATTTTCAGCACTATTTCTGTGACAAATGGACTAAAATTTCAGTTATTCCAGGCATTTATAAAAGAAAACTCATACATTTCAGAAACTTTCTGGGTTGCCAAGCAAGTCTGACTGCTGAAGAGGGCTAGGGTACTAAGCAAGACTGCTTTGGCTCTACCCTTTCCAATAGAAAACACTAGTTAGCGATGTGAACAAGTTCAATGGACAAACCTGGGGTCTAGGGAGAGTCCCTCTCCTGAGAAAGAAATGTAAAAAAGATTGGCAAATGGTGCATTTTAAAGCAAATGAATGCAGTTATGAAAACGGGTACTTTCTTGCGTGATGCCTTCATGCCATCTGCCCAGTAAACAACTTCACTGAGTCACTTGGTGAACCTCTTATTTTTCCCTTTACTGCATAAACACTGTTACGTGCTGTGAAGTTTATTTTTTTGGGCCTTTTTCTACTCAGTATTTCATTTAAGCAGAAATGCATTTACTAAATTGTGCCACTTAAACCTTTCCATTACACATTCTCTGATGCACCGGACACACAATTGGGTGATCACAAGCCATTTGACATATTTTTACAAAGAAATGTCATTGAAAAATATAATCTAAGTTAGTATATTAGAGGCTTTCTCTTACAGTGCGTCAAACCGCACTTGCAAATAACCTGTTAATATTACCCAACTCGGGGGCACTCAATTCGCAACCTCAGAAGCACAAGTTGGCTTTGTATGAATTTCAACGTGTGGCCTGTAGATGATAGCTGATGTCAGTGGTGAGCGTTTAGCTGCCTGAGCCATCCTGGTTTCCGAATGTGCAATCTGAACAAGAATACGACAGGAGGCAGCGCCAAGGCTGGAAGCAAATACTTGAATGGAACAAGCGAATACATCTAATTAGGCCACTGTTAATCAGTGTTGCTGGTCTTGAACGTTGTGAGAACCTCATATTGAGAATAAAATCTAGAGGGAAAAGGACGGCGTATTCAGAAAGGGTTCTTGACACAGTGACTAACCACATTAGTCATGCGTATGTTATGCTGCAATACACATTAAGTTAAATAGCGCAGCTTCAATGCACAATGAGATGTTCTTAATTGTACCTACAGAGTCAACATGGGAGTGTTACACAAAGTAAATGATGCTGATGGAGATGTATTTTACATGATGGTTAAACTGGCATGACAGCCTTCTGCAAGACCACCCAAGAGATACCTACTAGAAATCTGTTTCAAATAGTGAAAAGGCCTTTACAAACATTTTCACATGCAATTAGCAAAATGCTAATGAAATAGCAATATGGTAATGAATGCAATATGCCCAACATATTGCATTGAAGCAGATAGTGTTCAAGTAGTTTCATCTTTATCGTTTATATGCCTTTGCTTGTCAGCTGTGTTTGATACTGGTGATGTATGTCTTCTTTGTTGTGATAAGTATATTACCAACCATTGAGACCATACATTATACCATTATGAACAGACAAATGCAGCATACGTCATTTAAATGACTATTTTGGCAACCATAAATTAAGTTTGTAAATTGCCTGCGTTGGAAAATGAACAATATATCGAAAGGAATGCCATTTCCTAGTGTATATATACGTTAAGTTTAATAATGAAATACATATGAAAAAGACCCAATGTGTATATCAGTGTAGCATATTTATCATATATGAACAAAATCCATATGCTTGTTTGCCTGCACATGAAACGCAGGGACAGAAACAATTTCTGATCACTTTCCATTGGGTCCTGGCATTGATCAATACTAGTCAGTTGTCCTGAATCATGTGGCCACGAAGCAGTGCATCAGTTTCACGTAGTGGTACCATGCAGCAGGGTAAAAAACGTCTTTTATGGTAATTTACTCACCCCACGCACCCTCCCACGACCAACTCTTTACTGCCCGGAATCAACCAATGAGTGTTCTCCTGAATGAACTCAGACTCAGAACACACGGGTATTCACAGTCACTTTCTGTTGCTCGCAGACAAACCCTGAACTTTACATTGCATCCAGGGCTTCAGTCATATACTAGACAGAGGAAAAGGGTACATTAGTGCGTAGCCGGGAACAAGACTTAAAAGCCAATTTACCAAAGAAAGCCCGTGCGCTTTGAATCGGATGCTCCGGTGCTTACTCTTTGAACGATCTTCTAGTGGTAATCGGTCCGTGGTGCAATTAAAATGCACTGCATAAGAACCATCTTGTAGAAGTAATAACATCTGCCAATAATCCACTGTGTTTTATCTCTGTGACATTGCAATTACCTTCACAGGGGCAACGCTGTATTCAGAACGCACTGTGGCATCCTTGTCTGTCACAGATCCCGGCAGCAGCTGAAACAGACAAACTAAGAGAGCTCTTCTCACAGCCTGTGTGTGTGTGTGTGCTAATCACAACAACCATACCCCTTAATAAATACAATACAAACAGTTTACCAGTATCGCCGGCACCGGCATGCCAGTGTGCGCGCATCAGGTACTAGTGTGCACTGTCTACAATAGGATATATACTGAAACCATACTTTTCCAGTGGATATTCCTATGCACACATAAACCCAGATGGTTTGCACATATTGGATTTGTGCTGTGCTCTGCAACATGCATGAGATGTGTCATTTTTTATTTAGAAATTAACATATTTCCCAGTGTTTGCACATGCCTCAAATAGGCATTAGTGATTGGTGTAAATTTCATTCAACTATCTTATTAGATCAGGCTTTACCTTAAAACCAAAAGGCGTTAGTGCTGATCACCCTAGTAATGGCCCCTTGAGATTAGCTGGCACAAAATGATGTAAAGCCTTTTTCGCTCTCCGAAAAGTGCACCTTGCCACAGTGTAATAAACTTTTTTTTCAGTGGATAGCAAACAGCATGTGTTGCTTTGTGCCACCCTGCATCGGGCTAGCCTCAGTAAATCTGCGCACTTGTATGACTTTGTCCGAGTTAGCTCACCTCTCGCATCTCAGTGAAACCAACTAGAAATGGTGAACACTGCCGATGAAACAACAAACCATGCCCTCATTGAGCACTCAACAGATACCCTCATTGACAGATTTCTAACTCCATCCTCGACTGGGCTCCCCGGTGATTTTAAGATCAAGCATTGGTTTTTGGTGTATTGATCAGCTGCTCTCCCTTTTGTTATTGAGTAAATCATGATCCTCAAAACATTTGTCTATAATAAATTAAACCTCATAAACCATTCACATACCAGGCGACGGAGTGAGAGTGAGCCTTTAACACTGAGCGTTTGAGTTGTGTTCTAAACATAACAGAGGCCATCTTTCAACTCAGTTACTCAGATTGAACAGCATTGCAAAACGTGTGCTGGCGTCCCCTTTACATCAGGTAAAAGAAAAAAACATGACTAAAGTGAGATGGGAAATACATCTGGGATAAAGAAGTCTAGTCTCGCGCTCACAAAGACTCCTCTGTCCATAGTTATTAGGCAAGTGCGTCCCTTTTTCAGTTCTACACAAACACCGTCAGCATTATTTATTTTACAACGCATATAAATCTCCGATTCGCGGCACTTCCCGGTCACGGCACTTAATATTCGCGGGGGGGTGGAGGGGGGAAGAAATCGGAGGGGGGTGTCGCGCGGGTGTTGCAGGGGAGGGGGGTATGTAACGAGAAAATGAAAAGTTAACTTACCTGACCGGGTCTGCCTCTGCTGCTCGGCCGGATCCCGCGCCGCCCCTGCTGCTTCCGAACACAGGAACAGGCATGCTGCTCCCTCCCCTCCTGTAAAGCCAATCACAACGCTGCAGTGGCAGCGTTGTGATCGGCGCTGAGTCCGGGGCAGTGCCCAGCCGGGCACCAGTGGGGATGCCATTTTCTCTATGTAGGCTGCATGCAGCCTACATAGAGAAAATGTAGAGTACGCATGACTGCTTTGGTCGGCCCCTAGGGCCGACCAAGCAGTCTGGGCACTTAGAGTGGTGCAAGCCACTCCTACCTGACCCGCCCACACGCCCCCCCCCCAAACAGGCATACCCTCCCGCAGGAGTCCCTCCTCCCCCCAACCAGGCATCCCCTGACGTCTAACTCGAAACACGTGTCCAGGGATGGCTAATGCGACACATACTTTTTTACACACACCGTGGCATAGGCGTACTCGCCGTCGCCACTACATCGACCACAGTTCCTTGGGGCAACTTGCTGGTGTGACGAGCAGTGTGCGGCCAATTGAACTTGATATATTACGGCTCCCTTGAGCCACCGGGCTGACGAGTCCTGGATCAGCACCTGCGCGCTTTGAGAGGTACTCTACCTGTTTTTAATTTTTGGCAGTCCACGCGGCACCCCTTTACACTTACCTGCTCCCTGCTGACGAGAGGCAACTACCTCGAAACACGTGTCCAGGGATGGCTAATGCGACACATACTTTTTTACACACACCGTGGCATAGGCGTACTCGCCGTCGCCACTACATCGACCAGAGTTCCTTGGGGCAACTTGCTGGTGTGACGAGCAGTGTGCGGCCAATTGAACTTGATAAATCTTGTTTGGTGTCTAAAGAATTGTAACTAAAATCCCTTTTTGATGCTAAGGTCAGATTTTTGTCACAATTCTGAAAGTCCAACTTTTAGAAAGCAAACATTGTCTTGTCCTAACCATTTGGGGCCTGCAGCCCGTTCCTGGGTCACATGACTCGATATAGCTGTCAATTGGTCTTTGTGTATTGCTCCCAGACAGTGAGACAAAGGGAAGCTATGTGTTGGCAGGGTATGCCACACTGAGTTGATGGGGAAAAGGACTGTTACCTGCCACACTTTCAGATCACAAAGATCCTGCCTGAGCACCCTTACAAAGTGGCCGACACTGGTCTTTTCTTATCCCAGACAAGCTAGGGCCAGGACAGGGAGGAGGGGATGACAGAAAACTCAGGGAGGTGGGAACCTCTATAAGCTTCCTCTACTTCAAAGTGGGCTCCAAGTATAAATATTTTACCCTTAGACACGATTCTTCAGTAAAACTCTAGACCTGTGGACTCTGCCACGAAAAAGGACTGCTGTGTTGCTGAAAGGACAGTCAATCTGCTGCACTGCTGCTCTGAAGGACTGCTGCCCTGTTGCCCTCTTGCCTGGGTGAGAAGGATTGGACATGCATCTCTAAACCCATGACTCCAGAGTTAATCTAAGGGCTGGTTGGATGCCTTTCAGATCAGAAGCCTCAGGGACAGAACAGGCTTCCAACAAGCTTGAACCCAGCACAAGGATTCTGTCATCTGTGAGCCCTGCTCTCCCAAGTGGTGCAACCCCAGTCATGGACCCTTGAGAGGGGGTCTGAAGGTACTCTGCCAGTCCATCTGCGGACTTATTAGAACTGACACATCCTCTTCGTGGCACATCGCCACTGCTGCTTGATGTGTGCAGACTCTCCAGACGCAAGGACTTCACATCACAGTACATCGTAACTGCTGATGAGTGATGCATCTCCACACAAGGACATCGCCTACCCAACGAAGCCCACCGGAACCGCACCAACGCAACACATCTCCATATAAGGACATTGCATCGCACATGACAGCTCCCCAGAACTGCCACAACGTGACGCAACAGAATGACACATCCTCAATGCGGGGCTCGGCATCTCTTCGCAACCAGGATTAAGATACTGTGTTCAGTGGATATAAGGACCTTGGTCCCTGTCCAGCACAACTACAATCACAGTTGGCGCTTCACTCTTTTTGGCGTTATTTTCATTTAAATCTTTAAAGTTGTATATCTACAGTTCGACGGATTGGATTCTGATTGTTTCAGTCTTGATTTATTTATTAAGATGTACCCTATTTTTCTAAATTGGTATGGTATTTTTCTTGTGTTGTGTTTTCACTTTATTACTGTTTGGAGTGCTGCATAAATACTTTACACATTGCCTCTGAGTTAAGCCTGACTGCTCTGTGCCAGCTACTAGAGGGTTGAGAACAGGTTATTTTAGGGTTTTCTTGTGACTTCAGCCCGACAATAATTGTGGTTGATGCTTGATTACAGTTTCAGACCTTCAACTAGTAACCCAATTTCTTACTGTCCAGTGTTATGGGGCTCCTAACAGTAATTTTTATGAAAATACGCCACAAAGAAAGACCCAAATGAATACATTAGACAACACTGGACATCACCATGCTCACACAGCACTCCCTATGACCCCCCAAATAATAACCACCCAACAGAAAATATTAGAATCTGAAATACTACTGAAGAACAAGTTACTTACCTTCGGTAACGATGTATCTGTAAGAAACATTAGTTAGTTAGATTCCTCACCTTAGAATATCCCCAGGCGTCAGACTGGATCCGGAAGATTTTTGTAGCAATACCCCTTGCGCGTCACTAGGCGTCGTCTGCGACTCCGCGTCCGTCGTTGGCGTCGTGCGCCAGAATGACGTCGGAGTACTTAGACGCCGCCCTCGCGCGCTGACGTCAGTTCTAGTAGATAGCTTTCCGCACCAGGAACGCAGAGCCATGCAAGAGACCGACACTGGTGCCAAAAAAATCTAGGGCCCTGAAAAGGATAGCCTTAACCCTAGATGTCAGTTCGCAGAATGGGGAGGATGGGTGGGTTGGTGAGGAATCTAACTAACTAATGTTTCTTACAGATACATCGTTACCGAAAGTAAGTAACTTGTTCATCTGAAAGAAACACGTTAGTTAGATTCCTCACCTTAGAATAGATACCCAAGCAATACCAACCCCGGTGGTGGGTCTGCGAACCAAGATCACACCAGAAAGTCCTGGAGGACAGAACGGCCAAAGAAGCCATCCCTCCGGACTTGGCTGTCTGGGCAATAGTGCCTGGCAAACGTGTGCAGCGAAGCCCACGTCGCCGCCTGACAGATGTCCTGCAAAGGGACTCCCTGTCCCAAAGCAGTAGTAGCCGCTGTGGCCCGAGCAGAATGGGCTCGCAGCCCAACAGGAGGGTCCTTTTTTGCCAAGGAATAACAGGTTTTTATACACAAAACGACCCACCGGGAGATGGTCCGTTTGTGCACAGCTTTCCCCTTCTTAGCACCCACGTAGCCAACGAAAAGCTGGTCGTCCACCCGGAACTGTTTCGTGCGGTCCAAATAAAAGGAGAGCGCACGTTTTGGGTCCAGACGGTGGAGCCGCTCTTCCTCTTTGGAAGGATGCGGAGGCGGAAAGAAGGTGGGCAAGGTGACAGATTGCCCAAGATGAAAGGGGGTCACCACTTTCGGTAGAAAGGAAGGACGAGGCCGAAGGACAACCTTGTCCGGATGAACAGATAGAAAAGGAGGCTTGGACGATAGAGCCTGGAGCTCACTCACCCATCTAGCCGAGGTGATGGCTACCAGGAAAGCAGTCTTAAGAGTCAGAAGACGAAGAGGACAATTGTGAAGAGGCTCAAAGGGAGCGCACATCAGAAATGTTAAGACAAGATTCAAGTCCCACTGAGGCATTACGAAAGGGACAGGAGGGAATGTGTGAGTAATGCCTTTAAGAAAGCGTGAAACTACAGGGGACTTGAAAAGAGAAGGCTGATCAGGAAGCCGTAAGAAGGCAGAGATGGCAGCAAGATAACCTTTCAAGGTGCCCAAGGCAGAGCCCTGCTGGGCCAAAGAAAGAAGAAAGAGGAGAACCTCAGAAAGAGGGGCGGAAAGGGGATCCACAGCCTTTGCTGTGCACAATGCCACAAATTTGTTCCACCGGCAGGCGTATACCGTCTTTGTGGAGGGACGCCTGGCTGCCAGAATGATATCACAGACTTCAGGAGGCAAGTCAAAGGGCATCAACTGCCGCCGCTCAATCTCCACGCATGGAGGTGGAGGCTGGACAGGTTTGGGTGGAGGACCGTCCCCTGCTGCTGCGACAGAAGATCCTCCCGAAGGGGCAGACGTATCGGAGGATCGGTCAACATACTGAGTAGCTCGGGATACCAGTACCTTCGTGCCCAATCCGGAGCCACCAAGATTACTTGGGCCTGGTCGCGCTTGATCTTCTTCAGCACTCTGGGCAGAAGTGGTATAGGCGGAAAGGCATACAACAGACCGCAACTCCACTCGCGACGAAAAGCGTCGCCGAGCGAGTGCCGCCTTGGAAATTCCAACGCGCAGAACTGCTGACATTGTGCGTTCTCGTCGGTGGCGAATAGATCTAACCAAGGCTCTCCCACTGCTGAAAGAGACCTTGCGCCACCTCGGAGTTCAGATGCCATTCGTGATCCATCATGCACCGGCGGCGGAGTTCCTCTGCTCTGGCGTTCAGAGAGCCCGCCAGATGTTGAACCACCAGGGTGACGCCCTGGTGTTCCAGCCATGTCCAGAGGCGCAGAGCCTCCTGACAAGGGGTCTACGACCCCACCCCGCCCTGTTTGTTGCAATACCACATGGCGGTGGTGTTGTCCGTGAACACCTGCACGACACTTCCCCGGACAGAGGGAAGGAAGGCTTTCAGTGCAAGTCGGATCGCTCTCAGCTCCAACAAGTTGATGTGGAGGCGAGACTCCGCCGGAGACCAGAGGCCTCTGATCTCCGCCTCTCCCATATGGCCACCCCATCCCAGGAGGGACGCATCCGTCACTACGACATGCTCCGGTAGGGGTAGGGAGAGGCTCTTGCCCGTGACCCAATCGCGGTCCGTGAGCCACCACAGCAACTGCTGTGCAGTGCCCTCCGAGATCAAGACTTGATCGGACAGGTTGCCGTGATGCTGGGCCCACTGAAACTTCAGGTCCCTCTGCAGAGCCCGCATGCGCCGCCTGGCGTGATGCACTAGTAGGATGCAGGAGGCCATCAGCCCCAGAAGCCGCAACACTAGCCTGACCGAAACCCAGGATAGAGGCCGAAAGATGGGAATCAGGGCCTGTATATCCCGGACCCGCTGTTCCGGTGGATGAACCCGGAACTGCGCCAAATCGAGAACCGCTCCGATGAAGAGGAGCTTCTGAGAGGGGCTCAGGTGTGACTTCGGCACGTTGATGGAAAACCCCAGCAAATGCAGGAGATCCGCCGTAGTCTGGAGGTAGGAGACGACTGCCTGGGGTGAGCCCGCCTTCAACAACCAGTCGTCGAAATAGGGGAAGACTGGAACCCCTGATCTGCGCAGATGAGCTGCGACCACCGCCATCACTTTCGTGAACACCCGAGGGGCACTGGTGAGGCCGAAGGGGAGCACGGTGAACTGAAAGTGCTCCTGACCCACTACGAACATCAGGTAACGCCGGTGGGCCGGCAGGACGGGGATGTGGAAATATGCGTCCTGCAAGTCCAACGCTACCATCCAGTCTCCAGGGTCTAGGGCAGCTAGAACCTGAGCCAAAGTCAACATTTTGAACCGTTCCTTCCGGAGGAAGGCATTGACGTTCCTGAGGTCCAAGATAGGGCGTAGGCCCCCTTTGCCCTTCTTGGGAACCAGAAAGTAGTGGGAATAACAACCACGACCTACCTCTGGGCTCGGAACGCGCTCGATGGCTTCTTTGGCCAAGAGGGCCAAAACTTCCTCTTGCAGAAGATTCAAATGATCCTCCGAGATACGGTGGTGCTGCGGTGGCATGGCTGGAGGGGTCATCTCGAGTAGCCCCTTCGGACGATTTGCAGCACCCACCTGTCCGAAGTAATGGTACGCCAGTGGAGCAGGTGATGGCGAACCCTGCCTCCCACTGACGAGGAATGGGCCTGAAAGCTCGGACTAGGAAGGCTTTGAGGCGGATGCTGCCGGGGTGGATGTGGACTGACCGTGTTGTCCCCCAGTACCGCATCAGCGGAAACCACGTCCGCGATCGCGTGCAGGCTGGTTCTAGGCGGTGGCTAGGCGGACGTGAGGAGGAGCCCCTTCCTTGGCCACGAAAGGAGCGAAAAGCGGAAGTTTGTGGCCGAGAGGCCCAAGGACTTGGCCGTAGCCCGGGAGTCCTTGAAGCGAGCCAGCGCACTGTCCGCTTTCTCACCAAAAAGGCGAGTGCCATCAAAAGGCATGTCTATGAGAGTGCTCTGGACATCCCCTGAAAAGGACGTGGACCACAGCCAGGCGTGACGTCGACGCGCCACCGTGGTAGAAATCGCCCTACCCAGCGAGTCCGTAGTGTCGAGTCCACATCGGATTGCATGGCGCGCTGCATCTCTCCCATCGGCCAGAGCTGAGGAAAGCTGTGCCCGGGCCTCCTCCGGGCACAGGGGCAGCACGTCCTCCACCGTATCCCACAGAGAGTGGGAATAACGGTCCAAGAGACAGGCGGTGTTCAAAGACCGCAGGCCCAAACTGAGCGAGGAGAACAGCTTCTTACCGAACTGTTCCAGTCTCTTGGAATCCCGGTCCGGAGGAGCGGACGGGAAGGAGAATTGGGAGGTAGAGGCCTGGATAACCAGACTCTCGGGGGTGGGGTGTTGGGACAGAAAACCGGGGTCGCCGGCGCCTGGCAACGTTCCTATCCACAGGAGGGACTGTGGAGGTCTTGGACCAGGTGTCCTGCAGAACGTCAATGAGGGCCTCATTGAATTGCAGCAGAGGCTCAGTGGAGCTTGCTGCAGACTGAAGCACCTCAGTGAGGATGTTAGTCCTCACAGCCACGGCAGGCAGCTCAAGCCCAAGGGCCGCGGCCACCTTGCGCAGCACCACAGAAAAAGCTGCACCCTCTTCCGAAGCCACAGTCGGAGGAGAGATGAATCCAGTGTCCGGTGAGGTATCCAAACCACTGGCCTCCCCCAGTTCATCTGCCCAGTCCTGTGAAAGTTGGCCCTGAAGGGCCAAAGGGTCCACGGACCCCTCCCAGTCGCCCCCGTCATCCGATTCCTGGTAAACAGGAGGAATAATCTGAGCCGGACGATAGACAAAATGTGTCTCTAGCTGCGTCGCATGCGGCGTCGAGCGGCGCCGCACCGGCGTCGGGTCCGGACAGGGACTGAACCGGGGATCGACGCCGACCGGAGTCGGCGTCAGAGGTGGCACCGGTGTCGACGCCGGCGGAGGAGGCGTGACGAGGTCGACCGGCGTCGACGAAGGCCCAGGCCTGGGCCCCTCGGGGACCTGCGGCGTCGGGCCGGAGCCTCCAACGGCGCCGGGGCCGGACCCACCGGCGCGCAAGGTCGCCCAGTCGAGTCCGCGGGGCCCGAAGGCGCGCCAGCGGGCGTCGACGGCGGGGCCAGGCTCCTCATGGCCGAGAGGAAGGCACTGACCTCCGCAGGCGTCGCGTCAGTCCCAGGGACCGGCGGATATGGGGACGTGCGCGGCACCTGCGGCTCCGGCGGAGCCGCGGGGGTGGAACCACCCTGACCCTTGGCCGAGTCGCACGACCGGCGAGGGGAGTCCGAAGAGTGGTGTCGCCTCTTGGACTTCTTGGAGCGCTTCGACTTACCCGAAGACTTCGAGCCAGACGAGCGATGATGTCGAGTGCGGCTCCGCGACCGATCCTTGGACCTCCTCCTGGACCGGGATCGAGAAGGGCGCGGAGCCGAGTGGCGAAGCTCGAGAAGCTTACGGGACCGCTCCCGCCTAGCTTTCGAGGTCAGGGCCATACAATCGGAACACGACTCCGCGTCGTGGTCGAGCCCCAAACAGTACAGGCACCGGCGGTGATGATCGGTCACCGACATCAGTCGGTGACAGTCGTCGCAGGCCTTGAAACCAGGCCTCCTACCGGCACCAGAGTCGAAAAAGTGACCAAAAAGAGTCAAAAAAGTTAGTCAAAAAATGACTAAAGGGGTAGCTCTCCCAGATCGGCGCTTACTGGCGCGGAAAAAAGAAGAACTGACGTCAGCGCGCGAGGGCGGCGTCTAAGTACTCCAACGTCATTCCGGCGCACGACGCCAACGACGGACGCGGAGCCGCATAAGACGCCTAGTGACGCGCAAGGGGAATTGCTACAAAAATCTTGCGGATCCAGTCTGACGCCTGGGGATATTCTAAGGTGAGGAATCTAACTAACGTGTTTCTTTCAGATCCCAGCACCCACTGACCATGCAGTTGTTTGTACAAAACAGCATTTGCTACAAACAAAAGCCAAGTGCAAACATACAAGATAACATCTTAGACAGAATATTCCACATGCATGCATCACAAACATGTATATCCAAGTGAGAAGAACACGAAGGTGAAAGCTGTTTAAGCACTATCTTAATTATTCAGTGTTTTATCTGAACTAAATAGCTGGTGGTAAATCTTGCATTGTGTGCACACACAAGACGCCCCAACTAGTAAACGTTGCTAGGCACAACATCTCACATGCATACCAAATGGCACGGATATGCCTTATAACAGGCTAACAGTACTAATAGCGCCACTCTTTATCCTGAAATACTACATTATTCAACAGTACTCACTAGATACACCGTATAACACACATCCAGGGTGAAGAGAGTGAGTGTGTGTGTATATATATGTGTCAATGTGTGTGTGGGTGTTTGCCTGTTAATACAATGATTGTACTATGAACCATATTATACAGCATTTAATGCTATATGTTCATTGCAGGAAGCATGATAAGCACTAACAGCCTGATGCTATACCTCGGTGAGCAGTAAAATAGGTACCCAAGTTAATAGAACCTTTATCCTGGAGCATATACAGACTGTGCTCTTTGCTTTCATTATACCACATTATGCCTCAAATGCCATAAAAAGGGACATGCACTGATTGGCCTTATTACTTCCTTCCATAACTGTAAGGCAACATTTGCTATTTGTGGGAAAAATCTGCTTACCACCGTGGTGGTGGTACCCTAAAATGCAGCCTAAAATGGTCTTCTCTTACAGCCAGCTATTTTTGCAGTAGATGCTAATTAGACAGGGCACAAATCAAGAGTAGAGAGCGTCTAACCACTCTTTTCACAGGGTAGATGCCCTGCCAGGAGGTTGGGCCCCTAAGGAATACAGGAATATGCTAAACGTGTCCTGGTGTAATTTTCAGTCACCTGAACACATTCAGCAGTGCCAGAAGCTAGTCTGCTGTAGTTCCAAGCAGCAACGTGCAGATGGGGATGGGCTTATCACATTCCGCTGGGGCCCATAACAAAGACCGAAATTTAAAAGGTCATCCGGCCTCCTTTTGTTGGAGTATCCTGGCTGGGAGCTATTGGGATCCTCACACCTAACGACAATGGAAGGGAAACAAACACACACAGCTTATCACTTCACAGGTACTTAAGAAAGGCATGCTTTTGACTTTGTTCACAACCTGTATATAAGAAATATTCAAGCACTGTAAAAATGTCAGATGTGTTGGTCTCTCACAGTTTTTACATATGACAAGTTAAATGCCACTGTTTTGTTTTATTTCTTTTATAGCGCTGTTAGAAGGTGGTTCTGACACTCAGAGCCGCCCGAATTTTTCGCTTTTTGAGCACCTATTTGTTGATCTTTTACTGTGAGAGAGCCTCATAAGTTGGGACTCACCCACAGTGAACTCATGAAGGAGACTGCATGTGGATTTTACTGGTGTCCCCCTAGCTTGACTAGGCCGCTGCACAGCAGCTGGAGTAAGGGGCACTGGGCTGGTTACATGCAGACACATGTGTACATGTGTGCGCTCACGTGCACGGGCTGCGCAGGGGAGATTCCTGGTGTGCGCAGCCCAGGAGCAGATATAAAGTGAATGGTGTGGCAGGACTTATGCAGAATTGGGTGGTGACATGGAATAGGCTTTATACAGAGGGAAGAAACATGTCAGGGAAAGTCAGTGTGCTTTACAGTGTTTATTCCATTGTTCTCTTATGAGGATAGGGAACACATGGGCTAGTTTTACTTTCCTAAGGCCTACAAATTCCAGACACACACCAAAGTCCACTGTAACCTATGTGAGAAGAAGTATTCTGCAGAGTTCAAAGTCATATTTGTTCTGCTGTTGGGTCATCCAGAAATGTTATATTTCTCTGAGTAGCTCATAACCAGGGCCTGGCTGGGGGCTGGCCCCAGCAGGCTGGATTGATGGCCTTCCCTCCAAGAAGAGAAGATGGGTAGAGCTACAGGCTAATCCATCAGCAGCTGTCACCTGGTGCCAGGCACTAGGCTGTACAAGGGAGAAGGCAGCCTTGGGGGGAAGGAGCTTTTCAGAGACCATGTGGCAGGAGACCCTGGACGAAGCCATTTTGAACAAACCCAGAGGCCTGGGCAGGAAGGAGGGAGCAGGGAAAGAGAAGTGATGTTTCACTGTGTGATAGGGCAAAAAAATCTTCCTGCCAGCACCCTCCCCAAATCTTTAAAAGAACCTGCACAGGAAGAGGAGCTGTCTCTGGGGTGTGGTCTGCTGAGGCAGAGGGTGCTGGAGCCTGGTGCAATGGGCAGTTGGAAGGAGGAACCCCCTGACTGTCCCAGGATCCCGAACACCCCAGGACAAGAGACCAGGACCAGTGCGCAGAAGCAGGGGCCTCTGCGCAGGGAGAGCCAGGCGAAAGGCTGGCACAGGGAGCCTGTGAAGACAGGTCCCTGCTGAATCCACCTTCCGTGTGACCAGGAGGGCGAAGGAAAGTGCTCCCAGTGGCTGGGTTGAGCCACCAGGAGCAAGAAAATGCCAAGATCACCAAGATCGGACCCCTGGGGGCTGAAATATGCTCCCAAGAAGGTAGGCGACCTTTGACCTCTGCCATGACCGATGACGAAGCGCGTGGGGGCTCCGCCACCGGTCCAAGATGGGCCCCGGGGTGGGTCAGGTCCCAGGGGCTGCCCCAACAGAAGTTAAGGCGGGGAGCACCATCGAGCTCCCCGTGAAGAGGGTGAAAACAGGTCCCGGGATTCCAATTCTGGGCCCCGCTGAAGGCCGGGGGGGGGGGAGGGTAGGGCATCGCGCCCCCGCGAAGATGGAATTCAGGGAGCGCCACTGTGCTCCCCGTGAAAGTGCCCCCTCAGGGTGCCAGGAGCTCACCCTGGACCCCACAGAAAACGAAGCCGGGGAGCGCCATCGCGCTCCCTGTGAAGAAGGGGGATCCCAACTCCGAACCCCGTGCGAGGAAGAGGAGGCAGGGAGCAGCGTCG
This sequence comes from Triturus cristatus, assembly GCF_964204655.1. NCBI lineage: Eukaryota > Metazoa > Chordata > Amphibia > Caudata > Salamandridae > Triturus > Triturus cristatus. The sequence goes on along the minus strand of NC_140590.1, from coordinate 656,047,013 downwards.
CGCCCCCCCCCCACGAAGAGGTCTTGGGGGCCGGGACCCCATCTCTGGCCCCGAAGCAAAGTCAGGGAGCGCCGTTTCGCTCCCCGTGAAGATGACCCCAAGTGAGCTGCCAGGAGCCCACCCTGGCCCCTGCCGATGCTTAATGGAGGGGAGCACTGTCGTGCCCCCCCCCCCAAAGATGTTTGGGGGCCCGGGACCCCATCTCCGGGCCCCAAGTGCTGGAAGACGGGTGGGGAGTGCTCCCCCTGAAGGCACGCGAGGGTGACGGCCTGGCGGGGGCAGCCGGGCATGGGCTCCCCGATCTTCCCCCCAACGAGTAAGCAGGCGGGGGTCCCGGGTAGGACTGGGAACCCGAAACAAAGGGCAGAGCTGCGAGGGGCCCGGGTGGGACAGGGTCCCTGTAAAACCAGCAAGCGGCCAGGAGTGGGCTCCCCGTGCCGCATACACTTACCTGGGGATCCGGGTGGGAACAGGCCCCCCCACCGAGCACTGGAAGCGGCCCGAAGCGCCAGATTGAACGGCATCGCTGCTCTAATATTGAAAATCTGGGGGAAAGAGCAGCCCATAATGCTTTGGAGAGCCAGAGGCCTGCATGGAAAAATGCCTGCTTTACTGCCTGTGGTGGCCCCAGGAGGCCAGGGTCACCACCAGCTCCTGCAGAGGGAGCTGCTGGAGAAGCGCAGTGTCCCCCAGCACGAAAATGGAAGTCCCTCCCTACGTCTCATGGGGACTTGAAAAGAATAACCTCTCAGAAGTGCGCCAAGTGATGAAGGGCTGAGATGGGGATGTCTGGAGAAGGGCATCCCCTGGAGGTGAAGAGGTGTAATTGTACCAGAACTGCATTTCCTAATGATATTTCTTTTAGAGGGACAGAGAATCACATGGGTAATGTGAAGTACCGGTTTAAGGTGATGTCATAAGTCAAATGGGGTTATGTTGTTATGACATTCCTGCTAGGGTGTCTGGCTGTATATGCTTAATCCTGTGATTTCATCTGTGATGCCTTTAGGGGCTGTAATTGCAAAGCATTCTAATGACCAACAAATGTGATGAGTACTGTCATTCTAAAGTGATGCTTAAAAATGTATTCTTGCTGCTGCGCTTAGGTGAAGAACAATCCAGACTGTTAGCCCCTAAGATGTAAAGGTGTATCCTGTATGGTCAGTGGGAGATGCTCTGTCAGGATTGTGTCACCAGGTTAGGGTTGCCTATTTTAAATTCTTGTTGAAGTAATGGGGTAGGTCGCCACTGGGATGATGCCAGTGCGCAGGGCCCTCACTCCAGATAATGTTTAACTACCTGCATTAGGGGGCCAGGTGATGTGCATACATGGGAGTGGTGGTACTAGACCCCACCCCCTGCAGGAGGGGTGGCGATGTTATGCAATGTCACAAAGTAATTCCAACAGCTTTAGTATATTTGTAAATTGGTGCATAGTATTGAGTAGTGTGTGTGTTTAATAAATGTACTCTTACTTTTATAAAGCAAAGTACAGACTGGACTATCAATTATTGAGTGTTATTCCTGCGCACCTGTAATGGCGATTACTAGCCCACTTCACCTCCCTTGAGTAAGCCTCAGACTGCTCTGCAACACTACCCTCTGAGAGTCAGGCGCTACAATTGGGTGTTTGGTTCCCAGTGAAGGACAAATGTAGTCATGTTATTTGTGCAGGCCTCACAGATGCTGCCTCGTTTTCCAACAAGCGCTGTTCATCCCAATGCAGGGTGTCAGAGTACTTTATATCAAGTGTACATATTATACATTGACAATAAGTCATGTGTGTGTAAATCAATGTGTAGGATGTGTTACATAAGATAGTGAGGGTTATAAGGTGTAGAAGTCACATGTCCTTCATAGCTCACTGTGCTACAGTAGGATTACAGTTTAAGAACTGCAAGTAACACAAAGATCTGTGTTAAAAGCAGTAACCCACTTATGAATTTACATAAAATAATAATCTGTCATCTACTTGTGTTACATAGTTTGCATTGCAGGAGACATATTTACCCTCTATGCTACTTTGATTCAAAACTGAGATTAGATAAAACGCAGATCTCTCCAGCAAATAGGTTAACCTCCGGAGCAGGAGCAGCCTGTGCAGGTAAGAGCGGTGAGGGGGTGGGACAGAGTTGAGGGGGAGGGACTTCGCTACGATGAGGGAAAATTGAATATTTAATTTTGCCTCGTCGTGGTCGGTCGAGTGCCCCCCCCTTCCCCCCCCCCCCCCCCCCCCCCCACAGCGCTCTTATCCTGCAAGGGCCGCTTCGGCTCCAGTTAGCTTACCATTTTAATTATCTCCTGAGGTTTAGTTGGCACACAAAGATCTCAGCAGCAGCTGCCTTAACCCCCATAAGATATTTTAAAATGCAGACTTTGCAACTAAATAAGCAGAACAGATGCACTGTCACATTTCTCCTTGTTGCCTATTTCTTTTGTGGCAGGGTTTAAAAAAAGAAAAATGGATAAATTGAGGCCCAGATTTTGCGTCAGGGTGGCAACACTTTGTTGTCACAACCAGACGCAAAATATCATTTGTTAAATATCATATACAATCTGCAGGAGGCGCACACTTGGTGTCCCTGTCTATAGTCCAGTTCAAACATCATCCAGTCCTCCTTTAAATGTTAGCCATAGTATTAATCAATGTAGCCCTATAGTTACTTGTTTCTTGATGTTTACCTGGAGCTTATTCGATAGAAGGACAAAGAGCCCCCCCCCCCTCCCTTTTGCCCTACCTGCAGGCGATGGATCAGCCTCAAGCCATTGTGATGAAAAACCTCAAAATAAATGGGAGCTGTACACCACGTTTCCTGGGTACAAATGTGTAGGCCGCTTATGAAATCCGATCAGCCTAGTGAACCCTGTTTATTCGCTAGTTCACCTACATTCCATGATGCAATTTTGTAGCCCCCCTCCAACGCAGGGGAGGTGATGCTGGGGGGTGACAAGTTTTGCCACACCACTCTCTGGTGTGTATTATCCACATTATTATTCATAGGTGGCAATGAGGCACCAATTAAAATATCAGCACAAATGATATTGTTATTACCCAGATCAGTATCCACCTACCCACCCCCCCCCCACCCAGCCCCAGTTAGATCCTCATTTGTCTTATGCTGCCCTGACTCATGTCAATAGATGTCCTGGAGGTCACTCAATGCTTGGAACCTATTAGATACTTAGATACCGCCAGGGGCTGATGCGATTGATATTCATGGGTGCAGGTATTAGATATATTGCCTGCCACACCCACCCGCAATTTTGAGGTGCCGATAAAAAATAAAACCAGGGGCTGTAGTGATATATTCGACTTCATCTGCGATGGGGATATTGCCTTCACTAGAACGCCCCTTGCCCAACTGGGGTCCCTAAAACTGATAATACAATCCCACTAACAATATTTCCTCAGGGGGCCAACCCAACTCACTCTCCTACTAAACAAGATTTTCTGCGCACCCCCTAAGGGGAATTGGCAATTCGTCTAAAGCCAGTGTACCACTCTATTCTTCAATGAACCATGGAATTCTATTTGATCTGGCAGCAAGGAGGGGACATTAACTAAAACTGCCACATATGGGCAGCATGCTGGCGGTAAGTTAATAACAGCATGAGCACCTGCGACACTGGCACGACTAACCCTTTCAAAATTGTTAGCTAAGGGCTGTAACTCATGGCGGCGAGTGTCACTTTGTGTCAGGAGGATTATGTTCTCAATAGGTTGCTGCACCATATTCCTCCTGTGGGCCGTATGAGAATGTAAACGTTCACAACCCCTAGAATGTGGCTCAGCCTCCTGTGACCTCCTACAATCTGTTGCCTTTCAGAGGGGTGTCTGATGGCCCCTATGTTGGGCCCAGATGTATTAGGTTTTATAGTTGCTAGTGATGGTTTGTCTCGGTCACACCCCTCAAATCCCCGATGGGTGGGTTATGATAATTATTTTTAATCTTATCCACTTCAGTATTCAGGAGCTCTAACTTATCTCTGATGGGTATTAGTAAATCCTCAATTCTAGATGCTATTCCTGCTATTAAAAGGTGCCCAGTAAGACTCTGTAGAGTGACTTGGCCAAGTCGCTATCTCTATGTGCGTGGAGGTTACAGGCAAGGGGGCATATTTACCACCAGTCATCATGGGGACCTTCCTACACTTTCTTTTCCTCTTTGGTGTGGGAGGGCAGGCAGTAGAGACACAGTTATAAGAAAAAGAAACTAGAACCGGTTCTTGATTTGGTTGAAAGAGGTAGCATTCGGCCATATCAATTTCTTTAGAGGTAACATTTACCGCCCGCACTAAAAAAAGAATCAATTGTTGTAAGGGCGGTGTTCGATGCTGGGGGAGTATTTGTGGCTTTACACTTGCCCATGTCAACTTGAATAAGTTGTAGGAAGAAGAAGAAAAAAATGAAGTAACCCACTTCAACAAAATTATCCACTCGATGCATACACAGTCTGTTTCATGTGCGCATGACAAACCACTAGAATTCACGACTTAGCAGTAAGACAATTAAGTGCCTTAATTGTTCCCCTTTAAAGGCTTCGATATTTAGAACAGTAACGTCAAGGCTTATAAAAAACTTTATGTAATACGCTAAAATACATCAAATTTGAACAATCAAAGCAATTACGGGCCAGGAGGGACCCTTAAAGCAAGTAGGAGGCTTCAGCTCCTGATTAATAGTCTCTCCTACCAGAAACTGGGGACAGACTTCACTGCTTGTCCAAATTAGACAAAGTCACATATGAATGTAAAACAGTACAATACCTTCCTCCAACAAGCTACAACGATAATGTTAGGGGGTGGCGGCCCGGCCTCTTGCGTGCAAGGATGGGCCTGCCCTAGGCCCGGGTGCACTCTATGCCGCATAAAACTAAGATGTGCTTTATAGCCCCGACACAGATAAGCTGGTGAAACGATGCAGGGACAGCCTCCTGGGGCCCTATGCAGTTTGGGGAATGAAGTTCTGCCCAGAGCAAGATTGATGGAACCCAAGCCACAGGAGACTGAGGCCAGCTTTATTGCGCCGACACAGGTAAGCTGGTGAAACAATGCAGGGACAACCTCCTGTGGCCCTGTGCAGTCTGGGGAATTAAGTCCTGCCCAGAACAAGATTGATGGAACTTATGGCCATCATTCGGACCCCTAGATCACAGGCATAACAAAACTTGACGGGGCCCCCCTGCAAGGTACGTGGAGGGCCCCCCTCCAGGACTCAATCAGGAGCTCTCCGGCCATAGTACTGTGCTGAGGGGCCCCCCACCCCGCAGGGACCTGTGTTACGCCACTGCCCTAGATCAGAGCATATATTTTACTGTATGTAGAGAAGACCAAATGCTGGGTCAGCCACAACAAAATGTATATGATGGAATATTACATTGGTGGAATTTTTAAACCACAGTAGACTTTGAATTAAGTATACAGAGTGCATGGCCAAGGTCGAGAGTGGGCTGGGTGATTAGGCCGACAGAGGGGGGTAAGCGGAGGACGGCCCTAGCAGCCTACACCCGCCGGACGGCAGGGCACAAAATGGACAAATAAGGTAGCGAGTTGAGCCTAACAGCAGTAAGAGGCTATCCCACCCTTGCAATCAGAGGAAAATAAACTAATTTTATGACCCCAAAAAAGTGGCATGTATGATGGACTCAACAATTAAAGAATCAGAACTATGACAAGCCAAGGTCAAGAGATTCTTTATTTCGGCCTGACAAGGCCATAAAAGCACAGATAAAAAACATATAAAATACAATACAAATTATCCGGCAATGAAGGGCATACACATTAAAATATTAATCAAGAATTCATGGGAGTTATATAGTATAATAAATATTTTAAAAATACACGTCAGAAGATCATAAAATGTAGTAAAATCAGATTTAAAAGGCAACAATTCACAATGGGGGAGCAGGAGGAGTTGATTGAGCTAGCCCCATGTTTAGAATTGCTCGGCGTGCACACCACATTGAAAACAGATAGCGTGAAACTGAATACACAATGGGCATACTAGTATCATATTTTAAAATACTGAAAGCCTGAGAGCAGTGGGATGTTCCAAGGTTTCTGCACAACTGCCGTAACCAACGGTGTCTCACTTTCTTATATGCCGGGCAGAAAAATAAAACGTGTAGGTCGGTCTCCGGTATGTTGTTACATGTCGGACAGCTCTTAGTAGAACTGCCCCTTCCCCCCACTTATATGTAAAAGCACGTTGTGGAAGTGTACCATACCTAAACTGCAAATAAAGCTTTTTAGCAAGGGATGGCTGTATATCGCTGATGACAGGTTCTAACCTGTATTGCAGTTTTACTTCCAAGTAAGATGTTGTCAGTGTGCCGGTCCCGGAACTCCCCTGCAATAAGGTAAGATTGTATTCCTTGTAGATCTTTGACAGATCCTCCCTAGGAGTTGACTGACAACTGTCTTCGGCACTAGCCCATAAGTCACCCATTCCCATGGAAATCAGAGAGTTCTTAATGTGGGTGAGCCATGGGATTTTGCTTGCTCTCCTGAAGTTTGCCACTTCCCTCAGTTCCTCTCTATACACAGATAGTTCAGGGATGCTCCATAGATGACAACAAAATAACAAGGGTGTAAGGGCGACCTCTACTGCAATCGGGCCGACTCCAAGAACCATTCGAAGCGGTGTACTTTTGGGAAGTCCCAGACGTTGTCTAGCAAACAAATTCGCAATCTTGGAAAGTTGGTCAGATGGCCGATGGCCTTAATTTCTGCCCCATATAAAGGCAGCTCCTCTGGCTTGTGCCTTGTATATTTCCAACACCGGCTCCATCGTTTTATGTGTGCACTTCCTCTGCAACTTCGCTAGCCCCCCATTGTCTGGGCCAATTTTAAACATGCCTTCTTGATTTGTACACCCCATTCCATTTTCTTGTTAAGGGACAATTCCAGGTATTCACAGACAGAGACTTTCTCTAAAAATTTCCCATCTAATTGGGGGATTAGCTTGTGTTGAGTGCCCTGCGTTGAAAGCCATATATTTGGTTTTCTTGGTGTTGATCTCCAGGCCCCTACTCTTGCAGAATGAGTGGAAGATGTCCAAAGCCCTCTGAATTCCCATAGGGGACATTGACAGCAGGAGGGTATAGTCGGCAAACATCAACGCTGGTACCTTGCGGTTCGCCAACTTTGGAGCATCTATGTCCCTCCCTGCTGTCAAGGCCTCCACTAAGCCATTAATAAATAAACAAAAGAGGGTCGGGGCCAATACACACCCTTGACGTACACCTCTCTCTATAGGTATACGACCAGTGAGCTCTCAGTTTTTCCCACATCTAATCTGAGCAAAATTGTATTCATGTAGTCTTTTCAGATTGTGGCATAGATATGGGGGCTCCCAGATCAGAAAGAATGGCCCATAATTTCTCCCTAGGTACTAAATCGAATGTCGATTTTAAGTCCACAAAGATCATGTAGAGGCTGCCACCCTCCAAGATCACTGTTTTCCAGTGCAGCAATTGCAACCTGAAGATTTGGTCAATTGAGGACATTTTTGCTCTAAAGCCGGCCTGTTAGGGGCTGAGAATAGAGTGTTCTTCCATCTAACTCTGTAATCGGTCCAGCAGCACTCGAGCGTATATTTTCTGAGTGACATCAATGAGACGGATGATCCGATAATTCACAGGATGGAGGGGTGAACCCTTTTTGTAGATCAGAACGATTTCCGCCCCCAACCATGTCATTGGAATTTTCATTCCCTGGAGAATAGCATTGAAAGGGGTCCATAAGTATGGGGCCAAGATACTGGGTTCAGTGCGAAAAAGATCTCCGGGGATCTTGTCTAGGCCCGGGGCAAGCAAATGACGGGACTTGACTGATTAAAGAAGAGATGATTTAGGACCGGGCATCCAATTATCACTCATGACCTGTCACCTAATTATGACTTATGATCCTGTCTGAATGATTTAGGACACTGTAATAAGAATTTCTAACACTGTCATCTTGAATGATAACTGGCTGCTGTTGATTTATGAGGAAATGATTTAACATAGATTATACATATTAATAAAACTGTGGCCAAGAATTCCCACGAGAAAAACACAAATACACAGATGCTGTAAAAAAAATGTATTCACAAACATTTATGTGGGATATATACCAATTGGAGTGGGCCAAGTGGAGGGATTATCGATGTATCAAGCTAAATCCTGTGGTTCTCACTGAACTCAAGGTTCATACATGGGGTGAGGATGTGGTCCCAACTTTGGAACTGGAGAACCAGGTTCCAGACTGGCGTAGTCCCAACTTCCTGTGATTTTGGGCAGATCACTAAATTTCCCTGTGCCTACCAAACATGAACGTTTGTGAACGTGTAATGTAACTTGTGCTTATGTAAAGTGCTCCAATACCTTCGGGTCGAGCTTGCGCTAATATAGAATACACAGATCACCGAAAAGTGCAACTTCTTGCCTGCATGTGAGGCAAATATAAACACGTACATGGCCGTCTGGCGCCATCGATTATGTGTCATATTATGGGGGAAAGCCAAGCTGAGCCGGACCCTCTGAGATCTGAAGGGTACGTCGCACTTGCCCTGAATGGACCGGAGATCGATGTACATACACGCAGTCTCTTTGGAGGCAATGTTGGCATTATTCCTATACACATCACAACAGTATGCATCATTCTGCATCCTGTGGATGGGAGCCAGGCAGCACCCGAGCCTGCATCCGCACTGAGAGCTGCGCTTGCATCCTTCCGTCTATGGGGCGATGGTGCAGACTGCTGCGCGCTCCCGCGCTGCTCAGGGACGCTCCCGCAGACCGTCTAAAGCCGGTATATATACCAAAAACCCAGCGAGGGCTGGCAGTGCAGAAGGGACCGGGGGAGGGAGAGCAGTGGCAGGCAGTGATCAGCCGTGTGTCTGGGGGGGGGGGGGGGGGGGGGGGCACACGGGGTCCTGTCTCAAGCTCGCCTCCTCCAAGAGCAGAGGGTTAAGGAGGTCAGGGGGCTACATGGCGCGAAAAGGTCAAGGGGGCTCAGATCTCACATCCTACTGCCAACGCGGGACACTGCTGGTGAGTACTACTTTTTTACGGCATACACGTAATTAACAGCCGCTATAAATGACACGTTTAAGAAATAGTTGTTAGCAATGCACAGAACTATTAAAATACATAGTGTGAAAACCAATACATGTCATTTTTTTTTAATGTTCACGTTTGACAAATGTATTTCCACTTACAGGATAAGTCACTGTATTTATATATTAGGGGTTTGCAGACCCGTTACAAGTATTTAAAATCATGGCATACAGTGCATTTATCTTTAGCTGCCACTTTAACTTTTAAAACGTAATTGGATTTCAAGTGAACTTTAGATTTTTAAAGCATCTTGGCTTCAAGAGCATGAACAATATGTGTTTTTGATATCTTTATAGCGCACGCTGGGTACTAGTTTTAAAAACACGCTGGGTAGCTGGTGTTGTAGTAACGCCAGAGATGCTGTCACTCGGGTGCAGTTTCCAGTTACACGGTGGACCAGCAGCAACTCGAAGGCTCGCACTGTGCTGCCTTGTACCGGCGCATGCATGCCATTCGTACCGCGCTTAGAAGGTACTTTAGGACACGTTCTATTGAAGGAAAAATATTTTAGGTTTCAGCTTTAAAACGTAAACCAGAAAATCTGGTATTTTACCCGGACGGCGAGGATACCGCATCCTTCAAAAACTGAATTTTTATGTTGGACATGATTGGACGTCGAAGTGATACCACACATCGTCTTATTTCAGTGATCTACATTTAATGGCGGATGGCTTTTCCTATTCTTAGCCCGTCAGTAGCATGTTTGCTGCAGAGGGGGCCTGATGGATGGTAATTAAATGCGGAAATACTGAAACTAAAGGGGTCGCTAATAGACCTGTTTACGTTCAGAGAATCTTTTTCTTCTATCTGTGGCTTAAGAGCAAGGGGTACCGAAGGGATAAGCCAGGAGTTGCAAGTAACAGCTTTGACACCTGGCTATGTTTAATCGACCCTGTGTTGTGAATGTGCCTCTTAAAATCTCATTCTCGCACTGAGCGAGTTAAAGGTACCGGCGTGTGGGCCTTCGTTTGTGGGGCACACCCTCAGCCGCTGTACCCAGCCTTTTACTGTGTAATGGCTCTCAGCTGCCCTCCTCACAGATAAACTTCACTCCCAACACTCGTTGTGCACTTTATGTATTCCATATATGGCGCTATTACCGCCCAGTGATGTCACAGCGCTGCACAGTCCAAGAGGTGCAACAAGCCAAAGCGCACGCTCTTCGGAAGAGGCGTACTGCGAACAGAACCTACCTCTGTACAGAGCTGCCACGGCGAAAGTACTCTATATGTTACGTTACTGCTTTACAGACGGTGATAAATCCTATAACGCACGCAAGGGCTTTAATTCAAAATAATTCTTACAATGTAGCGATATGATTTTTTGTCCGGTGGGAAACACTGCTACTGCTTTGGTATAGGGGGCCGATATTGCAGCACTGCTGCAAAACCGGCCTCCCGTACCAAAAACGGCCCCCACCTGTCCAAAACCGACCCACCGGGAAAACACCGGGTGCCCACTGCAGCCAGTCCAGTTCGGTGGTGTGAAAGAAAAAAAACGGAAGTTTCTGAGTCACTCTGAAGGTCACTACGGCTTCCACACGTCTCAGTAATGTTTAATTCGAGTCTCATTTTCAGAATTAAAGCATTTTACAGTCTAATTATTCACAACAAAATCATTGTTATTCATTTATGTGGTACAGCTAACAAGTAAGCACTGACAAAGCCAATACCTCTGGCTATTTTAGGTAGAAGTTTTTGCTGTTGTGTGTCATGGCTAGATGCAATTACAGAAAACTCACGGAGGGACCCACCTACTGTTTAGGTGGCAGAATGTGTAAAGCACATGATTATATATCGTGTATATATAGTGCTTACCACCCTTATGTGGGGCACTGAAGCATGGGCCTACTTGAGCAGAACGTTCAGCCATGTAGGTTGGGTGGATGGAGGGTTCTGTCTGTGTGTTTTCATCCTGTTTGGGAAGTGTTTCCATGTCCTAGTGATGACCCCAGATTACGTATTTTAAGTCACTCCCTTAATTACATAAGCCACGCCTCTTGGATAGGATTCACAGTTACTCTTCTTTGACCACACCCCTTCCAAAGACCCTCCCACATTTTTCGTCCCATTTAAAGCACTGCTCAAAGGTAAAGGTAGCTTTTTAGGGAGAGAACACGTGCCGGATCAGACTGTGGATATTGCAGAGAGGGAGGCAGTCTGTTTCCTTTCCAGGAAATCCATCTGGGCTGCTGTTGTATCACTCAAGCAGCATAACATTCTTTGTAAGTGTGCCTGGCTTAGATTCGTCTCGTGTCTCTCCTACACAACTTTTACCACTTGGTCCCTCTAGACCTCTCCTACTTACTACCTGCCAGCTTGACACCTACAGTCTGTACAGCAAAATGTAGTACTGCTGTGCTAAGCAAGATACTACGTCTTTTTGGTAACCATTACTAATATCGCTCAATTTGTGTTGGTGATATTTTTTGGTTTTAATGTGATTTCTAATACATTTATTTTTACTGTTTTCTATTAATCGTTTTAGAGGGAGGTTCATGAGATCCATTGCTTATGTTCTATTAATTAATGCTAGTACAATAATCTGCTCTAAAAACAGATTAGCAATGAACAAGGGAAGAAAATGTCACTGTTCTTGATCAATTGTTCCTTTTTGGTGTATTTCCACACAGTTCTGTTTGCTTGTCTGTTGCGCGGATAGCATAGGGTGAACTAGTTGGGTATGCAGGTGTTTTTTCCCCATTCTACCTTAATCACTGAAACTCACTGACTCAACAAACACTCAGAAAATATTGGCATAGTACACAAAGGCAAATGAGATACATTTTTAGTGAGTGTTCTAAATGAACATTTAAATCTATCCACACGAATGAGCGTTGGAGAGGTCACACTGACTGTCAACCAGAAGAGATAGGAAACTAGGGTCCAGCAGGAAAACAAGTCTTCAGTTGAAGGATATAAGAAAGGTGTGAGAAGAAGGGACACTTTTTTGACTTCTTACAAAGGTCAAGCATGGACAAATCGAAATGTAATGTGAAAAGAAGCCAAACAGGTAGTCTAAGCTATTTCTTTTCTCTACAGATTCAGGATGACTGCCATGGAAACTGCGAGAACCTGCACCAATGTCAAAGTTTACACCAAAGTGCCTGATGGAGGTTGGGGCTGGGTGGTGGCCATTGCCTTCTTCTTTGTGGAAGTATTCACATATGGAGTCGTCAAGACGTTTGGAGTCTTCTTCAGTGAACTCATCACTTACTTTGATGAAAGCAATAGTCGTATATCCTGGATCATCTCAATATGTGTGTTTGTGATGACATTTACCGGTGAGTGGCACTCTTCCCCTCTCAAATAAGTATGTAGCACCTTAAACCTGGAACAAAAAGACTTGCTGAGCATTATAGGAAAATGAAATTCTGCCATTAAACACGCTTGAAAGCAGGGGTCCCTTTGTCTGCAATTTACGTCGTAGTACGTGTATCATTTAGTAAGTTTGTAGTGTGCAAATCTAGGGAGAACACCCTACGTTAAGCTTAATGATATTTTAAGGATTTCCCAAGAACATCTTCCATATTTCTTGCTGAAATTGAGAAACGCTGCACCTTCGTGTATACAAGTGACTCATGCTTTTGCACATCTTTGACACATTTTTAAGGTAAAGCTATGCACATGACTTTTTTTTAGTTTGTTTACCAATGTGAAGAAAAAGGGTTTGTGTTGAAAGGTAGTTTAGCATCATACTTGCTTCACTTAACTTGTCTCTCTGCGGGTGAGGGCTCCACGAGTCATTCATTGTTCTCTAGACTCGATCAGCCCCGATTCACAAAACTAAAATACTGAAACAATCGAACGAAATTTCTGCATAACAAGTGCACGTTAAATCTGTGAAATGTCTTTTTCGGTTTTGCCTGCATAGGGCTTGCACTGTGCTTGTGAAATCTCTTGTATTTAATATATCCTAAAATGGTCTCTTATCAGTTCCCATAGCTGAATTACTGCGTTCATTCGCATTTGTGTGGATTTGTTGTTTGGTAACTTCCCCTGGCTGCATGCATTTACAATACATCTACTAAGGCTGCTCACAGTGTTTAAACCCCATTCACTGTCAGGATAAGATCTCTTCCCACAGAAAAGTCAGACAGCTTCCAACAGTATGCTGGAATGCTTGTTTTGTATTACTTAGTTGTGTAAAGCAGATGCTTTAGCCTAAGAACATTTGTGGCATTTCCTATTTACACTTTGAAGGCCTTATCGGATTGATTGTTTTCAACTTAGTCTATTGGTTATTATGATCAAATTCTAAGTGTTGTAATAAACATTACACATTGAAAATAAAGTTAATATACAAGAGCTATGCTATATTTTTCTACTAAACACGCTGCCACAAGTGCAAAATACCTTGCAGTTTAAAGGGACTTGATTTGAATGGTGCAGTAGATGCAGTAGTACCAGTCCCAAAGGTTGTCAGAACTCCTCTTAACACATAATATTGCTATATTTCACTACTATGCAGGCACTCACAGTTGCAGTAACCTTGCAGTTGAAAGGGACTTGATTTGAAAGTTGTCATAACTCCTCTAAACTGCAAATATTGCTATATTTTACAACTAAACAGGCAGTCATAAGTGCAGTTAACTAGCAAGCACTAGTGTCATGAATTCAATAGTCCAGCAGGTGCAGTGCCACCAGGACCAGAAGCTCCAGGCACCCCACTAAACACAGATTATTGCCATATATCACAAGTAAACAGGCAGTCACATGTGAAGTTATCTTCCGGGCACTAGGGTCATGATTTGAATGGTGCAGGAGCACAGGGCCAAAAAGTTGTCAGAACTCCTCTAAACACCTAATATTGCTATATTATACAACTAAACAGGCACTCACAATTTGAGTTACCTTGCAATTGAAAGGGGCTTGATTTAAATGGTGCAGTGGCACCAGGCCAAAAGCTCTAGGGACACCACTAAACCCAAATTATTGCTAACATTTGCTATTAAACAAGACAGTCACAAGTGCATATATCTAGCAGGCAACAGGGTCATGATTTGAATGGTGTAGCAGGTGCAGTAGCACCAGGACCAAATGCTCTAGGAAACCCACAAAACACATAATATTGGTATATTTAAACAGGCAGTCACAAGTGCAGTTACCATGCAGACAACAGAGCCATGATTTGAATGCTGCAGCAGATGCAGTGGCTCCAGGCCCAAAATTTGTCATGACCTCCTCGAAACACCTACTATTGCTATATTTTACTACTATACAGGTAAACACAATTGCAGTTATCTTGCAGTTAAAACAGGCTTGATTTGAATGGTGCGGTGGGTGCAGTGGCACCAGGGCCAAAAGCTCTAGGGACCCCACTAAACGCAGAACATTGCTAAACTTTACTGTAAACAGGCAGTCACAAGTGCAGTTATCTAGCAGGCACTAGGGCCATGATTTCAATGGTGCTGTAGGTGTAGTGGCATCGGAGGCGAAAGTTGTCAGAACTCCTCTAAACACAAAATATTGCTACATTAAACTACTAAATAAGAAGTCACAAGTGTAGTTACTTTGCCGGCACTAGGGTAATGATTTCAATGGTGCAGCAGGTGCAGTGCCACCGGGGCCAAAAGTAGTCATAGCTCTTTGAAACACCAAATATTGCTATATTTTACTACTATAAAAGCAGACACAATTGCAGTTATCTTGCAGTTAAAAGGGGCATGATTTGAATGGTGCAGCAGGTGCAGTGGCAACGGGCCCAAAAGTTGTCAGAACTCCTCTAAATCAAATATTGCTATTACAATTAATTTTATTATTTCCCTCTCTCATTTCATTTTTGAAAATGTTGCTATTACTTACCCGTACTATACCACTAGTAACAGAACAATATATTGCCTTTTTGTACATAAATAAGTAATAACGCACACTTTTGACAGGCTTTCTGTAACTTACATTGTACAATTACTCAGCAAGCTACAACTTACAGCAAAAAAACAGCTAATTATTAATCACATAGGGGAACCTAATGCATTTACCATTTTATTTTACATCCTTTAGTCATAACAAAGAAACTGAATAAAGCTGTAGTTCTCTTTCTCTGTGAACAGCGACAAAATGTGCTGTCAGTTGGCCCAGTTGTTTAGGCAAGACTGTCAAATGGTAAAGAAGCAGGGTCCATTTGGGAAAGCGGGCGCTCGTGCAGCGGATGATGCGCCAGTGCTTGAGTACTGGCTGTGGGCCGCTCTTTTATGCACCCAGTCTGGTTTTATCTCATATTTTCCATTATTAAAAGGGGGTTGGTAGGCTTATGCCGAATTCCAAAGGCTCGCCCCACCACCTCCACCGGTGAGAACACCGAGTCGGCCCATTTTCTTCTTCTACAGAATAACAATGGCCTCTAGGGTCACAGCCTCCTACATTCTGGCCTCAGGGCACTACAGGGAGTCCCCATCAGGTGAAATTCTGTGAGCAGCAGAGTTCGCACTCCTCTGCCAAGGGAATAAGAGGCGTGTGTAGGACCAGAGGACTTGAGGGGTTCTGCTTTCACCTCCCACAGCAAACTTAGCGCTCCAAGGTGGCTACTACTCCATTCCAGGTCAGGTGAGGAAAGTGAAACGGCATCAGAGAACCAAATCAAAAAAAATGTAACTAGGACCTTAAATGCAATTGCCCGGAGTCAATAGTTGTAGGTAGAAGACAGGGATGTTGCTAAAATGATCAAAATGCCTTGTAAGCTATTCTGTTGGCTTTCACCTACAAGTAACTGCATATCAAATATTACACACACGCCTTACATTAGAAATGAATGCAATTTAAACTAATCTGTGAAATTGCACTCTGTTCGGGTAGGAAAGCTCGGTTGGTGAAGTAACCACTGTAGATGTGTGTGTGTAACAGGAGGGTCCCAGATATAAATCCTGATTGGAGCACTGGAGAATAGTTACATGTTTTCATAGTGCTTTGAGGTCCAGCAAGCACAGTGAACGGGTAATTATTTTAAAACTGCATTATATACAACATAATATAGGCTACTGCAAAATGCACAAACAGATTTTTTTAAAGTTAAAACAAGTACTTTGAAAATATATATTTATAGTAAGACTCATTAAGACTGTAGCTAATGCAAAACATTTTACGAGTTTCCATTAAAAGACACGCTCTTGAACTCAGGTGCTGAAACACTGCCACTGCTCTTAAATGATTCTAATAATGAAAGCCTACACTGACTCACAAGCATCCTTTAGATTTGCAGATTAACCAACTGCACACATTTCCATTTCTTTCAGGTAGTAGGTACCATAGAGAGAAGGCTTCCATCATCTTTAGCGGTCTATCCCTCTCACTTCACAGTATAGCAGACCAACTACCACCCTTTAACCTGAGGGACCTAGCACCTTGTTGTAATGTACTAATTACCCAATGCACTCTCTCTACAGTAGTTCTCTGCCTTGAAGCTCAGCCTATGATGAGGTCATATAGAATGTTCAGTGGGTTTGAGTGGAAGAAGGGATCAGTTGGTGTGGAAGGGCTGAGCGGCAAGGAGGCTGCTCCTGGTGGGGCACTTTTATGGATCAGAACATCTTCCTGTAACCTAGAACCTGTGATGTAACTTAAAGGATAAATCTACTACCTTTACTTACAAGACATGCCTGCGCATCATTCTTCGTTTTAACACTGGCGACGATTTGAAAGAACCTATGTGAGCTTGTATACCTAAGAAACTGAAGAAGCGCATTTAAAAGAAGCAAGCTGGCAGTCCAGAAGCCCCACAAGTGACCAAAAGACCGGTCGGCCCCATCGTGGATGTGCCAGTGCTTGCTGAACTTGGGTGAGTGTTCCCCATAAGAGTAACTAGACTAACATAAGTTCCTGTCATTCCTCACCACCTGTGAACGGTCAGCCCTAGCCTGGGCCTGCCAGTTCCTGTTGGACTTTATGTGGTTTGAAATCTGCTGGTCTAAGGTGAGCCCACGTGCTTGAAGAGCAGAAGATTTAGAGTGTCACCTGAGCTGAAGGTCAGAGAGGCCAGCAGGTATCAAGTGTGTGAAAACCAACCAGCAGCATCATTTTGGGTAGTTAAAGCTTTTGGTTTTTGTGGTTGGAAGTCATATGGGCCAGCAGTCATCAGTTAATTACAAAGAACTGGCACTTTGAAAGAGCCAACAGTGCTGCATGTATTTTGTACATCGTTTTAAGTTTAAACTGTGAGTAACCTGCAATTGTATCTGTTATGGGGAGCATATGTTGTATCTGTTATGGGCAGCGTTTAACTTGGCACAGATTTTGGATGTAACCTCGGAGACACTAATCGAGCCTCAACTTGGATTTACTCTGGAGGCATTCTACAAGCAATTCTGGAGCTGTGCTTGGGGGAAGTGCTTTGAGCGGAGCCAGTGACAGGATCTGTGTTTCAGGACTCATTGTGGAAGAGCCTGTGTTAATAATAGGTGGCAGTGAGTAACTCTGTAGAGTTTGCACCCCAGAAGAAGTGGCACTGGTGACTGGTTGTGAGAATATTAATGCCGCTTGTGAGCCCGTACACCTGATAAATGATGCAGTATCTCCTGGCCGTGTCTTATTTAGTGACTGCGAGTATTTTATTTAATTTTGCCGTTTTAGACGCCTAATCTGGATATGGCTGCACTTTGGAAGTTGAACCGCTGCCACATATTTAAACAAACACAGAGCTCGCGCACCCTTACCTGCTGCCCTGTGATTCCTCCTCACTGTGACGTCTGTTGGGCTTATTGCTGTTGGGCGTGCTTGGTGCACGGTGATGCTGCCATTTTGTGATTGACATGGTTGTTCTCTTTTGAGACCACCACATTTTCGGCTCCGCCAACCACGGTTCCTGCCAACCTTTGGAAGTTAATAGCAGTTATTTAATTGAGGCTTTGCGTTTTGAGACTTCTGCTCCAACGACTGGACTTGTTGGTTTTTTTTGTTGGGAAAACTGACTTTCACTCTAATTTCATGAGCTTCCATCAGAATGTCATTTGTTTGAATCATTTGGGGATCGGTGCTTTCTGTTAAACTTTTCTGGATATGGATTCTACACTGCCGTGCTAGGGTTGATGGCTGCCTACCTGATTACGCTTTATTCTGAACGTCAGGGAGAAAGCTGCCTCCTATGATTGGACTACGGTGACTACTTTTATTATTTTAATTTGTTATGTTTTGAACTTTTGTATTGCATTTCAATGAAGTCATGCAGTGTGCGGTTTACGCTACTACTTACACTTGCTTGCATGATGAGGGTTTTTTTCAAGTATTTGATTTTATTAATGCATACTTGTGCGGAGTTTTAATGTGTTTGCCTTGGATTCAGAGTTACCTATAATATGTTTGCCTTGGGTTTATGGATACCCATAATATGATTATCATGGGTTTAAGGATACCTTGGTATTGCCTTGGGTTTAGATACACCCATACAGTGTCTTGAGTGTGTTTCGGGTTTAAAGTTACCCTGGATTTACTTTGGATTTAAAGATACCCTGGATTTGCTTTGGGTTAAATTATACCCTGGATTTACTTTGGGTTTATAGATACCCATATTAGTTTTTAAAGTGTTTTCAGATTATAGTTACCCTGTCTTGGTATAGGTGGTGTTTTATTCCTCTTCTTTGAGGTAGACCTGTCCAGCAATTAGTATGTGCAGTTGAGGGTTGTAGATCCCTGTTCTACTGCAGTCTTGCGCCTTAGTTTGTGGCGCAATGGGTACTCTGTGTGGTGTGGTGGTATTGAACCCGCAGTTTGTAGTGTGAGTTGTGGTGGATAGCATCCACTGTTTTTAGGAATGTATCTCTTTATCTTGCATTCTTTGTTGTCGATGATCATTATCAGGGGGAAGGATGTGTTCTAATATTTTGTTGTTAATGCATTCTCCTTTGCTGTTATGTGTATCTTATCACCTTAAGTCCTTTTAAATGTTTTTGATCATTATAAGGGGGAGATGTGTTGTACTGTACTAATTACCCAATGCACTCTCCCTACAGTAGTTCTCTGCCTTGCTGCTCAGCCTATGATGAGGTCATATAGAATGTTCAGTGGGTTTGAGTGGAAGAAGGTATCAGTTGGTGTGGAAGGGCTGAGCGGCAAGGAGGCTGCTCCTGGTGGGGCACTTTTATGGATCAGAACATCTTCCTGTAACCTAGAACCTGTGATGTAACTTAAAGAATAAATCTACTACCTTTACTTACAAGACATGCCTGCGCATCATTCTTCGGTTTAACACACCTCAAGGTCAGCATTAACCTTTCAGGGACAGTTGTTTAACAGAAATTGGAGGACTATTTCGGTCAAAATTGAAAAAACATCACCCCACGAGACCCCTACTACTGGAAGCCGTGAATTGAATTGCTTTGCTTTGTTGATTGGAGCCGGTTGGTGTCTAGAGAAGACACCTGTAACATCAGAGCTCTAGATCAATCGGTAGGATGGATCTAGCACCATCATCCACAGAGATCTTTCCTGAGAAGGTCTCAGCCTTTTTGCTGCCAGAAACTGGGAGTAGTTCCCACTTTAGGAAGCAGGACCTGTTACAATTAGTCTCCACCTTGTAACAGCCTGGTTTTCAGCACATCAGGGCAATTTGTATTTCATTTAGCCTTGGAATTCTGGAACCTGGATTTATTTTGTATGACCCTTTCTGCCCCCCTCTCCTGGTTTGCTTGCTCATTTAGTGACAGACTGTTTTGCCATGGAAGGTTCTCACCCCATTGGTTGTTTGGTCTAAAACCTGGACATCTGAGGACTTAACGTTCTCAAGAGAAATAATCCAGTACTGCATGAACCTTGATAATGCCCTGGCGATACCATGGTTTCGTTTTGTTAAAGAGAAATTCAATGTGATTGGTCTGGGGCACTATTACGACAACCCTGCTAGCGATCATATAAATATGAAAATGATTATAAAAGAAGCATATTATGCCAAGGCAAATATGCGTCGCCGGCACTTGAGAACGCAATGTCACTCAGTTCTGTCCCCCACACAACAGCAATTTTGTTGATCTTTTACTAATAATGCACAGATTTGTTTCCTTATGACTAGATTTCGTCTTTGCACATTGCACTTTTTAGCCGCTTTCCCCAAACAGTCAGGCTGGAGTTCTCAACTCGCTGCCTGTCCATGCGACAATTTATCTGCACGGTGCACTTTATGTTGTTTTGCACACTCTATAAAGAGCCAAGGGCGCGATTCCTAAACCCAATCTTGAGAGAAATCCGCCCTCGTACTTACCAGGAGGATTTTAATTTCTTACACTCCTTGTCTACAGTTTCTATTTGCACTGCTGTATCTAATTATATCAGAATTGCATTGACAATAAGAAAACATTATGAACTGTAATAGATAAATCGGTGTTTGAATTGGTTTTAAACTTTTATTAAGTACTGATATGATGGAATGTGGCAGGAGGAACTAAAGCCTGGAGTGTAGAACTGTGAGCATGAGGGAGCTAGACATTAAGATCAATAAAAGCCCAGAGCCAAAATATTTGATTCAATTTACGAATTTCTTAAAAAACTAAGTCATTTTATTATATACATTGGATATGAAATTCTTTTACAGTTCTATGTATGTATATATGTATATTAAACCTTTATGGTCCGTATGACCGAATAAAGTTATTCTGACTGGCTGAACTTGGTAAAGTCACAGAAAGTGGGTGAGGAGCTAACCCTGCGCTATACTCAGAGGCTGCAGATAAAGACTGTGAGGAGGTACACTGCCTGTTAGCCATTATATTATGGGTGCAAGTACTGCTAACATAGAGGAGACCCTAGAGTAATTACTGGGTTTAAAGCTAGATAACAGCCAATTATGCATGAAGTGTGCTGGGATGGCAAACTACAAACTCAAGTATTATTATACTATTATTGAAAGAGGGCGGGTGGGGGAAGAGCAGATTGATGACACAGGGCCATGACTAGTAGTAACATGTTTAACTTACATCTTTTCTCTATTCCTCACTTTAATCACATGCATTATTCCCTTTCCCTCTTTAATGACAGAGTAGCAGTACCTCCCTCAATTCACCAGTTTCTCCTTCCTTTCAGGTTAAAAAACTAGGAAAAACGAACTAAAAGCTGGTATGTTGCATACAATTTTAGTGGGCAATTGAGAGGAGAATTTAGGTTGAGTATGGAAAAAGATCAATGGGAACAGTTATACGAAATCCTGATTTCTAGCGAGCAGCGGTGAAAGCAGAAGAAACTTCGCCATTTCTTTGCTGTGCTGCTGTGGCTATGGTTGGTGGCCTGCCACAGTTGAGCCAACTAGTGACTTATTTCATCCAGGAATTGAAATGTCTCTTGGTTTTAAAATAATGGGCATTTACATTATCTCATGCATTAGTACCCACTTAAATGTCTTCAGATGATGAAAGGCTGAGTTGGCCCTGCTAGAGTCCAGTCCCCTGACTGGTAGTTTGCACATAAGCACTTACATTACTGGCAGGAAGTGGACTCCGGGATCTGTTGGTGAGCAAGGTTGATGAGATTCATTGATCTGAAGGTGAACAGCAGGAGATCTATGAATGAGCTGCAGTGGAATAATGGTGTTTCCAGACTTGACCGATGTTACTGAATGAATGGAGGAAAAAGATTTGTAAAGCACAAAAAATGCAAAAAGGCGTCGAGGCGCTGATAGTAGTTAGTCTTCGGAAGGGAGAGAAATACGAAGGTGCTGACTGATGGCTGTTACAAAGTGAACAGCCAGGTGTTTAACGCCGTAGGAAATAAGGTGCGAGACTGGAGACTAGAAATTGATGGCAGAAGGGAGTTCCACCACCTGGATGCCGCCACTGAAAAGGCCCCGCCTCCCCATCTTGACCTTCTATACCTAGGAGAGTAATTAAGAGGTGTTTGCCTGATGATTGAAGCTGTGTAGAGGGAATGTATTGTTGAAATTGATTCTTGAGTTGTTTAGGGCCTCTGTTGTCAAGGGCATCATGAACTAAGCAAAGAGCCTTAAAGGTAATGCGCTTGTTCACAGGGACTCAATGAAGTTTCCGAATCCCTTCAGAGACGGACTGTGATTTCGGGATGTCAAGAAAAATTCTGGCTGTTGCGTTCTGGACCAGCTGCAGTTTAGCAAGGACAGTCTTATTGATGTCAAGGTAGAGTGCATTGCAGTAGTCCAGTCTGGGCATAAGTGCCAAACCCTCTTGTTTTCATGCCTGAAGAGGAAAGAAGGGAAATACTTTATCGTGTCGCTCAATCAGGTATCCTGGAGGGACAACATCAACCAGGTCGGTGCCAGAGCAGTTTTTGGCCCATGTCTCTGTGACAAAGACCCAGTTAAGCTTCTGGGTAGTAATAAACTCTGTAGCTTCTATTTTGTTTTTAATAAGGGAGCGAGCATTGCTCAGGAATCTCAATAGGCACCACTGCAGTATACATCAGTTCCTCAGAAGGGGACGGCAGAGCCAAATTCATGAGCTGAAGTGTGGGAAGGAATAAAGAAATGAACCTGAAAATGACACGAGGTGCAGCAGTTCGTCTTGTTGTAGTAGAATGTGTTAAAGTCCAGAAGAGAAGAGCAAGAAGGTACATTGCCCTTACTACCCAAGTTTAAGAGCTGGTTCCTGGTGTAGGACAGACCTCTTTACTTGAAAAAGTGCCAGGGGTTCTGGCACAAGGTGCAATCCAGATGCTGACTGGCACAAACGGGCTTGCCTTTGGCACGCCAGCAGCACACCCACTGCGTGCGTCCGCTGTGGCATCCGGCTTTAATGCCTTCACTCCCGCTGCACCACTAGCCAGTTAACCTGGCAGTGAGCGCTCTGAACCGGAAATGGGAAAAAAGAGGTCTTTCCTCCGTGCAATTGGCATACAGCCTCGACAGACCAGAGAAGAGTAATCAGGTAACAAGTGTGGGAAATTCAGTGTGTCGCAGTTCGAGGGTTGAATAATATTAAAATGATGGGCAGAACAGTTTAAAATTAGTGAAACAGATGGAGCAGCCTACTGTAAGAATAGCCACCTGACCCCACATGCTGTAAATTGATTCATGTATCACAAACTTTCCCCAAAATTAGCTCTAGTACTACCAAACCAAACTTTGCGAAAGGTCATGATACACAAATGTGGGCCACTTTTTAGGTTTCGGCCTGACGTAGGCAGCGCATGCGTTGCCTCGTCAAACGAGGCTTCTTGGAATCGATATGATTCCAGAAGCCTCGTCCCAGCTCCGCCTTAACTTTTGATTAATGCGCCTTGTTTTGCGTCACAAATTGTGCCAAAGGCAGTGCAATGATTGCACTGCAGGCATGTCACTCCCTTATTGTTGCCACCCTGTCTCCTTTTATCTATGCCCTGAGGGATTGGATCTTTTACCCGCGGTGTTACACTAGTGCCTTTATTTACTGGGGAAGCACTATTTGTTTCCCCCTCTGTCTGTCTCTGAGAAACAGCTGCTTGTTTACAGCGGCTGCCTGGCCAATCTGTTTTTCTGCCAGGGTGTGTTTGAGTGAGTGTGTGAGATAGAGGGCATGTTTGTGTTGGCGTCAATGTACATGTCTCTGTTCTGTGGTGTTCGTGTGAGAAGTGGTGCGATGTCTGTGCGTGGGACGGTCACACATTGCGACCCCTGTGTCTCTTTGTCTACTACTCACTCTACTACTCACTCTATTACTACTCACTCTACTACTCACTCTATCACTACTCACTCTCTACTACTCACTCTCTACTACTCTACTAATCACTGTCTACTACTCACTCTCTACTACACACTCTATTCTACTGCTCACTCTACTCTCTACTACTCACTCTCTACCTCTTTACTACTCACTCTCTACCTCTCTACCTGTTACCTCTCTCTACCTCTCTACCTCTCTACCTGTTACCTCTCTACTACTCTCTACCTCTCTACTCTCGACCTCTCACGCTACCTCTCTCTGCCTCTCTCTACTACTCTTTACTCTCTACCTCTACACCTCTCTAGCTACCTCTCTCTCTGCCTCTCACTCTACTACTCTCTACTCTCTATGCGCACACATATATATATATATACACACATATCCATTTATATATATGTATGTGTATATATATACACATACATATATAAACATATATACACATCTGCATATCTATATAAATACAAATGTAAATGCATGCATACATATACATATATGCATACATATGCGTTTTATGTACATGTAAGTTTGAAAGACACTAATAAAAGCAAAGCTAAAAAGCCACCTAATTACAAATAGAATTGTTTTAACTTAAACGAGGGAAAGACCTATTGCATTTGAAATGCTTGTTTTTGGGTGTGAAGGCCTTTTTTGGTCCCAATCAAACTCTAAAGAAAGGAGACCGTCAGCACGGTAACATTTATTAATTATTAACAGACCAGAACGTCAAATCATTGCACGCATCAAGTATTCACAAACAGATGCTTTTACTAGCATGTCATGAATATATTGCATATGTACCAAACAGGGCAAAATGTAGGCCCTTGTTCTGAACGTTACAAAATGCAAAAAGTAGACATTTCTTCCTTTGTTTTCTTTTCACTTGCAAAAACAAAACGGCATCCCTTTCTTGGTAAAACTAACTCTGCTTTATTTTATTTCAGCTCCACTGTCAACAGTACTGAGTAATCGTTTTGGCCACCGACCAGTGGTTATGGCCGGAGGGTTCCTGGTCAGCATCGGAATGGTCACTGCATCTTTTGCACGCCGTGTTGACGAAATGTACTTAACAATTGGTCTAATATCTGGTAAGTTTCTAAGTACGACCAACACAAGCTATCACTGTACTATGGCATTAATCATAGTAAGGCAACAAAACCCAAGCTGGACTGAGGAGAATGAGCATTTTTATAGCCTTTCAGAAAATTAGGGAAGTTGAACTTTAACGAAGCTAAGAGAATAGTTTCTGAATCATCCAGGAAACATTATGCATCCAAGTATACAAATATAGGTAGATCAGGTTATGTACTGGGATACTAAGAGGTCATAAAAAGAGCAGAAACGTTTATTAGAGTACAATGGCCAGGGAGCATTGACTTATCTTATCAGCTCTGTTTATACATCAGTAACGTGTTGGAAATGTTATTCTGATCAATGATAACCTTCTCCATTACTATACACATCTGATGTTTTAAGTTTTAACATTATTTAATATGGTCTAAAACCACAGGAAACAAAACGTTTCTAAAGTTAGCGTGTATACGTTTTAAACCGATTTGGTTAGATTAATATGAAGAACGGAAGTAGCGGCATGACAATTTTGGTCTTATTTCCAAAGAGGAACCAGATTCTGAATTACGATATTTGTGTCATCACCTCACTTTACATTTGTCAGCATAGGGAAATTAATATTTAATACCTGGCATCACTGCCTCAATAGACATCACACTCAAACATCACAGAAAAACAATATGAATAAGATCTAAAAGTTAATGATCTCGTCATTACACGGAGCTTCCCAACATAGTGTTTTGTATTGAACAAGCTTAAGACCGGGAGAGGTAAAACAAAACTACTGGTATTTAAGCTTCAAAGTAAAGTATTAGAGTTTTGTAACTGTGAAAAATGCTTGCAAAGAAGTATTTGCATGAATAAAGGAAAGAGTAGTGTATGTATTCGCTGGTAGGGCTCTTTTTCAATCACAAGCATGTACATTGCAAAAGTGAAGATTTTCCACTTTCTGTGCCAAGAATGTTCATACCTTGTCAGAACAGACGATTTGGTTCCTGTCGCTACTAAGAATCCTGCATTCTAAAAGCAGTGCTTAATTTGTTTAAAAAAACATCTGCACAGGGGACCAAGAATACCTAATGCTAAGACTGCTATTACCGATTCCAATGCATGCCTCTTTGTCCACCAGCCTGCACTTCCGGTCTCTTTTATCCTCACTTTCTCCCTTTGTCACTCCTTCCCCCATCTTTCACGTCCTTCTTCTTTCTTTCTTTGCTTCCTTTCGCTCTGAAGCGTTTACTGCTGTGTAAAGGATACATGTTTCAACAGATTCTCACACCCGTCCTTTCCATCCTTCCACAGGTTTGGGATACTCCTTAAGTTTCATTCCAACAGTCACCATACTGTCACAGTACTTTGACAAAAAACGTTCACTGGTTACTGCAGTTGCCTCCACTGGCGAATGTTGCGCCGTTTTCGCCTTTGCACCAGGTAAGCAGTTCAATAGAACTAATCCCAAAATAAATGCTCCCAAATGTGAAATGTTAGGCCAGGTCACTCTTACCACAGCAAGTGCGCGTCTTCAATGAAGGTCATCACTCTCCTAGTGGGACAATGAAAAACGTGAAGTGAGACCATCTCCGTGAAGCCCCCTTGAAAAGGACATACTATAAAATGTAACTCAGCGCTTTCAATGGCCACGTAATGCGGTGGCCGTGTATCTGGGGCCTTGTTTGTAAATCAGTCTTTAAACACAAAATGGAACGAGGACATTTTTATACCCAAATCACTATCCATATGGAAAATAACACCCTCATTGGCTTGATTTACTACAACAAAAGTAATGACACCAATTCTTGAATAATTTGGGTCATATTTTGGCCTGGATCAACGAGGGCCAACAATAAGTGGAAACCAGTGGCAAAGGCTGGAGAAAGAAAGGTATCTCTTGCTGCAGCAATAAAGTGGGGGCTTGCTGAGGTTCTTAGAATGAGAGAACTTCGAAAATGGGGCAAGAATATATCAACGATTATAAGGAATGCTGGAGAAATCTGTTATTTGCTCCTTTCCCCAAGGTTCCAGTACAGTTTAGTAGAAGTTAATGGCTATTAAGAGAAAGTGTTGTGGTAACATCACTGCATCCAGATTCCACAGATTTAGTTTGTACAAGACCTGCTTAGAGTGCCTTCCTCATCATAGCCAAAGCGAAGACTGTGCCATTATAAGAACCAGAGCAGTAAGGACGCTCAAGGTGTCCACTTAGGATGATAACTAGTCTTTTGTTATGCATTTTCCACCAGATACACGAGAATGCACTGTGAGAGATTTGGTCAAGACCTAATCGATCTTTAATACTGTTGGCAACATATCGACCTGGGCAATCATTACCATGGGGTGTCTTGACTAGTGTGGAGGAATTTAGCAGACAAGGAACCAACCTCCGGATTATCTATTATCAGAGCACAGAAGTTGACGGACTGAAACATTTCCAGAGTGAAGACGTTTACATGTTGCATATATGGCAAACTGTAGGGGTTTTGCCACGGTCTTATCTTAATGGCAATGCACTACTGTAGCGAAAGTGATCACATCAACAAATTTGACAACACAAATCTATATCCTGTTACAAAAACATAATTACAATATGGGAGTGGTGGCACCTTTCAAACAATACCCGTTATACTTTCAATGTTGTACATAATGTTCGTACTAGGCCTTTCTAATTTAATTGTGCTTATTAGGTCACCTGTTGACATGTTCTTCGGTACTGCTTCAGTTAATCAACGGGCCTATCACCCTAGGTTCATGTAGAATACCCAGAGATCTAACCAGGTTCCCAAATCCAAATACAGAGGCACATTTTGTGAGGTTCAGAAGTGCCTCATATAAATTGTGTCCTGTTTAGAGACCGGTAAATGCCAGTCGTCGTCATCAGAGGCAGTGCTTTAAATGGGCCGGTACTGAGTACCGGCACTTCCCCGAATTTTCTTGCCGTCGGTACAGGCACTTCTCTTTAGCCAGAGAGAGTACCAGTACCATGATCAGTGGTAGGGCAGGCTCAAGTTAGGCATCTCCTCCAGGGCAGGGCGCCCGAGAAACTTTTAAGTCACTGAGCCCCTCAGTGGCCTCTTGCAGAGTCGCTGCTGAAGATTCGAGCAGCATCCATTTGAACGTCCCCAGACTGCATAGGGGTTGAGAGGGCTTACATCACGCTGGGATTAACAGGACAGGGTCTAGACAGACCCTGCACTGTTGATAGGAAGCGCAAAGACCATTTGGCTGAAAGTGATTTCGCCCCCACCCCTCTCCCCTTTCCATTAGGTGAGTGAAATGGGCTGGGACTGCCAGGTGGTCATCCAGTCCTATTTAGTGTATTGCACTTGCCCTACTAAAGCATGTGGCAGCGCAATACAATACTCGACCTTCATCAAAGATGCTTTATGTTTAGCACAGGAGCTGCTTCTCTTTGTGTGCCCTGCAAACACTAATTGCTGCATTTACAATATAACAGGGACTGACCAGGGTACTGGGACAATGGGTGTGAATTTAGCCCTGCCCATAGGGCAATGCACAGCAGGGAACGTTGGAACACTCCAGGAATTAGCTCCCATGACAACTGGTCATGCATTTGGTAGGGGGAAAAGACGAGACGAACATAGAAGGACGAGGAAGGGAGGAATGTAAAGTGAGGTGACAGGTGAAGATAGGATTGCCGCTTTTATTTGCTGAGTTCTGAAATCATTAATGGACTTAAAAATTGCATTTTTACACACATTTGTGTACTTTAAAAAATCTGGTGCATTTCTTCTAAACACGTGTCTTTGGATCATATATCAGGAATCCTCTCACGGTTAAAAGAAGGAAGGGACACAGCGGGGTTCGTTTAGGACATTTATTTAAAAAAAAGTCGGCATGACCGGTTTCGGCGTCAAGCCTTTTTCAAATGCCGCAGTTCGTAAAAGGTGTTTCCGTCAGTTTGATAACGAGCTCCTCCCATGCAGTGATGAAAGGCCCAGCTGCAGTGCATTACTGTGCTGACGTCCCAGCAGCCTCTGCCACGGACTGCTGATACCATCATGCACCTTGTTGGTATCCAATGAGCCGCAGCGGAACGTGACCCACGAAAGTGCTGGAAACAAAGGTCCTTGGGTCCCCTACTCCCTAGCCCCCATAACCGATGTCACCCAGGCTGGAAGCGTAGGACAATGCAGACGCCTCTCCCGGGAAGTCCCAGACCGCCATCTGGCAGCAACTCCTTGACAACACAGGTATGGTAACAAAATGTAAGAGACTCGTGGAGATAGTAAGCGAGAGGTGGGAGTAAGAGAGGCAGAACCAGCGAGAGAAGGATAGAGACTGGGTAAAGATGAGAGGCAAGTGGAGAGGACATTTGGATGTAAAGGCACGGAACCAGCAAGAGACATGATGAGCCTGGTCGTAGAGAAAAGGGCAGTGGCAGTGCTTTAAATGGACCAGTACTCACAGGTACATAAACGCATTTCATGTGTTTTGAAACGTTCTGCAACTGCTACAGAAGCCAATACGTACCATCATATCTTGCCCTTAGCCCTGCCCCTAGCTCCGCTCACTTGCCACACCTCTAGCTTTTTTTTTTACGAGTACCTGCACTTATTTTTTCCCATTTAAAGCACTGATCAGAGGTGAAGAAAAAAAAGAGTAAGTCGTTCCAAGAATTGAAACAAATAAGAGAGTAGAATATATTCTAGTCCCAATCATTATTGATAGGGAAATAATTGCAGGAAATTACTAGAGAAGACTTCTAACCTCATATAGGTACACACAAATTCCAATTCTCTTGCCATCAGCTGAAGATGCCAAGAAGTTAAAAACATGAAGCAAAAGGTTGTCATGAAGAGAATAAAATTGGTTTTGTCCCCACCCACTCTAGTCCAACATAAGGCTAACAAGCTAAGTCTAAATTCATCTGCTCTTTCAGTAACCCAAGTTAGCCCAACCCTTTGTGTAAACTTCTACTTTAATAGTAACTACAAACCACTAATAATGCCAACGTGGAATACACAAGGATTGTCAAAAGTAGTGTCCCATACCTAAGTATTTTTCCTTCCCTACTTAAGAATGTGCGAGTGAACGGGAACATATTTATTTTGTTCTTTCAAAGACTACTTGTAAGTTAAAATACGTTTTTTAATACCACTGTATAAATTACCAATGAAGTAGACAAGGAAAATATGTCAATAGTTAAACCAAGCCTATTGTAACAGAGGTGATCAAAAGCTTAATGCATTTTTAACAAACATACGGTTGCAATAATTGACTGTAGGTTAAGAAACTATGTTGTTCAGCTGTGATTTTCTTTTTTTTCCCTAGCTATCACTGCTCTAAAGGATCACCTCGGTTGGAGACATAGCCTCATGCTTGTTGGTGTAGTTCAATTCAATATTGTTGTTTGTGGATCTCTGCTACGACCAATGAAAATCCAAAAAGAACTACAAGTACAAGAAACTGCAAAAAGAGAGTGTTTGGAAACAGAATACATACTTGAAAATGAGAAAACACTTTCTTCAATTAACTCCATAGACTCTGGAGTCGACATAGCTACCTCACCTCATAAAGTAAATGAAAACTTGAAACCAGAGACGAAATATGTAGCCCCTCGGGGAAATGCCCAAATGATGGAAGAAGCACGTGGTACCGTTGCGAAACCAAAAGTCACACTCTTAGACTTTTCCATTTTGAAAAATTGTGGGTTTATTTGTTATGCTCTGTTTGGCCTTTTTGCTACACTTGCATTTTTTGCCCCTTCTCTGTACATCATTCCACTGGGTATCAGTCTTGACATTGATAAAGACCACTCTGCCTACATGCTGTCTGCCATGGCCATCGCTGAAGTTTTCGGAAGAATTGGCGCTGGCTGGATTCTCAATAAGCAGCCCATTCACAAGATTTATATTGAGCTCATTTTCGTTGTTTTGTTATGTTTGGCTCTCATTTCCTTTCCCTTTGCTACAGAGTTTTGGGGATTGATGGTGTGCAGCGCATTTTTTGGATGTATGTTAGGAACAGTTGCAGGAACCCACATTCCAATGCTAGCAGATGATGACGTTGTGGGCATCGAGAAGATGTCTTCCGCAGTTGGAGTGTATGTTTTTATTCAGAGCATAGCCGGATTGGCTGGCCCACCACTTGGAGGTAAGTTTACTTTTACATTTTTCTAAACCTAAAACCTTTTAGTTTTAATTCGTGACAACTATTTAATTTGTATTTTGGGGTTTTACTTTTAGTTTAACTAAAATTGTGGAACTCCCATCTATCCAATTGGAGTATACTTGCAGGTGGTTTTACCCTTGTGCAAAGGGACAAATGTGGCAAACCGTCTCCAGAGGTCCAAAAATTCACCAGGGAAGGTACTGACTCAACATTCAAGTTCCCTTACAGTGGACTTGAATGTAAACATTGGTGCATCCCATTTTAGTTAACACCTGAAGCTCTGTAACCTTAACATCCCAAATGTAAATTGTTTCAGTGTATTCAGTGGCCATGTATTGATGCACCTTAGAAGTCTAAAATTTAGCTAAAATAGCAGCAGTATCAATTTGTCCATCCTAGCTCGTTTTTCAAGTCTCATCCAAATTCACAAAACCCAGTTCTAAATGCAGTTATGATTTAAAATACAGACACTCCACGGTCGCTTGTCCTTATTTCATTATTTCACATGTTTTTTAAAAGCCGGTTTGGATTCCAAAATATGTGCATTTCATTATCAAATTAAGTATTTCCAACTATTTTGTGCTCCAAATTCTTGAATGCTGGTAGATTTATAGAATCCAATATTTGCTTGTAAGAAAATAGCACAAATTATTAACCACATATTTAATGCTTATAACGTAAGGCTTAAAGTATACTGATAACATTATATTCAAAAGTTTAAGACTATGCCCCATATCTGGAACATTCTACTGATATTTTAGAGAGCAAAGCTATTTGTAGAATGGCTTTAAATGACAGTGCTAATATCTTTAACTTGCACAAGATTAGTAGAAAATTTTAGATCTGGGGGATAATCTTAAACTTCTCAATGTAATGTCACAATTTCAAAACAAGCACATATTGTAGAGTACAACAGGATTACATACGAAATGTGGCAAGGAAATATTTCCCTGTTCTTCATTTGTTGCATCTCAATCAAACTGAATGGAAAACAGTTTCTCTGAGCACAACCCATAAAGATTTGAGGCTTTCTATCGAACTTAACTGAAAGCGATACAAAACGTCAGAGTTGACAAAAATAATTGGTTACATTAAGCCATATGAGGAGCCAAAGTTGCCGGTTGTCCAGTATCTCTCAGAGACGAGATCTGTAACTTTAATTATACGCACTGTCCAGCTGGTTACATAATATATATAATTTAATAGACGGTGCCACGGTGGTGTAAAAATCCGTAGTGCATGGGAACAAAGCCTCAAAGTGAATTCATGGGGATGGTAACATTTATATGCCTCATTCCAACTTTGTTAGTAAAAACTGGTTTCACACAAATAATGTATAGAATTAACTGTTATCTATTGATTGGCAAGAAATGATTAAGTTGACAAAGTAATGTTTTCGGATTCAGTCCGATTGGAGACATAACTTTTTATGTAATGTGGCGACAGTTACAAATATAATTACTTTCTTGCTAATGAAAACCATATTATCTTTACACTCTAGGTGTCCTTGTGGATCAAACTCAGAATTATGGGTCAGCATTCTACTCTTGTGCAATTGGCATGGCGCTGGCAGCCATATGTCTAGCCTTAGTAAGGCCGTGCAAGAATGGTCTCTACATACGTAAGCCGAAACAATCTATAGAAGGGGCTCATAACGAAAAAGACGTTTTCAAAGATGTGCCAGATGACTTTCTTGAAATGGATTTTTGTAAATCTGAAGGATCAGTACAACGTAATGAAATACATTTTTAAATAATTTTACATGCGCACCAACCAAACAAGACTTGAATAAAGATAACGCAGCGGACAAACAATGAACTGACTACCTTAAAATGTGCACTTAAAAGGGAATGCATAATCTAGCAATGTGAAACCCCAAAACAATAACAAATTCATACAAGGTTGTTATTTTCTTAATTTACTTGCCTATAGTGGGTTAGCGGAGTTTCATGACTAGATTTTAGATGAACAAACTAGGCATTTGCTTTACCTTCTGGCAACGGGAAAATAACAAATCATACATAGTTTGTATCCTGCTTCGTCACATCTGGATGCATCTGTAGCTTAAAAAGCAGCAGTGTATTGAAGATGCTATGAATTCAAATGCTGTACCGAAAATAAATGATTCTTATCTTGATAGCATGATACATACAGAAGACCAGGATTTTAAACAGAGCAACGTGCATTTGACATCAACAGAACCGTTTTATGGCCAGTTATTTATGATGAAATTCCAGAGAGATGTATTTGCATAAGCTCCAAATTAATTCGCCTTTCTGTTTTTAGAGTTTTATATTTATTTAAATGTGTATTTATAAAGTTATTCTAGACATCTTATCGACTCCCACTGGACCAAGATGTAAGCAACAACTATTAACACTTAAGGATATATTATTTTAAGCCTGTAATCATTTTCCTTTTGTGACTCAAGAATACTGTTTTACACATCTTACTGTTACAAAGACCCAGGTTGCAAGCAATGCTACATATCATGTACTTTAACAAAAAAATAGCATGTCAACCCCAATGAGTTTGTATCCGGAATCTCCGGTTTGTTTTAAAATCATGGTGTTGCTTTTAAGAAAAGCTAAAGTAAAACGTATCTGAAAAATTGTTACAGCATTTAGGATGGTGTATGGTCTTTCAAACTCTGATGTTAATCAGTAATCACTCCAAAAGTTGATTCAAGGTTGTAGTGGCTTGTTGTCTTTGCTTACAATTTGGAATGAAAAAATTATTATACAACTGATTCAAAGAACTGGTATCCCTGGCTGGCTGATTACAAACAGGGACCCTTTTTTCTATCAATTGTAAGTGTGATGACACAAACGTGAATAAAACATTGAAATGATTACATGGTAAATAATCACAACGTTTGCTTTTCTATATCATACAAGTGGGACAACTAGTAAACACATGCGTAGAGGAACTTTGTTAGCTAATGAGTTTAGCTTCATTTATTGTACCTCAGAAGACACACCACCGACATCTGAAGCATCAGTTAGAGCAGAGTTGGTATACTCTCCCCATTTATTTAATGCACTGTGCTCTTTATCTACCCAAAAGCTCATTGAGCCATGAGGTATGTAATTTTCAATGCACCGCCACTTAAATTTCAGCAGTTGACAATGATTTTGACCAATTGTGTCCTCCTGATGGCATATGGTACTTTCGTCTTAACCTTCATACCTCTATAGCACAAATCACCAGTGGGAAACACCTGGTGATGAACTGAGCCACCAGGGCAGGCTCTTTACTTTGTATTCAGATTAAATCTGGTGCCTCCAACGAGTAGCTTGAGTGCTACTGGCAGCTCACCAGCATCCTTGAAGTAGCTCTCAGAGGTGAAGCCTAGCATCTCATTTAGAGGGTCTTGGCATATTACAAAACACTGAACTACTAATCTCAAGGCCCTTGGAATGGCAGCAAGCCAAACCAATGGCATGCCTCATGAAAATACGCAAACATACACTGTGTCCAGCAGTTACTGCTTGTCCTGGAGGCTTCTCTATATTCGAGAGGGGGGTGGAGAACGCGATTCCAGGCCTTGGGCACAGACACTGCTCAGGGCATTCACTTTATTATGAAAGAGCCGGAAGAAGTCTGTAAGCATAGTGCCCGACACAGAAAAGTCTCCCATCCCTGCCTGGGTTAATACGCTCAGACCAGGCCCAAGACCAGAGCTTCGGCAGGTTAAGGGGTAGAGCCCTGGGCTCCTTGCACACACCTGCCTTGTCCCAAAGAGCCCAGGTCGGCCTCCAGGAAAGGCATCCCCACCCTGCTTCGCCAGTGTGAAAAAGTGCCTCTGACAGAGATGATTAGGTGCAGATTCCTCATCTTTTCACCATTCACCACCCGTAAGACTGGATTTGTAAACGTTTCGGCAGTACTTCTGCATGTCAGCAGGTTGTGCTGTGCGGCTCAGCACTGAAGATATGCTGCTCCCAAAATTACGCATGGCGCCTTTATAGGTTCCAGTCCAGCGCACGGACGTCAGTTCCTTCTTTACTGTGCCAGCAGACTTAGATCGGATTTACCTCTCATCTCTCTGAGACTCTTACCTCTACAAATTGTACAGTGTGCACGGAAAATGCGTGTCAATGAACCCAAAGGCCATATGAGACATTGAGGTAAAACTTTACATCACCAAACACCAGAAGGACCAGGACGACACCAGTCCAAGTCGAAGGTTCGGTCCCAGTCCAATTCCAGATCCAAAAATTGAGGTAGGCATTTATCTCGACAATATAATCAGCCGCTTAACAAGATAAAACTGGGGTTTCCAAGTGCCTGCTATCCTGATTGAAAATTTGGAGGGAATCTACTACTAAATGGTTAGATAAGTCTTTCATCCCTCGTCAGGACCGCTAGGGACCTCCACCACCTCCTCTGGCTTTGCCCTGCCCAGGCATATTTCATCATCTTTCAGGTCCTATTACACATGCTCATTCTCCACCTTTTTAACAGAGCGGGTGAGACGGGCACCCGCCAGGAGGCCGCAACATGATCCCACCTCAGCCGGCACACGCTGGTCTTAACTTTTATCGCGGCGCAGAGTTTCGATCAGCCCTCTTACTCGTGCAGGAGTTAGACTCCTTGATCCGTGTTTCAAGACAGGTCAGATGGGTAACCAAGATTGCTGCAGACTCCCGGCTTGGGGCTCCTCACCCAGAGGGGTGATGTGGTTGGATAGCATGGTGCATAGTCTGCCCCATTCAACATCTGCACCTGGAGTATGGGGGCCCCACCTCCCTTCCCTGTCACGATGTGCCCTGAGAGGGGCCAAGGGCTGTTGCCAGGGGTCGGCACAGAGGTGATCAATATTCTTCGGCCTCACATGCATGGCTATAACACTATTTGCTATAGCGAAGAGTCACCAGCTCTCCAACACGACCCGGAGCTGGTCACGGTGCATCGATACGAAGGATATTCATCCTGTGGGAGCCAGGTGTGCCAAAGTGACAGTCCTGCAGAAGAAAGCCAACCTCCTTGGCGATTAATCTTCTTGCGATATTGAATCCTCATGGAGGACTGCACGGACCTCCCCAGTTTACCTCTCATCGGTTTTACACCCTCTTGAACTCTCTTCAAAGATGTTTTCAACTTTTCTTCACAGTACTTGTTGGCTATTGGTATTGTGCCCGTGTTTAACCTTAGACCTAGTTTACCACCTGCTCTAGCTGCATTCTGAAGAAACCCAAGTACGAGAAGACCAGACTACCAGAGGTGGCTATTGCCACCGGGTGAGCCTAGATCATAGACTGAGCCACACGGTGAGCCTAGATCAAGACGTGGGCCTCCTTAACGACGCCAGGGAATCAGTCTTCTGTTCCCCACATTTTCCACATCCACCGCCGGTTGGGGATTTCATTACAAGACCGGAGGCTACATTATGCATTAATCTTTTAATGCAGATCACAAGCAGCCGCACTACATCACAAAGAAAACAGTTCTAGAATGCAGTGAGCAGGAGATATATAAGGCATGAGGAGCAAACAGACTGCCTCTTTTAAATGCGGCTCGCAAGCAGATAAGTAACATCTCCTCTTCTTTAAATTTAAGTAATATGTATTAATTAATATGTACCATACTTTATATCTTGAAGTATTATCTTCTATCTATTGAATCTCTCCTTAGCGCTCCTAGCTTCATGGCTTTGAGCTTTGGCTTTGTGGGGTGATCCTGGGTTTGCTCTCCCACCCTTTCCCCCCACCCTCACCCCCTCCCTAACGACTTCCTATTGTGGTAGTCGGTCCTTGCCCGCTCTTCCCTGCCCCATCCTGAAGGAAGTACCTCTTGACGGGCTCTCCCTAACTCTCTCCTCCGTCGAGACGAAAATCACCAGCTTAACATCCGGCGTCGGCTTCGCGCCGTCCCGCTCTTGTTTTTATTGGGAGGCGGTAATAACTGCTCATTTTCAAGCTTGTTAGCATTTATAAGTTTTATTCGGCAATTCACCGACACGCTCGCTCCGTGCTCGCGAGCGCGCCTACACCACAGAGAAAAAACAAAACCGGGTTTTGGCTCAAAAACTCAGCTGAACTGAGCCCAATATACTAGAAAAACAGAACAAAAAGTTCAAGCTAAGACTCACTCAACCTAATACTTAAATAACTCCTAACAAGAAATGAAACATGAGAGGAGGGTTTTATAAATTTCCTTATTATTTGACGGAAATGATTTTAATTAATTTCACATTTTCAAAATGATTTTGCGCTAAAACATTGCTTCATTGCGCTTAGATCATATATACAAATCCCTATCTAACATAACATATAATACATCTGCATATTATTAATGATCCCCTGGGTGACTAAAACAAACAAACACACACTCATCAGACATTCATGGCCATTATACTCATGCATACACTAAAGAATACACACACTATAAAGAACTGGGTCCTTGTGGCAACCTTTCTTCTCTAATAAATTGATTACAACTCAATTTAAACATCAAGAAACATTTCAGTTTTTTTGTTGACAAAATGAAGTTACAGGTTATTTTTGAAACACACAAGAAGAACAGAAATATCTTATAAACGGTGCGACACAAGGACCAAACTGGTCGACGCGTTTCGAACCACTATTTTAAGGGTTCTCCTCAGGACCAACCAATCTCTTGGAGTTGGAGATCTATCTGCCTGAAATCTATCCAAATCGTTTCGTGAGACCATTTCAATCGGGCTGGGATGTACGTGTCAATCCATTAGTGAGGAACACCATGTTCCTCACTAATGGATTGACACGTACATGGAGCGACGAAAGGTGAACTCCCGATCCCGGCGCGGGCAGCCCGATTGAAATGGTCTCACGAACGCACTTAAAAAAGCCAGTATCAAACAAGCGTTGTTAGCCGGAAAAGAGGGCACGTTCCCCCGATCCGGTTCCTCATCAATTGAAACGATTTGGATAGATTTCAGGCAGATAGATCTCCAACTCCAAGAGATTGGTTGGTCCTGAGGAGAACCCTTAAATTAGTGGTTCGAAACGCGTCGACCAGTTTGGTCCTTGTGTCGCACCGTTTATAAGATATTTCTGTTCTTCTTGTGTGTTTCAAAAATAACCTGTAACTTCATTTTGTCAACAAAAAAACTGAAATGTTTCTTGATGTTTAAATTGAGTTGTAATCAATTTATTAGAGAAGAAAGGTTGCCACAAGGACCCAGTTCTTTATAGTGTGTGTATTCTTTAGTGTATGCATGAGTATAATGGCCATGAATGTCTGATGAGTGTGTGTTTGTTTGTTTTAGTCACCCAGGGGATCATTAATAATATGCAGATGTATTATATGTTATGTTAGATAGGGATTTGTATATATGATCTAAGCGCAATGAAGCAATGTTTTAGCGCAAAATCATTTTGAAAATGTGAAATTAATTAAAATCATTTCCGTCAAATAATAAGGAAATTTATAAAACCCTCCTCTCATGTTTCATTTCTTGTTAGGAGTTATTTAAGTATTAGGTTGAGTGAGTCTTAGCTTGAACTTTTTGTTCTGTTTTTCTAGTACACCACAGAGAAAAGCACCTTAGCAACGGTGCCGTCGCGTTGCCCTACTCACAACGGCTTTTCCTCTAATTCCTTTCTCTGGCAGCAGATGAGCTCGAACAAGGGTTTCAGTTACATCGCTCTCATCAGCTGCTGCCGCAGATGGCTTTCTTCACTGATTAAAAAAAAAAGTGGGAGAATATTACAAGGAACCTTTGAGGCTCAAACCAAATATATTAACCCTTGCCACCCCTGCCCATTAACATAAGGCAGATTACTCTGAACCACCAGAGATTAACCACCTCTTCAAAGGCAAATTAATTTAAAAATCTATACTGACAAAATATTAAGGGAGACCATAACATATCCTTATCAGTACTAACATGTCAGAATTTGACTCAGACGACGCTACTGCCAGCTCTCCCAATCATGCCAATGATTCCTTTAAAGACTTCTTGCAGAAGGAAATGAGATCTTGTATGCTATCTACTCTTAAAGAAGTCATGTCTTCTAAGAGATCTCTCTCCTTCGATCACGACGATCTCCCCGACGAGGTCACTCTTCGTGGCAAAAGGAGCAAAAAATCAAAACATTGCGAACATCCTTCTGATTGCACTATGGGAGATCGTAGCACCTCAATTGATTTGGGGGGTCCTAGCACCTCATTGTTGATGGGAGGCCCTCGTGCCTCAAATGCTACTGGTGTCCCTCGCGGCACAAATATGATGGGTGTCCCTAGGGGCACAAATTTTAATAGTGCTCAGAATGATGCAGACACTGACTCTGAGGAAGAAAGTTTTAACAATCCTTATGACGAATTCGTACTGGATTTAGATGACCAAGACCTCAAATTTAATAACCCTGGCGATGTCGACTCGCCTTCTTCCTCTAAAAACATTATCCTCAACCCTCTAGGAGAGGAAATGTTCTCCCCTCTCAATATCTCCCACCCCAATAGCTCGAAATAGTTCCCTCGGGAATAGGTTTCCAAATTTATTAGAAGATGGCTAAGAAACTCTCTCGAAAGAGAGACTAGGAACACACTTAAATCCGAGTGCCCAAGACCCTCCTTTCAAGATAAGGTTTCGCAAACCCCTAACCTCGACCCTGATTTGATTAAATTCTTATTTAAACTGGGGAAGGACCCTAGAAAAGGTCTAGAGAGAGCTCTCAAGGGCTGCCAGGATCGCCTACTTGACATCCTCTGCCCCTCACCAGGATTCTAGACTTAGCCGAAGAATCCCACATCTCCAACACCCCTCTCGACGTCAACCGCATTGGAGGCTGGAGCCAAAGAGCCATCGTCCTCCTCGGCAACGCAAATTCAAGCCTCAACATCGAAAGAAGGAGAACCATCCTTACCAAGATCAACCCTAAACTGGGTGATCTAGCCGAAAAAGAACCCTCCGATAACCCTAAGAGCCTCCTCTTTGGAGAAGACATGATAAAATCTATAGGAAAGTATGTCGCTACCTTTACTGCCCTTGATAGGGCTCAAGCAAATACGAAACGCGTCTTCAACACCAACCTTTTTGGACAGGCTGGAAGAAGGGGCCGCTCTTCCGGCCGTGGTAACCAACGGCCCTTCAGGGGAACAGGTAGAGGCTTCTACCCATCCAACCAACAATTCTATCTTCAACGAGGGAGAGGACCACGAAACAGAGGCTACAGAGCCCGTGGAAATCCCAACACCACCAACCTTCAAAGTAAGTCTTTCTCTTCCTTCCTCTTCTTTCCCCCCAAAAGTAGGGGGCGGACTAAAATACTTTTACCATATATGGGAATCTCTAACTCAAGACCCATGGGTTCTCGAGACTGTTCAGGGTTTCAGAATAGACTTCATAAACACTCCCTTTCAATCACAGCTCCCAAAACCAATAACGCTTTCGGAAGAACATCAGAAGATTGTCGAAGAAGAAATTTCTTCGATGCTTCAAAAAGGGGCTATCGTGCAAGTCCCTTGGTCTCTAAATGCATTTGTCAGCACTATCTCGTTCAAAAAAAGGAAAAAGGTTGGAGACCAGTCATAAACCTTAGGGAAGTAAACAAGTACCTAGTTTACAGACACTTCAAAATGGAGGGTATTCACCTCCTCAGGGACCTTCTTTTGAAAGGAGATTGGTTGGTGAAGCTGGACTTAAAGGACGCTTACTTCACCATCCATATGGCACAAGAACACCAATGCTTTCTTCAATTCATCTGCAAGCTCTTCCTTTCGGTCTTTCCTCTGCCCCTTGGTGCTTTACCAAGATCATGAGGACTATTGTCTATCTTCTGAGAGAGAGGGGTATTCGCCTCATCATTCATCTAGACGACAGCCTCATCATGTCCCAACTCTACTCTCAAATCGTGAAAGACCTCAATATTACCATGGAGCTTATAGAAAGCTTTGGCGTCATTATAAACAGTGAAAAATCTATCTTTACGCCCTCCAAGTCCCTGGAGTTCCTCGGCTTCACTGTAGATACCTCAAGCTGCCTTCTCCTTCTCCCTACCTTGAAAATTGCCAAAATTCGAAAAGAGATCAGGTATGTTCTAAAAACAAGAATCTCTAACCCTACGAGAGTTCGCCAGACTTCTAGGCCTCCTTTCGTCCTCCATCCAAGCTATCTTTCCGGGACCTCTGAATTACCGTGCCCTTCAGAGATTAAAAGGAAAAGCTCTCAGGTCAGGTCTCTGGTACGGAGATACTGTGACCTTCGATCAGGAAGCCAGGTCAGAACTCTCCTGGTGGCTGGAGAATTTGGATGCCTGGAATGGAAAAGCAATATTTGGTTCTACCCCGGAATTTGTTCTGGAATCAGACGCCAGCCTCCACAGTTGGGGTGCTCGCTTCCTCAAGCAAAACACTGGTGGCGCTTGGTCTCTTGCGGAATCTTCCCATCATATAAATTTCTTAGAACTTACAGCAGGTTTATACGCCCTAATGAGCTTCAAACACTCACTTCAAGGCAGATCTGATGTTCTGAAGATCATCTCCGCAGTCTCATATCAACCACCTTGGCGATACCAAATCAGCAGACCTATCCGCTTTAGCCAAGAAACTCTGGATGTTTTGCTTAGAACACAAGATTTCACTGAAGGCAGAATACCTTCCCGGAAAGTCAAACCTTTCTGCGGATTGGAACTCAAGATTCCTCTCAGACTTCACCGATTGGAAACTCAATGTGAATGTTTTCAATGTTCTCTTTCACATTTGGGGTCCACTGGATGTGGACTTATTAGCCAGCAGTTTGACATTCCAACTGCCGAAATACTTCAGCTGGATGCCAGACCCGGGCGCTCTAGCGGTGAACGGCTTTCTCCAATGCTGGTCCAACCTTCAGGGTTACGCCTTCCCTCCCTTTGCTATGATCCAAAGGGTCCTACAGAAGGTCAGCCAAGACCAATGCTCTTTGGTTCTGATAACCCCATTTTGGCCTTCTCAGGCATGGTTCCCGACTACTCTGGAACTGTCCTGCGACATCCCCTTCCTCATTCCAGCGAGCAAGGGTCTGGTTCCAAACGCAGACGGAGAAGATCATAACCTAATTCTTTCAGGGAATTTGAACCTTCTTGCTTGGAAAGTGTCAGGCAATCCAACGAATAGTCTGGACTTTCGTCATTAGCTCTCACTTTCCTCGGAGAATCATGGGCACCAGGAACACACTATAGATACAATAACATTTAAAAAAAATGGTTTTGTTGGTGCATGGAGAGGAACCTGTATCCCGTGGAAGCTCCTATCATCAATATAGTTAATTCCCTTGTCGAACAATTTGACAAGGGCCTCTCTTATAGATCTATTTATTGTTATAGATCAGCCATCTCCGCTGGTCACTCCCTCGTCAATGGTAAAACGGTAGGTAAGAACGTTATTATTTGTAGAGTTCTGAAAAGCATTAGACTGAAAAGACCTCCTAGACCTAAATAC
Organism: Triturus cristatus; assembly: GCF_964204655.1. NCBI lineage: Eukaryota > Metazoa > Chordata > Amphibia > Caudata > Salamandridae > Triturus > Triturus cristatus. The sequence continues at coordinate 656,004,728 of NC_140590.1, read as the reverse complement.
CAATCCATTTGGGATGTTAAAGCTATTTTAGACCTTTTCTCTTCTTGGCCTGATAATGCATTTCTTAATAGAAAATGCCTCTTGATTAAACTTGCTACTCTTATGTCTAATCTCTTGTCGTGGAGTTTCCGATGTCAAATGCCTTGATATTTCATATAGATCTTATGATATGTTTGGCGTTAAGTTTGAAATCTTTAGAAGGACTAAAACTATGCCGGACTCTATTTTTTATCCTCGTTTTGATATTTGCAAAAGACTTTGTGTCGTATACTGTATGAAAAAATATGACTCGAGAAAGAAAGAACTTCGCCCTTTAGACGCTAAACAACTCCTTATCTCTTTTGTTGAACCCTTTAAACCAGTTGCTTCTTCCTCCGTAGCTAGAATGGTCAAGTCAGCTATGAACCTCGCTGGTATTGACCTTTCTAAATTCCAAGTGTATTCTCTCAGAGGTGCTATGGCAAGTAAATCCTTTTGGTCTGGCGGCAAGTTGGATGATATCCTTAAGCGGCGATTGGTCCAATGCTTCAACCTTTGCTCATCACTACTGTAAACCTATTGAGCATATGTCTGATGTTGTCCTTCAGGGCTACCAACATGCATAATGTAGCCTCAGGTCTTGTAATGAAATTGCGATTCTCCTATTAACATGACCAGAGAATCTGGATTTCATTAAAGACATGGAGGCTATCATTATCCCACCCGTCCCTCCCTTGGACGGAGTACTTTTTGCACTGTTTATTACTGTATGCATATGAATATTTTTGCCTTTAGCGCTAGTTTATGACCTTCTTATCATTCTCCTCTTTCTTTTCAGATAACTCCACCTGATGCCTTGCTCTCATCACCCTTGGAGCCTCCTCACTTCGTTCCCTTGCTTCGGAATCCTCTCTCTCTTCACTTTCAAGATCAAGTTGGATCTCTCCTTTGTTGAACTTTTGTTGCTTCGATTCATTTAAAAGAGGCAGTCTGTTTGCTCCTCATGCCTTTTATATCTCCTGCTCACTGCATTCTAGAACTGTTTTCTTTGTGATGTAGTGCGGCTGCTTGTGATCTGCATTAAAAGATTGATACATAATGATAGCCTCCGTGTTTTTAATGAAATCCATATTCTCTGGTCATGTTGATAGGAGAATCTCAATTCAGCTCTGGGCTCTTTTCTCTTGCTGTGCAGATTCTTAGAATGGGATCTTATTGAAAGACAGGCTCTAGTCAGAGAAAGGGGAGGGATGGGGGACTTATTAAGGAATCTGCCACTAGATTGTCTCTACCAGGAAGAGCGTTACCAAAGGCAAAGTACTTGTTCTTCTGATAGAGACTTTTAGCCATAGATTTCTCACCTTTTGAATAGATACCAAAGCAATACCCATTCGGAAGTGGGTATATGAATGGACTGAAACCAGAAAGTCCTGCAGACAGAGCGGCCAAAATGCCCTTCTCAGTGAACCGGATTGTACAGGCAATAGTGCTTTGTGAATATATGAAGGGAGGCCCACGTATTTGCCTGGCAATGGTATAGTGCACCCATCTAGAGGGGTGGCTTACCTATTCCAGGGCAGTGGGTTGTAGGCATAGCACACATGGATGTGTGTCAGATTGACTCTTCACTTTGTTCTGCACCAAAACACACAGCCTACAATGGCAGTGTGGGTGTGAGTAAAGGTACAGGGCCTCTAAGGTGCTACAGCCCTTAGAGGCCTTCCCCGGTCACAGTGCCCTTGGTACCCATGGTACCTTTCATAAGAGACTTACATGTGGCCATAGAGTTACCTATTGGGTTTTGCATCAGTACAGTTTAGGGAAAGAACATAGGCCCTGGTTAGGAACCCAGGGCACACTCAGCCAAAGTACATGAACATTAGGAAAAGAGTTGGGAGCGACCATGCTAAAAGGGGCACTTTCTTACACAACTTTCTATCCCCCAAACGAAAGCAGACAAGACTAACCTTTCCCTAGAGAGTCTTCATTGTCTAAGTGGAAGAAACTGGAAAGTCCATCTGTATTGGCATGGTCAGTCCCAGATCTATGTTCCACTGTAAAGTCCATTCTCTGTAGGGAGATGGACCACCTAAAAAGTTTAGGATTTTCATATTTCATTTGCATTAGCCATTTCAGAGGTCTGTGGTTAGTTTGAACTGTGAAGTGAGTACCAAACAAGTATGGTCTCAACATCTTCAGATATCAAACTACAGCAAAGGCCTCCGTCTCAATGGACCTCCAACGCTGCTCACTGGGGAGTACACTCCTGCTTATAAAAGCAACATGTTGGTCTTGGCCTTCATCATTGGTCTGCTCCTATAGCTCAGAGGCATCAGTCTGCACAATGAACTGCTTGGTATAGTCTGGAGCGTTGAGAATTGGTGCTGAGCACATTGCCTCTTTCAAGTTGTCAAAAGCCTTTTGACAGCTAACTGTCCCAGTTTACCTTTTTGGGCATCTTCTTGGAGGTGAGTTCTTTGAGGGATGTCACAATGGACCCATACCCTTTTACAAACCTCCTGTAGTACCCAGTCAAGCCAAGGAATGCCCTGACTTGGGTCTGGGTTGTTGGAGCTTCACAGTCCAGGATTGCCTGCATCATGGGCTGCAAAGGTTGCACTTGACTTCCACCAACAAGGTGGACCAAGTATACCACTGTTCCCTGCCTATCTGGCATTTGTATGCCTTGAAAATTAGACCGGCAGTTTGCGGGGCTTTTAAAACCTTCCCCATGTGGATCAGGTGAACCTGTCAAGTGGAGCTAAAGACAGCAATATCATCAAGATATGCTGCACTAAAGGCCTCCAATCCAGCAAGGACTTGGTTCACCGACCTTTGGAAGGTGGCAGGGCCATTCTTTAAACCAAAAGCCATAACAGTAAACTGATAATGAACATCATGTTGACTCTTCACTTTGTTCTGCACCAAAAGAGAGAGAGAGTGTGTGTGTGCACGTGCGTGTGTGTGTGTGTGTGTGAAGGTACAGGGACTCTAAGGGTGCCACAATAAGTGCTGCAGCCCTTAAAGGCCTTCCCTGGTCACAGCGCCATTGTACCTTTTACAAGGGACTTACATGTGGCCAGAGAGTTGCCAATTGGATTTTGGATCAGTACAGTTTAGGGAAAGAACATAGGCCCTGGGTACCCGGTTGGCAGGAACCCAGGGCACACTCAGTCAAAGTACATCAACATTAGGCAAAAAGTGGGGGGCAACGATGCAAAAAGGGGCACTTTCTTACAATAATGTATTATTTTTGGCAAAAAAGAGGACTTGGTCCAACCAATTTGGATCTGCCGAGTGTTTATAAACAAAGATTGTTCATTATGGAACATCTATACCTTTATCAGGAGTGCAGTACATTATCAGCGTCAGTTTGTGAGCTTTGGATTCCACATATACTCCTGTCCCAATAACTGTGACCAAATGAAATACTGTGATTATAAAACTGTGAAGAAAGAGACTTGGTGATGCATACCACAACAATCTGGCCAATGGAATACCAGTAATCAGTAATGACAGAAGTCAAATTGTTCTAGGAAGTTTTGGATTGATATTTTGATGGGGAAGGACTGAGATCTTAGAATTCCGGAGGCTTTTCAGATTCACCTACAACGTATACATTCTGAAACAGAGGACAACGTGCTGCTGATTTTGCCATAGGCAATTTTGTCGGCTGTGGAATGGATAGTGTATCTCAATAACTAAGCGACCACTACCTAGTGGTTGGAAATTGTGAAAACCACTGAAACAGTTTAATGTTTACTCAGTCAGTCGCTGGAGCTTCCACTAACATTAGCAGGGTCTATTTTAAAGAGAACGGCGAATGGATGGCAATCATATTTCCACTTATCACATTTTTCTTGTCATTGTCAGCCAAATATATAGGTGTTAAAATTGCATGAAGTTCCTATTAATCAAATAGTGTCATACTCCATGTTAAGCGAGTTAACAGACTTCTCAAAAGGCAACTATGCATGACTTATGCAGGGTGCCTTGATGAAAAAAACTAAAGTGAATAGGGTCACAAGGCAGCCACTGGCTAGCAATGAAGCTCTGACATACAAAGATAGAAACATGCAAAGCTTCCTCAATAAGTACCAGGGTTGAATACATGTTTTTATACATTATATCTTATTTACATTGAGCTTTGCCATAGGAGAAACGGACAGGGGCTATGTGCAAGGAAACATGATCCTGTATCTCTTGCCCAGTCAGCAGGATGTAGCGGACACCCAAGAAGAGGGATTACGCAGTGTGAGTAAACGGAAAGTGAAAACTGAAGTGGAATGGAACTAAAGGGACACAGCAATTTGGTCAGAGAGAATTAAAACAAGCATTTGCAATGCAATAGGTGTCGCATTTACGAGAGTTTGAGCTATTGGCAATGCAATAGCTTAAAATCTCTCAAATGCGAGACCTATTGCATTGCAAATATGTTTGTTTACTAGCGCCCATGTAACGCTTTCACATTCATGGAGGCCGCGCCCCTTTCTTTAGACAAGCCGCATCTAAAGAAAGGGGCGTGGCCGGCATTAAAGTGAAACCACAGCATGGGGCGGTTTGACAAAGAAAGCATCTGTTTGTCAGGTTGACAAACAGAGTTTTATTTGTTGTAAAAGCGCCCATGTCCTGCGCTTTCACTTTAATAGCGGCCTCGCAGCTTTATTTTGACACGGCTTATCTAAAGAAAGGGGAGCCACCCCCATGAATATGAAAGAGCCGCATGAGTGCTAGTAAACCAAAAAATAATAATTTAGTAAGTGCGGCCACTGTACATAAAGCGGACCACACTGCTAAAATAAATAAAGAAACGCGGCCGCTATACTTAAAGCGGACCACCATTAGTAAATAAAATAAAAGTGGGCCGCGTGCTGCAATGGAGTGGGTGGAATAGGGGCAAATCAATTAACTAAATAGTGCTCCCAGCCAAGATAAAGCACACATGTAACAAGAAAACTAAAAGGTCCAGTTGTTATGGTAGGTAACAAATGCAGACAAGGCGGTACCAAGGAGGGACTAACAAGCCTAATAATGACTCAGAAGTTAGTGTTTAAGAAGGACAATGACACAAGCCAATTAAAAAATGGGAGGAGAATAGGCAGGGCTTCAAAGCCATACTGCAATACTGCATGCCTCGCAGCGGCACATGCGCTGCCCAGGCGCGATCTAAAAAAAATATATGAGATGAAGATCTATTAAACAAGTGCCATTTCTTGATGCAAGAGTAACATCAAAGAGACCCAAGTCCTCACATACTTTTCCCAGCCACTAGGCTTTACCAGGTACTTGCCCACAAAAGACACCAGGAAGAATCCATGTTATATGGCTATGTGACAACAGTACTCCAACCCCCACATCGACTCCTGTTCTCTCCATCTCCCAGAGAACCAGCAAAATTCAGCCAGCACCGGCCCAAGCGCAGTGTAACATATCCCCTAGGAGCACTTAACACTTGCACTTCTTCCTACTCTCCCACCACTCACCTTTTACACCACAGGAGCACCTTAAAGGGAAATAGCAGTCTACTTGTAGAAATCCCCGTATGCTCCTATCAACTGCCAGATCACCATATGCCTTGTCCATAGGTATCAGCAGAACAACCCAGCATCAACTCATTAGGTGCACTCACATGACCCCTGATGACGACCTGGTTACATGTCCTTCCTTCCTTCCTTTTACTCCTCTGCCCTCCAATGGGCATTCTTACCTAGAAACTCTCAGTAAAGACAGACAAAAGGACAGCAATGGAAGCCCTTATCCCTCGCATAATTTGCAGTTCTATTACCACCCAGCCGTATCACACCACAACCATCGTCAACATAGGCACACACACTACAACTCAATCAATTCTTCAACAACGCAAACAATCAGAACAATATCCCTCCCTAATCACCTCTCAAAGCAAATATTCCAAACACACCAGTTGACTCGTGCTCATCAAACCCTACTCAACCCAGCCTGCAGCCAACTTAATTACCACATCAAAGTCAGACGTGATCGGACTGCAATATCATACAGCATTAGGCTTTCCTGTTTTCAGTTTCTATTTTTTGGTAAACTCTGGTGTTTTTCCCCCCCAGTGTTTTCAAGTTATTTCAATACCTTAAAAAACAGTGGTTATCAGTGGTTACGCATTTTCGCGCCATTAAAAACTACAGAAACAGTGTTTTTCCAGAGTTTATGGAACGTTTTCCTTTTATTATTGCTTGCTTTCTGCACTGATAGAGCATGGTATATAGACAGTGTAAGTATAGTGTATATGAGGTCCAAATAGATTTTAGCAAATTAAACTTATTGTAGTACACCATACAATACTTCTTCAGTGAGTCTTTGGTCATGTGTGCTCGCTCTTTTCTTTCCATGTAAACTTCTGTTAAAAGGCTCTCTCAACATTGGCAGTTGAGATGGGCAATGCCAAAACAGCCAGTACACAATTTGTTAACTCTGGACACTGACATAGCTTTCCATGGCAATACTGGTTCACATGAAGACTGCGATTCTCAGGGCAGGTTCTGCAACATTTGCGCTGATCTGGGCACTTATGCCCTCAGAGGTATTGAAGCAGTCAAAAATGAAGCAGCACTTTTGAAACTACGGAGAAAAATTCTCCTTTACGGAAGGGATCTAGAACAGAGTACCACAGTGAGGTTTCATTGACTTCAAATGCCATTGCTGGTGAAGGGACATTTCTAAGCATCACTGCAAGCAATTTCTCATACATTGTAAAATAAAAGTTCCTGAATTGCTCTTCACAGTTGCTTTGCTTATCAAGTGGCAAGCACTCTAACATGGAACATGTTACAGTGCCAAAGTTACTAAAGGTGTCGCCCAGCCTACTCCCAAGGAGATGTTTCACATCTACACCAATTACGCTGAACACTTGGCAGACAAGGGTGTTTTCAGAATCTAGTTTGTTTTATTACGTCCACAACAGCAGTTGTGTTTTCCTGTATAAATCTAAGAATGCAGTAGAGTATATTTTTTTTCACAGTTTCACATCACTATCAATATATGACCAAAGATCCTCACATTTCTTGCCTTTGGCATCATCACTCAGCAAAAATTCTGGAAACGTTTGCCACATGGATAAAAAAGTTGACGCCTCTCAACGGCTAGCGTAGCGGTTGGTTGCACAGCGCCTCCACATATTGGAACTGGTACGAGGTGCGGCATAGGAGGTCCGCCGTTGCTCTTTCGTTATGGATAAAAAAGTATTCATAGCCCCTTGGACTGAGAACCATCAGCTTAGGGACACATTTGGGACGACTCTTTCGTTGATGCCACACAAAGCACGAAATGATAAATATTTGCATTTTAATTCCTGTGCATAAGAAAACAGTGCACCAGAATGGACTAAAAAGTCAATAGCCTTCCTCATTAACTCTGAAGATTGTAAAGATGCTTTCAGCATACCATCTAACAAGTGGCAAGGATTCCTTACAGGAAAGCACTTCAGCTAAGGTATCAATTTTGACAGGTCATCACACAACTTTTTCATATACGTAGCTGAATCACTGCATACAAACAATATCACTCCAATCTTTGTTGATCTTGGAAAGAACCTTTTTAGCAGAGCATTCCAAGTGACACTGTATTCCATGTTTTAACCACTATCTCAGATGCTTGGTGATAGCGCTTTTTCACATATACTTGTCACTATACCTTTCATTGAATGTTTAAAGCCTGAGGTGTTGTTAATTCCCCTACTAGAAACTGGGGGCTGATGTATTAAGGGTTTTTACCCATTCTCCGTGAGCAAATGTGTTGACACATATTAGGAAAGATTCTTATGAAACTAGCCATTTTACCTATCAGTGAAAGAATCAAACGCAGCCAAAATATCAAATATGATTTCGATATTTCCTATTTCTCTACAGTTTATAAAATAATTAAACAAGACCTAAAACATGCTTCTAAACCCTACATCTTTAGACCAAAGACCACAAAACTTAAAAAAACAAAAGGAAGACGAAACCATATTTTAGTGGCATCACTAAACAACAAAACTCAAGCAGAATAATGTTAGCCCAGACTTTCTTACTGCTAGCTTGTATCACAAAGTTACATTGTATTGGCCCTTCAGGAAGAAACAAAATGACTCTTTTCCTTTCTTTGAATGGCATTTAGTTTGTGGTTGTGCAGGTGTTTTTTCAAAGTTTATATGTTTTCACTGGTGAGGGCTATTTCTCTTTCAGTGGGGTTTAATCAGTTATTATAGGTTTAAACCTAAAACCGGACAGCCTTAGCATAATGAAACACAGCTAAAAGGAAGATGGAGGCATAATAACTCACCAACTTTATGCCCTGTCAACTCTGCTGCACACAACTGCCAGTACCTTCAAGCTCCTGTCCTGGTACTTCTCAACGGTAGGCAAAAAATCTATCAAGTTCCCTCTCATCTACTGGACAAGTGGAATTAATCTAGTATTTAACTCTGTGATAACCAACCTTATCACAGTTACCTACATTTGCTCCATACATATTCAATGTCATCATCCTGGGATACAGTTTAAAAATCCTAAGAAATGCCTTCGAAAAATATTGTAATGGCTATCATTGCACAACTCATCTGGTTCCCGAGGAGACCAGAGTAGGTTCAGAAGCGGGCAAGCACCTTGACGAAAGTGTGACTGTAGGTGCTTGGCCCTCCCGGGAACAGATTAGCTGTGGAATCTCATAGCTAACATACATTTTCTCAGCAGTGGATCTATAACAAACAGTTAGTCCATAGCATACATAGCACACCTTAGCATGTGTGCTACAAATGCAAACACACGTGGTATGATTTTTACCACCCACGTGTTCACTGTTTTTATCACCACTAGTACATTAGATAGGTACTGAAGAAAGCCTTGCAATTCTTTTTTTTTTATATATACAAGGCTGAAACATGTAGACCCGGGATAATTAGGACCACATTCACTAGTCTTAAAAAATTATCCACATTCTGTTTTAAACACACCCTGGGCCACAGGGAATAAAGTAACAGTGGGAATCCCCAGAGGTATTTTTAAACTTGCACCACTTCATCACACTCACATAAAAAAATAAAAAAACAGCTCCACTGTAATCAGGTGTCGCAGCCCAGCTGGGTAGCATTCGGCTACTCAACTGGGAACCCGATGATGAAGCATGACAACAAACTAGGTTGGTGTGTGAGGGTTCCTTTAACAAAACTGTGTGTTGCCAGGCACCATAGTGTCGGACAGCTATCTCGCTTGGGCCCGTCCAAGTTGTTTTTTGATATTGTTACTTAGGGACAGGGACGGTCCTATAACGGTCCTAGCTCTCTTTTGTTCTTCCCATTGCACAACTAATAACATTCCAGACCAAAAACAAACAAAACATGTTAAGCCTTATCTTTAATTCCTCACCTGGGTAAACTAACACCCCCTTAGCACTGCTGACTTAGTCAAACACAACCACAACAGACAAAACAAGCAAATGTAAAGACTAAGCAGATCCTTAAAAAGGTTCTTGACAGACACCTTTCACAAAGCTCTGACAGCAATGGTAGACTTCTCCCAGCAACATCATTAAAAACCTCATTCAGGACCACCTCCACAAAGCAGTCAACACCCACACCACACTGCGATTCTGCTCCTCGAAAACTAAGCCACTTGTACCAAAGCACAAACAGGAACTCAAGGAGAGCAAACCCACTGTTAGATGACAGCAAAAGAACTGGAAACACACTTAAAGGCCAGATCTAGCCATTCTGAAGCTATTGAGTCACCTTGCAGGCAGGCCATTTCCCCCCCAAAAAATTGTCAGAAAGGCCACTCCGAACAAAAGCAGACACTTTTCAAAACTATCAAGCACTGTGAAAACCCCACAGTCAAACTCATATCACTCCAGTACATGGAGAAGAGCACTGTAATCAATGTCTTCTTCAAGGAAAAGATAGATAAACTTGGTTACCACTGCCCCAGCATTGTAACACAAACCTTGCCAATCAAAGCATCACATTTTCTACATCTCTCCCTTTGAGAAAAGTTTAACTGCATTGAACAAGTTACTTACCTTCGGAAACGCTTTTTCTGGTGGATACAGTATCTGCCTGTGGATTCCACACCTTGTGAATATCCCCTGCGCCAGCATTCCACTGAACTTTTTTCCCCAGCTCGCTACGCCGACGACGTCATAATGCATCGGCTCCGATCGCGACTCCGTATGACGTCACCGGAGCAATAAGAGAGCCACGTCGGCGTGATGAAGTCAGTTCCACCCATTTTTTCCGTGCCTCCGAGGCGCAGAGGTGGACCAACGACAGATTAAAAGTATACACAGTATACAATATACAATCAAATATACCTAGTACATAAACCAAAGGAAAGCTAAATAAAACAAGCATTTCCTACCAATGTACACGAAAGCATAACATCTCAAGCAAGACATCTTTTAAGGTATACAAAGGTGGACAACAGGGAGGCGGGTAGGCCAGTGAGGAATCCACAGGCAGATACTGTATCCACCAGAAAAAGCGTTACCGAAGGTAAGTAACTTGTTCTTCTGATGGATACATCTGCCAGTGGATTCCTCACCTTGTGAATAGATTCCCACAGCAGTCCCCACTCCCAGAGGAGGGTGTCCACCTTCCTATACCAGAAAGTCTTGCAAAACAGAGCGCGCGAAGGGGCCCTCCCTCCTCATCTCAGAGTCCAAGCAATAATGCTTTGCGAAAGTATGGAGGGAGGCCCAAGTCACGGCTTTACAAATATCTGCCACAGGAACACCCCGGGCCAAAGCAGATGTAGATGATTTAGCTCTAGTTGAATGAGCCCTAATACCCTCAGGAGGAACCTTACCAGCCAGGGCATAGCAGATCTTGATGGCAAGTATGATCCATCTTGATAGAGAGCGCTTGTGCACCGCTCTTCCTTTGGAATGTCCAACATAACCCACGAAGAGCTGATCGTCCAGACGAAAGTCCTTCGTTCTGTCCAAGTAAAAGCTTATAGCTCTCTTTGGGTCCAGGCGATGAAGCCTTTCCTCCTCCTTTGAGGAGGTGGATAAAAAACAGGGAGAGTAATAGACTGCCCCAAATGAAACGGAGTAACAACTTTGGGCAGGAAAGCAGCCCTGGTCCTGAGTACCATCCTTTCAGCATGTAATGTTAGAAAAGGGGGTTTAGAACTAAGAGCTTGAAGCTCACTCACCCTCCTTGCCGAGGTTATGGCTACAAGAAAGACCGTCTTAAAGGACAACAGCCTCATAGGACAACTATGAAGAGGCTCAAACGGGGACCCCATCAGAAAAGTTAAGACAAGATTAAGGTCCCACTGTGGCATTACAAAAGGAGTAGGTGGAAACTTGTTTGTAAGGCCTTTGATAAACCTCAGTACAACCAGAGATTTAAATCATGACGGTTGATCAGGTAGACATAGAAAAGCCGATAAGGCCGATAGATAGCCTTTGACCGTGGCCACAGCACAGCCCTGCTGAGCCAAGGAAAGGGCAAACTGGAGCACCTCAGAAAGATGTGCTTTTAAAGGGTCAATGGATCTCTCTCCACACCATTTTACAAACTTGGACCACCTGTAGGAGTAAATGGACTTGGTGGAGTGTCGCCTGGCCGATAAAATAACATCCACCACATCAGGTGGGAGAGAGAAAGAACTCCGGTTGCTCCGTTCAATCTCCAGGCATGAAGGTGTAAGCTCTGGAGGTGGGGGTGTAGAACCTGCCCCTCCGACTGCGAGAAGAGGTCTGCCCTCAGAGGGAGACGGAGCGGAGGGCACGAGGAGAGGTGGAGAAGATCTGTGTACCACACCCTTCTTGGACAATCCGGGGCGATCAATATGACTTGGGCCCGGTCTTGGCGAATCTTCCTCAGAACCCGAGGAATCAAGGGTATGGGAGGAAACGCGTAAAGGAGTTGTGAGCCCCAACTCAACTGAAACGCGTCCCCCCAACGCCCCCTGCATCGGAAACTGCAGAATGACGGGCAGTGCGCGTACTCGCGGGTGGCGAACAGGTCCACCCGAGGGGCTCCCCACGTCCGAAAGACGTAACGAACCACCTCCGGATGGAGCCTCCACTCGTGGTCGGCGGAGAACTGCCGACTGAGACTGTCCGCACGCACGTTCAGCACCCCGGCCAGATGATTTGCCATCAGACAAATCTGATGGTCCTGAGCCCAGGACCATAGACGCAGGGCCTCTCTGCATAGACAAAGAGACTCCACTCCTCCCTGCTTGTTGACATACCACATCGTAGTAGTTTTGTCCGTCAGGACTTGAACAGACTGACCGTGAAGGGAAGGGAGGAAGGCCTTGAGTGCCAAACTAATCGCCCGCAATTCCAAAAGGTTGATGTGAAGCAACCTCTCCTCTGGAGACCAAAGACCCTTGATCTCCAGATCCCCCAGATGAGCACCCCACCCTAAGGTGGAGGCAGCCACCGATGGAGGTAGATGGAAGGGCTTTCCTTGAGACAGATTGCCCTCCACGCTCCACCAAGATAGATCCGCTGCATCTTCTCTGGAGATCCTGATCGACTCCCCGAGATCTCCGTTGTGCTGATACCACTGTCCGTGGAGGCACCACTGGAGCGTCCTCATATGCCAGCGTGCATGGTTGACCAACAGAATGCAGGAAGCGAACAGACCAAGCAGGCGAAGGACCTTCAGAACTGGAACAACCGCTCCATTGTGGAATAAAGGGACCATCTCCTGAATGTCGAGAATTCTTTGAGGTGAAGGAAATGCTCGACACAGTAGTGTCCAGTACCGCCCCTATAAACAGGTTGCGTTGAGAGGGCACCAGGTGAGATTTGGGCACGTTTATAGAAAAACCCAATTCGAACAACAGCTGAGATGTCACCTGCAGATGATGCTGCACCATCTCTGGGGACTCTGCCTTCAGAAGCCAGTCGTCCAGGTAGGGGAAAACCGGAATCCCCGACCTCCTGATATGGGCCGCTACCACTGCCATCACCTTCGTGAAGACTCGAGGTGCGGTAGTAAGACCAAACGGGAGGACCGCAAACTGGTAATGTTGCGAGATACTTCCTGTGCGACTTCAGGATTGGGACATGGAAGTACGCATCCTGCAAGTCGAGCGACACCATCCAGTCTCCTTGCTGCAACGCTTGAAGAACCTGTGCAAGGGTCAGCATCTTGAACTTCTCCTGTTTCAGGTAAAAGTTCAAGACTCTGAGGTCCAGTATCGGACGCAATCTGCTGTCCTTCTTGGGAATCAGAAAATACCGGGAGTAGCATCCCTGACCCCTTTCCTGCTCCGGAACCACCTCTATCGCACCTTTTTGAAGCAAAGCTAGCACCTCCTTCTGCAGAAGAAGCAGATGGTCTTCCGAGCAGTAACCTTGGCAAGGAGGATAAGGGGGAGGAAACTCCCGAAATGGAAGGACGCACCCAGTCTCCACGAGGTTTAAAACCCAAAGGTCTGTTGTAACAGATTTCCAACACCGCAGAAAGTGGGACACCCGACCCCCCACAGGTCTTACATGTTCCAGGATTGGGGATCTAGGGCTGCTTCCCTGATGCTTCATTGGGAACAGAGGAGGCAGAAGATGAAAAGGGGTTGCGGCCAGAACCTCTCCGACCTCTTTGTCTCCCTCTATAGGACCTATAGAGGGGATTCTGCTGTTGCTGCTGCTGCTGAGGCTGCCGGTAGGAGCGAAAGAAGACCTCCCGAAACCCCTGAACTTCTTAAGTCCAAATCCTTTAGCAGAAGCCTGCAGACCTAAAGATTTAGCCGTTAACCTACTCTCCTTAAATCTCTGTAGGGCAGAGTCAGCCTTCTCACCAAAAAGTTTTTGTCCGTCAAAAGGCAAATCCACCAAGGTGGCCTGAACGTCCGTAGAGAAGCCAGACGAACGAAGCCACGCCTGCCTCCTAGCGGCTATAGACGACCCCATTATTCTCACCACCGAATCAGCCGTATCAAGGCCCGACTGAATCACCTGTCTCGCAGCGGCCTGAGTATCTGCAACCACCTCCATAAAGGACGCCTTATCACCGTCTGGCAGCTTAGGGGCTAAAGATTTCATCAAGTCCATCAAAGCATGAACATAGCGCCCTATCAAGCTCGTGGCATTAGTGGACTTAAGCGCCATGCTCCCAGATGAAAAGGTTATCTTAGCGCCTTTTTGGACTCCCTGTCCGCAGGAGTCTGAGGGAATGCCCCTGAAGCATGCTTCGAGCAGGACGCCTGCACCACTAGACTTTCTGGCAAAGGGTGCGAAGATAGAAAATCTGGATCCCCAGGAACCACCCTATATCTTCTCGCCACCTGCCTAGAGACCGCTGGTGAAGATAGCGGCTTACGCCAGACTTCCACAATTGGCTCCAAAATAGCCTCATTGAAAGGCAGCAAAGGCTCACTTGTCGAGGAAGGCGAGTGTAACACCTCCGTCAAAAGGTTAGGCTTATACTCCGCAGAGGGCAACTGAAAATCCAACAGCTCTGCGGCCTTTTTTATCACCATATGATAGGGAGCCAGTTCCTGCGGCGGAGAGGACCTAGTAGAAGAATGCTCCCACTCCGGAGTCGTGTCCAGGCCACTAGCAGCCTGAATCCCCTCAAACTCATCAGAGGACGTATCAACCTCACCTTCCTCCACCTCCACTCTATATCGTTCTTCATCCAAGACCCTTTGGGCCTCTCTTCTTGAGCGGATCCGTGGAACCGGCGCCGCCGGCGCCGTACACTGAGTCGGTGGAGCCAGAGGTGTCGAGGCCGGAGGCGCTGGAGTCGGGGTCGGCGGCGCCGGTCGCGGCGCCGAGGTAGACGGCAACGGTGTCGAGGAAGGCTCCGAAGAAGGTCGATCCATTCGAAACCGAGATGGATCCCCAGTCGGCGCCGGAAACTGCCACGAAGGCGCCATCGGCAGGAAGGGCATAAACGGGGCCTGAGCGTAATGCTGCGGCACCCCCAGAGTATAAGCCATAGGACCCATGGGACCAGTAGGTGCACCGGATGGGAAGGCAGCCCGTTGAAAGATTCCATACATCGTGTTAAAAAAATTAGATGAATCCATACCCGGAGCCGGAAACTGTGGATAATGGCCTGGTCCCGAATCAGTCTGCGGAGTACCTGGTACCGGCGCCGCAGTATCCTCCACAGGCGCCGCAGGCTCATCAGGCTCTAGAGAAGGCTCTTCTCCTTGATCTTGCTCAGCCTCAGAGGCTGAAGACTCCACTGGAACCGGTGACGGCGCCGGTGACTGCGCCGGGGACTGCGCCGGAGCCCGCTTCGGAGAAGGAGATCCCCCAGGAGACTTAGAAGGAGAAGGAGATATATCCTTACTTCGGCGTCGAGGCGAAGCCGATCTCGACGCCATGCTCTTCGAAGACCAGCGCCGAGAGGAATGCTTCCTCTTCGAAGAATGCGAAGTCGACGACTCCGGCCTCAATCTCTCCTTCTTCCTACCTCTCTTCTCCTTTTTGGCCTTGGCCATGAAGAGCTTTGCCTCCCTTTCTTTCAACGCCTTGGGATTCATCCTCCTGCAGCTGGAACAACCTTCCACGTCGTGGTCGGATGAAAGGCACCACAAACAATCATCATGGGGGTCTGTCATAGACATGTGGCCCCCACATTCCCTACAGGGTTTAAAACCCGACTTCCTTGTCGAAGACGTGACAAATTTTTTCCAACAGTAACACCAAACGACTACAAAGTAGCAGAAGAGTGCTGGAAAAAGCGTTGCGCGTCGACGGCGCAGAAAAAAGGGAACTGACGTCATCACACCGACGTGGCTCTCTTATGGCTCCGGTGACGTCATACGGAGTCGCGAGCGGAGCCGATGCATTACGACGTCGTCCACGTCGGCGTAGAGAGCTGGGGAAAAAAGTTCTGTGGAATGCTGGTGCAGGGGATATTCACAAGGTGAGGAATCCACTGGCAGATGTATCCATCAGAAAGGCCACTTACTGAAAGCTTCTTACAAATAAAGATATCTGGCGAAGCATGCACATCGTCAATTTATCCCGTTTGGAGGCTCCCTTTACGGACGTCCTCAACCAATTCTGCCTCTCCACAGAAACACATGACACAAAGCACCTGGCAAGCTAATGACTGACATGCACCTGCCATTCATGATGGGAGGGTGCGAGAGGAAATCGCAGAAAAGGCTACCTCTAACTAGATTCTCAGTAAAATATTATCTAACGCTTGAGTCAGGGCTCCCGAATAGGCACCAGATCTAGCTGTGGCATGGTAACAGACACCATAAAGTGGTTGAGGATGCCCTACAGACAGCAGAAAATCATTATGCTACACCTATTTGTGATGTCAGACACCTTCGATCATCAAGTCCTGCTTATCAGTGTGGCCCCCCAAATGGACTTTGACAGCACTATCTTACAGTAGTTGGACACTGCTAAATCCAAGTCCATCCAGTTTACACAGAGAACTCTGATGAGTCCTGCTGGCCAACAAAAAAATCATCTTTGTTGGGAAGTGAATGGCCCCTGCTTGGTAAATGGGCATGTACGCTTGTCGTCACTGCTCAACTAAAAATGAAACTGGTTAGCTGACTTGTTTTGGCCCTGGCATCACAATAATATAGGTATAAGCAGAGGCCTGTCTCTGACAACGAGAGGTCCAAGACCGCACCAAGCCTGCCCTCATCGTATGGGACTTGCCTATCTGACTATAGTCTGATTACTGTTGTCACATTGTTACTGGTCAATTTCGCTTAGTTCAAGACTGTGCATTATATTGCCTTGTAATGAAAATATAGACAATGTCGATTCATTAAAAATATGCTGGTGTAAGAAGTCAATTCTATTAGTAAAAAATGTCATTAAAACAGTATTTTTTTTAAATTTTTTTTTAGAGCATGCCCTCACAGAAGCAAGTTGGGACTACTAATAATGGCCAAGCGTGAATCACAATAAGCACAGGTTGCAGTATACCATGTTTTTGAATCAAAAGTGTGAGCAGACCTTTTTCTCTGCGTCACTGTGACAGGGGTTTACTGTCCCACTTGTGTAAATTTCAGTGTGATACAAATCCCAGAACCTTGTACTGACATCCCATATGTATGTCAAACATGTGTGTTTCCAGTGCATGTGTAGTATGTGTACCAAAGTAGGACTCAGTCTGTTGTGTAAGTGATTGCTGGGGTCCATGGGGTCCATTGCAGATGCCCCTGGTTTAGGATGGCACAAGATGGAGGATGAAGACAGCTTCCCCAAAACGTGGAAGTGCACTGCCTGCATTCATGTTGCTGGAGAATGGTGACACAGGCACTACTGGGATAAGGCTGGAGACAGGGCTACCTTTAGAAATTATAAAAGGGTCTCGTCAGCAAAAGACTACTCTAGTTCTTTCTGAGTGTTGCCATTTTGTACATGGTAGTTGTAAGAAATCCGCCACATCTGCGTGGTCACCGCAGATTTTTTGCCTTTGCTGGACCACATATTTTTTCTGGCTTCTAAACCCTGTGCACTTTACCCTGCACCTATTATAACTGTATAAAACATGGCTTCAGGCCTACCACTCCTGTCTGACAGTACCAGTGTAAAAACTGCAAATCAGCCTGCTAAAATAAACCCTTTTGACACCTCAAAACCTCCTTTTTAACTATTAATGGCATCCATATGGTAGGCCTTGTGGCCAACAAGCAAGGTGCATGGTATTTAAAAGTAGTACATGTTAAACATTACATTTCTACGTGTCCTTACAGTGCCTAGCACCCAAAAGCTATTTTCACTGTAAGGCCTAGCTTTCCCATGCAGAAAACCAGAGTACAGATTAATATACTACTCCTGTATCACAAGAATGAGACCAGCTAGAAAAAGAAGTAAAAAAATATTTTTGATAGTTATATCAGGACAATGGTGAAGTCGGATTGTTAATTAATATTAAGGAAAAGTAACTTTTAGAGAGTTACCTTTTCTCTGGCTGAATTAAATATTGGGCAGTTTTTAGAACTCTCTCAAAATAATTGCACATCTATGTAAAAACAAAGTTTGGTGTATTTTAAGGCAATTATGGGATAAGAAATGCCACTGGGCGTTTTCGAATGCCCACAAAAAAATGGACATATGGGTATTTCCAACACTGATGATGATTAAGACTCCATGCCCCTCTCCCCTTGGAATCACCCATTTATTAAGGACTAGGAAGAAACCACTGTGACACAGACACTCTGCCCTTCAAAGCGCTATCCGCTCCCGTGAGTCTGTGAATCTGCTGATCAGTGAGGTTAGAGCTCGCTGCTGATATCTGGGTAGAGCCAGCAGGCCACAATTTTAAATTGCAGCCGGCCTGACTCTGCTTTACACTATTCTGAGATGTGGCAAATAATTTGATTACCGTTAGCTCCTGTTGTTTACAGTAGTACAAAGACAGCAACAGTGAAGTCAGCACATGCCGTGTAAGAACATGTTATTTGTTATGTTCCATTGCTCGAGAAGTGGCTGGCTTAACCAAAAATTGTCTTTTAGAAGGGTTCTTTATGCTACAAAGCGGCAGCTGGTCACAAGTTATGCACTGATAAATAAAGAAATATCATGTAACCCACATGCCATATCAGGTGATGTTTCCTGCTCAATCTTGGAGGATGTAGGTCTGTATTGAAAACTCATTACGGATATTGCAGCCTCCGCTTCTGGTCTTCAGAAGTCTTATATTTGCACTTTTGGACATCGTAGGAGAGGTGGCCAAAGCACACAGCTCCTCCTCTCCAAGCTCCACTCATCTAATGTTCCTTCATGTTGCTCAGGCTATGATGACCTGGAAGTTCAGCCCCTTTATCAGGCTCCGATCTCTCACGCAGTGAATGTTTCTAAAGTTGGTAGATCTGCAGCCTGTTTAGAATCCAGACAGAAACAGTCACTCGCAGCCTGCTGTAAACAGTCATGCACCTACCTTCAGTTCGCACTGTTGCTCCTTCAGCCACTCCCCCACTCCCCCCAATCTCCTGCCCTCAATTGTAACACCATTAAGTACACTCGCCTCATGTGCCCTTCCTTCATTATACCTCAAGTAAACTGGACTTGGGATATAATGTGCTGGAAGCACCCCCGTGAACTCAATCCTAGGAAACAAGTAAACTGTTTGGCTTTAGTGATCTCACGCCTTTTCCAAGGTCTTGTCGGGGTCTTGTCCCAGCTCTGCTTTCCCGCCCCTTCCTTCCAGCAAAAACACGCACAGGTTCGGTCTTCCTTTCCACTTTTCTTTTATTGGGAACAAGTATGTTTATGGCATATACAAGAGTTAGTCAGTCTTGGGGAAAGAGCGGCAGATAAAACAGGAAATCCTTCTCTTCAGGCGACTCATGTGTGTGTGGCAGTCTTCCCACAGGGACTCAGAAGACCGGGAACTCAAAAGGAAAAACAATAGAGAAGGCTCAGGCACTGTCCGGCTATATTAACAGCACAAAAAGGGATAGGGAAACGTGCTCCACCAACAGATGCCCTAACGTGGGGGTGACTAGTGCAGGGGTGCTTGTGCTCACTCCCCAGTGCCCTTCAGTCGTGCCCACAACCCTTTTATAGAAAAGGCACACGCAGCAGGTACTTGCCTGGCTCCATGACCCTCCTGGGCTGTGGTAAGGGGAGACCCGACCTCCGTCTCTCCTCGGAAAGTCCCGGTCTCTAGCGTGGTGCTCTTGGAACACCCCCGGTCTTCGGCATCTTCTTCCACGCTGCTGGAAGCGTCTGGTGTCTTCTCTCGGCCTCCGGTCCACCCGCTGTTCTCCTTGGCCTCCCTCTCGGCACTCTCGCTCCACTCTTCCTGCTTTCAGCATCAAGCGTCTTCCTCCGCTTTTTCCGGTCTCCGTCGCTCTCTCCCCTCGTTGCTTTCCAGCCGTCCTCTTTACCACACAAGTCCCAGTGACTTAGCGCTGTGTCTAGACCGCTTCCCTTACTTCACAAAATAGGCGGCCATGTTGGGTTTGTCGTCGTTGTCCTGGTCCATGCACTCGGCTTCACCACATTGCCGTCCCCCCAGGAATGGACAGGTGGGCCATTCAGATGAAGGGAAGCGGGAGAGGTAATCCACATTCGTTTGCAGTTTCCCTGGGACATGAACAGCGGTGAAGGTAAAGGGCTGTAAGGCAAGAAACAACCGTAAGATTTTTGAGTTGGAGTCTTTATGTTGGGAAAGCCATGTGAGAGGAGCGTGGTCAGTGAGCAAGAGTAAGGGTTGGCCCAGAAGATAATATTGAAGGGCTTTCATAGCCCACTTGAGGGCCAGGCATTCCTTTTCGATCGTGGCATATCTGGTTTCCCTGGGGTACAGTTTCCTACTAATGTATAGTATGGGCCGTAGGTCTCCGGAATCATCAGGTTGAGACAAAACAGCCCAGAGTCCTCTTTCCGAGGCATCTGTTTGAAGGACAAATGTTTTCTTAAAATCAGGACAGCTAAGGACGGAGGCAGTACATAAGAACCTTTTTAGGCGTTGGAAGCGGTCTTCCTGGGGTTCACACCAGTGTAGGTGTTTACGGTGTTTGCTTTTGTGAGTAGGTCAGTCAGGGGACTGGCGATCTCAGAGAAGTGAGGGATAAATATTCTATAATAGCCCACTAGGCCCAAGAAGGAACAAACGTCCTTCCTGTTGCTTGTTCGGGGTATGTTTGATATAGCTTCTACTTTGTTAACCTGTGGCCTGATTTTCCTTGCTTGGATGTCGTACCCCAGATATTCAATGCGATTTGTTCCGCAGGTAGTTTTTTTTGGATTGAGCGTGAGGCCTGCTTGTTTTAGGGTCTGTAGTACCTCTTCGAGGTGGAGCATATGTGTGTCCCATTCGGGGATGTATACCAATATGACGTCCAGATACGAGACAGCGCAGTTCTGGTGCTTAGCGAGTAGGACGTCCATTAGTCTCTGGAAAGTGGCAGGAGCCCCATGGAGGCCGAAGGGGAGGATTCTGAAATGGTAAAGACTGGATGGCGTTGAGAAGGCCGTTTTTTCTTTGGCTGTCTGTGCTAACGGGATTTGCCAATAGCCTCTGGTTAAATCTATGGTGGACATGATTTTTCCCCCAGATGTTTAATTAATTCGTCCACCCTGGGCATGGGGTAGGCGTCGAATTTTGACACAGAGTTCACCTGACGGAAGTCAATACAGAATCTGATACTACTGTCAGGTTTTGGGACAAGGGCCACAGGGGATGACCACGCGCTATGGGATTGCTCGATTACGTCTGCTTCTAACATGGCGTTCACTTTGTGCTCTACTGCTTGTCTTCTGGCTGCAGGGATACGGTATGGTTTTAACTTGACGGGTTTGGCGGTGTTTGTGATAATGTCATGTCCTACTAGTGTGGTTCATCCTGGTGCACCTGAAAAGGACTCACAGAGGGACAGCAGTTGTTGTTTTTGTGCTTCCGTCACTTGTGGGTCTAAATGGATGACTGTCTCCTCTTCGTAGGTTTGGGGTAGTAAGGACAGTTCCATAGGCCTGGCTACCGTAATGTGATGAACGGGGCGACCTGTGCTAGGGTTTGTGGGAACAGGTCCTTCCCAGGCTTTGAGGAGGTTGATATGGTATAGCTGCCCTGCGGATTGTTTATGAGGGACATCTATACGATATGTGACCAGGGTTACCTTGTCTAGGACTTTGTAGGGTCCTTGCCACATTGCTAGTAGTTTTTTTCTCGGAACTGGGCAGCAGTAAGAGTACATGGTCCCCTATAGCGAACTCCCTTAACTTAGTGTTACGGTCATAGAGACGTTTTTGTCTGCTTTGAG
The DNA here is from genome assembly GCF_964204655.1 of Triturus cristatus. Classification (NCBI taxonomy): domain Eukaryota; kingdom Metazoa; phylum Chordata; class Amphibia; order Caudata; family Salamandridae; genus Triturus; species Triturus cristatus. The sequence continues at coordinate 655,983,078 of NC_140590.1, read as the reverse complement.
CCCTCTCCATATTGGCGTGTACTGCTTCTCAAAGAGTGGATAAGGTCTCTTTCAGGGAAGCACTGTATTGCAATAGAGGTTTGCCTTCATCTTCCTCCTCTGTCCATTGCTCTGCGGCCATGTCCAAAAGGGTGAGTGGCTTCCTGCCGAAGAGCAACTCGACAGGTGAAAAGCCGGTGGATTTTTGTTTGTGTGTCCGGATAGCGAACAGCACGAGGGGCAGTTGGCGGTCCCAGTCCCTTCCTGCTTTGTCTTTGCTTTTTCATAGTATAGTCTTTATCGTGCGGTTGTCCCGCTCAACATGTCCATCCGTCTGGGGTGGTAGACCACCGTGCATATTTGTTTGATTTTGTGCAGGTCACATATTTGTCGCATCAGTTTTGACATGAATGGGGTGCCCTGATCGAGCAGTTCATGCGGGAACCCCACTCGGGAAAAGAACGAGACCATGGCATTGGCCACCACGGGGCTGGCTGTGGAGAATAGGGGTATTGCCTCTGGATACCGTGTTGCGTAATCCACGAGAACAAGGAAATATTGATGTCCTCGGGCAGAGGGAATCAGTGGCCCTACTATATCCATTCCTACCCTTTTAAAGGGTGGGTCTATGATGGGTAAGGGGTATAGGGGCGCTTTTGGAATGGATGGGGTATTCACCACCTGACACCTTGGACAGGAAGCACAAAACCGGGCTACTCTTGATACACCCCCGTCCAGTAGAACCTATTCAGGAGATACTTTAGGGTATGCTCCTTGCCATAATGTCCCCCCCCCCCCCCCGGCCCCCCTGTTTTACTGTGGGCTAGACACAGGACCTGTTCACCGAATGCCTGGGGTACCACCAATTGTTTTGTTCTCCCCCCCCCCCCTTTCCTGGGTCATTCAATACAGGAGACCGTTATGTATACTAAAAGAAGGGCCTACCTTCCCTGGTTGTTCTTCTTGTACTCGTTCCCAGGCGTACTGCAGTGTGGCATCCTCTCTTTGGGCCGCGCGGAAGCTCTGGCCTGGTGTTTGCGAAGTCTCTGTGGAAGTAAGGACATGAGCAGATAAGGGGGATACTACTTTTTGATGCATAGCCCTTTCTTTCCTTTTCTCACTACGTGTCTTTAGTAGTTTGGGCACTATCTCTTCCATCTCTTCGTTACAGAACGGAGCACTATTAAGCCAGGTGGTTGCACTAGGAGGTGGGCTGCAGGGCTGCAAATAGTCATGAAACCTGGGAAGATCTGTCCCCAACAACACTGACTAAGGAAGGGATGGTACTACCCCCTCTCTCCTCGACTCTGGTTCTCCCTCTATGTCTAACAGTACTTCTGCCAGGGGATATAACTTCTCCCTATGGACACAGGTTACTTGTATACATTCGCCCTCCACTATCTGAGACTCTCGTATAGGGCTCTGTCTACCACTGTATGGTGGCACCCAGTATCCAGGAAAGCTAGGACCGGTTTCCCGTTTACGTAAATCCTCTTCTTGTATCTATCGGGGGCCATCCCTGTTACCAATACCCTTCCACGGGAATACCCGACCTCCATGGGCTCCTGAGGGGGTGGGAGGGGGGGGCGAGTAGGGCAGTGACGGGCTATATGCCCCTATTCTGCGCAGTGGAAGCATAGGGCCCTGTGTGGGGTGAACAGGAGGGCTTGGCCTGAGTTGTGGTTGGGGAAGGACCTGCCCTCTTTGTTCTACAGTATTGTAGGGGTTTTTTCCGGGGGCTTTTCGAGGTCCTGCTGAAACCCTATGCAGGGGAGCGGTTGAACTCGGGGGAGCAGTGGTAGGCACAAGCAAGGTCTACTGCCATCATGACTGTCAAGTTGGGGTGTTGTTTGACCCACGCCCTCGTGTTAAATAGTGGTGCCTCTAAGTATTGTTCCAGGTACACCTTTTTGGTGAGGTCGTCGATGGATGACGTGGTGGGTGACAACCAGCGGTTCTCCAAATCGCGTATATACGATAATAGAGGGCCCTTGGATTGTCCCCCACAGTCCATTTCTCTTTTCGGAAGCGAGCATGATAGTACTCTGGGTACACAGCCTAGACGCTCCAAGATGGCTTTCTTAATATCTGCGTAGCTAGTAACACCTGCTGGTTTGGCGGCCTGATAGGCAGCTTGCAACTCTCCTGATAGCAAAGGCGACATATATTGTCCCCATCTTTCTGGTGGCCATGTCAATGTGGTGGCCACCCTTTCAAAATTAACAAACAAATAGTCTGGATCGTCTCCCTGCTGGAACTTTTGAAGGACAGAGCCCGGCACGTTAGGGTGTACCCGGGCGCTTGATATAGCGTCAGTGAGGCGCATAACCGCGGTATCCTGGACCTGCTGATGGGCGGTTAGCAGGGCTGCTTGATTCTTCAGGGCGGTCTGTAAGGCTTCCCTTTCTGTCTGTGCCCGTTTTGTCTGCTCCTCAAACACAAGCTGCAGGTGTCGCTGCCCTTCTGAAAGTTGCTTAATTATTGCCTCCATAGTAAGGGGTTGTGTCATTGTCCAGACACCTATCCCACTTCTGACACCACTGTTGTAGGGGTCTTGTCCCAGCCCTGCTTTCCCGCCCTTTCCTTCCAGCAAAAACACGCACAGGTTCGATCTTCCTTTCCACTATTCTTTTATTGGGAACAAGTATGTTTATGGCACATACAAGAGTTAGTCAGTCTAGAGGAAAGAGCGGCAGGTAAAACAGGAAATCCTTCTCTTCAGGCGACCCGTGTGTGTGTGTGGCAGTCTTCCCACGGGGACTCAGGAGACCAGGAACTCAAAAGGAAAAACAATAGAGAAGGCTCTGGCACTGTCCGGCCATATTAACAGCACAAAAAGGGAACGGGAAACGTGCTCCACCACCAAATGCCCTAACGTGGGGGTGACTAGTGCAGGGATGCTTGTGCTCACTCCCCAGTGCCCTTCAGTCGTGCCCACAACCCTTTCATAGAAAAGGCACACGCAGCAGGTACTTGCCTAGCTCCACGACCCTCCTGGGCCTTGGTAAGGGGAGACCCGACCTCCTTCTGTCCTCGGAAAGCCCCGGTCTCTAGCGTGGTGCTCTAGGAGCGCTCCCGGTCTTCGGCGGCTTCTTCCACGCTGCTGGAAGCGTCTGGAGTCTTCTCTCAGCCTCCGTTCCACCCGCTGTTCTCCTTGGCCTCCCTCTCGCTCCACTCTTCCTGCTTTCGGCGTCCCGCGTCTTCCTCCGCTTTTTTCCGGTCTCCATCGCTCTCTCCCCTCGTTGCTTTACAGCCGTCCTCCTTACCACACATGTCCCAGTGACGTAGCACGGTGTCTAGACCGCTTCCCTTACTTCCTGGTATCACAAAAACGGCAGTCATGTTGAGTTTGTCGCCGTTGTCCTGGTCCATGCACTCGGCTTCACCACAGTTCTTAACTGTTGGTGACCTTTGTACCGGCCCGTGACCGCCTCAAATTATCCTGGTTTGTTTGTGGGCTTCCTCATTTTAGAATCTACTTTTTTACCTCCCCGCGACCACCTCAACTTATTCTGGTTGTTTAGGGCTTCTTACTTTGAAAATCTTCTCTTTTACCTGACAGTGACCACCTCAACTTATCTTGTTTATTTTTGTGGCTTTCCAAGATTTAGAATCTGCTGTTTCACCTACTCATGGCTGCCTCAACTCATTACCGTTTGTCTGTGGGCTTCCTAGTTATAGAATCAGCTCTTTTACCTGCCCTTGACCACATCAACTTAACCTAGTTTGGTTGTGGGCTTCCTAGTTTTAGAGTCTGCTGTTTTCCCTGCCCGTGTCTGCCTCAACTTGTCCTGGTTGGTTTGTGGACTTCCTAGTTTTAAAATGAGATGTTTTACCTGCCCACAACCGCATCAATTTATCTTGATTTGTTTGTGGCCTTCCTACTTTTAAAACCTGCTCTTTTACCTACCGTGACTGCCTAAACCTATCCCCGTTTGTTTGAGGGCTTCCTACTTTGTTAGTGGGCTTCCTATTTTTAAAATCTACTGTCTTACCTGCCCGTGACCTTAACGTATGCTGGTTTGTGTGCTTCTTATTTTTAGAATCTGCTGTTTTACCTGCCTGTGATTGCCTCAACGTATCCTGTGTTGATGGCTTCATACTTTTAAAACTTGCTTTTTTACCTGCCAATGACCACACAAACGTATCTTACTTTGCTTGTGGGCATCCTATTTTTAAAATCTGCTGTTTTACCTGGCTGTTACCGCCTCAATTTATCCAGGTTTGTTTGTGGGCTTCCTACATTGTTAGTGGGATTCCTATTTTAAAAACCTACTGGTTTACCTTTCCGCGACCACCTCAACTTATCCTGGTTTGTTTGAGGCCTTCCCACTTTTAAAACCTGCGCTTTTACCTGCCCGTAGCTGCCTCAACTTATCCTCGTTTGTTTGTGGGCCTCCTAGTTTTAGAATCTGCTATTTTACCTGCCCGTGATCGCACAACTTATCCTGGTTGGTTAATGGCTTCCTAGTTAAAGAATCTGCTGTTTTAGCTACTCGTGACCGCATCAACTTATCCTAATTTGTTTGTGGGCGTCCTTGTTTTAGAATCTGTGGTTTTACCTCCCTGTGACTGCCACAACGTATCCTGTTCCCCCCACTTTACTCCATCTGCTGTCAGTCACTGATGACGGCGACAGTTCCAATTAGCTGGAAAGTGGCAATAGTAACTCCACTATTAAAAAAGGCTTCCTTAGATCCATCTTGTCCAGCTAATTATAGGCCCATCTCGCTTCTACCTTTTGTAATAAAGGTCCTTGAGAGATGGGTCACAAAAGCCTTGTCCAACTATCTGGAATTAAACTCCTGCCTGGATACAGCTCAGTATGGCTTTAGGCCGGCACATGGCACTGAGACCGCATTGGTCACCGTGTTAGATGATCTGCGAACGCGTGTCGACAGGGGCAGGTCAGTTTTCCTGGTACTGCTGGACATGTCGGCCGCGTTTGACACGGTTGACCATGCGGTTCTCTTGGAGCGTCTCCATAGTGCGGGTGTAACCAATCTAGCTTTAGATTGGTTAACGTCCTATCTCAGTGACAGACAGCAAGCAGTGGCTTTACCACCTTTTCAATCAGCCACTCGACAGGTGAATCAGGGAGTTCCTCAAGGGTTGGCGATTAGCCCGATCCTGTTTAATTTATATCTTCGACCCCTTATAGCACTGATTAAGTCATTCGGCATATCAGTCATCAATTATGCCGATGACACTCAACTGATTTTTTCATTTGAGGGTAGTGAGTCGGTTTCGAAAGACACCTTTCATCGCTGCATGTCGGCCACAGCTGAATGGCTGCGAACCAACTCACTCCAGTTCAATGGGTCCAAAACGGAGGTTCTCCATTGCTCTCCTGATCGCCTCCCCCGTGCGCTGCCTGATGATTTTTGGCCACCTTCCATTCCTGGCTCTGTGGCAGGAGCTAAATCGGCCCGTAATTTAGGAGTGGTATTCGAACCGGACCTACAGTTGGATGGTTCAGTTAATAAGACCGCAGCGACTTGTATGGGCCTGCTTCGTGCCCTACGCAAAATTTTGCCTATTCTCCCCCAAGGTTTTAGAGCAGAGGTGGTGCGTAGTATTATACTCAGTAGACTAGACTACTGCAACGCACTGCTTCTAGGAGCTCCTAAAAAACTGATCCTTAAGTTGCAGAGGATCCAGAACATGGCGGCGAAACTGGCTTTATCGCGCCCACGCTCTGCTTCCTCCTCTGCAGCTCTAGCTGATCTACACTGGCTGCCGATACAACAGAGGATCGCGTTCAAGGCGGCATGTCTTGTATTTAAGGCGTTGCATGGACTTGGACCAATTCCACTCCAGGGCCTGTTTTCATGGTACCAAGCTGCCCGGCCTTTGAGATCCTCATCGGCGTTTCTGGTGCGGATCCCAAGGATCACTAGAGTAAGGATAGGTGGCCGAGCTTTTAGCCACACAGCCGCCTCATTATGGAATTCCCTTCCGCTAGTGCTGAGGGGTAAGCAAGATCTGACTTCCTTCAAAAGGGACCTTAAGACCTATCTGTTCCCTAGGGCAATGTAAACATTCTTCCGATGGTTTAAATGGGGTCTCAGCGCCAGGATACCCTTGGGGTGACAGATGCGCTTAATAAGAACCAAATACATACATACATACATACTATTCTTCCGGACCGGATCACAACACGGTCAGAAAGACAGCAGGTGGACAGAACTGAGCCACAGCTCCGGCCGCTTCAACTCCGCTCACGGTTTTCACGAGCCGCTTCGCTTCAATCAACTTTTGACTTCTTTCCACGACAGTGTCTATGCCGTTTTTACGCCGCCCTCACCGAACCACCCTGCTTACAACCTCATGATCATCCTGAGACAGGCGGGAGGCGGCAGGACCGGATCACAACACGGTCGGAGAGACAACAGGAACTGAGCCGCAGCTCCGGCCGCTTCAACTCCATTCACGGTTTTCATGAACCGCATCGCTTCAGTCGGGTTTGGCTTCTTTCCGTGACAGTATCTTTTGCCGTTTTTTCGCCGCCCTGCTTTCGACCACACAATCATCCTGAGACAGGCGGGAGGCGGCAGGTAAGCCGGGCGATCCGCATTTCATCCGTGTTATCACATGGAGGGAGGGAGGGAGTCCTGGAGAGCGCTACAATCCATCTCACTCGGACACTGCCGCGTCCGCCATCTTGGTCCCGTCTCAGCTGTCACTTACTTATCCTTGATTCTTTGTGGGCTTCTTAGTTTTAAACCCTGCTGTTTTAACGGCCTGTGACTGCCTCAATGTATCCTGGTTTGTTTGAGGGCGTCCTACTTTTAAAACCTGCACTTTTACCTGCCCTGAACGGCCTCAACTTATCATGGTTTGGTTGTGGGCTTCCTACTTTTAAAAAAGCCTGCTGTTTTACCTGCCCCGCCGCCTCAGCTTATCCTGGTTTGTTTGTGAGATTCCTAGATTTAGAATCTCCTGTTTACCTGCCTGTGACCACCTCAAATTATCCTAGTTTTTGTTTGTGGTCTTCCTAGTTTTAGAATCTGCTGTTTTACCTGCTCATGACTACCTCAGCCTATCCTGGTTTGTTTGTGGGATTCCTACTTTTAAAACCTGCTGATTTACCTGCCCATGACCGCATCAACCTATCCTCGTTTGTTTCTGGGCTTCCCAGTGACAGCCTCAGCTTATCCTGGTTTGTTTGTGGGCTTCCTAGTTAAAGAATCTGCTGTTTTTGCTGTCCGTGACTGGTTTAACTTATTGTCATTTGTTTGTGGGCTTCCTCATTTTAAAACATGCTGTTTTACCTGCCTGTGCCACCTCAACTTATCCTTGTTTGTTTGTGGACTTCCAACTTTAAAAACTGCTGTTTTACCTGCCCGTAACCACCTTAACTTATCCTCAGTTGTGGGCTTCCTCCTCTTAAAATTGGCTGTTTTACGTGAGCGTGACCACCTCAATTTATCCTCGTTTGTGGGCTTCCTACATTTGAAACCTGCAGTTTTACCTCCTGGTGACCACCTCAACTTATCCTGGTTTGCAGATGGGCTTCCTATGTCGATTTACCAGCCTGTGTCCGCCTCAACTTATCCTCATTTGTTTGTGGGCTTCCTATTACTAAAACTTGGTCTTTTACCGGTCTGTGAAAGCCTCAACTTATCGTGGTTGGTATGTGGGCTTCCTACTTTTAGAAACTGCCGCTTTACCTACTCATGACCGCCTAAACTTATCCCCGTTTGTTTGTGGGCTTCTTACTTTTAAAACCTGCTCTTTTACCTGCCCGTGACAGCTTCAACTTATCCTGCTTAGTTTGTGGGTTCCCTAGTTTTAGAATCTGCTGATTTACCTTCCCCTGGCCATCTCAACTTATCCTCATTTGTTTGAAAGCTTCCTATTACTAAAACCTGGTCTTTTACCGGTCTGTGAAAGCCTCAACTTATCCTGGTTGGTATGTGGGCTTCCTACTTTTAAAAACTGCTGCTTTACCTACCCGTGACCGCCTAAACTTATCCCCGTTTGTTTGTGGGCTTCCTACTTTTAAAACCTGCTCTTTTATCTGACCGTGACTGCTTCAACTTATTCTGCTTTGTTTGTGGGTTTCCTAGTTTTAGAATCTGCGGATTTACCTAACCCTGGCCACCTCAACTTACCTTCATTTGTTTGTGGGCTTCCCAGTTTTAAAGTCTGCTGTTTTACCTGCCCATGGCCGCATCAACTTACCTTCATTTGTTTATGCGCACCCAGTTTTAAACCCTGCTGTTTTTCCTGCCAGTGACCACCTCAACTAATCCTTTTTTCTTTCTGGGCTCCCAAGTTTCAAACCCTACTGCTTTACCTGCCTATGACCGCTTCAACTTATCTTTGTTCGTTTGTGGGCTTCCTAGTTTTAGAATTTCATCTTTTACCTGCGCATGATCGCGTTATCCTCATTCGTTTGTGGGCTTTCTCGTTTTAAAAACTACCGTTTTACCGGCCTGTGACAGCTTCAACGTACCCTGGTTGGTTTGTGGCATTCCTACTTTGGGGATTTTCTACGTTTAAAACCTGGTGTTTTACTTGCCCCTCACCGCCTCATCTTATCCTCGTTTCTTTGTGTGCCTTCTACTTTCAAAACCTGATCTTTTACCTGCCGGTGACCGCCTCAGCTTATTCTGGTTTGTTTGTGTGCTTCCTAGTTACAGAATATGCTGTTTTACCTGCCCGATGTAAGCTGTAAGCTCAAATGATCCTCGTTAGTTTGTGGGCTCCATAGTTTTCAAACCTGCTGTTTTCCCTGCCTGTGTCCACCTCAACGTATCCTGGTTTGTTTGAGGGATTCCTACTCATAAAACCTGCTGTTTTGCTTGCCCGTGACTGCCTCAATTTATCATAATTTGTTTGCGTTCTTCCCTAAAAAGGAGGGTATTATATAGGGGATCTTGCGGTCCTGTAGAATGCCGGAAAATACACTATAACCGGCAGAATCATGTCCACTTAGATGGAGTGGAGTAGGGGAACGGTTTATAATCCACCCCATCGCCACTATCCTCCACTTTAAGTTTTAATATTGGCCAGGGAATCCGGGAATAAAATAGGGAAGTGGATATTCCTGAGCTAGTTTTAGAGTCTATTATCTGCACATATTTCCTTTGCTTGATCCCTACTGTTCTTTATGTTTGTATTGTTTCCCCCCATCCCTATTGCTCCACCCCAGGCGTTGGGTCTGCGCAGGGGTGTTATTTAGCAGCCCAATTATGAAGCATGCCACAATTTTGTGGGTGAGGGCAGTTTTTCAAACATATTAACTTTGCCGCTACACTCTAGGAGAGAGACATTGTTTACTCCTACTTCTTTTTGTGTGTTGTTCCTACTTTTACCTGCCCGTGACAGCCTCACATTATCCTGGTTTCTTTGTAGGCTTCTTAGTTTTAGAATCTTCCGTTTTACCTGCCTATGACTGCCTCAACCTATCCCCCTTTGTTTGTGGGCTTCCTAGTTACAGGAATTGCGGTTTTCCCTGCCCATGACAGCATAAACTTATCCTTGTTTGTTTGTGGGCGTCCTACTTTTAGAATCTGCCGTTATACCTGCCCATGACCGCATAAACTTATCCCGGTGTGTTTGAGGGCTTCCTACTTTTAAACCCTGCTGTTTTGCCTGTGCAGGACAGCCTAAACTTATCCTGATTTTTTGAGTGCTTCCTCATTTTAAAACCTGCAGTTTTACTTGCTCATGACAGCCTCATGTTACCCTGGTTTGTTTGTGGGCTTCCTAGTTTTAAAACCTGCTGTTTTACCTGCCCGTGACCGCCTCAACTCATCCCGGTTTGTAGGCTTCCCAATTTTAAAACCTGCTCTTTTACCTGGCTGTGACGGTCTCAACTTATCCTGGTTTGTTTGTGGGCTTCCTAGTTTTACAATCTGCTGTTGTCCCTGCCCATGACAGCCTCAACTTATCCTCATTTGTTTCTGGGCTACCTTAAAATCGGCTCTTTTACCTTCCCGTGACAGCCTCAACTTATCCTGGGTTGTTTGCGGGATGTCTACTTTTAAAACTTGCTTCTTTACTGTGTTGTAATCACCTCAACTTATCCTGGTTTGTTTGAAGGCTTCTAAGTTTTAGAATCTGCTTTTTTTACCTGCCCGTGACAGCTTCAACTTATCCTGGTTTATTTGTGTACTTCTTAGTTTTAAAACCTGCTCTTTTACATGCCTGTGACTGCCTCCACTTATCCTGCTCAGTTTGTGGGCTACCTACTTTTAAAACCCGTTGTTTTAGCTGCCTGTGACTGCCTCAACTTATCCTTGTTTATTTGTAAGCTTCCTCATTTTAAAACCTGTTTTAACGTTCCTGTGACCACATTAACTTATGGTTTGTTTGTGGGCTTCCTAGTTTAAAATATGCCATTTTACCTGCCCGTGACTGCCTCCACTTATTTTGGTGTGTTTGTGGGCTTTCTACTTTTAACACCTGCTGTTTTAGCTGCCCGTTACCGCCTCAACTTATCCTTGTTTATTTATGGGCTTCCTCGTTTTAAAATCTGCGGTGTTACCTTCCCGTGACAACATCAACTTATCATGGTTTGTTTATAGTTTTCCTAGTTTAAAATCTGCTGTTTTACCTGCCTGTGACCACCTCAACTTATTCCTAGTTTTACAATCTGCTGTTTTACTCACCTGGGACGGCCTCAACGTATCCTCGTTTGTTCATGGGCTTCCTAGTTTTAAAACCTGTTTTTCCGGCCCATGACCACCTCAACTTATCCTCAATTGTGGGCTTCCTGGTTTTCAAATCTGCGGTTTTACCCACCCGGGACCACCTCAACGTATCTTCGTTTGTTTGTGGGTTTCCTACTTTTAAAATCTGATGTTTTACATGCACGTGACCTCATCAACTTATCCTGGCTTGTTTGTGGGCTTCCTACTTTTAAAATACGCTGTTTTACCTGACTACAACCACCACTACCTATCTTCATTTGTTTGTGGGCTTCCTAATTTTAAAATCTGCTGATTTACCTGCCTGTGACTGCCTCAAATTATCCAGTATTTTTTTGTGGGCTTCCTAGTTTTAAAACATGCTTTTTTACCTGCCTGTGACCACCTCAACTTATCCTGGTTTGTCTGTGGGATTTTTACTTTTAAATCTGTTTTACCTGCATTTGACCACCTCAGTTTATCTTGGTTTTTCTGTGGGCTTCCTCGTTTTAGAATCTGCTGCTTTGCCTGCCCGTGACCGCCTCAACTTATTCTGCTTTGTTTGTAGGTTTCCTACTTTAAAACAAATGCGGTTTTACCTGCCTGTGACTGCCTCAACTTACCCTGGTTGTTTGAGGGCTTGCTAGTTTTAAAACTTGCTGTTTTACCTGCCAGTGACCACCTCAACTTGCCATGGTTTGTTTGTGGGCTTTATACTTTTAAAAACTACTCTTTTACCTGGCCGTGACTGCATCAAATTATCCTCATTTGTTTGTGAGCTTTCTAGTTTTAAAACCTGCTATTTTCCTAGCTCATGACGGCCTCAACTTATCTTCATTTATTTTGGGGGCTTCCTAATTTTAAAACCTGCTCTCTTACCTGCCTGTAACTGACTCAACCTATTCTCGTTTGGGGGCTTCCTTGCTTTGCAATCATTTGCTCGCCCATGACTGTCTCAACTTGTCCGTGTTGGTTTGTGCACTTTGTAGGTTTAACGCCTGCTGTTTTACCTGCCTGTGACAGCCTCTTATCCTGCTTGGTTTGTGGGCTCCCTAGTTTAAAATATGCTGTTTTACTCGCTCGTGATCACCTCAACCTATCCTGGTGTATTTTTGGGACTCCTACTTTTAAAACCTGCTGTTTTACCTACCAGTGGCTGCCTCAACTGATCCTGGTTTGTTTGCGGACTTCTTGGTTTTAAAACCTGCTGTATTCCTTCATGTGACCGCCTCAACGTATCCTAGGTTGTGGGCTTCCTAGTTGTTGAATCTTGCTGATTTACCAGCTCATGACCGCCTCAACATATCCTTGGTTGTTTGTGGGCTTTCTACCTTAGAAATCTGCTGTTTTACCTGCCCCCGACTGACTCAGCTTATCCTCGTTTATTTGCGTTTTTTTCTAGCTTCAAAATCTGGTACTTTACCTGCCCCCGACCGCCTCAGCCGATCCTCGTTTGTTTGCGGGCTTCCTAGCTTCAAAATCTTCTGCTTTACCCGCCTGCGATTGCCTCAACTTATTTATTTTTTTGCGTATTTCCTCGCTTCACAATCTGCTGCTTTACGTGCCTGCGATCGCCTCAAATTATCCTCATTCGTTTGCGGGATTCCTTGCTTCAAAATCTTCTACTTTGCCTGCCTGTGATCATCTCAACTTATCCTCATTCGTTTGCAAGATTCCTAGCTTCACAATCTTCTGCTTTACTTGTCTGTGACCACCTCAACTCAACCCTGTTTGTTTGTGGGCTTCCTAGCTTCAAAAGCTGCTGTTTTACCTGCCTCTGAATGCTTCAACTTATTCTGGTTTGTTTGCGGGCTTACTAGTTTTAATACCTGCTGTTTTACTTGCCAGTGACCGCCTAAACTTATCCTCGTTTGTTTGCAGGCTTCCTAGTTTAAAAAGCTGTTGTCCTACCTGCCTGTGACCGACTCCGCTTATGCCAGTTTGTTTGGCTCAATATTTTCCTCATAGTTTTTACCCCCTCATCTGTTCTGAGACTTGTGTGTTAACAATCCAGTCGAGACTAATGCCAGAGAGGACAATGGCAGTTGCCTGTTCAGGACTGGTGGGGCCGGAGATGCTGTCCTTTTTCCCCATTCACCAGCTCCCACCTCATCCAATCCATAACCACACATTTACACACTCGCACCAAATGCACTTCACACATTTACCACAAACACCACATATATTTCAGTGACTCGCACCCACTACAAAACACCACTAACTACACCTATACACCCTTCTACCCCAACTACCACACAATGGCAACTTCACTCACAAACAAAACACCACTTTATCCCATATCAGTAACTAATTCACTATATCCCATATCAGTAACTAATTCACTAATCATCAACACAACCCAAATCAATACCACACTTGACTATATCCCATCTAGGCACACACTCCCTGCTCATAAAAAGCACTAGCTCTACCCTCTAATTACTCCTATCTTTTCATCTAACACCCTCCTTCGCTTGCCAAAAAACATAACCACACGACCCTAAACACTGTACTTCACCACACATATTACCTCTTCAACAAATCAAATCTAACAAAAACACTCTTAACTCTTGTCCATCTCCTCTCACACAGCACATGCACTCTTTTCCACAACTCATCACCACCCCCTTTAGCTTGCAGCTTATACTCACCAATACTACTTTACGCACAAATACCTCTCAGAAAACAAACACATCATCTCCTTTCACTACTCCTCAAAAACATCACACACACTAGCACAAGTATCTCACACACGCACTACCTCAAAATACTTTCCGTCACAAACCAGAAACATACACCCACTCCTACCCTAACTGCACAAACAATAAACACCCTAAACCAACTCTACTGCCAAGCCTTCCCTGTACCCCCACACTTAATACATACACAACACTGCAAATCGTTTACCCATCTCTCAGCCACGGTTTAATTTAGCACCTTACAACATGACCCACATGCTGCACCACCCCCCTAACTCATAAACCTTCCGCCCTAAGCAGACACAAACAAAATAAACATGCCACTCTTCACAACTTCGTATCTCCAGGTCTACTCTACAAAAGCAACACAGATCACCAACTCACTCTCAAACACCATCTCCACCACCTACACACGCAGACCCATCAAAATGCCTTCTTAGCCTGCTGGGTGAGGAATACGATACAGAACTACACTATTGCTATTCTCATACAGCTAATACCAACACTAAGGATACACCTGCTACAAGTCCACATATCACTGCTCCTTCTTCTATAAAATAAAGTAACACCATCACCAAATCACATTCTCTAAACTGCCTGCTAATAAATGATCAATCACTATAAAAAACATCACATTTATGACCTTCTCACTGACACAACCGGACATACTCTTCATAACTGAATCATGGTTTGGAGATGACATGGCTCCAGTGTTGCATGAAGCCGTTTCTCTAGGCTATCCAACTATCACATATTATCATACAGTCAAAAGAGGAGGTGGGGGTGGCCTAAATTAAATATCACTAAAGCTGACAACGTCTCCATACAAAGTTGTGAAGCCTTCTCACCGGATGTAACCCTCCACCATCTTCCTCCTGTAACTTCCTTCTCCTTTACAGACCTCCACCTATCAAAGCAACATTCCCAGACACACTTCTCGACACAGTTTCAAACCTGATAACGCTACAACATATGCATTCTTTGTGACCTAAACACTTAGTTTGACAAACAAAATATGTCCCATCCAAAAACAATCATCATCACTGACCTAGACGCACTGACCCTACATCAGATTGCCCACAAACCCACACACATCGCTGGACATATCCTAGATTTCATTTTTGCAAATACAGAAAAAGTTACCTCTCATACAATTACTCCAGTCACATGGTCAGACCACCATTTGCTTGCGTTCCAACATAAAACAACACAAAGCAACACACCTAAAATAATCGTACATACATCCACCCATCTACCGAGGAACAAACTCAAATTTGAACACTTAGTAACACAACTAACATTCAATATAGATCTAGACACAATAATTTCCATTCAAGCACTAGATATGTGGCTTCTGAAAGCTTTTGATGTCCTAACACCACTCAAAACACAAAAGAAAACCAGCACCGTCGAGAAATACAGAGCAAAAAAAATTAAACCGCAAATTAGAAAGCTGCAACGCGCCTGGCTCAGAACAAACACCAATCAAGACAAACTTCACCTACAGACACTTAACAGATTATACAAGTTAACAATAAAAAAAAAAAAAGCTGAGAAAAGATACTGTTCGCACAGAATCCCAATTGCTAAATGTGCAAACAAAGAATTCTATAAAGGTCTCACCGAATAACGTAAATCAAATTGCCTAGGAGTTCATCTCATTACTCAAGATTTCATAGAAACTGGCAAATCATTACAAAACTAAAAGCAGACACGTTGGACTCCTATTTAAAACAAAGAAAAACCACAAACACCGACTCTTTTCCAAAACAACCCTCCAAGACCATGCTAACCCAGCCTCTGAATTCCTTCAAACAAATATCACACAATGAATGTGTTGACAAAGCAAGCAGGCCTGCCAACAGCCCTTCTGACCAGTGTTCACCACAAACCTTCTAGAAAATTCATCCACCTCTGCTGCCACACCAGTAAAAAGAATCATCAACAATTACTTAACTACTAGAATATTTCCAGAAGACCTTAAAAAGGCATACATACTCCCATTACTAAAGAAAACAAACTTAGACCCGCTTAACCCAATAACAGATTGATTACAAATGGACATTTCCTAAGCAAACTGATAGAAAGTACAGCATTCGCCCAGATGTCACAATTCATTGAAGATAATTCCATACTTTCAGACTTCCAAACAGGATTCCATCCAGTAAGAGGCACAGAATCTGCCCTCATTGTCATCTGGGATGACCTTAAGAACCAAGTTGATTGGAACGGGGTTACCTTTCAGCAGCCTTTGACATGGTTGACCAGGACACTCTAATACAAAGACTCTACGAAGCTGACCTAGAGTGTACTGCTCGACAGGATCACATGCTACCTTCAGAATAGAACTAATGTCATTTATACCCCCCTTTCTCATCCAACCCATACTTCACAAAATCAGGGGCCACTCAAGGCTCTATCATCTCACCCATGCTTTTCAACATCTACATGAAATGATTACCGGCACTGATCAATCAATTTCACCTCAAATGCTATAACTATGCAGATGACACATAAATACTCCTTAAACAAGAAATCCCCAAAGACAATGAAAACTCACAAATTTTCAGTTGCTTCAGAGCCGTTGATCAGTCGATGATTTGGAGCCATCTCAAATTGAATGCTTCCAAAACGGAAATTTCCATTTTTTATTCCCCTTTTTCTCCCCTTGCTCCTTTTTTGTATGTAAAGAATTGTAAAAAAGGTGTGATATATTATCAAGACAGCAGTGCATTATTTGTTTGTCCTGAAGATGATGCCCTATACTTAATGTGGCATCGAAACGTCGTCGACACCCAAACACCCTATGCACTAGACTCAAGCTATAACACATTGTGCAACGGTGTTAAATGATTAATTTGTGTCTGTCTATACTGAGAACAACTGTACAGACCCATTTTGGCTTGCCTTTTGGCAAATTCTGTGTTCATTGTTCTGTCTTGTGTTCTGTTGGTCACGGCTGTGCCCACTTGTCATTTGAATGTTTTATTTGATACTACTTTTGAAAAATACTATGAAAATAAATTCTTGTCCGGCTGGACAAAAGACATACATTCTATTCTAAGTGTATGGTTATCTATCACACTGTATTCCTCCTGAATAGAGACCACTGTTCTCTATAACATGAAATTGCCCAAGGTCCCCGTCTTAATTCCTTTGGGTTCCCTTGTTCTGTAAAATAATAATTCCAAAACGGAAATAGTCACATGTGGTGATTGGAACAATTATGGCCCACTCACTGCCTGGCCGGACTATCTGGGAACATCGACTAAAGTATCTAAGGAAGTAAGAAAGCTTGGAATTACCATGGACTCCAAGCTACCAATGAATGCCCAAGTGGACAAACTAGCAAGATCCAGCTTCATTACTATAAAAACTGCAACGCTTTTTCCTCCACCTAGGATTTCAAGTTCCAGGATACTATCTCTCTTGTTCTGTCTAAAATCGATTACGCAAATAGCCCCTACCACGGATCATCTGTAACTACAACGGATTCAGTACTCTGCTGCCAGACTACTCTTACACATAAAGCCACAAGCTCACATTTCCCCTGCCTTGAAGGTCCTACATTGGTTGCCGGTGGCTAGAAGACCCACATTCAAGCTGCTTTGCATTAACCACAAAGCGATACATGGAACAAGGCCGCTCATCATCAGGAATAAAATCACCAAATAAATTCAGTAAAGGAACCTCTGGTCTAGATTAGCACTTTGCCTCAAAATCCAACCATACAAGAAAAAAAAGCATAGGTGGCGCATCCTTCTCTGTTCAAGCAGCCAAACTAGGGAACTCTTTACCCCCAAAACATAAGGTACACGGATAACTAACTTATCTTAAGAAGACTGTGTATAATAATCTTATTTATAAATATATACATTTTCAATAGTTCTGCTATGTATATGTGTCACTGCATAAAGAAGTACTTTTTAATAACCATTTATCAACAATTGTTTCACTATTGGGGAAAACACATGTACATGCATGCACATATGTTATGTTAAAGTCTCGTGTAAAGCGCACGTACACCGATTGGTTTCTTGGCACTGATTCTAGGATATGCTGGAGCCCTATTGATTTAGCATAAGGTTAGATTTCAGTCATAGGCGTGGGTAAATAACCATGTCTTGAGGAGCCTTCTGGATATCAAAAGGTCTGTGCATGCTTTGATGTCAGATGGAAGGGAATTCCAGAATCTGGGTAACAACACTGCAAACCTGCAACCACCTTGTCGCTTTAATTTGTAAAAGGGTGTGATCAAGAGGTTCAGGTAGGATGAGCGCTGGGTGCCAGTAGGTGTATGCCTTTGAATAAGGATGGAAATGTATTTTGAGGTTCGGGCCATGTAAGGACTTAAAAATCAGGCAATCAACTTTGAAGGCTGATCGTTGTGGGATAGGGAGCCAATGCAACTTCCTCATGAGGGGGGGGGGGGGGGGGGGGGGGGGGGGGAGACGTGTTGCAATCTCGGTTGCTGGAAAATCAATCTAGCTGCCTGATTATGAACTAGCTGCAGTCTCCTGGTAAGGTATAATGGAATGCCAAAATACAGAGAGTTGGCATAATCTATATGTGATATAACCGTGGCTAAGACAGCCTGAATCAGTGCTTCCCCAGTAAGGCGTCTACTGATCGCCTTATACATATATGTATATATCACACACAAATAAATTAGCTTAAAAAGTACAGAAACACTTATTTACATATAGATACCTTCCATGTACTTATGTATCTTTATATTTCTTTACTCCAAAATCAGCTTCTCCAATGCACTACCCTATATATCTCACCCCATACCTCTCTCAAGACCTCCTCTACCCCAACTAGGATTCATCCCAAACCTCAATCTACTACTCTGACCAATGTACTACCCTATTTCTCACCTTATGCCTCTCTCAATATATCCTCTACCTCCACTCTCTAGCTACTATTATCCCCAAAATAACCCTTTAGACTCTCCCCTATGATATCCCCCAAAAACCTTTCTAGACTCTTCCCTCCTCTACCCCCTCCCTTGCATCATCTCCCCTTCTACTAGGATCTCAAAGTAAACCCTTTCTAGACCCTTCCCTCCACAATCCTTTTCAATCCAACCAACAGACTCGCATGTCCAGCACTCAAATTAATTTCATATTTCCCTACACTAATTCACCACTAATCCTATTTCGGTTCCAGAATAGCGTGCTACACCTCGAAAAGCGCTTTTGATGCCTTGGTACCAAGCACTATATAAATGCAAACACCTCCCTCTTCTATCCTCCACTATCCTTTTCATCCCAAAAAATAGATTTACATGTCCACCACTGAGTTAATTTCACATTTCCCTATACTAATTCACCACTAATCCTTTTTGGGGTCCGGAGTAGCGTGCTACTTACCAAAAATCGATTTGACGCCTCGTCTGGGGTAGTAAGTGCTATATACATGCAATTACAATTACAACTCCTCCAAGCCGGAGAGTAGCATTTGAATAGGTGTGATAAAGGTGTGAAATGCCTTCCAGGAAAAAACAACAGGCTAAACTAAATGGGCAGATGGGACTCCACTAACCCACACAGAATATGCAGGGTGGGGATCCTTTTTGACACTGCAGTGTCAAATCCTGCTGGAATGTCAAATCTTGCTTGGCAAGTCTGTTGGGCTTGCATGTAACACTGGGGTATACTTGAAAGGACAGGCATGGGATGCCAAGACAATTCAGGACTGAATGCCAAGACTATACTTGTGTATCCACTTTTTTTGGGGGGTACTGCCACAGTTTCAAACTGGACTTTGGTGTTAGATGGTCATTCGGTTTACCATAGTACAAAAAACACACACAAAAAAACACACACGCACACCCCTCCTCCTCCCCCCCCCCCTCAGATACTAAGTTTAATGTGGCCAAGACTTTTGCCATCTGGAAAATGCCCAGAGTGTGTAGGGTTGGCCTTGGAAACTCTTACCCCATTAGTCAGGGCATGCCCAAGAGCCATTACCACCCACTAGCTCGTGCCAGGTATAAATGTGCCACCGCCAAGCACCCACTTCAGAACACTCATGGACCTGAGAAAGAATAGAAGTGGTCTGGATTGGCTATCTGTGACATGAGAGGAGCCCTGAAGGACTGGACCTGCCTCCTCTTGTACCCAGGACAAAGAAGTGAACTCTAAGGGGCAGTTGGCTAACCTCCTGTGTGGCTACAGGGAGGTACAAAAAGCCATGCCTGCAACTTCCCAGCGATAACTGGACCCTGCTGTTGGTCTCCACATGACACCCTGTGAGCCTCTCATGTGGTTCTAAGGCCCTTAAGTGTACTTCTGTGGTCAATAGGAACTTAAAACAAGTCAGAAGGTAAAATCTTTGATCAGGACAAATCTGGTTAGTGTATCCGACCTGCTCTCCATCGTGTCAGCCTCAAATTGCGCCTAGGTCCCACAATCATTGACTATCATTAGCACTTAATGCTTCTTGGCACTATTCCTACTGAAAACATAAAAAAAATCATATCTCTGGTTCCCCTAGTTGAATTTGTCATTTTGGTGTAATTTTGTTTGATTACATTTGACAAAAGTTTTCTCACTCAGTTTGGAATTTTTATTGTTCTGTTTCCTGACTATTACGGTTTTAGTACTTCATAAATGCTTGAAACATTGCTTCTCAGTAAACTGGTCGGCTCAGTGCCACAGCTGCTAGGGGTTGAACTCTGGTTAATCCAGTGACTTTGAGGGTTCCCCAGACAAGGATGAAAATTATTACTTGAGGTGGGTGCTTAACCACTGCAAATAATAGTCTAATTTCGAATGTTTCCAGGCAGGGCCTTCCCTACGGTCTCCGATTACGGCTTCAGGAAGGCTTGTGACCCGCAGGAGCGGAAAGGAGTAGTTTCTTACCTGTAACTCCAGTTCTGTAGTAGGGGTATCTCTGTTATAGTCATAATCTATGAATAGTCCCGCCCATGTGCGGGGACCCCAGAGCAATCAAAAAATCTCTTAAGCTGTCCGGCATTTGCAAACCTGCAAAGACACTTAAGAGACAGACAAAATAATACAGCCTAATAACAATATGGCTGCACTGGCCAGCACTTCCTCTGAAGTGAACACAAAAGCCAAAATAAAGTTTAAATGTCATTTTTATTCACAACTGACATGTTCCTTTATTGTATCACACTCCCTTCACCAAAATCCCTTTAAACAATAGAGAGGAAGGGGTGGACAGACAAGCCCTATAGGCTGTCATTATGTGTCTGCTAAAGGGATACCGTGCCTTTAAGAAACTCTCCAGAGACCCCCGGTATCCCAGGATGCACAGCCAAAGCAAGTTACTTTCAGTTCTTTTTGAAGGTGTATAACAACAGGCCTGATACTGCCAGAATTACTCCACCGGGGAGGAGGGAGGGTCGCTTATGACTATAACAGAGATACCCCTACTACAGAACTGGAGTTGCAGGTAAGAAACTACTCCTTCTGTAGTAGGGGATCTCTGTGTATAGTCATAATCTATTAATAGAATGGCAAGCCCATCCCAACCAACAAACAGCGGTGGAGTAAGAACCAAACACCAACAAATCACTGTGCAAACAAATTCCTCAGCGAAGCCTGTCCAACCTGCGCATCTGCCCTAGCATCAGAGTCCAGGCAGTAATGCTTTGTAAACGTATGGACCGACTTCCAGGTGGCAGCCTTACAAATGTCAGCAATTGGAACATTCCTAAGCAAAGCTGTAGTAGCTGCTTTGCCCCTAGTCGAATGCGCTGTAGGCTTACCCCCTAACGTCTTATTAGCTTTCTGACAACAAAGCTGAATACAGGACACAATCCATCTGGAGATGGACTGTTTTGAGGTAGCTTGGCCAGTTCTTACTGAACCATAATTTACAGACAGTTGATCCGACCTGCGGATGTCTTTTGTCTTATCTAGATAGAATTTCAACACCCTACGCACATCTAGTGAATGCAGAGACCTCTCCGCCGGAGAGGAGGGATGCTGAAAAAATGTAGGCAAAGTTATCATTTGATTTACATGGAAATCAGATATCACTTTAGGCAAAAATTTAGGATGAGTACGCATCACTACTTTAGACGCATGGAATACAGTATACAGCGCTTGACAACACAGAGCCTGAATCTCACTTACCCTCCTGGCCGATGTAATGGCCACAAGGAAGGCAGCCTTCCAGGACGAATGCTGCAAAGAAGCCTTATGAATAGGCTCAAAAGGCTCCCTCATCAATCTGGACAACACCACGTTCAATTCCCATGGTGGAGAAGGTCGTCTAACAGGGGGAAACACCTTACGCAAACCCTCCAAAAAATCTTTAATCACAGGGATTTGAAAAAATGAGGTTTGGGAAGGGCCCTTTCTATACGCAGTCAAAGCTGCGAGATGAACTTTAATAGACTGAAAATTAAGCCCAGATTGAGCTAACTGCAGCAGATAAGGCAAAATAACATCTTCTTTACAGGATGTAGGGTCAATGTCCTTCGCCTTGCACCACAAGCAGAATCTCTTCCACTTATAGGCGTAAGAAGTCCTCGTAGACGGTCTCTTTCAAGGTCTCCATACAGTCCTGAGGTAGGTTCAAGTGTCCATACTGTACTAGCTCAGGAGCCATGCTGCCAAACTCAAGGACGAGAGATTGGGGTGAACCATCTGTCCTCCGAACTTCGTGAGAAGGTCCGGCCGACAAGGCAGGCGCCGGTGTGGCAGAACAGACCGGTGAAGAAGGTCGGTGAACCACCATTGCCTCGGCCACTCCGGAGCAATCAGGATCATCCTAGCTCTGGATTGTGACAGCTTGATCAGCACCGCCGGAATCAGGGGAATGGGTGGAAAGGCGTAGAGAAAGCTGTTGGACCAGCTGATCCATAGGGCATTCCCTAGTGTCCCTGGTTGGTAGTACCTGGACGCGAAGTCGCGGCATTTGCTGTTTTCTGCCGTGGCGAACAGATCGATATCCGGAGTGCCCCACTCTGCGAAGACGTCGCTTAGCACGTCGTCGTTTAGCACCCACTCGTGATTTTCTTGAACGAGCCTGCTGAGCGCATCGGCTTGGGCATTCTGCACTCCCGGCAGATGGGTCGCCGTGATCGTCAGGTTCCTGGCCACCAGCCAATTCCAGATCGTCTGTGCCTCCCGAGACAGCGAGCGTGAACGGGAGCCCCCCTGCTTGTTGAGGTAATACATGGTAGTAGTATTGTCCGTCTGAACTAGCAGGGAGTTCGTCGTGAAGGAGGGATGGAACGCCTTCAGGGCCAAGTGTACTGCTCTGAGTTCCAAAAAGTTGATGTGGTAAGTCATCTCCGTCTGCGACCATATCCCCTGAATCTGAAGAGGGCCCGAATGCGCTCCCCTGCCCTGGAGAGACGCATCGGTCACTATGGTCTGGACCGGAATATCCTTGTGGAAAGGAGTCCCCTTGCAAACATTCTCTGAGGAGCACCACCATTTCAGAGATTAGAGAGCGTGTTGGGACAGATGAATCGTGTCCTCCCAACGCCCCCGCCTCTGGTCCCATTGATCCTCCAGACATTCCTGCAGAGGCCTCAAATGCAGACGGGCATTGGGGGTGAGAAAGATGCAGGAAGCCATCGACCCCAGTAAGGAGGACACCGTCCTCACTGTAGGAGAGTGGGCTGAGAGGAGGTGCAGGGCCTTCCCACGGATCGATAAGCGTCTCTCCTCCGAAGGACATACGCTTGCGTTCAAGGTATTGACTGAGGCCCCCAAATACTGGAGACACTGCACAGGGATCGGCACTGACTTCGACATGTTGATGTGCAGCCCCAGGCGATGCAGCAAGGCAGCTGTCCTGTTGAAGTGACACTGGGCTTCCCGGAACGTGGAAGCCTTGATCAGCCAATCGTCCAGGTATGGATACACAAACACTTTGGTCTTCCGCAAGTGTGCTGCCACCACTGCCATGCACTTGGAGAACGTCCGTCGGGCAGACTTCAGGCCAAACGGGAGTACTGTATACTGGTAATGGTTGTTGCCTACCAGAAACCTCAGGAACTTGCGATGCTTTGGTGCGATCGGCACATGAAAGTAAGCGTCCTGCAGATCTATGGCGCACAGCCAGTCTCCTCGATGCAACTGAGGGTAAATCTGATGCAGGGACAACATACGGAACTTTTCTCTGCGGATCCACTTGTTTGCTTGACGCAGATCTAGAATAGGCCTGAACTCGTTCTTGTCCTTTTTTCTGACGAGAAAGAACCTGGAGTAAAGGCCTTTTCCTCTTTGCCTCAAAGAAACAGTTTCTATCGCCCTCTTCCTTAACAGAACGTCCGCCTCCCCCTGGAGCTCCCGTACCATGAAGGGAGAGCGCACAGGTGGAATCTGAGGAGGCGGGCTGGTGAAATGAAGACTGTATCCATTGCAAACAATATTCAGCACCCACTTGTCCTGAGTTATCGTCCTCCACTCTGCCAGGTAGAATTGAATACTTCCCCCCCACCGGAGCGGGTAACGGACGAGGGGGAAGTGACCTTTCAGGGCTTCGACCCGGCCGGGCCTTTGTTCCCAGACGAGGATTGATGCTGGCCTCTGCCCCTCTGGCGCTTCTGAAAGGACTGCCTCGGGAACTGTTGTTGTTGCTGGTGCTGTTGTTTGGTGACCAGACTGGCGCCCTTGACCGCGTTGCTTAGAATAACGCCTGCCATAGGAACGGAATGACTTCTTCTGCTCCTTGGGTCTTTCCAACCCCACGGCCTTCAGGGTTTCTGCTTCGGCCTTCATGCGGGCCATCTCGTCATCCGCATGAGACCCGAACAACGTCGAGCCAGAGAAAGGCAAGTTCGCAATCTTTTGCTGTGCTTCAGGTTTGAGAGAGGTAAGCCTCAGCCAGGAATGTCTCCTCATGTGCACTCCATGACAGTACCCATGGGCCGCCAGCAACGAGACATCCCCCGCCGCACTGATGATCTGGTTGGAGACCATCATGCCCTCGTTCAGCACCTCCTGGAAGTCCTCCCTTTTGTCCCTAGGCAGGGAGGCAGCAAACTGTTGCAGAGAGTCCCAAAGCGATCGGTCATAGCGACCCAGCAGGGCAGAGGCGCTAGCGGCCTTCATAGTCGTGGCCGACGTAGAGCACATTCTCCTCCCCAAGGAGTCAATCTTGCGGCTCTCCTTATCCGGAGGAGCCGTGGAAGAGGGCGTCGTGGAGTGTTGTTTACGAGCCGCAACCACAATGACAGAGTCCGGGGGAGGGTCCACCCTGAGGAAGGCCGGGTCTGAATCAGGGGCCCTGTACTTCTTCTGCAACCGTGAGGGAGCAGACTTCACCACCGCAGGTGTCAAGAAAACCTCCATGGCTGGTTCCTCCAAACCCGGAACCAAAGGAAGGAGGGGGCGTGACAGGTGAGCCTTGTGCAATGTCTCAAATATCACCGAGGTAGTGGGAACCGGGACTGCTACGGAGATTCCCAATTTCGCCGCCCCCCGCATCAGCACATCCTGGAAAGTGGCAATATCATCCACCGGCGAGATTCGGGTAGGTGGAGTTTCCGACAGCGAGGGGGAGAGCCGTCCATTGCCAGAAGAGTCCGTATACCTCGTGCCTCTGGAACGTGATCTATACCCCCGTCGTCCATGCCTTGTGTGAGTGGACGACCTGCATCTACTCCGTGACCTCCGGCGAGATCGAGAGCGTGACCTCTGTCTGTGTGGAGCCTTAGGAACGGCCGGTAGCCGAGGAGACGGCGGAAGCTGAGGCACCGGCGGTGGTGGAGGTGGCGTAGGCCGCTTAGGAGGAGGAGGAGGAGGCGTAGGAGGCTTCTGAGGCAGCGGCTGAGGGAGAGGCTGCGGAGCTCCATCATTCCTTGCAAGGGAACCAGGACCAGCACTGTCCGGACTCACGTCCACCCTTCTCTTCTTGGCGGGCCTATCCCGTGCTGAAGTAAACGAGGGGGAGCGCCGTCGCCTCCTAGATCCACGACTGGAGATCGTAATCACCGAAGACGTTTTTCCCAGATGTCACCGACGTCGAACTGATAGTCAACCTCGTACGGCGTCTCCTCGCCGTCCGGCGTCCCCTCGACGTCGACCGGTGGCCCCTCGAAGTCGAACGTCGGGTCGACGGAGAGTCTCTCGACGTCGACGGTGAACGACGTCTCCTCGACGCCGATCTTCTTCGCCTCGACGGCGATCTGTGCCTCGACGGCGACCTGTGCCTCGACGGCGACCTGTGCCTCGACGGCGACCTGCGCCTCGACGGCGACCTGTGCCTCGACGGCGACCTCCTTCGTCTCGACGGCAGTCGCCGGTGTCTTGGCGTTGATGTCGTCGGCGTCGATCCATCGCGGGGCTCGGTACGACGTCGATGGTGTGTCGACGTCGACCGTGGAATCCTCGACGGCGACCTAGTCCTAGGTCTCGCCGGCCCCTCTCTCGACGTCGAACGTCGAGAACTCCGCGATCCAGAGCCCGGGATCGACGGCGAACACACCGGTGCTTTACCTCTCGCCGTCGACGCCTTCGACGTCGAACGCGATCTACCAGCCGGTAGGCGTCGTTTCTGCTGCTGTTTCTGCCCGGAGGTCCCTTCAGTGGCTGAAGCATGGGCAGAGGAAGGGGAATGAGATCCTCCATGCCCCGAAGTCCCACCTGTCCTCTGCTTCTCCTGTCCCTGGAGGCGAATCTTCTCCCTGTCCCTCGGGGTCCTCTTGGAGAAGGTCTTGCAGATGGCACATGTAGCAGGGACATGTGAGGATGACAAGCAGAGGATACAGACATCATGTGGGTCCGTCTTGGCCTTTTTCCTCCCACACTCATGGCATTTATCAAATAAAGCCATGCTAAGAGTGGGCAAATTGCACCAAAATGTAGGATGCAGTAAAGAAAGGCTCTAGACGTCGAATGAACACACTATTTATCCAAAAATCCAAAATTAAGTCCAAATATCCACCCAAAAGGGTAGAGCTCAAGCTCCAGGGTCCTGCTAGCAGGAGCCGGAAAAAAGAACTGAAAGTAACTTGCTTTGGCTGTGCATCCTGGGATACCGGGGGTCTCTGGAGAGTTTCTTAAAGGCACGGTATCCCTTTAGCAGACACATAATGACAGCCTATAGGGCTTTTCTGTCCACCCCTTCCTCTCTATTGTTTAAAGGGATTTTGGTGAAGGGAGTGTGATTCAATAAAGGAACATGTCAGATGTGAATAAAAATGACATTTAAACTTTATTTTGGCTTTTGTGTTCACTTCAGAGGAAGTGCTGGCCAGTGAAGCCATATTGTTATTAGGCTGTATTATTTTGTCTGTCTCTTAAGTGTCTTTGCAGGTTTGCAAATGCAGGACAGCTTAAGAGATTTTTTGATTGCTCCGGGGTCCCCGCACATGGGCGGGACTATTCATAGATTATGACTATACACAGAGATCCCCTACTACAGAACCTCAAACTTCATTGTGTCCATGTTGTGGATACTCCTACTTGGAGCCAGCCCCATTGTCTACTGCTGTTAGCCAAAGCACTTTGTACAAAGTATGTGCCTTGAAAGCAGCCTGAAAATTGAGTCTGAAAGAGAACAAAGCCACACTGGTTCTGAAGCCTCGGACAGTGGATTACCCTCATGTGCAGCATTCCACTAAAACTTTTCCCCATAGAGCTCACATGTCCATGGGGACGTCACAATGTATCGGCTTTGCATGCTACTCCACGTGAAGTTATCAGAGCCATAAGAGGACCTCATAGGCATGCTGACATTCGTTCCACCCATTTTTTCCATGCATTTGAGGCGAATGGGTGAACCAACAACATTTCCAACAAGTATACATGATATACAGTTCAAAACATAAGTAAATAACATGCAATAGAATTTTCAAATCAAAGCATTCTCATGGTTTAGATAGAAAATCTCATAGGAAACATTCATAGAAAATCAATTTGTATACATCTTTTATGTAAGCAGACAGGCAACAGGGAGGCGGGCGAGTGAGGAATCCACAGGCAGATACTGTATGAACCAGAATAGAGCCCCAAGCAGTCCCGCACTTGGAGGTGGGTGTCTGCCTATACCAAAAAATCCTGTAACACAGAACGAGCAAAATGGCCGTCCCTCCTCACTTCGGAATCCAAGTAATAATGCTTTGCAAAAGTGTGGAGGGGGGCCCAAGGTGACGCTTTGCAGATGTCAATCACAGGGATACCTCCAGCCAAAGCAGAAGATAAAGGTTTAGCGCTGGCACAATGAACACAAATACCTACAAGTGGATCCTTCTTAGCCACGGCGTTGCAAATCTTGATGCACAGGATTATCCTTCTGGACTTAGTTCTCTTGAGGACAGCCTTGCCCTTCATCTTGCCCACATATCGGACGAACAGCTGTTAATGCAATCTGAACTCTCGGGTTCTGTCCATGTAGAAACTCACTGCACTCTTGGGGTCCAAACGAAGTCTCTCCTCCGCCTTAGATAAATCTGGGTGAGGGTAGAAAGCAGGCAAGGTAAAGGACTGCCCCAAGTGGAACGGAGTGACCATCTTAGGCAGGAAAGCAGCTCTGGTCCTAAGAACCATCTTCTCTGCTTGGAATGAAGTAAAGGGAGGCTGGGAGCTAAGAGCCTGCAACTCACTCACCCTTCAAGCAGACGTATTTGCAGCTAAAACTATAGTTTTGAAGGTGAGAAACCTTAACGGGAAACTATGCCTCAGAACTTGAGGAATCAAGGGTAAGGGAAATGCTAAAGAAGCTGGGACCCCCCCCCCCCCCAATCTAACTGAAACGAGTACTTCAATGCTCCCTACATCGGATAATGGAGACTTCAGAATGACGGGCAGTGCATGTTCTCGTGAGTGGAACACAGGTCCAACTGAGGAAACCCCCCACATCTTGAAAATGTGATGTACCAAATCCAGATGGAGACACCACACGTGATCAGCTGAATACTGCCGCCTGAGACTGCCCGCACGTACATTCAGAACTCTGCTCAAGTGATTTACAATCACGCAAATCTGATGGTCCTAAGCCCGGGACCAAAGTTGCAGAGCTTCTGTGCAGAGAACATACAACCCTACTCTTCCCTGTTTGTTGATATACCACATTGCGGTAGTGTTGTCTGTTAAGATCTGAACTGACTGACCGCAAAGGGAAGGGAGGAAGGCCTTGAGAGCGAGACATATCACATGCACTTCCAAAAGATTGATGTGCAACAACCTTTTCTCTGGAGACCAAAGACTTTTGACCTCCAGATCCCCCAGATGAGCTCTTCACCCTAGAGTGGAAGCATCCGTTATCATTGCGGCCACCGGAGACAGAGGGTAAAACGGCTTCCCTTGACATAGGTTGCCTGAAACACTCTACCATTGCTGATGCGCCACTGTATCTCCAGAGATTCTGCCCAACTCCTTGAGATCTCAGTTGTGTTGAAAACACTGCATGCAGAGGCACCACTGAAGAGGCCCCATATGTCCACATACATGGCTGACCAACAGAATTCAGGAAGCAAACAGACTGAGCAGGCACAAGACCTTCAGGACTGAAACAAATGCTCCTTTCGGAAACAGTGGAACCAGATCTTGAATGTCCTGAATCCTCTGTGGAGGCGGGAAGGCACAACTCACTGTAGTGTCCAGTACTGCCCCTTTGAACAGGTTGGTTGAGAGGGCGCCAGGTGAGATTTGAGCACATTTATTGAAAATCCCAACCTGAACAAACAATTGCATTGTCAACTGCAGATAGCGCAACAACATCTCTGGTGACTCTGCTTTGAGGAGCCAGTTATCCAGGTATGGGAACACTGGAATCCCGACCTTCTGATATGTGCTGCTACCACTGCAATCACCTTTGTGAAGACTCGTGGTGCGGAAGTAAGGAAAAAGGAAAGAACCTCAAACTGATAATGCTGAGTCCCCACTGTCAAACAGAGATACTTCTGATGCAACTTCAGAATGGGAATGTGAAAATACTCATCCTGTAAAATCGATCGACACCATCCAGTCTTCCTTCTCCAGCACAAGGAGAACCTGTGTTTGGGTCACATTTTGATCCTTTCCTGTTTGAGGTAAGAATTCAAAATCCTGAGGTGGAAAATCGGCGTTAACTACCATCCTTCTTGGGAATCGGGAAGTACCGGAAATAGCACCCCTGTACCCTTTCCAGCTTTGGAACAAACTTTATTGCACCCTTTTGAAGCAGTGATTGCACCTCCTGCTGGAGAAGCAGAAGATGCTACTTTGAACAAAGGCCTTGACTGGGATGAAAAGGAAGGGGGTACTCCTGGAAGGGTAGGGCATACCCATTCTCTACGATGTCTAAAACCCAGAGGTCTGTTGTGACAGCCCTCGAGTGAGGCAAAAAAATAAGTCACCCGTCATCCCACATGGCAAGCATGCTCTAACATGGGGGAGCTAAAGCTGCTGTTCTGCAACAACGGCTGGAGAGGAAGAGGAGGAGGAGACTTGCTGACGGGCAGAACCTCGCAGATGGCCTCTGGCCTTTCCCCTGAAGCTCTTATAAAGGGGATTCACGCCTTGCTGCTGCCAACTTAATCCCACCAAAAGAATAAATTCCTCGAGCATCCTCGAAATCTGAAAAATTGCCTACAGTCCCTAGGCTGGGTCTGAAGCCCCAAGGATCTCGCAGTCGCCGTGCGGTCCTTAAAAATCGCTGAAGCGCAGAGTCAGCCGTTGCCCCAAACAAACAAGACCCATCAAATGGTAAGTCCGTAAGGGTAGCCGGGACATCCGGCGAAAAGCCTGATCCCTCTCAACCAGGCATGACGTCTAGTAGCCACAGAAGAACCCATGGCCCTTGCCACAGAGTCCGCAGTGCCCAGCCCTGGCGGGCAGCCGCGTGAGCATCCGACAACAGCTCAGAATAATGACCCTGAAGATCAGTCAGTAACACTGGCATGATCTCCTTCACTGAGTCCATCAAGGCATGTACTTAACGCCCCAATAGACAAGCCGCATTAGTAGACTTAAGGGCCATACTTCCTGAAGAAAAAATCTTTTTGGCTGACTGCTCCATCCTTTTGGATTTTCTCTCCGTGGGCTTGGTAGGGAAAGAGCCAGCAGACAACTTAGAAGCCTGAACCACTAGACTCTCAGGCGTAGGGTGAGCTACTTTAAAGCTTCTGCCCACGGACCTAGAAACCGCAGCAGATGTCATAGGCTTTTGCCAGGTCTCCAAGATAGGCTCTGTTAATGCCTCATTGATTGGTAATAATGCCTCTGAAGAAGAGCCAGATGAATGAAGTACCTCTGTAAAGTTGCAGACTTCACAAAAATGCGAAACATAGCATTAAGGAAGTTGGATGGATCAAAACCCGGCCTCTGAAACGTCAGATATACCTGATCCTGGTTTGAGGGTTCTGGTACCGTACGAGGGACCATCAAACCTGGCTTCAGCTGTGGAGTCGGAGTCTTAGGCACCGGTGCCGGAGGTAGAGTCACAGACTTGGGAGCTGGAGGAATAATAAACCTCGGAGCCAGAGATGAAGCAGGAGACATCCTTTGAGACAGAGTCAGAGACATTTCATCTCCACGCCGAAGTACTGGATCCAATAGCGCCGACTATGTAGAATCATCTTTAGAAGTGCGACGCCGAGACCTATGGTGCCCCTTCTTCTTATGCTTTCTCTAGGAAGATCTTTAAGTCTGGGGCGACTGTGACTCCAAACGAGGTCCAGACCTCCGATGACCCCTCTTTTGATTCTTAGCCCTGGCCATAAACAACTTAGCCTCCCTTTCCTTCAAAGCCTTAGGGTTCATCTGTTAACACGACCAACAAGCCTGGACGTTATGGTTGATAAAAAACACCAGAGGAAATCCTCATGCAGGTCAGTGATGGACATTTAACCACTGCATTCCCTACACAGCTTAAAACCTGGCTTCCTTGGAGGAGACATCTTCAACATCTAAAAAGTTGCAGCAAGAGATACCGAAGAAATCTCCCAGAAATGAAGAGCATGGAAAAAAAAACGAATGCGTCGAAGGCGAGGAGAAAAGGGAATGAATGTCAGCATGCCCACAAGGTCCTCTTATGGCTCCGATGACATCACAGGGAGTCGAGTGCAAAGCGGATACATTGTGACATCCTCGTCAACGTGGGAGAGCTATGGAGAAAAGGTTCTGTGAAATGCTGCGCATAGGGGTACTTCAAAAGATGCGGAATCCACAGGCAGATGTATCCATTAGAAGAGGAGCTGCTCTGCAACAAGGGTTCATGTCTGTCTGACAACCAGTCTCCCAGAGGTGAGAGTACATTATTTGTTGTCAACATTTTCTGTTGGAGAGGGGAGGGTCTGCCTCAAAGACTGCCTCCTTTCTGACAGAGACAAGGAATATGCCTAGCATGCAGGAGAGAGACCATAAAAGAAATCTAGTGAGTTCCAGGTGTGCAGAGCCCCAGAGAAAGGAGACACCCCAAGGCAGTATATCCAGGAATACCCAATGCTGCAAAGGGGTTCCCTGGTCTTTTAAGCGCAGTTAAAGAGTGAGCTGTATCAAGACACATCATAGCATTTACTGGCACTAAGACTGGCAACCCCCCATGGGCTTGAAAGACGGATGTTGCCATCAAGGAGAGGAAAACAGTGTTGCTGCCAAAAAGGAGACCCCCTGATCGGCCCAAAGGCCATAAGTATACTAAAGGCATCACCATGCGGCACTTGGTCTGGAGGCTGCAATATCTACTGCTGAGCGTCAAACCACAGCTGATCAGGTTTGTTGTCGTTACTGGAGTCAGGTGCGGTTACAAACCGCGTGCCCCAGACTGTCTAGAGAACCTTGCCCTAAGTGAGGCTGCTATTGCAGTTCACATGTGAAAGAAAAATCAGGCGGGGAGTGCACCCATGTCGGGACTACCAAAAGAAATCAGCCAGTAAACAGCTGGCTTTAGGCTACACCGGGGGACAAGAGCTTAAGAAGTGTGGGCGAACCTAAAGCATCTGCTTGACACTACTTGCAAATGGAATGATAAGATTCAAATGAGCTGCTCATCAAGCCAGTGGCAACTTTTGAGCCTGTAGGGTGTTCGGTATTATCATAGAGGCATCTTAACTATAAAGTGACAGAAAACAATAACTGAGAATGCGGGATGGGTGTTGCATCTCACTTGTTAAAATACAGCTTATTACAACCCTGTATGTTGTACCCATCTGACTGTGTAGTATTTAGTACTGCTTGGATATTAACTGCCCAGAACATTAAGTTATTGTGTCTGTTGGTTGACTGTGGAGTTCTGTGCGATTTCCTCTCACAATACCTTCCTGAGAAGCATGCAATTACTCACCCTCATTACCCTGATAGTTAAGTGTAGGAGTTGTATTAGGCCAGGATAGTAGAGCCATTATAAGACGGATACCAGGATGCC
This sequence comes from Triturus cristatus, assembly GCF_964204655.1. Lineage (NCBI taxonomy): Eukaryota > Metazoa > Chordata > Amphibia > Caudata > Salamandridae > Triturus > Triturus cristatus. The sequence goes on along the minus strand of NC_140590.1, from coordinate 655,950,476 downwards.
AGTGGCAAACAAGATCAACCACCATAGATGGAACCCATGGCCCGTGTGCCTTGTGGCCTCTGATAATCATCGATCAATACACAGATGATTCCCAGCTCGACCTTACAGAAACACCTGCACAAGACTAAAGAGTTGCTTTGCCAACCTATAACCCTGGATGTACAGAGATTACATGATATTAAAGACAAAGAACATTTTATTTATAATTATCGCAAATGGCAGCAAGTATCTACAAGTCCAGAAACTGCTCAACAAAATTATTAAGGATGACTTCACACAACTCATCAAAAGTATCAAGTTACTGGGCTTTCATGTGGAACCTACACCTGAATTTCAAACCATCATAGGGCATAAAACCAAAACCACATGCTGTCAACTTCAGAACAGCGATCCACGCATCTGTGCTTTCCATCATCGGACATAGTGCCACAAATACCAGCATCATGGAATTCCACAAACACCTATGAAAAGAATTCTCCATGCTGCAGCACAGCTCATTAAAGACCTTTGGAAATTTGATAGAGTCACTCCATCAAAGACTCATTTGCTACCTCTTCATAGCAATACAACTTTCAAGATCTACTGCGTCTACAAAGCAGTCAACAACTGCACTTGATCGGACTCAGCATCCAAGCTCGAAGAATTTAGGTGGAGATGCCAAGTTTGTGCCAGCAGCATCACTACAGAGAGAGAGAGAGAGAGAGAGAGAGAGAACGAACACTAAGCTAAACTGTAAGGGTTGGAATAACATCTCAACCAAAATGCACCAGGCAGCCTCCATCATCTACATCTGAAAGAACTGAAAACTCTACTCTGTAGTCTTACTGCCAGATAACCACATGGCTGTGCAAGTATGAGGAGAGGAATCAACAGGTGAGAATGATTCCTCTGCTCTCATCATGGTCCCTACCTCTCCACCTGGCCCTCTTGAAACCCCTTCCCTCATACTATATTTCTTCCCCCCTTTCAACCCAAGCAATCCCAACTTGCAGCACCTTCACTGCTGTGCTCCATGCCTGAATGGTCCACTGACGTGCCCTTATTTATCAAGTCCCACAGTTTGGTGCTCCACTGCACAGTTGTTAGCGTTGTGCTGTATAATTCCCTACACAATGTATAATCCTCTCCTGTTCTGAAAAAGCAACTTCAGATTAATAAACTTCAAAGCTTTCAAACTGTTGCAGAAGGCAGGCATCAGTTTGTTCACAACTGTATTTTGTTGTGTGTATTGTAGAAATTCTAGTCCTAGATGTACAATGGTTCAACTAAACTACAGGTACCAGAATCTTGATGACCTATTTAGATTTCACATGGGGCAGATCATGGGCTGCTATCTCTTGTGGAAGACTTTGTCTCTTCTCTTGGAGCAAAATGAAAGAAACGTTACTTTTAAGCACATGCCCCGTAATGCTGCTGTAGGAGTAAGTATGACCTTTATTATCAGATCAATACTACTTAACCTGCTCACCATGCAAGAATATACCAAATTCTGTCTATTTTAAAACAACTCCCTATCTCCATCTGTTGCTGGGACCTTGTGTTGTTGCGTAAGTGCAGATGTTAATCTGGTAATTTTCTGTGCATTCTTTCTTGTAGTATTTCTCCTCCTCATAAAGATGCAGGTAGAGTGCAAAAAAATAAAAATTTGCAAAGCTAATATGTATTGCTTTGCCTAACGCTTTGTGACTGACACTACTACCTTTGCCAAAGCTGGATGCTTTTATAATGTGCTGGCATTAGCAAAGCTGATAGCAGCGACCAGCCATGCTAAAATGATTTTTTTTTTTTTAAACAGTTTTTTTTTACAATTTCAAGGTAGCCACCACTTCGAGTCAAGCAATGTGATAACCTAACGTGGCAACCATTTGTAAACAATAGGAAAACAAAATCTACACTGTAGATGGCCACCATATTGTGTCACACAGCATGACAACGCAAGTCGCCAAGGCCATCTTGAAAGTGTAGAAGTACTTGGCTCGAGCTCAACTCGAGGTCTTTCTTGAAACTCAAGCCCAAAAGAGGGCCAAACTATTTTTTCCAAAGTTCCGTCAAATGCTTTGTTAAATAGAACAGTGTTATTGGCAGCAATCGGTGAGATGCGAGTGGTCGGGGTTGGAGCTCTGAGGCATGGGATTCCTAGAAAAAGATCTTTAGGAATAATTATCCATTAATTTCTGAAATGTCGTTCTAGTATACAGTATTCACAACGATGTCTGTGTTGATGGGGCTTGGGACACAGAACTTTCACTTTTTAAAAATAACCTAAACTGATTTACATATTGAGTGAGTAGGCAGCACTGTCCTGTATGAGGAGAAGAAATATCTTCACCAAAGAAGCTTGAGAACGGACACCACTTTCTCTAATGTTTTTGCATGCCTTCCTGAATCTGCAAACTTTATTTTTCTTCACTTGATACTTTTGTCACACAGGACAATGTTCTTTTAGTGTTTGGTCAGCACACTTGAGGGAGTCTCGTTGCCGAGCATGCCAAACATTAACTCAGACCGGTATTTTTTTTATTTACACATTTGACCCATGTGGTATACTATGATAGTCTCAAAGAGTTTGACATAGGGCTTCGTTTACTTAGATCCGTGAAATCTTTGCTCGCTTTATTGTTTCCTAATATTTGCTATAAACCTTTCTACCATGCCATTTGCTAGTGGCAAATATGGAGTCAGCTTTTGATGATTTATTACGGAATAGTTACGAATCCTTTATATTCGCCTCTGCTGAATAGGGGTCCTGGATTTAGTGCAGTCGGTATTACCCATTCAGCTAAGGTTTTGTCTAATTTAGTGTACGCTTACTGTGCACAAAACGTGTCGTAAAATTGGGAACTGGGACTATGCATCAAATAAAACAAGTAATTATTCACCCAAGACCACTAGTAGTTCATAAAAGTCGACTTCTACTGTAACCCACACATTACCTAGAAGATGTGATATAATTATTTTTTATCGGGTGGAGTAGGTTTTCCTATATATTAACAAAGATGACAAGTTTGGATAACACTTTCAAAACATGCACCTAATTCAGGGAACCACAGCTCCTTCCGACGCGAATTTGTTCATGGGATGGGTTGAACATAGACATGTATGGGCAGCATCTGCTGAGCATTGGTGGAGGAATGTACACTATTGGAACGCTACATAGACGATGTTATCGTCTGGACAGGAACAAAAAGAAGATTACTATATGTATCTCAATGACAATCCGTACAATGTCAGATTTACCATGACCATGTCCCAATCTAGACTACAATTTTTGGCTGTAGAGTACTATATCAAAGACTCAAAGGTACATAGTACCCTTTTTAACAAAAAGACCCCTGTAAATAGCATCCTACACTTCCAAAGTGCGCATCCACTGTGCACCAAGCGGGCAATTCCGTTTGGGGAACTCAAACGTATGCTGGTCAAGTGGTCACCAGACTAAAAGAGAGGGGCTATAATGATGATTTTCTGAAACAGGAACTTGAAAAAATATGTGAAATCGATCGTATTGATATACTGAGGGTGAAAGGAAACCGGAACGTTTGTCTTTTATTACCACCCATTCCAAAGTGAACCATGAGGTTTTTAAAATAATGAACCCCCATTGGCCATTGTTAAAAAATGTACCTGGTATCAATCATCTGATCAGAGATAAACCCAGCATTACGTACAGGAGGAGTCGTACCATAAAAGATATGATCTGCCCCAGTTACAAGTTCAAGAAAAAGAAGCCACAAGAATCATGGTTACATCGCCCTATGGGCTTTTTCCTGTGTAGCAATTGTAAAATTTGCCATTTGGGACTTAAAATCACAGAGTTTAATTAATACACCAAAAAAAAGTACAACATTAGACAACAGATCACCTGTCAAACCACATGTCATTTATGTTATCAAATGCGTATGTGAAAAAATATATGTAGGCAGCACCATCCGCCCATTGAAACAACGCATTATGGAACATCGCAGGGCTGGTATTAATGGTGACCAAACCTACTCATTGGTGTCACATGTATGTACTTCTAATTTAAACAGAGCCAACTTTAGGTTTCATGGGATTGATGTGGTTCCCGTAAACCTAAGAGGAGGTAATAGGGAACTTGCCCTACGGAAGTTAGGGGCAAAATGGATTTATAACCTAAGGTCTGTGTCTGAAGGTTTAAATCATGACCATGAGCTACACCATCATCTTTAATAACTTTGCTCTTGACATTGTTTTTCAGATACCTCCCTAGATATGCTCTAGCTCATTTGAAGGATAATATTCTCTGTTAATTTGTAATGATTGTGATGTTCTTGTTGGCCTAATCTAATATGTAACACATTCTCATAATATAAAATACAACAAAAGGGTATAGAGATATTTTTTATATTACACACATTGATGCGAAGTAAGGCTCAACTCTGTTCACATAACGATCCTATACTTCCCTTGGGAGTGGCTTATTACTATTTACAACATTGTCAGCCACTATGGATTGGTCTATCACTGATTGTATATTTTGTATACATTTGGACTTTCTCTTTCACTATTTAATATATATTCTTCTCCTTTTCCGTTTATTTTTACTTATGTTTAGAAATGATTTTCTAATGTGTTGGTTGTATACCTGCTCTCCGTGCACCTTGGTAACAACTAAGTGTTTTTTTGACTAGTACACGTTCGAACTACACAAACACGTTTTATATATTGTTTTTTCTCTTCAAAAACGGGTTAAAAAAACATAGCTTTTGGTTGGTATAAGGCTTTTTGTTAGTTTAATAAAGTTCATATTTTTTCCAAACGATAACACTCGAGGCAAACTGGAACTGCGAGTGCTGCCGTTTTCTATTTAATACGATTGCTTGTTTGGTGTTGTTCTAGTGGTTGCTCATACTTTTAACTTAACCGTTTTTAGTTTTTAATACGGAAATGGGAATTTTTGTGGCCCCTTTGCAGACCGCGTTTCCAGGTTAAATGGTCTAGTTTTCTTCTTCGGCAGAGTACTTAAGGACGTCTGCCAATGACGGTCTGTGCTGACACCTTTGAACTGCATCTGACCCTGCCGTGCTTCGAAGCCCGAAAACTTGACGGGTAAGAATCTGGGGAGACTATTGTACACTAAGTGATTGGCTTTAATGTCAAGAGATTTTTGTTTGCACATACTCGTGCTAAACTTAAGAGTACCATTAAAAGGGAATTTACACTTCCACTTTTGCTTAGGGGTTTTGCATACTGGTGCTTTGCCTCTGCGTTAATATACAGCGAAAGAGTATTATCACCGCTGTTTAGCGGCATCAGCATAATCTCTTTATCCGCTCTTACTTTATTGTTATATTTTAAATAACCCCTTTTTTATGTTTGTAATGCCAGTATCGCTCGCTGTATACTCGATATTCACTGGCTTTGATTTTTGTCTAAATGGAACTCTACTTTAGTTATCTGATAAATCTAGTCATGAGATTTATTTTCACGACATACATTTTGGGTGCACTAAAAATGTTTTCAATATACAAATTATTGCATTGACTCTCTCTATCAAGCTTATTAAAAATTCGTATAAATCAACTTTCACCGAGATATCTTGAATTGAGCCCACGCTTTTGTAAACACACTGGCTGTTATAATGTGGCACCCAGTGTTGCCCTTTTTTTGGATACTAATCACCGTTTCGAGAGTTGCTACGAGAGTGCATGTTATTTTTCAATTATGGGTCTCTCCGTTCTTGTATTTTGTTTTAGGTGCACTTTAAGATGTGGAAGACGGTTGCACATCTTTTATGCTGAGTTGGGCTACTCTTCAGCCAAAACAGGTACTGATGCATCTTTTGATTAGGTTTTTCTTTTTTCTTTTGTGTAGTTCATATTTTTCCTGAGTTACTGGTATATTCTCTAATGTGTTCACATTTGAACACTCTTAGGGCGGCTATCTGATTTTTGAATAAACTTTAATAATATAAGAAGCACTACTGGCCTCTTGAGACACTGGTCTCATTTTCATCTTTGTTGTTTCGGTTCTTTCACAATCATGTTGAGGGACCTCTTCCCCCACTTACTGGGAGTTGCGCTGCTTTGTAGCCTCTTACGCGATCCTATTTTAATTCATTATTTTACTAGGCTTTTTTTTTTTACACAATTCTCCCCTCCGTTTTTTGGTACTTTATCCTATGTAGGATCACCGCTTGAAAATCTACATCACTGCTCCTCTATTGCGAGGCCCCTCATTGGAAAATCCTCTTCCATAAGACTGTCTTGCCTGGATTGGTTCACATTATGGACTTAACCTGGCATATACAGGTATGAGGCATTAATGCTGTATTTTCTGTTTCTTTACTAGTGAGTGGATGTGATTTGAATTTTGTATGATTTATTATTCAACTTTGAACGTTGATTCTATCTATTGTTTTTCTTCCCTTCTCGCTTGTTTTAATCACGTATTCAGTAAGTTGTTCGTCTTTCCCCAATACCTGCACGAAAATTGAACTTCATATTCCGAGGAGCATTTCTCCTTTCTGGATGGTAAGTGGAGGTTTTTTTTACACATGATAAATTGGGTCATAAAGAACAATAAAAATGTCCTGGTCTTTCATGTCTTATTTGATCTATCTAAATCTAAACTTCATCACTTAATGAAATGTGATATGCTTGTTTATACGCCAATGTTTCTATATATATATTTTTATTATTTATGATTGCTTCCTTTGTGCTTGTAAAACCAAATTCTTAATCTGTGCAAATGTCTAGTTTGTACAACTTGTATTTGTACTTGAATTAATATTTTGTGCGAGAGTTCTGTTGTCTTGTGTATTGTGCGTACATGTTAGAGTCTAAAAATGGTGTCATCTGATAAAAAAAAATCACATATGTCAACATAGTTATTTTTTTTATGTCTGTTGGTAGTTCTTTTTTTGTAAACACAAATTGTATTTATAAGTATTGCAGCCCTGAAGAAGCCCGCCACGGGTGAAACGCGTTGGCTGTATTGGCTTTAATAAAGGATCAAAAAACTCAATGGATCTCCTCTCATCTTAAGTGCTTTGTGTTTGGCATTAGTGCCGTTTATATCTTGATTGCTTGTTTACGTTGCCTCTTAGAACTTTTGTTTGATGTTTAATATTGGTGGTTTATTGGTGGCAAACTATATTCTGAGGTGGGCAGCTGGGAACGAGTTTTTGTGTGTTTTTTCAAGCTTTAAACTACACAAGTCTGTGCTATAGTATGCTCCCCTGGCCATCATTTTTCGTTTGACAACCATACTTTTAGCTTAAAAAAGTATTTTTATTGATAAAGTCCATATGACTTTTGTACACCATTTTCACTTCTTAGTCATCTGTAATATTAAGTTCAATGATCTGGACAATTCACTTTGAACTGGTCTAAAAGTGAATATCTCTCGACGTATGACATTCATTGCAAACTACTGGCATGCTTCCATTTATTTCGTTTGATTATCCTGATAATTCTTGAAATATGATATTTCTTTTGTTGCTTTTATTTGATCACTTTCCATTATTCCTGAAGGTGTGGACTGTCCAATTTTAACATTAATACATTTTACAGCAATGACTGAAAGACTTTATGTTGTTGGCAGTAGAGGACATTAAATATGGTCGACAGGATTGCAAGTTTCTTCTGTGAACACCTTTATAATCATTCTCAGTTAGGCGTACGCCCATATTTTAATTCTAGGTGACATTTTGACTTCAGGATTACAAAATATAGATAACAGAGAGATGGGCAGTAACTGTAGTAAATGGTTTGCCATAAAAGAATTGATGGAAATGTTTTCAGGCCCAAACAGCAGCAAGACTTTTTTTGGCTAAAAATAGACGTGTTCAATATCAGTTAATCTGTGACTGGCGTATAACTGTATCCAGGTGAATCTCCTCCTGCTTTATGCGGAGTCAAGATGGCTTCTACTCCTACTGGAACAGTAGCCACAGTCAATTCTGTGCACAAATTATGATTAAAGTATGCCATGCCTTCTGGTGCAGTTCCGTTTTTTATTTTCTTAAAAGCATTCTGCAGCCCATTGAAATGTCCTTTTCTCGTTAATTCTCACAACGACACAGATGAATCACACATCGACCAATAACACATGAACAGTAAATTGTTCATGCCCAAGCAAGATGTTCGTTCCGAGACATCCAGTGGTATTGCCGTTTTTCATATATTTTCAACTTTTGACGTAGCAGGTGACATACCTTTACATGTCCAAACAAATGCAATTCTATTTTGTAAAATGCACACTCTGGCAGGTTAAAGGTATAGACAGCTTCACCCAAACACATTTACATACATTCCTCAAAGCCTGATCGTGTTGTTCTTTACCGTCACCATAAACAAGTATTTCCTCGTCATAATTGAAGACATTTCTTACTGGCCTGATTACTTTCCCCAATGGTCTCTTGAAATATTTCTGCAGCAAAAGAAATTTCATAATTCGATAGCATGCACTGGATTAAACCACTATGTATGGATAACTTACTTATGTAACAAGATTGTTTATCAAGCTTAAGCTGGGCATGCCATTGGCACAGGCTACAATTTGAAAGATAGTGGTACCATTTAGAGTGCTTATCATATCTCTCAATAAGGGCCTGAGTGTGTCTCTCTTGCTCTATTGACTAACTAGGCTGTTACATGTCTATACAGATACAAACCTATTCCAATTCATTTTTTGGTACCACTACAATAAGGGATATCCATAGTGTTGGCCCAGATACTGGTTCAATGACGTCTTGAGGCAGCAAACTTTGAATCTCTTCTTTTACTAGTGTTTATAAATGTATTGGTATGCTTTGGTGATTCAGTGCCACCAGAATTCTAGGCATATTGGGTGTTCTGTTGACACCTTATATGCCATGGACACTAACTATCATTTGGGTGGTTATGTAATGTTGCTTAACAAACAAGGAACAGGAACATCACCTATCACAAAATAGAATTCTGCTTTCAATTAATTATTACTATAAGTAGTCCTACATTTTCCACAAGCTTTCCTGCTCCCCACAACATACATTTACATCTGCGGGTGTGAGAACTGACGCCATCTTTTCATACTCGGTGACATAATATGTTGAATGTTGCACCACTGCCCAGTAAATACGTAGCTACATGCCTACTTATTTTTAATTTCACTGTTGCAGTTTTTTTTATTTCAATTCAATAGGTTTACTTGATAACAAGAATGTTCTGCTCCAATCACACTTGTCAAGGAAGAACGGATTTTCATATATATTGTGTTGGCCTTCATATGGGTTTAGTCTGCTAAAAAAAAAAAAAAAAAAAAACATTTTGCAATTTGATTTTCACACTTGCATATATTTGCAAGATTTTTATTTTCCACCAAAGTCCTGCCAAGTATCACGCATCAGGCGTTAGACTAACGCATTTCAGTGTGGTACACCGCATTACCACACTGAAATGCATGGTCATGCATATGCTGTGTGTCGGCTGTCACAGAAAGCTCTGAATACTACTAGAGTCTGTATCTTGCCCGTGACTTACGTGTGCTGCTCCAGCAGGCTTGTGGCTCTCAGCTGAGCTAAGGCTGCTGGCAGCCTCACTCAACTGTTACAGTGTATCATGATGGGGATTCCAATCCCGAGGCAAGGGTCTCACGGCCAGCCTGACGTCATCGCGGGGGACGTTACATCCTGCTACTGGAGCGCGGGGAGTTTGTTAAGAGAGCTAATAGGCGGCTGGCTAGTTTATCATAGCCGCGGGCAGGGCTGTAATGATGGCAAGAGAGCGCAGCATACTACCGTGGTCGGAGGGAGGGCAGTATATTACCGTGGCCAGAGCGCTACAAATAACCGTGGCTGGAGCGCTACAAATAATCATGGTACCCGGCCGTGACAGAGCTCGCACCGCTGCCTGCAGCAGCTCGCACCGGCCCAGGCCACCGAGTGCCATCAGCTGCTGTTATTTTACCCCCCCCACCCCACCCCCTGCTGAATTCAATATTGTAGGGCAGCCGAGGCAGAGGAAGACTGGACGGCCCCGCCCAGGACACACAGGAGTTAGGACAGTACAGCGGCCTGGACGGCTTTCTTTCACTGGAGGCAGGCCTGAGGGCCAACTTGAATTGCCACGGCCCGCAGTGGCTCAGGCCTGACCCTGCCTTCAGCCAGCTGTAGACCAGCGTCTACCTGCAATTATAAAGCGCCAAAGGCTCAAGGTCAGAATTGGTTTAAGAAGTTATAGGAGCATGGAACCAATCTGCTGCTTCTGAAGGTGTCCAGGGCACTCTTGAGCAGGAATTGGATATGCATACCTGGATGATGGGAAGATCATTTTTTTTAGGTCGATATTGTGACGTGGATAGTGAGATGTGCTAACCTCGAACTTTGCGAGGGAAAGGTTGGTGTTTTTCCTGAATCTAGGTCCCAAGTACAGTGACTGTTTCTTAAATTAGTTTAAAGCAAGATCTGTATTCTATTTTATTAGCTCTTCTGCTTTTACATTCACAATCCTGAAGCACTGTAGCACTGAAAATCGTAAACTGCATTAGAGTCCTTTAGCAATATAATTTGAAAGGCAATTCTTGCTAAATACATGCACAAGAAACTATTTAAAACAGTGCACATTATATTTTATCGCCCAGCATAAGTCCACAGACCTGCAGGTACCTGAACTTACTGTCTTTCGAGTGCTGCTCTCTTTGATTCTCTCTCTGTGATTGACGGTCTGGCTGACAGCTCTTACCTGTTTATGTGTGTAAGTACATACATAGGTTTCCCTAGTCTTCATTGCTTGATTTTGCTCATGAGAAAATGTCACTCATAGTCGTTGAAATGTCACTCATAATTACCCTGAAAATACGAAAATGTCACACATGCCAATTTGGACCCTTGGCAGCTATGCCCCCACACTGGTTTATGTCCTGCTTTAGGACAATGTCACAAGTGTGTGGAAACGTCATATAGCACCTGTACCAGGTTTTACTTTATTTTTGTACCTCACTTGTGAATTGACTTTCATTTTTCCTTTAATGTTCATGTGCCTGACTTGATCTATTATGCCAGTTCATCCTGCTTCTATATCACTTGCATGCGCTTCTGCATTTTTGTGAGATAACCGGAGTATTTTGGGCTGATCTAGACATTCTTTTAGTAATGTAACTTATATCTGAATGTGTATGAGTGATATCCTTCAACGAAACAGAAATGTATTGCTTTCTCACTATTACATTTATGGAAATTACAGCATGCCACCAATTTGCGCATACTGCAAAATTGTCCATAGATGCATCTGCTTCTTGACACGTATATAGATCAACCAGGTGATTCACCAAGGAAAACAGGGTTTCGGTTGATTTCGTGGAACATCGCAGGTTTCTCTAGGAGGTTACAGGATGAGGCTTGGCTGGATTATGTTGCAAGCCATGATATCATGTGCCTCCAAGAGACATGGAGTAGAACTGACCAGGATTTTGACGGATTCCAATCATTTAACGTATTAGCTGTGCCATCACAGGCAGGCAGAGCTAAAGGTGGGATAATGACCGCTATTACTCTCAAATGGAATAATTTAATAACATCTAAGATAGTAGAAACTCCCTGGTATCAATTACTTTTGCTAGAATCTCTGTTTCCCGTGCCCCTGCTGCTGATTAATTGGTATTACAATGTTTTTGATAACCATGACACAGCTGTAATTGTGAGTTTGCAGGAGGCTATATCCAAGGTGCGTAGTGATCTACCCTTGTTATTTACTATATGGGTTGGCGATTTCAATTGTACCCTCTGTAAATTTGGTGGGTCAAATGTGTGTGGTTTGGTGGACCTAAATGAGCACCCTGTCCAGCATTTTAAGCATACACCTCAGGGTGATGCGTTAAATAATATTATTGTAATTAATGACTTATGTATAATGGAATCATGTGTTGCCCCAAATTTACTTCCCATACCAACCTTTCAGGGTGCTAGTGGATCTATGAGTGTTATTGATTTTATTATTGTGTCCAGTAGCTATTTACATTTTATGGATAAATTTGAGACGCATGCAAATCCGGCAAGCGATCATAATCCTTTGATCTTAACTTTGTGCCCCCCCGTTGTAACAAAGCATCCAATCTGGGACCAACCTGTAAGATATAATAGGAATCAAGGTGTTACCATGAAGTGGGAGAAAGTAGATGTAATTGGGCTGGAGACGGAGATTTTAAGTGCTAATAGTTCTGTAATTAAGTCTTGTCTGTCACCAACCACAGACCCTGAAAATGTAATTATGAATTTCGAAATTCTGTGTGGGAATGTGGCAGAGCATCTTAAAAAACCAATGGTTAATAGACAGTCCAATGGCTTTAATTGGTTTGATGCTGTGTGTTCTGCAACCCAAAAATCACTAAAAAGGGCTTTGCAACAAAAACCAAGGAATAAGGAGCTGGTAAGAACTGCGATAAGCGCATATAGAGAGGCAATTAGAAAACGGAAGCTGGATTTAAAAACCTTAGCTTGGGACGACCTAGAAAAAGCCTCAGAGTTAAAGGACAGTAGGCTTTTTTGGGAAGTGGTAAATCGTCCCTTATTTTCTAGTGATGGCAAGGAAAATATGGTGATGCAGATAACGGGTGAGACATGGGAAGCCCACTTTGGGAACATTTTTAATCCTAAATTAGTATCCCTCTTAGGCTTGCAGGATGATACAAAGGATGTGGACTTCCCGCTTACAGCTTCCTTGCTTAGCTCGCCGCTTACTCTTCGGGAAGTTGAAGATGCCCTGAGGAAAGGCGTACCACTAAAAGCCCCTGGCCCTGATGCGGTGCCGTTGGATCTTTTCAAACATAATACTGTCGTGTGGGCCCCTTTGTTATTGAATGTATTCAAAGCAGCTATTGCCGGTCGCATTCCCCTATCCTGGAAGGAGGCAGTGGTGGTGCCTATTTTCAAAAAGGGTGACAAGTGCGACCCACGATGCTATCGCCCAATATCATTCATTGATGCATCATGCAAACTATTGGGAAGGATAATTTTGGCCAGATTGGAGACGTGGGCAGACTCCGTGGGCCTAATTGTGAACTCTCAATATGGGTTCAGGAGAGGAAAGGGAACAACCAAACAGTGTCTAAATCTGGCACTAATTATGGGTAAGTACATGAAGGCCAGGGTTTTTTCTATCCACCTGGCCTTCATGGATTTATCCAGTGCCTTTGACACTGTTTGTAGGAATAAACTATGGCGGATGATGGAGGACATGGGTTTTGAAGAACCTTTGGTTACCCTGCCCCGCAGACTACATGCGGCTACAACTGTGACAATAAGATTCGGGCCAGGGGGAGGGGGAAACAAAATCTATCCCCTCAACTGAGGGTGTACGACAAGGCTGTATATTAGCGCCTTTTCTGTTTTTAGTTTATACTAATGGCCTGGAAAAGTTCTTGTTGGAACATTGTTTGGATTTCCCGAAGGTGAACGGCAAGAAGATACCTATGTTATCTTATGCCGATGATACGGTATTAATGACCCTTACAGCGAATAGTATGCAGACCTGTCTGGAAGCATTTAATAACTTTATGCTGGACCTGGACCTAAAGGTAAACTTTTCAAAATCTTTTGCAATGGTCTGTGGCCCTAAAGGGACAAAAACCCGTAAGTTCATGGTAACTAATTCTACCATTGACAAAGTTGATAACTTCAATTACTTGGGAAATTTATTTAACAACAGACTGAGCTGGGTCCCTTTGATGAAGGCGCGTGTACAATGTACCAGTAGATCTATAGAGGGTTTATTTCGTTTTTGTAGTAAATTGGGACAAAAATCAGTCCCACATTTAAAAACCTTGTATAGAGCAAAATGCCTATCTGTGGCCACCTATGGGGCAGGGGGATGGGGGATAGAAAGCCCAGCCAAGATCCAGGTCATGGAAAATACATTTTTAAAGCGTTTATTGTCAATTCCATCAGGTTCATCTAACAGTTTTTGCCACACTGAGATGGCAATGGAATAGGTGACTGACATCATCCGCGTTTCCCCTTTATTATTATGGGGTAAATATGGTTATCGGAAGACCTTCAGCTCTCCATAGATATCCTGAAGGACTGCAAAAACCTTGAACATGCAATGCAGATCCCATGGCTTTCATATGTTAGTAATACTTTGCATAAATTGGTTTGGGTCACTTTTATGATAACCCCGAAAAAATACAGGGGGACATAAAAGCTCTGATTAAAACAAGTTATCGTAAAAGTTTAAGTATGTTACACTCAGACCAGCCAACACATTGTTTGGGTAAATTGCAGTTTCAATTTTATTTAACATTTACTACTAATGTGCAATGGCGCTTTTACCTAACAAGGTTTAGATTAAACACTCTTCATTTTCTTTTTGCCTTTCCAAAACAAGGGGGTTGGTGTGAGAGGCTGCCCCCTTGTTTTTGCGATAACAAAACTAGTCAAAGTACTATTCATGTTGTCCTTTTTTGTTCTCTTTATAATGAACCAAGAATTAGGTTTATTAAGCCTATTCTAAAAGGGCGACAACCATGTAATTATAAAGAGGGTTATGACTATTTGTTATCGCTATCATCTTCTGGAATATGTTGTGCCATGTTAAGTTTTATACGACTGTCACTCCAGATTAGGAAACGGTATTGTTAGTTTGTTTAAAGACCTTCTTGCTGCCAGTGCAATAAGCACTAAAAAATCAATGTCATATGTTGGTCCAACTGGTTATATAGTATGCTAATAATCTCTGTTATAGGGCGACTAATATAGTTTTGCATTGTAGGTTTCCATTCTTCCTGATAAATGATATGTTAAATTTGTATAAACTTTGTTTTAGTAACAATATGTTTTTAAATTAAGGTCTGTATTCTTTTATGATTCTATCTTTTTTGAATCGAATAAAGTTTATGAATCGAATCGACAAGTGATTTTGAAAGTATATCCGTTAAAGTCTATGCTTCTTTTCAGATCACAACATTTAATAACTTCATATGTTTGAATTTGTTTAGGTGAATAGGTCATCAATGGCTCTGCCAGATTATCACCTATTAAATTAATGAAAACATCTCTGGCTTGTTCATCTGTAAATCTCATTCATGCTACTTTCAGATAATGTTCAAATCATCTACTGCATTTTTCGCATCATGGTCCTGGGGTTTGTGATTCCTACTATTGTATGGGGTCGGTGCCTTGAATATTTACTAGACATGGTTTCTTAATCCAGCTGATTATTAAACATTTGACTGGATGTTGACGTGGTTTAATTTTGTGTGTCATTTGTTGAAATTTATTAAAGGATAGGAAAAATGTGTTTTCTTTTCTTACTATATTCTGTTTTGCTTTATGTTGTTGTAATGTGTTTTCTGGTGTTAGCCTTCGTAGGTTTTGTATGAAAGGACCACGTTTTTTCTGGTTTTATTTAATCAGTATTTACTGTATTCTCTTCTTTGCTTGTTGATAGTTGTAATGTTTATTTTCTAAATTTGTGTGGCTTAATGCATCTGTCCTTATTCTGCTATTACACCGTTTGTTCACTTTGTGTTCACGTTCGAGCTGCTCTGTGGGACCTGTTCTACTGCAGGCACGCGTCACTTATTTTGTTTGAGCATGTCCCAACCTAACTTGTCCAGCCTGAAATAAGATCTCTCAGGCAAATGATCACCAGCACCAAATCAACTGATGGGAACTGCACCTCCTGCAGCCTACTGCAGATGTGCAATTATGCTGTAAAGGGCCTGAACAGTATTCTTGAGCTAGAACTGCGTACGAAGATAACATTTCATCTTACTACTTAGACAGTGCACTGTAAAATCTGAGTATTATTGGTGATATAATGGCAGTATGCATGTTTGGGTGCTGCCTCTGTGCCACGTGGCCAAATATTGCTAAAAGCAAGGAGGTGCCAGGGAAGAGAAGGAACAAAAGTAGACCGGAAGTAGCAAATGAGTTAAGGGAGATGGAAACGAGGACACTGAAATGAGAAAACCAGATTGAAGCATAATGTAAGGATAGCAGAAAGAGTAAAGGAAAATATAGAGATGGAATACAAAGAAAAAATAATTACATAGTCATTCTCCTTACTGGTCCCAGGTCTTACATGTAAAGCAGCCCTGTCTCCATGCAGACGCCTCTAAGAGCTAGGCCTCTATCAAAAACTCATCTTCCTCCCATGTCGGAACCTGACCCATGGAACATACTGTCTTGCAGACTTCTAGCCTATCTTTAGGTCACATCATTTCCCCTTCTAGCGAGGCCCTGGTAATTCCCGCAGCCTGAGAAGAAGAGGGAGCCTGTTAGAACTTTGTCCGATTCTCTTCTGGGCTTTTGGCTGCAGGCGTATTTCTTAGTACCCTGGATACCTGACTTTAAGGACTTACTCCTACAGCAGACAGGAAGGTAGGAGGTATTCCTGCATCCCCATCCATCTGCATTTGACAAGCATAGGCACTATGTTGGAATGGTTCACGACACACATTGGCCTTCGCTTTGATGCACTGAAAGAGAAGGAAAATGATTTGAAAACCAGACTGTGGCTGTGGTCAAGTGAGTGTTGTGTCCCTAAGATATCTATAACTATATGTGTTTACTTGCATTACTTTGTACTAAGGAAGGTAAGCACCCTGCAAAGACAACACAAGAGGCGTCACCTGACAGACTCCAGGGACAAAAGTCAGCTGTGAGCTAGTGGGCTATCTGATTACCATGCTTTGCTGAATGAGACCTTCAAGGTGCCGATTGCTCAAAAGAAAACACGAAAACAGGATTTATTGGTGTCCTCTCATCTTCATGTCAGTCATTTCATTGTATTGAGAACAAGCATTGGCATAGCCAATAGGACTCGCTTTTGGTACCTTATAAGTATTTAGTTATGCAGCACAATATCCTTGGTGCAACAACATCAACTGTTGCATGGCTAAACACTTATAAGGTCCCAAAGGCGAGACCTATTGGCTATGCCAATGCTTGTTTATCTATGCCCCTACGTTTTTTTCTTCCTTTTCACTAGTCATCCCTCCATTCCCTACTCTTTTCCTTCCTTCCTTCCTTCCTCCTTCAATTAACAGAATGCAGAACATTGCAAAGAGTTGCTGCTTTTAAAACATTTGAGCCCACTACAAAAATTCGTCAGTCATCAGAGATTGGGGCTGAAACCCCATTTAAGTCATACTGATCTTGTACGCCTGTTAAAGTAAAATCAGGGCCAGGCATAATATCTATTTTAGTGTGCATATAAAACAAAGGCATGTGTGTTCTTAAAACTACAGTAAGCCAACGGTAGAATGTAATATTTTACCTAGTCTAGTCAACAACAATTTGAGAAATCTTCAACTAAAACCATCCCCCGTATTTTTGGAAAGTAAGACTAGATGGAGGGTCGTCTTTCTTCAGCGTCACCATAAAAAGTATCTTCAATTAGGAGCCTTATAGCCCAAAACCGGAGTAGAGTTTTGTCATTCATTTGCCTCTAGGGTTCTCAAAACGTGCCTCTTTGATAACAGATGTACATATGTTGCACAAATAGCACTAGCTAGCTACAGGCCGAAATCTGAAAATACAAGCCCAACAGTTATGTCATCTAGTCCTGAAGACTGTGCATTATCATTTCGTGACATGTGCGCTACATTGTCCAAAAGCAAAAGAGTTCAACAGTATCTTTGCTACTTGATAGGTCATTACATGGCAAACGGACAAGAGGTTAAAGTGAAACAAATACGCCAATGCGAACACACTTGACAATCTGTAAATGAAAAGCATTGGGCTGCAAACGTGGTGTGCTACCCACAAGCATCATCTAGTAATGGCAATACAAAAAAATCAAGAAACTGTTTGCCCCCCAACAGGAGGACACACAAAAAGCAGCCCATAACATAAAATCTGAGAAAACACGCTTCGGCAAAAGTTAGCAGATAACTTTTGCCGGATGAACTTTTTTTCAGTCATACATATAAAGAAGCATACATGTAACTAGAGTGCATCACATGGAATTGACACAACAGGGTCGCCTCCGCTCGCATGCTCACCGCCGTCCACGCGACTCTTCTCATGGCGCGCGCGCGCGCAATGCTTCGATCTCGATCTGCTGGTCTGAGAGGAACCGCTCGAGCTTGCCCTGCACCCCTTTTGGGTAACTTGGCAAGCTCAGCGCGCTCCAGGACCTAATGCAGCACAGCCGTCATTTTTGCTTGAAACCCAACAGGAAGTAAACTGCAGTGAGCGGGAGAAACAGAAATAAGCTAGTACGTTGTGTGTCAAGGAAGTTGGGGTGAAACGCTGTACCATGGGAATTGTAGTGTGCTCTGCGCTCTACTGAAGCCGGCCTGTCACACTTGTGATGACTGAGTTTGACAGTTCACCTTGCGGCGACAGAGTGATAGATGTAGGAGACAAGGCATTCCAAACAAATGTATGAAATCGCCATTGGAGCGTGTTTATTATTCTCACACTTTTAAAAAAAAAATAAGTTTCCAAACGTCAAAATGTGCTACTTTTCTGAAAAGATGACCTAATAGTGCAACAGAGTTCCCCTGTGTTTTTGTCATTGAACATTTTGTTAAACATTCTTTTTGCAGTTTATATAGTGCTAACTTGACCCGAACGGCAAAGGTATTGGAGCACTTTATTGAACACCAGTTACAACACACGAGGACACATTAATTTCATAATGTATGCATGGGTAAAGTAAGTTATTTGCGCAGAATCGCAGGATGGTGAGCCAACGCCGAAATTCGCACGGAGTTCCTCACTTTCAAAGTCAACAGCTGTGGCCTTTACACCACATCATTAAAATCGCTAGCAGGCATAACAAATTAAATCGCAAGTTAAAACGTGCACTTTATATATGTTATTGTATTCTTTAAAACAGTTTCACTAACCGAGGTGTATTTAAAGATGGCGACCTTGCATGCACTAATTTGAGGGAGTTTTCTCCAATAGACTGTGGTACAATTTATTTATCAATTAAGAAAGGTTTAACAGTTCCCTCGGATGTACGAAACCAGAAAGCCTTAACAACCTGTGTGCATGTGCTTACTTATGCTTCAGGAATGGAGCAGCACTATTGTATCCTGAGCACTAGGCCCGCCAAAAGTCAGCATTGGTTTCACTAAAGACCATGTTCAACAAGCAAAGGGGTTGGGGGTGGCGGCGGGGGCAACGGATGAGGAAAGCCCGCAAGTGGTGTACGCGCGCTTGGGAGAGCGAGCAGCCCATCTGTTTTCAATTATCGCGCCCGCGTCTGGGCACAATAATTGAAAACAGATGTGGCCCGTGCGCGTAAACGCAAGCCTTAGGCCGTGGGCGGTTACATTGGCTGGGAAAGACCCAATTGTTTGCTGTCTTTTTTTTTTTTAAAGACGCACGCAAAGGCCATTGAATATAATGCTGAAAACTCCACACAAGCACGTGCTTCTGAAAAGTGGAGTTCATCTGCAAGAGGCCGTATCCTTAAGGCAGCATATGCGCGCTGTGCTAAGGCTTGACCTAAAAAGCACTGCTTTGCCTGATCTCAATCGATAGCCAGAGGACAAGGAAGAATTGGATCTTGTTCTTTAATACTTTAGAGAAAATCTTGGCCTTTCTGCTAAAAAGGGGAAATTCCTTCTACTAGCTCTGCCCCGTTTTCTCATTTCTGCCATCCGAGCCCCAGATCACTGCATGCGATTCCGGTTGATAAGGATGCCATAGTTCAGGATTGGAAGGAGATGGTGAAGACCTCCTTCCTAAGCTTTTTGACAAGGATGTATCCTGAGGGTCAGGACTTTCCTTTATCTGTTTGAGTGGATCCAATGCTTCCTCATTTGGCAAGATGCTATTCAGTAATCATGGAGGACTCTTCCACTTCTGATGCAGTGGATAAGAAAGTGGAAGGTGCTCTTCAGAAGGCACACTCTAGATTGAATTTGTTTATGAGAATTTTGACATTCATTCTATGCTTCACTGAGCCTTCTTAGAAACTTCCAGACACTACCGTCAGCGATCTTGCCAGGAAAAGACAGCGCAGAACTCCTGGCTAAAATGGAGGGACATTCTCCAGAAATTTCCCCTGCTCAGCCCCCAGACTTGGTTCAAAGAACTGTTGGTGAAAATTTGCAACTTCTTCTGGCGGAACCTGCCTACCAGGCAGGCTTTCGGAAAATGTGTGCAGTTCCCATATGAGGGGGGCACAGGAATGACAGACAATGATTAAGTGGGGTGGCATGACCCTGCCTTCCATCTGGAGGTGGCAACGCCAGAGGCGATTGTGGGCTGCTGGATGGGGACCCCATTCTGCGTGCACTCCTCGAGATCACCCGGGTGGTCCAACTTGCTTTGAAAGGTGGGTGGTACAAATTTATACATTTCTGGTGCCACACTCCCCGGATCTCTTCCGGATCCCGAGAAAGAGATGGGAGTACTGGGTGGGACCTTTGGAGGACTGTGACTGGAGGGACGCGAGTAATCTCCTAATGGCTATATATCTTATCTAACTGAACTATCTACACGGCCTACCTTACACACCCCTACGTTTATGGCACGTAAATCGAATCCACCTATCTACTTGTTTTCGTTGCCAAAGTTGCGAGGCTACTTCTTCCACATGGTTTGGAGCTGCCCAGTTATCACAATGTACTGCCAGAAAGGTTTTGGTACCATACTGAGATTCCTTGGAGGGGTCTGGGAACCCTGACCCCTGATGGTGATACCGGCAATTATGGAGGACGTGGTTATGAGAGGAGCCAAGGAGATCGTACTTTGGTGGGGATTGGAACCCTGATCACAATAAGAGACATTGCCAAACACCAGACCTCTGCGAATCCCCCACAGCTTGGTACTAGAGCAGCGATGGATTGGTGTGCCAAACATGAATATGCAGCTACAGGCTGCCCGCAGAAACATAGCAAAATTTGGGGGAAAATATGGACTTACTACGAATTGGACTTTATTTTATCTAATGCACAGGATAGATAATCTATACTCCAGCAGTGTATATACTTGTTTACCAGTTATGTATGCATCATAAAAATCTGTAAAATCTTATTAAGAAAATTACAGGTCCAATTTTTAGAAGACAATTCTTTTGATACGAGTCACTGCTGGAGTGACAGCTATTAGGTGTTGAGTTTGGATTAGAGGGTGGAGGATCTTCAAAAGTCTTCTGCGCTTCATCTTCCCATTTTAGGATGTACCCTTCTGTTGCAGAACCAGAGACTCTTATTCACAAAACCTTTAAGAAGCAAAAGCAGGACTTATCTTTCCTGGTGGGGTCTGAAGTTCTCTGAAACATCCTTAAAGATCAGGGCTTATTATCGTAGGCATCAAGGGCTTACATTTACTCATCTGAGGTGGGGGTCTGTTGTTTCAGACGGAGGAATTGAAACTGAAATCAGTGCCGAGGGATATTCCAAGACCCTGCTACCAGTACTGGGGTTCCTTGACAATAAAGGAATTATTCTTTACCTGTCGCTGGATGACAGCCTACCTCAAAGGTCCAAAACCTTATGGATTAACCTTGCTCGAGTTTCAGATAAACTAGAAGAAATCCACACTACAACTGACTCAGGACGTACAGTTCATTGGGCATGTTTCCAGACAAATGTGGGCTTGGGGGTCCTTGCTTCAGGACTGAGTTTGTTGTACCAAGACTCGTCCAAGTGCCCTGTTGGCATAGCAAAGTGCCTCTGCACAGAGATGGATGCAAACTCAAGAGGTTATGGTGTGTAACACTCACTATTCAGGGAGGTTTGAGGGATAAATCTTCCCGCTAAGGATTCAAGATACTTACTCCTTGGTTTCTTCTGTTCTATCTTCCAGGAATCCTAAATAATTTTTTCTCTTGGGCACGTCTTGACTTGGGCCAATTATGAAGGTATATTAGCCATTGGTGGAATCTAGCCTCTTTCAAGTACAAGTTTAAAATCACAAGAAAGACCTTTTGCCAAGGAACCTTAATGGTGGATGCTTCCAATGCATAGAGGTGAACTCTCCCCTTGCGTCTAGAGATGAACTTTCCACGCACCACAAACAGCTCAAAGATGGACTGGGGAACAACATTGGGCTCTCTCTGCTCACGGCCTTTGTAAAAATTAGGACCTAGTCCATTTCTTTAACTGGAAAGAACTTGGACTGGACACTCATTTTACAGTTTCTTCAGTGTGGGATTGCTTAGGGGTGCCTCCAGTTACTCAGAAGATTTAATGGACAGGCAGGATGCCATTTAGAAAGTCCTGGGGTGGCCTACATTCAATAGTATCCTTTGCCTCATGCCTCCCCAAACGGTTTTCCTTGGAATCTACTCCAGGAAGAGGGATTCGCTTTCTTAGGACCTACCTCTGGGTCTTTCTATTCTTCAAGGGGGTCGTTCTGAGGATTTAGATGAAGTGTTTTTAAAACCTTCTTCTTAATGGCCTTAACCTCCAAAGGGAGGGTAAGGCAATTGGGTAGCTGCACATTTTATTTTACAAAAACTCTTTATTAGGTTTTTGGTGTATAACGAGGAAAACATCAGGGATCCTACACAGACCATCATACAGTACTAGGTAGTAATATAGCACTGATTTTTATATGGTATTCTTTTTCAAGCCAACAATAAAGGAGGACAAAGAGAAGGAGAGAGGGTATATTGGACAGGGAAGGAAGCAGAGGAAAGCCACTCCACAGAAAACGGAGATAAGGGTGGATAATGTCTCATTCTGGTTTGGTTTTATCAACACATTTCAGTGCATTGTATCTATGGTCTCAATGAAAAGGTTGCTCTCAGTTCAGATGGATCAAGGCACCTCAGTGGACGTCGAGTCCTTCCTATAGCAAATTAATCAAACAGATGTAATGTATGAAGGTGATGAGGGGTGACTTTTGGTGTCCTAGCAGTGACATATAGTCGAATAGTGGCTTCCAAATACAATCGAATTTATGATGCGTGCGCTTTAATGTGGCTGAAATGTATTTCATGGCCAAGATGGGCCACATCTTGTGGAACCATAGCAGCGCATGGAGAGTGTCTTGTTTTTCCAGTTCAAAGCTATAAGTTGCTTGGTTGCTACCGTCATGTGTCATCCGAGTCTGCTCTCTGAGCGAGTCATGGGATAGGGTATCCTAAAGTTCCTTTAATGTGGCCTAGAATTTATTTCCAATAAGTATGGATAGGTGTGCAGGTCCCCCAGATGTGAATAAAAGTGCCCTCTGCTTCGTCACATCACCAAAATAAGTTTGATGTGGAGGGGAATTTTTTTGCAGAAGTGTCTGGGTGAAGTACCACTGGAACATGAGCTTATACACAGACTCCCGCTGTGCTATGCTATGTAAGGATTTGGGGATGTCCTGTGATATCTTATCCCAGTTCGCAGGAGAAATAGTATTGTGTAGCTCCCTTTCCCACTGGTTCTGCTATGTGTGCAGGAGTCTGGGCCTAGATTCCTGAAGTACTTTGTGTAAGTGTGCAAGATTAAACTTTGAGCCCGATTATGTGCATACCAGGTTTTCAAAGTGCGCAAGAGTGTGATTTGCTGCAGATGAGTTGGGGTCCTGAAGGGCCCAGTGTCTGAGCTGACAATATTGGAGCAGTGCTTTTACGGAAACTGGAAATCTTGTTTGCATTGCTCAAATGTTTGGATGGTTTGTCCAGAGAATCGGTCCCATGAGGTTCTACAATCTCTGTGTCCATTCTGGAAAAGTGTTGGGTGCCAGAACTGGTGAAAGATCAGGGTTTCTGACTACAGCTTTGTTTGGAGGTGGGAAAGTCGTGACGCCTCCCCTAATGGCCAGACGATCCCAAATGTCTCAGACAGCTTTGGTGGGAATAGATATACGTGCTTTTGGATTGATGGTTTTTCGGAAGCCAGGCAAGGTCCGATGTGGGGCAGCAAGCTGCCGCGCTGTCCACGTGCAACCAGTGCATTTAGCTTTCATGTAGCACCCATTCCAATAAGTACCATAAATGTGCTGCCCAGCAATAATCAAGAAGATTCAAACAAGCCAACCCCCCTCGATCCCTGGCAAGCACCGGTAGTTTGCTGGATATGCACGGATGCTTCCCACTCCATATGAAGGTGTGGATATTGGCTTGCAGTTGGGTGAGGTCTGGATCAGAGACTGGTGCTGGGAGAGACTGAAAGATGTAAATTAGTCTTGAGGGGGAGGAATGTTCATCTTGCACCCAAGAAAAGCTAGAGCGGTCGTCACCATCTCAAGTACTCCAAGATGATTTTCCTATACGCCGATCAATTAAGCTTTGACCAGTCT
This sequence comes from Triturus cristatus, assembly GCF_964204655.1. Lineage (NCBI taxonomy): Eukaryota > Metazoa > Chordata > Amphibia > Caudata > Salamandridae > Triturus > Triturus cristatus. Next base: position 655,926,334 of record NC_140590.1, on the reverse strand, counting down.
TCTACCTGTGCAGTAATGGTGAGGCTCAGGCAGTATACGAAGGTTGCTGCCCATTGAAAAGGTGTTTGTGTGCGCAGATGCAGTATGTGTGTGTCTTTATAGGCTGATTAAGACTGAGATTTATCCTTATTTACCTTAAATCCCAAGACATGGTTAAACTGATCCAATATATGGACCAGTGCTAGTAATGACCCTCCGGGATTTGTTAAGTAATAGGTCATCTGCAAAGAGTGCTATTTTTTGTTCCTGGCTGCCAAGGAAATGCTCTGTCTCTTGAGTTTGCCCGATTTTAATGGCCAGGAGTTCCACTATCAAAGTGAATGGGAGAGAGGAGATGGGGGCACCTCTGGCTAGATGGATGGGAGAGACACGCTGCCCATTAATCCGTAGATCGCTACTGGAGTGGACTAGGCTGCCATTATTTTGTCAATCATGTTAGGGCTAGCTTTATTTTTGCTAGGACTGCTTCAAAGAATGCCCAACCAAATACGTCAAATGCCTTTTCAGTGTTGAATGGCTGGTCTGTGAACCTTGTCTATCATATTATCAGCTACCTACGAGTTTTAGATAAATCCGACCTGATCGGGGTCTATAAGACCCTATAAGAGATTCTCTAGGCTTGTCGGCAGGATTTTAGTGTAGAGTTTTGCATCCCTGTTTAAACCAGCTATGAGCTGGAATGATGTGCAGAGCACAGGATCTTTCCCCGGTTTTGGTAATAGCGTTATCTACGCCTAGCACACAGGAGGAGTAAGTCTTGTACTTTGGAGAAAGAATTGAAGAGTGATAGTACATGATCTTGGAATACTGGAAGAAAGGTTCTATAGAAATCAGTAGTGAGGCCATTTGTGCCCGGTGATTTCCCTGTGGGGAGTGATTTTAGAACTTCTGAGCCACCTATTGGAGCTTTTAGAGCTTCCAGGTGTGGGGTGATCTATAGGCGGTCAGTCACAGCCTGTTAAAACATGACTGTATGTCCCGTGGTTCTTCCACTCCCTTTTCATATAAAGTTTGGAAAAAGGTGTACAAAGTGGATGGTTTGTCCTGCTCCCAGTTATTCTACTCCCCATTATCTTTTTGAAGCTGCGGGATAAAGGTTTTAGTTTGTCTGATTTTGCAGGCAAGAAGTGAACCTATCTTGTCTCCCTTCTCGTAAAATCGCTGTCCCATTGTCAAGAGAGCTCTTACTGCTCCATTTGTTCTGTGTGCTCTTAGTTGGCCTTTCACTATAGCTAATTTTCCTTGAGTAGCCTGGGAGGGGTTTTACTTAGTGCGTTCTAATGCTTTAACCTCTGCTGTAAGTTTTTGTTCCTCGAGTCATGCCTCCCAAAAACGATCTAGCTCAATTGTAACAATAGCTCTCCTTATAGTGGCTCTGAAGGCGTCCCACAGTACATATTTGGACATGGTCTGCTTTGTGTAGCGTGTAACACAGTCTGATACAGAAGTGGTGATGGTCTGCCTATTTACTGTGTCTCTTGAAAGTTGATAACTGAGACTCCATCAGGGGTACGTTTGATCGTGAGGTGAACCTCTTTCCATGTGAGCCATAGTTGTGCATGATCAGAGATTGAAATGCAAGACACAGCGGCCGATTCAAGAATATGTATGAGAGATTGGTCATTAGAACATAATCAATGCAGGAGTAGGACGTATGAACATAGGAAAAGTACGAATAGCCATTATCGTCTGGATGCAAATAGCACCACACATCTATTTGTCGCAACTTTGGTTTTTTATTTTTCTCAAAAAGGTATATATTTACTTTTCTGTCAAGTTCCAGGCCCCAAGTCAAACTAAAGTCCCCTTCTACCACAATATGCCCTCTTGCATCTTGAAGCGGAGTGGTTACACTGTCTCAGGAATTGGTTTTGTGCCATGTTGGGGGTATATATGTTCGACAAGGTGAAGGTTTGTGTCCCTTCAGAGAGCACTAGTTTCAGGTAAAGACCCTTTGGATTTCGGGTGATGTGTAGCAGCTTCTAGCCTAAGTTGGACTTGCAGAGGATTGCTACTCCTATTTTTTGAGGGTGAAGATGCCCAATATTAATTTGGATAGTGAGCATGATGCATCCATCACAGATTCTTTCTGAGGAGGCAGGTTTCCTGTAGAGAAAATGTGAGGATTATGTTGGACAAAGTAGTTTAATATCTGACATCTTTAAGTAGGTGAGTTATGCCCTCTAATATTGATGGAAAGTAGTTTAGTGATAGCTGTAATTATGACAGGTGTGTGTTAAGTGAAATCTGCGCTGTGAGGCGTATGTATCTGTGCCATGTGAAGTATCTTAGTGGAATATGGGACGTTACAACACATGCCATTACATCGCATGCCGTTGCAACGCCAAACTTTACCCCGACTTTCTGTCAGGGGAGCGCTGGAAGTTGGAATAGATTAATTTTCTATTCCAACTCCAGTGTGTGCAACAGTAGGGAAGGTGTTGGAGTTAAATCCAACACCTTCTACCCACTGCTGCACACCTTTTTCATTGCAACGGCATGCAACGTAAGGGCATGCGTTTTAACGGTCGCGTTGTAAAGGCTGTTTCCCATCTTAGTGTACCTAGGTGAAAGCTGTTCCAATGTGAAGGAGGGATGAAAAAGGAAGGGGTAAGAAACAACAACAAAACAGGGCCAACCGGGCCAGTTCAGCATTTGTCAGCCCGTAAGAAATGTGATCAATTGGAGGTGCGAGCCTCTGTGTATGGCTAGAGGACACGAGACGGTCTTGTTGGTGGGCAGTAGGCGTGTTGTATGATCATCTCCGATACAAGTGATAAGAGTCGTCAGGGTTCAGGAAGAGAAGTGTGGCAGTGCACTCAGTTCTCTGAGATCCCCTTCACGCCACGGAGGTTAATGTTCTAGATTGTGCATGTTGAGATACTAGATTTCAGACCTGTTCTGCAGTGTTGAGATGTGCTGGTCGAGGTTTCCGTCTTTTCTTGTTTCATTCTCTGGAGGTGGGCGATGATATCTGCCCTAGCTTCCTCCAGGGACCTATCTTTGGGCCTTCTCCGTATTCTACAATTTGGGCACATTGCCACTCCGGTCAGAGACTCAGACGGGCTGGTTCTCTTGAATGGATTTTAAAAAAATATATATTTCACCAACAAGTACCAGGACACAACATAATCAGTAACACATCGAAACAGCAGCAAATCCATTTAAAAAAAAAAAAATTAAATTTGTTTTTATTGTTTTAGTTAACAAATAACATCTTGACATCCATATATCAATTCACGAATAATTCCCAAATCCGTCAAGCTCCCCAACAGCCTAGCTAGTGGTGCCTTCCCACCCCTGCTCCCCCCCCTCCCCTTCCAGTGTGCTCCGCTCCGTATACCATGTTGCAGTCCGCCCAATTCTTATGGGTAGCAGAAAGGTGCCTTCTCTATCGTACGGCCTCCCTCCCCAATTTGCCTGACGCTTCCCTGTCTAGTGCTCTTCCTGGTTTCGCGCTCCCCCCACTGCTCCCTGTGATCCGCCATCCAAAACAGCAGCAAATCCATAAGAACCTACAGTGAGTCGCACATTCCCATTTATCCAATTCCACAATTATCCCCACTGTCCCTGTCCCATTTATCATGTACACAGTCAATGCTTTAATTTGCCTGAAGCACCCCCCTGTACGGTTGTAATGCTCCCCAGATGTTCGTCCATTTCCAAGAACAAATGCTGTCTTCATAAGTCTGTCATTCGGTCAACATGCCCTCTTTCCAGGCAGCTAGGACTTGCAGCACTCTAGCCACCCCTCAAAAGCCTTGCTATATTTCTTTTTGCCACTCCCTACCCAAGGATCTTCCATATTTTCTTGTATTTGGGGACCCTTTCTTCCCCCCAGACATTATGCACGAATATCTTAGCAGGATATGTAATGTGGCACCCCGTTACTCCAGGCATGCATTCACTGCTTCCCAATATTACTGTATCTTGTGGCATTCTCATTGGATATTAAAGCATCAACCTTCCTTAGAACAATCCCTCAGACAGTCCCTGCAGTCTGTTCTACCCATTTTCTTCTGTACTGTTTTAGAGTAGTAGAATCTACATGTCTAAAACTTGACCAGATCGCCACTTTCTGAGGCTCTTAGGGCCTCCTCCCACTCCTCCGCCTCAAAAGTTCCTACGTCCCTCTCTCAGCTTACCACTAATTTCTGAAAGAGATCCAGAAAATTATTAAATATCTTTTTACATCGCAAGGAGATGTCTTTTTCAGAGGGGCTCACACAGTAGTCCCCATGCTGTGCTTTCACTTTAACGGGGGCTGCGCCCCCCCCCCCCCCACCACCTGTTTTTTTTTTTTTAGACGCTGCTTGTCATTTTCACTTTGTCGGCGCTGCTTGCACAACTGAGCTCCGCCCTTTAACCAGTAGCAGCTCCTGGAGGGAGTGCTGCCGGGTGGTGACGCAGGGTGGGGGAGGGGCAGGGTGGGGGGTAGTAAACTCCGGACCTAAATGTAGCAATGGATAAGCAACTGTATTTGTTGCATCATCTACAATGCAGTCTCAAAGCAATTCATACCGGTCCTTCAACAGGTTTTCCAAATTCCAATTACATTTTTCGTCATGTGGGATCTTTATTCTCGCAGCAGCTTATGAACAACAGCAGCCACGTGTTACTGCTATCTTCCCAATGTCACTATCCCCTGAAATGACTGCCAGTAAGTTCATGCAGGGGCACAACGGGTCAGACATTTCCTCTGCAGCGGCAAAGCTCAGTTGTGTGATGACAAAGTATAGCGGCATGAATGCAATACAAACCCTAGATATGACAGCATGCATTAGAGCTACATCGTGTGCATTCAAGGGCAGCTCTCGGACAGTACACAGTATTGCAATTGGCTGAAAACGCACTGTGTTTGTATAAACTCAGCTTTCTACAACAGCAACACTGTTAATTCAAGTGCTGCTTTCTACTAAGCTCCTCCGCTATGCACATAAAGAAAGCCTGCACTGCAGCTACTGCAACAGGGCCTCTGCATGCGAGAGAAGCTTGACCTGTTACACCTGTGCTCCATCTTTTCTGTGCTACGGAAAATGTAACTACTGCTGGCCAGGTTTTGCTAGCATGACAGTCATTGGCATCCATTCTACCACATGCACAGAGTGTAAAGCAACTCAGACCTCGATGTGCTACATGCCTTGCCACAGGCTTTCGATCAAATCATCAAAATCGCCCTGTAACAGCGACTTTTTATCTACTTTTGAAAATGCTCATTTAGAGTTTGAGATAATCAAAAATGGAGGGCAGACATTCTGGATGGCTTAGATGGATAAAACCCAACTGTGGCCCCCTAGGATCTAGAAATCGCTCAGGAAAACTGCTGGCTTCCAATGTTTCATTGCCCATTTGTAGATATGCAAACAATCACAAACTTCGCGTTTGTCACAGACTTGCTCGTTGGTGCTTATTCTATGTTGGTTCACATCAAGACTGGGCAGTGGGGGGGTGTTCGGTTATGTGTGTGTTAACATGTCAGTACTACTCTACTAGTCCTTCACCAGTGCTGGTGGTGTGCAGTTGAGGAAGTCATCACCTAAGAAACGCGCTATGCCATATGCTGACGCATGCAGAATGCCTCAACAACATATCAAATAATATGGACACTTAGATGACAATGGTGCTCAGGGTCACAGTCTCAACAGCAGTAAAGCGATCCAGCTATACTGTGCATGCCCCTCTTCTGCAATAAATCTATCCAACTATATCGTGCATGCCCCTCAACTGCAGGAAAGGTATCCAGCTATACTGTGCATGCCCATCAACTGCAGGAAAGGTATCCAGCTATACTGTGCATGCCCATCAACTGCAGTAAAGCTACCCAGCTATTTTGTGCATGCTTAGCTGCAATAAAGCTCTCCAGGTACACTGTGCATTCAGCTCAACTGCAGTAAAGCTATAGAGTGCATGCCCCTCAACTGCAGTAAAGCTCTCCAGATACACTGTGCATTACGCTTAACAGCAGTAAAGCTATCCAGCTATACCGCACATACCCCTCAACTTCAGTCAAGTGACATGTCGACACTTGGCCAGGCAACAGAAAGAAAGCATGTCAGAACATGGCACTATTAGTGTACGGGAATGCATGACCTGGTAAGTACTATGCTGTAAACTACCTGTGACATCCCAGCACACGGGGCTGCAGTGCTCTGAAGCAATTAGAAACATGTGGAAAGATCTGGTGAGCTTTTCAAGTTTTGAGATCCCATTCTATAGCATTGAGGTGCAGATTTAGATAACCTTAGGTGCTAAATATATTTCATGAGGGCAGTTTCTGGATACATCACATATTTTCTTAACCACACTTCAGCACATACTAGTTTTGTTTTTCTCTGTTTTGGCGAGAGAAAGTGGTGAGCATCTTTGTCCAATCTCATATTTTCTCTCTTTTTGACAAAGACATAACGTACGAACATGAATTCCTGAGAATGCAAGACACTAAACTATGGGTCGGTGAAGTGCTCTGGAACAGGCAGGAATAAGTAGTAAGGTAGGTTTAGATCCACCTTGTGTTGACTAGTCAGTTGTTTTAGTAGGGGTTCTCCAAACAATAATAAACCAGATGTGATAATAAGTGTGCCAAAGGAATTATAGAGTAGAGCATCAGCAAGTAGAAGAAAAGCAAAATCGGCCAAAGTGTGGCTAGATAAAATGCCAAATTCCGTTCAAGAAATCACACCATTCCACCCATATTTTAATAATATAGAATACTACTATTTACTTGTGTCACTATACAAACCTATAGAATATGGTCGCTCTCAAGGCACTAGGAAGTTGTGCGGATTTAAAACAGTAAACCAATCCTGCTTCTATAACAGTGAACCAGCATGAAATCATACCCACAAATCGTGAGTTGTGGATCACAACGATTAGGTGCCCTACCATAGAATTAAAAGAAGACAACTCATCTCCCGCATGTGTACGAACATCTACTTGTCGTATAGAATTACCAGAATAATTGAACGAACTGCGGATATAGAAAGAACCAGGGGCAGTGGCTCTGCTGAGAATAGGCGAACAAGCACATCATGGCACCACTCATCCTGCATATATCTGCCCAGATCACAGAAATCTGACATGCTCCTCCTTGTGCTGTAGGAGCTGCAGATTCTCACACTGCAAACATTTCATCAGGAGCACAACTATAGAATTATTATTTTAAGTACAGCAATCTAGTCAATTTGGTGGCAGGCATATACATTCTTCCTTTAATAAAAAGCTCACCGTGCCACTCTGCTAGTTAAATGCATAGCCACAAGGTTCCAGATTGCTTATGTGTAACATTTTCATGTTTTCAGTGTAATTATGAGTGACATTCAACGACTATGAGGGACACTTTCTCGTGAGCAAAATCAAGCAATGAAAACAAGGGAAACATATTTTTACACCTAATTGAGCAACAAGAAACTCTACGAAGATCTTAGTGTGAACTCGACCTGAAGGTACTGGAGCGCTTTACATGAGCACCAGTTACATTACACAAGATCACAATAATTTTTGGTTATTTGGGCACAGGGGAATTAAGTGATCTGCCCAGAATTTCCCCAGATCAAAAATCTGTAGCTCTAGTCGTTGCGCCACATCCTCTCGAATTACACCTGCTGCACAGAGAATGGGAATCTTCTACCGCTGGAAGAAAAGTGTCCAGGACCCGGCACCCCTGCATAGGAATGTTCTGTTATGTGCACCTGCATCCTGTGGATCAGTCTACACCGTGACGTTGTCATCCTGATCCCAGGCAAGAGATCCTCAGCCTCAAAAAGGACGTTAGTGTGATAGGCAAGGAAAATAGTGCCTGCTGTGGGGCCAATGTGGGCGTGCAAAGCGGCCCAAGGAAGCAAGATGGCCGAGTAGGATGGTCCACTAACGAACATCAAAGCAATGCACGGCCTACGTAAGAATCCCAGAGCCTGCTACATGCCAGCAACGTGCTTCATCTGCAGTAAATACCATGCCTTTGGTACAACCTATTACACTTCCCAAGTTGGTATTTCAAATAAATATGTACAGAAGACGAAAACCGAAGAGGGAGCTAAACTATCTCCATAATTATATACGGATTAAGGTTTTTTACTTCTGAACGGATGTGGGGTGGGAGAATACACAAAGAGCACTATCATGAATAAAACGTGGTCGTGCAATGGTTTCCGAAGGGGTTTTAACCACAGGCTTTTAGTTGATAGAGGGGCAAACCCATCTCGCAGCACTAGGTGCAGAGGAATTGCAAAGGATTTCAAGCTCACCGCCCTCGTTGTTGCCTCAGCTCGAGGAATATTGTGGTGGGTTGTCAGAGCATTACAGACTCGCACTGCCTGGGCAAGAATCAGTTCACTCTCATCAAGCTCGAGGAGCACAACACTCTTCGAGTAGGCACAGCTAAAGGAGTGGGACAGCCACCGTCACTCAGAAAGGAGCCAGGGAGCTCCGCCCACTGCCGAAAGATGTACAGCAGGCAAATTCTGTGCTGGGGCACTTGCACTCACACTAACACCGCTGAGCCAATGAACAACTGGAAAGCTTTCTCTTAGCCAATCTTAAGCAGCTGTAGAGTATCCGAAGTCCAATAGCCAGTTACGCACAGTGAGAAGTTCTCAGACAACCCCATGACAAGCCCTCATTCAACCAATCCATGGCTTCCAGAGAGAGACAGCATATTAGTTTTAAAGCACCACGCCACCGTGGAAATAAATTCTTATTAGTCAAGCTCCTAGCGCGGTCACCTTAGCAACGAGTTGGACAGCAGCCAAGTAAATGCATTGATTGGGGCAAACAGCACAGTAAACAGCTGGACAGTGCTCCTGCGCTGCTTTATTATTCATCCTGGGGTGCCTATAAACCCATGTTCTCAAAGGACCAGTAATGCGTAGCTAATGCATTTTAGTGCATTTATGCGTAAACCACTACTAAAATGCGTTAGTCTAACCCCTGATGCGTGGTACTTGGCAAGGCTGTAAGTGGCATACACAACGGACTGAAACATCTTAACTGATGGACCTTGAAATGGCAGCTTTTGTAAATAAAAACATGTGGCTTGGTAGACTGGTAAATTAATTCATCCTCCTTCACTCTCTGGCAATACGTGTTTTGATTTACAAAGACTGTCACTTCAAAACGTCCATCAGGTCAGTCATTCTAGTTTGTTTTTAATGTCCGTAACTAAGCAAGCTTGTGAGGGCGTGGGGGTTCAATTTAATGGAGGAAAGGTGAAGCCTGGCACCCGATTAACCAGATTACAGCACAGAAATCTTTACACTGATTCTAGTCCTGCTCAGTGTAAAATGCATGCAGTGGTTGAATACGACACTACTTGGATATACATAAATACTTTTATTTTAATTTGTTAAAATCATAAAAGGGTGGTACTTGCCACCATGTGATAAACATCAAAGTATTGAATCAGAGTAAAACAGCATAAAACATGCCCCTGTGTCCTGGGCGACTTTGCACAGATATACATGATAAGTAAAAACAGGGAGAGCGTATTTAAATGTACAAAGGTAAAAAGAAACAGAGGTAACACTTTTATAAGGCAATGACCCTCTCATTAAAAGATTGGGTCCAACAAATGACTGTTATAACAGGGGGTGCTGCACACATAAGGGCTTATATTTGATTAGATGCAACTGCCCCTCTTGTCTCAAATAAAATGCTTGCAGTGTCTTAAAAAAAACGAGAAGGGGAGGGGGAGGAACGTGGCTGTAAAGAAAATGAAAGAGGATCTGGGTCCGGCTGCAAGGTGTCCATATGTCCCAGTTCCTCTTTAACTGCTACCTTTTTTTCGAGCTCTTGAGCAGCTAATGTCAGGAATTTTATCGATTTACAGGAAAGTTGTATCGAAGACCCACTGATGCATTTTATCACAGCCGCCCTGCAGGTCCTGGCTTGTGTTTCTCTTAGGAATGGCCTCAGGAGGATCTTCCTTAGATTTTGTAAGGCCGGGCAGATACATAATAGATGCAATAATGACTACTCCCTTGTCACAGAGGCAACAATCCAGAGTTGGCCAGGTCCGTAACCATTTTGGGATAAGGTCTTTGCTCGGAAACCACCCCAACCTCAGTAAGCTTAGTTTCCTCTTATAGTGATCCCTGAAACATTCTTGTAAATAGGATTGTTGTTTCAGTTGTTTATATGTTGGCATCAAGATCCAGGCATGACTTTTACCAGCCACTAATGCTTTGTCTATTTGCAACGATACTTGTTTGACAGCTTTGTTGGTGGTTTGTTTAAAAGCAGAATATGACATTTGTAAATGCCAAGCTTCTTCCAGATTTAGTGATAGAAGCGCTTGCCTAAGAGACTTGCACGTGGAGTTGGTCTGCCTAGCCTGTTTCTCGACCTCTTCCCCAACAGAGATGGGCAAGTGTGTTATCTTCAGCGTCCCTCATGCACCAGTAATATTTAGCCAGGACCCCTTGTCTGGCCGGTATCTGGTTTGTTAATCCGTATTCCAGGCGTATTTGCGCTTGGGAAATATGTCGCGAAATTGAGAAGAGTTTTTTTAAACAATCTTGATTGGGCAAGGTTTAGCGTTTTAGAGTCCTTGGTGGCCATCATTTCCGAGCCATATGGGATTGAAGGCAGAAATTTTGCTGCTACAACCATTAGCAAATGTCCGGTTGAACTTCTGCGTAGTTTTTTTTGTATGGTTTTGAAAGCAAATTGAAGTGGTTTTGATTTTGTGTTCCCAAGGTCTAAATGATGTTTGTAGTTTAATTGGTGATCTAGTAGGATGCCCAAATATTTGTATTCATCCACCTGGGTTAGAGTACAAGAATTCATCCTCCAAACAAACTTTGGTCGTTTTTTTTACGAGTGCTGGAAAAACATAGGACATTAGATTTTTTAAGGTTTATTGCGCATTTGAGATGTACAAGGCAAGTTGTGAGATCAGCCATTGTAAACCAAGTGGAGTTTGTGAGAGAAGCACAATATCATCCGCGTATTGCAGACTCGCTATGGGTGTTTGTCCCAATTTCGGTGTGTCACCCTGGATCGTGCGTAGGTCTCTCTCTAGGTCGGCGGTGTAGATGTTAAATAGGATAGGGGCCAGCTCACATCCTTGATTTAGCCCGTTAATTGTTGGAAATTTCTTTGTTAGGCGCCAACCATCCCCTTTTTTTATTTGGACCCAGGTATGCGAATATAAGTTGATAATTGCTCCCAATAAGCTGGGAGGGGTGCCCCAAGCTTTCATTTTAGCCCATAGTTTAGATCTTGGCACTTTATCAAAAGCAGCTTTGAGGTCTAGAAAGCATGTGTATAGGATATTAGAGTTGGCAATTGCTTTCTTAGCTAGGAGAGTTAGTGCTGGTTAAGTTTGTTAGGGTGCCCATGCCGGCCCGGAATCCTGTTTGTGTCATTGGGATCAAGTTTTTGCTTCTGACCCAAGTCTCCAGATCTGCCAATAAGTTGGATGCGTAGATCTTGGCCTCAACGTCTATTAGGGCTATTAACCTAGACTTGTTAGGGTCTGAGCGTGTCCCCGATTTATGAATCGGTTGAAGGATGCTGCCCCTCCAGGAGTCAGGAATATTCCCAGCCCTTAAGCTGCTACAGAACAAGGGGGATAAGAGGCTAGACCAAAACGTAGGATCTTGCCTAAATAGAGCGTTGGGTAGGCCGTTTGGTCCAGGAGCCCCGTCCGCTCTCAGGTGATTTATAGTCCTCAGAACCTGCTTCGGAGTGATCTGCTCTGTTTCTCCTGTATGCTCCAGAATGGCTGGCTTACTGCTTTCTTTGATTTGAAATGACTTTATTGGGGCTGAAGCTTCTTCCAGTACCAGACTGAGGATACGAGATTAATCTTTTTGCTTGCTGGGATTCCCAGCTTCTGGGGTTGTTCTTGAACTGGGAGTCAGATTGAGCTCTGTTGGAATCTCAGTTGTGTTGTCTGTGCTCTTGTCCAGTGTGGTATTGTATGTTGCATCGCTGTGAGCGCTCCAGATTTGATCTGTCATGTCAGAGTTGAACTGCCGCTGATTACCATTAAGCATGAGGTTTATTTTTGCCCAGAACTGTTCGGAATTTCGAAGCTTGCTGGCATGGAGTATGGTGGTCTCAAGGTTTTCCTTATACTTTTGCTTGGCCGCCATGGTTTCACGTTTTAGCTCCTTTTTTAAATTTTCTATCAATGTGAGAGTTTGTTGTGATAATTGGGGGTCCTTTTTTCGAAATGATCTTAGGTATGTATTCAGCCGCTTTTTTTATTGAACGCATTTTTGGCTTGTACCACTTCCCTCCTCCGTTTCTTGTTATTTTGTGTCCTCTGCACTTGTTTTGGTATTTTTTGTTGATGTTAACTACGAAGGACTCCCAGGCCTTTACTGTATCTTGAGCTTCTGCTGACAGTGAGAGCAATGAGCGACATGTCTCCATTAAATTGGAAATGTTGTCTTCGTTCCAGTTTGATCATTGTAGGTTAAAGAGTTGAGTGTTCAATGTTCGAGAATGCGCCTGCTCCGACTCTTTTGAATTGATAGATAGTGAAGATCTTGGGATAGTGGTCGCTTTCAACCAGTTCCAGGATGTGGAAATCTGTAATATAAGGAAATAGATCAGGGTCTGCTAATGTAAAATCTATTGTTGAGCCTGTATTCCTGGTGACCCTCGTTAGGGCTGCAGGTCTGTCCGAGGGGCCCCTTCCATTTAGCATGTGCAGAAAAAGGGCTTCCAATTTTACTGCACATTTCTTCCCCATTGCATCTTGTCTACTTCGATTGCCCTGTCGTGGCTGTATAAAAGTCGCTAAATTTCCCTCCTGTCCTTGGATTAGGTTCATGTTGAAGTCACCTGTTATTATCATAGTATCACTTGGGTAGGTGATTTCAGCGTTGTAATTCCGGCTATTAGTTGCTTAATTCTTTTCCCTTTGTGTTTTCCTGCTGGGTGCATGTATAAATTAGGAATTAATAGACCCACGGCAGGGGAGATTTCAACTTTAATGCATTGCATCCATGTTAATGTAAATCAATAGACATCTCTCCAAAGGAAGTTGGTGGATATAAAGATCGATAGGCCTCCTTTTGCCCTACCATGCCGTGCCTCCTTTTGAGCTGGAATGAAATGTTCTTGGTATCCCACAAGTGGTGAGTTTTTTGTCTGCCAGGTTTCCTGAAGCAGGAGTATGTTATGCTGTGTGATGAACTCCATGAAATAGTCTTCCTCCAGCTTTGTACTTAACCCGTTGACGTTCCAAGAACAGATCTTGCAACCCTGCTCTTTACCTGCTGTTTGTCTTGGGTTAGTTCATTCTACACTCCTCTGATTTGAAACCAAGGGGGCTTATGGGTGCCTCTCAAGTGTGACTTCTTCATGGTGAGCATTTGTGATTGTAATTTGCCTAGGTAGGTGACCTTCTGCCATGGTGCTTCTTTGGTCTGGGCCTTTCGCGCCTTTTAAGAGGCTGAGTTTCGGGCTTTGTTTCTGGAGCGGACTGGGGTATCGTGTGGGCTCCACCTTTATTAACTCTATGCCCCATCGGGAGAATTCCTTCTTATGCTGCAGAATTTGTTCTGTAAAGCGGTGTTCGGTCCATGTTATAATCGTGGAGTCTGGGCCTGATTGGTGAGGGTTTGGTTTGAATTCAATTGATTCCAAATCGCCTGATTTTATATGACGTAGGGCTGGTAATTCTTCTAAGAGTTTTAATATAGACAGACACTCTATTCAAGATGTCATGTGGCCCTCTCGAGCTGTATTGCGGAATTAGTTCAACTTTTTTGCTTGGGATGAGTCGTATTGGTTCTATGTAGCTTTTTTTCACTCTGTTACTTGAAGTGGCTGTGCCTGCCCGGCTAGCCTCCGGGTCTAATGGAGCAGAGTTAATTTGATGTTGGAAACAGTTTCTCTCAATACTCGTGGAGTTCACAACTGGTGGAACGTGTGATGCTCCCAACGGCTGTGCCAGTTTCTTTCTTCAATTGGACTTCATATATCTCTCTGAATCCACTTGGCTGCTATTGGGGGTCGCTTGTAAGGTGGAGAAGTTAATGTATGCTTTATTACCGTGCACGGTGTCTGTGTTTTTTAATATTCCTGGGCTCAATGGTTTGAGTTCTTCTTTCCCTACCGGGATGTTGAATATACTGAACACTTTCCTTGCTTACTGAATTGGGCTAGTTCGTTGGATTGGGCCGTCTGGAGTAGTGGGCTCCTTTATTAAGGAGTGGTCAGTTGGAATTGACCCAAGCACAGGCTTTGTTTTATTTTGAGAGGGGTCTCCCTCTGTCAGCACCTTGTCGTTGGTATCATTAGAATCGAGGATTGTTTTTTGTGGATGTGTCACCGGCGGCCCTCGGATGTTTGATTTGGTTTTTCTTGCTTTTCTCAAGCGCTTCCTCTCGCTCTTTGTGAGAGAGGTTGCCAGCTTCGATTGTTTAGAGAATGTTTGGTCTTTTGTTTGTGGATCCTGGTTTTGTGGTGCATCCTCTCCCGCCTCAGACTGAACTCATTCATCTAAGATTGCTAGCGTCTTGATGTCGTCTGGAGTGGAAGAGATGGACTGCTCTGGTACTTCGAGGCTCTCTTCCTTGCTCCGGACACCACTTGCCCTGCCACTTCCCTCCTGGCCATCTTGTTCAACTCTTTCCTGACTGATGGTGTTGCTGATCTTTTTAGGGCATTCCTTAACAACCCCCAATCTGTGACATCAAAGTAGGTACAGTTGCCAGTTTGTCAATTATTTGGGGACAGTAGCAAGTATGAAATGTGGTGTCCTGGTCTAGTTGCACCTTCTTTATCATGGTGTTAAGGTCCTGTAAATTTGCTTCTATCCCCTGGACGTGGATAGCCAAGATGTTAAGCAGATCGACTTGCGTGTCTAGTTTGTCTGCATGGTATGACATTGCTCTGCCTATGATTTTCATGGTGTTTAATAGTTGCAGCCATATGGTGGCAGTTGAGTGCTCTTCGGTGTTTCCCCCTGTATTTGGGTTAGTAGGGGTGAGTATTCAAGATGCTCGGGGTGTTCTATGTAGGTGTTGTACTCATGCGGTTGTTCACTCCTCTGAGGGGTCGTGTTTTGAGTGTCCTCTTCCTTTCCTGAACTTAGCGGGTTCGTTTCTAGAGACTGGCGCCTACATTGTTTGAGGTCTGCTATTTCATTTGCTTCTTGTGACTTGAAGATTTCGGTGTTTCTGACCCCAAGAAGAGATTACTATGGTTTTCCGCCATATTATCTTGTTCCGGTGAAAATTGGTCTCTCATTAGACTGGAAAAACGAACCTTTGAAGATGAGCTCGGGTCTTGGGTAAGATTTTGGTTGATCAAACACGCAAGAAGAACTGGGGGTCTAGTATCAGACAGCACAAAAGATGAAAGATATATAGTCAAAGAATCAACACATCAAGTCTTCAAGCAGAGCATGGATTTCCATCAATCTTACTCTCAGGACGGAGCATGGATTCTCATCAATCTGGCTCTCTTGATCATTTATATCATTTGGTCATCCATCCAATATGGGAGGTCTGTCTCTTGATCAAAGAGACTGCCTCACTGGCAAGCTCTATTGCTCAGAATAACTGGTGGAATTAGACCTCACATGAAAGAAAGAGGCTTGAGTCCATGGTGGATGATCCTATATAGTGCAGTGCAAAAAAAGTGAGTGAAATCTAAAAGAGGTTGTGCAGAGAAGAAACTTATACGGATTATATCTGCTCCTCACACCTTTGTTAAAATCAGTGCAAACAAACTATAGCAGTACTGCCTCGTGACTGCTATTTGTAAGATTTTGGATGTGCAGAGTACCTCGTTCCGTTTCTTTAGTTGACTTTTTCTGGGCTGTCCAGTAGCTTTGCTGTGAGAGAACAGGATCACTTGAAGAACCAGAACCTTTTGGACCTGGCGGCGCAGGGTACGCCCTCCGTCTTCTGGGTTCACCTGCTTCGTTACACAGAGACACGGGACACTCTGCCGGCGTTAGAAGATTGGATTTATTTAGCTGCAGCTAGTACAGTTATCCTAGAAGTACACAAAGTAGGTTCTCAGGAGACTGCCACTTCACTCTGTGGCGCATCAGATTAAATACTATACAATACAGAATTATTAACAAAACACACGCCCCAAGCAAAGAAGAAAAGAGCCAATAGGGTAAGTGGAAAACAAAGCGGAACCAGTAAGAAGGGTTCGAAAACAGAAGCAAAGAAGAAAAGCGCCAATAGGGTAAGTGGAAAACAAAGCGGAACCAGTAAGAAGGGTTCGAAAACAGAAAGATCAGATGACTCGAAGAGACCTCTCCTCCAACTGTGTTTGTCATCCCACCCCCGAACTTAATTTATTAATAGATTACAACTGACTTGCAGGTGGTGAGATACGTTTGTGTGTATTGGAGGACAGGCATGACACAAGAGAATGCTAGCAGGAGACAGTGAAGGCCAGTCGATAAGATATGATCGGGAAAGAATGGTGTGAGCCTACAGATAGTTGAAACAGGGATTAGGAAAGCCAGACAAGGATTAGTGTACTCGGCTAGTCCAAACACAAGCCTCGCAAACAAGGCCGAGGACGTATTTTGAAACCAAGCTACGGGAAAAGCAGAAGAGACTTTGTTCGCCGTGCCGCCTGAGTGATGGCAACACAAAATGGCGGCGGGTTACAAAATGGCGGGTCGATTCGATCGTGATCGAAAATCGAAGTTCCTCAGACCCTCCTTTTGCCAGAACTCAGGCAAGATAGACTCACGTTAATCTGAGTCCACATCAATAGCCATGAGATCATCAAGCTGTTGTTGTAACATCATCCTTATGTTTTCTGTTACTTGAGGTTTGGGTCTTGAAATGCACATGGTAGCACAAAGATCACAGATAGCGGGACCACAGTGCATACAAAGGCAACAGGAAAATACTGTTGTCAAGATTATTCCAAGGAATGTCAATACTTTCCAACCCCATTTGGACAGTGGTCCTTAACGGAATGGTTCTGGGGACTAATCTCCTTCGTCCTGATGAATAGACTCAGAGATTATATGCAACTTGGAAATAGCTTGGTATACTGTCGGAGCGTCATTAGGAATGAAAATACAACAGCTTGGCCCGATCAATTTACACACTCCACCACGATCGGCAAGAATAAAGTCTAAGGCAACTCGGTTTTGTAAGGTCATAAGACGATCCGCCTGTAGTTCCGCCGTGATATTACTCAAGGCTCCTACAGTGATGTCTATTGTAGTCTCCACAACACGGACCAGTTGCCTTATATTTCTGCTGTTGGCCATTGGACCCCAGAAAGGAAGAAAACCTTTAAGGAATTCTCCTTCTTGTCCCGAGGTGTCTTTGGAGTCAATAATTCCTCGGCTGAGACGGGTTCGGTGATAATTGGCAGAAGCAGTTTAAGTAGGGGGAAGAAGGAAAGCTATGTAGCAGGTACCAGAGAAACCCGTTGGCAACCAGGTATAAGCTCTATCATGACAAATGAAATAGGTGCCTTGGGACGGTACTAGAGGAGGCGATTTTTGAGAGGAATAAATGTACGTGTAGGAGCAGTTACTCTTTGGTGCAGTGTCAGAAGAGCGATCGTTTATTTTTTAACAGAAATTACCTTGATGTGGTATAGTCCAGATTGGTGAGGATTTCTCCTTTCCCATTTTATTATTAAGACTCGACATGTTTTGGGTGACGTTCCAATTGGTGTAGGCTTTTCTTTCATCGATAGAAATCTTGCTATTCTCCATGATTTTAGCCATAACTACCATACCCTTAATCAAAGAACTATGACTAAAATCCAGATAATTAATTTGTGAAGCAACGGACCGTCTGAATTTACTTTGATATGCATTTGAGAAAATAACAAAGAATGCCCAAGCAGAACCCTCATAGGAGAAAGGGAGAATGGTATTCCTTTCTCAGTAGTATGCGGCATAAGACCACATACCCAACAATCAGTTGTGTTAACCACTAATTGATGCTGGTGTAATAGCTGGACAAAGGAATTGTTGTAATACTCGGTTCTTCTGACAAGTTCATGTGAGAGAAAAGTATGAAAGAGGTGTGGAGAGATAGTAGAAGAAGGCAAAGAGGAGGAAGGGGAGGTGTTTCTTGGCTGTAAAACAAACTATCCAACCAATAATCGCCAAAGCAATACATAATGATATCAAAATACATAGAGTTACATTGTAACGACTGTACATTATTTTACAAGATGCTTTCTTCATTTCATTTCTTCTCTCTTTATTACTTGATGTAGTTTCCATTTTCACTAGTGGATGCTCACGGCAATCTTCCTCAATAACTAAAGTCACGATGCTCAACCGTCCTAGGACACTGAAAGATCCTGCAGACCTATTGTCACTACTCAGGTCGTGACCTAGACTCCTACCGTGACCCTGCAACCTAAACAGAATACTACACAAGGGAGAAGAAAGTCTCAAATGTTCTTTTGTCTGGGCCCAAGATTATAGTGATCCTTCCCAGGAACACACTGATCTTGAAACAATGTTCTTGGTTCAGTCGTATTCAAGCGACGATGCAATGGAATCGCTTCCTGTAAAATGTTGTCGTCCTCTTTCTTAGACAATGTCCCATTCAGGTGTGCATCGCTAAAGGGTACAAATCGTGGAACTGTTTCGCCTTCGCAGTCACCAACCCCTCTTCGAACCCACTGATCAAAAGGCAAGGGCAAAGGTACTTTCTTGCAATGCACACCGTGAATCCAATTTTTCTTTCCTTCAACTTTAACTGCTGTCCTCGTCGTTAGTAGGACCATTCGGGGCTCCCGCCATCTGGGCTCCAAATTCTTTTTCTTCTGAAAATTTCGGATGCAGACCCAGTCACCTGGTCGGATGGAGTGACCTGGATCTGTGGAAGCCTCTGGCAAAGCACTCTGAACCTGTCGATGAAGGACATGCAATTTAGTTGCAAGGTCATGCAAATAGTCAATTAACATTGGGTAGGGCAAATTTGAGAACTTTTTAGGACGAGGTATTCCCCATACGTTGGCCGGACGGCCAAACACCACTTCGTAAGGGCTAAGTCCCAGACGAGAGTGTACTGCAGTTCTGGTGGATAGCAAAGCTAACGGCAAAGCATCAGGCCAATTAATTCCCGCACTTGCTTGAATCTTCGCTAATTTTAACTTCAAGGTCCCATTGTAGCATTCTACTAAACCCGCTGATTGGGGATGATTTGCCGCATGGAACTTTTGCTTGATTCCAAGACCTGTACAAACTTTCTGTATGACTTGGCCAACAAATTCGCTCCCATTGTCACTCCAGACAATGCGCGGCAATCCAAACCTGGGAAAGAACTCTTTCAGAAGGATTTTGGCTGTGGATAAAGCTGTATTGTCTTTCAAAGGGTATGCTTCTATCCATCTTGAAAAGGCACATACTACCACCAGAACATATTTGAGGTTGTTGCATCGATCCATGTGAATGTAGTCGATTTGCAATACTGCAAATGGGTATGTCGGAGGAGCAAAGTGACCTGCTGGAGTGGGGGTTCCCTTTCCTGGATTATACATCAGACAAACAATACAATGCTTTACTACGTTGTCTGCACATTTCGGGATACTTTCATTCTGCCAAACTGGAGCTAGGAGTTTACAAATGCCTTTTGCACTAAGGTGAGCTGGACCATGAGCCATAGTAACCACTCGGAGTACATAAGTATCCGGTAACAACCAACGTTGATGTTCGGATAATTCTACCCAACAACCCATCCTCGTCTAATATTCCCGTACTTTCTCTCCACTTGCTTATCTCTCTTTCTGTAGCCTCTTTCTGAATCGTTTTCACGCTTTCCACTGTATTCTTACACATTCCTCTCTCTCTGACCCAATTCGCAGGACCTGCCATATACATTCGACTCATTGAATCTCTCGCCGTTTTCTTTGCTGTTTCATCAGCAAATGCATTTCCTCGTCCAACATCATCCGTAATCTTCTTGTGAGCACTACACTTCACTATCGCTATTTGGACAGGTAAAGCAAGTGACTCAAGGAGATCAGTCACTAACTGACCATGCTGTATCTTAGTGCCATGTGAAGTTAGGAAACCCCTCTCTCTCCAGAGACGCCCAAAATTGAACGCGACACCAAAGGCATACTGACTGTCAGTGCACACGTTCACTCTTTTCCCTTTTGATAATACACAAGCTCTCGTCAGAGCTATCAACTCTGCTGCTTGCGCTGAATTGTGTCTAACACGTGCAGTTTCCACAATCGTATGTAAAGTAGTTACAGCATAGGCTGAAACCGTATCTCCATTAGGCATCTTAAAACAAGAACCATCTACCCATAGAGTCCCATCTGGATTCTCTAACGGTGTGTCCCTCAAATCAATCCTTCCTTTTGTCTCTTCCTCAGTACGGAAGAAACAGTCATGCTGATCCTCAACACTCTCCTCATTTGGAAGGGGCAATAAAGTGGCTGGATTCAGAGTATTACATCGTTTGATGTGTACGTGACTAGTCAATAGCGTCAGCTCGTAACCAGTTAAATGTGCACTCGTGAGATGCTGTGTCTTCGTTCTGTTTAGTAAGGTATCCACTGCATGTGGCACCATGACAATAAGAGTGTTATCTAACACTATCCCAGCAGACTGTCGGATAGAAATCGCTGCGGCTGCTGTGGCTTTGAGACAACTAGGCAATGCTTTAGCTACGGGATCGAACGTAGCCGAAAAATAAGCACATGGCCGCTGTCTATCTCCAAATTGCTGTGTCAAGACTGATAATGTACAACCTTCTTTCTCATGAACATACAGCGTAAAAGGCTTAGTGTAATCTGGGGTACCCAGTACAGGAGTAGAACACAGAGAAGTGCGTAAATCAGTGAAACTCTTTTGGCACTCTTCAGTCCAAGGAAGGGGCTGAGGCGTATCTTTTAAAGTGAGTGCCAACAAAGGTTTAGCAATCAAAGAGAAGTTAGGGATCCACTGTCTACACTAAGAAGTGATTTCCAGAAAAGCACGTACTTGCCTTTGTGTGGATGGTACGGACATTCGAGCAATCGCCTGAATTCGCTCTGGTGTCAATCGTCGTCCCTCATTTGATAGGAGATGACCCAAGTAGGTAACCTCTTGACAAACATACTGTAGTTTGGAAGGTGAAACCTTGTGTTTCAGCTTAAACAAGTGACGCAATAGTGCAACAGTGACATCCTTACAGATATCTTCTGAATCGGCAGCGACTAACAAGTCGTCCATGTATTGGATAAGAGCAGCACCAGACGGCAAGTGAAAAGTATCAAGATGACATTTCAAAGCTTGGCTGTAAATGGAGGGACTTTCACAGTACCCTTGGGGTGCGCGCTTAAATCGGAAGCTTCGGCCTCCAAGAGTAAAACCAAAAATATCCCTACTCTCTTCTGCAATTGGAATACTGAAGAAGGCATTCTTTAGATCAATAACAGAAAACCAAGTCGCTGTGGAAGGTATCATAGTCAACAAGGCAGTGATATCTGGAACAACAGGAAATTGTGGAATCACAATTTTGTTTACTTCTCGCAGATCAATCACAAACCGGTACACAGGAGGCTGGGAAGGATCAGTACGTTTAAGAACAGGAAGAATAGGACTATTGCATGTGTTGCCTCTCGTTTCTTCAACCACACCCTTCCGAATGAGATCATGAATGATTTCTAAAAGCACCTTTTCACCTTCAGCAGAAATTCGATATTGTGGAATATGTGGTAATTCAACAGTGGGCTTGAGAGTAACAACATAAGGCGGTATCTCAAGACAACCCACATCGTTCGGACCTGTGGCCCAAAGTGCTGTCGGAAGAGAAAGCAACTCAGGAGGAAACTGATCTTTAGACAGATACATTGGGGAGATCAATTTCTGACCTAGAGTGAGATGTACGCCTGAAGGAGAATAATATATTGTAGCATGCATTCTTTTCAATAGGTCTAGACCCAACAGATTCTCGCCACAACCATTCGTTAACAGAAGTGAAGCTTCCAAGTCATAAGGACCAACGGAAATAGGCAAAGGACAAGAAACCGGATTGCAAACAGGGGCGCCAGAGAATCCTACAGAAACATTTGTTAAGCCAGACAAAGGTGCCCCAGGGAGTTTAGAATGAATAATAGAACTTCTCATTGCTCCAGTATCTAGAGGAAATGGATCTGATACACCCATAGTAGTGACGTTGACATAAGGGCCATTTTGATCTACTGGGATTGGCACAACAACTCCTCTACTTTGTCCATGGCTGTCCTAGTTGGCATGAAGACTCATTTGTGCCTTCAACATAATGGTCCTCCGCAACTCAGGCCTGGTCATCAACTGGGCGAAATCCTGTGTATATGTGCTTTCCGGGGAGGCTCCGGCCTTACCACGGGACTGTCCGATCCAGATTGCCTCCCAAGGTTTTCGGTACCTGGGTATCTATATCACTCTTGACCCGGAGGCCCGCTATGAGCGGAATTTGTTACCCCCCCTCCGGCGTTTGAGGGAGGACGTGGTGCGCTGGCGGCGTCTGCCGCTCTCGCCGCTCGGCCGAGCGGCCTTGTTTAAAATGATGTCCCTGCCACGCTTCCTCTACGCCCTCCAGAATACTATGGACTTGGTCCCGGCACGCTATTTCCGTGAGGTGGAGGGCCTCCAGCGGCGCCTGTTCTGGGACGGGAGGCCGCGCATTGCTCTGGCTAAATTGACGCTCCCGTGGTACGATGGGGGGGTCGCCCTCCCTGACATTAAACGGTATTACTGGGCCTCCCAACTAGCTGCAATTAATCATGGCCTTTACGGGCCCGCCTTGAACCCGGCATTTGAGATGGATAAGATGCTCCTGCCCGGTGGCGATTACAATCGAGCGCTCTACGCGGGCGCGCCAGACTCCCGTTTGACGGGACCGACGCGTGTCATGGTGCGTGTCTGGCACGCGGCTAATGCAGCTATGGGGTGGAAGGACCGTTTGACCCGGGCGTCACCGCTGTATGCGTCTGAGAGGTTGGGCTCCCTGTGGACGTCGAAGGGCTTCGAGAAGTGGGACACGATCGGAATCAGCACGGTGGGAGATCTCTGGACGAGGGGGGGATTCAAAACTTTTGAGACGCTGCAGGCGGAGTTCCAGCTGCAGGGCAGTGAGTACTTTCGGTACCTACAGGTCCGCCATGCGCTGGGCTCCGTCTTCCCGGATGTCGCATCCATTCCGGAGTCTTCCCCCCTGGAGGACAGAGTCCTAGATGGCCATGTCCCGGACAGCACGATCTCCCTCATATATAAAAAACTGATCAACGATAGATCGTGCCTGCCGACTAATCTCCGCGAGGCTTGGGTTGCCGACGGGCTGGAGCTGGACGATGAGGATTGGATTTCCGCGGTGGCCTCTCCGAAAGAGGTGGCCATCCCGGCTCGCCTTCGTTTCGTCCAGCTCAAGATCCTTCACCGGGTTTACGTGACGGGGCCAAGGCTTCTGCGTATGGGTTTTGCTGGTGACGGAATGTGTAAGCGTGGCTGTGGTGCGTTGGCGACTTTCATGCATATACTGTGGGAGTGCCCGAAGGTGGAGAGATTCTGGCGTGGTGTGCATGAGGTCCTGCGTGTGGTGACGCGTGTTGCGCTGCTGCCTGAAGCGAGGAGATGCTTGCTGAATGTATGGGAACCGAATGACTATTCGGTCCCGCAGACGCGGTGGGTGACTCTGGGATACATGATAGCCAAGCGCGACATTGCTCAATTGTGGGGATCCCAGAGGCCCCCTGCGGTGTCGGCCTGGAAAGAGCATATGGATTGGTGTATGTTTCGTGAAAAGGTGGTGTATGTGGCGAGAGGTAAGCCTGGGGCGTGGGTGAAACTCTGGGGCCCCTGGAACGCCTACCGCGGGGGTATTTGTGAGCCACCACTGCTACCGGCTGCCTCGCCTGCTCCGTCTCCCTAGACGGCCCCCCTCCCTCAGCCGCGGGCGCGCGGTCCCCCAGTCCCTGATCTATTCCCATTCCCCTCTCCAGAGTTCTGCTGCTGGTTTGGATCCCCCACTTATGGAGCACGTGCTGTTATTTTGGATCGCGGGTTGCCTTGCGGGTGTGGTTTTTTGGTGTTGTTTTGTTTTAAGAAAAGGGAACCGTACTGTGGGCTTGGAGCTGTGTGGCCTGCACCATTGATTACTCCTGTTCCACTGCTCTGCACTGCCTAGAGACGTTTACTGTATGTGTGCAATATGTTTTTGTCATTCTAGCGGCCGGCCGGATGGTTGTAGGCCCATACCTGTAACTTTTACGAACTGCAATAAACGGTTTAAAAAAAAAAAAAAAAAAAACATAATGGTCCTCATTATAATATTGAGTGGATCTCACATTCTGCTGATCAAAGTAGTTCATGGAATTAGGAGAAGGAAGGGCACGCTGTTCCTGAGTTAACATGCCTCGTCCTCTACCTCGGTTTGCTGACTGGAGGCCAGCACGACCTCGTGGAGCAGATGATGCTCCATTGCGCTGCAATAAAACCGGACAACTATTCTTAAAATGACCTTCCTCTTTACAATAGGCACATTGATTAGGACCTAACAAAGGTCACGGAATGTATGGCTCAGGTTTCTGATACAATCTCTGAAACTGCGGTGGCTGTTGAGTCTGGGGCTGAACATAACGTGGCGGATAAGCTTGCTGCAAGAGAACCTTCGTTTTTAAATCTTTCGTCTTTTTCTCTTGCTTTTTTTTTCTTCTTTATCCCTATTCTCGTAATATTGTGCAGTAGCCAATATTTGGGCAGAAGAAGAAACAGCCCAAGAACTTTCTGAATCCTTTAATTTGTGTGACAGCTCGGGAAGCAAATTGAATACAAATTTGTCCACGAATAGTCGCTGTCCACCCTCGGTAGCCAGGTCTTGACCACTATGATCAATAAATGTCTCCTCGAAACGAGTAAAGAAATCAGAGACACTTTCATCTTTCTTTTGTTTACATGCTGCTAGCTTATCCCAATTCACTCTCAATGCAGGCATCATAGTTTTATTAACGTAATGATTCTACCTGGAAGCTCCGAGATCAAGGCGTCAGGCTTTGCACCACCCACTTGGTCTCTATCTGTATCAGCTATGACATCCCAAGTAGCACCCAGTTCCTGTGCATGATCCTCTCTACGAATCTTAGCCCATATTGTCTGTGGGACTACATTACCCATTACCGTATCAATATCTGCCAGATTCATAATACAAGCATCGATTGTCTGTGATAATTCTTTATAATAACCTGCAGGGTTCTTACAAGGATCTGGTAGAGTCTGCTTAAGGGCCAAAACTTCAGTTCTCTTCCATGGTACATGTACCCATATACGCTGAAAGTGAGCTGGAATAGCTGGATTAGCACCTACTCCCGCAACCTCTTCCTTCCATACTGGCGGAACCTCTCTCATAGGGTAATTTTTCGATGTTGATTTAGCAGACGGATCAGAATCAAGAAAAATCTGAGAGAACAATAAGGTTCTATAGGAGATGAGTGTCCTTACAGCTTCCTCAACTTTGGAACCTACAATAAGTCCTTTTTCAAAATCGGCTTGGACATCTAACAAATCTTGTGAGATCGGACTCGAACTCACATCTTCCCATTCTTTAATGAGAATATCGCACATAACATTAAAAACATACCTTTGCGTAGGTGCATTCCATTGCAAAAAGGTAGGCATAATATCAGACATACTATATTGTGGACCCTTCTTGATCCATCTTCGTGCCAGAGAATCTAGCTTCTCTCGTTCCTCGAAATCTGGGAACTGACTACGAGATTGTCTTCGAGCAAAAGCCGGAGACGCATTTAGAGCTCCAAAGAAAGGAGATAAAATACTAGTGACAGAATCTGTGAGACGCTTACGCATAGATGGTGAATCAGACATTAGAACTGGAGACAGAATATTAGGAGAATTATCAAGAGGAGAACTAGAAATCACAGGAGGAGCAGAAGGCAAAGGAGAGCTAAGATCAGGAGATGAAGGCTGAGAAGCTGAAACTAATGGTAAAACCGGCAAGGGCGGTAGTACTGGAGGAGGCAAATGCTGAAGAGCCGGAACCGGCGGAGGTACTACCAGCAACTGATCAGGCTGTAACGGCTGAGGCACATTAGCATTTTGCGCATAGGGCGGAGGCAACCTCAATAAACGGGACATTAGGGGATCTTCTTCTATATCTTTCTTGTTATCAGAAGGAGAAACAGGCAACACCGGATAGCATTTATCCATCGCCATACAATGTTGTCTTTCTGAAATTTCAGTCGCATTGTCAATTTCATCATTTTTGAACTGTTGGGCAGCCTGTGTAATCGTCATACCCTGTGCTTTCCTAGCTCGTTTTGCTTGTTTAATTTCTTTCTGTTTGGCTTCCTTACGCCAAAGGCGAAGAGAGCCAACCATTGCAGGCCGGGCTTTTCTTTTGAACAAAACTGTTTCTAAATTATCTAACACATCAGGGTCAAAACTACCATTTTCTGGCCATTTAAGAACACCATCCTTCTTCGTGTATCGAGTCCATGTCTCGTTAAAGGCAATGGGGCCGATACCATGTTTCGAGTAGAGCTCATATGTGGGAGTTCCAACCGAAGGAATCCGACAAGAGTCCTCAAGTCGGGAGTCCCTATTACAACCAAGACAACAAATTCTTCCAAACTTAGTCAGACCAGGCATTTCGCAATGTCTCTGTTCACAAACTTCAAGGGAGTAAAACTCAGTTAACGCAGCACAAATGCACTTACCCTCGGCTTTAGTCTTTGCAAGGACTAAATCTAAGTAACCTAAGGACATCAAACAAAGAACCAAAATTTGTGGGCGCGACCCACGAAAATACTTAACTAAGGACGTCTTCTTCCACCAACAGAGGCCCGTCTATCGTCTCGCTTTACCATACATCACCAAAGGAATGGGCCAAAGAAGGGCAGCAGTCAGGGCAGCGGTCGCCAGTAGCCGTCAGGAAGGAGTAACCGCGCTGCAAAAGACCTTCGGACCACTTTCGACATACAGGGGTCGCTTAGTGTGGCTTGCGAACCCTCCGGAATTTTCTTGCGAGGTTCCTCACGACCTTCGAGCAGAACCGGTACCACTGAAGCCGCCCCACTTTGGGCGCCAATTTAAGAACCAGAACCTTTTGGACCTGGCGGCGCAGGGTACGCCCTCCGTCTTCTGGGTTCACCTGCTTCGTTACACAGAGACACGGGACACTCTGTCGGCGTTAGAAGATTGGATTTATTTAGCTGCAGCTAGTACATTTATCCTAGAAGTACGCAAAGTAGGTTCTCAGGAGACTGCCACTTCACTCTGTGGCGCATCAGATTAAATACTATACAATACAGAATTATTAACAAAACGCACGCCCCAAGCAAAGAAGAAAAGAGCCAATAGGGTAAGTGGAAAACAAAGCGGAACCAGTAAGAAGGGTTCGAAAACAGAAAGATCAGATGACTCGAAGAGACCTCTCCTCCAACTGTGTTTGTCATCCCACCCCCGAACTTAATTTATTAACAGATTACAACTGATTTGCAGGTGGTGAGATACGTTTGTGTGTATTGGAGGACAGGCATGACACAAGAGAATGCTAGCAGGAGACAGTGAAGGCCAGTCGATAAGATATGATCGGGAAAGAATGGTGTGAGCCTACAGATAGTTGAAACAGGGATTAGGAAAGCCAAGGATTAGTGTACTCGGCTAGTCCAAACACCAGCCTCGCAAACAAGGCAGAGGACGTATTTTGACACCAAGCTACGGGAAAAGCAGAATAGACTTCGGTCGCCGTGCCGCCTGAGTGATGGCAACACAAAATGGCGGCGGGTTACAAAATGGCGGGTCGATTCGATCGTGATCGAAAATCGAAGTTCCTCACACTGCTTGTGTCGGGATGCCAGTGGACGAGGGCACAAGCCGTCTGAGGGTGAATTGCTTGTTGAGCTGGACAGGTAGTTGTTCTGAGGGTAAGTCTGATCCTTTGGCTGGTTGTAACCTGCTTTGATCGTCTAACCAAAGAAGGCCGGAGACCACACCCACTGGGTTCCCTGTTTTTGTTTTGAGGGCATTACTGGGCTCGCTTTTACTCCTTAATTTGTGCTTTGAGGATGTTGATTTAATCGCTGCTGTACATGAGATCCGTAACGACCTTGTGATTTTCAACATTAGCGTTGGTGCCGTCGTTATTTTCTGTGTGCTCCTTGCTGCTCCCTGTGGGAAGTCTACGGCATACTTTGAGAAAGTTGGAAATTAGCGCCCGTTTGCTGGCTTTAAGGCCTGGACCTGGTGCATTGTGGGCCGGGGAGGCTATTGCCACATCATCTGTTTCTCCCTTAAAGACGCTGAAGGATCTATCTGTGGGTCTGGCCTCTTGTCTGTCACTTTCAGAGATATCGGCCTTTGGAAGCTCATGCCCCTGCCCGTTCCTACATCTGCCTCTTTGTTTGTACTAGGTGGGCCCCCTCTTCCTTTTTTTGTCTTCCTAGGAGGTTTTTCTTCACCGCCTCAAGGCTTCCCTGATCTCATGATCCATTTACTAAGGGTTGTCTCTTAGTTATTGATTGATGATTCCTGGTTGTCTCTTGGTTCCACGGAATTCCGGTAGCCCCCCTAAACGATGTATTTCCTGGTTAAGGCTGGGGGTCCTGTGGTGATCCTCTTTTTATTTTGATAAGTCTTTTGGGAGGGGAGGGGCTCTGGGCCTCCGCACGATGCTCCTGGGACCCCCCCCCCCTTCACTACTTCCTTAGCTCTTA
This sequence comes from Triturus cristatus, assembly GCF_964204655.1. Taxonomy (NCBI): domain Eukaryota; kingdom Metazoa; phylum Chordata; class Amphibia; order Caudata; family Salamandridae; genus Triturus; species Triturus cristatus. Next base: position 655,897,717 of record NC_140590.1, on the reverse strand, counting down.
TGACTTTGTGGGCCACTTTCTGGCTTCCTTATTAGCTGCCCCCCCCCCCCAGCCGATCGCCCTCGGAGCTGTAAACACCCCCTGCCAGTCGACAGTCTCCACCAACTCGCTCACCTCCTCTCTCCGTGGGTAGGGGTCGAGACTGGTGTCCTTTCAGGGCTCTTGGGCACCGGAGATGCGGGCTTCTTTAAGCAGGCAGGCAGATTCAGGGGGGGGGGGGGGTCAGTGCTCCCTTGGTACTCGTTGCAGTCCCCTTCGGCCCCTTCACGCCGGGTCGCCTGCTGATAGACAGACTAGGCGAATGGACAGGGAGACGAAGAGTGGATGCAGCAAAGCCGCGGTACACGGGCCGCAGGTGAGCTGAGCTCCTAAACCTCCACTGTGAGCTGCCGGGAACCTCCCGGCCAGTCCTCACATTAGCGTAGCGTGCGACGTACTCCGACATCCATCCGAGTTTTCAAAAGACCGGCAGATGAACTACTTGGATATGTGCGATAAGAGACTACTGGGCAGATGGGCACAATAAGTGGTGCAACAACCGACTCACCCTTATATTCACAGGAGAACCGCAGCACGTGGATCGTTCTTTTACAGCAGTTTGCGGTGTTTTGAATGAGAAAATATTCTTACATGCACTTTCCATTGATGTGTTTGGAGAAACAGTACTAGCGATACACCCATTTCCTGAGTAGGAAGGAGTTTCTCGCAGCAATCCGTAATTATTTTAAACTGTCTTTATTGAATACAATTATTAGTGGGAAAAAAAGTGACATCAAGAAAGCCGTAAGATGTCGACGCTTCAGAAACCGAGAAAAGCAATGAAGTTTTGCAGGTTAAAAATCATCTGCAGCATCATTGCCAGGTTTTTACTGCGCTGCATCCTAGTACCCCAGACCTTTGTCTCCCTCAAGCACAGTGGGGTGGTCCAGTGCTGCAAGTTTCAATATGGGTACAGTTCTGCAGTCTCAGAAGTGCTGGAAACAACTCCTCCCTGGAAAGGTGGCACTCCCCATAATGCCTACAATAGTAAACAGCAAAATGCTGTCAGTCACTCTTCACAACACTTCATAAAGTAAACAGTTGTTCTGTAGGCGGAGTCAAAATGTGAATGACACTCGCAAGACAGTGGCTGAAGGGGGCCACCCAATTTCTCATTCTATCTATGCTCTCCTATGGGCTAATTCAAAATAAGAAATATAATCCAATTGAGCAATGGCTAAAGGAGTGTAACCAGAAAGGGAATATATAACAACTCTCTGCAAGCGACACGTTCTCTTTACCTTCAGTTGTAACTGACAACACTGAAATGCATTATTCAAAAGGGGCGTGTTTCAAATGGTATAAAACAATACTGCATGTCTAACATCAACAGGTCGCTACACGTTCTGTCTTGGAACGTAAATGGCATGCTAGATCGTATCAAACGTATCGCCGTTCTCAAATACGCCCAGCGCCATGCGTCTGATATCCTCTTACTCCAAGAGACCAATCTCCAAGGTAGCCAAAGCCCCTTCCTAGCCCGATACGGGTTTGATAAGGTGTGGCATTCCGGCTTTAGTCGGGGTGCCCGGGGCATGGCCATAATAGCTCGGAGAGGTCTCCCTTTTACTCCCACACAGATCAGAACTGACTCCCAGGGACGGTACGTGACCGTCTCCGGAACTCTTGAGGGCCACACCATAAATTTTGCCTCATTCTACGTACCCCCCTCCACCCTTTCCACTACCATGCACTGCCTCACTGAGATGATTTCAGCCATACCCCAGGGACAGACCATCATTGGGGGTGACTATAATGCAGTCTTACAACCGCGACTTGACTTGACTGGTGCCCCATCCACGGTGCAACTGTCGCATGCTACCAAACTCTGGGACTGGACCGGAGCCCTCGGCCTCTGCAATGCTAGTCGGATCTGGCACCCCCGGGAAAGACAACGGACCCACACTTCCGTGGCCCACCACACTCACTCCCGCATCGACCTGCTTCTCCTTCCTGCACTTGACTGCCACCTTGTCTCTCACATCTCGATTCTCCCTTGTGGACTGTCGGATCACTCGCCCCTATCCTTACGCGTTGGGGGAACCACGGAAAGACACGCGACCAATATGGCGATTAAATGTCTGGTTTCTCCAGGACCAGCAGTTCAGAGAGGCGCTTGGGTTGGAGCTCCAACAATACTTCCGGGTCAATCACGGGTTGGTCCCTTCCCCGGACACGTTATGGGAGGCCGGCAAGGCAACTCTCCGTGGGGTGGCTAGGGGATTGGTGCACTCTAAGCGGGCCGAGCAGATGGCCCGCTTGGCTCAGATGGAAGCGCAAGCCTTGCGGCTGGAAATGGCTTCTGCGGATACATCGGACGCTCGCTCTTCTAGGCAGCTGGCGGCCCTCAGAGAGGAGATCCGTCACATCTCTTTGGAGTCGGCCAAAATGTTGTGGCGCTCTTCCGTGGCACGTGTCTATGGTTGGGGGGATAAAAATGGAAAGCTGCACCACAACTTGGTCTCCTACCCCCAGAGCCCACAGAATCATCCCTAAAATTCAGGACTGTGCCGGTACCCTTTACCACACGTTACAAGCCATCGCCCAAATGTTTGCTAACTACTATTCCCACCTTTATTCCGCTCAGATCCCCGAAGCCTCCCTGTCGGCGGTGCTAGAGAGTGCGGACGTCCGCCTCCCCTGCCTTACCCAGGCGGAGTCTTTGGAACTTGACATTCCCCTTACCCCAGAGGAGATACACAGCGCAATCTCACGACTGGACTCTGGGAAGACGCCGGGGCCCGACGGTTTCCCACTGGAATATTATGCAGCCTTTAGAGACTCCTTAGTCCCTCATCTAACTGAGCTCTTCCGATGTGGCTGAGAAGGGTCCCCCCCCCCCCCCCGAGACCGACTTAGCCACCATTGTCGTCATCCCGAAGACCCAGCCACCCTCTCCGTCCTGCAGGGACTACCGCCCAATCTCCCTCATAAATACCAAAATGAAACTCTTTGCAACGGCGTTGGCCCAGCGTCTCCGCCCCCCCCCTTCGAAAATTAGTTCATCCGGACCAATGCGGCTTTATGCCTTCGCGAGGCACTCTGCACTGTTTACGGCGTATGCACTTGCTCAGGCCCACCGCCAACACCTGTCCCTGTACCTTGCACTATTGCTCCTGGACCTTGAAAAAGCCTTCGACACGGTTGACTGGTCATACTTGGCAGAGGTTCTCCAAATGATGGACATCGGTCCCCTGTTCCTAGGCATGGTTCGCGTCCTTCTCTAATCCGCGGGCTAGGGTCCTTATCAACGGGACCCTCTCTGACGTGTTCCCGATCCGGAGAGATACGCGTCAAGGGTGTCCTCTCGCTCACCCTTGCTATTCGCATTGGCAATGGAGCCTCTGGCCTGTCTTATCCGCTCTGATGTGGTGGTCCAAGGCTGGTCCTGGGATACCCATCACGTGGATAAAAATCGCTCTCTATGCGGATGATGTCCTCCTTTTCAGGGCCGATCCAGAGCATTCTGGCCCCCGCTGCTTAGAGATACTTCGTAGTTTTGAGAGCGTTTCTGGACTCCAACTTAACCCCGCCAAATCTACCCTTGTCCCTCTCCACAGATCGAGAGCCTGCTTCGAGTGGCAATCCACCATTCCTATCAGGAGGCAGTCCTTTAAATATCTGGGGATTTGGATAGACCTCCTACCGGAGTTGGAATGGGCTCTGAATATCACCCCCCTGATCACCAAAAGTCGATCCTAAACGCTGGCAGGCTCGGCCGCTTAATCCCCTTGGCCTTAGCGCCCTTTTTAAAATGATGATTCTCCCCCGCTTCCTTTATATTCTGCAGAACATTACCCTTCACCTTCCGGGGAGTTGGTTTCGAGACATCGACGGAGCCCTTACTAGATTCCTATGGGGGCACCAGAGATTACGCATGGCCCTGGTTCACTGCCGTATCCCGCCCTTTGACGGCGGTATGGGTGTGACAAATTTACACCTTTATTACCTTGCAACCAGACTCCTCGTAGCCCATGATTGGTATACGGGAGGCTGGTCTGACCCGGCTTATTGCATTGAGCTCAGGTACATGGACTTCCCACAGCTGCATGCCTATCTCTACAGCGCTGGCGCTCCTATACCGCTCACACTCCCCCCCCGATCACTAGATCAGTCTTGGTGGCTTGGCGCTCCGCCCTCCTGCACACCTGCTGGGATAGGAAACGTACTCAACACACACCCCTATGGCAGGGCACATGGCTCCGACAGACGTCCTCCTTCATGGGCTTCCGGTCCTTGGACCACATTGGGATCTCTCTCCTTGGGGATATTTGGGTGGGTGACCACATTCGGACCTTTGCTGAGCTACAAAAGCGCCACTACCTCCACACCTCCCAATTCTATCGATACCTCCAACTCCGCCACGCACTCACGGCACATATGTCCCCTGGTACATCGATACCTGAATTCACCCCACTAGAAGCACAGGTACTGATAGGAAACCTGGGGCGGGGAGGGGTCTCGAGGATCTATCAAGCTCTAGTTAACAACACCAACCTGGACACACTCCGAGCCTGCTGGGAGGGATGGTTGGGCCCCCTGGAGGAGGCGGACTGGTGTGACGCCCTTATGGCTCCCAAAACCCTTACGACGTCCTCCAAGCTTCGCCTCCTCCAACTTTATTACCTCCACACAGCCTACCTCACCCCAGTGCATCTACACAGGGTGCGATTGCGCCCCTCCTCTGACTGTCCCCGCTGTGAACAAGCCCCTGCTGATTTCTTCCATATGGTATGGACCTGCCCGGCCCGCGCCTCGTTTTGGTCCAGTATAGAATCCGAGCTTACACAGACCCTGGGCTGGCAGGTCCCCCACGACCCCATGTGCCTGCTCCTTGGCGTTTTTGACGGCTCTAGAGCCGACAAGCTCTTTTTGGGCACAGCCCTCAAAGTTGCCAAACGTGACACAGCGGCGGCGTGGGCAAGCACCAGGTCCCCTACCCTGCGGAATGGTGATGAGGGGTGGACTGGTGTGCCACCCAAGAAGAACCCTTATTCGAGGCCCGGGGATGTCCGAGGAAGTTCCAGAAGGTATGGGGCAAGTGGTTGAATTTGCTGCCTTCTTAGCGTTCATGTTGCCCTCCAAATGTAAAAGTACATGTTACCCAGTGTATGGCCATAAGGAGCTATCCAATCATTCCCTAGAGCCGGATTACGCTGTTTGTTGGACATTGCTATTGTATTTTCATGCCGATATATGCTGGTTTTTGTTTGGTTTCTCATATAAAATGCTAATAAAATTTGATTATCAAAAAAAAAAAAAAAATACAATACTATATCCTTGCATGTTGTACATTTTTAATTACCTTATTTGTTGCTTGTTATAAATGCCGGGGCTCAGCATAGCTACCACTGGATCCATGTCCTATGCAACACCTTCATCCATTCCAAGCATTTATTCAATAGTTCTTCGCATTCTGTGCAGGTAGTTTAAATGTAAGCTTTATAGTTATGGCATTTAAAATGTAAAATTTCCCCAGCTCCGATGGGCTTTATTAAAAATCCAGATTTTCTGAGCTGGAGAAAATCTACATTTTATAACAAGACTGGAGGTTAACATTATTGCAAGTTTAAAGCTTTGTTAGCAAAAATCTCATCATTTGACCAATCTGCACACCTCCGAATGTCTTGCAATGCACTTTCCCGGGCATAAAAGCTTTTAAAGCAGACCCACCCCTCACAGAATGTGCTCCAAACAAACAAGCTAACATCCACACATTAATTTGTCATCACCTCCTTTACCCATCTAGCGAGAGTTTGAGATGATACAGCCTTATAAGGTGGCCTAAAAGAAATAAGCAATTGATTGACACCCACAGATCCCAATTGTAATTTCCTTCTTTCATACTCTTTGACACATCACACCACACACAAGCTTACATGCTCATCAAAAATTGATAAAATATAGACACCAAATTTGTTTTTGCCCTTTTGTTTAAATAAAAACACACACCCTCTAGTGAAAATAAATCCGTTTGAAACTTCAAGGGCCCTAACACCTGATGCCCTTCTGAACAAAATTTAGACATAATAAAATCATTAACTTTTGTTATAACACCCTCAAACGCAGTACTTCATTAGCATCTAATCCCTCTAGATAGTTCTGCCCCCTAGTAACATCCCCAACAGAATTATACTTTGAAATGGTGGTTTCAGTATCCTTATACCGCTCAATCCCTTTACCAATACATCCTGAGCAATCGCAATACCATTTTTCAAAACATGGCCAGCAGCAATTGCCGATCTATGAACATTATTCATCCTGTAAAATGATCATCTCTCAAACAATTCAGATAAATATTTCACTACTGCTACCACATCCATTGAAATGGGATCAAAATCCCTCTCCAGAGGGAGGAGCCTAGCGCGCATCCAAGATGGCCGCGTAGGTGCGAGGCTCCCGAGGACCTCCGCAACCTCCTACGTTTATCCTGTCTTCATCCTGAATCGGTTGAGGGGACTGTGTCGGTGAACCTGAGCCGAGGTGGTACCCGTTTTCCGTTTTTGAATCGGACCCCGGGGGCCGGGGTGAGCATCGACTGAAGTTTGCGACCTTCTTCTCTCCTGACCCCGGACTCGAGTTTGGGGGTGACCCAGTGGCGAAGTGAATAACAACGGCGGGCCAGGCCTGGCGAGTCGCGTACCCCACACTTTCACTTTCGCTTTTGAGTCCCCTTGCCGTCATCGCGAGTGGGATTACGGCGCTTCTTTGTGTGGTGGTGGCCTCGCTGGGGGACCCTGCCTGCCTGCCTGCGGGGACCCGCTCCGCCTTCTTGAGGTGACCCCCGGGGCTCACGGCCTTGATTGCTTGCTCTCCACTGCGTGACTGGTGAGGGTGCGAGATACGCGACGATGGCCACGAAGCAGGATGGAGATCGGCTGAAGGCCAAATCGACCCGGCGTGGCACCGCACCTCAAGTCAACATTATGGATCGCTACACCCTCCCGAAGGGATCTCCCGGCGGATCGCACAAGTCTTCCGAGTGTCCCCCGGATGCCCCGGATTGGCCTACGGATCTGACTTTGCAGGACGTCATGGGCGCCATTGCTGAGATGAAGACCTCAGTAGGCCAACAATTCGACACCTTGGCGCACAAACTCGATGCGGTCCTCATCGATGTCAACCTTGTTACAGCAGATCTATCTAAGACAAATGACCGGGTTGACTCCTTGGCCCATACCGCGTCGGGCCTCACGACTGAGGTAGCGGCCCTTCAGACGGAGGTGCGCCGGCTCCGGCAGGCAAGTGCGCTTACGGATCGGCGCCTGGAGGACTCCGAGAGCAGGGCCCGGAGGAATAACATTCGCATTATCGGAGTGCCCGAGGGACGGGAGGACTCGGTGGCGGATCTCTTTGTGGAGGACCTGATTCTACCCATCTCCAGCCTCGAGGACTGAGTAAATTCTTCGCGGTGGAGAGGGCCCATAGAGTTCCTGGCGGCAGACCGAAGGTCGGAGCTCCTCCGCGGCCTCTTATTGCCCGTATCTTCAACTTTCGGGATAGGGATGCGATTTTGCAAGCTTCCAGACTGCAAGGGCCGCTTAAGCTGGAGAACATGGAGGTGAACTTTTATCCTGATTTCACGCAGGCGGTCCAGAAGCAGAGATTGAGTTTCATGGGCGTCAAGCGGCGGCTTCGAGACATGAACTTAAAATACGCCATGCTTTTCCCGGCCAGGCTGCGTGTGGAGGCTGTGTGGAAATTTAGCTTGCAAACTGAACATTATCTGCGCCATCTTGTCTCTCCCCAGCGCGACACACAGGAAAGCGCACGGCAGCCATTTTAGGCACCCTGGTCTCTCCCTGCTCATTGCCGATCGCCAGCGCGTCCCCCTGGCGCTGCAAGCATCCCCCCGCGCGCCGGCCACCCCCGCTCTCTCATACACGGGCCATAAACCCTCTCCTTCTGCGCGACCCTGCCATAGAACCACATCCCACGCCTGACCGACATCCCATACATGGTCATGCATCTCTTTGATAACCCCCTTCCTCTGCGCCCCATTGTCCGAACCGATCCCAGGCCATCACCTAGCCCTGCGGATGCAGTTTATTACCCCTACTGTAAGGGAAACACCCCACATCAAAGGGATTACAGTAGATCAAGGCCCCTACCCCCTGAGACCCGGCCGGTCGCACACACCCCCGGAATTGGCAGAATGTCCAGCTGTGTGATAGCCATCTCCTACTGTGGATAGGGTGGGGACTTCCACTGTAGATAATGTGTGGGAACGAGCTCGAAGTGGGGATTCCGAGGATGTTCTTTCATGTTCCAAGCGATCTCAAGAATGTGCCATGTATGATAAACCTGCAATAAAGTCATAAACGTGTGTATAAGAGACCAGGTCTCAGAGATGCAGTTAGAGCACCTCGTGACGATACCTTGCTGTCTGATCTGATGTGTTCTGCTCCGACGGAATAAAAACTTTGTTTCCTGCCTGCCTCTTTCATTGGTAAATTATCGAATGGTATGAGAGGCGATTACCGCCGGGCAATACTTGAAGGGTTATCGACTGAAACTGCCGCTACCATTTAACAATTGGCGTCCCAAACGTGGGGCCCATCAGCGACACGTGGATCCAGTGGGAGAGGTCCTGACGACAGAGTGAACGACTTCAATGATCGGGAGAGCTCCTGCCCGATAGACCCTCGTCTGGCAGCCGATCATCCGAACTTCACTGGTTCCGAGCAGACCTCTCTCGAGTGATCTACGGTCCTGACTGGGAACCATCAGGAGTGCCGCGGCAAATACGGAAAGTAGAGGACGATCGGGCGCTGGAGGCGGAAGACGAGAAACTGTCCACGCGGTCCGGGTAAGGTCGTGAAACACGACAAATTGCGAAATAATTGATTGATTATCTGAAATACTAGTATTGCTCATTGATTGTTCTCTTTGAGATATTCGCTGTCTGCAAACGGGGAGGAGTAGAAATTCTCTCTCTCTCTCCCTTTGCAGATAGTGAAGGGTAGGTAACGCAGACTTTTGTCCCCGTTGTAACCCGTCGTGCCTATCTTTATCTCCCCACTGATTGATTGTCCGAACATTGATTGTTTTGAAGAATAGTGCTCTTTGAGATATTCTCTGTTTGCAAATAACGTAGAATAGAAATATTCTGTCTAGTCTTTGCAAATAGTGAAGGGTAGGTAACGCAGACTTTTGTCCCCGTTGAAACCCGTCGTGCCTATATTTATCTCCCCATTGATTGATTGATTGTCCGAACACTAGTTGTTCGATATTGGTTCTTTGGAGGTATTCTCTGCTTACAAATAACGAGGAATAGAGATATTCTGTCTAGTCTTTGCAAGCAGTGAAAAGATAGGTAGTGCTGACTTTTGTCCCCGTTGAAACCCGTCATGCCTATCTTCTCCCCACTGATTGGTAGTTGGTTCTGCCCGGACCGCTTATTAGAGGTGGACCATCCGGCTCCACTGGAAGGCACCCCTAATAAGGACATGTTCACTAAATATGGACTAGTCGCCGTAGCTTATAGCAAGCTATGGCATAAATACACAAGGAAGGACCCCGAGAGTCAGTGGCCACTGATGGGATCCTTCGACGACCATAAGATAGAAATGCTAGAAATAGCTCTGCGTAGCAATAAAACGACGCCTACTATGCTTGACAGTATTGGCATGTGGCGCAAAGAAGCAACGCAACGGAAAAAGAGGGAAGAGGTAAAAGCAGAAAAGGAATTACGAAAGGCAGCTCACCTTGCCGCTAGAAAGTTAGAGGAAGAGATAAAGGAGAGAAGGGAAACTAAACTAAGACAGGAGCCCGAAACATCAGGCCAGTATGCTGTTAGGACCCCCTCTATGCTCTACCCTGAGTTGTCCTCTAAGCAACGGACGAATGATGAATTACTATTAGGTACCCCGATCATTTACATGCCCCCTCCATACGCACCCTCCCAATCGGTAGTGCAACACCCACAACCCCTAAACACAAGCGAATGCAGTACAGGGGCCTCGGTCCTCACGGCCTCCGCGCCGGCCGAGCCTCTTGTACTGAACACAACGTCGGCAATAACGTTGGATGACCCTGAGATGAGAAAGAAAGATTCCACCAGAATGAATCGACTGACAAGGGAGGAACGAGCAGGAATCGACAAGATAGTAGGGACACTGGTGGAGCGAAAGGAAAGTGAGGAGTATATAACAGACGTGTATAACTCATATGCCGACAGCCGCAGACGACACTTTGTCGTGCGACTCTGTTATCACGCCCTGAATACATATGAGGATAGGTACCACGATAAAGGTCCCGAAGGCTTAGCGGCCCTATATAGGAAGGTAGACATTGGGGAAGAAGGAGAGGGCGATGTGACGAACCTCTTCACTCGTACACTCGAGGTCTATCGACACCTTAAAGAACACAGACAGGCCACTAAGGCAGAAACCCCCATAGCAACTAAGCCCCAGGAAGGAAGGACTGATACCATGATGCCCATCAAAGAGGCCGCCCCCTACTGGGTCCCCCCACGAGGTCTGGGAACTCATGACGACATCAACCACCAAGATGCGAAGGGAAGGGTTGTATATAATTGGGTCTACCAGCCATGGGACCGACAAGATATTTTGACCTTTCGAAAAACTCTACCCGACTTAAGAAAGAACCCGACTGCCTTCTACACCGAACTAGGTACAGCCTTAGGCTCAACAATAATGACTTTAGCAGATATCGACTTGTTCTTCGGATTATGTCTGCCGGCTGATGTGTGGAAGCAAATCCGGAAAGTTGACCACGCTGAACCGTTCGGATATACCTGGGTACAACTCGATACCATAGATAAACAGCGAGAACCGGGACAGAAACCCCCGAAAGCCATATTGGAGCTCCCAGACAAGATTGTACAGAAATTGAAAACTCTAATCCCAGAAAGAAAGGTAGACTGGTCGATAGTGACGGCTTGTCGCCAGAAACCCCAGGAGGATGTGTCTGAATACTTCTCTCGATTCGAGACGGTGTTTTCCGATTATAGTGGCCAGGACATGACCACTGCAACCGGACATCACCTCTTTGTCCAGAATTATGTGAAGGGTCTGTCACGAGAAGTCTCCCAGAAGCTACAGACCAGCGAGAGTAGTTGGGCAGCCTCTAAACCCGCAGCAATCCTCCAGATGGCCCAATACTACGAAAACCAAAAGAATGAGAACGATAGGGCGTCCGAGAGAAAGAAAAAGGAACTGAAGGAGAGGGTAATGATAGCACAGTTGCAAGGGGTGACCATAGGAAGGGAACTCCCGAAAGGGAATTACCAACCAACCGCCCCTAGAAAGCTACCCCCTAGAGACCATACACCTGCACCCTACAACGGACGGAGAGACTTAGATGGGAACCAATGTGCGTTCTGTAGAGGGTTCGGACACTGGAAATCCCAGTGCCCGGTCCTTCTGGAATTGAACAAAAATAGGGACCCCAGAGACACAGCATATGACCCCAGAAATAGAGGACAGGGACGACGGTACACGAACGACGCCATCAACGACAGGCCAGGCAGGCCAAACACTTTTGATCGCCCCCGACAAAACCAGTGTCAGCAGTCCGACTACGAAAGCACCCATGACTTCGCATAGGACCGCCAGGGACAAGGGAGGGATCCAGTCGAACTCCGTGTTGACCAGCAAGGTCCTTACGTCACTGCTAAGGTCTTGGGCACCAAGTCTCCATTCCTGGTAGATACTGGGGCGACACGTAGTGCGTTATCTAAACGACTGATTCCTAGGGCACCCTTGTCTGGCTCACATGTAACCTCAATAGGCTTCGATGGAACGCCCTCCACTAACCCCTTATCAGCACCAATCTCCTTTGACTTAGAAGATAACGCCACTTACACGACCTTTCTACTCTCCTCCAACACCCCCGATGCTATTATGGGACTTGATTTGCTAAAACATTTTCGGACTACCATCAGATGCTCCCCAGACGGAGTTCGAGTCATCCTGCACGATAACCCAGATCCATTCAGACCTTGTCACACACGGCGTATGCTCTCTATAACCGATGCTGACCTGTCCCTACTCGACACGTTACCTTCACATCTATGGGCTAAAACCGACTCAGATGTAGGGCGCATGGTGATCGACCCAGTACACATAACCGTCCGACCGGACGCAGTGCTCCCAAAGCTCCCACAGTATCAGATATCGCCCGAAGGCGAGAAGGCATTGGTGGAAATCATCGAGTCCCTAGTCGATGCAGGAGTGGTAGAAGAAGTAGTCAGTAATGTTTGCAACAGCCCTATCCTACCCATTGTAAAAAAGCAAGGCGAGGGAGATGAGAAAGCATACCGCTTTATTGTTGACTTACGAGAAGTTAACAAAGTAGTCATACCTCAGTACCCCGTGGTCTCAGACATCACCACCATCCTCACCCTGATTCCGTCCACTGCCACCACTTTTACCGTTATTGATCTCAAGAACGCATTCTTTTCCATCCCCATCCACCCAGACAGCCGCTACCTGTTCGGCTTCACCTTAAAAGCCCGTTCGTACAGATTCTGTAGGGCACCCCAAGGCTACACTGAGAGTCCCAGCATTTATAGCCAACCCCTCAAGAGGCAACTAGATGCAGTCCAACTACCCGATGGAGTGGTGTTAATACAGTACGTCGATGACATTCTTTTGGCGGCCGACACCACTCCACTTGCCGTCACAGCCACCATTCACCTCCTCCACTTCCTTGCGGAGAACGGTCACAAGGTCTCCAGGAAGAAATTGCAATTCTGCCAACCCAAAGTAACATATCTAGGCCACCTACTATCCAAAGACGGGAGAAAACTTACCCCTGACCGAATTCAGACCATCCTAGAAACCCCTGTTCCCAAAACTCAGAAGCAAGTGAGGTCCCTAGTAGGCCTCACCTCCTTTTGTCGACAATGGTTGCCAAACTTCAGTCTTATCATAAAACCTCTGCTTTCCCTGCTGGCTAAAGATGTCCCCTTCCCCCTCCCCTGGACATCCGAATGCCAATCCTCCTTTAAAGAATTGCGAGACGCCCTCTGCTCGGCCCCAGTCCTAGGAACCCCAGACTACACTAAACCTTTCTCCCTCTACACCCACGAAAGGGAGGGATGTGCGTTGTCTGTTCTAACCCAGTCCATAGGCCCTAAACAACGCCCTTGTGCCTACTTCTCTGCCACTCTTGACCCTGTAGCCAGAGCTTTGCCCGCCTGCCTTCGAGCAGTAGCCGCCGCTGCTGTCTCTATCCGGCAAAGTGAGGGGATCGTGCTCTCGAACCCTCTCACAGTATTGGTACCCCATGCGGTTGACACCCTCCTAAACCAAACCAAGACCCAACACCTGACTAGCGCACGACTGACTGGTTACGAACTAACTCTGTTTGCACCCCACATCACATTGAAGCGATGCACCACTCTGAATCCAGCAACTCTACTACCTCTCCCTGACGCTGACCCCAATGCGTCCCCTTACATGACTGCGTGACCCTCACCGACGAACAGACCAAGAGTAGGGTTGACCTCCGGGATACTGCCTTCCCGGACCCTGACGGAGAACTGTGGGTGGATGGCTCATGTATCAAGCTCCCCGATGGCACCACCTCAGCTGCCTATGCAGTCACCACAGCCCGAACAGTTGTTGAGACAGCCCGCATCACACAGCGATCCGCACAGGCGGCGGAACCAATTGCCCTCACACGAGCATGCATCCTGGCAGCAGGGACAACCGCAAACATTTACACAGACAGTCAGTACGCCTTCGGGGTAGTTCACCACTTTGGGCTCTTATGGAAAGAGAGGGGATTCTTGACTTCCCACGGCACACCCATCCTGCATGGAGATCTAGTCTCTGCCCTGACCGAAGCAGTCCTCCTCCCCACACGGCTGGCCGTGATCAAATGCCAGGCGCACAAGAAGGTGACAGACATTATAGGACAGGGAAATGCACTAGCTGACATTACTGCCCGAACCACAGCCGAGAATAGGTCCACGCCCCGTATGTACGTGACCAGGTCACAAACTGAGAAATGGAAGGATGCTAGGGAAACGATTAGGGATATCCAACTAGCCAGCACACCACACGAATTAACTGAATGGGCCCGGGTGGGATTGAAGGACGATGACGGTTGCTGGCGAACTAAAGACTCGAACAAATGGTTGCTACCCGACTCATACTTGATCCCCATGCTGACCATGGCACACTCCCCCGCACACATAGGGTCTGCCCCCATGATCGAACTCATCTCCAAAGTCTGGCACAACGACAGAATACCGGACTCAGCCAAACGTCTGGTCCAACAATGCCTAGTATGCCTCCAACACAACCCTGGGAAAGGAACTGCTGTACCCCGGGGAGGGTTTGGGGTTCCCAATCACCCCTTTGAAGTCCTACAAATGGACTATGTCCAGTTAGAAAGGTGCCAAGGTTTTAAGTACGTACTTGTCATTGTGTGTGCCTTCAGCAAGTGGGTGGAGGCCTACCCAACCCACGACAACACCGCTATGACAACTGCAAAAGTACTACTGAAAGAATTCTTCCCCCGATACGGCCTTTGTCGAATTTTGTGGATCGATAATGGCCCCCACTTTGTAGCCGAGGTTATCCAACTCATCCTAAAGGGGCTGGGTGTGAAACAGAAATTCCACGCGGTCTTCCATCCCCAATCTGCAGGCCTGGTTGAGCGACATAATGCCACATTGAAGATTAAGATAGCAAAAATAGTTGCCACCACAGGACTGAAATGGCCAGACGCTCTCCCGCTAGCATTGCTATCAATGCGTTCCACCCCCACTAAACACCACTTAACCCCCTACGAGGTCGTTTTTGGGCGGCCCATGAACCTTTGGACTGCACCAAAACCAACATCCATCCACGACGTCCCGGACGTCCTCATGTCTGACTATTTGTATAACCTAACTAAAACGTTGTCTGTTATCCATCAGCAGGTGCTGCAAGCCATTCCCGATGTTTCCAGGGGCCCCGGGCACAACATCCAACCCGGCGACTTTGTCTTAGTGCGTAACTTCCAGCGCACCAAGAGTCTGGAGCCCCGGTGGACGGGCCCCCTGCAAGTCCTAATCACCACCCGAACAGCTCTTCGAGTGGAGGGGAAACGCAATTGGCTGCATGCACACCACTGCAAGAAGGTATCACCGACCCTGACGACCACGGACAACATCACCGCCCAAGAAGAACTTCTGGACAGAGACCGACCATCCCTGAGCCGCCGCCCAGATACGGAGACACTTGAGCTAGTGAAATATCCCGATCTCACCATGCCATCCAAGGAAGGGTATAACTTGCGACGAAAGGAGAGAACTTCGGCTAAGCAGACCACAAACTAAGTGGAAAATCTCAGAGCGGTAGCCTAGTCACCTCAAAGGCCACCAGGAGAGAAACTAAACAAAGTCTGTGGTTCTGCCCGCTACCGAGTCTCTCGAAGGTGATGGAAGCGCCCGACATGAAGATGATGGAAGCAACCGGACGTCCGAAGATCCACTACAAAAACCGAAAGACTGACAGAATGCACAGCTCAAAGACTATTACACTTTATTACCCTTCTCTTTTGCCTTCTCCTCATGGTCACCTTCTGGATCATGGAGGAGAGCACACCCGCTCATAAGACATTGCTGACCACCGTTCAACCTACCACCATGAAAGAACACCATCTGATCTCACTTTCACCCCAACTCCGAGAAAGGCGTAAGGAGTTCTGGAATAACTCTTTTGTGCAGCTGCTCCACCAACACAATCTTGCCGCCAACGCCACTAATTGCTGGATCTGTGGATTGCTACCACATGCTACTGGACACTCTATCCCTTTCATCCCTTCACCTTTTTCTGTCCATGGTTCCTGCCTCGCCTGGCTAATCCTCCTGCAAGAAAGCTACAAGGACAATGCCACTTCCGGCAGAACCATGTCACACTTCTACCATGGGTTCTGGCTGAACAAAACTGGAAGAACTTCTGCCCTCTTCTGCCCTCTGAGATCGAACACTTTCTTTCACATGGACATCCCTGCCAAAGAACGAGTTGAAATGCAAGTGTTCAACAACCCAGCCAGACCCACCTTCTCTTACCTCCGGAAACGGACGGCCGCCACCCTAACAGTGGCCCTGTCCGTCATCAACATCACTGGATTTGTGTGCCTCGAAGGCCTGGGGGCGCAGCTGGTGGGCCACAGCTCCTGCCTCATCACCCGAACATTGGACTCAGTTGATCCACCCTCCTTTGTTGCCTCCCCGAATATGTACTTAGTCTGTGGTACTAAGGCCTACACCTGGCTTCCGAAAGGTTGGGGAGGCACCTGCTACATCGCCTTTGTCCTTCCTCCGACATATGTGGCTCCAGCAAACCATCACCGACAGAAACGTGCCAAAGACATTGTGCAAGCCGACTCCACCGGAGCACAGTTCATGGACGCAGTAAAAGGACTTGTTCCACTTTGGGGTCCAATGGCAAACAGCCGCGCCATCCACCACTTAACCCAGGCAGTCGAAACGGCGATGAACATTACGGCTGGCGCCCTCGCCAACAACACCGCCGAGCTCCAGGCCGTCCGCCTAGTGGCCCTTCAGAACCGCCTCGTTCTAGATGTGGTTCTGGCTGATCGTGGAGGAGCATGCCGCATCATTGGGTCCAGCTGTTGTACCTACGTACCGGATAACTCACCCTCAGTCTACAAAGCAATTGAACACCTCCACAGACTTTCCGCAGAGGTTCATCAGGAGCAAGAAGAATGGTCACTGGGGAGTTGGTTTTGGGACACTATTAGAAATTGGGGATGGAGGCTGTTCTCATTTATCCTAATACCAATTGTGATACTATGTGGATGCTGCTTGGGGATTCAGTGTCTGCCACCTTTATGCTCGCTTTTTATGAACTGCATCTGCCCTAAGACTTTGAACTTTGAAGCAGAACGAATGAAAGCTCTGTATGAGATGGAAGTTCGTAGTATTATGGGGATAGATCCAAACTAGACAAGCTGGCGAGACATGTTAAAAGGGAGGACTGTGGAAATTTAGCTTGCAAACTGAACATTATCTGCGCCATCTTGTCTCTCCCCAGCGCGACACACAGGAAAGCGCACGGCAGCCATTTTAGGCACCCTGGTCTCTCCCTGCTCATTGCCGATCGCCAGCGCGTCCCCCTGGCGCTGCAAGCATCCCCCCGCGCGCCGGCCACCCCCGCTCTCTCATACACGGGCCATAAACCCTCTCCTTCTGCGCGACCCTGCCATAGAACCACATCCCACGCCTGACCGACATCCCATACATGGTCATGCATCTCTTTGATAACCCCCTTCCTCTGCGCCCCATTGTCCGAACCGATCCCAGGCCATCACCTAGCCCTGCGGATGCAGTTTATTACCCCTACTGTAAGGGAAACACCCCACATCAAAGGGATTACAGTAGATCAAGGCCCCTACCCCCTGAGACCCGGCCGGTCGCACACACCCCCGGGAATTGGCGGAATGTCCAGCTGTGTGATAGCCATCTCCTACTGTGGATAGGGTGGGGACTTCCACTGTAGATAATGTGTGGGAACGAGCTCGAAGTGGGGATTCCGAGGATGTTCTTTCATGTTCCAAGCGATCTCAAGAATGTGCCATGTATGATAAACCTGCAATAAAGTCATAAACGTGTGTATAAGAGACCAGGTCTCAGAGATGCAGTTAGAGCACCTCGTGACGATACCTTGCTGTCTGATCTGATGTGTTCTGCTCCGACGGAATAAAAACTTTGTTTCCTGCCTTCCAGTCTCCGGCGCCTGCCTCTTTCATTGGTAAATTATCAAATGGTATGAGAGGCGATTACCGCCGGGCAATACTTGAAGGGTTATCGACTGAAACTGCCGCTACCATTTAACAGCTGATGGTCGCACTCACTTTTTTGACCGTCCTGAGGTGGCCGGGGACTGGTTGGACACTTTGTCTGGGGGACATGATCGGGATGGGATGGGGGCGGCGGGAGGAGAGTGCCCACCGGACCGGGTATGAGGTATTGACACTGGGGCTCATTCCTGATGATGCCACCTTTCGGCCAGGCTTAGGGTCTCTTGACTGTTGTGTCTTGTTTCCCCTCCGTTGGAGGTGGTGCTGTGTCTCGAGGGGGTTCTCTTTCCTCCTCTAGGGGGTCTTTGTAGTTTAGTTTACACAGGGGCGACAGGCACACTGCAAGTTGGGGGGGCTGTTTGGGCTCATGCAGGGGTGCAGGGAGGGGGGAGTTTTGTTTGGGATGTTGGGTTGGGGTTGGGTATTGTTTATTTGTACCACAAGGCAGAAGTATTGTTGTGCTATCGCTAAAGTGCTCTCTGGGGGGAGATTGATCGGTTTTGGCTATGATGGGGGGTAGGGGACTGAGCCTTTTGTCCTGGAATGTCAATGGACTGGGGGACAGGATAAAACGGGGAGTGGTCCTGCAGTTCTTAAAACGAATTTCACCCGATATAGTATTTCTGCAGGAAACACACCTCATTGGAAACTCCTTTCGTGCCATGAACAGACGGGGCTATCGCCTTGCAGCCCACTCGGGCTTCACATCTGGTTCGAGGGGTGTGGGCATTATGGTTAAAACCTCGCTCCCGTTGGAGGTTGATGAGGTGCTCCATGATGATGGGGGACGATATACGGCTCTGGTGGGTAGATTGGAGGGTAAAGTGATTGTTTTGGTTTCTGTTTATGTCCCGCCAGGGTTGCAGACAACTACTTTTGCTGATTTGGGGCGCCTTCTTCTTGGCCTGCCGGAGGGGATTCTAGTGGTTGGGAGGGATTTTAACGCTGTAATTTCCGGAACTGAGGATCGTCACCCTCCCAGGGATCTCCCCCGTGCCCAAGCTTGGTTATCTGGCCTCTTGGATACCCTGGGGCTGGTGGATTGTTGGCGGCTGAAACACCCTACGCAGATACAATACACCTTTCATTCCGGGGCTCATGGTAGTCTTTCGAGGCTTGATTATGTTCTGATGCCAGCAGCACAGGCAGGGAGGGTCGGGGAGGTACGACATCTGGCTCGGGGTATTTCAGATCACTCCCCGCTCCTGTTGCACTTCGACATTGTCCCGAGGGGGGAGGGGAGGGTGGTCCCGATTAATTCCTGGTACCTGCGTGACCCCACAATTCGCGCTGATTTGGTTAAATCTCTTGAGCGATATTTTGAAGACAATGTGGGATCTGTGTCGTCTGCGGTTTCTTTGTGGGAGGCGTTTAAGACGGTACTCCGGGGGAGGCCCTGTCCCTCATTTCCCATTCCCGGAGGCGCGAGCGGGAGGAGGTGACCCGTATCGAATCTGAGATAACTGAGTTGGAGGGTGATCTGGAGTGTGGGGTAACGGATGATAAACTGCATGCTCTCCGACTCAAACAGGCGGACTACAAGGCCCTAGTCACGGAGGCAGCCAGGGGCCTGAGTAGAGAACAACAGGGGCGACTGTATGATGTGGGTGATAAGGCTGGTAAATTGATTGCGTGGCTGGATAAAAAGGAGAGCGCGAATCGAGTTGTCCCGTCGATTGAGAGACTGGATGGTGTGTGTGTCACTGAGCCGGAGGAAATTGTTGAATGTTTCGCTGAGTATTTCCGTGGGGTGTATTCCCCGGTATCTTCCCGCTCGGAAGAGGATTCCCATGACCTGCTTAAAGACATTGCGCTGCCTTCCCTTTCGGAGGAGGATAAATTGTCGTTGGACGCGGCCCCGACATCTGAGGAGATTTCCCTCGCCATACGTTCGGTCGCCTCTGGCAAGGCCATGGGTCCTAATGGCCTTCCCATTGAATTATACAAATTACGACCGGATACGCTGGCTCCGCATCTCCGCGCTATGTTCCTCGCGGCCCGGTCGGCGGGTTCCCTCCCGCTGGACCAGCGTCTTGCCACTATTGTGGTTATTCATAAGGAGGGGAGGCCGCGGGATCGGGTCACGTCTTACAGGCCCATTTCGCTGTTGAATGCGGAGCCGAAAATTCTCGCCAAGGTGCTGGCTAATCGGCTGGTTGGCGTGGTGTGCGATCTGATCCACCAGGACCAGTCCGGCTTTATCCCTCATCGCAACACCGCGCTTAACTTGCGGCGTCTGCACGGGGTGCTCGCGAGGGTCCCGTTCATACGAGAGCCAGCCATTTTGGCGTCCTTGGACACCACTATGGCGTTCGACACGCTTGAGTGGCCATATATTTGGGCGACGCTGGCTAAGTTTGGGTTTGGCCCGGGATTCATTGGCTGGGTGAAACTGTTGTATTCCGGACCGCTGGCGCAGGTGGCGGTGAATGGTAGAGTATCGGCGCCGTTTGAACTGGGCAGGGGCACGCGGCAGGGCTGCCCGCTGTCGCCGCTCCTTTTTGCGCTTGCCTTGGAGCCCCTGGCGGAGTGGCTGCGGTGGCACCCTTCGATTCGTGGTCTCCGATGGACCCCCCCCCCCCCCCCCCCGAGTATGAGGATCGCGTATCCCTTTACGCGGACGATATTCTTTTGTACCTTGCTTCCCCGCGCAAATCACTGATCGTGTTAGTGGATGTGTTGCGTTCATTCGGCCGCAACTCCGGCTTAGTTATCAACTGGGCTAAATCCTGTGTGTATGTCCTCTCGGGGGAGGCTCCTATCCTTCCGCGGGGTTGTCCTATCCAGGTTGCTCCGCAGGGATTTAAGTATCTGGGTATCTTTATTACCCTGGACGCTGCGGCCCGATATAAACAGAACTTACTCCCCCCCCCATCCAGCGCCTGAAGGAGAATGTGGCGCGTTGGAGGCGCTTGCCGCTCTCGCCGCTTGGCCGTGCGGCACTGTTTAAGATGATGTCGTTGCCACGTTTCTTATACGCTTTACAAAACACGATGGACGTCGTCCCGGCGCGCTACTTTCGGGAGGTGGAGGGTCTGCAGCGCCACCTGTTTTGGGATGGGAGGCCGCGTATCGCCCTCGCGAAGCTGACGCTCCCGTGGTATGACGGGGGGGGGTCGCCCTCCCAGACATCAAACGGTATTACTGGGCCTCCCAGCTGGCTGCGATAAACCACGGCCTTTATGGGCCCGCCCTTAACCCGGCTTTTGAAATGGACAAACTGTTACTGCCGGGTGGTGACTATAATCGTGCGCTTTACTCGACATCGCTCGACGCACGTTTGACGGGCCCTACGCGGGTCGCGGTACGGGTGTGGCACGCGGCAAACTTGGCTATGGGGTGGAAGGATCGGTTGACCCGGGCGACGCCACTGTATGCATCTGAGCGACTGGGCTGCTTGTGGACCTCGAAAGGCTTTGAGAAGTGGGACATGATAGGCATCAGCAGGGTGGGCGATCTCTGGACGAGGGGGGGGATTCAAAACGTTCGATGTGCTGCAGAAGGAATTCCAGTTGCAGGACAGGGAGTACTTCCGATATGTACAGGTTCGTCACGCGCTGTGTTCTGTATTCCCGGATGTTGCCTCCATCCCGGAGTGCTCCCCTCTGGAAGATAAGAGTGCTAGATGGGCATGTACCGGATGGCACTATCTCATTGATTTATAAAAAGCTCATCAACGATCGCTCCGGACTGCTGACTGGCCTTCGTGAGGCATGGGTCGCCGATGGATTGGAGCTGGATGACGAGGACTGGGTGTCTGCGGTGGCCTCCCCGAAAGAGGTGGCCATACCGGCCCGCCTTCGCTTCGTCCAGCTCAAAATACTCCACAGGGTCTATGTTTCAGGGCCGGGTCTGATGCGTATGGGATATGCCGTGGATGGACTGTGTAAGCGTGGGTGTGGTTTGTTAGGGACCTTTATCCATATTTTGTGGGAATGCCCGGAGGTGGCGCGATTCTGGCGTGGTGTACATGCGGTGTTGCAAGCGGTCACGCATGTGGCGCTGTTTCCCGAGGCTAGGAGATGTCTGCTAAATGTGTGGGAGCCGACTGATTATACGGTGCCGCAGACGTGGTGGGTGACTCTGGGATATATGGTGGCCAAGCGTGACATAGCACAATTGTGGGGCTCCCAGAGGTCACCAACGGTTTCGGTGTGGAAGGACAACATGGATTGGTGTATGTTTCGGGAGAAGTTAGTGTATGTGGCGAGAGGTAAGCCTGGGAAATGGGTGAAGGTGTGGGGCCCCTGGAACTCCTATCATGGCGGGATTTGTACCCCGCCGCTGACGCCTGACTTGGCAGTGGCCCAGTCTCCCTAGTCTGCTTGTCACCTTGGTTCTGGGCATTGTGTCTACTTTGTTTCTGTCCCGGCCTGTCCCCCCCCCCCCTATTCCTGTGGATCGGTAGGGTCCTCCCCAGGGGAGCTCATAATGCTGCTTTGACTTTTGCTGCCTTGTGGATTTGTTTGTGGTTTCTTATAAAAAATGGAACCGCCATTTGGGGGGTCCGGCCTGTGTGGCCGCCAACGCTTCCCTCGACTTCTGGGACCTTTTATCACTTGCCGCTTGTGTTTAATGACTGTATTTTATGCTCTCACTGTTTGCTAGCGGCCGGCCTGAAGGTTGTAGGCCCATCTTTGTATATCTTTTGCATTCTGTAATAAAGGTTTCCAAAAAAAAAAAAAAAAAAAAAATCCCTCTCCACACACCAGCAAATCCACGTCTGCATTGCCAGTCTATACATTTTCCTAGTATCTGGTGCCCAGGACTCCTTAATGAGATTCGTAGCTTCTCGTGAAAGTCCTGGTACCTCCCAGACAATTCTGATATTCTCCATGCTACAAGTCTCAGCTGACCTGTCAAACCATTTTGTGCATCTCTCCTGTTGGACCTACCAAAAGTTCATGAAATATTGGCAACAGAATTGAAAAATTCACCAACATTTCTTGAAGTATTGGATACCAAACCTGGGATTTCCAAAGTGGAGTTATTAACACAACTGTCTCCTTCCACTTACATACCATCAAAGTTACTCGAGTAATCATTGAAAAGGGACGAAAGCATATGGTCCGAGACCCCTCGAATCCGGTCTGAAAGTATCTATCCCCGCTGACTTAGTGTCTGGACGTTAACTGAAAAATCTCCTGTTTGCAAATAGGTCCACCTGAAATGGACCCCAAAACGTCATCAACTTCAGGATTCTGGAGATGTCAATAGCCTAACAAGTAGAATGCACAAGGAGAATGCAGTTCCAGCAAATTAATGGATCACCTACGTAATAAACCGTGATTGGACCGTGATAAAACGAGGGATTCTGAAGGCACTTGATAACAACTTAGAAGATTTGGAGGAGTCTCGAATGGTAGTCTGCAAAAAAGGAGATATTAAGCATCTTGAAGGGCATCCGGAATTTTGGAGCCCCTGGACCAAATGGATTATCGGGTAACATCATCTATGAAGACCAGGAATTTTGGACACCTTATATGCACAGCCTATTCAACGCATGCATCTCAACATCAACCATCCCGGACTCATGGTAAGGCTCCATCTTGCATCCCATACCTAACAAGCATTTACAATGCAATAGGTCTCGCATTTGCGAGAGTTTGAGCTATTGGCATTGTAAATGACGATGCCCTTTAATTATGTGTTTTGAAAAACTGCAAGTGGTGCGTAAACACGAACTTTGTACTTCTAGTCCTTGCTTACGAGAAGCAAGGTTGGAGATAACAGCGCCTTTTTTAATGGCAGCCTTGCTTCTCATAAGCAAGGACCAAAAGTACAAAGTGGGTATTCACGCACCACTTTTAGGTTTTCAAAACACAAATAAAAACCATTGTCATTACAATGCCAATAGCTCAAACTGTTGCAAATGTGAGACCTATTGCATTGCAAATGCTTGTTACAAAGGGCCCTTGAAAGCTCTCTGAATCCACTGGCAATAAAACGGCACGGGTTTCAAACACAGGCCTCGGTGGCCGAGTAATTGAGAGCAGAACCCGCAGTGCACTGACATATGAGTGAAACCGAAGCTCCTCTGCCAAGATAAACCCGCCCGCAGAACTGCACCGTAAAGCTGAGAGAGTCCATCTGTCCGGGCGCGCTCCTCCCTTCCTACCTACCTCCCTCCCTCCCTCCCTGGGTGCAGCAGTCCCGGGGCTGGGCCTGCGTCATTATGTGAACCTGGCCCTGTGCCGTTGTGTGACCCTGGGCCTGCGCCATTGTGGGACCCTGGCACTGCGCCGTTGTGGGACCCTGGACCTTGCGCCGTTGTGGGACCCTGGCCCATTGTGTGACCCTGGGCCTGCGCTGTTGTTTGACCCTAGGCCTGTGCTGTTGTGTGCCCCTGGACCTTGCGCCGTTGTGTGCCCCTGGACCTTGCGCCGTTGTGCGCCCCTGGACCTTGCGCCGTTGTGCGCCCCTGGACCTTGCGCCGTTGTGCGCCCCTGGACCTTGCGCCGTTGTGCGCCCCTGGACCTTGCGCCGTTGTGCGCCCCTGGACCTTGCGCCGTTGTGCGCCCCTGGACCTTGCGCCGTTGTGCGCCCCTGGACCTTGCGCCGTTGTGCGCCCCTGGACCTTGCGCCGTTGTGCGCCCCTGGACCTTGCGCCGTTGTGCGCCCCTGGACCTTGCGCCGTTGTGCGCCCCTGGACCTTGCGCCGTTGTGCGCCCCTGGACCTTGCGCCGTTGTGCGCCCCTGGACCTTGCGCCGTTGTGCGCCCCTGGACCTTGCGCCGTTGTGCGCCCCTGGACCTTGCGCCGTTGTGCGCCCCTGGACCTTGCGCCGTTGTGCGCCCCTGGACCTTGCGCCGTTGTGCGCCCCTGGACCATGCGCCGTTGTGCGCCCCTGGACCATGCGCCGTTGTGCGCCCCTGGACCATGCGCCTTTGTGTGACCTGGGCCTCAGCAGTTGTGCTCTCCATCCCCTTCAAGCCTTCCCATGCAAGACCTGAGCCCCCAGTGGCCTCTGGGGTAGGCCTGCGCCGTTATGAGTCCCCGGGCTCGGGTCTGCGCCATTATGTGCCCTGGACTGGGCCTGTGACTTCTCTTCTCCCTGGGCTGGGCTTGCACCGGTGTGTGAGCCGGAGCCGCCGCGCCCTTTGGGGCTGGATCGAAGCCACTGGAACCCCAGCTACACCCCCGCAGTCATGTGACCCTGGCTGGGCTCGGAGGTCTGCGCCACTGTGTGACCCTGGGCTGGGCATGTGACTCGCTCGACCCTGGGTAGCCGTGGGCTGGGCTTGCGCCATTGTGTGACCCCATCCCTAGTTAAGTTTATTATAGAAAGAGAATAGGGAACCAGTGAGTGCACTGATTGTTGAAAATATTAAAGAGTTCCCAATGTTGCGAAGCCTGATTGAACAGTGCAGGTGTGTATGCGAATATATGACCCTCTCTCACACATGCACATACTCTAACATACAAGTATGGCGGAGCAGCGGGGGCCTAAACAAGTAACTCGTTGCTTCACTCTGGCACTTACATTTCTACCATTAGCATCGAGGCACTTTCTCAATCTGGCTGCCCTTTCATATGATGGGCGTTTTCATCGGCCTTTTGTACTTGGGTGTGTGTCTGCAACGTTAGTTGCTTTTTAATGCAGAAGTAAATTAAGTTCAACCCTATTCAAGAACTTTGTAGTGGGACACAAGTCTCCTCCGAACTAGGTGCAGATCTTGCGAAGTCACGACATCGTGGTCTGCGGCACCATTAAAATATGTGTGGCAGAAAATAGACCAGGAACGTACGGCAATATTTTTTTTTCAAAAATCGACAAATTTCGGGGGAAAAAAAAAATCAAGACCTTTTTGTATTATGCTCTTGAATGCCACAACCCTACAGAGAGCGTGAGAGTGTACGAATGTGTGCACACATTTGCATGTGTGTGACCGCATGAGTGCTCCTGTGCCACAGGGAATACGTGCAAATCGCTTTCCGTAATCCCACCAGTTGTAAAACATGTTTATAGTGGCATTAACTGCTTTACTCGCTGCGGAAATGTAACGTTCAATTGATTATAAAACTTTTATTAATTGCGACATCACATCCATATCTTGGCCAGCCATCGCATCTCTTTGCACGTGTGTCATGCTCATAGCAGTGCAACCAGGGGCACGTGGTCATGTGCAAGGGCGGCGGCGTCCGATAGTTACACGTTCAGTTTGCTCACATTGATCGATAAGTGAGATTGATGTGCGACACAGATCCAGCCACTGGGGGCACAGCGCGTCCCATACCTGAAGCCCCATGCTCTGCTCTGTAACCAAGTGTGCAAATTGGACAAATGGGGCCTTTTGAGGTCTAATTGAGCGTGAGAGAAGGAGCTGCCCACGTTAATAAGGTCTGAGAGAGCTCCCTTGTCATGCCTTCAAGAAACCCCCCCCCCCCCCCGTCCCTATAAAATCACCACTCACGTGATACCTCAGAATCAGTCGTGACAGGCGCGCGGTGCCCGGTATCAGGAATTTTAATTAGTTCAACAATTGTTTCTCTCAATTGATTCACCACAGGGGCTGTCTTTGAAGGCACGGGGGTTTCACAGGTAGAGCACACAGGGTCACAGTGTCGCCTCTGAGTTGCCGAGCAGACGATGCTGGTTAAAATGCAGGCTTCACGAACCAGGTAAACACACCCAGTGCAACAGCCGCACGATTTTAGTACAACGTAGGTAAATTAATTGCAGGGTTATGTTTTTGGGGCCAGACGGGAATCCGTTAGACAGCTCCCGTCCCTGCCTCGTTTACACATCTGTCCGGTGTTCGGGCCTGCACAAGGCATGAGTAGGATACCGCATGTGTGACGCAACAGTGGTGCCCAATGGAACACCTCAAGCCGGTTACACCCCCTTGCCTCTGGCTGTGGTGCACATAAAATGCCTGATCGGTATGAATAGGGCCTTGTATATACACATCACCTAAATAATGCAAAGAACTTTCTACAAGCAAATGCCACGAAGCCCAGAGTTCTAGAATTTGGTCACAGAATTAAGAAACATCAGTTAGAATGGCAATTAGGCCCTCTAAGGATAAGTATCACCAGCAAGTAAATTGACCTAGGGTTTGGTTGACAGACACAGGTAAATCCACCAAGTAGGCCAAGGCACTGGCAGACAAAGCAGCCAAGACAACATATGCACTTTGCAAACATAACGTGTATTTGCAAAGCGGACGTACACCAAGGCTATTTTGGAACTGAATAACAGATGTTTATTGGAACCCAACTCCATGGTACTCATTTTATCGACCTCAGTAGGAAGAAAGACTGAGAGGACCCTACAGTGGATGCATTAGTCCACTGAGCCACCAAACCCGGCAAGTTACAAAATCACTCAGCAGAGGGGAATCAACGAGTTCTGCAGGCAAAATTGCTACCAACGATAAACTATGGCCACCTTGCCTTCCCTGGAATGCTCACGAGCCATTCGAACACTGCCACACAGCCGCATACAGGAAAATATTTAACATTCCAAAAACTACTTGGCGCACACTGATCCGGCTAGAGTTCAATCTTGTGAAGATGGATATTGAATGTAAAATGATCTGATCAAGTGTCACCATCGAGTGTCCAAGGCGGATCCAGATTCAATGAGAGGTGCATGATATTTCAGAATAAAAATGCAGCTGGTCAAAGTGTTTGAGTAGTGCTAGAGATTCATTAAACTTGTCCCCAGAGTGCATAACAGATCCACCAATCACTATGGACAGTCTAAAGGGGATAGTAAATGCGCAAACAAGCACATATCAAGGGAGCAGGACTCAGAAAAAATTAGAAACACCCCAGGCGCAGTGGGTCTGGTTAAATTGAATGAAGACACCTTTTGCCAACCATACCTCAAAGCCGCCCCGGGAAGACAAGCCCTACAGAACATATTGTGGACCAGGCTCCTAACTCAGCCCATCCATGAATATAGGGTCCACTTGAACATTCCTGCAGGTCACTGGCAGGGAGTCTATGCCAATACCATTCTGAGACGGCAATGCATATTGTTTGCTGTTGCCCTACATTGCTGCACTAGATGCAGATTTACCCAAGAACACTCTTTCTGCAGAATGGGATAAGAACTTGCAAAGAGAAGTTGACCCATATCTACACCACAGTTGTGACAATGGAACTAGCATGGATTGGCTAGGTCTTTGATGAAGTTAGAAGACTCCTTCGCCACGCTTGCCCACCGAGGGGTCCAGACACTTTAAAGCCCTCCATTACCACAGTGTGAAAAGTAATGATAGCCATGACCTGATAATTTGGCTTACTATGTGGAAAAAATCTAACAGGGCCCTTCGCACTTTATCATTACGTATGCCTATTAAGACCCTTTTGACATAGCATGTGGCACTTTAAGCAAATAGCTTTCCCCCCTACGAGTTTTAAGCATGTGTGGAAGATCTCCATCAGGGTGATCCACACCATGTCACTATGCATGCCTATGAATCATTTTATGATTAAGCACGTGGCACTTTAAACAAAAGCTCCCCCGCCGCCCCCCCCCTCCCGAGATTGGGCGTGATAAGGTATGGCCTGACACCCTGCAACACTGCACGTTACTGCAGCGTGCGTTTACAAGGCGCTTTGCTATTATGCAGCACCTCTTTCAAATAGTTTGGTTGCACACAGCTGTGATGGTGCACAGATTTTAGAATTGAGGCTTGTACACCCGTCAAGTCTCGCACGCTTGTAAGGTATCCTGGTCCGGCATGTGTCATAGCCTGTGCATTAGGGCATTCCACACCTCATTTTATGCATGCAGATAGCGTGCTCCTGTATGTTTACCAAAATTACATTTGATAAAGTTCATTACTTCTGGGCTTTAAATTCCTGTGCGGCCAATTTGTTTTTTTTTTATGTAATGTGTACACATTTTTTTTTTTAACTCCTTAATGCGGTTGTATACACTATAGATGACTGACTCCATCAACTTCAGGAAAACACATCTGTTCAGAGTCCAATCACTCAAGTCCCTGAAATTCCTCGAGAACCCATCTGCCTCCACATTGCTCAACCCTAGTATGTGCTCTGCTTGCACTGAAATATTCAATCTCAAGCAATACTATCAGAATAACTCTGAACTACTAGCCAAATCCGCTAGATTATCCAACCTTGGACCTCCGAACTTGTTGACATGTCACTACTGAGACATTGTCCATCCATAAAAGTACTGAAAATGTTGCCATGTTTTTCGTAAAACTCCTTATCGCAAAGGACCCTGCCAATAGTTTTTAACAGTATATGTGTACCTGCTCTCTTCTTCTGACCATATTCCTTCTGTTAGTACTGCACCACAACATGCTCCCCATCCTGCTAAACTTGTATCCGATTCTATAATCAGCTCAGGATTCTCTCCAAAAATAGGTGTCTCATCGCACAACTCTGTATTCCTTAACCACCAACCATGTTCCTTCGTGGCCTCCTCTGTAAGCACAACTTCTTCTGAATATTTCAACCCTGCTCTCAACTGTTGCGCTTTCAATCTCTGAAGTGCTCGATTAATTCAAAGGCCTTGAAAAAAATAGCTTGAATCATTGAAGATAACAGTCCTGCCACTCTTGCCACCATTCTCAAAGATTTTTTTCTAAACTCAACACCTTTCATATTTTCTCTCTCATCCTCTCTTATTATTTCCTTTGGCAATTTCAATTACCCTTCTACTGTATTTATCATAAATCCTAAAAACGGTCTCCTGACTCTGAACAAGACACAACTTCTCTCTGCTCACCATGATACCCGAGATCTTTCTACAAGGACACTGCCCTAACTGTGTATTCCACTAACTTTGAGCTCACCTGACCCATAAACAGTATGTCGTCCAGATATATTATTAGACGCCCACCCTATACCCTTAGAAATGTTGCCACCGGCCGAAGTACCTTTGGTTAACACCAATGGGCAGACAGCACGAATGGCAAGCAAACAAACTTCCACATTTTTCCAACCCACCTGAACTGCTGGAATATCTGATGGGGCTCCGATATTGTAATTGTCAAATAGGCATCTTTCAACCCCAACTGGGTCAACAATACCCTGTCTGCAATACACCTTCTAATAAGTGCATGCCTTCCATCTTGAAATAGTGGTACTCCACCCCAACGTTCAGATTTCTCAGGCTTATCACTAGTCTTGCACACTTGTCCTTTTTCTCTACCAGAAATATATTGCTTACAAATACCTTTAAATCTTCTCTTTTTTTGGGGCAGAATAGCTTGTATTTTTGTTAAAACCCATAAAAAGCATACAAACAACATATCATGCAGTACAAGAAAAATATTGTCTAAAACATTTCCAATTCATCATGTATTCGTTAAAAATCGGATGAGAATAAGAACAAGTAAAAACAAAAAAAAATTGTGATGTTAAATCTACATATTAAAATTTCAGGCCCTTTTCCTTGCATACTAAGTTTACAGCAAAGGGGTATCTGCTAAGACAGAAAATTAAAAGCGGGGACGTATATGTTTTTAGGATTCTTAGTGCTTCCAAAATTTCCTGATCTCCATGTTACAACAAATTGATTTTATCCATTTCTTTCTCAGGGTGGCGTAAGCACAAGAGAATAGCATATGCGCAAAATTTTCTTCAGTGTTTAGAGTGCCTAATATACAGTAGGCCTCCCCTGCGTCAATGAAGATAACCATCTGGTCGTGTTTGATTTGATTTGGAGGTTGTCAAAAATGGAACTTCATGTACAGTGATTTTGCTAATTGTGATTGTACTACATTCAGATAGAGTTCAAATCCAGGGAGTGGTTTAACACAAAGAAATTATGTTGTAAGCCTACCTGCACTGGGACTATAAAGACCACTATTTAGTACATTCTCCCAGTAAGAATGTTTCAAAACCTTTCAGAGAGCTGTTAGGGGATTAGGAGCATCCCAAAAACAGCTCAGGCCAATTTATAAAGCCAGGGTCGAACGTGACAGGAACAGAGGAATCTAATATGGGAGATGAGACCCAAAATTTAATTTAGACCCTCTTTGGAACATGCGAGTTCTAGTGTTACCTATAAACGTCCCCAAAACAATGAAAGTCTCAATGCAGCTTGATGTTGTACTCTCCTAATTTTGATATCTTGATAAACTGGTAACGTGGGTGTATGTATGGGTAGGCAGAGTAGCATCCTTACAAATTTGTTTTCTTCTATGGTGAGGGTGCCCAAGTTGTCCCCCGCCCCCCACAGTTCTGCCTCGTAATGGGCTGCTGATTGTGCCATATATTTGTATACCTACAGGGTTGCCGACTCTGCTTTGGATTTGCTGATTTGGCATTTTTTTTCAATGGGAATAGAGTTTTGCAACAGGGCAGTTTTAGATGCGTTTATATCTAGTTTCCAGTACAATTTGGTATCTAACGTGATGCCAAGGTAGCTAAAGTTGGCTACATACTCAGATTGTTCATTTTGGGCAGTGATGGTTTTTCTAAAGGACTTGTGAGTTCTTATGGCCATGTATTTTGTCTTGTTTGAGTACATTTTGAGTTCTTTTACGGTACAATAGTCATTAAAGCAATCTAGCAGCCTTTGAAGCCCCTTTGGTGTCTGCTAAAAAGAATGGTCCGCTCCTAATATCGGAGAGTTGTGTTTGCAATGCTGCAGGTGTTCCACAACATCATTAACGTATGGCGAAGAGAGGGTGGGTGCCAATACACATCCCTGTCTTACTCCCCCTTTTAATCAGTATTTCATCCGTGAGTTCGATCACAGGTGCCCAAAAAACTCAGGCGTGATTGTCTTGGTGGAGTATGATTATCTGCACCAGGAGATAGTCTGGTACACCATGGGATTTAACAAGGCCAAAAGGGAGTTCATTAGAAAAGGTCGAAGGTGGCTTTCAAGTCAATAAATGTTATGTACAGATGCCCTCGCCTCAGTGGAATATATTTCCACGCTATGTATAGTAGCCTAAAAATCTGATCAATCATACTTGTTCTGAATCCCTCTTGGTAAAGTGAGAGGACGTCGTTTTCATCTATCCAGTTATTAAGTTTACATAAAATCTGTTTAGCATTGACTTTTTGTAGGGTGTCAATTAAGCTAATGGGTGTCATGGTCACCACGAATAGGGGGCGCGGCCTTTCACACCAAAAACAAACACGTACATTCCCTACACTAACCCCGGTAACATGCACGTTTGAATGATGTGCGATTGCAGAATGAAGGTCAACTTGCCTTTTCCCTGGGTGGGTA
This sequence comes from Triturus cristatus, assembly GCF_964204655.1. NCBI lineage: Eukaryota > Metazoa > Chordata > Amphibia > Caudata > Salamandridae > Triturus > Triturus cristatus. The sequence goes on along the minus strand of NC_140590.1, from coordinate 655,865,716 downwards.
GACTACAACCCCCAGAAGTCACCATTCCAGCCGAACAAGTACACCTGTGCTAGAGAGAAGCCGGAGTATTTAAGCCACTCCTCTTCACCGAACCGGTGTTTGTCAATCTGCCAAGAAACCGATCGAGAGCCTCTTGGAGCTCCTACCCTGTATCCAATCAGCGTTTCCTAGCGGAAGAGGTGCTGGAAGTATTCCTGCATGACACAACCTCCCGACTCCAGACTTAAGCGTTAGCGGTGCCGTGAGCCCAGCAGTATTGAAAGCGGAGCCAGCAGTATTGAAAGCGGAGCCAGCAGTATTGAAAGCGGCTCGTGCCTTCAGAAAAGTCTTTGCACCCGCTCGCCGCCTCCCTCTGTACCGGCTTCTGGACGAAGCGCTAAGTGCTTCAACAGCAGGCTGGGAGGTGCAGTTTAACTTTCGTGCTTCACGTTCGACCGCACGGACTGCTGCGGTGTGGAACGCGCATAGTCTTCAAGGTATTGTACCACTCGCATGCATGGAGTGCTGTGGTGTGAGCGGAACCGCATTTACTTTATGAATTTTGCACGAGATTTGACCTGCACAGTGTGTGTGGTAAAATACAGCTACAAGCCCTAATCCCATAGCGTTAGCACGCACAGACAGCTGCAATGCTAAAAGCGTACTGTCTTTAGAGAGGGCTGATTGCAAGAGAAGCGCCAAGGGCCAGTACATAAAACAGTGTGGCATCATTTCATCCAGCTTCTCATCTGTGGAGTCTCAGGAGGAGCAGAGACACAACGCTGTCTAGTGCCAGCCTAGTTTATGCCAGTCAAAGTGTTATAGCTTGCTCTCTCTTTTGTTGTGGCACGCCATTTCTCTGGAGTAGTTGCTCCTTATTTGTCTACAGGAACCAGCCCTATTCTGCTGGTATCCCTTCCCTCCTAGGCTCATGGGAGTGGAATAAATGTGAGTTACGTATATGGAATGTACACGTTATGGTTAATGTTTACTCATAGGCTTATTACCTGTTAATGCATCATTTTCATTTCTCTCCACTTAATACAGGGTCTCCAACTACAAGGTGTGCTTCATACCAAGAAGTAGGAATCGGAGAGGCCTTATCGTGGCGATTTATTATTTTATCCATTTCCCTGTGGGTGGTCTTGCAGGAGAGTTCTTATATCCCCCCTCTGTGAGGCGGCGCAGGGTGGAGTGGGGAAAACGTAGCATCACTCCTGCTGGTTTTGTTCCGGTAGGTTAGTGGCTTGTGTTGCCTGCTAACCTGAAAATGGATCTGAAATTGACAGGTTCTTGCTGGTTACCCTTTTTAAAAATAGGGACTATTTCAGCTCCTCTGCACATGTCGGGTTCTGGAGCCCCTGATGCTACTGCATTGCAAATTTACCTAGTGTACCCATACTGGTTTGTCGTGTCTCAGAAGGTCACCTGGTATTTTGTCAGGGCCTGGAGCATTCCCTTCCTTAACTGCTTCTATTGCTTCCCTCATCCAAGCTAAAATACGGGGCGTATGACGTAACCCAGTTTGTTTCCAGGTGGCTTGTCCCATGTACGGTTTGCTTGTCATTGATATGCAGCTGACTGGCAATATCAGAGTTTAATTGGGTTAAATGCCTACTCCATGAGCCAGGGTCCATATGAAGCTCTAGACTTGAATTTCCAGTTTGCTGCCAGCTTTGCAGCATGTTCCTTAATTCTGCGATGATCAGGTCATTCCAATTTGACTTGTCCCAAATCCTTTTAGGCTAAGGCTAGTGTTTTCTTATAGTCTGCCCTGGTGTCTCTAACTAGTTCTATATTGTTGGTCTTCAAAGCAATTAACGGTCGCCCCTTTGCCACACAACAATCCTTGGTGTACCAAGGGTTGTGCAGGGGGCGCTTGGAGGTGCCGGTCGGCTCATGTTTGGGGGATGCTTGGTCAGGAACAGTTTCATTTTCTCAACTAAAGAGCAGTGTATTTGCATGATGGGAATGTCCCAGGGAAGATTAGATTTCATGCAAAAGGGGATAGGGCATCAAAGAAGATATAAATCTCTGTAATGGTTTCTGGCATATTCTTAATAAGGGGCCACTTGAGTGACCTGCGATTATTGCTAAATGCTGGTTAGAGTTGGTTTCTGGTCTTATGCAGCACCCAGGTCTCGTAGAGAGTTCCTGGTACTTTTAGACTGAGTGGGAGATGGTCACCGTCTTCTCTTTTATTTACTTTGAAATAGACCAGGCTGCCCCATAGTTTAACACTAGCCATTATAGTGAATTCTGGACTTAGTGGCACATCTTTTGAATGAATATGCGCTTGTCCTGTCGTATGGCATCCTACCATTACAGGCTGCCAGCTCATGCCCTGAAACAAAACAGACTAATTGAACAGCGGTTGCTGTGCAAGGGACTGGGGGGGGGGGGGGGGGGGGGGGGGGGCACATCAAAATATGGAATGCCTCTCACCATGTCCTCATACTCTAGGATAGGTTCTAGCACCACAATTTGTTGGACTTTACAATTGAAGTCGCCACCTACAATTACTGCCGACTCGGGGATTATGTAGCCAAGGAAATTATCTAACATTTCTACCACTGGGGACTCTATGAAGTTTGATCTTGGTCTAATGTAAATATTGAGAAGATCTACTTCTACTCTATTTTGTCTTTTTATCCTTATACCAATCTTCTCTTACTTCTACAATTGCTCCTTTTGTCACCAAATCCAGATCCTACCCGCTCAACAATTCTGCTAGTTCTTTATTGAACCTTACTATTTCTGGGAGATGTAGCTGTACTGGTTCTTCCACAAATTCTATGTTATAACCTTGTACCGTTTCTAGCACCCAAGGATCCCGTTACCAGAGTCCCTTTGTTGAAGATTGAGCACGTCTGTTGCCCAATTTTATTGGGGTAACAAAAGGGTCTATTCTTACCTCCACAATTTCCTCTCCCTCTAGCTCTTTGTTTCCAAGAGTAAAATCCCCACTGCTTGGTATGAGGTCTGGTACTGAATGGGCCTATAATCTGTTAAAAATGAGGCTCTTGCGATGCCCTGACCGTGGCCGGGAAACGACCTCTCGTTTGCCCAGCCTAACCAAAAACATGCTTGTCAAATAAGTTTTTGATCTCACGTTGAGCCTTTTGTAGAGAACGAAATGCCCCCACATACTTCGACATCACTTTAATAAATTTGTCACCAAATAACTAGCAGTTATTGGCCAATTCCACCAATTGTGTGTTCATCTCAAGAAAAAATACTTTTTCTGCGCTCAACTGAAATGACCGCATTCCCTAGAAGGTAAACTGCCCTCTGTATCTATTCTTTCAGTTCCTCTACATACAAATGCTCTTTATTCACCTAAGCCTCTTCAGCCATACCAAAAATGTTAGTCAAGAATCCAGTGAGACAGCCTCTCCAGACACATTCTCAGGCCTTTATCCTATGCGTTTCTGGGATCTCGTCGCCCTTTGCCAATAAATGCAAGAATCATTGCATCCAAATCAGGCGTCATCATTACCTCATTACTCAAAATTGGCCTCGGACACTCTGATGTCAAGCGTAGCCTTAAATCCTGTGCTATTTGTTTCCACAGCTAAGTTTGTACATATTTAGCAACATGTGCTGTTTGGGACACTTCTGATGAAAGCAGCCGTTTTATTAACATGGGATCAAGCATAAAATGCCTCAAAAGGGTCTGTCAAAGTTCCAGTTTCTCTGCTCTGTGTGCTTACTAACTGTTCTGATGTCTGGACCACATCCCTTTCCTCATTATCTGAATGAAATTCAGAAGAACAGCTGAGTCTACTTCTGCGCTACCAGAAGATTCATCACAGTGAATCACCAAATGTCTTCAAGCATGTTTTACATTTCACTACCATGTTTTGTGCGTGCACAAACCCCAGTATCTGCCTCTGCAGATTTCCTTCTCTTTGCTTGAGTCAGGTTTGAATCAATTTGTTTCCTTCTTCTATTCACTTTTCCACCTATGCTGCAGTGATCCTTTACCAGCCGACCAAAATATCTCCACCTCTAACATCGTACTCTAGTCCTGAAACATTGCCTCCAATGTTTTCTCTATTTTATCATCAAGGTAACTGGAAATTTTTGGTAGCATATGATTTATTTTGGCCTCTAATGGCATCACTTTTTTAGCACCAGATTTTGTCATTCTTAAACAATCACCTTTCTCTCCAGCCATATAAGCAAGTATAGTTATCACTTACTCTAAATTAGAATCACCCTAAATCTCCATTCAAGAAGTATTTACATTTCACAGAAATGTTTTACTTAAACAATCTCTAAAATTAAAACTTGCCCCTTTCCTCCAAACTGATATACTCACAATCTCCTCAGCTGTTCGTCAACTGCTATTAATAACCGCTGAAATATCCCAACCTGTCAAACCAAGTTATAAATCCACTTTGATGAGAATGTCCCAAACACCTAAAATGGCTGCCCGCGCATCACATGATATGCGAGGTGGGCGTGCCGAAACTTAAGTCTTGTCTTCATTTTATTTTGCATAATTGCGTTTCACACCTCTAAAACACAGATTATGGATTCACCACTGATAAAACAAAAGGAGCCTCCGAGATCCGCTTAGTATGCACTAGCTCCTTAGGAGGCTCCGCTCGTCACGCAGCCACAAAGGAATCCTCACGCCACAGCCTGCCTCATGAGTTCCCAACAGCAGAACTTGCCAATTTTAACCACATTTAATGCAAATAATTTTAAAACATTGTTTTATGTGTGACAATAGTAAAATTAATCAAATAAGCTTACATATGTCGATATAAGAATAATCTCACAACTACAATATTTATATAAATCAGTCATACAGCCATAGTATATTGTCAAACAATAATCCACATGCAACTACTCAAATGCTGTTAAATGCTCATTAACAGCAACAATCTTAAAAAGTTTATTCTTTTGAAAGTAATTAAAACTCATTCTACATACAGAAAAACTGTACTTATCGGCATGAAGCAGCAGCAAAAAAAAGGAGATGGCTGGGGGCTCTATCCTTTTATAATGTCGGAACTCTGTTGTTAGTATTCTAAATTCTTTAAAGTGGCTGCTGTAATTGGTGGCAACAAAGGAGATTGCAATAATTAGCCTCAGGTATTGCCATAAAATCCCAGCACGCAAAATGTTGGCTACATAAAACATCATTTTTTTTTTTTTTACTTCACTGCAAAGAGGATACACACATCAAAAAAATTATTTTGGGATTCTCTTTTAAACCCTCTTGATATATTTTTACATGACCAATGTATTTAGATTTGTATATTTACTTTCTATTGTTTAGAAAATAGCTTGTTGCTGGATTGATATGACAATCCTTTTGATAACTGAAATCGTGCTCTAGCCTACTAGTGCTCAGTCGGACTCCAGGTGCAGCTATTTCTCGGATTTCCCCATATATTCTCTGGGTTACCCACCTCTACAACTTGCAAGAGAAACAGTGGCACTGTCAGTGAAAGAAAGTACCATTCACTCTTGTACAAGAACTCGTCAACTTGCTCCATTTCATCAGGGGGAACTTCCGCCAGGGAAGTTGTTTTCAGCCAACAAGGAATACTAGCCATGATGCTGCTTGTAATATCACACTGTTAAGGAAAATTAAAAGAATAAGTGTGCATTATGAAATTCCTGAAAAAAATAAGGCATGTGAAAATCATCCATTTTGCATGGAAAAATGTAAAAGCTATGCTTCTGCTGCTAGGGGTACACCAAAAGTGTGACTATTTAAACAAACATTACCAAAGCCAATTGGTTTCATATTTTAAAAGCTATGCAGACCTATTGACTTTGCTCATGTTTTTTCTGATGCTGCCCTGCATCAGTGAAAAATGTAGTGCTGCATGTGCGCGTCATTATGCCAAGGAGACCTAGCTGGATGAAGTATATGTGTGCATGTATCACTAAACATGGACATATATGGTATGACACATCAACCAGTTTGGGCTTGTAATACAGGCCAGAATTCCAACATGGCCGATAAAGCAGGAGGGCAGCGCGCTAGTCTACCGTTGTAACGTAGACCATCAGTTCGACATTGTGGCAGTAGAGGGGGGCCATCGGGTCAAATAAAGACACCACATGAAGTATGGAAGCCATTTCCAATCGGAGCGGACTAAATGAGGTAGGAGCCTGGAAAGGAGGATGACAGCATGAGGAAACTGAATCAATCGAGGGAGCAGACTGACCACTCGGAGGACCTAAAGATCAGCAGGGACAGTACGTTTTGGGACTACCCACATACCCTGCGCTATTCCCCTACGATATCAGTACCTGGTGGTTACATTGAATGCATGAGACACAATCAGTGGCTAGGAGCCGACTCGTGCACCATCGGTGGCGGTAGCACTTATCCTAAGAGTGAATTGGATAACTCAGGAGTTCTTTTGTTGTGTTTTCCCTTCTCTGTAGGCAGATGTCCAATTAGTATGCTTTCTGGGCCACTGTTGCTGGAAGAGAGCACCTGTCATCAGAACCGAAGGAGACATATGCCTTCCAAAAGAAATGTTAACATATCTTTATATTATAATCAGTACAATGAGAAAGCAGAAGTGAAAATAATAAATAATAAACAAGGTTTAAGCCTCACCTCGTGACAAGTCGTGTCTGACATACACCTTACAGGGTTGCTTTATTTATTGTTCCACAATGGCAGACATCTATCTAGGAGCAACAAATAAAAAATGCAGGACCCCTACAGCTAATTGCAGCTAGTAGGACTTTTTTTTTTTTTTTAAAGTACAACGTATAGAGTGTAGGAGCAACAGAGGAGCAGGTGGAAGTGAAGGGGTGACAAGCAGCATGAGGAGCTAGGGGACGGTTAAACATTTTTATAAAAGCCAGCAGGGGAGTAAGAGAATGGCTTTGGAAAGAGGGGGTGAGCAACAAGGAGAGCATGGGGTAAATTTGAGCAGGGAAGCAGCACATAAGAAAGAGAGCGAAAAACAGATGGACTCCTACGGACTGCTAGAATAACAAGCGTTGGCATAGCCAATAGGTCTCGCCTTTGGGACCTTATACGTTTTTAGCCATGCAACAGTTGATGTTATTGCACCAAGGATATTGTGCTGCACCACTAAATACTTATAAGGTCCCAAAAGCGAGACCTATTGGCTATGCCAATGCTTGTTTTTCTTAGTATCAGCGTAATGCATTGTAATGTCAATAAACACGGGAAATACAGTGTCTAGCTATGTACCCGCCGACACGTCTCAAGTTTTTGGCACTCCGAAAAGTGGGCACTCAAGTGTTTGTGACGGGGGATCCCTAAGAAGTTAATGGTGCTGAACTTTTTTTGGTGCGCGACAGTGTGAGGGAAGTTTGTTTGGCGGATAGTATATGCTTCTGACCTGCTCACCTAGGGAAGCGTATAGTTCACTGATTTTTTTTCTTACCGGCGATTCGCGTTTATTCCTTCGATTTGCTCAGATTTGAAGTTACTGATTTGTATACTTATATTGTTACTGATGCCTAGCGATTTTGCATCACGTTTGTAGGGCTTTTACAACAGGATGACTACCTGTCCGTTATTTACATGGACTGTGATTTGGTACTATTGCCTCTTAAATGTATATATTACGGACATTGTTTATCTGTAATTTTAAAGCTACTGAGCTGAGGGGAGTTTGCCGACAGCCAACTAATGCTGGAAATGAATGGGATCCAGTAAGGGAGGGGGAGGAGTGGGTGAGAGAGGGGGAGGAAAGCCAGCCATGCGAGGAATGCTAGAAACAAGGATAGCATCTGTGCGCGTGCATGCCATCACGAAAGCAGGCATGTAGGCCTGAAAAAAGCCACTAGGTTAGCACTTCCAAAACCTGCTTACTAGAACTGTCGCCAGAGCAGCGCTATAAGCGCTGGCTCAGGCGAGACCGAAAAAGGAAACCATTTCCTGGAAGCAAGCAGTGGAAAGACACAAGTCACCCAATCGGACAACAGTAAAGAAGAAATGCTCCAGAGGCGGCACAAACAAAGAGGAAGAACACAAGCCATGGAACAAGAAGCAGGGAAATGGCAGATCAGAGAACCAACCAATCAAGGTTAAGGGGCTAAACGAAATTCCACTATATGTATATATGTTAATGTATTAGTAACAATAAGTCTTTGACAACAAACAGCTGAAACTGTCAGCGCGACCCTAAAATGTAGGGCCTTGAATGTAAGCAGCGAAAGGTTACAAGTCATCCAATTAAAAGTACGGCCAAGAAGCTATGCTTCAGGAGGAGAGGAAGGAAAGCCATTTAACAGAGAATAAGTAAATTAGTTTGACAAGAATGCTAATCAGTGGTAAACAACGGTCTAACACAAAGCCCACTAGAAGTATTGATATTGTCCACAACAGGTCTTCAACACCGCACATCTAAAAGCTGCCTATAGGCGGGTCATAAAAACAGTGGACTCATGTTTTGAAGGAGAAATATTAGAGGGCTCTAAGAAATTTGTACAAATCCTCCTGTTACAGGAATGTTCAATTTCAAAGCTGCAATTCCGTAGAACTGGAGGACCGGTTTAGAGTATCAACGTCGGTTCAACATCCTGTGATTCTGGGCAAATCACTTAATATCCCGTGCCTAAAACAAAAATAAATGTGTCCTTGTGTAATTTAACTGGTGCTCCAATACCTTTTGGACAAGTTTACGCAATGTAAAATTGCAACAACAAAAATTATCTTGCTTCCAGTGGCTTGCTATAAATCCTCCAGCGCCGGCCACCCTCAAGTAATGGTGGGCTTTACATATAGGTTAACATAACATCCACAATTTGTCCGCTAAAAGCACTAATGTATTCAAAAACACCTATCATCCCTCATGTTGCTACAAGTGTCATAAACGATGTGGGTAACTACACAAGCACCTGGACTGAGTGACAGATGTGCGCAAATACCAATCTGCATGTACAGGTATCCGCACGTTATTAAGTGAACGGAAATAGTTATTCCTCCCGACCCACAAGCTTACTGCCCACGGCAGTTTAGAATGCTGTTCTTGGACCCTAATTTTTTTTTCGTTTTAAAAGGGTAAATTTCTGAAAATAATATTACGTAGATAGTAGTGTATCGCTCAGCTCGTTATTAAGTGCCACACATCAATCAAACAATTCCTAAATGGAGGTACACAGCAAAGACAAACCTCTTTCAACAACGCACCCTACATGGCGTAGCTTACTATCCGTGTAGGTAAACACTTCCACGCCCCACAAGCGCTATTCAAATGTCACAATACAACACCTTTCAAAAGTCACGTTAAGCACAATCCGAAAGTGGAAATACTGACCAGGGCCTGTTTGAAACCTTCGTAGCCCTGCAGGCCAAGTTTCCTAAAGCGCTCCTAAACTGCAGGCCATAATTGACATAGTCGCTGCCGTTCCTCGCCAAACTGCCAGCACGAGAAGTTTCTTTTCCTCCCTCATCAGCCGCAAAGCAGGAACTGATATCGCCCCAACTCACAAGTCGCCGTTGTCCTTCAGTCGTCTTTCTTCAGATGACGGACAACCACTCTGATAATGAAACTGGAATCTCCTGGAGGACTCCCCCTTTTCCTTACTGTTGGGAAAACTCATTGCACGCTGCCTGGCGCGCTACCACGCGCGCGGCTGGGCGACGCCTGTCTTCCGGAGCAGGAGGCGGGTGTTTCCGGTTTACAAACGGTTTCGATAATAAGCGGGTCGTCTTTTTCGGAGCAGATTATATGTCTTTTTATTAACCGTTTGCATAGTTTCCTTGGAAGTACAGCAAGAGTGATGCTCATAGAACCACCGCTTACACCGCCTCCTAATTCTTTCAAAAGTTTTCCTTTGCAGTTTTATATAGCGCAAACTCGACCAGTATCAGAGCGCTTTACATGAGCAAGTTGCATTGGCGCTTGCGGTGTCTCTCCGAGAAGTGCATTCTTGGGTCTTGCATAGGCAGCGCTTGTGCTGTCTGTCACTTCGAGACATGCTTGTAGTATGCTGCATATTGTTATAAAGCTCTCTTGCTGGTAGCGCGAGGTGTGTCTCGCAGCTCATGTGTTTATTTGATTGTAGTTCCACAGTCGGGCCCTGAACGATGCGTGCCAGGATTCTGCCAACATTAATCAGTTGAGGGAGATCCTGGTACGCAGCGGGGGCGCCTGGCTGTGGGTGCCGTGATACCAGAATACATTTTCTTACCTTACCAGATTGCCTCCTCGTATTCCCTTACTTCATTTGGCGACAAGGACAAAGGACGAATCAACGCATCCGGCACCCAGCATGATTTATACAATTTAAATATTTTGGTTTTTCATGAGCCTTCTCCTCATTGCTGCTCCTCGCTCCTGCTTCATGTGACAACGTCTTGGTTGATTTCCGGCGGTCCGCTTCCTGATTTCCGGACCGCATCTTCAACTTTCGAGGTGATTACGTCAATTTCAGGGACATCGCGTCTCCAACGCTCTGTTACATAGCAACGAGGGAAAGCCTCATCGAAGCCAATGCTCCTTGCTCATTACGCTCCACGTAGGCGTATCCTAACAACGGAAGCAAGTGTAGAATCGTGGGCCTTGGGAGGGCCTAGGGGCATGCACACAGACACGGGACACACAGTATAGTTCTAGGGTGATCCTGGAGTGATCCCCGCCCAGAGCCCTGGGCACTTTATTAACTACATCACGTGGTCTCCGCAGGGGCGAGACCATTCAGCCTGTTTCCCGTGACGGGGGTCTCTTTTGCTAGCACTCCCCTGCTTACAGCGATAGGTGTGGGCTGGCCCACGTCCTATCGCGACATTACATTCCTCCCCAACCCAATAACAAACAACACAACTGGATAACTTTTACAAAACAGTCACTTCTAGTCCTCCGTGACCAACACTCTCGGCAGTCTCTCATGGCCCGGGTCATTAGCTCCAACCCCATACTCAATAAACTGAAACAGTCTTACTTGTTCTGCGGCTCCCGGCCACCAGTTCGGGCTGCGACTCGACCTCCAGTCGCCGACTAGCCACTGGTGACGTAGTCCCTGTACTTCTGGGACGGCTGAGGGCAGGGGCGGAGATGATACCTGCTCTGGCTGTCCCTTGGCTCTCGGGCTGACGGCAGTGGCTCCTGCAGGCAGGGTGACAGGAGGCCGGGGCCTGGTGACTCTTGGTCTGTCGCGCTGGTTCCTGGGTCTGCTGGCAGGCTGCCGGGTGTAGTTCTCTGGACTGGCGCGCTGGAAGGCGTGGCCGGTTCCGTGGGGAAAACCTTCTTGAATAACGACACATTCCTGGTGACGATCTCCGAACCCTTCCGGGCAGTGACCATGGTACCTTTGACCGCCGTGACAGTCCATGAGTCCTTTTCAAAGGGTGTCCGGAACTTGCTTGAGGGGTGTCGGTCTTGAACTAGGACTTGGTCACCGACTGCGATGGTCGGTTCTAGGGCACCTCTTCTCTGGGATGCTGCAGCATTGGTCTGGGCTCGCCTCAGATCTGACGGGTTCGCTGTGTTTTCCTCCCGTTCCCACAGGGAGTGGTGGGGAATGGTATCCGTCACAGTCCGACCGAAACATAGGCGGCTCGGTGATATCCCTGTAGTGCAGTGAGGGGTGAGCCGGTACTCTCGCAAGAACTGATAGATCGACTGTTCTACGCTACGTGACTCTGACATTGCAATTTGGATAGTCTTCTTGAGGGTCCGCATTATGCGTTCTACTTCGCCGTTGGCTTGCGGCCAGCGCGCGGTAATCTTGCGGTGCTTTGTCCCATGGGACGCGAGGTAAACGGCTAACTCCGAGCTGGTGAATGGGGGCCCATTGTCCGTCCGCAGCTCTCCGAACAGCCCGTGGGTGGCTATCATCTTCTCGAGCTTCGGGATGACTTCCGCCGCTGACGTAGACGGGACAAACTCAACCTCCGGGTACCTGGAGTAGTCGTCGACTACTACTAGCATGTAGCGCCCGTCTGGGAGGCTTCCAAAATCCGCACTTACTTTCTCCCACGGCCGCCGAGGTCCTTCCTCCGTAATCACCGGCGCCGGTCTGCTCGGAAGACTGGTGGCGAGGCACGCGGGACACCGCTGCACTAGTGTTTCTATTAGGTTGTCGAGACCGGGGAACCACACTTTGCTTCGAAGGCGACTTTTAGACTTGACGATCCCTTGGTGGGCTCCGTGGGCGAGGATCGCGGCCTGTTGGGTGAGGGCGGCTGGCAGGACTAGGCGCGGGCCTCGCAGGAGACAGCCTTCTTCCGACACCGACAGTTCATGTCGCACTTGGTAGAGTGCTTTGAGTGTGGTCTGGGCAGTTGTCGTCCGCAGGGGTGAGGGACACTGAAGAGGCTGCCAGTCTCCTGACCGGACAGCCTGTATCGCCAGCTGTAGGCAGTCGTCATCTTGTGTGGCTGCGACCACCTCCCGTAGTGACATCGGGAGCGGGCGGGAACGCTCGACAACCATTCGGACGTAGTCTTCCGTTGCCGCGGCTTCTGCTGCTTCCGGCGGCGTGACCGGTCTGGCATGCCGTGAGAGGAAGTCTGCGGGGTTCTTCGAGCCGGGTCGGTACTCCACCGTCAGTTGGAACTCTTGCAACTGCAAAATCCATTTTTCGATCCTTGTAGGGGGCTGAGACGAGGACCCTTGAAAGAGTGGCACCAGCGGCTTGTGGTCCGTTATGACCGTGAATGGGTGTCCATACAGGTAGATATGGAAGTGGCGGCACCCCCACAGAATAGCGATCGCCTCCCGCTCTATTTGTGAGTACCTTTGTTCGGTGGGCGTCAGGGTCCTGCTGGCATACGCTACTGGCGCCCACTCTCCGCAGCTCTGCCGTTGTGATAACACCGCTCCTAGGCCCGTGGGGCTAGCGTCGACGACCAACTGAGACTCCTGGCGCGGGTCAAAGTACACCAACGTGGTGTCTGCTGACAGCGCGGCTTTGGTTTGCTGGAATGACTGCTCTTGCGGCGGGCCCCATGTCCACTGAGCCGTCGACTTGGTGAGTTCTCTTAGTGGCCCCGTCAGGTCTGCTAGGTTTTGGATGAATCGGCCACAGTAGGTGACCATCCCCAGAAAACTCCGTACACCGGTCACTGACGTTGGGGCAGGTGCTTCCTGGATGTCCTTGACCTTGGCGGGATCCGGTCCCATTCCCTTGTCAGAGAACCGGTATCCAAAGAAACTTATATCCCTCCGCAGGAACTCGCACTTTTCTCGGTGGAGCGTTAGCCCACGGTCTTGCAGGCGGGTGAACACAGTGTTGAGGCGGGTGATGTGCTCTTCCAGAGAGGGGGCGTGGACGAGAATATCGTCACTCACATTGAGCACCCCTTCCAGTCCTTGGAGTACCGTCTTGATGATGTTCTGGAACACCTCCGCCGCACTGGAGATTCCAAAGTTGAGGCGCTTATACCGCCACAGGCCAGCGTGTGTGGAGAACGTTGTTATCGGGCGCGAATCAGGGTGGAGCGGGATTTGGTGGTACCCGGAGCGGAGGTCCATCTTGGAAACCACCTGGAGCCGGCCAGTTCGCCTATGATATCGTCCACCGTGGGCGTCAGGTGGCGCTCTTGTTTGATCGCTAGGTTCGGGATGCGCATATCGATGCATATGCGAACGGCGTCCGGCTGTTTTGGCTTCTTTGCGACCACGATGGGGGATACCCACGGCGTGGGTCCTGTCACCCGCTCGATGATCCCTGCCACCTCCAACATGCGGAGCTCCGCCTCCACCTTTGGCCTGAGGTGGAACGCAATCCTTCTGTGCCTGAGGGCCACCGGAGTTATTGTCTTGTCAATGTGCAGTCGCACTGCTGGGCCTTGGAGGCATCCGATGCCCCTGAAAAGGGGTGCGAAATTAGCTACCAGTTGGTCGAGGCCTTGTGATTGGAGGGCGCACGCGAACTGGATGAGGCGCAGGTCTACTGCTGTGCGACAGCCAAGCAGAAATCCGGACCCTTCCCTGGACACATACACTTTGGCTGTTAGGCAGGACTCGCCGTGGGACAGCTCCGGTTGAAACACTCCACATATCCGGAGAGGGGTACGGGTCCCAAATGCGTATACCTGGACATTGGTGTGGTGGAGGGCCGGCTGATCGGGCAGCTGTCTGTACGCGCTGAGCGCCATGAGATTTATCGTGGCTCCAGTGTCGATTAGCGTCGCCACTGGGTGTCCTTTCACTTTTACTGTGCACATTGGTGCGGATTGTGGATTGTCCGACAGGGCATGCAACATGTGCACCACGTGTAGCGTTGCGGCTTCATCGTCGTCCATGTCGCTGTTCGACGATTCCTCGGGTCCTGCTTCTAGAGTGCGTACTGGTCTTGCTGGGCCATGCTCCCGCCGGGCTGGTTTCGAGCGGCACACCTTGGAGAAGTGGTTGACCTTGCCGCAGGCACTGCACGTCTTCCCTTGCGCTGGACACGCTCCGTCATGCGGGAGTGGGCCTCCGCACCACCCACAGAGGCGAGGTTTTGGGCTCTGTCCGGACTCCTGAGCTGTTGCTTTCCTGTGTTTTGGCCGTTGGCCACGGGCGTTGGACTGTACGGCGCACACTGGCTCTTCTTTGACCGTCATCGGGGCTTTCAGTTCCATATGAGCGGCTCTCGCTTTTGAAAGCTCCTTCGAGCGTCCCAGGGTTAATATATCTCGCATTGGCATGTTGTGTTCTTCTAGCACGCGCTCACGCATCTTGGACGAGGCGCACCCTTGGATGAATTGCGCGCGCACTTCATCCTCTTCGTCGGGTAGGGTGCACGTGCTGGCTAATTCCCTCAGCCTGGCGTAGAACACGTCAACAGATTCTTCCGGGAGCTGCTTTGCTTGCCGAAGGAGGAATCGCTCATAATCCGGGTTCGCATAAGGCTCAAAGTGTGCCGTGATTGCATCCCGCAGCGTAGCGTAGGTCTTCGGGGGTCCAGCTTCGTGAACCGTTTTCGCGATCTTGTGGATACCTTTACCGCCCAAATGAAGCAGCATGGACCGTTGGCGCCGTTCTTTGATCTCCGCGGCTTCGAAGAAAGTTTCCAGGTGCTCAATCCACTCTTTCCACCTCACCGACTGAGACGGCGGCGGGCCTGACACTTCAAAGGGCTCCACGGGCGGGACAGTGGTCATCGTGGCTCCGGAGCGCAGCAACTACCTTGCAGGAGGGTGGCAGAACAGAGCTAGCAGCGGTGAGTCCATGCGGGAAACGGGCGTGGTGGCGACTGGGGCCACAGCAATGCAACGTGGCAGGGAAGGGCACCCACGACAGTCACAGGGGGCTCTCCACAGCGAGCTTGCTTGTGGGCACGGAAAGGCCGCAGCGGGCAGGTGCCGGTGTTCCACAGGCTAGGCTGGACCTCTAGCTGTCGTGCTGGGGCGTGGGAGTAGCTGTGAGCAGGGGCGCGAGGAGCACAGACGCTGCACGTGATGCAGATGCCAGGTCCTAAGCAGGCGCAGGCGAGGCAGGCAGAAAGGACGGGTGCGGTACCGCAGGCGGCCACCAGGGGGCAGCAGAGGGCACGCGCACACTCACTGCGACTCCCGGGACACCACAGGTCTACGGAGCTCGGTCCCGGTCCGGGCGGCAGCAGAGAAGGCCTGGCAGGCGAGGAGGGCGTAGCGAGGCCGCCACGTGACGCTCCGGCAGCAGGTGCGGAGCGGGGAGCACCCAGAACAGCAGGCGAGGTCCCGGGCAATGGCCGGCACTGCGATGGAGGCAGCGCACGGACAGAGGGTGCACGGCAGGTGAGAGTCACCACCGTCGTCGCCAATGTAGAATCGTGGGCCTTGGGAGGGCCTAGGGGCATGCACACAGACACGGGACACACAGTATAGTTCTAGGGTGATCCTGGAGTGATCCCCGCCCAGAGCCCTGGGCACTTTATTAACTACATCACGTGGTCTCCGCAGGGGCGAGACCATTCAGCCTGTTTCCCGTGACGGGGGTCTCTTTTGCTAGCACTCCCCTGCTTACAGCGATAGGTGTGGGCTGGCCCACGTCCTATCGCGACATTACAGCAAGCTTCACGGAGGCATTTTGACGCTCCTCGTTCATCACGCTACACGCAAGCTCCATCACACTGTTGGCCATTTTAATTTACATAGTTACACTGGTAAATCAACGCTGAAGGTTCACAGTTTACTCTACTGTTTTAGAATTGTCTCTTCTCATTGCTGATCTCCAGATCCCAGGTAGGATCCAACCTTCACACCCTCACAGTGACAGGCACACTTTTATCTCGAGTATATTTCAGCCTGCGCTTTTCACACCTTTCATATGCACTTTACAATTAATTTCAGAGCTTGCAATATTGTTTATGAACATTTTTGAACGAACTGTCTTAATCTTAATACACAGTCTTGGAAATAACTGTGACTTGCTCACCTCATTTTATTACTGTGTATTCAAAATCGTTTTATTTAATATAGCATAATAAGTAGATTACAAATGTTGCTATTATATTGACCGCAATTCTATTTGCAGATTTTTTTTTATTATTTTCTTTTGTTTCACTTTTATTAATTTTTTTTAGTTCTAATCACTTTGCCTATCCAATTCCTTTGATGGCCGCTTCTCAGCAATTTGCGCAACCTCCTCCTTTTTTACAACAACCTGGCAAACCTGGAATTCCATGGCGTCAAAGGGTTAAAGCTTTTGAAAATCATATTGTTGCCATAGACGCTGTAAAATTTCTCATGATCGCAAAGTTGCCATTCTTTATGGTTGTCTGGGACTTGCCGCGCAACATGTATTTGAGAATTTACCAAAGTTTCCCGCACCAGCTGGCGAAGCTGGGGATGCGCAACATTGGAATCCTTATAAAGAAGCCTTAGCTCGCTTGGCAAGACATTATGACCAAGAACCAAACATTATGCTTGAGAGACATAATTTCCACAGGAGAAAACAGCGCGAGGATGAAACAGTGGATGAATACATTGCTGCATTACGTGTTCTTGCATCCACTTGCGAGTTTGAGGCAGATCCAGAAATATATATACGTGATCAATTAGTATTTGCTTGCTATTCTAGAAAAATACAAGAACGCCTTCTCAGCTGTAGAAAGCCATCTTTACAAGACACAATTGATATTGCTAAGAGCACTGAAAGGTCTATTATTACATCACAAGCTCTTCAAAAGGATCAATCTATTAACTCTTTCAAGTCGGTTTCAAGTGATCCTGGAAATTCTGTCAATGCTGTTAATGTTGATAGATCTTCTAAGCATCCTTTTAAAAAGGTAACACAATGTGTTTCAGGTGTGGTTCCCGATCGCATCTTGGCAATCATCCCATGTGTCCCGCTTCAGGAAAAAGATGTGTTTCATGCCAAAAAATTGGCCATTTTCAATTGAATGTAATTCAATCTTCATCATGTTAAAGGTCCCCTAGGTGTTGCATTATTTGGAAAAATTGAGATTCCGATTATGGCAGATTCTGTTTCTCCAATAACTATTTTATCAGATGTAATGTTTTTTGAGAAGTGGCAGAATTCCATTACCTTGACTAAAACAGACATCAATCCAAAAGCGTGTGGAGAATTTGACATAAAAATGTTAGGATATTTTAACTCAAGGTTGGAATGTCTTGGAAGGTCAATATACACTAAAGTTTATGTCGCAGTTAGGGGACGCAATATAGTTGGATGGCAGGATCTTGCTAGAATGGGTCTGTACCTTGTTTCTGGTGGGGATAATCCCATCATGCTTGGTGATCCTCCCCAAGGTTATTCCCCAGCCGGATGGTCAGAAAACGAACTGAACACACTAGATTGTATCGATGTCACAGATCATTCACATGATGTTAAAAAGATTCTAGACCTATTTCCTAATTTATTTTCTGACAAACTTGGCACCGTCAAAGGGTTCCAACATCAGATAAAATTAAAACCAAATGCTCAACCCTTTGTACATAAGGTTCGCCCATTACCCCTCAGTGCTAGGGATGAACTCAAGTCTACACTTAAAAAATTGTGTGATGATGGGGTCATTGCACCATGTAACTCATCAGAATGGGTTTCTCCCATCGTTATTGTCCGAAAAAAATCTGGCGAGGTCAGGCTATGTGCGGACTTGCGCACTGTGAGTAAAAACATCCTAATTGATAGTCACCTGCTCCCAAAAATTCATGAACTTCTTGCCAGTTTAGGGGGTGCCTATCACCAGATTCGCTTAACAGTTGATGCCCAAGATCTCACCACTTTTGTCACACCCTTTGGTGTCTACAAATACCTTAGGCTTCCTTTTGGCCTGGCCTCTGCGGCCAACGTCTTTCAAAAGATGATGGATAATCTTTTTCAGGATGTGTCAGGGGTCCAAGCCTATCAAGATGATATTCTTGTTTTTGCCAATGACTGGGAAACACATGTAAAAAACCTAACTTGCGTCCTAACCAAATTGAATGATGCAGGCATGACTATCAGATCTGACAAATGTCAATTTGGTACACAACAGTTAGACTACTTTGGTCGTACTTTGTCTTCTCAAGGAATCAAGCCAAAGTTTTCGCTTGTCAAGGCCATCAGTCATGCTGTTCCTCCCAAAGACAAAGATGCTCTTCGATCATTTGTAGGATTAGAGTACTATGCCCGTTTTGTTAAAGGATATGCTCAGACTGTAGAGCCATTGCGCGCCCTATTGCGCAAAGGTTCAAAGTTTCTTTGGTCTGATCAGGTTTCATCCTCATTTGATCAAACAAAAAAACTCATTGTTGAAGCCCCCGCACTTCATGCTTTTCAAGATGATTCCAAATGTTTCATTATGATGGATGCCAGTCTCACAGGTTTGCATGCAGTTCTTGGTCAGTGGGTGGCAGGAAAGGAACACACCATAGCTTTTTCATCAAGAATGCTTAAACCTGCAGAGACCCATTACAGTACAATTGAACGCGAAGCACTTTCTTGCGTCTGGGCAATTGAGAAGTTCAGGAATTACATTTGGGGGCGTGAGTTTGAACTATTCACTGACCATAAACCTCTTACACATTTACTCGATGGTGATGGACTTGGAAGAACCTCTGCCAGACTGGTTAGCCCACTTTCAAAATTGAAAGAATTTAATTTTACTATCAAACACATTTCTGGAGGAAGAAATTTCAGGGCTGATTGTCTATCACGCATGGCATTTCATGATGTTTCTGATATGGATGCTGTTGAGGACACAGAATGTGTTGTTGCGGCACTTGATGCCATCAAAGAGTGTCCTAATATTACTGAACAAGTATGGTTAGAAGCTTATAGTAAGGATGATATTCTTAAACTTGTCATGCAATATATTGTAAAGGGTTGGCCAGAAAATAGGAAACTTTCAAATGAGTTAAAAGCCTTTTCCATGGTTGCTTCTGAACTTTCTTTGGTCAATGGCATGGTTATGAGGCATGAATCCTTTGTTCCCCCATCGAGTTTAAGGGAGGATATCATTAAATGTGCACATCATGGTCATTTAGGCATTTCAAAAACCTTGCAACTCATTAAGTTGTATTATTGGTGGCCATCCTTAGAAGCCCAGGTAAAGTTTTATATTGATTCATGTTCAGAGTGCATCTTATCAGACAAGAAGTGGAAAGTTATGAAAACACCCCTACATCCTGTCCGTTTCCAAGTAAACCATGGGAAAAGCTCGCAATAGATTTTTCAGGTCCTTATGATCTTTTATCTCATGAGTTAAATTTTTTTTAAATTTTGTTGATTGATTATCATTCCAAATGGATTTATCATATGTTTTGTGACTCACCCAGTTCCACTAATGCCATCAGATTTTTGAGGAAGGTGTTTGCTATTGAAGGTTCACCCTCCATTATTGTTAGTGACAACGTTACACATTTTGTTTCTCAGAAATTCTCTGCATTTTTAGCAGAAAAGGATGTCAATCATTTCAAGGTTGCTTTATACTCACCATCATCTAATTGATTGGTTGAAAGGGCTAACAGATTGGTCAAGGATGCCATTCAAGCAGCTCTTTCCTCAGGAAAAAATGCTCAGGATTTTCTTGAGGACAAGTTATGGTCATATAACATTTCGCCACATTGCACAACAGGTATCCCTCCTTTTTCCCTGTTGAGAGGTAGAAATGTTCACACTACGTTGTGCCCCAATTGGTTGCAGAGTAAACAAGTTAAGAGTACACTTCATGATCAAAATCTTGCATCTCGAGTTTTAAAAAAACAAGCTTATATGAAAACTGTGCATGATCAAAAGTAAAGTTTTAATGATTCTGATTTGAAGATCCATGATTGGGTTCTTATCAAGAATCCAAAAATTGTGACAAAAGGCTTGTCTAAATTTTCTTCTCAGGTACAGGTTACAAATGTGAGCAAAATTTCAGCACTCCTTGGTTATAAGAGGTGGTGGAGCAAGAGATCACTTGTCCAACTTTCTGATTCACAAGTTTCCTCCTTATTGGAATTATCCAAGCGGCAGTTTGAACAATCTGACTGGACCACCTGGTTACATGATTCTTCATCTATTGCTTCTTCGCTTGCTTCTCAGACGGAAACTGATGAATCTACTGGTGGATAATTGGATGATGAGGATCCTCATGATAGTACTGGGCATGCATCTGCTTCACCTGTTGTTTTGGATACGCGTTCAAGAAGGTTGCCTGTTAAATTTAATGTCTATGTTTTGTCCTAATAATGCCAATTTGTTGTTTCTGTCTTATCAGTTCTATTTTCACTTTTGTTTGCTAGAAAGAGAGAAGTTGTAGTATGCTACATATTGTTATACGCTCTCGTGCTGGTAGCGCGAGAGCGTGTCTCGCAGCTCATGTGTTTATTTGATTGTAGTTCCACAGTCGGGCCCTGAATGATGCGTGCCAGGATTCTGCGAACTTTAATCAGTTGGTGGAGATCCTGGTATGCAGCGGGGGCGCCTGGCTGTGGGTGCCGTGATACCAGAATAAATCTTCTTACCTTACTGGATTGCCTCCTCGTATTCCCTTACTTCAATGCTGTATTCAGGATATGGGCATGAAGGTCCGCCCACATTTTTAATTAGCTCCTTTATAGGTCTCACTGAGGCAGCGCATGCGCTGCTTTGCGAGACATTTAGTCAAGGGGTTTTCAAAGTGCTACCAGAGGCTTTTGCTGGCCTCAAGCTTGCGTTCACGTGCGAAGCCGCCATGTGGGTTTCTGTCAAGGCTCATTAAGCCTTGCGTGCCTCTCTCCGCCTTGTTTTATTTACTTTTTGCGAACACAACTCCCGGTAGCGATCGAATTTCTTGCTCGCGATCACTATCGCGAGCACCATTTGCTTGTTTTCTGAAGACGCCATCAAAACAGATATGAGCCCTCACTCTCCCCTCAATCTGCTCACCTCTGAACAGCCCCTCTAACTCCAGAAAGCCCTGCACGCTTAAATAGGCACACAGCTCCTCGGTGTCCCAGTGCCGTGTTTCAGGCACAGACACCTGGTTCCCGCCGACTGCGCAGCTCTTCTCCGGCATCCGATATAGACCACATTCGTATTGCAGATCAAGCGGGTTTCTTGATCTTTTCATGGCGGGCTCTGGTTCTCACTAGACTTCCTACGCAGGTCTTGTCGTGCAGCACTGTACGCACTGTAGTATACTGGAATTGAGTGTGCTGCACCTTTCCTGCTGCCCTACCGTGCTGCTCCGCCAGTGTGGATGTTCTTGGAATGTTGATATGTGTGGTGAGATCATAGAATGCTGGTATGACTGTGTGTGGAGTGTCAGTTGAGAGAATGGGGCTGAGCAGCAAGGAAGCTGCTCCTGGTGGGCTTCTGTAGAGAAGACCTACTCTACATCTAATTCTTTACTACTCCATGTTATGATTCCTGCTCTACAAAATCTACAGTAAACCTTCATGTAAATCCAACTGGCATTTGGTTCCATCCACTTATTACACGCGCGTTAAAGACTTCCACAAACATACATACGCCGACTGTTAGCTCTTCTGGATGTCGAAGTACTATCACTCCCAGTCCCTGCACCCCTAGTATACGGTTGCGCTCCGCCCGCTGCTCCCACGACCCGTCCGTAACGTCATAACATTATCCGTTATTGATATTTTGATGGTTGTATTGTCCGTGGTGCAAGACAGCAATGATCTCATCTAGGCAGCAAATCTGGATACGCGCTCTGCGCGTGGAACTTGTACTATAGAAGGTAAGCTAGGATTGGAGAAATGGCCAGACCTCAGCCAATCCTTGTGCGCTACACAGAATTCTGAAATTCTCATTGGCAGTGGTCCGCACGTGTCTATGATGTGTAGAGAACACCGTTCTTTCCCAGATCGTTGGATTGTCGCAGTCAGTCGTTCACACACCGGTGAATAAAATTTGAGCCTGGCATGCAAGGGTGAACCTTATCAGAAAGGCCTGAGCACAACTGCTAAGATTCACACTTGCATGTTTGCATTGCACTCTGAGAGCAGGTATTTAAAGACAAATTGTCTTTAAATACGTGTGTGTCAGAGTGCAATGCAAGCATGCACGTGTGAACCTTAGCAGAAAGGCCTGGGCACAACTGCTAAGATTCACACTTGCATGCTTGCATTGCACTCTGACACGCAGGTATTTAAAGACACATGGTCTTTAAATATGTGCGTGTCAGAGTGCAATGCAAGCATGCAAGTGTGAACCTTAGCAGTCATGTCCTGGCGGTATACATTCAGATATTCTCCTTGCTTAGTTCCGAGAGTCCCCATTTGTTGTCATTGGCATGCTTAATGTTTGGAGGATTGAAAAGTGCGTTGCAATTTGGCTTTTGTCTAATCCATTCATAAATAGAGGCAGGAGGCCGGTTGTTAAAGTTCGTTGTGTGCCTGCTCCATTCTGGTTCCAGGGGATATGGCTGTGGTTATTAAAATATCTCTGTATCCATCTAAAATAATGAGTTGAGCTGTGTGACCGGGAGGTCAAGTTTTGCCCGAATGTTTTCCTTAAGGTAAGAAATCTCCATTCATTTAGTGAAAAAAACACATGTATGTTGGTGGTGAGAGTGAAGGGGGTATGTACGGGAGGAACAGTACTGCAATCGTTGTCAGAAGAACTTATTCTCTCATTTATGTGCCAGCAATAATTCTTCTGCTGTCAGTCAAAGCCCATTATTTAATCGTATAATAAAATGTACATGTTATGTCTGTCTTGGAGAATGCCTGAAAATCAGCAGAAGCCAGTATTTTTCTGTGTTACTGTGCAGCAAATGTAATGATTGCTTTAATAATAAACACAACGAGGGGCCGCTTTTTCGACATTAGGGGTCTTGGCTCAGCATGGCTCATCCATTTTGAGGGTGTGGGGGCCTGTCATATTTTATGTTTCGCTCCCTGCTGGGCACTCATTGCAAACTTTTACGCCCTACCACTTTCAAATGTCACCAGCCGCCACTGTGCACCCTATTTATTCTCTGCGCACAGGTTCTCTTCCTCCCGAATACGTTTCTTGGGGGTTCTTTAATTCATTAATATTTGTATAGTGAAAACACATTTTACGAACACCTGGTGTCAGTGAACTGCAATCGATTAAAGAAAATGGTCCGGGTTCACAAAGGTAAAGTTCGACGAAAGTCTAACTTTACGACTTTCGGTATTCACAAATACCATTTATTGCACGTAAATCCCCTTTGTGAATACCGAAAGCCAAAGTTTACGACGTTCAGTATTCACAAAGTGCATTTACGAGTAGTAAATGCTCATTGTGAATACCGAAAGTCGTAAAGTTAGACTTTTGTCTAACTTTACCTTTGTGAATGGGGCCGTAGCTTCTTATTTGCAGTTTTATATAGGGCGATCTCCTCCCAGGGGCATTGGAGTGCGTTACACAAGGTCAGATACTCAAATTAATTTTTTTCTTTAAGACTGGGGAGATTAAGGGATTTGCCCACTCGAGCCTGATCCCAAAGTTTCAAAGTCAACAGCTGCAGTGGTAACGTCACAGCTCTCCGAATGTGTAAGATTTACCACCTTTGCACCAATTTGGAAACCGTCTCATTTTATTTAATTTTATTTGGGACATTTATATGGGGACGTAACACGTTTGTAAGCAACGGAGCGTCGTAAGAGAGACAGATGTAGCAGGTAATGATGTGGCGTCATGGCCAGAGCTGATGACGTCAGTATGGGTAAATAAAGTTCTAGTCCCGGCGCCAGCTCAGCATCTTGTAATTCTGGGAAAATAACGTAATCTCCCGGTACCTAAAAACATGATCTTGTGGAATGTAACCGATGCACATGTAAAGCGCCCCAAAGCCCTTGGGCCGACTTCGCGCTATATAAAACTGCACAAAAAAAACCAGAAATACTGCCTCGGCCTGCACAAAGTTCAGCACCACGACCTCTGGTGCCAGGGCAACCGTGTAAACAAAGGTCGCCGCTGGCCTGGGCCCTGGTGAGGTTCTGTCTCCCTCACACAGCATGCGAAGGCCACTCCTCAGAGGCGCAGCTATGGGAGCATGAACAATGTATGCACCTATGCTAAACTGCAGATAAGATATGCCAGCGAACCTTAGTCCTTTCTCTTTGTATTACATGCAAAAATTGTGAGTGATTGATGAGTCCATATTAACCCCTTCGCCGCAGGGGTAATTCTCCCGCGGTGCGAGGGGGGCGGTGGCGGCAGCGCTGTGCTCATGACGAGCCCAGCTCATCATGAGGCACAATGGAGCTGTGCTCATGACAAGCTGAGCTGGGCTCGTCACAACTCCGCCCACTAATTGATTCTCCCGCACAGGCGGGGAATCAATTACGCGTGGGAGTAGCGCGACCGTTATGACGAGTTCAGATCGTCATGAGCACAGCTCCACTGTGCCTCATGAAGAGCTGGGCTCGTCATGAGCACACAAGGGGTTAAGAGTATGCAGTGCCGCAAAACACCAAACTGTATTAGGAGCCTATATTATCAAAAGGTTTTATTCAAAAATATACATTTTCATGTAGTCACAATAAGGAAACATAGCAACAACTTGCTTAAAAATGTTTTTAAAAAGTGACACAATATGCCAGTGCAGAATTATGCCATTAGTGTTCTACGTATACTATGATTGACGCATATGTTAACAAGCATTGGCATAGCCAATAGGTCTCGCCTTTGGGACCGTATAAGTATTTAGTTACGCAGCACAATATCCTTACTGCAACAACATTAACTGTTGCATGGCTAAACACTTATAAGGTCCCAAAGGCAAGACCTATTGGCTATGCCAATGCTTGTTTTTTTATTGCAAGCATGCCCAGCAGTATTGGCAACTATCGCATGTCACTACGGCATGAGGTCAACACAAAAGCTGATGCTTTAATTAAGATATAACCCTCCTTCGCAGAAGATTCATTCGATACCATGTCCTCCTTCGTGTACACATTTGTTGAGAATGCTTTGCACCATCAGGATGCTCTTAGATGTCGCTGCTGTATTTTAGGCTTTAAATAACATATTGCTGACAGAACATCAGTTAGTCATGCATTCCTGGATGTTGCCACTATTTCCGCATTGGACTCATGATCCCAGTTCTTACTTTTTTTTTTTTTTAAATGAGCTTCGACCGCTGGTCTACAGAGCTGTATTTAATGTGAAGCGTTTGTTAAGCTTGCTGCTTCAAGTTTAAGGTAGGACCGATCAAGACTTTGTCCTTCCTAAGACGAGAGCATGAGCATAGATCCCCACCCGGCTCCATGGAAAAATCTAGTTTCATTCAATAACATCTGAAGCCAAAAGCCCTGGGTCAAAGTTTACCTTGAGCGTGATTCGTAAAGTTCGTGTCCCATACAGATAGCAGACCAGACCCCACCACAGTGTGAATGCGCGTGCTGTACAGGAATGCAACGATAACTTGTATTCCACATCCAAACACCAAAGAGGAGGATTAAACAAGCAGGCCAAAACATTTTCTGGCAGCCACACCATTCCTTACATACAACTTTGTTTTGTGCCACAGGAGCAATGCCTGCTCTGCTGTCCAACCCCATCCCCAATAGCAGTGGGGCCTGTCTGGGCACTGTCTGGGGCACTTTGCTCATTGCAGTAACACGTTGGTGGTGATCCAGCAGGTTACCAGCTTGGGTTACTCACACACCATATACTCACCTGGGCCCATAAACATTCATACAATAAGCTAGTAGTACTGCCGGAGTCAACTTTGTTTTATACCTGCAAGAAATTTACATATAAGGTTTTCTCCAATAACCACAGACTCAATGAGTTTTAAAAGTTTTATCTAATCAATAACTTTGTAAGTCAAAGATCAAATACATGTTAACATCGGGTTCATTCAGGAAAGAAATCAAGTTTAGTTCAATATAAGTCTCATTAAAATATCGTGATGACAGTACCTGAAGAGGGAGAAAAACAGAGAGCAGGTACAAGGACAGATTTCACAGAATTATATTTACCTAAGATGATAGATGAACCCAACTCCTTGAAGATGAGTCAGGTGGAGTCCACCAGGACAGGGGGGAGACAAAGATCAGGACAGGTTCAGGTTCAGAAAGGTGACCTCTTCTAAATACAACGCCAGTGTCGCATCCCTCTCTGGCACTACTCTCCTCGATATGCTTCCGCGACTCCCCTTCTAGATGATTGGATTATCGATCAGTATTTCGGTCTCTCAAGCAGGGTCTCTGGTATCTGCAGGGTCTGAGACAGCATCTCTGATAGAGTCTGTGGCAGCATCAGTGTGGGTGTCGGGTCTGTGACGGGTCATTGACAGCGTCTCCGACTGAATAGAGTAATTGACGGATCTGTGACATCTAACTAACTATCCTACTTCATTTATACTATTCTGGGGCTGATTCCAATCCGGGTCGGAAGGGCAGCGAACGCAATTCGGTCGGAAAAACTACGAGCCGTGTGCGTGTTTTCCACCCGACTCGTACAGCTGTACGAGCGAGCAAGTACGATGCGAGCTACATGAAATTCACCGACTGAGTCGTTTCCGGGTCCGAACCGCTCCGTACGTCTTGGTTGTAAGCTAACCGTGGCGTCCAATGGATGCGATTCATGACCGAGCCAGTACAATGCACGCGTCGGACAGCCTGTGCGAGCCGGAGTGTCTGGCTCGCAAATTGTCCTGGTGATTGTCTTTGGGGGTCTGCGTCGGACCCCCTGTCACCCGCAGCCCTACAACTCGGACAAAGGGGGAGACCCAAGGGTCCCCCCAATACAGGCATGTACGGTGCGGATGGCACCGACGCGTACTCACTGTAGGGGGTGCACTTGTCCGCGACATACCCATTCAGTCAATGGGAGCCCATGTACGCGTCGTACGACCGGCTCCCATTGACTTCTATGGGAGTCCGACCGAACCGAGTCCGACAGCATACGGCCACATCGTACTCGCTCAGCCGGACTGCAGGACTCCAGCTCGGTCGGAAAACACTCCGGATCCGGCTCGGTCAGAGTGCTTTCCGACCCGGATCGGAATCGGCACCTCTGTGTTCGTGTACCACCCCCAAATGTTTTAATATTGGGAAATCCCCTATTTCTGATTGGACAAGGCAAGGAGGTGAGTTCATCACACCATGCTAAATGTAATATTTTACTTTAGGTTCATTGTTCAATGTTCCCGGCCCTCAATTTACTTTCACAAAGCTTTATTCCCACCCGTATTTCACATTATGCACAATACATTGTATGCAAAAATTGTAATTTCTTGTTCCTCTGTCCGGGTCAATGGGTTAAGTTCTCATGTGATTCTTGCCAGCTTGACCTTGGCTGGGTTTCAATGGTGTCATCAAAGTTCCGGGCAGGGTTTAGTAGTAAGTAGATAACCGATCCACTACTGTAGAATGTTGACACATTTTACGAGTGTTCAGATTTACTCCCACTGAAGGTATCAATGCACCGAAAATGTCACCTACTATTTCAGAAATACAAGGTCTTTTTATACGTGTTAGTTCTTTTGCGTCTTCATTGCTTCCAGTGATTCTTTTCACATGATACACTTTTGGAAAATTATTCCAAAATAGCAACTCCCGTACCAATGATCAGGCAATCTGAAATAAGCTTTATTGCCACATACATAATGCATTTCAGGAAATACTGGATCTGTTCCACCTTTTAGTCCCCATCCCCCAATAATCAAGAAACTATGCTCACATTCACTGTAACCAATAAACACATTGTTATATTCAGTCTTTAATCTTTGGAGGCAGATCTTCCCTTTCTTTTCAAAGTCCAAGGACATAGTAGCATGAGTCTTGCCAGTTTTATAAATTTCATCTTTCTCAGCCCACTGAGGTATCTGTGGTTTCGGTTCAGAAGCCCTTCTCTGCAAGTCCTGTCTCCTTTGCTTAACTAAATTCAAAAATATATTTTCTTCTTCGTGTAATTTACATGTTAAATTGTGCTTATGAGCTTCAGCTATATCTATTGCTTTCATAGTTAGAAAATATTCACCCATGAATTGTGAGTCTTTAGTACTAAGGACAGGGTTCATATTCTTTCGCATAGGAACCTCGGAAAAATCACATCTACATTAGAATAATAATATTGTAGTTTTCCTGTTCTATAAAATAAACTTGTTAAAACACTACCAGAGATACCATATGTTAATGGAATATGATGATATGTCACACCTTCTGCTACTGATGCCGGTAACTTCATACACACATAACAATAACTAACTTCCATAGTGTCCATGTATTGCACTAATAATTTTGTAAATACATTTAAAGCAGTGTCATTGTCTGTCACTGTGTGTGATATGTCTAATTCATCTGGTGCTTCTAAATCTACTTTGTCTCATCTTGTGTTATTCTCATCTGGTGCTTCTAAGGCTACCCTATTTCTTTTAATGTTAGCTACTTTCTCATGTGCGTGCGTGTTATTCTTTTCAACTGTATCCATTAAATATGGAATGGCAACTGTTAGTGCTAACCAAATTACAAGTACTAAAATATGCTACATATGCATATTCTGATTGTTCAGTCTGACTGGATACCTCGTTTACTTGGTCCGGTTCCTCATTTATTGTTTTGAGTCAGTATCTCACTCTCATGATAACACTAGGCCGATTATCGCCTTTTCTGATTCTTTTGGCTTGCACTGCACTTTCACTTTCTTCAAATGTTCTTTTGTTTTCGTTGGTTAGTGGCACAACTTGGTTATTTTCGTTTTCAGAATCTCTCTCTATTTGACCTTGTCCAGGGCTTATTGCATTAGTATCATCTGCCTGGATGTGTTCTTCTTCCTTAATCCGACCCTGTTCAGGTTTTGTTTCTATTTGTTTTTCTTCCTCTTCTCCCTGAAATTGTTTTTCTTTTCATGTCTGGTCCCGATCAGGTCTTACTGCACTTTGGCTTTCTGCCACCTGATCGCGTTCTTCTAAGCCTATCTGACTCTCCTCAGACTCAGGAGCTGTGGTTTCAGTTTCTTCTGTCTGAGTAAAATGTCCTCTCCTTGACTGGTCCTGCTCAGGTTCCCCAACAGTTGTATTTTCACTTTCCTGAGCGCGTTCTTCTACTCCTATCTGGTCCTCACTCTTTTCCTGACTAACTAATCTGGCTTGGCTTCTTGTTCTTACAATTACTTCAGGTATTTCTACTATTGGGATCCAATCATCCTGACTGGTGCTCGGTTGTTCTTGGTCAGCTACTTCAGGATCTGTTATTCTGGATCATTCAGCTGTACAACCTTCAGCATCCCCAACTGCTTGAGTCAATTGAGGTCCCTCTTCGTCAGGTGCTGGTACTCTTTTAGTATGGCTTTCATGAATCCAATCAGGCAAACCCGCACATTTTACTGCTGTCGTTGTAACCAATATAACCTGATGTGGTTTTTCCCACATTGGTGCAAGGCACGATTCTCGAGTGTGATTCTTCACAACTACCCAGTTGCCGGGGTTCAGATCATGCGCTTGGTTCGGCTGCCTGGCGAATGCGTCTTCTCCAACCTGGTGAGAGATAGAACGCACTTGGTCAGCCAACTCTTTGCAATACTCTAGCACCAAATCATCAGATATATTCAACAGCTTGTGTCCTCGTATGCATGCTTGTCTCATTGCTCTTCTCATGATTATTTCATGGGGACTCAATCCGGTATTCTTGCCTGGAATACTTCTGAGCCCCATCAGAACAAGAGGTAAAGCATCAGGCCAGTCCAATGGGGTGGATGCACACACTTTTCCCAATCTTGATTTAATTGTGCCATTCACTTGTTCTACCACTCCAGAAGCCTCTGGGCGGTATGCGCAGTGCAGCTTTTGTTCAATTTTAAATGCTTCACAAATTAATCGAATTATTTCATTATTAAAATGAGACCCTCTGTCTGATTCAATAGTTACTGGAAAACCGAATCTAGGAATGAGCTCTCTCAATAGAAGTTTAGCCACTGTCAAGCTGTCATTTCTTCGGGTTGGGTATGCTTTCCACCCATTTTGAAAATAAACAAACTATTACAAGTACATATTTCAATCCTCGACAAACAGGCAACTGAATGAAATCTATTTGAAGCCTTACAAATGGACCTTCTGCTTTTCCAATTCTTCCCATACTGACTATGGTTTTCTTGCCTGGATTCATTTGTTGACAGGTTAAGCATCTCTGGCAAAGACTCTCTGCGACATTCCTGAACGTTGCATTAAACCAATCTTGTCTGAAAAGTCTAATCATTGCATCTCTGCCTATGTGGGTGTCTCCATGATACATCCTAGCCATCGGTGCAAGCATACAGTCTGGCATTACTGGCCTGCCATCCAAATAGACCCATACACCATCTTCCACCCTTCTCTGACAACCAACGTTTTCCCACTCATCTCTTTCTCTTGTATCCACCTCATCTTGTAGTTCTCTTACTTCTTTTCATGTTTCTGATCCTGAAAGTAGCATAAGTTGGCAGCTGAATCCACATGTTTCAATTTTCTTGTTCACTGCTATTTTATATTTGGCGCAGTATTGGGCAACCTTGTCAGCATATCGGTTACCTGCCGTCACATGGTCATTTCCTGACTGATGTGCAGCACACTTGACCACTGCCACTACTTTTGGCAATTGTATTGCCTCAAGCAATTCTTTCACAACATTTCCATTTTCAATGGGAGACCCTGAAGAAGTCAGGAAATCTCGCTGCATCCATAGCTGGCCAAAGTCATGTACAACCCCGTAACCATATTGACTATCAGTGTAAATGGTTACTCTCCAATTTTTCCCATTTTTGCAAGCTTTAATTAAAGCTATAAATTCGGCTACTTGTGCAGACTTGACTCCCGGTACATAGGATGCTTTGACTATTCCTGCCTGTTAGAAACAGGGTAGCATGGTGCGGAGCGGGTAGGCCAAACTCGGAGGCATTGTGTAAAGCATCTGCGCAGCACACTCACAGGCGACACACCGGGCACACTACAAAACGAGATCACACCAGGTTAGGTGAAAAAACAGCATATGTATTATGCAGAACATGTCATAGGGTAATCACAATTGTAAAAGTACTGTGCTTACTGACACCAGGTAGTCATTTACACTGGACTATTTACACGGCAGGGCCAATCGGGCCGCTGCCAACATCATCACAAGGTACAAAGATAAGTGTAAAACCATCAGGATTAAATGTGAACCCGCCAGTACTTACTGGTAAAATAATGAGGTCAGCAAAATTGCCGTAGCATCAGCCACATTAGCTCTGGCAGGAACATGCGAGCAGAAATCACATCAGCATGAAACATTAGGCATAAATGAAGTAGGCGTAAACTTGAAACATAAACCTCACCAGTTCATGCATAAAATGCAAGCACCATTGGATGGCATTAGGCCACCTCATAAGCATAAATGCAATATCATCTTTCTTGGGCACAAACACATGAGCCTGGAGACATTAGTCATCAAACGAACATGGCAACCATTAAGGAGGACATTAGGCATGAATAGATTATGCATAGAAATACATTAGCATTGCAACCCTGAGGAGAAAACAGCTGGCAATGTTATGGGCCTAAAGACATTATCAGTCGGCAGAAATCATTAGGCAGAACACCAACACTGTAGCCTTAGGGGAAAAGAGACCATTAGCTTTAGGCATGAACATGTCCGCCTAGAAGCTTCATCCTTAACATCAAAGCATTAGGCATAAAAGGTAAGCCTCATGGCATTATCATAGGCACAAGAACACCTTATATACCAGACCAGCCTAATCCCTTTACCATGTAGGCATCATCATGAGCAACACATTAGCAATCAGTGGCAGCAATAGGGAAGGGCATTAGCATAACCACATTAACAGCAATGTAGACATTGAGGAAAAGCTGCACACTTTATTAGTGCCATCAACATGGTGGGTTATACTTTTGGCGCCACTTCACCTGGGGAGCCCCCTCTTTGGGACTCTAAAAGAAAGAGATGCCCCATGTTGCAACTGCCCACTGTCCAGCGGGGCAGTTGTATAAGGGACAGTCAGTCCTGGCTAGCTTGGCGCGTGGGAGCCCCTTGTCTGGCATTTTAAAGAACAACAATGCACCCTCGTTGCAGCGGCCCGCAACTGCGGCACCGCTGGGTAGCTCACGGGACCCTGTGTCCCAGTCCACACTGGGGCCCAATGCGGACCCCCAAGTAAAGGTGGATGCACGTTGCAGCTGCCCCCTGCTAAGCGGGGCAGCTGTGAAAACCCCCACGACCACTTCGGTCCTCTGAGAACGACCAACGAGGGGCGGGCACCGACAATGTGTCCCGCTGCCCCCTCCACCACCAGTTCCCCAATGAGCCCCATTCACCAGGCTCTGGGGGTAGGCTCTGGACGTCTTCGTGGGCAGGGAAGGCACCGACAATGTGCCTCGGCAGTCCCTGCCCACCAGGAACCTTGAAGTGTCAGTCTTCTGGCCTCTCAAGGCTCCGCTCCTCACCGGCTGGCCGACTCGGCGCCAGCACGGGGCTCTCCTCTTCTCACAGGGAACACGCACCTCCTCCTGGGCACTGTGCCAGCATGGGGTAGGCTCCGCCTGGCTTCTTCTTCCGGATCGGGGGAGGCAGGCCCCACCCCCAACTAGACTTGGGCTTCCGGGTCGCCGCAGGCAGCGCGGCAGCCCTCTTGTTCGCAACCCGGGTTGCGGCGGTGATTCCCGCTTGCGACGAAGTGCGGGGTGGGCTCCCGCTATTAGAATAATTTCAAGTGTGGCAAAAGTGCGGGGTAGGCATCCGCGATAGGCTGCAACATGCGGGGTGGGTACCCGCTGGTTTTAGAAAGCATGAAAAGCGCCGCAATAACACGGGGTGGGCACCCGTGATAAAAATAGGCATACTTGCGGCAATAACGTGGGGTGGGCTCCCGCTTTGACTTAAGCAGTGCCGGTGGAGTCCCACACACCGGGATTCCCACGCAGCACAGCACTGCAGGCACCAGCTCCTTTCTTCTCCTGGCCAGTATAGACAAAGCGCTCACCCGGTGCTAGACAGCAGGCCGGGCACAGTCTCTGCAGGGATAAAGTTGTAGCGCTTCCCAGGCGCTAGGTCCCACCAAATAAAGCGGCAGCCCTCACAAGGCGCTAGGTCCCAGGCATGCAGTCAGGGTCCCACACACGCAAGTAGCGCCTACGCTCCTCACCTCCTTGGAGTGCAGGCAAATGAATTGTGGCGCTCACGAGGCGCTAGGGCAGGAGAACAGGCAGGCAATACTGGGCAAGTTCAGCAGGCAGGGAGCACTCATCAAGACAGGACAGCAGTTCCGGGGAACGGTCATCCCCCATCCCATGGCACTCCTCCTGGCACCGCAGTCTCCACTCCAGCAAAGGGCTCTGTGGACAGCAGAGGGGTACAGTTGGGCACAGGGGCCAACACAGGCCCATGCGGTGGTACCTTCTGGCAGAGTGTCCCCTCACAATCAAGTCCATGCTCAGTCTGAGCAGATGGAGGCACAGCCCCCCTAATCACGGTTTTTGTCTGGAGGACTGGGAGACGGAGAGTCGCCCTGACTACTCTGCAGAGGCCCAGGGCAGAGGGAGGATTTGCGTTGCTGGACTTAGAGGCTTACTATCATGCCGCACAGTTCCAATGGTTTACGAAATGGGTGGCGGGCCATATTAGAAGACCTGAGGATATGGGGGAGTCGGAGCCGAGCTGGCGCCACTTGTCCCGGGTACTGTTGTGAGTGCCACTGCGGGATGTCTTGTTGCCGCCGGCCTTAATGCGTGGTGCGGCACTGCTGGGCGCGTCTGGCTAGAAGAACACACGCTGGGATACCATACGCGCCTGAGATCCCGCTGAGAATGTGCGAGGTGTTGCCTCACGGGGGGTGATTGGAGCCAATTGTTGGCCTGGGAGGAGGTGAGAGTAACCGCAGTGGGTGATCTATACGAAGATGGTAACCTCCTCCCTTTTAATGATCTCAGGGAACGGCATGACCTCCCGAAGGGGGGACTTTCTCTTACATGCGGCCCTTACGGCGGCTATTAGAAGGCATTGGCGACAGGGTTTGGCGGAGCTTGCTACGTCACTCGCCTGTCAGTATATAGTGATGGCGGCGGGAACTTTTAAAGCGGTAATTTGCCTCTATAGGCGGATCACTAGGGATATGCGTCCCCCCTTGACACCCCACAAGATTAGTGAATATTTTGGGGTGTCTGCTACTTGCCCACGTTGCACTCAGGAAGGGGCGAGCTTTTTCCACATGTTTTGGGCCTGTCCACTGTTGGGAGACTACTGGCGGGAGGTGACGACTGTTTTGACCACTGTGACGGAGAGGGAGGTGGCCATGACGCCAGTGGTATGCTTCTTGCACTGGTTCCCACACACTTCCAAGACTAAGATTACCAGCAAGTTCATTTATCTGGGGCTGGTCCTGGCCAGGGAACTCACTTCTCACTGGAAGGCGAGGCAGGGTCCAGCTCTAGCGCGCTGACATAGGGAGCTGCTGAAATGGGCAGAAAGTGAAGCGAATTATAAATTAGGTATGGCCTGTCGTAGCGGGAATGAAAAGTCGTTGGAAATGGCTCAGGCATGGGTGGCTCTTCTGGAATTGGCCAAACATCCGATTGGGGACAACAGCAGTGCACTTGATGAGGTGGAGGGAGTGGGGGCCTCCTGAGCGGTATCCCCTTCTGTGGGAACATAGGGCGAGCTGGAGCTAGCGGGAGCCTGGTGGGGGCTTCCCCCTGGTGTTCCTGATTAGATACAGGTTGGGGCCCGTGATGTAGGAGTTGAGATAGGTGGTACAGGGACTCTGATTACCACTATGACCATATTAGTGACTGGTGGCATGCTTGGGTGGGTGGGTGGCTGGGGTGGGGGAACTTGTTGGGATGGTTAGGGAATAGGGGTGGGGGTGGGGTTGGCGTGTTCTTTATGTTTGCAGCATAGTGCTTGCCTGGACCATGTGTGGAGAGCGATAGGCCCAGCACTTGGACTCTACGTGGGAGAATGAAGGAGACTTAGTATTGCACCTTTGTGATATTTGGTAGAGCACTTCTGTGAACAGTCCGACCTGGGAGGTCGCTAGAGCTTTTATTGTGAACAATTGTTCTACATCTTGACTTTTTTGTCACTTTATCATGGTGCCCACAGGGCTGTATGTTTATTTGTTGTAAAACAATAAAATTCTGTTTAAAATAAAATGGAGGCACAGCCCCCCTATATATACCCCCTCACCCCACCTACCAGAAAGGTCCAGAAGCTTCTAGAAGGCTCTCTGGTAATCCGGTCCCAACTGGTTTTGGGGGAGGTGTAGAGCACCCTGCCTGCCAGGCTTCCCTCCAAAAGCTGTGGGTGCTGGGAGACAGACAACTAGACTGCCAACCCACCTCAGGCAGGCTGGCGGCACAAAGCACACAGCAATGGCGTCCATTTCAAAAGTGACATTTTCTTCCATGGTGAAGATAAACCCCTGCACCCCATTGCGCGACGTATTATTTCTAGTTCAACCACCAAACATACATATTTATTGTGTCTCATCTGGAACCACCAATTCTATATTAGTAAAAAAAAACTAGGGGGAAGGCAAAAAGTTCTGGGATGACCCTGCAAGCAGGGCCAAGTCCAACACTGCCAAAGTGCACACAGCATAAACAGCACTTAGTCCACCTTCCTCATGGCGCATACACGAGCCATCTACAAAGAGCTCATGTTCAGTATTCTCCAAAGGTTCCTCCTGTATGTCAGGACGGGGTTTGGTACTGAGTTCTGTCACATCAAGACAGTCATGTTCGACTTTATCCTTCACCTCTTCATTGTATGGATCTGGTAACAAGGTAGCTGGGTTAAGAACAGTACATCTGACTATGGTCACGTTTTCAGCCCCTAGTATAATCCTCTCGTATTTTGTCATTCTACTAGGTGTAAGATACTGAGTTTGGATTCTTGTTAAAAGAATTACAACTGCATGTGGGACATACACTTTTACAGGGTGTCTCATTATAATGGACTTGCTCTGTTCCAAACTCATGCACATTGCAGCTACCGCTTTTAGACAACCAGGCAATGCTGATGCTACAGGGTCCAAAGTAGCAGAAAAATATGCTACCGGACGGCGCATTAGACCATGTCTCTGTGTTAAGACTGAGAGTGCACAATTATCTCTCTCACAACAGTCAATGCAAATTCTTTCGAATAGTCTGGCATACCTAAAGCAGGTGCTTCACACAAACATTTTCGTAATTTTATGAAGGCTTCCATGCTTTGATCAGCCCACTCTATTGGGTCATTTGCTCACTTCATTGTCATTTGTATCAGGGGTTTTGCCAATAAGGAAAACCCTACAATCCATTGACTGCAATATCCTACGACACCAAGGAACATCCTTATTTCTTTCTGGTTTTGTGGCAATTTCATTTGACTTATTATTCTTATTCCCTCAGAGGTCACTTTTCTTAGTACTCGCTGTATCTGATGTCCTAAATATTTAACTGTTGTTTGGCAAAACTGTAATTTCTCTGGGGACACTTTATGTCCACCTTTGGCTAGATGGTTCAATAAAGCAATGGAATCGGTAACAGTCATCCCTTATTTTTGATGCGACCAGCAGGTCATCAATATACTGTACCAGGACTGACTCCCTAGGCAGCACTAATGTTTCGAGACACTTTTTCAAAATTTGGTTAAAAATCGAAGGACTTTTAGTATACCCTTGAGGAACGTGATTCCAAACATAAATACGATCCTCAAATTTGAAAAAAAATAATAACTGACTATCAAGATGCAATGGAATAGAGGAAAAGGCATAGCACATATCAATTACGGTAAACCATCCTGCCTTCCATGGTATCTGGTACAAAATCACTGCAGGGTTAGGTACTACAGGGCAACATGGCACAACAATCTTGTTTATCTTTCGTAAATCTTTTACTACCCTATATTTTCTTTTAGGTTTCTTGATGCCAATTATAGGTGAGTGTGAGGGGATACCGAACGAGTCCCGCTCACGGTCCGTATCTGATAAGAAAGGACACATACCTGGGAGAATTAGGACCCCGGTGCCACAGGCTCCTACGACCTCCTACAGGAGGATAAACACACCCCTCCGTCTTTTGCCCATACAGGAACCTCTTCCTGAGGACG
Source organism: Triturus cristatus (assembly GCF_964204655.1). Lineage (NCBI taxonomy): Eukaryota > Metazoa > Chordata > Amphibia > Caudata > Salamandridae > Triturus > Triturus cristatus. The sequence continues at coordinate 655,828,392 of NC_140590.1, read as the reverse complement.
TCATCGGAGAAGGAGGGAACAACCCCGGAAGCAGTAGGCTGGCAACAGAGAAAAAGGACCAATCAGCTCACAACGAGGAGGAAGACGCCGGGGAGAGACGGAGATCGGAGAGCAGAGACACGGAGACACAGGAGATCGCGGAAGGAGACGAAGACACCAGACCGAGCAGCGGAGAAGACGAAGGGGACGACGAGCGGTGGTGCGAAGACTAGTGGTCCCCGCAGGAGGAGGCTGGAGAGCGGCCGCAACTCCGGGGGAGAGTTGCGGCAGAGCCGGTGAGTACCCCGATTCAGGGACCGGTGGGAGGCAGTGAGGGGGAAGAGAAGGGAGGGGAGGAATCTCGGTAGGAGGGCCAACCCACAGATATACTCAGTTGTGTTCACCCCTGATATACCCGTAAGAGGTGATAGGAATCCTCACGTACCTCTGTTCCTATCCTTGTCCTTTCGACACTTAAAAACCCCCTACCGTCACATGTGATCCTGACCGGCTAAAACATTCCTACACTTATATCACCCACTGGAGATGGTGACGGGTTTGCCCAGAATGGGTTTTGTAATGAGAAGATAGGACTGACGGCTCCTTTTGTCTCTCGTTTATCTCTATGAGCCTCCGTGGGCGACCCGAACACCCAGAAGAAGCCCGACCCGACGGGGAAGTTACAGAGACCACCGTCCCTATTACAAACGAACGACCGTCCGGAGATCCCGAGGGATTACTTATAGCCTCTTGTCCTATTTCAGACTTTGATAATAAAAGCCAACAACTGGCCCACTATACACAGCCTCCTCGTCTGTTTATCCGGCCCGCACTCCCACAGTGAGTTACAAGGACTATTTATTATTTCTTCTAAAATATCTTGTTCGACCACTCCATCAATTTCTGCTGCAACACCAGCTTTTATTTCAGGACTCATTTTATATTGTTGAGTATTTGGGTAAACTGCACCTTCTTGTATAGTCACTTTTACGGGATCTACATTTTTTATTAATCCCACCTCTTTTCCTGTAAAATCCCACACTTCAGGATTTATTGTTGTTATGACCTCTTTAGGTATCTCATCTCTTGTCATTACAGAAAATAATTCATCTACTTCTGTTCCTTGTTTGGCTAGCATGATTTTGTATACTTCGTCTTTATCTGTGGTCTGAATTGCAACGCCATCCGGTGTGCAAAATATTGTGCAATTAATTTTGCACAGTAGATCCCTACCTAATAAGTTCACAGGACTGGAGTCACACACTACAAACTTATGCATCTCTTTGAATTTTCCGATACATACCCCATTGGTTTTGTAATAGGGGTTCTAATTTGTTTATTAGAAACGCCCACTACCTGGATTGCTTCTCTCGAGAGGGGTAGGTTTGGGATGTCTGCTGTTCTCACAGTAGAACGGGTAGCACCAGTGTCCAATAAAAAGGTAATATCATTTCCTTCCACCTTACCATCAATATATGGACCTGACTGATCTACCGGCAAGGATGCGCCAAGTACGCACTTCTCTTCCTCCCCACTCAGGCACTGTCATAAGGTGCTGTCATCAAAATAAGAATCCTGCAAAAGAAACTGCGATGTTACAAAATGTTTTTTACCAGTTCCTTCTTGAAATCCCGTGTCTGTACTGTACTTGGCTTGACTCACAAATTTTGCATAGAGGCAGGTGGCAATTGACTCTGTAGGTTTACAACCTGCTTTGGTTGACTCATTATCACCTCATTCTGCGACTGTGGATTTAAATTTTAATTTGGGCCATTATTATTCTTTATACTTTTACACTCGTTTTTCCAATGCCCCAATTTTCCGCACCCATGACAGGGAAACTTTTTCTTTGCCTCCTCTCTGCTCAATCGCCCTTTTGGTTTACCCCCATTATTCTCACCATGACCTTGCCCCCTTCCTGTATTTCCTGCCTGATTCTTTAGCTGGAGTTTTTGCTGTTCTGCTAATTTCACTTGAGCCCACATCACTTTCTCCTCTAAATTCTTTTGTGTATTGTGAATTTCATCTCCACAATATTTTGCATATTTTAGGATCTCATCTATGGGCTTCGCTTGCCAGCACAGATTGTGTTGCTTAATCATTTGAGATATCTCTTGCCAGAACCCTGACACAAAACGATACACAAAATAAGTCATGTCCTTATCGCCGATATTTTCAAATCCACTATACTGCTTGAACACCTGTAAAAAGCGCTCATAGTAAGCATGTACAGACTTAATCTTTTTCCTGAGTTGTTCTATCTATCTTTATCCAATCAGTTTACTTTGGTGGAATTTTCCCTTTCAAGAAAGTAATTACTTGGTGATATTTCTTCATAACCCCTTCTGACGGGGCTCTTGTCTTTTCATCTCTCGGGTACTCATCCCTAGGCCAATCAACTGTAATTTTACATTCTGTCCACAAATTAGCAGGCACCACTATGTCAAATAAACCATCCAAATCTTTCAACAAAACCTTTCGAAACCTTCACAAATCTCTCAACTTGCCTGTACCATTCCACTGGTTTTTCTCTCAAGTTAGGGAAATCATTTATAAATGATAAAATATCCTGTTGGTTCCATGGGACATGTACATATCCCCCTCCTGGAACTTCTCTTATTGGGTACAATCTTTCAGCCTTCTCTGTTTCTTTCATCAAATATTCAGACGTCGAGCGATTTGTCAGTGCTTCCTCTTTTTTCTTTGTCCATCTAACTTTCCATCTATCTAAATCTCCCCATTTTTGCAGTTTTGTCATCAACTCCTTTATCTGGAATTTTCTTCCCGACATATTCATGTTTTCCAAATCCTTTTCAGAAAATTCTGCTCTATAGGGTTTTTGCAACACCTTGGATCTCCCTATTTCAATCCCCATTTCTGAGGCTAAATTTGTCAATTTCTCATGAAATAATTTTCTATTTCTACTTATGTTCCTGCAAATGAACAGCAATTCTTCTTCACTATAGGTGTTTAACCTATCCAGTCCTACATTTCCAGCTATCATTTCTACTAATTCAACCCTTCATTTGAAAATGTCTAATATTTTTGGTGGTGGGTTTGGTTTCTCTATTTCTTGTGCCCATCTTTCTCTTTCTTCTGGGGTTACTATTGTGGCACTCTTCATTCCTGTGGATGTCTCTATTCGTACTTCTTTCGAGCAACCTGGTGTGACTCTTTTGGGTGTGTCATTTATTTGTCCTCTTATCGGTAAGTCCATTAATGAAATCACTGACTCACATTCACTAGCTTGGTCATCAATTATTAATTTGTCTTTTCTAGGTTCAATAATGGGAGTAGTCATGACGGGTGTTTTAGGACAATTTGATTTATCCCCATACAATGGGACAACAGGACCTATAGTCACTGGTATAGTCAGGGCTTCAGGATGTGTGTTTAACTGGGTTATTTTCTGTATTAATTCACTTTTATTCTTATTTATTGCTTCCCTTTCTCTTTCTTGTAGCACCCTCTCCATTGTTCTTTCATGTACTACCTGTGGAACTAAAGGTATATCTAGAATTGGGGCACTCGGGGTAATTCTATTAGATCTTTCTTGATAAGGCGAGGATTTTTCATTAAAATATCCTCTAAATAATTATCTTCTGAGTCTCCACTACCTGTCATTGTTAAGTGCTTTGTTTTCTCTGTGCATTTTCCTCTTGTCTGTTCCTCAGCCATCAATACAGGATATACTCCTTCTGTTACCATGGCTTGCCTCCACTGTTTCATCTGCCTATCTCGGGTTTCGCGTGGAAATTTGGGATAAAATCTGCTCAAGTTTCTGTCACTTCTCGATCTATCGCACTCAAATTCTTTAGTCTCCCATTCTTCTAATGCCTCATACTGTGTCAATCTGGGTCTGGGTTCTAATTCATTCATTCTAGTACGTAAGTTATGTAGGATTCTTCCACTAAATATTCCAAACTCTGGAAAAGCTAGTATTCTATCATCTTTTGTATATTCTATCCAATTTTTCGTTTTCGGGGGAGGAATAAGAATCCCTTCTCTAGTTTTAATGGGTTTATCCTTTTTAAAATAATTTTTAATTTTCTGCATAAATGACATTTTCCTTTTCTCTCCGTACATTTTTCGAGATCTTCCTTTTATGTACTGTTCGTGGGCAAATCCTAAGTACCTTCTATATGGACAATTCCCTATCAAAGTAGGATTGTGTCTCCACATGCAAGACCCACTATCAATTATTATTATGGCTTCTATTTTCAACTAATCACATGTTCGCTTTTACTTTAACAATTGACCAATACCAGCACGGCTTCTTATTCTTCTCACCTATCGGATTCTGTTCTGCTATGCGTTTAGCCAATACTAGCGCGGCTCTCAGTGACATCAGTATCACTCCTTACTACTGACCCCTCCTTTACAATTCTTCGCGTCAGTCACACGCCCGCTGTTCCAACCAATGCCAGCGAGGCCCTCTGTGACGTCAATGCAGCACTCGCAACTGACCCCTCCTTTACAAGGCAATGCAAAAACGTATTTTCTTCAATTGACGTGCAGTTCTCATTAATTAACAACATAGAAGCATTCGCTACTTTGTCTGATCTTCTAAATCCAAACAATAGTCAATTTATTTTGCTGCGAGTAAAACCTTTCCGCTTACTCCTCACCCACTACGAGTAAAACCTTTCTGCTTACTCTTCACTCAAGCATCAGAGAACCTGCTACTCCTTCAGTATTACCCTCTCTAGGTGATATAAGACCAAAGTTTCACCAGCAAACTCTTTTGCTACCAATTACTCTCACTTTTATAAGAAATAAAATAATCCCTAAATCAGTGCATCTAGTCCTGCATACATTTCGGCACCTTTGTTATCCAGACAAGTAACCTCACTGCAGTGTGGCTTTCCATTTGCCCCGCGATTCAATATTCCCGGGAATTGACAACATACAACGTGATACAAACGGGTGTGTTAATACATAAATCAATAATTCAATCCACAATATTTTCTACCTAACTAACTAGAACTCTAAACCATAGCTCTGCTACCAAAAAAAACTGATCCAGGGGATTACCAGCTTGGGTTACTCACACACAATATACACACCTGGGCCCATAAACATTCATACAATAAGCTAGTGGTACCGCCGGAGTCAATTTCGTTTTATACCTGCAAGATTTTGTTATCTTTACCCAAATCTTACAAACCCAATCTCCTTGTCAATAAATTTCCTCTGGTCAATGAATCTAGTAGCGAGTAGAATAGGTAGAATGAACATTTAAGGTTTTCTCCAATAACCACAGACTAAATGAGTTTTAAAAGTTTTATCTAATCAATAATTTTGTGAGTCAAAGATCAAATACATGTTAACATCGGGTTCATTCAGGAAAGAAATCAAGTTTAGTTCAATATAAGTCTCATTAAAATATCGTGATGACAGTACCTGAAGAGGGAGAAAAACAGAGTGCAGGTACACGGACAGATTTCACAGAATTATATTTACCTAAGATGATAGATGAACCCAACTCCTTGAAGATGAGTCAGGTGGAGTCCACCAGGACAGGTGGGAGACAAAGATCAGGACAGGTTCAGGTTTGAAAAGGTGACCGCTTCTCAATGCAACGCCAGCATCGCACCCCTCTCTGGCACTACTCTCCTCGATATTCTTCCGCGACTCCCCTTCTAGATGATTGGATTATCGATCAGTATTTCGGTCTCTCGAGCAAGGTCTCTGGCATCTGCAGGGTCTGAGACAGCGTCTCTGCCAGAGTCTGTGGCAGCATCGGTGTCGGGTCTGTGACGGGTCATTTACAGCGTCTCCGACTGCATAGAGTCATTGACGGATCTGTGACATCTAACTAACTATCCTACTTCAAATATGCAACCCCCTCCAGGCGTCGAGTTGGCCCTCCCCTCCCTCACATTAAATTCAACTGCGGCCCTTGTGTCCCTCAAATCAAATCCCTGACACAGTGCTTTTGGCACCAAAAAAGGTCGCAGTTTATTCAACAATTTACCATGACATGTTTATACTTTGCAACATTCAAAACATTATGTTCAATCTATTCTCTTACTCTTTCTTGTGAAACCACTTTCGCTTTACTGGCAGCCCTTTTTTTGCTGCGAGGACCCCGCCTCCTCAAGTTCCAGGGATGGGAGGGGCCCCCTTTTGGGCGTCTGTTTCCGGGTTAAGGGTTCAACTTGCTACCGATCTGGGATCTACTGGGATGCAAGTGCCGTCCCGTTTGCCCTGCCTTTTCGTTGGCCTTCTCTGGTCCCTGGGGGTTCCTGCCGTGTAGCATCCCAAGGACCTTGCTTGAACATCTACTTTCTCTATTATGAAGCTGAGTCCTTCCATTTTGCTCCCTTGGTACCCCTGCCGTGAGGCATCCCAAGAGTCCTGGCTGAGCATCACGTCTACCCTTTTCCTTGGTGATAGGTTGCCCTTGGCTCCCTCAGTGCCCCTGCCATGAGGCATTCCAAGGACACTGTGTGAGCCTTTCCTCTACTTTTTTGTAATTCTCTCTTTTATTTTCTACCTTTGTGTTCCCTCCGCCACACTACCTACGGTTCCACGATCAGAGGGAGTTCCCCCCTAACTCCCTAGGTCCGCCCGCCCCTGTCTCTGCTTCCCCCGTCGGGGTAGGAGGTGGGCGGGGCCTGTCTTTACTGATTTGACTTTGTGGGCCCCTGATGCCTGCTTACAACGGCTTTCAGGGTGCTCACCCCCGCACACCCCATAGGCGTGTCGAACTTGCATGAAGCCCCCCTTCTACAATCGTCTTCCTCAAACTTCCAGCATATTTTCTCTGATTTGTAACCATCTGGGTGCCTCCCTTCTACTCCTTGTTCCCACTCCTCCTTGTCACCCTTCTTCCCGTAAGAGCGAAACTCGCTTTCTGCTCTGCTGACCCCTCCCCTGGCTGCCACCATATGTGTCGTGAACCCTTCCATGTCTTGGCAGTCCCATCCCATTATGGGCCATACTTGCATTTTTTCTCGTAACCCTTCATCGTATCTTAGCCATGCCTCGCCCTGATATTGCTGCTGTGCCTCGTGCACTTTTTGCTGGTATAAAAACAGTGTTGCTGCAGTCTCAGGAAACTTCTTGATAAAGACGCGAGCCAACGTTCTGAAGGCTTTCAACCAATTTTCTATTGTTCTCTCTACCCTGGCCTTGTGGCGGTCTCTCCTGTCCTCGTCTTTTTTGTCTAGCGCTGCTAAGTCTAAGCGTGCCTGGCGCACTTACAGTAGTGAGAAAATATCTATGAATTCCTTCCTCCATATTTTCTCCATCACTTTTAGAAGGATGAGATTGGCCAGCCTTAGTAATTTTGTGGTCGTGGGAGGGTCGCTCGGGGATGGGCGCAAGTACTCGCTGGCCGGCTTTCCTGGTGAAGTCGAGACCCTCCCCCATCTTGCTTGTGCCTGCGTTATCCGACCCCGGGGCCCCTGTCCCCCCTTGTGTAGTCGCATCGGTTCTTGATGCTCCCCCCTGTTGTGCCTGGTTTGCTACCCCTTGCTCCCTGGTTGCAGTCCCCTTTTTGTGGTTTCTCTTGTGCGCCCCCTGGCTTGGCACCATGACACTTCCCTGTTCCCTTGTGCACCATTGGCCATATCCAGGTAGTGGGGCTCCTGCCCCTGGCCATTGCCACCAGGGCATCCCTACCGCTGGGTGCGCTGCCCCCGCCATCCAGGCCTCCCCCTGGAAATCCATTTGCCTTTGCCCTAGACCGGCCTGCCACTCTGGGTGCATTGGCCATGGCCCTTGCCGTGCTCCATTGTTCCCCCCCCAGCTGGTTGCCCATGTTTGTATCTTTTCCATGGTACCCTTCCGCTGGGCCATCCTGTCCCCCTCTTTCACACCCTCGCTTGTTGCCCCGTGCCCCATGCTTACCCCTCTTCCATTCGGCCGCGCCGCATTGTCTCTCGCATCTCACCTGCGGGGCCGCCGTGCTGGCTACAGACCCCTCATCACCACTGCTCCTATCCGCTTCTGAGCTGGATAGCTGTTCAGTCGACGCCGCCCTCCTGTTCCTAGGTTGTCCCGGGTTCCTTCCCCCTTGTCTTACTCCCTTCCCAGCCTTTAAAGGGGCCGCCGTTCTGACTGCATGCCCCGGATCTTTTCTGCGATGTGTTGGTAGCCGTGCCCTCCTCGTGGCTTGTCCGTGCTTGATTGCCATTCTTCCGACTTCTAACGCCTCCCTGACTGCTTATGCCTGTTGGTGACTGATCCCGTGAGGGTGATGGGAAAATAAGGCAGATCGTACCTTTAAACCGCTGGGCTTGCTGTTTTCGCTACCGCTTTTTGTCAGATACTGCACACCTGAACCATTTTGGGGCTCCTGTCCCTTTAAATCGACAAAGCAGTCCGATCTCCCCTTGATCCCTGGGCTCTGAACACTCCAACATTGCTTGTTTGACCCAATCTCTTCTGTGCGCTGCTCGCACCTTTCTTTTTGCCCCCTGGGTCCACGACAATGCCCTAGCGCTGTTCGCACCTTTTTTGGTCTCTCGTGGCCAGGAACCTCACACACTGACTCGTTCTCCTGAGCTGAGTGTATGCGCTGGCCCTTTAAATCCTTGGGCTTGACTCGTTTGGCGCTGCCCCCTTTCCCTATCCAAGGAAGTCATTTGGTTGTTGTAGCGGGCGCGAGATGCCGGTTGACGATTGCCGCTTGCCCCGCTGCTCCGCCGTTGTCCTCCTGTCGTCTGGTGGAGGTATAGGCTCGGCACACGCTGCCACCGCAATGCTGCTCCTCAAGGCGTTCCGCCCCAGGCGCTCCCGGCGATCTGTCCTCCTGTCGTCCTGCGAGGGGCTGCTCGGCACACGCTGCCCCCGCACTTCTGCTCCTCCAGGCATTCCCGGCACTCCGATGCTGTGTCGTGGCGGGGTTGGAGGCTCTTGCCATGCTGCTCCCGCCGCCCTAACGACGGCTCCCACTGCTGGAAGCGGACAAAGGCAGCCCGGTCTGGCCCGCCGATTCACTCCTGGCGGCCCCTCACTCTAGAGGGGGGGTTGCTTTGTGTTTTCATGGGCCTAGAAGACCCTGTTTATCCTTCCCCTTGCCTCCTCCATTTGGACCCCGATTGGGGGGGTTCGCACTGACCAATCCTGGTCGCCCCCTTTCAAGCGGGCTAATTGTTTTTGGGGGAGGGGCTTCCCGCCCCTGGACAGAGTTTGTCCCGGGACCCTCATGGGTCCGGCTCCGCCTCCCCCGGCCCGGGTTTCTATTCTGTGTTCATGTACCACCCTCAAATGTTTCAATATCGGGAAAGCCCCTATTTCTGATTGGACAAAGCAAGGAGGTGAGTTTATCACAACATGCTTAATGTAATATTTTACTTTAGGTTCATTATTCAATGTTCCCGCCCCTTAATTTACTTTCGCAAAGCTTTATTCTCACCCGTATTTCACATTATGCATGATACATTGTATGCAAAAATTGTAATTTCTTGTTCCTCTGTCCGGGCCAATGGGTTAAGTTGTCATGTGATTCTTACAAGCTTGACCTTGGCTGGGTTTCAATGGTGCCATCATAGTTCTGGGCAGGGTTTAGTACGCTTGCGCATAGGTCAGATGGGGTAGGGAATTCAGACACTCTCCGAGGCCCAAATACGAACTAATAATAATGTCAGAGTAAGACATGTTAGAACACGGAAATAATGAATTCACTGTATACCACTTATCACTACTCTAATCCCATTTACTTATAAAAAAATCATTCGCATTAGCAATTTAGTAGAACTAGCAAGGTTTAGTTGAAGCAAAAGCATGGGCATTAACATGTGAGTTTCAAACAGCCATTTCCGAAGCTATTGCGCAGCTGCAAAAGTTTCGCTCCAAGCACAGAAAACGTCATACTACGTAGATACAGTGGACGCATGCGCAGTGAAATTCCAGGGTTTTGTCAGCCATTTTAAGACACTTGGGTTACTGGTTAGTAATACACATAGTCAAGTATCCCCTAGATACGATATATTGTGTGTAATACAATTATTAGTATTCACAGATTAATTACGGTATTATACATTATTTGAGAGGATTGCATCCAAGCAAGTTTCTTATTTATGAAACCTTGCTCCATCAGTGGTGAGACTTTTACTCTCTGATTCTGGCAACTGCCTGCCTGATCTGGCTTAGGTCTCTTGTCTTAAAAAGGTATATAGCAATAGAATTATAGAGTGCACTACAAAAAAAATAAAAAGGGAAAGGAAATCTGCAGTATAACTTTTTTAATGTTTTGGCACAGTTGATGTCTTGGACTTTGAGACATACCCGCTGCAACACCTGGAGGAGATTTTGTTAGAGTTAATAATATTGGAAACGGTCACTTAATTTTACTCTCATTGCCCATGATGAGCCGTTTTAGTCTCTTGTGATCACCTGGCAAGTTCGCAAACATGTGCTCACGTCATCTGATAGTGTGACTGTATCCAAGTCACTTCGGTGATTTAATTACTGAGATAGTATAGATAGCGCTGCTTTACAATAGACGTTACATCTTGCACCCTTAGATGGAAATAGAAGGTGAAAATGCTGAGCTATTCCTACTGGGATCCGCATTTAAATGAGAAATGGCATACATACACAGTTCTGCGGTTTATACCTTCAAAAGTGTGGGTGGCACCAGTAGGGAAGTGGGAAGTGATCCTCCTATACTCTATTTGGCCACCAGGCACTTTAATTATTTATTTATTCATGTATGTCTTTGTTTTTACTAATTAAGCACTGGGTCTGATGCATGTTTTTGTCAGAAGGTGTTTTTTTTTACTCCATGGCGAAATCATTTTGTTCGCTTTCAGTAATTGCATGTTGTATGTTCCCAGGCTGGGTGGTGGTAGTAAAGTGTGCAGCTGCCTTCTGCAGATAACAGCTGTTAAGAATATCAGACGCATCCCTTCACAGAGTGCGTGCGTGCTCACTGTAAATATATTATTAGGCAGTATCATTTGTGGTGTATGACCTTTATTTATTACATCTGCATTAGGTTTATTAGCAGTCTTTTCCGTTCACAAAAAAAAAATGAATCCAGAAAACTGTTTTCCAAAAAAAGTGTATAACTTAAACGTAATGCTACAGTCACTGCTATTAACATTTGTCTGTTTTCTTTGTTCTCTGGAAATCGGTAATATAAAGGGTCGAAGATCTATGAAAATAAAATCAAAATGTCTGTGTCTACAGTGCCTTTTATGCCACATATGCACACTACATATATTCACTCCACATTACACAACTAATTCCAATCCAATACACCTCATTCCACTTAAACCACATACATCCACTCCATAACAAAAGGGTAAGAGACATTCACATTTAAAACGCCAATAGCTCTAACTCAAAAAAATGTGAGACCTATTGCATTCTAATGCTTGTGTTTTTTCAAGGCACGGGGAGAGTTAGTGATTTGTTCAGAACCATAGTATGTTTAAGGGTCCCGCCAGACTCAAATCTGGTTCCCCCAGCTTCAAAGACGACAAATTAAAGTTTACAGTTCTCTAGTGTTGGGTGGTAAATCCCACATTCGGGAACTTCCCATCAGATTCGCGAGGCTTGGCCTGCAGGCATATGTTCCCAACGTTGTACAGAGAGGAATAAACAATACAGTTCTATATACTCCGAGCCACAAACCACTATGTGCTTTCACCCAACCAGGCAATGCAGCGTCAAAGTACAGTGACACATTTAAAAGGCTTGAACCCCTTGACAGCACAAGCAAATGTTGTTAAAATGCAATTATACAAGTTCATATTTATTTTTAAGCACATTACAGGATGCTAAGCCGAGGCCAGGAATCGAATCAAAGCCAGTTTCCCAACTACAAAAGTAGAAGCTCTGACCATTAGGCCACACCTCTCTATGTTTCCCAAACTGTGGTCCGCGGACCTCCAGGTGTCCGTGACACATTCCCAGGGGGTCCGCAAGCAACAGTTTTAAAAGGACTTCAAAGTTCCTTGAATAATCTGTAGTTTTCGGGCAACTATAAATGTGTCAAGATAACATCCAGTGATTAATGTACCTGCTGGAGAGAGATGTGTGTTTTGTTCAGTAGCAGGTTTGACTCGTCTAAGGTAGCGCAGAGGGTTAATTTGCCTGCTGCAAAGAATGTGTACCATACATTTAAAAAAAAAGAAAACAGTAATTTATGTGCATAGCTCAGTGGGTTACTGCTTTTGTCACAGAGATTCTTTTGTTATTGTGCAGTTTATGAATTACAATCATAATGTAGCACCTTAAGCTATGACCTGTCATCAAACAGCTGCATGCAAACTGCATGGTACAAGTTAGTATGCTATCTTTTTTCCCAGTGTTTCATAATCCTCATTTTGCCAAAAAGGTTTGTTTGGGTAGAATTAAACTGTTATAATTAAAGTCAAAGCTAACCCCTATGTTACATTCTGTGTCAAGATGTTGTGATTCTCCAGACCAAGCACTCTTAAAATATGCTCACCAGTATGGATGACATGTGAATCCTACACCTTGAAGTCCCCTTTGCCTTATATAACATAACATTTTCTATACACCGATTTACACACGTATGTTTCATTGTCTCTGCATGTGTGTGATGTAAAATTCTCTGACACCCTACACTTGTATGAGAGATGCTATAAAACAAATGAAATACATGTGACAGAGGGGCTATTGAGAGAAGAGAGGCACTGTTGGAGAGTGATAGTGAGGGATTCATAAAAGAGCCCCCCAAAGATTGTTGTATTAGTGCATAGTAAGGTCATCATTTACTATGCTTAAAAAGCAAATTCAATTCAATATATAATGACAAATGTGTTGCAGAAGGCACCATTTGTCCCCAAATTTCCTTGAGAGCCCCCCAAAGTTTGCTTTGCAGTGGCCAGGCTCACTCACTGCATTTAGTACTGGGACTGGTCTGACAGCATTTGCCAGGGCGGCATTGGGTTTCCAGTCTGGCCCTGGCAGGAGCCTCATACTGCGAAATAGAACCAAATATTGAAAAGTTAGTTGCCGAGATGCAGCACTAACCATCCCATTAAAAGGTTTCGATTTTGCTCATTCTTTCTATATAAAATATTAAAATATTTAGTGAATCGAGTATTTGTTTGGCGTGCAAAAGTGTGTGTTTACTTTTTTCAAACTACTGTTTTAATGTTTGAAATTTAAATCGTACAAATTGTATGGTGGTCCTTGGCTTCCAATAGTGACTCAATAGGGGTCCTCAGGAGTCAAAAGTTTGGGAACCACTAACTCATTTCGCACTGCCTTGTCTCTTTAGTTTACCCCTCTCTTTCTCTCTCTCCCTACCTAGTACCGCAATTAACCATTTCTCTCATTTACTACCTCACTTCTTTTCTTTCTACCTCACATCTACCACTAGCTTACTTATTTATTGTTACCTCACTTTATCTTTGTCTCTTGGTTCTACCTACCATTATCTGCTCTCTCTCCCACTCTCTACCTCCTGCCCCTTTTCAACTCTCCCTTTCTACCTTACCTTTCTCTCTATTCAGTTCTCTACATCGCCTCAGTCTCGACTTCAGCACTCTCTGTCTACAACTACTAAGGTGACAAGGTGTCCTGGATGTTCTGGGACAGGCTTGGTATTTTACCAGCTGTCTTGGCAGATTTCAGCAATTTTGGCTGATGTCCCAGTTTTCATAGAGGTTCGACACATTTTTATATGTTCCAAAGTAGGACTAGTTGGCAACAGTTATCCATAAAGCATTTTAATTAGAAGATATAGTGGGTTTAAATAGCATTTTATTAATTTCCTTAGTGCCTTGTGTGTGTTTCTATGTTGATGAATGATATGTTTCTGTACCCCTCAGCTCATGATCATGTCCTATTTTTCCCAAAATGTCCTGGTTTTTGATTTTCAAAATCTTGTCACTTTAGCCTCACCAATGTAACTACCACAGCTGTGTGTCCCTACTTCACCACCTTTCTCTGTACAACTCCTTTCTAGCCATCACCTCTTTCGCTCTATGTTTCAATCTGCTTCACTCCTCTTACCTGAATTTTTTTATATCTATGCCTCACATTTCATTTTGCTGTTGTCCATGCTATCTTTTAGATAATCTGTGTGATAGTCATAGCGTGGTCAGGGACAGTGCTGTTCTCAAGAATAGATGAGGCAATGTGCACTAGGCAAGATTCAAATCAGCATTTCAAAATACAGTCAATAATGAAGACTGACTCAACAAGCATTTGCAAAGCAATAGGTCTCGCATTTACTCGAGTTTATGCTATTGGCATTGTAAATAACAATGCCTTTTATTTATGTTTTAAAAACGAAAACAATAATAAAAGGCATTGTTATTTTCAATGTCAAAAATGCATGGCTAAACTTATAAGGTTCCAAATGCAAGACCTATTGGCTATGCCAATGCTTGTTCTTATAGCACCAGACACATGACCTCTTTTATATATTGGGCCACTCCTTCCCAATACATTTTACAATTTGTATCTTGTTAACGAAATACACATTATGCGTTTTTTTTCTAGGAACTTTACACTAACAATTCTACAATTTGTGATTAAAAGCCTAAGGTGAAAAGAAACAATAAGGTGAAAAGAAACAATCGTCTGTTTGTTCAGGCGCGTAACCGGTCGAAATGCAACACCAAAGTATTTCACCCCAAGCCATTGCAAACCTCAGTTAGACACAAACTTCAGAAAAAAAAGGAATCACTGGAGCAGCTGGAATCGTGTTTGTAACACTAACTGCACTTTCACTTTAAGTGAAAGCGCGATAGTTGTTGTAGGGTGTGTGGAGGTGTAGACTCTGTATGATGTGTATATTTTATCTCTGGTATTCTGTGTATAAAACCTTCCTGGTGAAACAAAAATTCAAAGGTATATTCATAAAGAAGCATTCTAGGGCAACAGCAGCATACTTAATCGTACTAATAAAACATTATTGGTAATAAAACATTATTGCACTGTACTAGTAAGTGTGATTGGTTTTGGCAGAAGCCTAGGTACAAAGATCCCTGTGACTTTCTAGAACGGTTGCAGATCATGATGTTATAAAATCCTCAGACAGTTTTCCAAGAAGTGTCTTCCTCAAAACATTACGGAGAAGGCCCGCTGCTTCTTCGGGGGTGGTTTAGTCCAACTTTTGTCTTCTCAGTTCTGTGCTCATGGCCTGGGCTGTGCTATTGTTCCAGAATGGGTGTAATCTAATCACTGCCTCTTTGATGATCCTCTCACCCGACACTCACCCCAGCCCCACTTTGCGCCGATTTTGACAGATCCTGGAGGTGGTACGCACCCTCGAAATCCCTCGCCTCTGGTATGTGCCCTGTTGCCAGGTAGATAATTTGCGGCTCTCTGGGCTGGCGTGTTTTGAGAGTTTCGAACAACCTTTCCCCAAAATTCCTCCGAGCGACACAAGCGCGCAGGGAACAGAAATACAAGCAAGAGGGAGGTAAGCAACTGACACAGGCAGCAGAAAAACAGCCAACAGGGAAAATAAGCAGTGGTACGGGACAAGGAAAACATTCAGTGGCATAGTGCCTCTGGTAGGTAGAGACAGCGAAGAAACTCCCGTTTCCACAGTAAGCACAAATGCAGTGCCACGGGCACTAGGAAAAAAATAGATACACGGAGCCGAGGAACAAACACTCTCTGGCATAGGGGACAAAAAACACCATATGTAGAGGCAGCAAGGAAGCTCGCACTGGCACGGGGAGAGGAAAGAAACCAAGTGTACAAGAACCAAATAAACGGGGTCTACACGCTGGGTAAAGGATACACACTGGCACACAAAAACGCGCCTTTGCACGGGGATTATGGAAGCAAGTCTCGGCGTCGGCTCGAGTCGGCTCAACATCCTGTGTCCTTGTGTAACATAACTGGTGCTCATGTAAAGCGCTCCGAAACCTTCGGGTCGAGTTCACGCTATATACATCTTGAGAAAAAAAGTAATAAACAGTTAACGTAACCTTGTGTAATGAAACTTGTGCTCATCTAAAGCGCTCCAATACCTTCCAGTATAGTCCCGCTATATAAAACTGCACAAAGAAATGTAAAAACGTAAAACCATGGACAAAGGAACTAGGCAAAAAACACAAAGGCACTGGTTGAAATACAACACTGTACCACAATGTTAAACACCCATTACACGAATGGTAAAAAAAAAAGTGCTTACCCAATAATTAAAAGACACCATGAACTGCCGCAAGTAAAAGATCCAGTCCGGGTGGGCGGGGCCAAAAGGAGACAGGGCGGAAACAAGGAGTGACTAAAAAGCCTCAATGGAAAGCCAGCGTTGAGCATGCAAGATTACGCAAGCCAATGGAAAGAGGGGGGGGGAGCCTACACTCCACTTCTGAAATCTGCTCGATTACAAGAAGCCTCGCAGAGCGAGCAGCACATGCGCGCTGCAACGCAGGTCTGCTAGACCTAAAAAGTGTGTTTGAGATCAGTAATTTATGAAAACTATGAAGGTTTACTAGAATATTAAAGTGCAATGCTGAAAGATAAAAAGTATAGCAATCAAAATAAATTAGTCAAAAGACATAGAAATCAATTGCCATGAAGGAAGGCTTTCAGAATAAAATAGATGCAGTAATGAGCAAAATCTGTGGAATAGTCCTAGCTCATACAACAAATTGGCAGAGAAACAGGCAGCATCCATAGTAGTTACCCAAAAGGATCTGGCTTACCCCCAAATTCAGGGGTCTTATATAGCAAGTCCCATCATAAAAAGTAATGGGAAATGCATTGTCAGTATTTATTTATTTGAGAAGTTTTATAAAACGCGAACATCACTCAAACAGGTATCAGAGCTCTGTACAACAGAGCGCACGTTGGCATGAGGTAACAGCATGAGTACAGTACAATATAGAACATATGAAGTACCTGAAACATAAAAATGTCATGGGGGAGCACTGTGAAGACGACATAAAAAAAGAGGTGTCCACAGGTATTGGCCCAACTAGTAAGCACTGTAAAGTTCCAGCAGAGCTGTATATCAAAAGGACAACCAAACATTTTGAACACAGATAAAAAGACTGTCAAACAGGATGTGGAAGTAAATAGAGAATGGCTTTGGGGCAATTTCTGATGAAGGTCATTCAGGAGTAGCCATTTGACATTTTTTTAATGAAACAGTCGATGGGTTGGATCTGATCTCAGGAGGAAGGGCATTCCAAATTCTGTAGGATGGTATTCATTAAGAAGGGTTAGCAAAGTCGCCTCATACCACCCGAAGGTCTGGGGCTGGGGTCTACTTGGACTAATGTGGTGAACTAGCGTCAAAGGCTGTGCATGTATGAGCAAATTCGCCTCTTTAAGCACCAGGGGGAAACTTTATTTTGGGGCATAAAATATCACCTGGGACAAGAAACTGAACACTCATTCCTCAACATAAGTGGTTCCTTGTAATTTCAGTGAAGTGGGTTATAAGAGAGTCAATTGCTGTTGCATCCGGACCCTCTTGTTTTTTATGCTTATATTATGCTGGGCTATATATTTTGTACACTGTAAAGTTTGCCTTGATCTCTGTCGAATATGGAATGTGCTTTTCATTTCGAACATGTTCCGTATGTATTACAACATTGATGTATATGAAAAGAAATATCTGGTTTGCCATCAGGCACGCTTCTGCCACTCAAAAGTGAATGAAGTAATGTCTTTCCTGTTGCATTGCTTCATCCCTAGTCGTGCTCACGTGATGCTACACAAGGAAAGAGACAGCCCTGCTCAATGAGCTCGGGCGGGGGAGAGGGAAACAGAGGGGAGCCTGTCAAAGGAACCAAAATAGGACAGAACAAAGAAAGAATGTGCAAACGCCTAAAGAAACAAATGAGTTTCCAGTGTATGTAAAAAGCAAAGGTAGAAAAAAATAGATCCAAGTAATATTGTGGCTCAAAAACACACTAAGGGCTTCTTTTCGAGGCATGGACCAAGTTGTCAATGAATGACCAGTATAATTTTGTGAAGATGTTTGTTTTATAATGTTTGATTAAAAATAACACGCGCCAAAAAACCCTAGACATTTTTTTCTGTCTTATTATTGTGGGAAAACTGTCCAAATATGATGCTGGGAGGAGAATGAAATAAACGTTATAACTTCCTGAAGTGCAAAATGTAGTATGGTGCGAACAAAAGTGTCTATGTATAAGCAAATCATATTTATTAATTTTAAAACATCATATAATAGCACCATCCTAGTAGTATCCCACTACGTGAATATACAGTGTGTGAGAAGGAAGAGCCTTGAAAGTATCTAATGGCTACCACTGGTGTTCTTTGAGAACAAAATGTCATACAACCTAACAGCGCTCATTTTACTGTGAGCAGTGTCAATGAGAAACATAAGCCATTCTATTTCAAAATGAAATCGAGACCTAGTTAGCCTAAGCCAGGAAAACAACATTCTAGACAACACAGCATTTTCGGTTTAATTGCAAATGATTCACATAATTAAGCAATCTGCATTTTACTAAGCTTCACTTTACCTGATCAGAAATGAATACCAGATCCTTCTCTCTAAATCACCACATGAACGCTACCTTGTGTCTCACTACCTCATCTCTCTAACCTGGCTACTTCCACCACTCACTTCCTCTACTTCTCTTTAACTTATCTCTCTACTTTATTTATTCTCTGGACTTCACCTCTTTGTCTACATTCCCTTCTCACTATCTCTCACTCTCTTCACCGCCACCTCACCCTAAAACTTTACCTAGGTACTTCTTTCTCCAACTGCTTCTTCCTCGTTCTAACTCTGTATCTTTTCTGGTAACCTCACCTTTCTCTCATTACTTAACATATTCCCCCATGTGACTTAGGTTTCTACCTCAATTCCAGCTTTACCATCTTTGTCCCTCTTCCTCACCACTCTTGCCATACCATGCTAATTATTTATCTGTCCTTATTCTGTTTAATGCCAGAGACGTATACGCCAGAGAAGAAGCCAACCTAATCAGAGAAGTATACACATAGGAGAAGATAATTATAGAGAAATTGATCAAATTTCACCCAATGAATATTGAAAATCCTCAGATCAGTGCTTTGACTTTCAGTGTTGCAGAGAGAATGGCAGTTGTAAAGGGTGATTTATTTGTGACAGTAAATGTCTGTTTTTCCTTCCCTCCTTTACTGTTCATAAGCTGGCTGTTGGACCTGTCAGCCTTAGGGTACCCCTCCCTAGAGAAGGCCCTGGACAGCTCAGAGGGCAGGGCACAATGTATTTAAAAAATAGGACATGTACTTTAATGTTTTACATGTCCTGGTAGTGAAAAACATTTAAATGTGTTTTTCTCTACAGCAAGGCCTATCTCTCCCACAGCATAACATTGGAGTTTCCTTATTACATTTTATAAGTGTAATTTTCAAACAGGAAGAGATAACGTTTGATGTTTGGTGTCTTTGGAGTAACAATTTAAAATCCTAACTTATGGTAAAGTTGGATTTTAAATGACTATTCTGGAAAATACACTTTTGGAAAGTTGGCATTTTCTTGGCTTAGCCATTTGATGCCTGCCCCCTGTCTCTGGTCACAAGACTGGGTGTAGTTGGCAGTTGGGATTTGTGTATTCCTTCTAAACCGCCACACACAATGGGAGATTATGTGTGACTGGATGGATCATCACTGGCAGGGTGGTAGGGGGGAGCTATGCCTAGCCTTACTTACAGCTGAACAAGTTGCGTCCTGTCTACACACAAAGGGGCCTAACAGCCATGCATTGTCACTTCAGCCAGCTCGGAGCCAGGTCAGGGAATTCCTTGCACTTCAAAGTCACTGTTTAGAAGCTTCTCCCACCTTCCAGTAGCAGGGCATCAGGGTATAAAAGATGGACCAAGTATACCACAGGTTCAATACACTTCTGGACCTGTGGATACTCTGCCAGAAAGAAGGACTGCTGTGCTGCTGAAAGATTGCCACTCTGCTGGATTGCACTCTGCTGGACTCCTTCTTTGCTGTGCTGACCTGCTGCCCTCTTGCCTGGGTGAGAAGAACTAGACCTGAGTCTCTTGAACCCAGAGTGACTCCAAGGGCTAGTTGACTGGTCTCCTGATATGAAGACTAAGGGACATAAAAGACTTCCAACAACCTTGTATCTGTACCCAGACTCTTCCATCAGTGAGTCTACCTTGCAAATTGGTGCCACACTAGTTCTGGGCTCTTGGAAGTCGTCCTAAGGTGCTTTGCCATCATCTGTGGATTTAGTGGAACCAATGTATCACCTCATTCCTCACCCACATCCATCTCCCTTTGCCATTTCCCTTAATATTCTTCTCCCTTCAGGCTGTCCCCCTTATTTACCACCACATAAGCCTTCTTCTCCCACCCCTTTTTTGCCTCACACTCATCATTCCTAACTAAATCCACTCTCCAACCATAACTTTAAATAAAACAAGAATTTAGCCATAAACAAACTACTATCTGTTCTCACAGGTGATATAGTGTAATATATCAATGTTTTAAAATTACTACCAGCCCTTTTGACAAAAGGACGAGGTTTTAACCCAGGGTATTTGAGTGACTGTCTGGAATGTGTCAATGCACAGGAGGATGAAACATATATAAACCCCTTGAATGGGAAGAATAGAGAAACCCTTCTAGCCTCACCCACATATTTTCTCATGGGTGAATATTTACTATATTGTCACTAAATAATCACAACCTCTTGTTTTACAGCAATTAGTGTTTTTTTAAATGTAAATCCTAATACCTTATTGGTGACATATTCATATACTGGCCAGACACTTTTGTGCCACGCTGTAAGAAAGTGACCTGTTTTGGCGTGGTTGCCTCCACTTTTTGCCAAACTGTGATGTACTTTGACTGAGTGTGCCCTAAGTTCCTGCCAACCAGGTACCCAGGGCCTATGTTCTTTCTCTAAAACTGTATTGAAACCAAACCCAATTGGCACTCTTTGGCCACATGTCAGTCGCTTGTAAATAGTACCATAGGTACCAAGGATACTGTGGTCAGGGAAGGCTCTAAGGGCTACAGCACTTATTGTGCCACCCTTAGAGGCCCTGTACCTTTACACACACACTCTGCCATTGCAGGCTGCATATTTTGGTGCAAAACAAAGTGAAGAACCGACATGGCACACATCCCTGTATGCCATGCCTACAACCCACTGCCCTGGCATAGGTCAGCCACCCCTCTAGCTGGGTGCACTATACCAGTGGTGAGCGTAGAGGTGCATGAGCCCTGTACCCCTACAGTGTCTAAACCAATTCTTAGACATTGTAAGTGCAGTAATGCCATTCAGAGGATATGGGGCTGGAAGTTTGTCATTATAAACTACACAGCACCATAATGAGGAGAGGAGTTGGCCTAACGGCTAGGGCGCTCGACCTCGGAAACTGCGTTCGAGTCTCGGTAATGACGCCGAACATCCTGTGATTCTGGGCAAATCACTTAATCTCCCCGTGCCTAACAAAATATGAATGTGTGTCCTCATGTAACGTAACTGGTGCAATGTAAAGCGTTCTGATACCCGATTGGATTCAGGTCAAGTTCGCGCTATATAAAACTGTGCAAAAAAAAGAAAAAAAGAAAATGGCTTTACTGAAAAATGGGAAGTTTGGTATCAAACTTCTCAGCTCATTAAACCTACACTTATGCCAGTTTGGGATTTAATGAAAAATGCACTCAGAGGGCATCTTAGAGATGCGCCCTGAAAACAAACTAACTCTAGTGTCCTGGCTGAGTGGCAGCTCGCCAGCTGCCACTACCAAACACGTTTCTGGACCCCTGGGTCGAGAGCCTGCTGCTCTCGGGGGACTGGAACAATGCACATCCTGGGACGAGGTGCCTAGTCTCCTCCCCCAGGATGGGCAGGGTCCACGATGGGGAAGCTTCAAAGGCTTGCCGCCTTTATGAGCTACCCCAGACATTTGCTGCTTCCAGCAATTGCCCCCCCATTCTGACCTCCACTTTGGGAGGGAGAATCAGTGGGAAAACCAAGTGAAGAAGGGAGGTGTACCCACCTTTGCCAACCCCACCCCTCAGGTGGGGGAGGCGAGGTGAAGCACAACTCTCAATCCCCGCCATCTTGCAGATGCGGGGACCGAGCCAACCAGAGAGAGACATATGCCTCTCTCCCACTGGGAGGTGGCATAATAGGAGGTGTACTCACCCCAAGGAAGGGACCCATTGGTCCCGACCTTTACTTACCTGTAACGCCCCTAAATTTAGTATTTAGGGGCAACCCTACCTTCCAAACCCAAGACTTTGTCTCCCTTGAGCACCAGATTTGCTCACCCACAGACTCTGGCTCCTGCCAAATCCGCGAGTCTACACCACTCTGCACCTGATTTATTTATTTATTTAGAAATCTTATTGAGTTTGCAACCATAATCATACAATACATCTCATATTGGCAGAGAGCATAGTTACAACACCACTCTGCACCTGATGCCCACGACCCGAGTTCGAGTGGCCCAACACCACGTGGAGGTTTCCCCCGGCGATCCTGACCTGAGATCTGGTGATCTCTGACCTGCCTCAAATCTCCAATCGATGCCTGCAGACCCTTTCTTGACGGTCCCCCGAACACGACCGGAGCTGGTAAGAACACCCAACGCCCAAAGACACCCCTGCTTCCGATGTCCCACAGCCTTGGGTGAGCCAACGAACGGTGTCCAAGCATCCCCAGGCATCCCAACTTACCTCTCCAACTGGTGGTCACCTCCAGAAGATTTCCGTCCCTGAACCTGCAAACTTTGTTGCAACCAGAGAATCCCCATTGAAATCAATAGGGCATCAGAAGCCAAAACAGCACCCTGCACCCAGCCGCCCCTGCGCCGCTTCGGATGTACTTTGGGTGGTAACTCAGACCCCCCTTTGCCCTGAGCCTAACACCCAGAACTTTGCGCCCACAATCTTGTGACCTGCTTGTGAGCAGCCACCAACCGGAGGCCCTCTACCCCCATTGGATAACAATGGGCCTCAGCACTCCGCACCCAACCGCCCTAATGCAGCTGAGGGTGCTTTGAGGGTGTATCCTTGACCCTGGGGGAACCCTGGTTCTAATCCCAGAAAACCAACTCCAAAACCCAAGTACTTACCTTGAAACCGATAACCCCATTTCCTCCCATAGGACTACATTGATTGCTTTCTTGTGAAAATTATTTTAAGTGTGGGGTTGGTTTTGTTTGAGAGTTTGAAAAACTGCAAATATCTAAAACTGCTTTACTTACCTTTTCTCTAGGAAATGTCCCAGTGTGATATCTAGGCATATCATACTGAGTAGAAAAAGTAATCCATAAAGTAATCTGAAAAGTAATCAAAAGTAATATAACAGGAATTCCATTGTATTCAAAGTACTTACAAAACTGTAACAAAGTCATTTCCATTCAGATTGCTTGTATTGTTCAACTTGCCTTGAAAAGTACCATTTACACTTACGTGTGCCAGGCTTGCTTGGTTCTAGAAAATAAATATAACTAAATAATATATTTTTTATACAATCAAATTGGTCTCAGTTCAGTCTTTGAGTGTGTGACATCATTTCTTGCCTGAATTTGTACAACAAATGCTTAACAATACCCTCTGATAAAGCCTTATTGCCCCCCCACACTACCACAGATAGAGAGTAAGGCACAACCTACTTTTTACCTGTGCCTACCTTTAGGGTTCCACTGGACTCTGTGCACACAATACCTAAATTTGGTATAGTATTTACAGAGCCAGCTTCCTACAAATGCTAACAATTAGGCAGTCCCCTATTTCAACCTGAGCCCTTCCAGATGTAATTTGAACACATCAAACATGTTGTCAACAAGCTATGAGGAGCCTATACGTTAAAAACATTTTAACATTTGTCACTTCAGAAAAAGATCCAGTTTGTTAATCCCACATGAAATGACAAAATTTACATTGGTTACTGTATAGACTATCAAGGAAAACAGTGACTCCATCAATAAGTAGTTGACTATTTTCTGCACTGTTTTAGTAAACAAATATCTTGCATATTCATTAGGACCATTATAATATGTGAACGTAAGAAAAAACATATCAAAAGCATTAAGAAAAATATATATGTTCACAGTCGTCATCAGTTATGTCTCCTATGGAAAAAAAAGACCAATCTAATAATTTAATAAGTTTTAGCATCTCTTATTAATATTGCCTCGTATTATTTATTTACATCAATTTCAGGTTCTTACCATATTTTTTTTTTTGTTGCAAAAACTATTTTTATTGCGTTTTTCAGGTACAATTACCTTTCGTTAATTACCATCATGCCGAGGTTCTTACCATATATAGGTAATAAAGACCAATAGGGTGTCCAAAAGGCTACCCATATATACTTAACTTTGTGGCTGTGGGGTTTATTGTCCTACTCCATGTATCTAAATATAGTAAATATAAAACACTCCTGGTATTGTGCTTCACACCCCACATTTTTCTTTCAATAGTGCTAACTCCCTCCTTGTGTGGAAAAAAGGGAAAAGGCATGGGACAAAATATATACTATATTTGGATGGGTGCTCAAAAGTAGGAAAGAAAGTCGTGTATTAAGTACTAGCACGGTGGTGGCATCATATCTTAAAGTGATGAGTAGAAGTGGACAGGCCTATGTTCCTGTGTTAATGGAGTTAGGCCTACAGGCTGAATCAATTAAAGATTCACTGCCTGTGTACTTAACCCACCCTTGGCAAATATTAAGCTAGTATGAAGTGCTGTACAGTGTGTATCTGTTGCATGAATGTGCTGGGTGTATGTGTGCCTGTGCATGGTACAGTACATGGAAGATTCTGAATTCTATGTTGGGAGACCCAGGGCTGACTGGAGAATTAGGAGGTAGAGGATCTCCCCCAATCCCCCCAGACAGATTTGTGGATTGCAGAATTCCTGTGAGTTGGGTGAGGCACACAGAAAAAAGAGAGAGCTGGCTCTGTAGTACACTTTAAAGAATGTTCTTTAATTCAGGGAGAGGTCACTGGAAAGGGTCCTGGGCACATCTCAGGATGGAATTGAGGCTTATAGGAGAATCATAAAGAGTAGGCCTGAGGCCCTGGAATAACCTTTGTGATATCACTGTGGCTGACATCCAAGTTTGAACCTCAAGTCACTCCGATTGCCTGTGTTGTGGGGCTATCAGATTTGGAATTGTTCCTACAGTGACAGACCTCTTTCTGGAGCATGGGCAGAGCAGAGAAGCTGTCACTTCAAAGACTCAGACCCTACATTAAATTTGGTGTCTGGAAATCGACTATAAGAATGGGAGCTCAAGTTACTCACAATTGTCAACTGTCAAGCAGCTGCTCGGGCTGTGTGAGTAGGAGAAGCTCTGCAAGACTTCTGCCTTTGGCCAGGACTGGAGACTGGGCAAGGGTACATCACACAGGTCATCCAAGACCACCTGCCCCTGGAGAACAAGTGCCTGCCAGCTAGCCAAGACCAGTGTGCCTCATGAGGAAGAGGATCCTGGCAGGTGGATCCCTGTAGCAAGGTGTGAGGTGATGGCTGCTTCACTAATAGGGCTATCACCTGTGTGCAGGTTTAAGTTGGCGACCCTGTAAGCCAGAGATGGCTGCCATGAAGTTAACTGTGGTCTGTATCACTGCTATGCTGATAAAGCCATAGCCTGTGTGCACAGTGAAGTTAGAAAGTCTGTAGGCCAGTTGGGACCACCATGAAGATTATTGCTAGGCCGATCGGGCTGTAGCACGCATACGAAGGAAAGTTAGTAACTCTGTATTCTGTATGCCAGGTGGGGCCACCGTGAAGATTACTCTCATGCCGATCTGGCCATAGCACATGTGAAAATGAAAGTCAGTAACCCCATTTGCCAGGTGGTGCTGCTGTAAAGGTTACTGCTGTGCTGATCGGACCATATTCTGTTTAAGGAAGAAAGTCGGCAACCCCTTATGCCAGGTAGGGCCACCATGCAGGTAACTGCCATGCAGATTGGGCTGCAACCCGTGTGGGGAGGAAAGCCGGCGACCCTGTATGCCAGGTGGGGCTGCCATGAAGGTTACTGACACATCAGTCAGGCCATCAGCCATGTGCGGAGTAAGGTCGGTGACCTCATGTGCCAGATGGGGTAACCGGAAAGAACATGTATCGTTGGCAATATTAAAATAGACATTGTGAGGAGAGGTAAGCGAGATGACCCATGTTGGCCCAAGCCTCTACAGTATCTAAACCCCCTTCACCCTTGGGAAGGATCAGAGGAAGAGCCTCGAGTGCTACTCACCAACAGAATCTGCTGGCGCTCCCCTCGGATACTCCAGTTGCACCATCCTCTTAGAATCAGGTTAGACTGATTGCAGAGCCGGAATGCCCTGATGGAACTTGTTCCGCCAAATAGCGCTTCGAGGGCTGAAACACTTTTAATTTTTATCAGTCGGAGTGGGCCTCCTGAGACTCAGACTACCAATTGGGCCTAACCTGAATGTCACCTATAGTGAATGTGTAACAACCACTACTGCTAGTGGGAGGGAAGTGGCACTCAGGGACCTGCCTATGGAGCACTAGAGCCCTAGACTCAAGGGGCATTTGTAATGTTTGTGTATGCAGTTTTTCACTTTGTGTTCGTATATATAATACCACTCTTGTCATAAAAGAAAGTATTTAACTGGACAAAGATTTATTGCTGCTATAGAACGTACTTTGAGCTGTGAGCTTGTGTTCTCCCCTGCTTCTACCCCCCCCCCCCTTCCTGAGACACCTTGGACTGCTTGACCTGGGCTACCACTGAGAGTTAAGTGCTGAAGGGGTATTGGTCCAATTACTCAGGACCCATTGTAGGTCGGGCCCTGGGACATGAGAAGTCAAAGACCTCAACCCTGACGGTTAGGCTCAGTAGTTCCTGCTTGTCCTGTGGCCTTCTGAAAGGGTTCTGACACTTGGCGGCAAGCAGTGGGGTGGCTAACATCATGGATTCTTGTATACAGGTGTGGCATTAGCCATTTCCAATTTACACCACTAGTACACAAGTTCAGATTTTACGCACAAAGTCAGCATACATAGATAATGGAGAATATAGGATTGGGAATAGACCTCGGCATCATGTCCATAGATCATATGGAGGATTTACATAGGGACAAAAGGTGGAGGGTTCCCAGGAGAAGGGACAGATAGGTCCTTGCTAATTTCATTAGAAACCAGTTTGAGACACTGCGTGAAAGGAAGAGGCTGTAGTTGACTCACCTAGGGATTGAACCATGTTATGAACCCAGGAGAGAGCGCTTTGGATTCAGGCTCTAGGATCCTTTAGGGATAGATCTATCCCAGACACCCGCACCGTGCTATAGTAGGTTGCTTTTAATGAATCAACCTATCATAGACAGTGCTAGGCACACATACCTGCCCAAGCACCAGAATACCCTCATAGGTGATAGTGCGCTTCACAAATACACATAACATAATGCATTTTTCAGAGTTTCACCAAGACACTGACCACCTTTTGTTTTTAGAAAGTCCCAGGTGTGTACAACACCTCGAATTTTAAGGGCACCAGCGTCACCAATACCAGGAGTAAATACCATGTGTGGGTTGAGTGTAGCAGAGACCCTCAGCTTACAGTTGACTCTCCAGAAGGCTAAGGCTGGGCAAGAAGAGAAGGCCAGAGAGTTTGAGAGGGAGAAGATAAGAAGGCTATCTCACCAGGAACAAGAGGAGGGGAGGTGGGAGAAACAGAAGGAATGGTGTCGGGTAGAGAAATCGCAAGAGAGGGAAGAGAAACAGAGAGAAAGGGAGGCTAAACAGAGAGTGAAAGAAGGAACAAAAGGAAAAGGAAAGAGAGCTAGAGATGGATAGGATAGCCCTTGAGAGAATAACATAGGATGGTAGCAATAAAAACTCCATCTGGGATACGTAACTCTACATCCAGTTCAGGCCAGGTTGTGGCAAAGGTTCCAAGAGAGAGATCTTGTGCATTTGTATGTGAAAGGTTGGGTCATTTTGGAATGGTTTGTGAGCTTTGAGGTCACATGTAAGGGTCAAGCCTTGAATGAGGTGTCTAAAGCAGTCGTCTTGCTGGGGCGCGTGCCATTGGAAGTGATGACCATCATTGGAAGGATGCCTGTGACAGGCCTGATGGTCTTCGAGGAAATGAAGTAAGCTCTGCTTAGACAGTTGAGACTAAAGTCAGCTCAGTCCATTCAAAGGTTCTGGAACTGCAAAAAGGCAAATGGTGTTCCGTCTGAGACCTGGATTCATGGAGTATTATGTAATTGGAATGAGTAGGTAAGAGGGAAGGCGGCCCAACACTTCCCATCCCTTAATTTGTTGATGGTGACAGAGCAACTCAAGGATTACTGCTCCACCCCATTTAGACAATACCGGTCTAATCTGACAGAGAGGGATCCAGAGAAGCCTTTAGTGTTGGCTCACAAGTAGTTAGCTAACCGGGTTCACAAGGGGCTAGAACTGCACAGTTCTAAGCCAAAGGGGTAGAGGAACTCTCCACAGAGTGGTTCTACACAAGAGGGTAAAGGCCAGGGTAATTCCAATGGGACTCAAGGAGGGCACAGATGACATGGGAACGGTATTGGTGTGTTCAGAAAGGAGCATCATGAAAAGGAAGAACAGGGAAGTTCTTCCATGTCCAAGATGGTGACTTGATAAAAGTGCCATCAGGTGGGACGTTTCAAGAAGGATTGTCAGTCAAAAGGTTCTGACTCAGCAGCACCAGTGATAGCAAGCATGTTACATGTGGGTGAAGGGAGGGCCTGGCTGTGCTCAACCAAGTAATTATAGAGATCTGGGAGAGGGACCCAGATGCCTGAACAGGTTCATCCTAACATAATAGGCATTTGTGCAGGAAGGTAGTGTAAATGAGAGGAAAGTGCCTGCCCTGGGGATCTCGGAGCCTTCCACACTTTGCTTGAGCTGAAGCACCTTAAGCCTCAGGAGATGCTTTCTGGGATCAAGGATACAGGTTTGGTAGCCAGTGGAGAGGACATGGAGTATCAGAATGGAGGTGTTGAGATTGAGTTCAATGGCAAGGCAGCCATGGTTGATATTGGGTTAAGGGAAAAGCAGGGTGTTGGTTGTCGCTTGGGCAATGATTTGATACTGCTGGCTTGGTGCCAGGACCTGAAGCCTTCATGGCTTGGACCATGTCAGTAGTGTTGACCAGAGCAGAGGCTGAGAGTGAGACTGGGATCATTCCTGATTTGCAGGAACCAGGACAAAGTGGTTTGTATGAGAGGGCTGACTCTAGGAAGACAATGGCCATGGAGGTCATTGCTTCTGTTCCAGAAGGAGAGGAGGATGAGGTTCCTGAAGCAGACTGGGTGTTGGAGTCTTGGCCACTTCTAGAGCTGCAGGGTTTCTTAGCTGCTGGTGGGCCTACCCAGGAAGATTTCCGCAACACACAAGAAGTCTGCTCTATGCTTGAGGGACTTTGGAAGGAAGCCTTGGAACAGGTCAAAGGAGAGGCTGGGAAACACTATGTTGGCTGAGAGGATGGCCTACTTTATTGTGGGCCGGTAAATCTTGAGCTAGGAACTAGCAGAAAGCTAGTGGTTCAATTAGTTCATAAGAATTTCCTGTTGCCACTATCCCATGAAGTGCCCTTGGCAGGACACCTCTGGGCATTAGAAAAGCCCAGGATATGTTGGAGTCTGTGTTCTACTGGCCAGGCATGTGCAGAGACACAGAGATTTGGTAGAACCTGTCCTGATTGCCAGAGGAGCTCTAAGAAAGGAGGGAGGAGAAAAGCACAGTTTGTGCATCCAGCAGTTGTAGATATTACATTTGAGCAGGTGAGAATAGACCTCATTGGTCCCTTTGAGCATCCCTTCACAGTCAGGCAACACATATATCCTGGTTGTGGTGGATCATGGCACTAGGTACCCTGAAGCAATACCTCTGAGTAGCATGACTGCACTGGTGGTAGCAAGGTGTCTCCTAGGGGTCTTTTCTCGGGTTGCATTGCTGAGAATGGTATTTTCTGACAATGGAACCAATTTTGTCTCCTCCTACATGAAAGAGATGTGGGAGCAAGCTGGGGTGAGAATGATTTATTTATTTTAGAGGTTTTTTTTTTTTTTTTTTTTTATTTTTTTTAAATTTTTTATTAAACAATAAGTCAGTTACAAGCATGGGCCTACAACCACCAGGGCCGGCTGCTAGATGCAGAAAGGATCGTACATTAGTTAAGGCAGTAGGCGACTCCTGGGGCCCAGCCCCGTAAATGGCTCCGGATAGTTCGAAGGAGGCAGGAGACATAAATTTAACATAAATAACAACTAAAAAACAAAAGGCGAGGCATAAGGGCAAAAAAAACGTGGGTCAGGCTACATCCGGGGGACTCTACTACGGACCTTCAATTAGCTATCAAGAGGAAGGAGTACTAAAAGATCGGGGGGGGTAACGGGAGAGGAACATCTATATTCGATTATTACAACAAGTTGCAAGGAACTATCAAGGGTCAGGGGGACAAGGCAATATCGGTGTCCACAAGGGGGGGAGTACAGATACCCCCACGATACGTGTTCCATTGCCCCCAAATTCTACCCCATGCCCCGGGTTTACCACGGGCCACATACACAGTCTTCTCCCTGAACATACACCAGTCCATGTTCTCCTTCCATACTGACACGGTGGGAGGCCGCTGGGAGCCCCAAAGCTGCGCTATATCCCTCTTGGCAATCATGTTCCCCAGGGCCGCCCACCGAGTCTGAGCCGCGTTATAATCATTGGGCTCCCACACATTCAGGACACAGCGACGCACCTCCGGCAGCAGCGCAACTCCGGTGACTTGTCCCATGACCCCATGAACCCGACGCCAGTATTCCGCCACCTCGCGGCACTCCCAAAGGATATGGAGAAAGGTGGCACTGAGCCCACATCCCCGCTTACAGAGCCCATCTTCCGAGAATCCCATCGAGACCAAACGGGGACCCGTCACGTACACCCGGTGGAGAATCTTTAACTGGACCAGGCGGAGACGGGCTGGAATGGCGACTTCCTTAGGGGACGACAGTGCGGACTGCCAGTCCTCGTCGTCTAATTCCACCCCATCCCCCGTCCACGTCTCCCGAAGGTGCACCAATAGGTCAGCCCGATTATTAATAAGTTTTTTATAGATTAAAGAGATAGTACTGTCGGGGACATGACCATCGAGTATGCGGTCCTCGAGGGGCGAAGAGGCAGGGATCTTAGTCCCCTCCCCAAAGACGGAGAGCAGGGCGTGCCGAACCTGGGCATATCGGAAGAACTCCCTGTCCGTGAGTTCGTATTCGCTCTGGAGCGCCGCGAAGGTCTTAACCGCGCCCTTCCTCCATAGGTCCCCCACTCTACTAATACCAATCGTGTCCCAACGGTCAAACCCTTTCGTTGTCCAGAGGCTTCCCAGTCGGTCGGAGGCAAATAAAGGAGTAGCACATGTTAGTCGCTCACTCCAGCCCATGGCTACATTGGCCGCCTTCCAGATCCGCACCGCAATCTTAGTAGGGCCCGTCAGGGTCCGTCCAGCCGAGCGGGAGTAAAGCGCCCTGTTATAATTCCCGCCGGGGAGCAAGAATTTATCCATCTCATACGCCGGATTCAAGCCAGGCGCATACGTGGCATGGTTAATGGCCGATAACTGCGAGGCCCAATAATACCTGCGAATGTCGGGAAGCGCGATGCCCCCGTCGTACCAGGGGAGAGTAAGCTTGGCCAGGGCGATACGCGCCCGTCCGTCCCACACCAGTCTCCTCTGCAGGCTCTCCACCTCCCGAAAGTAGGCCACTGGAATGACATCGAAGGAGTTCTGAAGTGCATAGAGGAATC
This sequence comes from Triturus cristatus, assembly GCF_964204655.1. NCBI lineage: Eukaryota > Metazoa > Chordata > Amphibia > Caudata > Salamandridae > Triturus > Triturus cristatus. The sequence continues at coordinate 655,796,771 of NC_140590.1, read as the reverse complement.
TGGGAAGGGACATCATTTTAAACAGTGCTGCCCGACCCAGCGTGGACAAGGGCAGCCTACACCACCGAGCCGTGTCTTCCCTCAAACGCCGAAGTGGAAGCAGGAGATTTTGCTCATAGCGAGCCACCGGGTCCAACGAGACGTATATCCCCAGGTATTTAAAGCCGGCCAGAGATACTTGGATCAGAAGCCGAGGCGGCAACAGAGGAGGGCCACCGGAGATAGGATAGACACAGGATTTAGACCAGTTAATCGTGAGACCCGAATTTCTCCCATAGGAAGTCAGAACATCAAAGAGAACGTTAAGCGACTGCCGCGGCGAGGTAAGATACAGGAGAATATCGTCAGCATATAACGAGACCCGATCCTCGAAGCCCGGGGCCCACCGGATCCCCCTGATCGAGGGCTCCCAGCGGAGCCAAGCAGCGAGTGGCTCCAGGGCGAGAGCAAAGAGCAGAGGGGACAACGGGCACCCCTGCCTCGTACCCCGACCGAGCGCGAAGGGCCGAGAGACCCGCCCATTAACCACCACCTGAGCCATGGGTCCCGTGTAGAGAAGCTTCACCCAGCCAAGAAATCCCTCCCCAAAGCCGAATTTGGTCAAGACAGCCCAGAGGAACGGCCACTCGATGGTGTCGAAGGCCATCGTGGCGTCTAAAGAAACCAGCACGGCCGGTTCGGAGAGGTACTCCGCCCTGGCGAGGGCGCCATGAAGACGCCGCAAGTTGAGGGCGGTGTTGCGATGCGGGATGAAGCCGCATTGATCAGGATGAATCAGATCGCAGATGACGCTCAACAAACGATTGGCGAGGACTTTAGCCAGGATTTTAGGCTCTGCGTTTAGCAGTGAGATAGGCCTGTAGGAGGCACAGCGGTCCCGCGGCTTACCTTCCTTGGGGATCACGACTATCGTGGCCAGTCGCTGGTCGACAGGAAGGGAACCAGCTTCAAGGGACTCCTGAAACATACGACGGAGGAAGGGCGCTAGTTTATCCGGGCGCAACTTATATAATTCGATAGGTAGACCGTTGGGACCCATAGCCTTGCCCGAGCGAAGGGATCGAATCGCAGTTGCTATCTCATCTACCGACAAGGGGGCGTCCAGCTGCTCACGGTCCTCGACGGACAGGCCGGGCAAAGCAATATCCCTCAGTAGAAGGCAAGAGTCTTCCTCATCCCTATCAGTCACCGGGGAGTACACGGCCCGGAGGTGGTCGGCGAAACATTCCACAATCTCACCAGGCTCAGTCACACACACTCCATCCGAGACACGCAGCTCCGGGACCACACGATTCACTCTCTCCTTCTTGTCCAGCCACGCAATCAACTTACCCGCCTTGTCCCCGGCATCATACAATCGACCCTGCTGCTCCCTATACATAGTTTTGGCAGCGTCAGTGACAAGAGACCTGTATTCAAACTGTTTCAGGCTGAGGGCATGGAGCCCGTCCGGAGTGACACCCTCCTCCAAGGCCGACTCCAGCCCCGAGATGTCAGTCTCCAGCTTCACCACTGCCTCACTCTTGAGCTTCTTAGCCACCACTATCTGGGAGAGGGCGTGTCCGCGGATTACGGTTTTAAAGGCTTCCCACAGGGACATTGCAGACAACACCGACCCCTCGTTTTCAAGGAAGTATTGGTCCATAGCCTTAACCAGGCTATCGCGAGTCGTAGGGTCTCGCAGGTACCACGGGTTAATGGGAGCGATCCGCCCCGCAGACCGTGACTCGGTGTCAAAGAGCAGCCACAGCGGGGAATGATCGGAGATACCCCTCGCCAGGTGCCTGACCTCTCGAATTCGACCAGTCTGCGCCGCGGGCATAAGGAAATAGTCTAACCTAGAAAGACTCCCATGTGCCCCAGAGTGAAAGGTGTACTGACATTGGGTCGGATGCATTAATCGCCAACTATCCACCAGGCCGAAGGTCTCCAACAGACCACCTAGCCATGCCTGGGCAGCGGGGAGGGCCCTGGGTGGGTGACGATCCAGGTCACCCGAGACCACCGAATTAAAGTCCCCGCCCATAAGAAAAAGACTGTCCGGAAGTTCAAGCAGCATTCGACCCAAGTCCGCAAAGGTGGAGTTCTGGAGGCCCGGGGGGACGTAAACTGAGACCAGGGCAAGGGGATGCCCCTCCCACCTCCCAGTCAGACACACATAACGCCCTCTGTCATCTGAGACTACCCTGGTGATCTCCAACGGAAGTGAGGATCGCAGGAGAATGCCCACCCCCCTGGAGCCAGTTGTGAAACCAGAATGAGCCACGAGGCGGTATCCCCCCCTATTCATTGCATGGCAGACATTACCAACCAGATGCGTCTCCTGGATAAACACCACATCAGGAGTCAGGCGACGCAAATACTGCAGTACTACACCCCGTTTGATACGGTCCCCCAACCCATTGACGTTCCATGACATCAGCTTCAACCCGTCCCCCCCCATCCCCTCCAATAAATCAAAGGTCCCCCAGTAAGCAGCACAGTTCCCGATGGTGGACAAAAATCAATACCTCGCCCTGCAAACAAAAAACACACAACAAAACAACCCCTCCTTCCCCCCCACCCCCCCCCAACATCCAACTCCCCCCACCCTGCACCCCTGCGGGCCAAAAAAAACCCCCAACTTGCAGTGTGCCTGTCGCCCAACTAACCCCATTCTACGAAAAGACCCCGGAGGAGGAAAGGGACCCGACCCCGCCCGCCCCCCACACAGGTCCTAGCAAGACACAATGAACCAAAGAAGTACAACCCAGCTGAACAGTGCAAAATGGCAAAATCAAGGACCAAAAGTCACTCCAAAGGGGACCCGTCACCGTTGGCACCTGCAGAGGGCCCGGGACGGCCACCTCTGTCCGGCAGCGAGTCCAGCCAGTCACTCACGGCCACAGGAGAGTCAAAAAAGGCAGTCCGATCCTCATGTTCCACTCGGAGTTTTGCAGGGTAGAGCATAGAGTACTTTAGGCCCAGTTCACGAAGACGACGTTTCACTCCCTGGAATCCCATCCGCTGTTTCTGTACAAGTTGGGTAAAGTCCGGATAAAAGTTAATGGATGAGTTCTCATGTCGAACTGGGCCATGGACACGTGAGGCCTGCAGAATCGCATCCCGGTCTCTGTAGTAAAACAGCTTGGCCACGATAGGCCTCGGGGGGGCCCCCGGCCGTGGTCGACCGCCCGGAACTCGATGGGCCCGCTCCACGGCAAAGAACTTACTCAAGCCAGCAGGGGTCAACTGTTGGAGGATGAGCTCCTCGACCAGGAGGTCAACCGGGCGGTCGTCGGAGGATTCCGGTACGCCTATGACACGGATGTTGTTGCGTCGGGCCCGTCCCTCGAAGTCCTCCAGCCGCCGGGCCATCTGATCGTTGACCACCTTGATGTCACCAAGCGCGGCCTGCAGGCCCGACACATCCGCCCCAAGGGTGGAGGTCCGCGCATCGAGAGCCTGAACCCTCTCGTTTGTTTTGGAGAGATCCGCCCGTATTAAGGTGACATCAATTGCCACCGTGTCGATTTTACGGGCCAGGGCCTCGTATTGCGTGGCGATGGTTTCCCTGATGCCATCAATGGCGCCCATGATATCCTGTAGGGAAAGTTCCGAAGAGACGGACGTGCCACCACCGGTGGCGTCCGGGGGGGGACCGGCCGCTCCAGGGGAGCCTCTGCCCTGAGTGTAGCGGTCCATGTTGTTGGTCTGGACCGATCCCCCACGGAGGGAGGCCTTAGTCTTACGCCCCTCGGGGCCCCCCTTGCCCCCCATGTGGTCACGGACACCGAGGGGGACCGCCGATCAAAGTAGCAGAGGCACCGGCACCGAAGACCAGCGCCTCACCCAAGACCACAATATGGCGGTGCGGGGGGACCCAAGGCGATAGGCACTCTAGTGGCAGGTGGAGACAAAGCCTTGTGCAGAGGCCAAGGATACACCCCGCCACCTCAAGCGCTCCACCGGCCAGCCCCCCGAGGTCCGAAAGTGAAACCGAAAGTGGTCGAGCGGCCCCTGGCACCGCGCCACAGCCGCTGTTGTTCAATTGCGACACGGCTCCACGGTTCACCTTCGCCCCGGGCACCTCCGTCGGGTGGGTCCCAAAAGTTCTAACAACGATAACTCAGGATTCCCAGGTCCGATTCAATTTCTGAAAAGAGATACGTGCTCAGCCGGTCTTCATCTCCCAGATTCCATAAACCACATCAGGATATTGTCAGGATAAATTCCGAGGAGCAGCGAGGGTCCGGGGAGCCCTGTGCTCACGCGACCATCTTGGATGCGCGCTAGGCTCCTCCTCCTATTTTAGAGGTTTTATATAGCGCTGGCTAGACCAAGAGGTATCAGAGCGCTTTACATGAGTAAAAAGATGGTAACGGTATAAAACAATAATTCAACAGCATGGAACATCAACAAGTTAACAAAATAGAAACAGCTTGAATTTACACATATCAAATAAACAGATAGATAGAGTGAGGGCTAAATACATGTATAACACGGAAATGGGAGATCAGATTTTGTATAATGGTAAGGGATGGAGGAAGGCATGAAGGGCAGCAGGTAGTAGGAAGTTAGACGTGAAAAATGGCGTGGGAAGCAGAGGGGGAAATTCGGTAGGAGAGAGGGGAGTTGGAGGGGATGGGAAGGATTATGAGAGCGAGCGGATGAGAGCAGTGGGGAAGGGAGAAAGCTGAGCCAGTAGGATGTAGAGGGAGGGGAGGGAGGGAGGTGGGAGACAGTAGGAAAGTAAGGGGGACCAGATAAGTGGAAGGGGTGAGGGCGAATTCAAGGCGCTGGTTAAGACCCCCAATATTTATTGAGGAGGTGCATTTTGATATAACACTTCTTCCACAGCATACCCTCCACAAACCAATAGTTTGGTAGAATGGTTTAACAAAACACTGAAGAGCATGATGGGAACTCTGCTAGAGACCCTCAAGATGAAATGGGATCTTTTCCTGCCATGTCTCTTGTTTTCCTACCAAGAAAGTTTGCAGAAGGGTGTACAGTTCAGTCCCTTTGAGCTTCCGTATGGACACTTGCAGGATCCACTGACCTTAGTCAGAGAAAGGTGGGAAGGAACCTCAGAATCTCCACAGAAGGATGTGGTGGACTATGTGATTGGCCTTAGGAAGTTGATACTGCAGTACTTGAGTCAGGCAAATGAAAACCTTCAGGCCAGCAAAGCACTGATGAGAGAGTGGTATGATCAGAAAGCTCCATGACTAGGCATTAGGAAGGTCAGGCTGTGTTGGTGCTAAAGCCTATTTAGGGGTTTGGAAGACAAATGTTGTGGGACATACGAGGTAGTTCAGAAGGTTTCTGGGGTAACTACTTGGTGGACACAGGTGCCACAAGGGAATCTAAGAGGGTGTTCCATGAAAACAGGCTCAAGCTTACAAAGTGAATATCAAGGCTGTGCCAGAGGAAGTTGAGAAAGACAGTGAGCCTTTTCATGAGTGGCTGCATAGTGACATGAGAGAAGGCACTGTGGAAGGGGTTCAGTTAGTCCCTGAGTTAACTCCTGAGCATCAGAGAGAGAGTGTAGAGAGGTGTTGGGGCAGTTTGCCAACCTCTTCTTGCTGCTTCCAGGGTTAACACCTGTCTGTGTGCATGACACAGACACAGATAATATTCTTTCAGTGAAGGGCAGAATGCACAAAATTTCTGACCGGGCTCAGGGATGCATTAAGGCGGAAATTGCCAAAATGTTGGACCTGGGGAGGTTCATTAAGGGGTCTCATAGTCTGTGTTCTATGCTGGGATACTAATATCAATGCAAGGGTCTTCTGACATGCAGTTCTGTGTGGACTATGAAGCACTAAATGAGGTAACTAAAACTGATGCCCATTCAATTCTAAGAGCGGATTATTTTGTGGGTCCGCTAAGTGGTGCAAAATACTTGAGCACCTTAGATCTGACCAGTGGGTACTGGCAGATTGTTTTAGCACTAAAACAAGGAGAAGACCACATTCCTATGCCAGAGAGACTATCAGTGTAAGGAGGTGCCCTTTGGGTTGAAGAATGCTCCTGGCCACGCTTCAGCGCCTGGTGAACCATGTTCTCACAGGGCTAGAAGAGTTCTGTGTGGCGTACCTGGATGACATTGCAGTATTCAGCAATTCATGGTGGAACCACTTGAGACACCTAGAACAAGTGTTAGACTACAGTACGCAAAACTGAACATCAAAGCGACCAAATGTCAGATGGGGCAGTCCTCTGTAGTTCACCTTGGGCAGGACATGGGAAACAGGAAGATTCGCCCTTTGGATGCCAAGATTCAGTTAGGTATGGAATGGGAGATGCCTACTACCCAGACAGAGGTGAGGGCCTTTTTAGGATTCGGTTAGTATTACAGGAACTTTGTGTCTAACTATGGAAGTAGAGTTGCCTGATTGACTGCTTAAACCTCCACGAATCAGCCCAGGAAAGTTATACGGCCTGAGGAGTATCAGAAACCTTTTGAGGAATTGAAGAAGGCATTATAAAATGCTCCTGTCCTGAAAGCACCTGACCACAGTCAGCCTTTCACTGTACAGACAGATGCCTCTGACAAGGGAGTTGGAGCAATGTTACTCAACTGGATTACAAGGGGTAGAGTGTGTCTGGGAGCCTACATTAGTAGGAGGTTATGGCTTTGCATAGTCTAGACCTTGCCTAAGGTCTACCTTTATTTGTTTGGCACTAAGACCTTGGTACAAACAAATCATAAGCAACTGAATTGGTTGATAGAAATGAAGGGAGGGAATCCCAAGTTGTTAAGGTGGTCTATTTCTCTCCAAGGGTTAGACCTAGTAGTAGGGTACATAGTCGGATGGAGCCACAGGAATGCTGATGGACTTTCCCATCAGTTTTTATTGATCTGATCACCCATTCTCTCCAGCTTAGGAGTTGATGGAAAAGTCCCTTGCATGCTGATGGATCTGTATCTCTGCCTCAAGTGCATCAACTACAGTGATGTCTAGATCCCTGGTGCTGAATTCTGTTGTCATGGGTGAACACAAATCATTTGTGTGCACCATGACATAGGCTTGTCTCACAGATTGCGGTATTTTTGGACTCGGAGGGGCATCCAAAGTGCTACCCTCATAGTGGTGAAAGGCTACTGTCTTCGCCAGGCGTTAAATAGCATGATCACGGTGGGGACAGCATACCGTGTAGTGATCAGTAGAAGTGAACAGGCCCTTTTATTTATTTATTTATTTATTCAGGAGTTTTATATAGCGCTAGCCTGACCCGAGGGTATGGGAGCGCTTCACAACAGTTTTTTTAGCAAGATTCATACAATAAGCAGTATTCTCCATATAAGTTGGGCAGTCCAAGTGTGCTGAGCAGCATTGAGGTGGTACGAGAGTCCTGAGATAACCTCATAGAGTGCACGTTATCTTGGGGTTGATACAATAAAGCAGGATTCTTCATAATAGGTTTGAAAAACCAAGTGTGCTGAGCAGCATTGAGGTAGTCTGTGAGTCCTGAGATAACCTCATAGAGTGCACGTAGTCTTGGGGTTGAACCAATTAAGGGGGGGGAGAGGAGCAGTTGGGGGTCGAATAGCAGGGAGAAAAGTCTTAGAGCTACAATGTCAGGAAGAGACGACGAGTGGGGAATAGCGTTTTGATGACGGCTATCCATTTGGGAGGGAGCGGTTGAGGAAAAGGACTTTAAGTTGTTTTTTTAATTTTGTGAAGGACGGGATAGTCCTGATACCGACTGGAATGGCGTTCCAGATTTTGGGTGCATTTCCGGCGAAGGACAGAGCAGCAGTTTTTTGGTTGCGCGTTTTAATGGGGATGAGCAGTAGGGTACTGGAGCTCCTGAGGTTCCTTGTCTGACCAGCCCTCTTGAGTTTGGCAGCCAAATACTCAGGTTTTCCTGTGTGCAGGGCTTTATGCGTGAGGCAGGCAGTTCTGTATCTGGCACGTAGTTCGATTGGGAGCCATTTTAGTTCTCTGATTGCTGGTGAGATATGATCGTATTTCCTGATTCCAGTGACCATTCTAGCTGCAGTGTTGAGAGTAGTTTTGAGGGGCGCTAGGTGCGATTTTGTTGTACCAGTGAGGGTGACATTCCCATAGTTGAGTCTGAATAGCACCAGTGATTGGGTGGCTTGTTTGAGGTCGTTGGTTGGGATGAATGGTTTTATTTTGTTAAGTAACTTCAGGTTGACTAAGGCACTCTTTGCGGAGTTGTTGATGTGATTGGCGATGTCGAGTTTTGAGTCTAGGGTAATTCCTAATGATTTAACAAAGTGGGTTAGAGTGCGATTGCCGTTAAGAGCATCCAAAGCTTTTAGCAATTCTGAAATATGAGGGTTCTCCTCTTTGTTGGAGATGAGGAGTATTTTGGGCTTGTCTTGGTTGAGTTTTAAGTGGTTAAGCGACAGCCAATGTTGGATTTCTTTTAGAGTGGCATTTAGTCTGTGAATGTCATCAATGGAGGAGGTTTCAAGATAGATTTGGGTGTCATCTGGATAGAGGTGGAAGGGGATGTTAGCCTTTTTGAGTAGGATGGTGAGGGGTTCCATGTATATGTTGAACAGATGAGGTGAGAGCACAGAACCTTGGGGGATGCCCCTGTTGACAGGGTGTAGGTCGGAGGTAAAGTTTTTTATTTTTATCCTTTGTGAGCGGCTGTGTAAGAAGGAGGAGAACCAGCGTAGGACCACCTCATCAGCTCCTACCCTTTCGTGCAGCACCTTGATGAGAAGTTGGTGTTCAGCCGTGTCATAGGCTGCTGATAGGTCTAGGAGAATGAGGAGGCAGCATTGGTCAGTATCGAGGGATTTGTGGATGTCGTCTGTGATGTTATGGATCGAGGTCTCGGTGCTGTAGCCTTTTCTGAAACCCGATTGGTGGGGGTCAAGAAGGTTGATGTTATCCATGTGTTGAGTCACTTGGTGGAGGACGCATTTTTCCCGGATTTTGGATAGGAGGGAGAGATTGGAGTCGGGTCTGAAGTTATTCAGTTCCTTGGAGTCAAGGCCTGGTTTTTTTAGTAGTGGTGTGACTTGGCCAACTTTGAGGCATTCATGTATGATGCCGGTTCTCAGGAAACTGTTAATGATCTTGCACCAGAACGGGGCTATGGAGAGACTCCGTTTTTTGGTCAGTTAGGTGGGAATCGGGTCAAGGACGAGAGAGGCTGGTTTGGAGGTGGAGATCAGTTTGAGGATCTCGGTTTCTTGGGGGGGTTGAAGGACTTCCAGGTTTTTGTGGGGTGCTTGGGCGAGCCATCTACTGTCACTGGAGGCAGATTTTTGCAGACGAGGTTGACGTTGATGTCCAGTGAGATCTCAATCTTGGTGATTTTTCTTCGATGAAGTTGGTGAAGTTTTCACACGGGTCTTGGAGGCACATAGGGAGGATTCTGGGGGTTTGGAGGTTTGTTGTTTGATAATTTTGAACAGTTCGTTAGGCCTGTTTTTTGCGTTGTCCAGGGAGGCGCAGAAGAAGGTGGATTTTTCACTGCTGATGTGTCTTTTGTATTTCCTTCGGGCTGCTTTGAGTTGTTCGAGTAGGCTTGAGGAGGGGTTGCTCCTCCATAGTCTTTCTGAAGCTCTTAGTTGTCTTCTTTCGTTGTTAATGTCCGTGTTGAACCAAGATCTGGATAGGATGTTCCTGTTTTTTTTTGTTTTAATGGGGCTACTTGATCTAGAATGGATGTCATGTTTGTGTTGTAGTGGGCGGTGAGTTCTGTTGTGGATAGATCGTCCGTGGAGGCAGTGAGGAGAAAGTTATCCCTTCTCTCTAGGTCAGTCATGTTAATCTGGGTGAAGTGTCTAGTCTATTTCGGAGTGTCTTGGGTGGGGGGTTTAGGTGTGATAGGCTGAGTGAAGTGGAAAAGGATTAAGGGGTGGTCAGACCAGTCCACGGGTAGGATGCGGTCTATCATGACATTGTCATGCTGGTTGATAATGGCGTCTAGGATTGCTCCTTTGTTATGGGTTTCCTCTAAGCAGTGTTGGGTAAGGTTGTTGCTGTGAAGCAGCTCCTTCAGGTTCTGGATTAGCAGGTTGCTTTCTTCATTCCAGTAAAGATTGAGGTCGCCCAGAATAAGGTTGTTCATATCTCGGAGAGAGCAGTGGGCAATCAGGTCGGACAGGTGTTCGGTGAATGTGGTGGTGTTGCATGGGGGTGATAAATGAGGTGGCAGGGGTCTCAGTGCTACATCAAATCAATCACACTCTACCCGTGGTCGCCGCACTTCTCGACGCGATAAAAGCTTTCTACTCTCTCGAACAGCCTTTCCTGTTTACTGTCAAGAATTCCTGTCATACAAGGGAAACACGCCCTTATGTAAACAGGAGAGCTGTTACATAACTCAAGGGAAACACGCCCTTATGTAAACAAGAGAGCTGTTACATAACTCAAGGGAAACACGCCCTTATGTAAACAGGAGAGCTGTTACATAACTCAAGGGAAACACGCCCTTATGTAAACAGGAGAGCTGTTACATAACTCAAGGAAAACACGCCCTATAAAAGGAGGAACCGGGAGGTACAAGGCTGTCGGATATTGTGTTTACACCGACGTACCTGCTTCGTGAAGAGCAGTGTTCCGGAGTGGTGCTCCAGTAAGGCAAGAACGGAGGTAGGTCGAGTCGTTCCTCCCTGGGCCGTGTCTTGCCCCATCGTCACCTGTGAAGGACCCGGAAGCTCTACCGGTCAACCATTGAGCTTCGCTTTTTGACTCGGCTGAGTCCAAGCGCAGTGGCGCTTTTGCTGGTTGGAGTCGTAACTCCCAGCCCGACCAGAGACACAGGGACTGCCAGCTGTAACGCACACCAGGAGGTGTTTGCCGCGTTACAGACTCGGAAGTCCACAGGATCGATCGAGCGGCTGCTCTCGGTTCAGTCTTCTTGCTTGTGATTGGGGTATCGGTGACGCATCACCAGGAGGTGACTCCGCGTCCCGGTGCAGTCTGAGGAAGAGGTTGAGCGGCTGCTCCCTTCAGGTAGAGACCCCGGCTGGGTGTTTCCCTGACTCCTCGATTCTCCCCAACACTCTTCGTGCCCCTCACAGCCTACCGATTGGCATTGTCGGCCATTTCATTTCTGCCCTCTGTTGGCATACGCCGGGATCGGCGTATATGCAGAGGACGGTTAGGACCATCCGTGCTGTGGGCTGGTAACGTACTTAGCCTGGAGGATTCCAGTGACTATAACTTTTGTTTGTTCTTTGTATTTTATTTGCCTTCATTAAAAGAACTAACCCTTCACAAGTGGTTGCGTCCTCATTGTCGTGTCTGTTAAACGATCCTGAGACGTTCAGGGCGTTACAAAATATCCGACCTTAATAACACTAACTGTCTCCCGGTCGATAACAGACATGGCAACACTTGATGATGTGCTGGCTGCTTTAGCGGCCATGCAAGTTGAAGTGGCTGCCTCTAGGCAAGAAACAGCCGATGTAAAAGCCAGACTGGATGCTATCCAATTGGACCCGCTCACGCCCAGCACCTCCCTCACGAACCAGACCCCTGCGGTAGTAGTGGAAATGCCGGTAGCCATCCCCTTGGCAACACCAGAGAGGTACAGTGGGGATCCTAACACAGTGCAGGTATTCCTCACACAAGTGGCGCTACATTTATCGTGCAAACCAAAGGCGTTCCCCACGAGTCAGGCTCGTGTGGCTTTCCTTATATCCTATTTGGCTGGAAACGCGGCACAATGGGCCGTACCTCTGGTGAGCAGGGACGACCCCCTCTTATGTGATTGGGGTGCTTTTCGCGAGGAATTCCTGAAGGTATTCGACAGAAGGGCTGACTCGTACACGGCGGACCGTGAAATGCTTGAGTTGAGACAGGGATCCAACGACCTGGTGCAGTATCTCAACGCGTTCCGAAGGCTGGTTGCGGAAACCAAGTGGCCTGTTGCTAAACAGACGGCGCTCTTCCATCAAGGGCTGTGCGATGAGCTCAAGGACGCCGTGGCTCATATTGACCCTCAACCCAAGACATGTGAGGGCCTTATCAACCTGGTATTACGGCTGGAACATAGGTTAAGTGAAAGAAAGGGGGATCATGGGAGAAAAGGAAAATCCCTTCCATCCTATGTGACGGTGGGAAGTCCTGAAACTTCCACCGCATCCAAGGGAGAACCCATGGACATCAGCGCAATACGAGCGAGCCTCACAGACACGGAGAAAGAGTCACGCCGTAAACAAGGATTGTGCCTATATTGTGGCAAAAAAGGCCACTACGTACGTGAATGCCCTGCCAAACCGAAGACGTCACGTTATCGGGCCAACCGGTCGGTAACAGCCGTGGTGGACATACCGGCGGAAAACTAGAGGACTCCAAGACCAGAGAAGGGGCATCTCGGAGTCACTCATCCATCCCTTCACTTTCCAACTCGGTCACTAAGGGACAACGACACCTGTTTATCACGGTGCACGTGGGAGTGCATGACCAGTGGATACCCGTTGTGGCCATGGTGGATTCAGGGGCCACTGGCATGTTTATGGACCACAACGAGGCATGCAGGCTAGGGCTAGTGCTTCTTCCCAAAGCAGTACCCGAAGACGTTTATGCGGTAGACGGAAGGCGATTGGTGACGGGGCCCATCGGACAGCACACGGGGGTCCTTCCGATGAGATGTGGGAGGAACCATTTGGAACAAATCGATTTTAACATCATCCGAGCGCCCCAATATGGCGTCATATTGGGATTGCCGTGGCTACAGAAACACAACCCCTTTGTGGATTGGCCAACACATCGCATCGAAATGACGTCACCGTATTGCATCCTGCATTGTGGAATAAGAACGGAATCCCTTGACGCAGATGAGAGCGGGAGTCAGACGGTGGCTACAGCGGCAGAAAAAGATGTGGCTCTCCCCCAGGCTTATCACAGTTTTGAGGATGTATTTGATGAGGTGAAGGCGGAAGTGCTACCACCACATAGACAGTTTGACTGCCAGATCGACCTGGTGCCAGGGGCCAGCGTTCCCAGCGGCAGGCTGTATGCCCTGACGGAGCCTGAAAACGTGCATCTCCGGGGGTACCTGGATAAACTCCTCAAGCTAGGATTCATCCGCCCGTCCAAGTCTCCGGCCGCCTCGCCACTCTTCTTCATCCCGAAGGCTAATGGGGAGCTGAGAGCCTGTGTGGACTTTAGGGCATTGAATGCGATAACCATAAAAAATCGGTACCCCTTGCCTCTCATCAGTGTACTTCTGGAACAGGTCAAGAAAGCTCGTATCTACACCAAGTTGGATTTGAAAGGGGCATACCATCTGGTGCGCATGAGGGACGGAGACGAGTGGAAGACCGCCTTTAAGACCAGGTTCGGCCTTTTTGAGTACCTCGTCATGCCGTTCGGTCTGTGCAACGCCCCGGCAGCCTTTCAGTACTTTTTGAATGAGGTATTCAGAGAGGAGTTGGATATCTACGTGGTCGTATATATCGACGACATCCTCATCTATTCGTCCAGTGTGGAGGAGCACGTACACCACGTCAAAGCTGTGCTCCAAAAGCTGAGGGAAAACATGCTGTTTTGTAAACTCAGCAAGTGTGACTTCCACGTCACATCCGTGGAATTCCTCGGAGTGATGCTGAGTCCAGAGGGACAGGAGATGGCAGAACGAAAGATCAAGGCGGTGAAAGAATGGCCGGTGCCCCAAAGCGTGAAGGACGTCCAAAGTTTCATTGGCTTCGCCAACTTTTACAGGCGGTTTATAGATGGATTTTCAGGAGTGGTGGCCCCAATCACACAGCTACTGAGGAAGTCCAAGGAGTTTGTCTGGTCCCCTGAAGCGAACAAAGCCTTTGAGGCCCTGAAAAGTGCCTTTGGTAAGGCGCCGGTGTTGGCTCACCCCGATCCGGATCTCCCCTACGTGGTGGAAGCGGACGCGTCGGATGTGGCGCTGGGGGCTATCTTGTCCCAACGCAACCACGACACAGGGGTGCTTCATCCCGTTGCGTACATGTCCCGCAAACTCAACGACGCCGAACGCAACTACCATATTGCGGAGAAGGAGCTTCTCGCAATCAAGGACGCCTTCACCGAATGGAGGCATTGGTTGATGGGGGCAAGACATGTGGTATCGGTGTACACGGACCATCGGAACCTACAGTTCATGACGGCCACTAGACACCTTTCTCCCAGGCAGCTGCGGTGGATGATCTTCTTTGCGGGGTTCAACTTCCGCATCACATATCGGCCGGGGACGGAAAACCGGAAGGCGGACGCCCTGTCCCGTCAATCTGCAGTTAAGGAACCATTGCCTGCAACCGAGCGTTCCATCATTTCCCCGAGGATGGTATTGGGGGTTATCCAACCGGATACTTTCCTGAGGGGAATAAAGAGAGGGATCAGGTCATTCGCATGGCGGAGGTGGCTCCTCAGTCACAGAGAATGGCAGCTGAAGGACGGGATACCCCTGAAGGGCAGGTGCCTATTGATACCCACGCCTAGGCTAAGGAAACAAGCATTCATCTGGTGCCATGACTCTCCATGCGCAGGTCATTTGGGCTTTGAAAAAACGGTGGCTAGCATGGGACGGCATTTCTGGTGGCCAACCATGAGAGTGGATGTCAGGAGGTGGGGACAGGAGTGTCCTACGTGTGCTACCATGAAGGCCGACCATGGCCGAACCCAAGGGCTCTTACATCCACTTCCGACCCCGGATAGACCATGGGATAGCATATCACTGGACTTCGTGGTGGGCCTACCGGTAGACCAGGGGATGACGGCAATACTGGTGGTGGTGGATTACTTGACGAAAATGGGGCACTTCATCCCCTGCAAGAGAGTCCCTACGGCCGGGGAATTGGCGTCATTACTCCTAAAGAATGTGGTACGACTGCATGGATTACCTGGGGTGATCGTGTCGGACCGGGGGTCGCAGTTTACTGCGCAATTCTGGAAGACTTGGTGCACTGCGCTGCATGTTAAGACCGCCCTGTCCACCAGCTACCACCCTCAAACAGACGGCCAAACCGAGCGCCTGAACCAAACGCTCAAACAGTATCTGCGATGTTTTGTGGACCAGGGCAGGGAAGAATGGGTCGACTTGCTATGGGTTGCAGAGATAGCCTATAACAACGCCACTCACAGCTCCACACAGTCATCTCCGTTCTATAGCAACTATGGCCAACATCCCAGGTTCTTGCCATTTCTACATCCGTTCAGAGAGGACAGGATTCCCGCCACAGCGGACAGGGTGGCACACATAAAAGACACGTTGATGCGCTCAAGGGCTGTCCTAATAGAGGCCAAGAGAAGATACAAGGCTGCGGCAGATAGGAAGAGAAGGCCCGGGCCACTGTACCGCACTGGAGACTACGTCTGGATATCCACAAGAAACATGAGGTTTCGAAAGAACAGTGTGTTCCATCCCAAGTACATGGGCCCCTATCGAATTACCAAGTATATGGGTCCCGTGAACGTGTGCTTGCCCCAGTCATTGCGGATACACCCTGTCTTTCATGTATCATTGCTCAAACCAGCACCCTCCAAGCCGTCTGGGACACCTAGGCCGGTATGCGTGGAGTCGGAGGTGGAGTATGAAGTGTCGGGCATACGGGCGTCCAAATGGCGCAGGGGGAAGCTGTGGTACCTGGTTGCGTGGAAAGGCTATGGCCCGGAGGAGCATTCATGGGAACCGGCTGAAGGGGTTCATGCTCCGCGCTTGGTCTCCTTGTTCCATCGGCGTTTTCCTGCCAGCGCTGGACCCGTGGGGAGCCGCTGAGAGGGAGGATGTACTGTCAAGAATTCCTGTCATACAAGGGAAACACGCCCTTATGTAAACAGGAGAGCTGTTACATAACTCAAGGGAAACACGCCCTTATGTAAACAGGAGAGCTGTTACATAACTCAAGGGAAACACGCCCTTATGTAAACAGGAGAGCTGTTACATAACTCAAGGGAAACACGCCCTTATGTAAACAGGAGAGCTGTTACATAACTCAAGGAAAACACGCCCTATAAAAGGAGGAACCGGGAGGTACAAGGCTGTCGGAAATTGTGTTTACACCGACGTACCTGCTTCGTGAAGAGCAGTGTTCCGGAGTGGTGCTCCAGTAAGGCAAGAACGGAGGTAGGTCGAGTCGTTACTCCCTGGGCCGTGTCTTGCCCCATCGTCACCTGTGAAGGACCCGGAAGCTCTACCGGTCAACCATTGAGCTTCGCTTTTTGACTCGGCTGAGTCCAAGCGCAGTGGCGCTTTTGCTGGTTGGAGTCGTAACTCCCAGCCCGACCAGAGACACAGGGACTGCCAGCTGTAACGCACACCAGGAGGTGTTTGCCGCGTTACAGACTCGGAAGTCCACAGGATCGATCGAGCGGCTGCTCTCGGTTCAGTCTTCTTGCTTGTGATTGGGGTATCGGTGACGCATCACCAGGAGGTGACTCCGCGTCCCGGTGCAGTCTGAGGAAGAGGTTGAGCGGCTGCTCCCTTCAGGTAGAGACCCCGGCTGGGTGTTTCCCTGACTCCTCGATTCTCCCCAACACTCTTCGTGCCCCTCACAGCCTACCGATTGGCATTGTCGGCCATTTCATTTCTGCCCTCTGTTGGCATACGCCGGGATCGGCGTATATGCAGAGGACGGTTAGGACCATCCGTGCTGTGGGCTGGTAACGTACTTAGCCTGGAGGATTCCAGTGACTATAACTTTTGTTTGTTCTTTGTATTTTATTTGCCTTCATTAAAAGAACTAACCCTTCACAAGTGGTTGCGTCCTCATTGTCGTGTCTGTTAAACGATCCTGAGACGTTCAGGGCGTTACATTTACCCTGTTGGCTCGCCTGGGCCTCAGTGCTGGCTTCATTCGGAACATTAACCTATTATATACCATCTGCATCAAACTTAACGGCCAGATCACCAATCCCATCAAAATTACTTGAGGCACATGGCAAGGCTACTCCCCCTCGCCATTGCTCTTTGCCGTCGCCACGGAACCCCTAGAGACACGGCTCCGCCAACACCATACCCACCGCAGCATTGGATTCTCTGCCCGTAACCTCCATGTATGCCGACAAAATTGCATTATTTATTCATGAGCCACAAAAGAATCTAGACCCTATGACGAGAGAGGTCATATGTTTGGGGGACTCTCCGGCATACAAGTGAACTGGAGCAAATCCATTCTATTCCCTTTAACGGATGCCACTCAACCCTGCGAGACCGAATTTCCGATCAAATGGGCAACTGAGCCAACACGATATTTGGGCATCTGGCTCAGCAGGAACACTGACGACCTCTGGTCCTCTAACTATGGCAGGGCCATTGAATGGCTCGAAGCTAAAATCCCAACATGGAACAAATTGTCGCTCTCCCTATCCGGCTGTATCGCGAAAATGATTGTCTTGCCGAAATTTCTATATCTGTTCCTAAATATACCGCTCCCGCTTACCATCCAATTTTTTAACAGACTCTGGTCCAACTTAATTTCCCTGGCATGGACTGGGCGCCAACCGCTCATAGCCTAGAGGTCCTGAAGCTCCGTTTTACATGCGGTGGCCTTGGGGCACCTGACTTGCAATTGTATGCCTACAGCGCCCAAGCGAGTTTCCTACATTTACGGCTCCACCCGATGCCATTCCAACCACGTACTGACTGCTGTGGAGGTGGACTTGGCCTTCCACTGGACGCTCAGCACCGCTATCTTCCTGCCCTATAAAAATCCCCAGAAAGAGATAAACACAAGTAAATGCTTGTGGTGGGCATGGGAAGGACTCCGTAAATACTGTGGGACTGATACCCTATACGCCCCATCCATGCAGCTTGCCACAAATCCTGCCTTCCCCCGCTGCAAAATCCTGGCATAGCGCCCCGTGCAAAAGCGCTCGGTATCAGCATAAATGCCTCCTCTCTCCCCCTGAACGCACAGCTACTGGGACGCCCATGCTATTGGACAGCCTATTATTCCACCAGATGCGGGCGACATGCAAAAGCACTAACAAGATATTCCCGGTGCCACCTCCCACCAACGCCACCCTGTTATACACCCACACAGCTACTACACACCATAAGCTGGTCACTAGAATCTAATCACTATCCATGGCGGCTACATCTACTAGCACTGAACTGGTGCGAGGCACCTGGTGGGTGGGCCTGTTAGACAGCTCTATACCTGAACAATGGAAATATTGCTGCATGCAAATTGAAAAAATGTCCCCCAAGTACAGACTCAGGCAAATACACTTCAAGTTCCTTCATAGGATGTACCGCACCCCAATCGCGCTGAACAGAATGAACCTTACCACAGATGCACGCTGCCAATGTTGCGCGGCACCCGACGCCTTGTTTATACACTTAGGTGCCAATCACGATCCTGTAAAAACCGGGTACGAACCGTCGGACGGAGCATATTCTCCGTCCGACGCGTACCCGGTTGTCAAAATATACCAACATGGAATTACGATTCGCACGGAAACACCATTTCCGTACGAATCGTACAAAACCCCGACCGAACAAAATAAACATACAAATGCGATCCGGGAAAGCGCCGACCTGACGTCGGGACGCACGCAGCCTGCCATTCACGAACCAGGAATTACGATTCGCACCGACGTCATCCCGCACGGTGAATATTTTCCGGCTGCCAAAAACTGCCGGGAAATCAGGACGACGCGAACAAGGAGTACCAGTACGCGACGGACAGACAGGACGACGCGAACAAGGAGTACCCGTACGCGACGGACAGACATGGACCCGAACCTACGTGTCATCCCGGCCCTCATAGCAGTCGACCTCCTCTACAGGTTACGACGCAGACGCCGCAGAAGGTCAGAACAACAAAAGGAGGGGGGAAAGGGGGGGGGGTGGCAGGTCCAGGGCAGGCCACAAAACTCCCACCATAGTCACACAGCACACATGCCCTGGACATACCTCACCCTCAGCCCTGGTCACTACGAGGGGGTGGGGGCGTGTCCAGCTAAGCCAGCGACCGCCACAACGGAAGTTCTTGACGACGCAAACCGGCAACACAACCAGACAGGTACGTCCCGTACCCACGCCTTAAGAGCGTGGGTACGAGTCGTACCACGCCCACACCTACGTCACCCCAACAATGGCGGGACGGCTCGTACCCACGTGGCAAAGGCCTGGGTACGGCCCGCACAAGCATCACATAGCGTGGGGATGGATATGTACGGACCGTACGCCCACCCCGTCTGCATGGAGCGTACCCCCAACCCCAACAGTGTAAGTACGACACGTACCCCCACCCGCGTATGCAAGGAGCGTACCCCCATGCCAACAGTGTAAGTACGACACGTACCCCCACCCGCGTATGCAAGGAGCGTACCCCCATGCCAACAGTGTAAGTACGACACGTACCCCCACCCGCGAATGCAAGGAGCGTACCCCCATGCCAACAGTGTAAGTACGACACGTACCCCCACCCGCGTATGCAAGGAGCGTACCCCCCACCCCAACAGTGTAAGTACGACCCGTACCCCCACCCGCGTACGTATGGAGCGTACCCCCACCCCAACAGTGTAAGTACGACCCGTACCCTCACCCGCGGACGTATGGAGCGTACCCCCACCCCAACAGTGTAAGTACGACCCGTACCCTCACCCGCGTACGTATGGAGCGTACCCCCACCCCAACAGTGTAAGTACGACCCGTACCCCCATGGAGCGAACCCACACACGTGTATGGACAAAGCGTACATATTGTTAAATAGGAGGGGTGTGTGCAGAGTCCTCCCAGCAGTGCCCAGACATAGGAGGGGTGGGTGCCTATCACTCCCAGCAGTGCCCAGACACAGGAGGGGTGGGTGCCTATCACTCCCAGCAGTGCCCAGAGACAGGAGGGGTGGGTGCCTATCACTCCCAGCAGTGCCCAGAGACAGGAGGGGTGTGTGCAGAGTCCTCCCAGCAGTGCCCAGAGACAGGAGGGGTGGGTGCAGAGTCCTCCCAGCAGTGCCCAGAGACAGGAGGGGTGTGTGCAGAGTCCTCCCAGCAGTGCCCAGAGACAGGAGGGGTGGGTGCCTATCACTCCCAGCAGTGCCCAGAGACAGGAGGGTGTGTGCAGAGTCCTCCCAGCAGTGCCCAGAGACAGGAGGGGTGGGTGCCTATCACTCCCAGCAGTGCCCAGAGACAGGAGGGGTGGGTGCCTATCACTCCCAGAAGTGCCCAGAGACATGAGGGGTGGGTGCCTATCACTCCCAGCATACCTGACCCTCAGCCCTGGTCACTACGAGGGGGTGGGGGCGTGTCCAGCTAAGCCAGCGACCGCCACAACGGAAGTTCTTGATGACGCGAACCGACAACACATCCAGACAGGTACGCCCCGTACCCACACCTTAAGAGCGTGGGTACAAGTCGTACCACGCCCACACCTACGTCACCCCAACAATGGCGGGACGGCTCGTACCCACGTGGCAAAGGCCTGGGTACGGCCCGCACAAGCATCACATAGCGTGGGGACGGATATGTACGGACCGTACGCCCACCCCGTATGCATGGAGCGTACCCCCAACCCCAACAGTGTAAGTACGACACGTACCCCCACCCGCATATGCAAGGAGCGTACCCCCATGCCAACAGTGTAAGTACGACATGTACCCCCACCTGCGTATGCAAGGAGCGTACCCCCCACCCCAACAGTGTAAGTACGACCCGTACCCCCACCCGCGTACGTATGGAGCATACCCCCACCCCAACAGTGTAAGTACGACCCGTACCCTCACCCGCGGACGTATGGAGCGTACCCCCACCCCAACAGTGTAAGTACGACCCGTACCCTCACCCGCGTACGTATGGAGCGTACCCCCACCCCAACAGTGTAAGTACGACCCGTACCCTCACCCGCGGACGCATGGAGCATACCCCCACCCCAACCGTGTATGTACGACACGTACCCCCACCTCGTATGCATGGAGCGTACCCCCCATGCCAACAGTGTAAGTACGACACGTACCCCCACCCGCGTATACAAGGAGCGTACCCCCCATGCCAACAGTGTAAGTACGACCCGTACCCCCACCCGCGTACGTATGGAGCGTACCCCCACCCCAACAGTGTAAGTACGACCCGTACCTTCACCCGCAGACGTATGGAGCGTACCCCCACCCCAACAGTGTAAGTACGACCCGTACCCTCACCCGCGTACGTATGGAGCGTACCCCCACCCCAACAGTGTAAGTACGACCCGTACCCTCACCCGCGGACGCATGGAGCGTACCCCCACCCCAACTGTGTATGTACGACACGTACCCCCACCTCGTATGCATGGAGCGTACCCCCATGCCAACAGTGTAAGTACGACACGTACCCCCACCCGTGTATGCAAGGAGCGTACCCCCCCATGCCAACAGTGTAAGTACGACACGTACCCCCACCCGCGTATGCAAGGAGCGTACCCCCCCACCCCAACCATGTATGTACGACCCGTACCCTCACACGCGTACGTATGGATCGAACCCACACCCCAACAGTGTATGTACGACCCGTACCCTCACCCGCGTACGTATGGAGCGAACCCCCACCCCAACAGTGTATGTACGACCCGTACCCTCACACGCGTACGTATGGAGCGTACCCCCCACCCCAACAGTGTAAGTACGACACGTACCCCCACCCGCGTATGCAAGGAGCGTACCCCCATGCCAATATTGTACGTACGACACGTCCCCCCACCCGCGTATGCATGGAGCGTACCCCCCACCCCAACAGTGTAAGTACGACACGTCCCCCCACCTGCGTATGCATTGAGCGTACCCCCCACCCCAACAGTGTAAGTACGACCCGTACCCTCACCCGCGTACGTATGGAGCGTACCCCCACCCCAACAGTGTAAGTACGACCCGTACCCCCATGGAGCGAACCCACACACGTGTATGGACAAAGTGTACATATTGTTAAATAGGAGGGGTGTGTGCAGAGTCCTCCCAGCAGTGCCCAGACATAGGAGGGGTGGGTGCCTATCACTCCCAGCAGTGCCCAGACACAGGAGGGGTGGGTGCCTATCACTCCCAGCAGTGCTCAGAGACAGGAGGGGTGGGTGCCTATCACTCCCAGCAGTGCCCAGAGACAGGAGGGGTGTGTGCAGAGTCCTCCCAGCAGTGCCCAGAGACAGGAGGGGTGTGTGCAGAGTCCTCCCAGCAGTGCCCAGAGACAGGAGGGGTGGGTGCCTATCACTCCCAGCAGTGCCCAGAGACAGGAGGGTGTGTGCAGAGTCCTCCCAGCAGTGCCCAGAGACAGGAGGGGTGGGTGCCAATCACTCCCAGCAGCGCCCAGAGACAGGAGGGGTGGGTGCCTATCACTCCCAGCAGTGCCCAGAGACATGAGGGGTGGGTGCCTATCACTCCCAGCAGTGCCCAGAGACAGGAGGGGTGGATGCCTATCACTCCCAGCAGTGCCCAGAGTCAGGAGGGGTGGGTGCAGAGTCCTCCCAGCAGTGCCCAGAGACAGGAGGGGTGTGTGCAGAGTCCTCCCAGCAGTGCCCAGAGACAGGAGGGGTGGGTGCCTATCACTCCCAGCAGTGCCCAGAGACAGGAGGGGTGGGTGCCTATCACTCCCAGCAGTGCCCAGATACAGGAGGGGTGGGTGCCTATCACTCCCAGCAGTGCCCAGAGACAGGAGGGGTGGGTGCCTATCACTCCCAGCAGTGCCCAGAGTCAGGAGGGGTGGGTGCAGAGTCCTCCCAGCAGTGCCCAGAGACAGGAGGGGTGTGTGCAGAGTCCTCCCAGCAGTGCCCAGAGACAGGAGGGGTGGGTGCCCATCACTCCCAGCAGTTCGCAGAGTCAGGAGGGGTGGGTGCAGAGTCCTCCCAGCTGTGCCCAGAGACAGGAGGGGTGTGTGCAGAGTCCTCCCAGCAGTGCCCAGAGACAGGAGGGGTGGGTGCCTATCACTCCCAGCAGTGCCCAGAGACAGGAGGGGTGTGTGCAGAGTCCTCCCAGCAGTGCCCAGAGACAGGAGGGGTGGGTGCCTATCACTCCCAGCAGTGCCCAGAGACAGGAGGGGTGGGTGCCTATCACTCCCAGCAGTGCCCAGAGACAGGAGGGGTGTGTGCAGAGTCCTCCCAGCAGTTCCCAGAGACAGGAGGGGTGGGTGCCTATCATTCCCAGCAGTGTCCAGAGACAGGAGGGGTGGGTGCCTATCACTCCCAGCAGTGCCCAGAGACAGGAGGGGTGGGTGCCTAACACACCCAGCAGTGCCCATGCAACGCAAAGGGTGGAGTAGCCACAGATACCATGCCCACAAATGTCAGTCAGGTGCACAAAGACCCTGCAGTACATGTACCACATGTGTGCGAGGCTGGGAGTATACGCATGCATTACGCAGAAAAGAAAACATGTACACATGAAGTCATGTCAATAGTCCACACACACAAGTACTATGACTACCAAGGATGCCACGAATGATGCAGGTGGAGACATCGCTCAGTATGCATGTGCAAAGTTGGAGGAGTCCGTCACACACCCAGCTGATGTAGACACAGCTCAGCACCACATATTGGGAACACCCTGCAGGGAAGATGTCAGGGTACACAGAGGAAGGAATACACCTTGGTACAATTCCACCATGCAGCAACTGCGTACATTGACAGAGAAACCTAGCTAACACCGTGTGATGGCACACAGATCCCAGGGTCCCCCCTATGACCAGCACACTACTACATTTCCCACACACACCCAACACATGAACACCACCCAAAACCATGTAGCAGCCCCACCAACAGCAATACCAGCAAAGCAGTAGTGTTCCAAGGGGAAAAAAAGAAATTGCTTTATTCAGCATGAACCAAAAAATCTTGTTTGTAGGAAGTTCAATATTTACAAAGTCCATAGGGCAGTCCAGAAGTCACAGCTGGATGGGGGACACAGTGGGATGCGTGTCCCCTAGCTTGCCTTCACAGTTACAAGCCGTCGTCTTCCACAGGGGTGAGGGCATCATGTGGGGGGGAAGAAACAGGCACCGCAGGGACAGGAGGGTGAAGGGTAGGCGTCGTGGGTGCAGGGATGGAGGACTCCACCACAGGGGCTGGGGCAGGGCCAAAGGTGGAGGCCAGGAGCTCGCTGCACACCTCAGCCAGGTCCGCCAGGGAATCCCCTGCACCCGAACGAACCACAGGCCCCAAGGAGGGGGGGGGGTCAGAGGGATGGGTCGCAGCGCCACTGGGGGAGGGTGTAGACAGGGGGGGGAATCAACCACCCTGACCGAGGACTTCCTTGACCGCTTGCGTGGTGGCGTCACTGTGGGGCTCAGGGACAGAGCGGCCATGAAGGAGTCTTTGGGGGAGATGTGGCCAGGAGAGCTGAGGGGAGGGGATTTGGAGGGAGTGGATTGGGTGGAATGCGGACTCCCACTCTGGCTGCGTGTCACACGTTTGCCCCCCGACCCAGTGGGTGTGCCTACTACACCCTGTGTGTGCGTGGCAGGAGGTGTGCGGCGGACCTTCCCTTCTGGTGTGGTGCCTGTGTCTGTTGTGGTGGGTGCATGCTGACGTCTGGGTGTATGTGGGACAGGTATGGGAGTGGGAAGTGTGGAAGGGGCAGGGGTAGGGGGTGGGACGTAGCGCTGCAGGAGACCCACTGCTGCAGTCAGTGTCGAGTCTATCGACCTCAGCAAGTTGCGTTGGTCAGCCTGCGATGAATGAATGCCCTCCAAGTATGCCTCCATGTTGTTGAGGACCTGGCTGTGGGCATGGAGGACATTAAGGATCGCAGTCTGACCAACCTGCAACTGCCGCTGGATGCCCACAGACTCGGCATTGGCGGCAGCAGTGGAGACAGGGGCAGGGGGTGCGGTGCCTGGCAGGAAGGAGACATGCGGTGACTGGGCACGCTGGGAAGGGACACGAGCACGTGGGAGGCGGCTGATGCCAATGGAGGGGGCGGTGCGAGATGTAGGGCTGCTGTCAGATGGTGGTGCAGCCACCGCCCACTCGGAGAGATCATCCTCGGACCCGTCAGCTTCATACTCTGTTGTGCCAGTCGACAGGTCCCCGGCTGCACTCTCCTCCGCCTCAGTCCCACTCGATGTGCCAGCCCCGATGTCACCGCTGGCACTGGTGCTCGGTCCCTCTGCGCCGTCTGTGTCCATGTCTCCCTCCGTGTCCCCCGACGATGCTGTGGGCAGGGTGAAGAGACAGAAATTAATCATACACCTGTATACATATGTCACATGAGTCCAATCTACTTAGGTTACAGTGCATAGCCTGAAACAAAAGAAGAGTTACAACTACAAAACAAGGTACATATGTAGGCCCTGCAAGACACAGTTGTTTGACCCACCATGCCACGGAAAAACTATGGAGAGCATGACACAATAGCAAATGAGATGACATGGAATTTTGACTGAGGAGCAAGGCCCTGGGGACAATCCAGCACTGCATCTGCACCACACAGCGTGGCAGGAAATAGGGATGAGCAGGGACCATAGCCAGGAACTAGAGGCACATGCAGCATAGGTAATACTGCTAACATGCCCACCCTGACTGGCACACTGCACCTTGAGTGTATGTCCAGGCAAACATCACACACTGGCCAGTCCCAGCAAGGAGATTTCAGGTCTTGACATGTAGGCCATGCCCGTACCACCCACCCCCTACATGAGACAATTCTTTGGAGACACAGGAAGCACGTACATCTCTTAGTCTGGGTGAAATACACATGGGATGCAAAAATTCAATATTGCACACAAAATACCCAAGGTGCGCCTGTCCAAATAATCATGTACAAATGGGCATCATCAGATGATTGTAACAAGACACACAGGCAATGGCCACCATGAGTATGTACTGGGAAAATCAGGTCAGGCTGGACAGTGGACACTTGTACTACATTTCACGTCAATATACATGGTGCCAGGGGACAATGGCACAGAGCACAACCTATGCTGTAGACACAGAGATTTTCGACATTTTCGGATTACACACATGATACCTAGGTAAAGATGCCCCTGGGGACAGTAGTGGCCACACAACTCCATGCTCCTGAATGGGAATGACTGCAACACACGCTAACATCCCTGCACTATGCGTACCGCACACTCATGCACATCATGTCACAGGCCACCACATAGGACATGCGTGCTGGAAGGCCTCGCACTTGAGAGATTAACTCCCATGTCTGGACTCAGCATTAGTGCCAACTGACATGGAACCCACAAGTCCAGAACTGGACAGGGCACAGGCAAGGTCCCAAAACCTGTTACACACCACCCCCACACATGATGCTGCAGGCATAGTACACTTGGAGAAGGTGCCAGGCTACATAACCTTGTGACGGAGTGACTACACACAGACCAGGGAACACATAGCAAGGAGGGGAAGGGAGGCAGGAGAGCACTGCAATACTGTGGGTAACAGGATCTGCACAGCACCATAAAACCCTGGCAGTGTATCCATGGAACAGTGCACGTACAAATGCTGGTGAAACACAACAAACACACATGTACCTACCCCCTTCCTGCTGCTGCATCTCCTGTAGGCGCCTGTCCAAGTCTGGAAAGACCACCGCCAGCACACGCTTGTGGATGTGGGAGAGACGGCGGCGCCCGCGGTTCTTATGGCTCTCAGGTGAGTCCCCCAGCAGGACCCGTGCGATCCTCCGCGTCCAGCACCGGATATCCTGCCAGTGTTTCCTCACCTGGGACAGGCGCCGCTTCCGACCATCCGCACTCCTCACGGCGCTGACGGCGGTCAGCCATATGTGCTCCTTGGCAGAGGCGTCTACCTGTGAGGATGAACAAGTGACACTACATCAATACACCTGGCACATGTCACAGAGACACATATTAGAACACATTTGCTGTTTACAACAAGGCATAGTATGCATCCAATGCATTGCACCTTTGTCATAGGGACATGAACCTCTGGGGAAGGCCAAAAGCAGTAAGTGCCATTGAAAGGACACAGGTGGAATGAGGGCAACTACACAATCAATGATCCAGGCTCACACTGTGCATCACACCCACCCCTCCTGTCTCTGGGCACTGCTGGGAGTGATAGGCACCCACCCCTCCTGTCTCTGGGCACTGCTGGGAGTGATAGGCACCCACCCCTCCTGTCCCTGGGCACTGCTGGGAGTGATAGGCACTCACCCCTCCTGTCTCTGGGCACTGCTGGGAGTGATAGGCACCCACCCCTCCTGTCTCTGGGCACTGCTGGGAGTGATAGGCACCCACCCCTCATATGTCTGGGCACTGCTGGGGGGACTCTGCACACACCCCTCCTGTCTCTGGGCACTGCTGGGAGTGATAGGCACCCACCCCTCATATGTCTGGGCACTGCTGGGGGGACTCTGCACACACTCCTCCTGTCTCTGGGCACTGCTGGGAATGATAGGCACCCACCCCTCCTGTCCCTGGGCACTGCTGGGAGTGATAGGCACCCACCCCTCCTGTCTCTGGGCACTGCTGGGAGTGATAGGCACCCACCCCTCATATGTCTGGGCACTGCTGGGGGGACTCTGCACACACCCCTCCTGTCTCTGGGCACTGCTGGGAGGACTCTGCACACACCCCTCCTGTCTCTGGGCACTGCTGGGTGGACTCTGCACACACCCCTCCTGTCTCTGGGCACTGCTGGGAGACATCAGGCATTTCCCCCCCTGGGACCCCCCCTACAGTACATAGCATGTGTGTCACACCTGGACACAATGGCAGAAGTCACAGTCACAAAAAAGGGACACAGTCTGTGCCAGTGGACACTGCACTCACCTGATAACCTGGTCGCCCATACAGCATGGGGTACTGTGGGAGGATCACATCCACCAAAGCCATGTTCTCCTCCAGGGTGAATGGCTGTGACCTCTCCACAGCCCTTGACATGGTTCCAGGGAATCAGTAGCAGCAGCTGGGTCGTAGAATACAGAGATGTGCAGGCAAGTGCTACCTCATGGGACCTGGCTGCCTTATATCTGCCTTGCTGGCCCATTTCATGCACAGGAGTGCAGAGTGATTGGTCACTCACATTTGCATCCTATGTTTCCTCCAATCCCTTCAAACCTAGCAGTCAGTGGGTTCTTATTCTGTTTTTTTCTTCAGCATGATGTCAACCCCACAAACACATTGCAACAAAGTAGATTCATTCCAACTGACTTCTGCTGTGCACCTTCCAGAACAAAATCAAAGTTTAAAGTTGGTCTCCATGACAACCAGCATGCATGTAGGCCTTAATACTTGTCCCTCATGTGTCCCCTATGTAATTTGGAGCTTCACACACAGGTAGGGTGCGTTCCGGGGCCCTAGGGCACCCCAAATTCATAGCAACAGCCCGTACACACGCCTGTACGCTCCCTATCACTATGGGTGTCCTCGCGTATGCGTACTCGTAGTGGTACGGCCCGTACACACGCCTGTACGCTCCCTATCACTATGGGTGTCCTCACGTATGCGTACTCGTAGTGGTACGGCCCGTACACATGCCTGTACGCTCACTATCACTACGAGTACGCATACGCGAGGACACCCATAGTGATAGTGAGCGTACAGGCGTGTGTACGGGCCGTACCACTACGAGTACGCATACGCGAGGACACCCATAGTGATAGTGAGCGTACAGGCGTGTGTACGGGCCGTACCACTACGAGTACGCATACGCGAGGACACCCATAGTGAAAGTGAACGTAGGCACGCGTGTACGGGCCGTACCACTATGAGTGTTCTTGCGTATGCGTACTCGTAGTGATACGGACCGTACACACGCCTGTACGCTCACCATCACGATGGGTACACATACGGCAGCACTCCCATAGTGATACGGGAAGGTACACAGGCCCTCTTAGCAGAAGTACGGTGTTTTTCACACATCACAGTGGTGACAGGCAGCACACAGGAAGGAATAGGGCTGACATACTTGTCCATGGATGGACATCAAGGCATTGTCTGGGCAGTACTACATGTGTGGGGCACAGGTGTGAAAGGCTGTGATGTGGCACAATACTCCTGAGTGGAGAAGGCACCAGATGTATGATGAGATGTGTACATATGTAATGTGTGACGGTGCAATGTGTGCCAGGCATGCCCTTGACTCCTTTGACATGTGTGCATGTCGTACTGCACACTTGGCATGAGCGTCACTGGCATGGCACGGACAACAACACACGCAAGTGTCCCCTGAGGCCCGGTACAGGGGTTACCACACCTGACATGTCACTACCCACGGTGCACGATGTGACTATGTCATGTATGTGTGGGGGGTTCACATTAGGTAGATGTTTGAGCTCCCTCAAAAGCTGCAGCCGTTGCAGCAACCAACATGTGTCTGTGTGTAGATGGCCATGGCACACTGTTCCGCACACCATGCCACATGTGGTATCGGATGTGAGGTGCGTATGTATGCATGGGACACGGAGTAGCGTAACAAGGACATGTCTGCATCCTCTCTATGAATGTGTGGTGAGTCATGACATGTGCACCTTCATGGCAAGGTGTGTGGGCTGTCCTAGTGTGATGTCATGTGACCTGTGGCTCTAGTGTTCCGCTACCAGTCTCTGCAATCGACATCCTACTTCTGCTGATGTGTGGGTGTATGTCACTCCTGTCTTGCGTCTGGCTGTTCACTTGCACTGGGACACAGCTAATCCCATGCCATGGCATGTGGAGGTTCTCAATCTGCGTGTGTAGCTGGGTCTTGGTAGGAGTGTCACCTGCCAGCCATACGTGTCCAGGGCATGTGGCACATACCTGACTCCGTATGTCGCATATGTGTATAGACAGATTAACATGTGCTCAGGAGAAATTATTTGTTGTTGTGGTGCACTCACTCTTCCTTGTCACTTCCAAATTACTGCAGAGCGCCACCTCTTCCCCGACCAATTCCGGACTTGGCTGCCATGCGGGAGAATGATTGTATCCGGTGCTACCGCTTCCCCCAACGGTTGATTCTGGATTTGACGGCGAGACTGGCACCACACCTGCAACCGCTGCACAGGTATCCTACGGCACTGACACCCAAGCTGAAGGTAATGGCAGCCCTACATTTTCTAGCCACGGATACCTTTCAAAATACCATATCATGTTGGTGGCATGTCCCAGAGCATGTTCTGCCGTGTGCTGCATGATTTCTTAGAGGCCATGTTTATTCACCTGGATGACTTCATCCATTTCCCAACCCCTGAAATGTTGACTGGGGTCAAGCGTGGATTCTATGCCCTGGGAGGGATGCCCCATGTCATTGGGTCCATAGATGGGACATATGTTGCTTTGGTACCACCACACGCACAGGAGGTAGCGTACCGCAATCGCAAGCACTACCACTCCATCAATGCCCTTATGGTGTGTCTGTCCAACATGGTGATTTCACATGTCTGTGCTCGTTTCCCAGGATCAGCACACGATGCCTACATCATGAGGCGTAGCAGGATGCCTGAAATGATGACACAGCTGCGCAACGAACGAGCATGTGTTGTTGGTGGGTACAGTCTGTCTGTCCTGTATTTTGCATTGACTTCCAGCACGACCGCTTCTCCTGTTCTAACGATGTCCATGTGCTTCCCATGTAGGGGACGCTGGCTATCCCAACATGCCATGGCTGATCACACCTCTCCGCAACCCCATCACGCCGGCCCAGCTCCGCTACAACACCGCCCATGGCCGGACAAGGCGAGTGATAGAGAGGACGTTTGGCCTGCTGAAGAGCCGATTCAGGTGCCTACACAAGACCGGCGGCGCACTCCCATATGCCCCGGCGAAGGTCTGCAAAATCTTCATGGTCTGCTGCATGCTGCACAACATGGCAGTTGAGAAAGCTGTGCCACTCATCCTGGATCAAGATGACGAGGACCATCCACCCGTGGAGGACGAAGGGCTTGGCAATGGGGCTAGTGATGTGGAGGATGTGGAGCCGCAAGAGGACATCCGGACTCAGCTCATACGCGACTTCTTTGCTTAGTGGTGAGTACTGGTGTCTGAGTGTGCATGCATTGGTCCCCGTGTGGCATGTGTTGTGATGTGTGTCTCCACCTGCATGTATGGCACGTGAGTCAGAGGTGTGTGTGGGTGTGTCACTGGAGTGATGGTGCCAGTGATGGTTGTATTTCCCTAGTCATAATTGTGACCTAGCATGTTGTCATCCATACATGTGTCGAGTAAATGCACATGCAAGTGGCTGTGTTTTTTGTAGCTGACTTCTTGTGTGTCTCTCTTGCCCAGGTACTTGCGCATGCCGTCTGCTGCTTGCATTGTTG
Source organism: Triturus cristatus (assembly GCF_964204655.1). Classification (NCBI taxonomy): domain Eukaryota; kingdom Metazoa; phylum Chordata; class Amphibia; order Caudata; family Salamandridae; genus Triturus; species Triturus cristatus. The sequence goes on along the minus strand of NC_140590.1, from coordinate 655,765,699 downwards.
TGGCACTGCTATTCCTCATGGACACGTCATCGTGTGCTGACTCAGGGTTACAGGCACGGACACGTTTGGAAGTCTCCTTAGGGTAAGGGATGCATCAGGGGTGTATTGGGTGTGGCAGTTGTTCACGATGTATGCACACTGCCCCTGTCGATGTTTGGTTCCTCTGCAGACATGTTGCATCACCATGGTACACATTACATGCAGCTGGGTACACCTGAATAGATGGTCAGACTTGTTGACAGTCATCAGTGATGGGATAGTGGATTGTGATGATGGCATCAATGTGTGTAACACTGCCCTCGGACACATACGGTTTGCATTGGCTTGACATGCTGTGGGACTTCCACATCAGCGGATCAATGGTGTATGGCAGGCTCTCCGTGAGCAGCTGTGGGTGTTTAGCTGTTAGCCGACACTTGTGTGCCAGTTCCATGGCTATCACGCATTTGTGCTGCAGGAGGGGGGTGCCAGTGTTGGACCCACATGTTACTCCACATGAAGTGTTCATGTGTACTTCAAGTTGCCTCTGCAATCCCGAAAACATGACTAATAAAGGTGTCCCTATGCCTCCAAGGTGCCTCTTCTCAGTCAATGCTGGTGTGTTGCCACGGTGCATCCAGCATGTCTGGCATGGTTTTCCCTGATAGTGGCTATGTGTCTATGTGTCGAGTAGCAAGATGCAAGCTGTGTGTGTGGGATGAGACTGTGTATTGTGCATGATGTCCATGACTGTGTGGGTATTGTGACATGTGCCATCCCCATGCATCCAACGTTGGCCAGGCCCCCATTATGTGCATCCACTGGACTCAAGCTTGCAGGACATGGTTCTGCCACCTGTCTACACATACCTGGGTGCCCCCCAGGACACTGGACATGATCCCTGACCTCTGCGCATGACTGTTGCTGTACTCAATATGTCTGTCAGCACGGTTGTGCGGCCACCCCCTCAGCTGGTTGGGCCCATCACGGGTGTGTATGGTGCTCCATGTCTCTCTTGCCTAATACACTGTGACCCGTGTGTCCTGTGCCAGACTCGTGACCCAGGGTGTGGATGGTTGAAGTCAAAAGAGAACTCAGGCATGTTTAGACTTTACAAAACACATGTAAGGTAATAATGTAACCAGCAGGCATCTTCTCTTCGTGGTGTGACTTTTTATTTTAGTGGGGGGGGGGGGGTATGACATGAGGGGCTTTCCGGGTGTTTGGAATCCAAAGTTCAGTAGGGGAGTTGGTGTCCTTGCCATTTGAAATCCTCAGAGTCCATGCCACAGTCTTTGTCAACATTGGTCAGACAGTGACCAGCAAGGCCATGTGGCAGAGAATGTCTTTTGATGCTGTGCTGCTGTTGCTCCAGTGGGCCAGGTGCCAGGCCAGGTGTCCTGGGAGATGGTGCTGTAGCGCCGACCCTCACGGTCTTTTCCGTGGACGACCCGCCCTCCTGCGGGGACCCTCAGAAGCAGGCCGTGACGATGTTTGGGATGCTCCGTCGGATGTATCCTCCTCCTCCTGATCCCTCCCTGTGGGTGGTGATGTTCTACGCCTTCTGGCACAGGGAGGGTTGCCCATGTTGTCGGCCATCCGACGGAGTGCATAGTGAATTCCCGTGAACACCGTCACGAGCTCAGCCTGTCTGTCCTCCATCCTCCGTTGGTGTTGCAGTAGACAGGCATGTTGCTGGGCCTGCTGGGTCTTGATCTCATCGAGGGTCCCCTTCATCTCATTGAGGGTGGACACAACCTGAGCCATGCCCGTGGTGTCCTGCCGGTATGTGTCCAGGAGGTTTCGGACATGGGAATATACCGGTTCCCCAGCCAACTGGTCAGGCTGGCGCCACCGCCGTCCTCCACTCCCACCACCCCTGCCCACTTGCACCTGGCCTGCCCTTGTGGGCACATCGGGTCTCCGGGACCCCTGAGGGGTGGCATTGGCGTTGTCGCCTGCCGCCTCCTGGGTGCCCGGGACACCGTGTCCCTCCTGGCCAGCCTGGCTGCTTTGTGGTGGTGGGGCAGGGATCCTGGGTGTCTCCTGGGATGTGGCAGGAGTGGGGGTGGTGGTTGGCCCCGTTGTACCTGACGCAGGTGCTGCAGGTGGTTGGACACCAGAGGGGCCAGGTTGGTCGGGGTCGTCCACAGAGTGGTGAGAGTCGTCGCTGCCGGTGGGATCGGCCTCCCGCAGAGCCGGGTCCTGTGAGTCTTCCCCCCCCAGTGTTGGGGGGTGAACCACGAGGTTGACCTGTGTGTGAGAGAGACAATGTTAAGTTTGGTCCATGCAACATCCATGTTTCATCAGTTTCAAAGTTGGAACATTTCCTCTGGGAATTTGGATCTGTCTTGCATTCCACTCACAGTGCACTTGTGCATGGGTGTGTCCGTTGGGCACAACTTTGGCGCCTTTAACTATGTGTGGCACAGTCTTACTTGCTGCGTCAAGTGTGACTGCAGTCAGCAGTGGACTGGGCAGGTGTGGCGAGCCGTGCGTTGGCGCCTTCCGTGTTGCACTGGACGTGGGCACATGAAGTAGTTACACACACTTATATGATGCAGGTAGCTGTCGTTGTGCTTGTGCACAGGTTGTGACATGGCCCTGTGTTTTGCCATGGAGGAGAGCGGGGGTGCTGGCACTGGCCACCCTTGTCTACATGCACGCAGTCCACCTGCTGACGAGCAGACATTCCCACACACCACATGGCTGATTTGCTCTCCCTGTGTCTCCCTCCCTCTCTGTCCCCCTCTCCCTCCCTCCGTGTGTCAGCCTCCTCCCTCTGTCCGTGTCCCTGTGTCTCCCTCCCTCTCTGTCCCCCTCTCCCTCCCTCCGTGTGTCAGCCTCCTCCCTCTGTCCGTGTCCCTGTGTCTCCCTCCCTCTCTGTCCCCCTCTCCCTCCCTCTGTGTGTCAGCCTCCTCCCTCTGTCCGTCTCCCTGTGTCTCCCTCCCTCTCTGTCCCCCTCTCCCTCCCTCCGTGTGTCAGCCTCCTCCCTCTGTCCGTGTCCCTGTGTCTCCCTCCCTCTCTGTCCCCCTCTCCCTCCCTCTGTGTGTCAGCCTCCTCCCTCTGTCCGTGTCCCTGTGTCTCCCTCCCTCTCTGTCCCCCTCTCCCTCCCTCTGTGTGTCAGCCTCCTCCCTCTGTCCGTGTCCCTGTGTCTCCCTCCCTCTCTGTCCCCCTCTCCCTCCCTCTGTGTGTCAGCCTCCTCCCTCTGTCCGTCTCCCTGTGTCTCCCTCCCTCTCTGTCCCCCTCTCCCTCCCTCTGTGTGTCAGCCTCCTCCCTCTGTCCGTGTCCCTGTGTCTTCCTCCCTCTCTGTCCCCCCTCTCCCTCCCTCTGTGTGTCAGCCTCCTCCCTCTGTCCGTGTCCCTGTGTCTCCCTCCCTCTCTGTCCCCCTCTCCCTCCCTCCGTGTGTCAGCCTCCTCCCTCTGTCCGTGTCCCTGTGTCTCCCTCCCTCTCTGTCCCCCTCTCCCTCCCTCTGTGTGTCAGCCTCCTCCCTCTGTCCGTGTCCCTGTGTCTCCCTCCCTCTCTGTCCCCCTCTCCCTCCCTCTGTGTGTCAGCCTCCTCCCTCTGTCCGTGTCCCTGTGTCTCCCTCCCTGTCTGTCACCCTCTCCCTCCCTCTGTGTGTCAGCCTCCTCCCTCTGTCCGTCTCCCTGTGTCTCCCTCCCTCTCTGTCCCCCTCTCCCTCCCTCTCTATCCCCCTCTCCCTCCCTCTGTGTGTCACCCTCTGTCACCTCAGCCCAGCTTCCTGGGCACACACTGTTAGCAGATCTTTGAATGGCCCTTGGCTTGTTGATGTGAGTTTGTTTCTGATCTCCAGGCACCCATTGGGTGTAGTGTGTGTCTCTGCGCTGCTGCTGTGGTGGTGTGTGCTGCCACTCTTTCACAATGTTGGCTGTTCATTAGCTGCTGTCATGTGCAAAACAGTGCCTTCACCCCCATGTGTTAATGCAAGGCGTCCGCCATTTGCTGGCGAGTCTTTCCTGTGTGGGGACACACTGTTTGTCTGGCTGTGACCTAGGCCATATGGGCAGAGGGCATTGTTGTCTGCTTCTGAGTTGCACTATGTGATTTTTTGGGCCCACCCTCCCGCCATACGGGTTACCGTGTCATGTGTTGGTGTCTTGTGTGGCCTGTGACTTGACATTGTCCAGCTGGGTGCATGGGGCATGGTGGCGCCAGTGGCATGTGCGTGTTCATGGAGTGTGGTTGAGTCATGCGATAGCTTGGGGTGGTTGCGTGCCTGTTTGTGAGTTTGGTTGTGGATGACGTTCCCCCCATGTGAGGTGCGTTGTTTGTGTACTCACCCGGGTCTCGGAGTCCTCCTAATCCTGCGACTGCCTCCACCGGCAGTATGGCCATCACCCTCTCCTCCCAGGGATGGTAGTGTACGGGTCTGCGGGACGGCCCTCCTCCAGTGACGTTGGCCTGGTTGTGTTCATCCGTCATCTTGGCTCGGACCCTCCTCCGCAGATCGTACCACCTGGCTTGGCATTCCTGCTTGTTCCTTCTGGTGTCCGCAACAACATTCACAGCATCGACGATGGTCTGCCACATGGCTGTTTTATCTGCAATGTTGGTCTGTCTGACCAATGTTCCAAAGAGCTGTGGCTCGACTCTGAGGATTTCATCGACAAGGACCTCCAACTCTCGGTTACTGAACTTTGGATTCTTGTTAGTGGGCATGGTGAGGGGTGTGGGTGTGGATGTTGGGGGGGGTGTGGATGGTTGTGGGTGTGTGGTTGTGGTTGTGCAGGTGTGTGTGTGAATGTGATGAGGGGGTGTTTGTGAAGGTGGTTGTGTGAAGGTGTGCAAGTGTAAGGTGTGGTGAAGCTTCTAGTTTGGTGCTGTAGGTTGTCTGTGGGGTCTGGCAGCAGTGAGTCTGTTGCAAAGGCTCATGGTTTGTGTGGGTGGGCCCTTTTTATTGGTCCATTGGTGGGTGTGGCTGTGTTTGAAGTTTGGGTGGGTGTGTTATAAGGAGTGGTGGTGTTTTGGGCCTCTGTTTGTTTTTGGCAGTTGCAGGTCAGTGAATGTGTTGTTTTGGTAGTTGTTGGACATGTTTTGTGGCTTTGTGCCATTCGAATGGTGTATTCTTGTGTCGTTTTGGTTTGTCCTGGTTGTGTACGTGCGTTTTTTGGCGTGTATACGGTGTGTACATGGCCCATTTTGTTGTACAGTGCTGTCCTTGTGTGTGGCTTGGTACGAGTCGTACATTCGGTTGTGATGTTGGGGCCTGGGGTGCGCTCCGTCCTTAGGATGTTGTGGTGGGGGTACGGTCCATGCATACGCGGGTGGGGGTACGACTCTGACGTACACGGGTGTAGGTACACGGTGGTACGACACGTACAGGGGTGTACATACACGGTGGTCCGACACGTACAGGGGTGGGGGTACGACTCGAACGTACAGGGGTGTACATACACGGTGGTACGACACGTACAGGGGTGGGGGTACGACTCGAACGTACAGGGGTGTACATACACGGTGGTACGACACGTACAGGGGTGGGGGTACGACTCGAACGTACAGGGGTGTACATACATGGTGGTACGACACGTACAGGGGTGGGGGTACGACTCGAACGTACAGGGGTGTACATACACGGTGGTACGACACGTACACGGGTGGGGGTACGACTCGAACGTACAGGGGTGTACATACACGGTGGTACGACACGTGCAGGGGTGTACATACACGGTGGTACGACACGTACAGGGGTGGGGGTACGACTCGAACGTACAGGGGTGTACATACACGGTGGTACGACACGTACAGGGGTGGGGGTACGACTCGAACGTACAGGGGTGTACATACACGGTGGTACGACACGTACACGGGTGGGGGTATGACTCGAACGTACAGGGGTGTACATACACGGTGGTACGACACGTGCAGGGGTGTACATACACGGTGGTACGACACGTACAGGGGTGGGGGTACGACTCGAACGTACAGGGGTGTACATACACGGTGGTACGACACGTACAGGGGTGGGGGTACGACTCGAACGTACAGGGGTGTACATACACGGTGGTACGACACGTACACGGGTGGGGGTACGACTCGAACGTACAGGGGTGTACATACACGGTGGTACGACACGTGCAGGGGTGTACATACACGGTGGTACGACACGTACACGGGTGGGGGTAGGACTCGAACGTACAGGAGTGTACATACACGGTGGTACGACACGTACAGGGGTGGGGGTACGACTCGAACGTACACGGGTGTGCATACACGGGTGGGGGTTCGACACGTACACGGGTGTACATACAGGGGGGGTGTACATTCACGGGGAGTACGACTCGTACGTATGGGTGCTGGGGGGAGTGTTGTGCGTGTATGCAGGCACATGTCTCCATGGTTGCAATGGGAGTTCGGTGCGGACGGTGTTTTTACCATACGGTTGTAAGATCGGACGCACGGGTTGGATCGTGATTCCTCGGTCGGACTTCACTTTTCACATTTGTACGGTAAATCGTCCGAGGACGTGTCGGACACATTTTCCGTCCCGAGGACGTGTGGGGAATAATTCCCAAGGCGGTTCGTATGGACTTTTTACCATGCGAATCGTGATTGCCAGTTTGTACGGCACTTGTATGTTTACAGTGATGTTCCTATTTTCCTACCTATAATCATCGCCTCTACCATATGAGTCCTGTCTCACTCTGTTGCGTATCCCAGCTTCATTTCTACCCTGCCAAATTGCTAATGTACTATGAGTATGCCTTAAATTGTCTGTAACGGATTGTCAACAATGCTAAAATGTATGTATTATTGTGCTTTGTTGAAGCCTCAATAAAATATATATATTTTTTTTAAAGTTTGAATTTGCGATAACCAAATTGCGATTTTTAAGAAATCGCTATTTGGTAATTGCAAAATGAAATACAACAAAATGGCGTTTCCCTAATTGCGATTCTTTAAGAATTGCAAACGCAATTAGGGAATCGCTATTTGCCTTTGCGACTCCAGGTGAGAATGGTTTTGCGTTGCCTAAATTGTGATTACCTAATTGGTAAATTAGGTAATGCAGAGGCAAGGGTGCCCCCCTGAGGGGCCCCTCACAAACAAATGTGGACTTGTAAGGCACACAAATGCCCTAGTGGCATGTGTGCCACACATGGCACTTTGAAAAATGCAGTTTTGTGCATTTTTCAAAGTATGCACATGGTTAACATCAACTTCAAATTGATATTAATTAGCGTTTCCTAAATGCACAAATCGCATTTAGGAAAGGCTTCTTGCATGTGCATTAGGGAATCGCAAATTGGGATTCCCTATTTGCAGTCGCAATTTATGTAATCGTATGATATTGCAATCACCTAAATTGTGAATCCGAAAACCTTCATGCATAGCAAAAGGCCATTTTGCGGTTGTAAACGGACAATTTTTGCGAATCGCACTGTTTGCGATTGCAAAATTGATTGATGCATGTGCCCCTTTGACCCTAAGTAACATTTGGTACCTGGAAATGGACTATAAGAAAGGGAGCTTGAGACCCCCAGAATTGACAACTGTGAAGCAGCCAGTCAAGCTCTGTGAGGAGAAGCTCTACAATTCTCTGTCTGTTATCAGGGCTGGAGGCTAAGGCCTGCCAGTCTCCTCGCCAGTTGAGGGGACATCACCCAGGGATATCCAAGAGTACTACCACGGGAGCCTAGAGCACCTGTGCCTGCCTGCTTGCCAAGACCTGTGTGTCTATGAGGAAGAAGAGAGCGCTAGAGGGAGCGAGGCCCAGTGGGGGATCCTGGCAAGTGGATTCCTGTGGTGAGGGATGAGTAGAAGGCTTCTACACCGATTGGGTCACTGCCCGTGTGCAGGTTCAAGTTGGGGACCCTGTATGTCAGAGGGGACTGCTGTGAAGATTACTGCCATGCCAATCAAACTGCAGCTCATTAGCGGAGGAAAGTTAGTGACACCGTATGCCAGATGGGGCTGCCTTACAGAGTCCTGCTGTGCCGATCGGGCTGAAGCCTGTGTGCTGAGGAAAGTTGGTGACCCCGTATGTAAGTGGGGCCACTGTGAAAATTACCAGCTGCAGGGCCAATAAGGCTGCAGCCAGTGTTCACAGGTAAGTCGGCAACCCCGTATGTCAGAGGGGGTGACTGTGAAGATTACTGCCCGTCCAATCTGAGGAAAGTTGGTAACCCCGTATGCCAGGTGGGGCTGGCGTGAAGATTACAGCAGTGCCGATTGGGCCAAAGCTCGTGTGCTGAGTAAAGTCTTCAACCCCATATGCCAGGTGAGGTCGCTGCGAAGATTACTGCCATGCCGACTGGGCCGTGGCCTGTGTGCAAAAAAAGCCTGCAACCCCATTTGCCAGGTGGGGTCATTGTGAAAATTAATGCCATGCCGATCAGGCTGTCGCCTGTGGGTGGAGTAAGGTTGGTTACCCTATGTGTCTGGTGGGGCCACCGGAAAGGACAATGACTGTTGCTGAGTTCAAGTCATCATTATGAGGAGATGTCACCATTGGGACCCGTGTGGACCCAAGCCCTGATTGAGGATCGGAACCGGCAACCTACCTCCCACCTGCATGTGAACTTGTATTTTCTCTTAATGTCAACCATGTTATGCTCTGTGGATAGAAGACAAATGCATGTTTAGATGAAATTATCCTGGATGATGTACTGTGCAATAACAAAGGATGAGAAGTGCATGCCTACATATTCTGCACTAGACATCTTATAGGCCCAATAACTGGGGGTTTCAAATGGCATGATGCATATTGCAAAATGTTTTCAAACAAACTTGTCATTAGGGTCGGCCTTTGCTGAGATAGCACCCTTAGCAAAACTACATTTCGTGCCATTCCTGATCCTCTACCCCTCAATTCTCATCTCTTTCCCCAGGCTTTTACACTTTAACTTTTTCTAAACACTATATATAACAGGACTTACTAGTATGCTACCTAATGGTGTTGCTGCTACGCTATATCTTTTTTGTGTGAAATAAAAAAGCTTGGTCTGCATCCTGATACTATTATGTCCATTATGTCTGCACGAGGAAAGTGATCACTGCTGACAATCTAACTGTAAATGACTCAATCTTCCTGAATTGCTTGAGAAGAGGGACCCCACACCTACATGCCTGTGATGCACAAGTGAAATTGGTTCCTTTATACATATTATTTGTGGCTGACCGCTCATACAGACGACTGGAAAGAGATCACTAGTGAGCTTACACGCATACTGGAGGAGCAACTCCCAATGGACCCCAAATACATTACAGTAGGGATCCTTAATAATGTAAATCTCCCTTGAGCCAAACACATATTTAGCGTATTCGGCCTGGTTGTGGCCAAAAAGGATATTGTGAGGTACTGGGGTATAGTGGAGTCTACCTCATGGGATGGATCTCTACATGTCAGCAGAGAAGGTAACTTGGGGATGGCCGAGTAAATGCCACAAGATCTGGGGATGGAGAACTTACTATGGAATGGAGGACATAGGTAGCGGTGCTGTCCCATCAGCAGTACCCGGAGGGAATGGGATCCCAGTCACTGGGGATTGGATGGGCTGGTTCCTTACAATTGCATTTACAATGTGTTCCCGAGCTGGCACTGACTGTAATGGCGTTGGATGGAATGTTAAATTTGATCCATGATTGCTCTTGCATATCGCTGATGCATAATAGATACAAAGAGCGCATGTTGCCCGTAATCGGCGAATGCTATTTGTTTGTTGTTTCTTGCATAAAACCAATTAAAACACATTTAACAAAAAATAGGACAGCTGACAACAGTAATAAAGAACAGCATTCTCATTGTTAAAAACAGGTATGCACGTGAGACCCAGCTGTGAAAGCTGAACTAGGCTTTTCTCTTGATGCGGAGTTAGCTTAGTAAGCCGAAGATATAAGGGCGGTATTGATATAAAATTACATATTCAATATCTTGGAATATTTTCTCTGCATTTCTTTTAAACGTGGCTGCTACTATTCTAGGATTGGATTTTAATTTTAAAATATATCTTTAAAATATGTCAATTGGTCCCCTAGTGTTCTCGAGTGTGCCTTTCTATCATGAAAGAGGATTTGAGTTCCATTACTCATCCCTGTGATACTTCAAAAGATTGATTGATACATAAAAACACACCTCTCTTCAGTACTGCTCAGTGGGTTGTGGGGTGTTTGCAGCTGGCTTTCTGACTTGTCTTCGCACATTGACAAAGTCCTTAGCGATAGGGGGTCTAAAAAGTCTATTTCCCAGGCCATGTTCTGAAGGATCCAGAAATCATATCCTTTTGGCACTGTATCAAATGGGTTCCATACATTTTAGTTCACCACTTTTTTTCGCTTTTGACTACCTGTTTTTTGGACTCTCACTACCTGAGTCTCCCTCACAGTAAATTCACAGTAATTGTACTGAGCAAGTTAACCACCCATGTCCACCTTTTAACATAAGGCTGTTGCTGTAGCTCTGTAGTGCTTACTGGGAAATCTGTGGTGTTTTAACTCCATGAAACATAAAGACCAAATCTGTCCTAAAGTATGGATTTGCTCAACTTTAGCCTACTGGGTCTAGGGAAGGTCAAACAGGGTAAAACATGCACGTCAACTTTGAATTTGCATTCCCAAATAATCTACATGTTCTTGGACTTCAGGATTTGTCATACTTCTTAGGCTTGGCTCAGCCCATAATCAGATTCCAGGTTTTGGCATCTATAGTGGACCAAGTTAATTACTCTGCTCCCTGTCAGATGATTCAAAGGCCGTCCAATACGAAAGGGCAAATATTGGTGCTTGACTCAGTCCCTGGGAAAAGAAAAGTGTGGGCCCACTGGAACAATGGAGGTAGCATGAACCTCTGGAGCCTACACAAGAAGGGATCGCCTTTGAAGTTTTGGTGGGAAGGGATCAGGCAGCCGTGTCATCAAGGGGCACAGCCGAGGCTCTCAGAGGAGCTCTTACCGGAGAAAACTTGAATTTGCAGTTTTTGATTGTTCCACAATGCGCTGCAGAAGGGTTGGGAACAGGGTAGAGGGATGAAGTGGAATTCTAGAATTTTGAAACAATGAAGATAGTATAATTAGGCAATAAGTACAAGGCAATTTGGCAATCACATTGGCTCTGTACATTAGCAGAAGTACATCCTAATTTATAAAGAGACACTCGGGAGAGAGAAAAGAGTAAAACAAAAAGCAGATAAAACATACACCTCACTTTGTGATGAAAAGAGGCATACATAACCAGAAAGAGACAGTTAGCTGCGAGCAACAACTCATAATCATATTATGACATTAAAGAAGAGTACTGTCAGTAACTCCCTCTGGTTCACCAGTTTTTTTACCTATCAGGTACTTTTGAATGAGGTTTGGATTGGGGGGAAGAAGTTCGCCATATGAGTCCGACTGAGTATTACAGTAGATCATATCACTCGTCCATTCCTCGATAGTAGGGATCGGACCTCTACTCCAACGCATAGAAATCCGTCTCTTCGCCATAAGCAGTGCCATTGCCACCAATCGTCTGAAAGTTTTGTCAATAGGTTTGGTGTAGCCTAGGAGTGCAGTGAGTGGATAGTGTGAGTTTAGTGATATTGTTTATTATCGAAAATATTTTCCCCCAAAACTCCGATATGTGAGAGCAAGACCAGGCTAAATGCATGAAGTCCGCCACTGGCTTCGATCATCGGGAACAGGTAGCAGAGTCACGCAAACCGTATCTATGAAGAAGTTCTGGAGTGTAGTATGTTCTATTAATGTATTTAAAATGTATTAGCCGATGCCTGCCATTCATCGAGATCTTCTTAGTCATCTCACAGCAATATTGCCATTCATTATCCTCAAGAGCCCGTCCCAAGTCCCTCTGCCAGTCATTTCTAGGCTTGGAGTGCTGTACCGGACTGTTTACTTGTACAATTTTATATATTCTAAAAACCAACTTTGGGGGTGAAGGTGTCCTAATGACATAAGAGAGAGCAGGAACTTACGGGGGCTCCTGTAGGTGATTCCCCAACAAATTTCTCAGGGCATACCTACGTCTAAAATACTGGCAACCTACCAACAATGTAGGGCGGGAACCGCCCGCTGTCAGCTGCTCCCAGTTGCGGAATTCACCCCCTTCAAAGAGGTCACCTATTACAGTGACACTAACTTCGCTCACAGCCAAGTTGACCCCGCTATCAATACTGGAGGGGAACCAAGAGCACCAATTCAAAGGGGTCAAGGGAGAGTACAAAATAGCGCCAGTTTGTCTGCTCAGTAGGTTGTGCCAAGCATGCACAGAGGATTTAATAGAGTCTAGGACACTGTGTCTACGTGTTGGGTTCCTGAATAACGCCTGTGGGAGAGTGTCAGAACCATGAGCAATTCTCTCAATGTGTATATGTGGGGGAGTAGTGGGGCAGTGCAACCAAGTAGGGGCATGGGAACACTGCACAGCTCTATAGTATAGGTCTAGATCAGGAACATTGAGACCTCCTAAAGAATACAGCAGAGTGAGAACGCTACATTTTGCACGGGCTGCTTGTCAGCCCAGGCCAGCTGTATCATGAGGGACCTTAATTTAGCAAAAATATGTTGTGGAAGGACCATAGGAATATTCAAGAACAGAAATATTAGCCTGGGCAAGACAACCATCTTCATCAACGAAACACGACCTAGTAGTGAAAGCGGCAGTCGCATCCATCTAGTCACATCCTCCTCCAGTCTATCCAATACTTTCCCATAATTATCTACCAACACTACTTCTGGGTCGGTGTGTATCTGAATCACTAGATAGCACACAGACTCAGTTGTCCACTTCAAGAGGAATTGCATCATAGCGGGGGAAGTGGACGCGGTCAAGGGAAATATTAGACTTGTTCCACTTAATGTTAAGCCCAGACAGCTGTCCAAAGCAGAAAATTTCATTCAGAATGGGGGTGAGGTGAGTGGAGGGGTCCCAAACATAAAGTAGTAGATCATCAGCATATGCAGAGACTATTAGCTGGTAATCTGGAAACCATATACCCCTATGACTGTGGTATTCCCTGAGGGCGCACAGCAGTGGTTCGGACACCAACGCATACAAAAGAGGGGATAAGGGGCATCCCCTACCGAGAACTCCTGGTTATGGGTATTGAAACGGTTACTAGATTTCCCAGTCTAATTCTCGCGGACCCTAACCAGTTGCAAGTAAACTTCGCCCACATCCAACCGCCTGAGTACCATTTCCATAAAAAAACACTTGTAGAAAACGTGTAATATTTTACTTGGCATAAGCGACAGCCATTTTGGCTGTGGTGTCCATTTAAGTTTCCTTCGTAATTCTTTCGTCTTTTCACTCTACCTGTGCTATCTATTTTAGATGACTTCCTGACTCAGCTAAAAGCACTTGTCGTGCTGAGAGTTTGTAGCTGCCAGAGCACCTGGTCTCAGATGTTAACTGTCAATCATTTACTGCTAACAAGTTTGAACTGGAGCGGCATTCACTCACACGCCAAACGCACAGCTTGCTCATAGCTTCATAACGAAGATACAGTTCATCCAGCTTTTATAAATGTTATTCCATGTAATCCATTATTTCATTGCTTATTCCTTTTCATCATGTCACATGAGATACAACATGTAATCCCTGAATCAAATGCTGCAGATATGCCTTCCAGGCCTTTTTCTGTAACACGATCCTTACATGCGTCATCAACAGTTATAGATCCAATTTACCCAATGCATTTTGGGCTCTTTTTTCTAGCCCTTCGTCAGGGGTTCACTGTAAATTCAAAACATCACTATTATATGGTATCTTAAGACCACAGCACTTTCGCTTTATGCCAACAGTGCATTCAGACATCTATACTGTCTTATTTTTTTTTTTTTAAACCATGGTTCACGTTTTCCCTCTAAACACGCAACACCGCGCTGCATCAGTGGCCCAAAACAAACTTTTTTGCTCTATCGTGTTTTACCTGCTTCTACACTTTTAAACCTCCCCCTAATTAAACCTTATTTACTTGTGCTCAACATTTCGCTGCATTAGCCAATGTTATTAAACTAGACAACCATAACAATCCCCCATACCTTTTTGGCCTGTCGCTATCATTTCTTTTCTGGCATGCTCTCTCCTTCCACCAGAAAACAACATCGCTGCCGTCTCTTTTCCTTACTTAACCCATGTTCCGTATCCCCGCGAATAAAGACCTTAGATGTTTCCCAAACAGTTGAGAAGGAAGGCACTGAGCCTATGTTCTTGCTAAAGAAAACCTCAATAGTTGTAGCCATTTCTGAGCGGAACACCTGGTCAAGAAGGGAGTATGATGGGAATCTCCATGTGAAAGGGGTATGCTTAAATGTAGGGGCCGTCAATATCAACTGTACTGGAGAGTGGTCAGAGTAAGTTCTCGGAAGTGGTTCACAATTCGAGATCTGCGGGACCAGACTTCTGGAAACCAGCCAGTAATCGATCTTTGTATGAGTGTCATGTGGGGCAGAGTAGTGAGTAAACCCTGGTTTGGTCGCCGGATGCTGCCTCCAAATGTCCACAAGCCCCAGCTGCTCCATGAGCGCGGATATGGTGCTGGCTGAGGTGGGAGGTTTCCAAGGTGGGCCACGTGATCTATTATTATTGAGGTCAAGAATATAATTAAAATCCCCTCCCCACAATTGCGGTAAGTCGTTGGTGTTAAGCAAGCATGCTGTCAGGGTCATTATTGGGACCATACATATTCACTAACCGAGCACTGAAGCACTCCGCCTGACAGCGGGCTAAAATAAATCTACCATTGGGGTCGATCTCCTCCTCATGCAAGGTCAAACCGGGTTGACCCAAATAAGGACCCCCCTGGCATGTGAAGTGAAACCAGCTGCTGAAAAAAAGCCTTGAAAGCGCCGTTCTAAGAGCATCTTGTTGTGGGGGGGCAAGATGAGTTTCTTGTATCATTGCTATATCTACGTGGTGTCTTTTAAGCATAGCAACAACCTTTCTCAGCTTCCGATGATCATTAAGACCCCAGACATTCCATGTCCAGAGTTTAATTGTCTTTGACGTCATATGTGGTATTCTAGTACAGTTTACATTACATGAGCAATCCCAGTGTCATACCTCATTGCAAAGAGCGTAGATAAGATAAAAAAACAGTGATTTGCCTTTACTGCACTAATGAGCCTCAACCCCTCCCACCCACCGCCCACGCTATGGTGAACCCAACTAGGCATAGTTGAACCCTCAACCCTCCACCACCTGTACATGCAAAAAGAAACAACAAAATATACATTCCCTACCAAAATCAAACCCAGAGGTCGATGGTGGGATCGGGGCAGATGTGGCCTGTGACACATCAAGTAATAGGAACCAGAGCCTGAACAACAATATGCTCCTCCAATACTGATCAGCTCAATCAAGCATAATATGCAACTTAGTGAAAATAAGGTCCCCACGCCTCCCCATAGGATACCAAAATTAAACAACCTTTCCACCCCAACCCCATACAAAGCAGAAACACATTAAGGGAGGATTACTGTTCCTCCTGGTCAGGAATATCGTCGGCCAAAAAGTGGCGATTATTTGGAGAACCCTGGCCTCTGTTGTCCCTCTCCCTACTTTTCAAGAAATGTAAAACCTGTTTGGAATCGTTAAATATGAGACATTTTCCATCAGCACGCACCCTTAGCTTAGCTGGATAGATCATGTTAAATTCCAGGTTTAGGTCGCGAAGCTCACGCTTAACAAGGACAAATGGTCACTGTGCGTCCTGAGCAGCCTGCGTAAAATCTGGGAAAATAGATATTTCTGAGCCCTCATATCTCAGAGATTGTAGTTCCCTGGTTTTCTTTAAAGCAGCATCCCTGTCTCTATAATTTGGGACGCGGGCAATAATAGGGCAAGGGGGCACCCAGGGAACCAGACTTGGAGCAAGAGACCTATGGGCACGCTCAATGATAAACATACTGGAGAAGGTATCTTTGCCCAGGAGTGTGACCAGCAATTGTTCCACAAAGAGTTCCATATTAGCAATGTTGGTCGATTCAGCAATACCAACTATGCGCACATTGTTCCTTCTCGAACCCGCTTCCAAGTCCTCTACTTTAGCCTGCACAGAGTGCAGTAGCTTTTCCAGCTTTGTAGTAGAGTTCATGGTAGAATTAAGTGTATCCTCTGCTTCCGACACCCTCTGCTCAACAGTGTCTAATCTAGCAGCCTGTTTGTCCAGATTCTCTGACATCCTGTCCATTCTGAAAAAAAGAGCATCTATCTTTACGTCTATTTTTTTTAGGCTGAGTTGCATGGCCTGGAGAATTTGCTTACGGTCGGAATCGGCGGCGGTATCACCCATTTCCAAACAAGACTCAGATGCATTTTTCTCAAGGTCTTGTTGTCTGGGGTTTTACATGACTCAAATTGCAATTTGGATTGCGATTTCTCTGTGCAGCCCATGGTCGAGCCAGGTGACCCCCAGGGCCTTATGATGAGTGAGATTAAGGGATCGTATCCAGCAACAGGTAAACAATAAGCAACAAAAGGACCAAGGGATGCAGGCCGCAGCGTTGTGTAAAGACGCAGTAGAAGGACAACTTAGTAGGATCACCAAGACCTGAGATTAGGGTTCAGCGTGCACCACCAATCCCGCCGCACCCCCACCTGCAGAGGCCGGGCGAGGGAAGAGCAGGCCCGCATATGACATCCAAGCAGTGGGCACAGCGGAAACATCCAACAGCCAGGCCCCAATACTGTATGTGCTTGCTCTACCAACAGTTCCAGTGGAGCCGCAGTGACTGCACGGAAGAAGGACCAGGGAAAACTGTGCCACACCAGGTACACCAGTCGGTAGGAAAAGGGGGCCACCCAGCAGCATCAGGAGACCCAAATCAGGCAGAGGCTGTCACCAGGAGTAGATTACTGCACACCGACTCACCACATCTGAGGCCCGGCACCAGGGGCCCGGCACCATTGCTCCAGTGTGGGATCCAGTCAGCACAGAAAGTAACCGTTATGACATGGCAGCCTCAGGGCACACTTCTTTAGGATCCCACGGGCATGCAGGGTGAATAGGAGGGCAGGATCGAGACGGATGGGAGTCGGCCCACAGAGCTACCCTAAAGCGCGGCCATCTTGCGGACAGGCAAGCTCTGCCTCTCAGAATTTTAAAGGGTTTCCTGGGCCCTAAAACTTTTCACCCCAGCTTAAACAACCCTGCTCAAGGTAGAGATGTTGAGAAGACCCTCGACTTGGAGGCAATGATGGTGAAAGGCGTTGTCCAGCTAGAAGGAGAAGCCAGCTGATGCCCTGAAGGGATGGACTAATGACTTTGACTCCAGCTGAGCCTTTGGACTAGGATGGCTCTCTTGAGGGCCAGTGATGGATGGGTCCTTATCCCCTGGAGCACCAGTTGGGAGAAAGGATGGACTTCACTGCCACCCAGGTGCCCTTCAATAAGCCTGGGCCCTAAAACTTTTCACCCCAGCTTAAACAACCCTGCTCAAGGTAGAGATGTTGAGAAGACCCTCGACTTGGAGGCAATGATGGTGAAAGGCGTTGTCCAGCTAGAAGGAGAAGCCAGCTGATGCCCTGAAGGGATGGACTAATGACTTTGACTCCAGCTGAGCCTTTGGACTAGGATGGCTCTCTTGAGGGCCAGTGATGGATGGGTCCTTATCCCCTGGAGCACCAGTTGGGAGAAAGGATGGACTTCACTGCCACCCAGGTGCCCTTCAATAAGCCAAGAGGCTCTGAGGCCTGGGAAGAGCGGCAAGGAGGGTGTTGTTGTGGGGGGAGGGGCTACACAAGGTGCCCCCGCCAACAGGAGGGAAGTACCAGAAGTCAGGCAGAAGACAGGTCTGGCGCAGGGAGCCTGAAAATCTAGGTCCCCACAAAATGTGTTCCTTTAGAAGCCAGGAGGCCTTATGAAAATGCCACTGGTGGCCAGGCTCGGCCAACACACGCACAATGAGCTCAAGATGAAGAAAACTGTCCCAATGGAGCCAGAAATATCATGCTTTGAAGATCTGCTGTTTGGAAAAAAAAGGGAATGCGAAAATTGGCAAATAGCGCTTGCCCCTATTTCACTCCAATTGTGTGCCAGAGCCACATGGTAAAGCAAAGGTATCACAGTCTGAAGGATTGGATATAGGCTGTGCCCCTGTGGATGAGAATGTGCCTTGGTCAAGGTTGAGTCTAAGCCAACTCAGAGTCAGAATCCACTATAGGTGTCAGATCCTACTGTGGAAATTTAGTTCGTAACTGAACATTATCTGCGCCATCTTGTCTCTCCCCAAGCGCCACATGCAGAAAACGCGCGACGGCCATTTTAGGCACCATGACCTCATTGCCGATCACCAGCGCATCCCTCTGGTGCTGCGAACATCCCCCCGTGCGCTGACCACCCCCGCTCTCTCATACATGGGCCATAAACTCTCTCCTTCTGCGCGACCCTGCCATGGAACCACATCCCACGCCTGACCGACACCTTCTTTCATCCCATACATGGTCATACATCCCTTTGATAACCCCCTTCCTCTGCGCCCGATTGTCCGAACCGATCCCAGGCCATCACCTAGCCCTGCGGATGCAGTTTATTGCCCCTACTGTAAGGGAAACACCCCACATCAAAGGGATTACAGTAGATCAAGGCCCCCCACCCCCTGAGACCCGACCAGTCGCACACACCCCCGGAATTGGCGGAATGTCCAGCTGTGTGATAGCCATCTCCTACTGTGGGTGGGGTGGGGACTTCTACTGTAGCTATGTGTGGGAGCGGATCTGAGCCGGGGATTCTGAGGATTTTCTTTCATGTATCAAAGCGATCTCAAGAATGTGCCATGTATGATAAACCTGCAATAAAGTCATAAACCTGTGTATAAGAGGCCAGGCCTCAGAGATGTGGTTAGAGCACCTCAAGACGATACCTTGCTGTCCGATCTGATGTGTTCTGCTCCGACGGAATAAAACTTTGTTTCCTGCCTTCCAGTCTCCGGCGCCTGCCTCTTTTGTTGGTTAATCATCGAATGGTATAAGAGGCGATTACCGCCGGGCAATACTTGAAAGGTTATCGACTGAAACTGCCGCTACCATTTAACAATTGGCGTCCCAAACGTGGGGCCCATCAGCGACACGTTGATCCAATGAGGTCCCAACGACAGAGTGAACGACTGCAACGATCGGGAAGAGCTCCTGCCCGATAGACCCTCGTCTGGCAGCCGATCATCCGAACTTCACTGGTTCCGACCAGACCTCTCTCGAGTGATCTACGGTCCTGAACCATCAGGAGTGCCGCGGCAAATACGGAGAGTAGAGGACGATCGGGCGCTGGAGGCGGAAGACGAGAAACTGTCCATGCGGTCCGGGTAAGGTCGTGTAACACGACAAATTGCGAAACGATTGATTGATTGATTGAAAATACTAGTATTGCTTATTTGATTGTTCTTTTTGAGATATTCGCTGCCTACAAACGGGGAAGAGTAGAAATACTCTCTCTCCCTTTGCAGATAGTGAAGGGTAGGTAACGCGGACTTTTGTCCCCCTTTGTAACCCGTCGTGCCTATTATTCTCCCCACTGATTGATTGTCCAAACATTGATTGTTTTTGACGAATAGTGCTTTTTGAGATATTCTCTGTTTGCAAATAACGTAGAATAGAAATATTCTGTCTAGTCTTTGCAGATAGTGAAGGGTAGGTAACGCAGACTTTTGTCCCCCGTTGTAAGCCGTCGTGCCTATCTCTTTCTCACCATTGATTGATTGATTGTCCGAACACTGGTTGTTCGATATTGGTTCTTTGGAGGTATTCTCTGCTTACAAATAACGTGGAATAGAGATATTCTGTCTCGTCTTTGCAAGCAGTGAAAAGATAGGTAGTGCAGACTTTTGTCCCCGTTGTAACCCGTCATGCCTATCTTCTCCCCACTGATTGGTAGTTGGGTCTGCCCGGACCGCTTATTAGAGATGAACCATCTGGCTCCACTGGAAGGCACCCCTAATAAGGACATGTTTACTAAATATGGACTAATCGCTGTAGCCTATAGCAAACTATGGCATAAATATACAAAGAAGGACTCCGAAAGTCAGTGGCCACTGATGGGATCCTTTGATGACCATAAAATAGAAACGCTAGAAATAGCTCTACGTAGCAATAAAACGACGCCCACTATGCTCGATAGTATCGGCATGTGGCGCAAAGAAGCAACGCAACGGAAAAAGAGAGAAGAAGTAAAGGCAGAAAAAGAACTATGAAAGGCAGCTCATCTTGTCGCTAGAAAGTTAGAGGAAGAAATAAAGGAGAGAAAGGAAGCTAAACAAAAACAAGAATCTGAAACGTCAGGCCAGTGCCCTGTTAGGACCCCCTCTACGCTCTACCCTGAGTTGCCTTCCAAGCAACGGGCGAGCGATGAATTGCTATTAGGTCCTCCGATCATCTACATGCCCCCTCCATACGCTCCCTCCCAACCTATAGTGCAGCACCCACAACCCCCGAACGCAAGCGAAAGCAGTACCAGGGCCTCGGTCCTCACGGCCTCCGCGCCGGCCGAGCCTCTTGTACTGAACACAACGTTAGCAATAACGTTAGATGACCCCGAGACGAGAAAGAAAGATTCCGCCAGAATGAATCGGCTAACAAAGGATGAACGAGACGGAATCGATAAGGTAGTGAGAACACTAGTAGAACGGAAGGAAAGTGAGGAATATGTGACAGATATGTATAACTCATATGCCGACAACCACAGACGACACCTTGTCGTACGACTTTGTTATCACACTCTGAATGCCTATGAGGATAGGTACCAGGATAGAGGTCCCGAAGGCTTAGCAACCTTGTATAGAAAGGTTGATATTGGTGAAGAGGGAGAGGGCGATGTGACGGACCTCTTCACACGTACACTCGAAGTCTTCCGACATCTTAAAGAACACAGACAGACGACCAAGACAGAAACCCCCATAGCGACTGAACCCCAGGCAGGAAAAGCTGATACCATGATGCCCATCAAGGAAGCCGCTCCTTACTGGGTCCCCCCACGAGGTCAGGGAACACACGATGACATCAACCACCAAGATGCGAAGGGAAGGGTTGTATATAACTGGGTCTATCAGACATGGGACCGACAAGACATCCTGACCTTTAGAAAAACCCTACCCGACTTAAGAAAGAACCCGACTGCCTTTTACACAGAACTAGGTACGGCCTTAGGTTCAACTATAATGACCTTGGCGGATATCGATTTGTTCTTCGGGTTATGTCTGCTGGCTGATGTGTGGAAGCAAATCCGGAAAGTCGACCACGCTGAGCCGTTCGGATATACCTGGGTACAACTCGATACCATAGACAAGCAGCGAGAACCTGGACAGAAACCTCTAAAGGCCATATTGGAACTCCCAGACAAGATTGTTCAGAAATTAAAGACCCTAATCCCAGAAAGGAAAGTAGACTGGTCAATAGTGACGGCTTGCCGCCAGAAACCCCAGGAGGATGTATCCGAATACTTCTCTCGATTCGAGACAGTGTTTTCCGATTATAGTGGCCAGGACATGACCACTGCAACCGGACATCACCTCTTTGTCCAGAATTATGTGAAGGGTCTGTCACAGGAAGTCTCCCAGAAGTTACAGACCAGCGAGAGTAGTTGGGCAGCCTCCAAACCCGTGGCTATCCTCCAGATGGCCCAGTACTACGAACACCAAAAGAATAAGAACGATAGGGCATCCGAGAGAAAGAAAAAGGAGCTGAAGGAAAGGGTGATGATCGCACAGTTACAAGGGGTGACCATAGGAAGGGAACCTCCCAAGGGAAACTACCAACCGACTGCTCCTAGAAAACTACCCCCTAGAGACCATGCACCCACACCCTACGCTGGACGCAGGGACTTAGACGAGAATCAGTGTGCGTTCTGTAAAGGGTTCGGACACTGGAAATCCCAGTGCCCAGTCCTTCTGGATATGAATAAGGATAGGGACACGAGAGACATAGCAAACAACCCCAGAAATAGAGGACAGGGACGAGGGTACACGAACGACACCACCAGTGACAGGCCATACAGACCAAACACCTTCGACCGCCCCCGACCAGTGCCAGCAGTCCGACTACGAAAACACCCATGACTTTGCATAGGACCGCCAGGGGCAAGGGAGGGGTCCAGTCGAACTCCGTGTTGACCAGCAAGGTCCTTACGTCACTGCTAAGGTCCTGGGCACAAAGTCTCCATTTTTGGTAGACACTGGGGCGACACGTAGTGCGCTATCTAAACGGCTGATCCCAAGGGCACCCTTGTCTGGCTCACATGTAACCTCAATAGGCTTTGATGGAACGCCCTCCACTAATCCCTTGTCCGCACCAATCTCCTTTGACTTGGAAAATAACACCACTGACACGACATTTCTGCTCTCCTCCAACACCCCCGACGCCATTATGGGTCTTGATTTACTAAAACATTTCCGGGCTACCATCAGATGTTCCCCAGACGGAGTACGAGTCATACTGCACGATAACCCAGATCTGTTCAGGCCTTGTCTCGCACGACGTATGTTCTCCATAACCGATGCTGACCTGTCCCTACTTGACACGTTACCCACACATCTATGGGCTAAAACCGACTCAGACGTAGGACGCATGGTGATCGACCCTGTACACATAACTGTCCGACCGGACGCAGTGCTCCCAAAGCTTCCACAGTATCGGATATCGCCCGAAGGCGAGAAGGCGTTGGTGGAAATCATCCAGTCCCTAGTCGATGCAGGAGTGGTAGAAGAAGTAGTTAGTAATGTTTGCAACAGCCCTATCCTACCCATTGTTAAGAAGCAAGGCGAGGGAGATGAGAAAGCATACCGCTTCATTGTCGACTTACGAGAAGTTAACAAAGTAGTCATACCTCAGTACCCCGTAGTCTCAGATATCACCACCATCCTCACCCTGATTCCGTCCACTGCCCCTACCTTTACCGTTATTGATCTCAAGAACGCATTCTTTTCCATCCCCATCCACCCAGACAGCCGCTACCTTTTCGGCTTCACCTTAAAAGCCCGTTCGTACAGATTTTGTAGGGCACCACAGGGCTACACTGAGAGTCCCAGCATATATAGCCAGGTCCTCAAGAGACAACTGGATGCAGTTCAACTACCGGACGGAGTGGTGTTAATACAGTATGTCGATGATATTCTTTTGGCGGCCGACACCACTCCGCTCGCAGTCACAGCCACCATCCACCTCCTCCACTTCCTCGCGGAGAACGGTCACAAGGTCTCCAGGAAGAAGTTGCAATTCTGCCAACCCCAAGTGACATACCTAGGCCACCTCCTATCCAAAGATGGGAGGAAGCTTACACCTGACCGAATTCAGACCATCCTAGAAACCCCTGTTCCCAAAACTCAGAAGCAAGTGCGGTCGCTGGTAGGCCTCACCTCCTTCTGTCGACAGTGGTTGCCAAACTTCAGTCTTATTGTAAAACCTCTGCTTTCCCTGTTGGCTAAAGATGTCCCCTTCCCCCTCCCCTGGACACCCGAATGCCAATCCTCCTTCAAAGAATTACAAGATGCCCTTTGCTCAGCACCAGTCCTAGGAACCCCAGACTACACTAAACCTTTCTCCCTCTTCACCCACGAAAGGGAGGGATGCGCGTTGTCTGTTCTAACCCAGTCCATAGGTCCCAAGCAACGCCCTTGTGCCTACTTCTCTGCCACTCTTGACCCTGTAGCCAGAGCTTTGCCCGCCTGCCTTCGAGCGGTAGCCGCCGCTGCTGTCTCTATCCGACAAAGTGAGGGGATCGTGCTTTCAAACCCCCTCACCGTGCTAGTACCCCATGCAGTTGACACCCTCCTGAACCAGACTAAGACTCAACACCTGACTAGCGCACGACTGACTGGTTATGAACTGACACTGCTTGCACCCCACATCACGTTGAAACGATGCACCACTCTGAACCCAGCCACTCTGCTACCTCTCCCTAACAATGACCCCAATGCGTCCCCTATACATGACTGTGTGACCCTCACCGACGAACAGACCAAGAGTAGAGTTGACCTCCGAGATACTGCCTTCCCAGATCCTGACGGAGAGCTGTTGGTAGATGGCTCATGCATCAAGCTCCCCGACGGCACCACCTCCGCCGCCTTTGCAGTCACCACGGCCCGAACAGTTGTTGAGACAGCCCGCATCACACAGCGATCCGCACAGGCGGCTGAACTGATTGCTCTCACACGAGCATGCATCCTAGCAGCGGGGACAACCGCAAACATTTACACCGACAGCCAGTACGCCTTCGGGGTGGTTCACCACTTTGGGCTCCTATGGAAGGAGAGGGGATTCCTGACCTCCCATGGCACACCCATCCTACATGGAGATCTAGTCTCCACTCTGACCGAAGCAGTCCTCCTCCCCACACGGCTAGCTGTGATCAAATGCCAGGCACACAAAAAGGTGACGGACATTATAGGACAGGGAAATGCGCTGGCTGACATCACTGCCCGAACCACAGCCGAGAATAGGTCAACAACACGCATGTACGTGACAAGGTCACAAACTGAAAAATGGCAGGATGCTAGGGAAACCATTAGAGACATACAATTGGCCAGCTCACCACACAAATTGACTGAATGGGCACGGGTGGGATTGAGAGATGATGAAGGCTGCTGGCGAACTAGAGACACGAACAAATGGTTGCTACCTGACTCATACCTGATTCCCATGCTGACCATGACACACTCCCCCGCACACATAGGGTCTGCCCCCATGATTGAACTCATCTCCAAAGTCTGGCACAACGACAAAATCCCAGACTCAGCTAAACGCCTAGTCCAACAATGTCTGATATGCCTCCAACACAACCCTGGTAAAGGAACTGCTGTGCCCCGGGGAGGCTTTGGGGTTCCTAGTCACCCCTTTGAGGTCCTACAGATGGACTACATTCAGTTAGAAAGGTGCCAAACCCTGAAGTACGTGCTTGTCGTTGTGTGCGCCTTCAGCAAATGGGTGGAAGCCTACCCAACCCGCGACAACACTGCTATGACTACCGCAAAAGTACTACTGAAAGAATTCTTCCCCCGTTACGGCCTTTGTCGAATTTTGTGGAGCGACAACGGCCCCCACTTCGTAGCCGAAGTTATCCAACTCATCTTAAAAGGGTTGGGTGTAAAACAGAAATTTCATGCGGTCTTCCACCCCCAATCTGCAGGCTTGGTTGAGCGACATAATGCCACATTGAAACTCAAACTAGCCAAAATAGTTGCCACCACAGGACTGAAATGGCCAGACGCCCTCCCACTAGCATTGCTATCAATGCGTTCCACTCCTACCAAACACCACCTAACCCCCTACGAGGTCGTCTTCGGGCGACCCATGAACCTTTGGACTGCACCAAAACCAGCATCCATTCACGACGTCCCGGACGTCCTCATGTCTGACTATCTGTACAATCTAACTAAAACGTTGTCTGTTATCCATCAGCAGGTGCTGCAAGCCATTCCCGATGCTTCCAGGGGCCCCGGACACGACATCCAACCCGGCGACTTTGTCCTAGTGCGCAACTTCCAGCGCACCAAGAGTCTGGAGCCCCGGTGGACGGGCCCCCTGCAAGTCCTGATCACCACCCGAACAGCTCTTCGAGTGGAGGGGAAACGTAATTGGCTGCATGCACACCACTGCAAGAAGGTATCATCGACCCTGACGACCACCGACAACATCACCGCCCAAGAGGAACTTCTGGACAAAGACCGACCATCCCTGAGCTGCTGCCCGAATACAGAGACACTTGAATTGACTGAATATCCCGATCCCACTGTGCCATCCAAAGAAGGGTATAACCTACGACGCAAGGAGGGAACTTCGGCTAAGCAGACCACGAACTAAGTTGAAATCTCAGAACGGTTGCCTAGTCACCTCAAAGGCCTCCAGAAACTAAACAAAGTCTGTGGTTCTGCCCGCTACCGAGTCCCTTGAAGGTGATGGAAGCACCCGACATGAAGGTGATGGAAGCACCCGACATGAAGATGATGGAAGCAACCGGACGTCCGAAGATCCACTACAAAAATCCAAAGACTGACAAAATGCACAGCTCAAAGACCATTGCACTTTTTGTTACCCTTCTCCTTTGCCTCCTTCTCATGGTCACTTTCTGGATCCTGGAAGAAAACGCACCCGCTCATAAGACATTGCTGACCACTGCCCAACCCACCACCATGAAAGAACACCATCTAATTTCACTTTCACCCCAACTCCGAGAAAGACGTAAGGAGTTCTGGAATAACTCTTTTGTGCAACTGCTCCACCAACACAACCTTGCCGCCAATGCCACTAACTGCTGGATCTGTGGATTGCTACCACATGCCACTGGACATTCTATCCCTTTCATACCTTCGCCCTTCTCTGTCCATGGCTCCTGCCTCGCTTGGCTAATCCTCCTGCAAGAAAGTTACAAGGACAATGCCACTTCCGGCAAAACTGTGTCGCACTTCTATCATGGGTTCTGGCTGAACCAAACTGGAAAAACCTCTGCCCCCTTTTGTCCTTTGAGATCAACCACCTCTTTCCATATGGACATCCCTGCCAAGGAGCGAGTTGAAATGCAGGTGTTCAACAACCCAGCCAGACCCACCTTCTCTTACCTCCGGAAACGAACGGCCGCCACCCTAACAGTGGCCCTATCCGTCGTCAACATCACAGGTCTGGTGTGCCTCGAAGGCCTAGGAACACAGCCGGTAGGCCACAGTTCCTGTCTCATCACCCGAACATTGGACTCAGTTGACCCACCCTCCTTTGTTACCTCCCCAACTATGTACTTCGTCTGTGGTACTAAGGCCTACACCTGGCTTCCGAAAGGTTGGGGAGGCACCTGCTACATCGCTTTTATCCTTCCTCCAACATATGTGGCTCCAGCAAACCATCACCGGCAGAAACGTGCAAAGGACATTGTACAAGCCGACTCCACTGGAGCACAGTTCATGGATGCAGTAAAGGGACTTGTTCCACTGTGGGGTCCAATGGCAAACAGCCGTGCCATCCGGCACCTGACCCAGGCAGTCGAAACCACAATGAACATTACAGCCGGCATCCTCACCAACAACACCGCTGAGCTTCAGGCCGTCCGCCTGGTAGCTCTTCAGAACCGCCTCGTTCTAGACGTGGTTCTGGCTGATCGTGGAGGAGCATGACGCATCATTGGGTCCAGCTGTTGTACCTACGTACCGGATAACTCACCCTCAGTCTACAAGGCGATTGAACACCTCCACAGACTTTCCGCAGAGGTTCATCAGGAGCAAGAAGGATGGTCGCTTGGGAGTTGGTTTTGGGACACTATTAAAAGTTGGGGGTGGAGGTTGTTTACGTTTATCCTAATACCGATTGTGGTACTGTGTGGATGCTGCCTGGGGATTCAATGCTTGCCACCTCTATGTTCACTTTTCACGAACTGCATCTGCCCTAAGACTCTGAACTTTGAAGCAGAACGAATGAAAGCCCTGTATGAAATAGAAGTACGAGGTATTATGGGGATAGATCCGAACTAAACAAGCTGGCGAGATATGTTAAAAGGGAGGACTGTGGAAATGTAGTTCGTAATTGAACATTATCTGCGCCATCTTGTCTCTCCCCAAGCGCCACACGCAGAAAACGCGCGACGGCCATTTTAGGCACCATGACCTCATTGCCGATCGCCAGCTCGTCCCTCTGGCGCTGCGAACATCCCCCCGCGCGCTGACCACCCCCGCTCTCTCATACATGGGCCATAAACTCTCTCCTTCTGCGCGACCCTGCCATGGAACCACATCCCGCGCCTGACCGACACCTTCTTTCATCCCATACATGGTCATACATCCCTTTGATAACCCTCTTCCTCTGCGCCCGATTGTCCGAACCGATCCCAGGCCATCACCTAGCCCTGCGGATGCAGTTTATTGCCCCTACTGTAAGGGAAACACCCCACATCAAAGGGATTACAGTAGATCAAGGCCCCCCACCCCCTGAGACCCGACCAGTCGCACACACCCCCGGGAATTGGCGGAATGTCCAGCTGTGTGATAGCCATCTCCTACTGTGGGTGGGGTGGGGACTTCTACTGTAACTATGTGTGGGAGCGGATCTGAGCCGGGGATTCTGAGGATGTTCTTTCATGTATCAAAGCGATCTCAAGAATGTGCCATGTATGATAAACCTGCAATAAAGTCATAAACCTGTGTATAAGAGGCCAGGCCTCAGAGATGTGGTTAGAGCACCTCGAGACGATACCTTGCTGTCCGATCTGATGTGTTCTGCTCCGACGGAATAAAACTTTGTTTCCTGCCTTCGACGCCTGCCTCTTTTGTTGGTTAATCATCGAATGGTATAAGAGGCGATTACCGCCGGGCAATACTTGAAAGGTTATCGACTGAAACTGCCGCTACCATTTAACACTCCATCAGCACCGGTGTCAATGAGAAAGGGACTAGCAAAGTGTGAGATGTGAAGTGTGGACCCCAATGTGGATTCGAGGGGCATGTGGGACAAACCTGTCAGTGGGTTCCGAATGGAGATCTCGGTATCCTTAGGGCCCAAACCTGCATCAGACGGAACCGGAAGTATGCTGAATATAGTCAGCATGATCTCTCTAAAGGTTTTAATTTGTTGCAACATTGCGTACACACCCATAGATTCGGGTTGTGTTGGGACCAAACTTAGAATCGAGTAACAGAAGTTCGGGAGCCAGACTGGGAAGCATGTTGACACCTTTGCACTCTCTCCAGAGGTGCAGAGTGGTAGAAAGGGGCTGACTCTAGTTTTAAATTCTTGAACTTCTCTTATGAATTCAGACTTCGACTGTAATGAGGGCCTCCCATGGGAATTACTTCCAAAGCAGGAATGGGAACTTCTTTTTGACCTTGACCAGTCATGCTGCAGAGTCTTCTGGTGTATGGCGAAGTAGAATTTTGCCTCGTGGTCATGTATGGCCTTCAGGTACATCTGGGCACAGTCATTGCAGACACTGAGCAGTGTTCCAACCCCATGCTCCCACAGACATACCTCATGGGGATTTGTCACAGTCCCCACAAGGTCTAAACCCTGTCATCGTCGGTGGTGCCCTATTGTCCCTTGCACACAGGAAAAGAAAAGTTTGATGAGAAAAATACTCATCAAGGATGAGAGGAGAAAGCTCCAGCATCCATGTCTGAAGGCATAGAAAGAAAGGAACTAACTTCAGCACGCTTCAGTAGTGCTTTTATGTTGCCCCAAATATCACTTCCAGAGCAGAACCATTTAAATGCAAAGCTGACTATGCCACTTACTGGCACACAGGAGTACTGCTTTAGAGTTTCCAGATCCAGTTTAAAACCTGGGGGGGATATTCACAAGGTGAGGAACCTGTGATTTGAAGTATTCATCAGAATAAAAGCTATATTCTGGCCTCATTTATCAGATGCTTATGACATAATTCTTGCAGAGAATGATTGGCTAGTAGTATTTGTAAGGAATGATGGTGAGAAGGTGATGATACAAGCATTTTCCTCTTTCGTACCTGGGGAACTTGGATAAATATGCATGTGAGAGGGCTCTGAAACAGGCTTCTGCGTTTTATAGAAACCAAACGGGCTGGGACCAAAAATCGGTTCCATATGTGATTCCTCTAACAAATAAACCCCATGTACAGTCTAAAAGCCAGAAGTCAGGTGCAATACACAAGTTATTTTAGATGAGCTACAATTTCAAGGTATGAAAGTTCATTGTCATTCCACTAGGAACACTCCTCATTTTCTGGTATCAAAACCTGATAATTCATATAGGAAAGTTTTGGATTACAGAAATTTTAATGAATGTACCAGCACACATGCTGTACAAAATGCTAGAAGTTCTGGACTAATGACAAATTTCGTGAAGAAAAACGATAAAATTAACTAACTCTAATGGTTTCTTTAGTCAAAATATAGTGCTTGAATCCCAGTATTTAAACACTTTTTCATTCGGACAGTTTTTAATATGTGCATACACAATTGCTACAAGGGATAAGAATAGCCCTGGGCAATTTGAAGAAAGAATAATGAAGATCTTACAAGAAGATCTTGAGGCACTATCATACATCTATGAAATATACATCATGGACGATGACCACACTGAAAACCTGATTAAGGTGAACAGGATAGTTACTCTTTTGGCCTGCTTTTGGTATACATTTAATATTAGGAAATCTAAAATTGGATATATTAATGTGATTTTTCTAGGGTAGGGGTTATCCAGCAATGGTAAAAGCTTAGCATCTACCTTCCTACAGAAATGCGCTATTTTACAACCTCCGAGCACGTTAAAGAAGTTACAAGCCTTAATAGGGTTTCTTAACTTCGGAAGAGCTTACTTTCTACATTATACTGAGTGAGTGAAGCCCTTGGATAAATAAATCACTTTGGATGAAAGCACACACAGCTTTCTTACATAGACTGCACTAGACATGTTAGATACTAAATATTTACAAAGGATAACAAAACAAATCTAGTGATTAGGGTTGTTACCAGTACTACAGGCTGCACATATATAGTGTAAATTTAAAGAAACATAACTACCATAGCTTACATATCACACTATCATTCCCCTGCTGAGGACCTGCTGAGGAACGCTTTATTCCTATAGAATGAAATCTTACAGCAGTGCAAACAGCAATACTGAAGGAACACACTTTGGAACAGGAAAACACATTATCATAGCTTCTCCCATAGCCAAGCTAGAAGCAGCAACAAAAGCTATAATTCCTAATATGCCCATGGTACACTTGTGTTGGGTGCAGTGAGCCGCTTCTTTAAAAGATACTGAGAGAAAATTTGAATATGACCCTACACTACGCACTTAAGAAGTTTCGCAACATGCACAAAATACTACACAAACTCCAATTGTTCTAGCCATACTTGAGCACAAGAGCGTGTTCTACACAAACCACTCTGCACAAGATGTACTTGGAGCTGTATAGAAATATTCTACAGCTTGTGCTACAGTACATGTAATTTGTGAGGATGGCATCTTCAGAGCGCAATGGAAACACTTAGGTTTTGGGTGATTCAACTGCACAGCCCACAGAAATGCGTGCCCTGTTTCTTGCCCTTCAGGAGAGCTGATCTGTCAGTTCCTACACTTATTGTTTCGGACTAAGATATAATGTAGATTACCGCACTGGTGCTTGAATAGACTCAAAGATCAGCACTACTGTATCAATGCTACAGCAATATTACTGAAAGCCATATTTACCGAAGCTTACAAAAAATATGTGCAGCAATGCAAAATTTATCAACGTATAAAATATTTAACTGTTGCAAGGCCAGCGAAGACCCCCCCCCCCTTAATATATCTGATAAACACTTTGGGTAATTTCGCTTAGCCATGTCAGGCCAATCTTGAGTGTTAATCGATATAAATATATGTTTGTTCCAGTCGGCTCATGCTCCAGATTCCTTTGGGCCACAAAAGACTGCCACTGCTCAAGCAGTCATAAAAGACTTGCAATACCTAGTATCAATGGAAGCAGTTTATACTGTTTATTCATTCAATTGTCCTGCATTTACTTCTAAGGCATTTATGGATGTTATGTTTGCTATGAGAGTATGACTGCTTTATTCACACCCATTACATCTGGAATAGAACGGTTTTGTAAAACGAGCCAACATTACGTTTTAACAAGCCCTGATCAACATGGTATTGGATAATTGATTGAGCTATCTGCATAACCTGCATGGGGTTCAGCGGATACTAAATAACTTGGCTAGAGGAGTATTAGTTGGGCATACTGCATGCAAATTACTCTTTGGAGTACCAATATATGTGACTGCTAGAGGAGTATTAGTTGGGCATACTGCATGCAAATTACTCTTTGGAGTACCAATATATGTGACTGCTCTTCATATGCCTGGAAAGGGGGCAAAGTCTCTGAAGATGAAATTTGTACAGCTGCTGATAGGTGCCTCTTGCAAGTGGGAAGCTAGTTCAGGAAAGAAATACTTGACAAACAAGTCTTTGGACCAATCGAACATTTCAGCTCTTGGGGTAGAAATATCTCATACAGTTATTTCACAGCTGCTGCCTGGCACAAAGAAAAGCAGGTAGGTGTTGATAGATACATCAAAAAGCATCATGTGGCCGATTCTCTTCATCAGACCCTTATCAACCACAAGGTGTCTCTGAAGTACATCTTCGTACTCTGGAGGGACTACCCCAAGACAGCCACTTTGAAATACCGAGCCCCAATCCATGGCTTGGGGAGTTTGCGGTGCTTTCAGCTTAACACCAAGTGCCAGTTTCAATGAGATGCTGCAATTTCTACTATTGCAACATCTGCTGTGGTTTATTATGAAACTCCGACAGAACCAACATTGATTGAAATGATACTACTATAAGAAATTGTGCTATGTGAATATGATTCTGATGTAGGTTTTAAAAGAAGTGAAATAATTCCTTCACTCATCAATCAGTATTAAAGATGCTTCTTATGTACTGCTGCAGATACATTTCTCCACCATGATCATACATCTGGGCTGCTACTGGACAACTGTCCATTTCAATGTGGATCATCACGACGCACTGGCAACTTCTTTTACCAATTATTGGGATGATAACTGTGTGTCCGCTGCTTCCAGAGCTATGGATTTGGAGGCTCTCAAGGCAGTCATGCGTTAAGCCTACACTGGTACCACCTGAGAGATGTAACGTTAATTGGAGGCTGAGCTGGGGGTGTGGGAGCGTCGATTGGCAGAACTTTAGGGCTCCGAAGTGCTCTCGCCGAAGGTACAGGAGGGGGTGCTCTGGGCTCAGTGAGAGGTACAGTCGACCTGGGTCACCTTAGATAAGTGTGTGATCAGGGCTTATCGTCAGCGTCTCCACATAGAGGGGGACACATTCAGCAGATGTCTGGCATGAATATTGCGGAGGGAGCAGAAGGTTCCTCCTGTCCTGCATGTTTACGCTCCCAGTGGGGAATTGGTGACAAGTCGCCAGGATATCCTGGGGGTCTTCGTGGATCACCTCCAGGGGGTGTATCATGCGGGCGAGGTGGGGTCCCTCCGGGACAGATCAAAAATATTTTGATGGAAGTGGGGTTACCTACCCTGGCTCCAGATCTTGTAGAGGACTTGGAGGGCGGGATTACCTTGGGGGAATTAGGTGCAGGCATTCACACTCTCAAAAGATCCAAGGCTCCAGGTGGGGATGGCTTCCAAGTGGAGTTTTATCAGACCTACACCATTACACTTCTGGCAAAATTGCTGTATGTCATCCGGGAAGCTTGGGCAAATGGGACACTTCCACACAATATGAGAGGGTGTTATCTGCTTTCTACTGAAGCCCGGCGGTGACATGGCTAACCCCTTATCATATATGTCCCTCACGGTGCTCAATATGTTGGCATCGTGCTTGAGGGGAGTGATTCATGAATTAGTCCACAAAGACCAATGCAACTTTATGCCGGTCCATAGTACCATCTTGGATCTCCGCAGCCTTATGCACTTGTTGCATGAAATGGTGGATGACCGCAAATTAACCTTGGTTTCCCTCGATCTGGAAAAGGCATTCAATACGGTGGAGTAGCCTTTTTTGATGGCAGGGCTGCGAGGGATGGAGTTTCGCTCCATCTTTTGTAGCTGGGTGCAGCTCCTCTACACTAGCCCCACGGACCACGTCAAGATTGGAGACAACCTCTCTGAGGAGTGGGAGGGGCACCAGGCAGTGTCGTCCCCTCTCGCTCCTGTTTGCTTTGGCCTTTGAGCCTTTTACCACTTCTCCTACATAGAAAATTGGAGCCTACTTCATCTGGGGGGTTTCACCCGTGTTATCTCTCTCTATGCGGATGACACTCTAGTGTATGTCCGCTCCCCCTTCCAGGTGGTTCCAATATTAATGGGGCTCCTCAGTGCCATCGGTAGGAACTAGGGCCTTCGGGTTATTTCAAGAAATCTCTCTTATTCCCGCTTGGCGGTCTGATTGGGGTGCCTGCTGTCTGGTTATCCAGGCTAGGTCTCCACTCGGAAACAGAGGGCTTTAGATACTTGGGTATATGGGTAGCCCATATACCGGGTGACTGAATGAGGACAGAATCATAGCAGGCCTTGAGGGCTCCGTGGTATTCTGAAATAGGCTCCCCTTATCGGTGAAGGGTAGGGCTGCATTAGCCAAGAAGGTCTTTCTTCCTCGCTGCCTTTACTTGGCTAAAAACTCAATGTTTCCGCTCAGACCACACTTTTTCTGCAAACTGGATAGCTTACTCATTTCCCTAAACTGTGTGATATGGAGGACGAGGGTCTTGATATACCAGACTTATGACATTATTATTTTGCGGCCAACTTACAGCATGTGGCGCAATGGTCGGCAGTACCAGATAACTGGGAGAAGAGAATGTTCCTTGACAAGCTGGGGGAATACACACTGCCACGCTTGCTGATACGAGGGAGACGGTGGGAGCGTGTGGTTCCTTACGGTGTGCGCCAGACTGTGGTGATTTGGGAGGCAGTGGTGAAAAGGATGCTACGCAGGGCCCCCTTTGACAGGGAGTTTAGTCTCTGGGAGATCGCCCCGTTTAGGGCAATTGATGTGGATATGTCCATGAATCTCTGGAGGACGGGGGTTGTCAGGTTGCAAGGGACTTCTAACCAGGGAAGGTCTTCATTACGTTCCAGGAAGCTCGGGAGAACTTTGAAGTGGGTCCAGGCCATTACCTGCATTATGCCAAGTTGGGAAGTGTTGTACGAGAGGTCTGGGCTGGTTTCCCTGCAACCCCTTGGCTCTCCCTGATGTTAGGTGGCTTGCTTCACTGAGGGGGCATCTAATTTCCTTATGTTATAGGCAATCCGTGGTGACATGGTAGCTGCCCCTTACAAATCACTAGGGGCCCGAGAACGGAAGCTGGAGGCACCTGTTGAAGATACTGAGTGGGCGAGTGCATGTGCATTAGTGATGAAAGTGTTCTGCAACCATAAGTTCAAGTTACTTCACTTCAATTTTCTCCATTGCACTTATGTGATTCCTAGGCACTTGAACAGGACAGACCCCTCGAGGGAGGCACTATGAGCAAGATGTAGGGTGCTGGGGGGGCCACCTTTTTGCATTTGGCTTGGGTCTGCGATCTGGTTCAGGAGTACTGGAGGGAGGTGGTACCCAAAATAGTATAGACAACAGACATTGAGATTCCTCGGACTCCGTTGGCCTGCCTCTTGGGGGTAGTGGTGTAGCCCAAGGGGAGGAAGTTTCCCTATAGGATGGCCCAGCTTGCATTGTTACTGGCTAAACGGAGGGTGGCCATCAGTTGGATGGGCACTCGAGCATCGTTGCTGTCTTCATGGCAGTGAGATCTCCTTGAATGGGGTTGGCGGAAGAGTTGTACATTTGTATTTCATGTACTGATGAGGGTGCCATGGATGCAATCATGGTGTGGGGGTCCATTCTTTATAAATTTCCCAATGGGGCTATTTTGAATAAGGGATCGGACTGGGTAAGGTGATGTTCGTACCCTTTGTATCATTGTAATGTAACTATTACAGCCAAGCCTGTTTCATTGTATATTTAGCTTGATGACTTAGCCTTGATGTGCTTTGGTCCCTTAGTCATTCTATGTGTCATGTCTTTCAGTTCAGCCACATATTTCACTATGCCTAAACGTATTGTCAGAATGGAGTCATGCGCTGGTTGTTTGTTAATTTTCTCTTGTTTTTATTGCATAAAATCAATAAAAAGATTATTTTTTGAAAGCGGATCATAATGCTGAATAGAACTGCTTCATGTACACAGGAACTATACTCTTGATAACACAGTGCCAGCTTCTGTGTTTCAGAAATTGAAGCTACGTGCTTTCTCCTCACAGAACCCGCTGAGGTGATTATGCTGTGAACATCACTGCCTGTCCCGTGCTGGAGTATTCTGTTTGGGTAAAGGTTTCTTATGAGATTATGGGCCCACCAGAAAACACTCAAATAACCTATGTTATGAACATATCCCTAAATTACATTATAATTCCTGGACCCTTAGTAAAATCATGAGACATAAATGTGTTTAAACAACTGATGACAGTTTTGAACTCTTATGCCTCTCTAGACAATGAAGATCCTTATTTAAATGAAGAAACTCATCATGGATATTTTTGTTTCCATCATTATGGACTCCATTACGTTAATAAATCAAACAGTCCTTGAGAAACATCAAATTGTACACATTGGGAGATTTGTCAGGGCCCACCCATTAGGTAGTCCCTGAAGTTTCCAGACAAGGTTCCCTTATTTGAATAGTGATGATGGATCTGAATCATCTGTCTTTTATTATTCCCAAGACCCAGAATGACTTCTAAAGATC
The DNA here is from genome assembly GCF_964204655.1 of Triturus cristatus. Classification (NCBI taxonomy): domain Eukaryota; kingdom Metazoa; phylum Chordata; class Amphibia; order Caudata; family Salamandridae; genus Triturus; species Triturus cristatus. The sequence continues at coordinate 655,729,549 of NC_140590.1, read as the reverse complement.
CCGATCACCAATCACACGTTCATTTACTCTATCTAGTTCATCGATTCACTTACGGTCTAAGGATATACATATTGGAAAGCAAAAATGTTGTACGTATTGGAAGGAGAATAAAAATGAAAAACAACTTTTGGCAGATTAAAGATACAGAATCACTATTTAGAAAATGCATAATTCATAAGACAATTCAGTAGACAACATATATGAGCTATGGGTCTACTAAAGAGCTACAGACACATCTAGTGCAAAAATGTATTTAATAGAATTCTCAGATTAGCAATGTGAAAAATATTACTGATGCAGAACTAAATGAAATGGAACGAACAATTTGACTGCATTTAATTAAGATGGCTTTGTGGCCACTAGATGCGGATGTGTGTATGAACAGGTTTCCTTCTAAAACTACTGGTCCACTGGCAACAAACTGGACCGCTAATATAACTTATATTACCACGTACAGTCTTATGTTGGGGGAAGGGGAGGAGGAGGGGGAATATCTTGCATATATGGTATACTGCTAGGAGACAGCAATGTGACCGTTATAGTTGACATGTACAAATGGGACCAAGCAAGGGTAATGGTGAATACAGTGATTCTGATGGGTTCCGTTTTTTTCTGTCTATTGTACATTGTCACCCCGAAGGGGCATGTTGCATGACGTATAAAAGGCAATAAAAATGTGTTTGAAAAATATATATATTACCACGTACAGTGTGGGTAAGGTGTGCCAAAGGATGACACATTCTAGCTGAAATGCTGAGAAAGAACATTAGTCAAAGATTAGTAAGGACATGCATTTGTGATTTTCTCCAGACTCTGTTCCCCGTAAAAAATAAATGATTTGTATCCACTTTAACATGTGCCATTATAAAGGAAGAGCAATCATATCTTGAAGGAGAAGCTGCGAAAGAATTAAGGAAACTGACAAAGATAAACTACAGACTTTCAAGGTTATTGACATTGGCTTTCAAACACTTTCAAAAGGAGTATACCCAAGTATGACTATTATTTCTTCCACCCTCGACCATCTGAAAGAAGATATAAGTCTTTTGCAACAAGAACAGGCTCAGGTGCGAGGAATAACACAACTGAATTTGGCATTACAAAGTCTGATGGCGAATAAAATGCCCTAGCAGCTTAAATGAAAGTGCCATGTTTGACTACTACACTTTGACTTCAAGACAGAAGAGATTGCAAGTACTCCATTTTATGTAACCAAATACCCACATCGTGTGTGGCTCCAACATGGAGTAATCTCCTTGCCAATTACTGCCTTTAATTTCTATGATTGTCAAAAACACACATCCCAAAGAGGGTATAAAAAAACGACATCTTGGATTTTGTTTCCATGTCTGGAAGTTTCCATTTGCATTCCATGCGGGACAAAAAAACTATTGTGCAGATATAAGCCTTATCTGCAAGCACCAATCTTCTAGGACAATCACTCTTCTGTGACTTGATCAGTCTGCAACTGGCTTTTAAATTACCTGCAGTACCTGCCTCATTTATTCCCTCTTCTAAAAAATCCTTGGGGATAATTCTTATCTAATTAGAATCAAATGAAAGCTGATATTCAATCATGGTTTCACTTTCATGTTAACCATTCATAAAACAGTGAAAAGTTGTAGTATATTTCATTGTATACCCCTCCAAGGAACTTGTTTGTAAATGATCCACCACCAAATATAGACATGGTACACATGTGTTTTGATAAATTAAAGCAGATTGTTGAGAATCTAACACAAAAAGAGGTACTGTTACCCTCTACAGCAGAACTGTTTGCCTGGTCTGTGTTTGAAATTCAACGACTATTGCAGGCACAATTTCGAACTCCTTGTGCTCACTTACTGCACACTATCTTCAATGTATCAAAAACAACAGGTATAACCCATGTTTTTAAAACCCTTTAATCTGGCCTATTGACAGGCATTAGGCCCATTTTACGATTCATTTCTTCATTATTTAGTTTTTAAAAAAAACTCTGTTTGGTGGATTTTGAAATACACTTCTTTTATCTGGGTATAGCATTTTTGTCCTAGTATAGGAATAGAGTCAGCATTAATGCTAATGTAAATGTAAGTGACATCTATCCAACAGATCAACAATGTTGTTAAACTATGGCATTCTCCTTTGGAGAGTTATTAAACCATATAAGTGCAAACTGTACTTTGTCAGTTTACAAATTTCAAGCTCTTCGAGTTAGATCTGCATTTTGATTCGTGAATGTTTTTTAAATGGTTTTGAAAATATATTTACTTCAATGTGGAACAACAACAAATACTATCACTTAACATGAGTGACGTGATTCGACCAATAAGACTGCATCAAGCATACTGTACTGCGATGCAGTTAGCAATCAAAGTATGCTGTATATGATGGCCCACCAACTCCGGCAACACCTGCTCTGTCACCTTCGATACTGGCTTTAGTGAGAGTCAAACTACCATAGTATCTTGGAATCCATTGGCGTCGTGTTCTGACATGCTGTGAACATCAACAAGATCATGGAGAAGTGTGGCTCAATGGTTAGAGCGGCAGACCCTGATGCAGAGATCTGGCCCGGGACCAGGGTTCAATTCCCGCCTCGGCTGCTCTTGGATTCAATTTCCCCGGACCTGATAATTCTCACCTCGGTGCCTATTCTAATCATGGGGCCCACTGTGCAACTCTGGGCAATAGCTTGCTTAATCTCCACAACGGCCCCCACAGCGCTAGGATGCCTGGCTTCACCTTGGGGGGTGCCCAGGAGTGGACATCTCACAGGAAAACCAGGAAGGGTTCCACAACGGTATGAATACAGCGCTACGAGACCCCTGGGTAGAAGTGCGCTATATAAGTACAAATACATTTACATACATCACTGTCATATTCAATTAGCACTGTTTCACAAGCTATTACAGCTGGTCCCTCAAGTTGGATCTCTTTCTCACCTATGATATCAACAACTCTGCTCTTTGAGACACTCTGGAAGAAAACATTAAGACTGCACTAAAACATGAAAAAGTCTGGTCATCACTGCAAATAAATTCTTTGAGGAAAACTTACAGAAGGAAACTGTGTACCTTTATTAATTTGTAATTCCTTTTTTAAACATATTTTGTACTCGGCTGTAATAGGTAGTCAAAGAAATATAATAGCATGGCTTTTTTCATTGCATATATGTATATCACCCAATGGCTGTCGCCTCTGGGTAGTTATAGATAGGTCCACATTTCTATAGGAAAAGCCGTTATTGATTTGCTAATATCTTTGGCGTTTTTTGACGAAACTTTACAAAAGTGCTCTTTTTTATGCCAAGTTTGTGCATGGAACATTTCGGGGTGATCCGTTAAGCGATGGCTAAGAAAAAAGGGAGAGTCCCAAACCGTGTTTTTCAAAGTAGCAACCAAGTGACATTGAATAGCTTGAGAAGTTCTCTGTTAATCATAAATGGATCCCCTGTCATTGAATTACTTATGCCATATGCAGATAGTTTTTGTTTTTCCTTTTGGTTTTTCATTTTGAATTACCTAAATTATCAGAAGCTAGGAGGAAAAATGTGAACTACACACTTTACACATATACTAATTAGGACTAGATTTTTTTTCTTCATATTTTAAAGTTTGGTGTATAACCCATTAATAATAACTTCATTCATAATTTGTTATAAATCTATTTAGTAGTTTTTGAGATATTAAGGGGGTTACAAATATTTGTATATCTGGATGGTTGGGAACGAGGGAGTATCTCGAGTGTCCCTCAAACCCAATTTTAAAATATGGATCGTTCTGATTTGCTCAAGGAGCTTATTTCCCTGGGGCCAATTTGCTCCAGTAGGAGTCAGACTTTCACGGGAGTGAGCGCTCCGATTGCTTGCCAGTTAGCAGAGATAACTATAACTTGCTTCCGTCATGCACTGCTCCCCACCATGCACCTCACATATTACATCCCTCATGACAATTTATATTACATCACTGATGACATTTCAAATGACATCATTGATGACATTACTGATGACTTCATCCAAGCTTCTTATGTACCTCTAATGCCATACCCTTAACTGAGTATGGCATTAGAGGTCTGAAATTAGGTACAAAATAACTCTGAACAATATGAAGCATCACTAATGCCATCACAGATACAACTTCCTTAGCTGTAGTAGGTTTGTGTTATATGTAACACAGACCCAATACTACACACTTCATGTGTAGAATATTTCACATTAACAATACACCAGAGATATATACGTGAAACCCTTATTGTGCACTGTGTTCAATCTGTATACAACTGTTCAAAGAAAACAAAGTTCCTCAAGATACTCGATGTCTGCTCCAAAAATAATGCCCTGCTATACATAATCTTTATCTGTATCAAACCTCTAACAAGCACCGAACCTACATTGAGAAATTAAGTTGATATGAGTAGAAAAGTGGGTACAGTAAACAGTATTTATTCTATGAAGAGACTTCACTTTGTACCACACTATTTGCAGACAGTGAAACTCTCATGAGAAATACACATCAGAGTATTAAAAAGTATCTACTAAGACTTGTGTACACTATAAGCATAACGTGTCCAAAGAGAGACTGTTCACTACAAATAACCATGGTCTGAAGGTGCTATAGATTATACCACCTACAGCCTTCATACTGTGGTGAAAACTTTACAGATAACTAAAAAGCTGAAGACGCACATGTACATGGGTTAGTACCTGGTGCACACAATCTTCTATGTTATGTAGAAATTGTCATGCTACGACCATTCTGTCTAATAACTGTAGGATCTTTACAAGACTATGGGGCACATGCATCAAGGTAAATACCGGTTGCAAATGGGCCGATTTGCAGAATCGACCCCATTGCGACCAGTATTTAGTCAATTGGGATGCATCAACCCAAAACCCATTCGCAATATAGGCAATCGCAAAGTTTGCGATTACCTAAATTGCAAACGCTTTTAGGGAATTGCAAATTGCGATTCCCGATTTGGGGTGCATCAAACCTTTCCTAAATGTGACCTCGCATGTAGGAAACGCTAATTACAAGCAACTGCAAGTTGATGGTAATTTGCAAAAACTTTGACAAATGCACAAAAGTGCATTTTTCAAAGTGCAATGTGGTGCACACATATGCCCTTAGGGCATATGTATGCGCCACATGTAGAAACATGACATTTTTGGGGGTGCAGCAGGGTGGCCTTTAGGCCCCCTAGCACCCTTCAAAATGCATTCGCAATTTGCGAGTACCTATTTGGTACTCACAAATTGTGAATGACTTCCCATTCGTTCCTATGGGCCTTTAGGCCATAGGATTGAATGGGAAGGCATTCCTTAATAGCAAGTCGCAATTTGTGAGTCGCTATTAAGGAATTTATAGGAATCACAATTTGTTTTGCGATTCCTACATGCATAAGAAATTGCGATTCCTCTATAGCGATTCCCTAAAAATCGTTATTTAGGAATCGCAATTCCATACTTTGATGCATGTGGCCCTTAGTATCTACTATGTAGATTCTATGCCCTGTTGGAAACTTTTTCTGCATACCAAAAAACTTGCGTGGAACATACTGGACACAAGTTGTCTACTGTCATCTACACACAGAGTTGCTCTTCAAAACAAAGATGTATAACATGTCCAATATCTCTACACACCTATGATACATTAGGAGCAAGTGTTTTATAAACACTTTCAACCATTAGACGCAGGCTGTATAGAATTAGTTAGAGAAGTAATATGGTAGTTATCCATCAATATGTAAACAATAAAACAAACTAACACTCATTGGATAATGTCATCATTAACGTCATAACTGATGCCCTAAATAATGGCATGGAACATGTCATGAGTGATGTCATAAGTGAGGTCTTAAGCAGGGCATGGTGGGGGTGCAAGTTATAGTTAGCTCTGCTAATTATCACTGGTTAATGTCTCTGTTTTAGTTCAAACGTTTAATGTCACTGACATATTCACCTAACTATAATGTAAGCGTTTTTCCGTTTTGCTAATAACTTTGGAGCCGTTTGACATATCTTCATGAAATTTTCAAAACTAATATAAAGTTAGTTCAGCTGCTGCCTGGAAAGTTTCGGGGAGATTTATTAAACGGGGGAAGAAAATAAGGTGCGTCCCCAAACACTTTTTTCTATTGCAATGTCAATGGGAATTTTTCAAATTTTAGACACGGCTACAGCCCGATCCGCTGAACGGAATTATACCACTTTTGGCAGAAAGGTAGATCTTGGTCCGCAGATTGTGCTTTTTGTTATTTGGTGTAAATATGTTAAGTAGTTTCGGAGTTATTAAAGAAAAAGAAATAGTATATTTCGGGATGCAAATTCCTTGTAGATCCACTCGCAGGGGCTCCGAGGATCTGGGCGAAAAGAAAGGCCCTGTTTGGCTGGCCACAACCTGACAGGAAAGCTGCTGCCACCGTTTTCTTTGCCTCTTGACCTGGGGAATGAAAAACAATGTATGAAAAACCATAAAGGGCAGGATACAGGTATCCTGACCCCATAGGACGCATGGAGTTTTTTTGGGGGGGGCAGATTCGGGGATCCACCGTAGTGCTCAGCGCAGCCCTCAGTGTAACTTCACAATGGATCCTCTGATCCAAATCACAATGGAAAAAAAATACACCCACTTACACACCAAACCCCTTCCGTGCACGGTCAAAGACCGCAAGCAGCACGGGGCTGGGTGCATGCGGAAGGTTTTGCCATGCAATATCATACAATACAATACAATATCCTTCATTTATCCTCGCCACCCACTATAGAGACTTTATAAAATGCAGATCCAATTTGTGGAACAGTGAAGAATTCCTTACATTACTGGGGCCTGAGTCAAAGGCCAGTGAACAAGAGCGGGATGGAGCGTGCATCCGCCACCGGATTGCCGGCTTGGGGCTGCATGCTTGTCTCCGGTGTCTACCTCCACCTGCCCGGGACTGCATAACCCTTTGCTCATGTGGACTGGACCCTGTTTGATCGGTATTGCTGTGGAACCAAACTGAGATTTCTTTGCAAGCAATGCTTGGTGAGTGGACTCACTGCTGCCACATACAACTCACCAAGAACAATGCACTTCGCTACTAGATCCTGGAACACTATGAATGGGGTGAGTTGTTTGCTGCTGTGTACCCCACGCCTGGCCCATATGTGACTGGGTGAGCAGCCAAAATATCGAAACTAAAATATCTACCTACAGTAATATCGAGTTTTAAATATCGAAGGGACAGAATATGAATGTCAATAATATCTATGGACAGAATATCGATCCTAAGGTAAGTATTTTAATATCGATGTTAGTAATATCGAAGTTAGTAATATCGACATCAAATATATATCGATTTTACTAATATTGATGTTACTAATATCGATATTTATATTATTGTTATGTATTTTATTATGTATTTAATATGTATGTGTTATATGTTTTTAGTTAAGTGTTCTACTGGTTTTAACATATATGTATAACATTTTTATATGTTAACAATGGTTTTTTAAGTCAATTTTGTGTTTTAGTACCGTAGCGGGTTGTGGGTTTATAGGGGAATAGGGTGGGAAGTAATTTAATTATATGGAATTAATTATACATTTTTAGGAATTATAAATTAATTTTAATTAATTTTTGCGTTTAAGTTCTGTAGCGGGTTGTGGGTTTATAGGGGAATAGGGTGGAAAGTAATTTAATTGTAATTAATTAACAATTTATTTTCATTTATTGGTATTGATAATTATATTATTGTTAACTAAGTATTAATTGGTAATTAATTAGTATTAATTGGCAATTAGTTTTAATTAGTTGATTAATTGATAATTATGTTAAGTGTATTATTTTATTAGTGGAGTGTGTCGTGCGTTTATAGGGGAATAGTGTTGGAAGTAATTGAAATCTAATTAAGTAATTATTAAATTAGTTGTTGGGTATTGATAATTAATTAATTGGACAATAATTATTAATTGGTAAATATTTTAAATTATAATATTTTGGTTATGAAAAATAATTAATTGTTGATTAATCATTAATTGTGAATTAAATATAATTAAATATTATGCATTGATATTTCTAATTAATATATTAATAAGTAATTATTAATTGGTGATTAATGTGTAATATTTATTATTTTGGCGTATGAAAAATATTTAATAGTTCAATATTTTTTAATTGGTAATTAATGTTTCACAATTCTTATTTTGCGGTATATATTTTTTTAAATGGTTAAATATATTTTAATTGGTATTTACTTTTTAATAATTCATATGTTTTTGGTTATGAAAAATATTTTATCGTTTAATATTTATTATTTGGTAATTAATATTTATTAATTATTATTTCATGGTATTTATTATTAATGTATTGTTAATTAATTATTCTTTGGTAGTTATGTTTGTAATAATTATTTATTGGTATTTGTAAATAATTTCGAGTTATTTAATAATTAAATCACTAATTATTTTAAATAATTATTTTATTTATAACTATGTTATTTTTAACTTCTGCGCTATCCAACACTTTCCCTACTGTTGCACCCTCTGGAGTTGGAATAGTACATTTTATCCCTACGCTATCCAACACTTTCCATACTGTTGCATTCTCTGGAGTTGGAATAGTAACTTTTACCCCTACGCTATCCAACACTTTCCCTACTGTTGCACTCTCTGGAGTTGGAATAGTAATTTTTACCCCTACGCTATCCAACACTTTCCCTTCTGTTGCACTCTTTGGAGTTGGAATAGTAATTTTTACCCCTTCGCTATCCAACACTTTCCCTACTGTTGCACTCTGTGGAGTTGGAATAGTAATTTTTACCCCTACGCTATCCAACACTTTCCCTACTGTTGCACTCTCTGGAGTGGGAATAGTAATTTTTACCCCTACGCTATCCAACACTTTCCCTACTGTTGCACTCTCTGGAGTTGGAATAGTAATTTGTACCCCTATGCTATCCAACACTTTCCCTACTGTTGCACTCTCTGGAGTTGGAATAGTAATTTGTACCCCTACGCTATCCAACACTTTCCCTACTGTTGCACTCTCTGGAGTGGGAATAGTAATTTTTTCCCCTTCGCTATCCAACATTTTCCCTACTGTTGCACTCTCTGGAGTTGGAATAGTAATTTTTACCCCTACGCTATCCAACACTTTCCCTATTGTTACACTCCCTGGAGTGGAAATAGTAATTTTTAGCTCTACGCTATCCAACATTTTCTTTACTGTTTTTTTTGGAGCTGGAGTAGTAGTTTTATTGTCGGTGCTATTTAATATTTTTTGTATTATTTTAGCTAATGTAATATATAACTAATTTTAACAATATTCAAATTAAATGTAACTTTTTAAATGTGTTATATATAATTATTTAATTTTTATTCATGTTATTGTTTTAACAAGTTATAAGTTATTAAAACAATTATTAAAATGTATTATTAAGTATATATATTATATATATGTATATGTTTAATTAATGTTTTATTACATTATTTATATTAATTATTAATTTTAAACATTATACCATATATTTAATTATGTTTATTTTATTTATAAGTATTTGGTTTATTTTACATATTTTTTTTTAACTAAGAAATACTTTATATTTTTAATAACGATATTTTTGACACTCTATATTTTATTTTCGATATTTTTGTACTTACCATGTTGTAGATAGGATCTCGATATTCTTGTCATCGATATTTTTGTGTCGATATTTTTGTAGGTCGATTTTCTGTCCGTCGATATTCTGTCAGACATTCATGTGACTGATTATACTGTATGATTGAGTCATGCATGCATATCCTGCTGCAAGTCCAATTGTTCATCTGACTGCTCCGCATCTTCTACCACACGGCCTTCTTTTGCCATGTAGGGGACAAGCACATGGATGACCCTGCCTGAACTGTGAGACTTTATCAGTGATTCTAGCTCCTGTGCCAGCATGTACCTCTCTGCCAGAGTCTCTCAAGCCCTACTAGTTTGCATCCTGCACTATATCTGCTGCCTGGGATGGCCATGGGACACTTGGTTAGCCCCTGGCACGGAATGGCCTCTTTCCTGCTCTGGAGCCTTGCGCCTGCCTTCCGTTTCTCCTACAGCCCTCCCTGGAAGGTAGACCACCTGGCCTGATTTAACTCCTCTCTCCTCATCAGGGATACCTCTGACTTCCCCTGTGGCTGGAAAATAGGTGATCTGTTAGACGGACTCGAGACTTGGTATCTCCTGGTGCTAGTGCCAGACATCTGCTGCACTGGCTGCCTGTTAGCCACCCCGTGTTTGCCCAGATTGGCTCACAATGATGGGGAAGCCTAAATACAGAAAATCACCAACCACTGGCATTGGGGATACGTCGACAAACTTAGCACCAAGGGACAACGCTCAAGACAGCCACTACCACCTTGAAGTGACTCTTCAAACTTAGGCTACTGACTCTGACAAGGTGCTTCAGGCCATCATGGACACTAAAACCTCCCGGCAGACCCACTTTGACACTGTCTCCCTAGATGTTAATCTGTTGCAAGGTGATCACCGCAAGATAGTGGACAGAGTTGAGGAAGCAGAGGCCACCCTGGCTATGGTGAGGCCAATGGTGCAGGACCTACAGGAGTGGCTGAAACATGTGGAAGAGGAGGCTGCTAATCTAAATCGTAGAGTGGAAGACATAGAAGGGCAGTTAAGGTGTAAGAATATTCGCTTGATGGGCTTCCCCGAACACTCAGACGATCCTAGCGTGGAACAATTCTTGGAGGACTGGCTGTTAAAGATGGTTCTTGAAGACAAGGCACCAAAATTCTTATCTAGTAAACGGGTGAATCAGACACCAGGCTGACTAGCCTCCCCAGTGCACCTCCGCGGCCCATCATAGCTCACCTCTTCCATTAACGAGATCGCAACCTGCTTGATTTCACACTAAGAGCCTTTGGCGTTATGAAAATGCAACGATCACTGTGTATCCTGATTATACCATGGAAGTACAGCGCCGTTGGGGCTCTTACCACTGAACTCCATGGCAGGGGCGAAACCTGACATTCATATCCCGCAATACCATGTCCTTACCTGGAATGTGCGATGCATGGCACACGTTAAACGCCACCAAGTCCACACTATAATGCTACATAAAACTTGCCTCCCCTGCTCAGAGTTGCGCATGGTTTGCGCGAAGTGTAGGGGTCAGGTGCACGCCCGTAGGGTTCTTATCTGGATCACCTTGGGGTTCATCTTTGTACTGAGTACACAGAGGATGGACACTGAAGGTCGCTAAGCGATCTTGGAAGGTCACCTGGATGGAGCTCACCTTACATTGGTAGCAATCTATGCACCCAATACCAATCAGGCAGAATTCCTAGATACGCTCACGCTGGTGCTCTTTAAGGACTTGTTGTCCCCCGGACTGTAGGGAGGCGACTTTAACTGTGTGCCAGATGTGAGTTGACCAGTCCACCCTCTCCTCTGCGCACGGCTGCCAGCGATCACACCACGCAGCACTTTGGTCACTGGCACACAAGGATGCGCCTACATGAAGCTTGGCATCTGGCACGCCCAAGTGAGTGCAAATAGTCCTTCTTCCCTCAGGTGCACGATGTACACACTAGTACTGACCTCTTCCTATCCACTGATTTGCTCGGTGCTCAATCAGATCATGGCTCCCTGCTGCTAACCTTGCGCTGGGGCCAAAGGCAACCTGCCATACCCACTTGGAGTCTGCAGGCCGAGGCTCTTTCTGATCCGCCGTTTCACGTGGATCTGGCACTATGCATTGAGCATTACTTTGAGACCAATGGAAACTCTACAACGTCCCAAGCTATCGAATGGGACGCACATAAGGTGGTGGTGCGTGGCCACTGCCTGGATTTCTCTTGGAGAATACACTGGTGTTTGCTCAAGGAACTCCCAATTATCAAGCGCGACCTCCATTTCTTGTAAGTGTGGGTCGCCGGTCGCACTTTTGAACAGACACGACTATAGGCAACCAACTGCCTGCAATAGGCTGAGGGTGACCGCTCAGGTAGGCTGATAGTGTGGCTTGTACTTGAAGACCAATAGCGTGCCCCTATTGGTGCACTCCGTCGGGCCGATGGTGAGCTGGCCAACTCGCAGTTGGCAATCACCACAGCCTTCTGGGTGTACTACCAGAAGATATGTACTGCACCTGACCCTCCAGCCCCTGAGTGCACCTGAGTTCTTCCACGGTTTACAGCGAGCACGGTTGAACACATTACAGTGGAACAAACTGTATGAACCCCTACAATTGGCAGAGATACAGGTGGCTATCTCCCAGATTGCCCGTAGAAAGACCCCAGGAACTGATGGTCTACCAATTGAGTATTACACCACTTTTACTACCCAGACCACTCGATGCTTGCTTGACATGTGCAACTAAGCCAGGGTACAGGGATGCCTCCCGGACTCACTTTGAGAGGCCCTGATTGTGGTTCTTCACAAACCAGGCAAAATCCTGCTTGACGTTTGCTCCTACAGCCCCCTCTCCTTGCTCAATCTAGTTTGCAAGATCCTGGGAAGAGTACTGGCGAACTGACTGCTCTCTATAAGTCACTCACTCGTCCACACCAATCAATCCTGATTCATACTGTGTTGCAGCACGTTTCTTAACATCCGCTGGCTCCTACGCCTTCTGTATAGCACCCCAGCAGATGCCTTTGCTCAGGTGGCGGTGTTCTGGGACATTGAGAAGGCGTCTGACACCCTGAGCTGGGATTTCCTTCTCTTGACTCTCACCAACATGGGGTTTGGACCAGGGTTCCTGGGTTGCGTCAGCACACTCTACACTGAACCGTCGGCACGGGGGAAGACTGGTCAGATTATCTCCTACAGCTTCAATATTAGAAGGGGCACTAGACAGGACTGCCCCCTCTCTCCTCTCATCTTGACCTTGGCCATGGATTCTCTGGCTTGCCATCTTCGCCAGCGAGCGATAGACTGGGTCATTCCAGAACTTAATGGGTTGCTGTGGGAACTGATATGGAGCACCGGAAGGCTTTGAGCCGCATTGATCACGCTCCAACAACCACTGTCAGAGAGTGGGCTTAGGGCACCTATTTAGAACTCTATCATGCGGTGGCACAGCTGCAGAGGCCGTTGGCATGGTTACGTGCCTCAAATAGCCCTGAATCACTGCACATTTAGGAGGTGTTAAGCGGTGTAAGCACCTACACATGGCTCTCCGATGCCACTGTCCGCCCTCAAGAGGATACAAGACAGGTGGCAATGGCACACTGCTGTTGATGAAGATACGAACACCCCAGAGGCTCCCACCTTCCATACTCCCCATCGATTGTCGCCTGGGGGCTACCATATTTACGACTTGTGCGTCAGAGCGCTGACATCACCCCATGGAGGAAGGCGAAAGTAGAACACATAGGAGACCTTTACAATGAAGGGATGACTATGTCTTGAATGGATGACTATGTCTTTCCAACATGTCATGGACACAAAGATTGGGCGCGGGTTATTTCTGACCTTTCAAGCTATACAACATGCACTGTGCGAAACATGGAACAATGAGGACGAAGAGCCCCACTGTTGATATCTGTTGGCACACAACATGCGGTCACGTCCCTCTACACTTCACTCAAATCTCTCCTCCTGACCATGCAGTTGGGGCACCTATTAAATGGGATTTGGTGCTACAGCCACCTCTGTCTAATGAGGCCAGGGCCAGAGTTCTTCGGTCGGTGAAAGGGATATCCTGTAACACTTGGTTCCGCTTCATACAATTCAACTATGTACGTCACACCAAACTCTAGCCACAACGCATTAAGCGCATGTTCCCAGCACTATCCCATGAACGTCCCCCTGTAAATTACAGAATGCTGAGTTCTTCCACATGGTATGGTCATGCACCCAGTCTGACAAGAAGTGACCACCGCAATAGCCGAGATGTCGGTGCATAATCTCACACCAACACATGAATCCTGTCTGTTGGGATTACGCCCGGGCCAAAGGGGACAAACATCTCCACTGCTTCAGCGATTTGGCCTTTGTATTATTCAAACACCAAATAGCTATGGCGTAGAAGGTCCCTGCCCCTCCGGAACTTCGGCACTCGCTCAGTGTGCTAAGCAGCTCCGAATGAGAGGGGATTCCAGCACGGGCGGAGAATGCTGGGAGACCTTTTTACTTACTGTGGAGGCCAAAACTGATGAGCGCTCACCTTGACTCACGCTTACATGTATCACACAGTTTGCGCACAAAGACATATGGTTATACCATCGCCCTCCTGCCGGCCCACAGGACACACAGGGACTCAAGATCACTGAAACCACACACTATTTGGCCAACCTGGAACACACATGGGGTCTTGTTCTTCCCTAACAAATGGCATAATTACTGGTACTGTCACAATAGTACCCCCATCCCTCTTCTGGCTGGGTAGGAATAATTGCTAATATGTTACTCCTACTGACCATCCTCCTTGGCTGCCCCCAGACCTGTTAGATGCGCACACTTTTCATCCAGTGCATTTCCAGAGCTTTTATACTTTGGTTTTCCTTTTTTATTTTTATTTTATTTCTTCTCAGTGGAGAAACATTGGTATAGTGTTTGATAATGATGTGTCCTCAAGGTACGATTCAGAGCTGGAAACGATGAAGAAATAAAAACCTTCTAAGGGGTTCACTGATACACCTGGTCCTTTAAACCAACAAAGAAGAGATTGGCACGGAAGCTGTAATATCAAAGGAACATATTTAATAACCTCACATGAGGGAGACTGTGTCATACAGTACCCTCAGGCCACTGTAGGAGACAGTCTAAGGAGTACAGAGAACAGGGGCCTTTTATACCTACAAAAGGAGGCGGTACAGGTACACATGAGAAGAGTTACACACATAGATGGTCATACAGTAAATGCACAGTCAACAAGTAGGAGGAGTAATGAGTTGCTGACAGTTACACACTAGCAGCAGGTGCATTCTGGCAGCTACAGGTCTTTCTGAGCATGTGCAAGGCTCTGGAAGATGGAAAAAGCACATGGTGAGCACATGGCTAACTAAAATGGCTGCCAGGAACAAAATGGCTTTTAGCTCATGCTAACAGCAATTCCTGAAATCTTTAACAGACGGTCCTTTTAGCATGAGCTAAAGACCTCCCTATGATCTAGAAGAAACATAGAAAATATTTTGCCTATTTATTCTCATAAATTCATCAATATTCTAATCCAGTGCTAGGTGGGCATTTCTCATTCTAAATATTGTTAAGCGGGCATATATAAAGTATAAGCAGGAGTACAAAGGGAACAGAGCATTGGGTCATAATTAACACCCGGGTATCAGGAGAGAGTAATGGCTATTATTACAAACAGAACATCAATATTTTTCAACCCTAAGCAGAAAGCAAATCCTAGAACCATCTAGTCCAATTCTATGTAAAAAAACATTCTCAATAGACTTTTCCAGTGTTCCTTTTATGAGGGCTAGAGTATCAATTAATATACTCAAGGAAAGGGCAAAGTAACATTTGTCAACTGCTCAGATGAATGTTTCTCTTGCAGAATAAACATTATTCCTAATGCAAATATTAAAGCATTACAAAAACAATCCTGGCTCCAGGGGACCAGGAGGACCACACAGGGCCATAAGAATTAGAACGAGGAGCCGCAAAGGGCTGCTCCTCCTCAATAATGGGACGACCGAAAAGGTACATTGCTAACAAAAAGAAGTCCTTGGGAAATTGAGGCCGCTGTACAACCAGCCAGAGGGGAGTCTTCTCCCTGTGTCCATTTGAGCCTCACAGGAAGGCTCCTATTGTTCATCCAACGGTGGAGCTGCACAACTTGCAACTCCAAATAAAAAATCACGGCCCAGTTTCAAGGGAAAAGTTTCTTCTTTCAGTATAGGGCAATCACCCCCCAGGGCAAAGGCCCTCAGCGATCCTGTCCAGTGTCTCAGGCAGTGCACCAGTTTTCTTCACTTTAATCTAACCGGCACCAAAGGCACAGCACCTGTACCCTAAACTCAAGTCCTTCCCTAACTCCTGTATTGCTCCGCTGGCGCACTGCTCTTTTGTTGGGGCCACAAATTGTATTCAGTGTGCCCAGGTATCTCTTGATCAACAAACAAAGGTGCAAACTTTACGGCCAGGATTCAGGGGTGTGATGCTGAAGTACCTGAAGCAACCCTGGTTTCAAAGGGGGTCACCTCAAGCAAAAGCCTCATTGCCGTTCTGGTTGGTCTGTGACTCTCAGCTGGGCACCAAAAACTGGATCCACTTCTTCTGCTTTCTGATTTGTGACCCCGTCTTTCGTCCAAGACAGTGGCAGGGGTAGACACTTCACATCCCAGTGCTTCCGGCCTTCTACCTTCACTGGGGTCATTGTTGCCAGCAACGCCTGTGCTGGTTACCTTCACCTTGGCTTCAAGCTAGACTGATGCTGACTCCTCAGGCTGGATCTGATGTCCGGGCCCCTCTGGCAATGGTTGTAAGGCAGCAAATATCTATTGGTGGACAGAACAAAAGGTCTTTAGACAAGGCATACAAATAATCTATCAACAGATAGGATAGTCTCAGAATACCTTCTCATTCTTGGGGCACCCCATATATTAGCAAGGCACCTAAGAACCACTTAATCTATCTAAGAGTAAAAAAAACCTGAACCTATTACACTATTTGAAGCAGCTAAGGAAGTCTGTGTTAATTTACTAAATTCTGAGGAAAAGAGAAAAACAATACAGACATACTCCAAATCCTTACATTTGTGTATTCCTAGATTATTCATCTGAAGAACCTCAAGAAAAAAAGGAAATGTTCTACACTTTTACTCATAAACCTTGCATTACTTGTACAGGACTGCAGACACTTCTAAAATGATTTTTCTTTCATAGAGACACCTACATTGTTCGCTTAGGACCATGCTCTCATGTTATAGGTGCAGCAGGAAAATCTAAAACTGCTAATTTAACAGGGATTCTTATTACATAAAGATCTAAAAAAAACTTCAACATAGTGGGTACATAAATTTCTCCAGCAGAACATGTGACAAACGAAACTCCTATAAAACAAAATTTTCCTTCAAAAATGTTTGCTGAGGATCACATGGGCGTCTTCCCTGACATTATAAACCTTATGCATTCTACTGTTCACGATGTGGACTATGCAACATCATTTTCAAAGGAAAAAAACCTATTCACTAGCTCTAATAAGGGTTGTCAGCTTATTTACACACTGCAGAACACCACACCACACTAGATTGTAGATCTAGTGTAACCAAGTTCATTTGATTCACGTCGAATTGGTGACAATTGGCTTTTATTCCATGTTCATAAAAATATAATCATTTTCAATTCACAGCCAGCCGACGCGCGTTTCGTCCAATGGGCTTCCTCAAGGCTGTAAAGATCATATAAAACAATCAGCATTTTATGCTTCATATATAATATAAAAATCAATAGAAAATCATTCATTAATTAACAGTTTTTTCTGTACATATTTATGTAAAAACATTTTTTACAAAAGAGTATAGACGTGAAATTATTGACAAAACTATATATAAACAGTATGACAGTGATATATATTATACCACAAACATAAAAACAAGAATACTGAGGAAATAATATCCTATTATGCCAAGATTAGACCACCACCTGAAAGAAAATGTATCAACCACCATTAAAGTGAACCTAAAATCATATCCCCGTGAATAGTGAATAGAGATTGATTTAGTGAACTACGTGTGTCAACCATTCCATTTGTCTTAAACCGAAAAAGTGAAAGAATTACAAATATTATGTCAGTGAGAGCAGGTATATCTCACCTCCAATACGAAACAATACTACTTCTAAAGAATCTCTTCCCAAATCCGAGTCCGACGATAATAAGTAATAATATTTCTGCAGAGAAAATTTGAGGAGTAATTATATGAGAATAATCCCTAAGCAAATCACCGTGAGAGAGTATATGGCATAAGCGCAAGTCCAAAGAGATAAAACACACCGGTACCTTATCAGTTCTGAATGCTATGTTTAATCTGTTGTCCAGTAAATCCCAAGTCAAATAATTACAAGAAGAGTCTTGGTATCATAGATAGGCTGACGAAATCACATTCGGCACCATGATAAGTCCAAGCTGTTGACACAGACTAGCTAATAAAAGACTAACAATGCCCTTGCAAAAACTGTATGTAGTATGAGAATAAAAAACAATAAAGGTGTTATCACCTGAGAATTTTAGAACAAAAACTACCCACATCTAGTGTCCCTTAAAGGCCAAATAAGGGAACAGCAGTCTAGACTACTCATCCTTTCATCAGACAGGATGAACAGTAACATGGCATATATATAGATTTTTTTCATTTTATTAAATGCTAACAATTTTAAAACAGTATTACTGAATAGCCAATTAAATGTCTCATGGCTATTTCCTAGACAATTTAGACAGGCTCAAAAGACAGTGAGAAAAAGAGAGAGAAAACATAAATTTGCCTACCCTTAATTTGCAGAGGAGCTAACCTCCTTCCCCTATTTCGACAGTAGGAAAACCTGAAATAGGTTTACCTTCTGTCGACACTATCTACCCCTATTTGTGGCAACTGGGCACAAACAAACTTGTAAGAGGTAAATAGCACATTGAGCTAGCTAGAAAACATTAATAACCAACCACCAATTCCTTTAGCAATTGTACTAGTGTAACATGAGGGCGAATGAATGCAAACTAAATCCCATTGCCGCCTTATCTCAGCCCTTGCACAGTAATCTTTAAACTAAAACCATTGTTTTTATATACATGGCAGAGCTATGCTCTACACAGGGCCCACATATACCACTATATTTCCTTCTTGTTCATATGACTGCACAAAAACTTGCTTTTGCCAAAAATAGGAAGCAAAAACTTCTCTTTCTCTCCCTGCACTGTCATCTCGTCTTTCAGAATCTTTCAGAGACCGAAGTGTTAAAGCAAAACCCCGCCTTTAGCCCTGCTAGGCTGCTAAATGTAGAACTCGACCCTTAACCCTTACCAGCTGTCCTATTTTTGTGCAAGGCTTTCCATGCGGCTTTTCCAATTCAAAGCACCTTATGGAGACTGACAGCTGAAAAGCAGTCCTATTCCGTTCCTGTTTCCAGTAATTTAGAGGTAGGCTAATAACTTCTGCTGGTTTTTATACTTATTTTCATTTGTGTGCAGTGTGTGGTGTGCTTTTCTAGCAGTATAGAGGTCAGCTGTTTGTTCTATACTTGCATGCATGCATTACTGAAGCCTGAGATCAGATTGAAAACTGCTCTGAGTGGCTGAACTGTTTTAAAAGGTAAATTTTGTCCAAATCGACTTTGGTAGTAGGGGCACTTAAAAATGAATAACCTACAATGTTTTAGCATATTAGGGACCCCCAGAGTGTCCTCTTGATATCCCAGGAATGGGGATCAGAAATAAATAAGGTACACCCTTATAAAAATGAGTTTTGATACGCCTGGGTAAAGTGAAATTTTCCATTTGACTCCACCCATTGTTGTAAAGCACTTATCAAATTTAAACTTTGATGCTAGGAGCTTATATTTTTGACAGTACGATTATTAGACATTACAAAGAAAAACGAATTTAGTGCAATTATTTTTTTAATACATTTTTGTCATATAGTCACATTTTTTTTTTTTTTTTATAATTATCACCAACCCTTTTAATTTTTCCACATATGAAAAGCAAGCCTCATTCCTTTCCTTTTGCCTTTAAATGCATTCATTTATAACCCTAAGCACAGAGGCTTTACCTAAACCTAAAATAGCTTGCGCCACTTTTTAAAGAGCAGTGATAATTTTACCATCAGATCCACAGATGTACTTATGTAAAAAGGCATTTTCTCTGTTATCCAAAATATTGAAACTGTCTTTCTAACTTTTAAAATCAGCAGTCTCTAATGCATGCCTTTATACCATGTTTGCACTAACTTAAAATCTAGTTGACCCAGCAGTTTCCCTCTGTGTTCTGCGGTCAGGAATAGCCATGTGGTATTGACTCAGCTGTGCTTCTGACCAGCAGGCGTATTTCATCTCATGCCTTTCAAGCCAGCACAAATCTATCGTTCTGTAATGTCGTGTTCATTTCAGCAACAACCAATTCACTCAAATGATGTGAATGCATTTTTAACATTAATATATAGGGATAAATGCTGTAACATTTTATATTGAGTCCTAGGTGTGTAAAGCACACAATTTCGTTTTTCTTCCTTTCTAAGTGGCCTATTTCATTCCTATTGAATGTGAATTCTAATTTTATCTTTAGCATTGTGGCAATTTGCACATATCTATAGTTTCTTACTTTGTCAATTTAATGGTAGCGTGCAGCTATTTAACATATGTTACATAATTCATTTATGGATTTTTTGTTAAAAAATGTAATTCATTCAATTACATTTTGCATAACAGAATGACAAAAAACACATTGATCTCATTCCAGACATTTTCAGAAGGGAGTCATACACTCAGAACACACAATACAGCGCGCTTAAGGCTAGCCATTCTTACACAAAGAGCGCAATATCTACTTACTCACACAAGTACCACCGATGACAAACCACAAACCACATAGACATTCAAACACACACTCAACCCACAAATCCACACTTAGAACAAAAGCAAGAGACAGCCCACAGACTGTACTTAAACCAAACCATTTGTAAATATTAATTGTAAGTCATATTTACAGGAAAAGCTCTCAAAAGTAGTCCAAAAGACTGCATAAAAACAGCCCAAAAGACTGTTCCATGTTCAAGAAGCCAAAATACACCAAATTCGCCAGTTTGGCTGGCAGAACACTCAAAAAGCGCTCTGCATATCACCACTTATGAATGCCAGAATTGCTCCCACATGCAGGAAGCAGTTATGTTTCCCTGGCCGCTTCCAGCTGGTGGTGAAACTGATGAAATGTCTGCTTCAGTGGGAGGGAACATTTTTCCTGCTCCTGCCCGTTAAGTGCAGACTTACTGTTTTCTCTCGCTTGGCAGGAGCTTTAAATTGCTCCCGCCGAGTGAGAGCAATCAGAGGGGTCCCTGCCCGCACGAGTGTGGGCAGGGAAACTATTATGTCCCAGGGTGGGCATCCCAGGATATAGTAGGAGCTCAGCCTATCGGCCAGGTGCCGGGCGATGGGGTCCGCAGGGCCGAAATCAGACCGGGAGGGGGACCACGCAGTCCCCCACCCCATACTCAGATTCAGCCAGGACAACCAGCGGTTTTCAGGGCTACAATCGGCTTGGGGGCCACATGCACCCCCTTACATAATTAAATAATATTCCCCCGGGAACTGGTCCACCCGTATGGGCAAAATAATAACCAAGCACAGGACATCACGCTTTTTTGTCGTGGATTCATGAATGCTTTGTGAATTTGAGGCAATTCTTTTTTTTTTTTTTAGGATATTCCAACCCTGCCCCCTTCTGTATTTGTTTACCCGTTTTGCTTGAGACTTGTCCGAGTCCCAAGATGGCTGGAAACACTTTCTGGTTGAAGTGTTGACAGCCAATCAGATCTCATTTTGAGATCTCTGGGATCCGCAGACCCTCTGCATCTCTAGATAAACAAATTTATTTTTTCTTTAACAACTCTAAAACTACTGAACGGATTTACACCAAATCACAAAAAGAGATTGTTCTGTACCAAATTTGGTGTATTTCCGTTCAGGGGTTCGGGCTGTAGCCGTGTTGAAAATCCCTATGGGATATTGCATGGGGAAAACTTATTTTGCCCCCCCTTTTTTCTCAGCCTCTGCTTGATGAATCGCCCCAAAAGTTTCCAGACATTAGTGAAGTGATCGGTGTACTAGTTTTGAATAGTTCATGAAGATTCGTCAAACTGCGCTAAAGTGATTATCAAAACAAAAAACGCTTTGTCTATGGGAATTATGTCCTCACTATAACTACCTACTGGCGACCGCAAGTATGCAATATATATATATATATATATACACACATATATATATATATATATATATATATATATACACACAAACACTTATTTATCGCATATACCTTTGTAATAATTCAAGGGATGAGATAAATATTCTGTTTAAGCTACATATTATGTTGATTATTTAGACACAAGTGACAAATACAGAATGCAGGTTTATAACTGATATCTTTTGCAATGTGATAATAAAGCTTCCTTGAATATATTCACAGTATTTAATCTGAATTGAACTTTCTGTTCTAAATAATTGTTGATGAATTGCAAACAAGGTTTCATAAAAAGTGCTTATTTAATTTCTCGTCTATTATTATTTACAGGGCACCTTTTTTAAAGGAATAAAAATAAATAAAACGGCATCAGTCCATTTTCTACTAATTGTTTATCCCCAAAGATTCAGCAATGGCCAGATAATCTTATATAGGTAAGGAATATCAGTCACCAGCCCCTTCAGCTGGTTTTTGTAAGTCCTTTAAGCTTCCAGCACTACCCGTCAATCTTAAGATATCAATGAATTATGAACACACTAGATGCCTTTGAATGACTCCTTGTATTGACAGAGGAAAGAAGCAGCCGCTAAGCATCTCTACTCTTCTCTTATTTACCACAAGGCAAATCATAGAGTATGTATGGCTTCAATATCTCTATATATGCTTATCACTTTTGCACATTGTTGATATATGGCTGTGTTCCCCTGCTAAGAGTGCCCAACTACATGTATATCTTGTATCCTGACTTTGATTTTGGCTATGGCATCATGTTAATCTGAGCATATGCGCAGTGGTCTAGACAGGTCGCTGAGAATGTGATGTTCTGGACCTAATCTGAGACCTGGAGGGGGCGCACTAAACGTGCCCTCATTGTTAGACCATGTCCCTGTCCTGACAATAGCACATAAAATGGTGTTGGCAGTATACTTTGTTTTTGTATTTAAATCTTTTTATAAGCATGCTTGGAAAGACAGTAAACATCGAAAGCAATGGTGCAAAAATTAGCCACATACCTGTAATATAAACGGGCAGCCAATTCTATCAAACTGCATTAAATTATGCCAAACTGCATACGTGCAGACTGAGAAGTAGAAAGAGTCATCAAGAGAGCATAACACTATTGAAAAAGGGGAAAAGCAGTAAAGGGAAGATGAAAAAAGGGAGGCACTACATTGTCTAAGAGTTCACAGGGCCCCAGCAGTACCCCAGGGTGTACGTTTAAAAAATAAAGTACCAAGGCTGCCCACTTGATAGTTATCAACGACTGGGAATTCGGAGACAGGGATCACCCTACCTACGCGCTTGAACACACACAATTCTTCTTCAAAAAAAAATCTGCATTATCTCTATGGAGGTAAAGGGGTTGCGAGATTGTTGCCAGCAACAGAGACTGTAATAATGGCCTGGAAGAAAGTGGAGAGCCGGACGAAATGGGAAGCCAAGGTAACCAAAGAAACTCCGCTGTGGGTGGGAACACGACTCACGGAATTTGCTAAGCTGACAGGTTGCCAGAAATGGGACTTGGTAGGCATTTCCCAACTTAAAGATATAGTATACCGGAAGGAACTGGTGACTTTTTTGCGCCGCCAGACTGAATATGACATGAGCAGGACGCAGCATTTTAAATATTTACAATTGAGGCCTGCATGGAGGGCGCAGCGTATTGATATGGAGGGCCTCCCGGAATAATCCCCACTGGAGGGTAGGCTTTTGATGGACGAATTTGGGGGGAAGCAATGTCCTGGACCTATAGAACAATCATGAATAACACACCGGACCCTCTGCAGACACTGAGGTCACGTTGGGAAGCCGATCTGGGGGACATAGGTAACTTGGACTGGGAAATGGCTCTGATGCATCCTAGGGAGGTAGCTATTAGGTCTAGACTTCGATTGATTCAATTTAAGTACCTACACAGAATGTACTATGATAGAGCTCGACTGCATAGGATTGGAAGAGCGGAATCTCCCAACTGCCTGAAATGTCACACCATGGAAGGTACCTTCTTCCACACTGTTTGGGGGTGCCCACAAGTGCAGGTATATTGGGGAAAATTGTTGAAGGAGCTGGAGAATGTATTGCAAGACTCAATACCCCCCAGATCCTCTGTTTTTATTGTTGGGCGTACCTACGGACATTGATCTCCCCAAGGCAAAACTAACATTGCTCCAGCTGGAATTGGTGGTGGCCGAAAGGGACTTGGCAAAAGCGTGGGGTGCTATATCTAATCCAACGCTAGAAGAATGGCAGAGGAGTATGGATAAGTATTTGTTGGGGGAAAAAACAACCTATTTAGCAAGGGGGTGCCCGAAAAAATTTAGAAAAATATGGAAGCCTTGGTGGACCTACTACGGACTTACACTCACAGACTCACAGTGAACTGAGAGGAAAAGGGGAGGGGGAGAGAGAAACAACTGATCACGTTGACACGCAATATTTTGGTAATGTTGAATGATTATGTAATAGTACTGTTGAATTGCGCTCTGCATCTGGGGAACAAGAAAATGAGCTGCTCTGACTATGTGAAGTGTTTTTGTAATGTAATTGGAAAAATGCAATTAACCCCTTCAGCGCGGCGCGGATTCCCCCGCGGTGCTGAAGGGTTCGAGCGCGGGCGGGGCCATGACGGAACGGTTCCGTCATGAGCACAGCTCAACCGATGCTCATGACGGAACCGTTCCGTCATGAGCATGGAAGGGGTTAAATACATTCCTAAAAAAATAAATTAAAAAAAGTACCAAATGCACATCATTGCACCAGAATGATGGTTCAAGCAAGCAGACACATCACGAGAAAATGGTTTCTAGCTAACAATTCATCTTACCGGAGAAAGACTCCCCAAATGTCTCTAAAAATGTGTTCTTGGTCATTCAATCTGTATAGCAGACTTTTGTTGGCAGCTGTTGTTGCCAAGGCCTCAAGACAATCCTCCAAGCTAAGTGCAATGGTGAATGCCCGCCTGCCTAAGATGCACGGATTAGCAGTGCCAGAACCAACTTTATCAATTTCTTTATATGTTTAGTGAATTGAGGTCTAACATGTGTTGGGTGTCATGAAGAATGGCCACGAGAGTAAGAGGGTGGCGAAAGTTCTCTTGCATCATTTGTTCAATGTTCGATCAGAACGTTTGCACTGCAGGGTACAACCAGAGGATATGAAGAATGTCAAAGACAGTCAGTTGACTGCACAAGCAGTCGGAGGTGGCCACCAATTTAGCCCTGCAGAGGCATCCAGTGCCTGTCCTGAAGCCTCTTGAGGTAACTGAACTTCTTTCTAACTTCCCAAAGGCCTCCGTCATGGATTTTCATGAGTTTAGACTAGCCAAGTGGTTTTTGAGAAGAGATCAGTAGTGTTGCCCAACCTTTTTAAAGTGTCACTGAAAGTGAGATTTACTCCCCCACCTGTGTTTAGTTCCACTATTATGTGTATGCTCATAACCTTACGCTGACATCCCATATTAGTATCCAGTGCATGTCCATGTGCATGGCATATATGTGATGGTCAGTTGTTTGAATGAGTGAGCATGCATAATGAAGGCCAGTGGGGTCCATTTTGGAGGCCAAAGGCCTGGCATAGCTCAACATGATGGGTGTGCACTGTGCTCTCTGACAGTGTAAGTGTATGCCTGCATTCCTGTAGCATCTGGGAGTAGATCCAGACACTGAAGTAAGAAGGATGGATACCCGCCTACTTTATGAATGCCATGAGGTGTTTTGTTACCAAGGAGCAGTTTTCCTGAAATCTGCCATTTGAGGACAACTGAGAACTCACCTATCACGAGAACGGTTTAGATAAGTACTGAGCAAATTTTTAAATGTGGGTAACAAAAACTGCACCGGAGCCTGCTTCACAATACTCCTGATCGCTCTTAGAAATAGGGAAATCAGGACAATGGAAGATGGCCTGGGAGGCAACGGAGAAGGAGCAGACTGGGTGTAGCACCCACGTGAGAGTCACTGACTTGCAAATGTTAATTGAAGTGAGTAGTATTTAGTACAAATGTGTGATTAAGGTACTTTCTTTCATGCAAAGTTATGTGCTGGGCTGAACATTTAATTATTGTATATTTTGGTTATTTGTTGAGATCTGAACTCAAGCACACTTACACTACTTCCCTGGGAAGCCTGTGACTATGTACCCTTGCTACCCGGATAACCAAGTGTGGGAGTGGTTATACATGGCCCAGTATGCAGAGCCTAGGACACCAATGGCAAACAATCTCAACACACACAGTTGAGGCCCAGTAGCTACTGTCTAACCCTAGGCTCCCGGAACAGGGTCAGACAGGCTCACAGTTGTCCTAGAAAGAAAACGAACACAAGGAAGCATCGTCTTATGCTAAAACAATTTGGAAGATGGAAGTAGTGATCCTTTGTTGAACAGAAAGAAACAGCAGAGTTAAGTGGTAACCTCAAAGATAAAACGGAGCCAGGAGATAAGATTTGCGTTCTAAGGGGCAAATTTAAAAGACACAAACAGCAGAGAGCACAGTCTATACTTGGGACATGAAAAATCCAGCCTATCGACAAGAGAAAGCCAAACAAATCAGTTTGCAAGGGAAATGAGTGAATAGCCTCAACCGCCATGAAGACAAAACAGATGTGATTCCTGAACAAAAACAGCCATGAAGCAAATATTAAAATGTATCATGTCAGTAAAGGAACTATAATAAAGAAGAGACACTGACTCTCAAATACAAGCTGCAGGTCATGTTGCTTCTGCAGTCTAAGAATATGAATATTCGAGCTGCCTTACCAATGGGACAAAGTAATAATCCACGAATTGCCATGGCCTTGAAGTAAAGCCCGTTCAAGCAATGGCAAATCATAAAATAAGCCTTTGCATTGACAATATACCTGTTTTATGAATGAAAGTGCCTTTTGTTGTCATTGATAACTTTAGGCACTCAGTAAGGCATCATACATGCACTCTGTCACTCATCTTTGCACTCAAGCACACATTCATCCAGCCACTGAATCATTCTTAAATTCACTCTCTGACACAACCACAATAAAACACACACATATTCTACAACATTTGGAAGATAAATTAAAAGAAAGCATGTAGCAAAAGAAAACACGCCGCTGTCTAAACATGATGAGCATATGCTTGCAATAACAAACTTAAACATAGCAGGGGGTACCCATCCTGCAGTGGTATTGTACATAGTCTGTTTTTGCTTTTAAGTACCAGCTTGGCTGGCACGTTTAGAGCCAACGTGTTGGACGTCTTGGAATGGTAAAACAAGGATACACTGTTCAAAACAGCATTCCATAATGGTTACCTCATTTAGAAGATGTGGCCACTCAGGATGCAGTGCACAGCAGAGGCCCATTAGCACTGCTTGGGGAAAGTTTACATAAACAGAGGAGAAGCAGAAAAGAAACGGGAACTATTAAAAGAGAACACTGAAAATTAAAGGACTGTCTTTGATGCAAAAGCACACTCAGTTTCAGGTGGATGTGAACATTTGATCAGAAAAGGCCACCATTCACAGGGCAATAGAGCCATTGACTGATGTGCATAGAGTAATTATCCCACACAGAATGCTGTCATGGATAGAAGCAGAGTGTAGATGTCACTCAGGCAGACGAAAGGTTGAACCGGGCTAGCCCGGTTCAATCTTTATACGGATATATTTAAATATATAGATGTATTATTTAATGATCTTTTCAATAAAACATCCTAGCAGACAGGCCAGTCTGCCAGGCCTTCTGAAAAGATTCTAGCAAAAATTATTATAGTTCAGATATTCTACCTCAACAGTTTGCCAAATGGGGTTGACCATCGCCAAAAATTTTCCTTACAAAGGTGATCTGTAAGATTTAATGTAACAAAATACCAGACAGAAGGCTTTGGCATGATGAAAGAATAATCCATGCATAAAGGCTTATTGGCTTTAAAAAATGTGTTACACAGTAAATAAATCAGGCCTACTGCCTTTGTTGGCCATTTTCATAATAAACAGATAAGACCTAGGACATCTGAAAAACCGTTATCCAGTGTACGACTCAGGTATATAACTATTATCATTGCCTTGCCCCCTTATCCAGCTCAGGCCTACTGTACTGAACTTAAGTTTTCCCACAAGGTAACAATCAGGCCTACAGTCATAAAATGTCTACAGTCTGTTAGACGATATGATAACAGCCCACTGTTAAAGGTCTACTGACTTTAACAAATGCTTTCCACAATAAATAAGCTACACCTACTGCCTTTGTCATAACGTTTCATAATGAGAAGTTCAGATCTATGCATCGGATAGAACTTTTTCCAGTGCACCAATAGGGACTATAGCTTGTCACCAAAACCAACTCAGACCTACTGTTTTGAGCGCATGTTTTCCTGAAAGCAAGAACATTAGAAAGGTATAATAAATTACATTGGCCTAGTTAAAATAGCATCTCACCTAGGAAGGTCCAACAAGGATTTACAAAGAACAAATCTTCTACAAGCACAGTTTGTAACAGGGGGTGGCCAAAACCAAAACCTTTATCTACTGCAGTAGTCTGTGAGTTTGAATGTAACAAAATCCTTCTCTGCAGGCTTCCCTACCGGGTGATAACTATCCACCTTAATTGGTTTGGTATCAACCTATGTTTTTCACAATGAATGCCTATATTCAAACATTTTATAATAAACAGAATAGGCCTGTAGACATGTTCATTGGCTTACTACCATAACCAACTCAGTCCTGCTGTAAGGAGTATAAGTTTTATCACAACTTAAAAATCGCAATGCCAGCATTCTTTTTAGTGGAAGCACATGACTTTGGTCCAATCAAATCCTATATCAATGGCAGCCAACACATGGGTGGAACCTAAGCCCTTTTCAGTACTCTGAAACCTCTTTTTTTGTTGGTCACATAAGGTCTCGCAATAGCGGAGATGCTAACCCAGATGTAAAAAGCAGGGCCTGTGCTAGGCATGGGAAGCTGCCCATAGCCCTGTGCTAATTCCACCAACATGGGGCCTCACGTCTTTATTACCCCTGAACAGGGTCTCTCAAAATGCTCCAGGACTGCGAAGCCCAGGGGAGGGGTAAGTGTAGGGCAGCCAAAAATACTGGAAGGTCCTTTCAAACGACAAGCAACTTTCGCTCTTTCAGCCCTTGATGAGGTGTGAAAGCGATGCTTGTCAGTGTCTGCGAGGGGGCATTGCTGCACAGGAGAGGTCCTGCACCATGTTAATTCAGGGTCACCTTCAACTATTGGCATGCAAATAGGGTTGCCACCTTTCCAGGAGAAAAATCCTGGCCATTTGTTGCTGTTTTAGGAGTCTGCAAAGCCCAGGGCACGATACTAAATAGGACTTTAAAGAAAATCATACGTATTAATTTGTAACAAGATTTTTCTGTCTTTGTTTACTTTAATTATTTAGGGAAATCCTTATGATTATTTTTTAGTGCCTTCACACACCCAATTGAGTGTCATGCTTCATCAAAGGGCCAGTTCTTCATCCGGCCGGCGCTGCAATGCCCTACAGGCCCGGCGAGAGGGCTCTTTGTCGGAGATCTTTTTCGTTTTTCGGCTGTAATGATGAAGGTGTGTGTGAGGATACGATGTGTGTAGAGAAGAGTGAGTGCAAAGGAAGTGTCAAGTGAATCAAAACTGTCAAAGGGATACAAAATGAGTTTTAATATAGTGATTCTCATGGAAGCTCCTGGTCCCCCTCTCGTGTGTATATTACTTTAATTATTAATCAAGGATTGAACGCTGCTCTAGAACACACTTACATTTGTTTTCTGTTTATATTTGCTGTTTGAAGTATGTACACATGCTGTTTGAAGTATGTACACATAAGGGCTAAAAATAACGCTTTAGGTGATTTGCTTATTTGTGATAATCTTTGTACTGGCAAGGACATTAAACAAGACAGAATAAGAAAGAAAACCAGCCAGGTGGCAACCCTAGATGCAAACAGCCTTGACTGAGTGAGTTAAACCCATTTTTTGCAGTAAGTTATAGCACAATCTGGGTTACATTACACAAGGACACTTTTTTTTTAGGCACAGGGAGATTGCATTTTTTGCCCAGAATCACAAGATGTTAAGCTGACGCCAAGATTGGAACCTGGTTCCCCAGTTACAAAGTCGGCAGCTCTAGCCGTAACAACACATCCTGGGTACACGAAGGGTGGCAGGCAGAAGCCACGTGAAAGCTTGGCTAGGTATGGACTTGAGGTTAAAGCTGGAGTTCGAGCTGAGCCATAGCAAGGGAGTATGCCTTTGGTGTCTATTTCTCATATTCAGCCTGTTTCAAAGTGCTGCCATATTGTCAGGTCATTGGACAAGGCACAGGGAGAGTATTATTTGCCCAGGATCAAACAGTTTCTTAAATCAGTAAGCCCAAGACTGCAGTACACCGCTACTTGGTACAAAGACAATATATCTACCCCTTTACTGCATTTCGGTGACTATAACATATCACTGGACACCTCCCTCCTCTCAGGAAATATTCAGTAAATTATTTTACATCACTGTGACTAGCACTTTTTACATTGAATCAAAATACTTCCAATATTGCTAAAAATGGAGCAGCAGAGCAATAAGCAGGGCCACTGGAATTATGTGGCAGGACAGGGCCAAAATATGTGGCAGGGATGAATACATTATTCACCAAAAAAAGGCAAATTATGCAAAATAATTTCGCCACATCTTAATCATAGTACTACTTCACTATATTGTCTGTTTTGCACTTGTTAACACTGCCTGGGCATTGGTGGCACCACATTAGTACCAGTTTAACATCCAAATGTAGCAATTACCAACAGAAAGGTGAACAGTCAAGCTTTGCAAAGGGTCTTGACTGTGCGGCAACACGTACCGCTGTGTTTTTAGTATCTTTTAAACCATTTGAGCTAGAAACAAAAATTGTTTTTGTTAAAATCTGCAGATTATGCTGCAGATGATGGATTGTGTTGCAAGTGTGGCAAATCCATAGATATGCAAAATGTGCAATAGTTAGGGATCATCTGCAGGTATAGCTTGGTTCCAGTGACAATGTGCACGGAACCCACGTCTGGGCATACCTGTCCCACTTATGGTGATACACTAAAGTATACAAAAAGGTAAAGATTAGAATGCTTGACTTAATCTCAGCCACTGCTACGGCTAATGCCCCCCTGAGATCAACTGAGGCTCACCAGGGAATCCTCGCCCCAATTTGAATACCTCTGCTTACACTAATTGCTTTTCTGCTCTGTTTTAGACATGAAAATACTATCCATGATGGTAAAATACTAACTAGACACAATCCTTGAGGCTGGGCCTCCCTTCCATGGGCCTTGCAGCAATAGTCCAGCACGGTGAGGCCCAAAGAAATGGGCCGGTTAGTGGGCCTGGCTCTCACCATTATTTAATTGCATTTGAACGTGTGCTTTCTAGGTGTTGTTCAAAATTAGGAGCAATCAAATGACAGGAGATGTATCTCAAATCTGTTAACTGAATCTGCATCATGCTAATGTACAAACTGAAATGCACTCTGGAACCATGTAAGTGTATGCTAATTATTAGTATCAGAACATATAAAGGCTTAAGGAGACATTGATAATATTGCTGTAGCCATGGCTCATGGCACGGCATTAAACACTTTTAGCCTACATATGTTGGTATTCTGATAGTTTCTTGTGTTTTCCAGTGAATAAGGTGATGCCTTTAATAGAAGTCAAGCTATTTTCAACTGTTTGTTTTATTTGCTTTCATATTTTTTTTGCATATACCCTATCTTGTACTGGATATCCGGGAAACCATCTTGGAATTTTAATCCACAGTGGCTCCCTTAAGGGCATTCTATATGCTGCAGCACACCTCCCTAAGGCATGAAGAAATATGATCACATCACAACATCATGATGGAGCTCCACAGGTACTCTTTGCCAGCCCTCACCATCTTCAAGCTCAGCTGCATCATCTGCAAAGCCATCAACATACGTGAACAGTCAACAAACCAGATACCCTTCCCATCATTCCTTGACTTTATGCTGGTCTTGGACCCTATACAGTGCTCTGCTGCTTTTGGCTAGGCCAGCACTATACCACTGTATTAAGAACACCCCTGCCTTCTTGGATAACAAGCTCACCATCTACAGTGGTTCTCCACACAACGGCAGCAAGGGCAGCTTCAGATTGCAGATGTGCTAAAAAGAGAAAAACATGAAAAAGGCCTTTCCCACCTATAAACCAAGAATCTGGAATGTTATTCCCAAATATCCGGACAGCCCAAACCCAGCTCCGAATTAAACAAGCATTTGCAATGCAATAGGTCTCGCATTCATGCGAGTTTGAGCTATTGGCATTGTATATGACAATGCCTTCTATTTATGTTTTTGGTTTTAAAACATATATAAAAGGCATTTTCATTTACAATAATAATGGCATAAACTCTCGCAAATGCGATACCTATTGCATTGCAATAAAGGGCCTTCTCGACAGCTAGTTAGATTGTAAATATCAGAAGAAAAGACTGGCCTGCGACGTCTTCAAAGTAGTGATAAATAGTGCAGTGAAGAAGATGTGTAAGTGTTGCAATTTACACAGACACAAAGTGTGAAGTGACAGTTACACATGATCCAAGCTATAAACACTAACAAAGCGCTCCAACACCTTTCGTTCTATGATACACCGTCGCACAGCTCAGGAGGAAGAGCGGGAGGGGGAAGCTATATCCTGCTCTCTCCGTGGTTTGAGTGTGCAGTGTGGCATTGCGTAATGTCATTGCTATCTTTAGCGTAATATAAGACACACAATCTAGCTGTAGTAGGGCCCTGGCTTCACCTCCTAGTGCAGGGCGGACTGTGCTTTATGGCAGGCATGGAGGGAGTGAGGGTCTTGGCTGCAGCTCCAGCCTCGTACAGTGCCCCTGCTATTACTAGTGAGCGAGAGGAGCGGAGGTGGTGGTATTGGTGGTGGTTTTATATTGGTATTGGTGGGGAGGTGGTATTGGTGGTGCTATTATTGTTGGTGGTGGCATTGGTGGTGGCGGTGGCATTGATGGTATTGGTGTGAGGTTGTGGTATTGTGTTGGCGGTATTGGGGGTAGTATTGGTATTGGTGGGGGTGGTATGGTGGGGGTGGTACTGGTATGGGTGGAGATTGTATTAGTGGTGATATTGGTGAAGGTATTGGTGGTGGTGGTATTGGTGATGGTGGTGGTATTAGTGGTGGTATTGGTGGTGATGGAGGTGGTATTGGTGGTGATGGTATTGGTGGTGAGGATATTGGTGGTGGTCTTAGTGGTGGTGGTATTGGTGGTTGTATCGGTGGTGGTGGTGGCATTGGTGTTGGTGGTATTGTTGGTGGTGGCATTGGTGGTGGTGGTATTAGTGGTGGTGGTGGTGGTATTGGTGGTGGTACTGGTGGTGGTATTGGTGATGGTGGTGTTGGTATTGGTGATGGTTTTGTTGGTGGTGGTATTGGTGGTGGTGGTGGTATTGGTGGAGGTGGTATTGGTGGTGGTACTGGTGGTGTTGTTGGTGGTGGTGTTGTTGGTGGTGGTATTGGTGGAGGTGGTGATATTGATGGTGGTGGTGGTGGTATTGGTGGTGGTGATGTTGTTAATAAAACAGGCTTTTGAAAACAACCTGTCAGGTGGCTTTAGTACAGATGACATGTAACACAGATGTGTTGTTGTCAGCTTCAGCCCATTAGCACAGGATTATGTTCTACTTGGAATTTACATAACTTAATTCACTAATCAGTTCAAAATCCATTTTACTTGGGGTGGGGTGTTTTAAACAGACATGAGATAATGCCGGGTTAAAGTGATTGAAATCAGGCACCTGTGCTACAGGACGGCTGTGCTGCTTAAAAAAACACAAGTGGTTTCAGCTGAAGCAGCGCATGTCCGGCCTGCAGACAGAGAAACTCAATAAAGTAAATATTGCTTACAGACTAAATAACAGGTCCCGGGTAACAACCAAAGTAAAAGGGCCAGTCACCATGGGAGGGTACAAATGAAGACAAGGCCGTCCTAAGGAGGGACTAACAAGCCTATTAACGAATCCGAAGACAGCATTTACGAAAGACAATGACACAAGCCAATGAAAAATATGGGAGGAGAGTGGGCGCAGCTTCTCTCCCATACTCTACAACAGCAGTCCCAGAGAGCGAGGAGTGCATGTGCGCTGCCGCTAGGCTCGACCTAAAAACAGTGAATACTCAACTTTAAAAAACAAAACAAAATCATGATGCAATCACGAGCCACATTCCATCTACTCCATTTATCACATGTTGAATGTGACCTGGACTCTGGACAGTGCTTTGCAGCTTTTCTGCGAGGTTTCTGCTATATAAATACCACATACATATATATGTATCTAATGCACTAATCTAGAAACAAATTGTTACCATTTGATTGAACTTATACGATTTTGGAAAGACCTAGGCCAAACCTTTCCATCCAGTGTGATTAATATCATGCATTTCCAGTTAATTGAAATTTAAGATATATGCACATATTTTCCTGTGTTAACATTTATCTTTTTGCTTTTACTAATACTTGCACCAAGAAAGGTGCTTGTTGCAAAGTTGCTCAACAATAGTGAATTGATGGCACTTCCTACGATTCTGTGATTTTATGTTGTATGAAAATTATGTGGGCATCACGCATTCCTTTCTGCCCTGGGCCCCATAAATCCTAGAACCGGCCCTGGTAAAAAGCATGAAAGCCAATGGCTGAAGTAGTCTGACTCAAAGCCCACTCTCTCTATCCAACTTCCTACTTGTACTTTTTTTTAACCTAAAAAGAGCTCAGGACTGTAAACCCTTCAGCAGTCAATAGGCCAATGACAGTGTGATTGACAAAGCTGTCTCCTTAAATAATGGACACTTTGAAAATATTTGAAAGTATCCGGCTGCATCCTATTTTACATAATTGGAAATAGGAAAATTACGTTATGTCTGCAAAATCAAGAGTAATAGTGGCCAAATGTTGGTAATAGTTGAACAACGTCTTTGTAGATGAAGATGCCCGTGCACAACATCATATTGGGCCATTTATTTTTCTTGGATATGTGTTGGCTACTTTTTTCTCCTTTCTACTGCACCTCTGTTTTCCTAGTTTACTATAGGCGGGTTGCTTTCTGCTATTTGTCAAAACATGCTCGCATATACAATTGGCTGGAGATCCCCATGTATGAATATAACACTGTCTATCTACTGTTGGTGAGACATCCTTGTGCTTGATTAAACATTTAACTTAAATTAAGAATTAAAAATCTCGGCAACACGCGCGCGTTTAAGGCACTAGATATACAGTAACGTCTTCAATGGGCTATGTATTCCACTCCTGTTCTTGGAATCACTGATGGAGTAACGTGGTGGGGTCCGCGGACAGGGAATTTAATAGGACAGAAATATGTTTGTTGTTGAGTAACAGGAACCGGCTGCAAAGGTTAAAAGAATAATCAAATCATTAGTACACAGGGGCTACTTAAAGGATTAACATTTTCGAACGTATTACAGGAAACCGAAGTAAGCCTGTTCCCGGTATTTAATTAAAAACCTTATCCATCTAGCAAGGTGATGCAGCCAGTGGTTAAGGAAAGAGGGGGTCGGTTTAAATATGTTTTTAATTGTGTATGTCTCTTGTGACTGTCTTAAAAAGCTCTGCGCGCGCGACAGCTTTTTCAGCTGCTTTCTACAGCCTCAGTCAAGCTAGGTGCTGAAAGAAAAGTCACTCCTCACATTTATGCGACACCCACTTGAAACTCGCTTGTGACGACGAAACTTACTAGCTGCTTATGAGCCCATCCACATAACGTGAACACTACTCTCACCCTCCATCTTCATGCTTCTACTATAAAACATTTTACTTCGGCACCAAATACAACTGAAAATACAGTTGTTTGAAATACACGAAGGGCAGGCACGTGGCACTAAGGAGACTTGACAGCCAATAGAAAGTTGTCACCGACTGCTGAGCTTGTTCGAGCCCCATGTGTTCAATCTGTAAATGATGTCTTCTAGACTGCCTCAGAACCAGATGTAAACCGAAAGGTTCTACTGTGTTCCTCTATGTGTAGTGAGCCACCAGGACCTCCCCTGCTGTAGCTCACTGCCCCGGATATACGCCCTGTAACATCCTCTGGCCAGGTCTGGCCAGAGGTTATATAATAAAGGGGCGTAGACCGCAGAGGCCTTCTGCCTGTACCTTCACTGTGTGTACCAGTGTCTAATCATTGCACTACAGTGACCAGGCTGTGCCTTGCGGAATAAAAAAATATCCGTATTTGTAAAGCGCAAACTACTCACCCTTACGGGTCTCAAGGCGCTGAGGGCCGTCGTGGAATAGTGAGCTGTTGCCCAGAGTCACATGGTGCTGAGATGAGCTGCTGCCGGAGCCAGGGATCGAACCGTGAATCCTGTGCTCCTAAGTCAGCTGCCCTGGCCGCTGCACCACACCTCACCTCTGGGATACCCATATTGCATAAGGTAGCTCTGCTACGAGGGGCGAAACACAGGCCCCGCATCCCCCGCGGTGAGGGGGGGGGGGGCGAGCTGCAGGGGGCCCCTCAGCACAGTACTTAGGTCCGAGCACTCCGTGTTAAGTGGGGGCCCCTCCGTGTACATTGCAGTTCGTTACGCCACTGTCCGCTACAATGGCGATGAGGGTCTTCCATGCGTGTCTCCCTAGGACAGCAGATTACCTTGTCCTTCTGGCTACTCCATGCCTAGTCGTGCAACTTCCGCGGCCCAGCCCCCGACTGCATGCAGCCACCGCACCAAGCGGCTCGTGCTGGTTTCCCACTCTGGCAAAGGAGCCATGACCCCGTCAGCATGGCAGAGGCCACGCCTAATTCAACAATACCTGCTGTTTCGTACGGTTTCCCCTCCACTGCCTGCGCCCCTCATCGATCTCAGCCAGGGTGATATCCTGCAGTTGGCCGCATGACCCACTCTGCCTGCGGTGTGTGTCTGGGCCGCATTGCGCCTGCTAGGAGCTGCACGCACACCACACCCTTGAGGAAATATGAATTTTGTGATCAGTTATGTCCCCTATCGTAGACCCCAACGGCTCCATGTGCATGCTATAAGTACATGTATGTTCCCTCCAGTTCCAGTTTTGAAGACGCAAATACATGTGCGTCCACCGTCAACATGTCCTCTTTCAGATCCGCCATGAATGGGTCAGATATGCCATTCCTAAGTATGAAAGGCCACCGATTTTATGTGGTTCACTTTCCACATTTTACAGATTCAGGCGAGTAGGCCCTGAATTCTGTCATCAAGCCTTTCCCTGCCTTCTGCCTCTGAAAGCTCCAGTCCGAGCCTGCATCTGTATCCATGAACTTTGTCCTACTCCCTGCGCGGCTAACGGTGCCTGATCCAGCCTGTTGCCTGCCAAAAACTGTATTTCACCTTCAAGATTATCTGCTCCGCTCCTCATCCGATGCATTCCTGTCTAGTAGTTTAGGTAAACATTCTTCCAGCTACCATGCAAAGGGCCAGGCCTCACTGTCCTCATGCAAGTAATTCATAGCCCCTGTTACCATGAAAGATTCCTGCCCCCTCGCATCTCATGTAGACACTTAGACGCTTGTACACGCACTAACAGTCAGTATAGAATAGATTCCGTCCGAGAGACCTTTCCTTTTGGATAATACAGTTCTTTAAACATAAGATATTAGATATGATTTGGGATTAGGTTGACATGACCCCTCAGACTTCTGTCTCCACATGTAGAGCTAAATGTCAAGTCCCCTTCACCCTCTAGTTGCACGTCAATCACACGTCATGCGGCTGCGCGCGCATCTCTGCCAAATATTCCTGCTGACATTGCAGGATTCTCTTATGGATCCACCCACTTGTGACATCATGTTTAATGACGTATTTAGTTACGCCTATGTTAACGCCTTTTTTTTCATTACGTATGTATATCATATCTGTATTATCAGCTGTTACGCCTCTTGCATCTGTCTTAATGTAATGCTTTCCATATAAATACCATTACTTGTCAATAATGTATTGCCCTTCCTTCCTGAACCCTCATGGTGATGGAATGTGAAGCCTGCAGTTCGAACTGTATTTCCTTTGTAGAGGAATAAAGCCTTTTAGAACCTCTAATACCACGGATTCTGCCTCTTATATTTACTGAGTTATTCTTACTAGACTTTACCGCATAAAAAATAGTACCGGTAATGAAATATTTACCACATAAATTGGCGCCCGAACAGGGACACTTTCTCATCTCACGCGCCGGAGGTGCGTTGCAGGCCCGGTCTCCTGCCACAGCTGAACGGACAAAAACGCGTACCTGCAGGATTTCCTGTATCTCCCTCCGGCCAAGCGGGGGTGACTGAGGCTGCGATCAACACCCAGACGAGGCGGTGAGAAGTGCGAAGTATCCCGACCAGAGCCTAGCTGAGAGAGCAAGATCCGAGGTATACAGAGGCCCACCAGGTTCCGAAGTTCCGAGTCCAGTCGAGTCGAGTCCAGTCCGGTCCAGTTTCAGTTCAGTTCCGAGGCCTTCCGTTCCGAGCTACCCGGTGAGTACCATTGCCGGGGAGGCATTTAAACGTGCACATAATCTGTGCCGGTCAAGACGGGTTTGGGTACACAAATCCGGTCTGCACTGTTTCAGCAGTGTATCTGTACTGTTTAGCAGTATATCTAGTATGTCTTGCATATAATTAAGTATTATTTAGTGTTAGTATTATGTCAGTAACTAGTTTTCTATTAGTTATCATCGTTCGTTAAAACTGTTAAGTGTTAAATGTTTTAATACGTTCTATACATTGTGGTGTGAATGACTGTTCATTATTGTGTTTATTTGTATTAAGTGTGTTTAAGATTAAGTAACCAGATCTAAAAATGCCGCTCTTTTCGAAATTAAGACAGATCAAAACTAGAAAAGGGGTACTCGAAGAAGCTGTTCCCATTCCACCTAGGGACACTCCAGGATACTTTATGTATCATAAACATGGCTTAGATGCCGTGTTATTTCTTGATTTATGGGTGGACTACACCAAGGATTTACCAGAGAGTCAGAGATGGCCCGCAGCGGGGACCTGGGATGCAGATTGCATCATGAGAGTAGAAGAAGAATTATGGAAAAAGAAAGCCAGACAGTCACAGAAAGATGCCATTGAATTATGGCGTAAAGAATCATATAGACGTACAGAAAAAGCGCTCAGACAGGAAGAGAAAGGTAGAGAGAATTCAAAAAAAGCCCGAGAAAATCTATTAATTGAGGAAGGTACCCGAGTTAAATCAGAACAAGTAGATAGACAAAGAAACACTCTTATGAATGGTATGTATCCTCTTCTGGCCGAAGGATTACCTAAGGCTACCCCGGAAATACCAAAAGACTTGACTCCTCCATTGCTCCCGATAAAAGCACATCCTAAAACAGCAAAGGACGTTTTCCTTTCCTCCTATTTGGATGACGTAGCTCCCGAGTAAGCTAATACCACAACACACACACCGCTTGCCGATGGTGTTCAACGTCAAGATCATCCGTCTGTATCCCCGCAACAACAAACTCCTACGCCCATTCCCACAGGTCCATCCGTTTCTACTGTTTTTCCGGCATCTACAATTTCTATCTTACGTCCAACGAATCCTTTCTTGCCCAGCACCTCAGATGGTGCTACAGGAGGTACGACAGACATGTTTGCCACACCGCCGCGAAATAAACAGACCCTTAGAGATTTAGCACTCCAACGTACACCCCAACTAGTGACATCCGACATGTTTAAAGAACATCTTGTGGATTGTAGATACGATCCAGTGCCAGGTAAACAGGACAGATTGCTAATATCATCACTACGTATACGACGAGCTACATTATATTTAATGACGATACCAGGAATGGTTGAACACCTAGACAATATATATCACTTTGTCCAAACAGGGCGAGGTCCAGAAAGTATTAACGAAGCTATGGAATACCAGAAAGTGGATGTCCAAAGACAACTACTACGTTTTTCATAAACTGCGTGATTAGGAACCAAGACAGGCCTGGGGCAGATCATGATACCATGCAAAAACTTGCCAAATGGGGTCAGAACATATCAGACGAGAAACATGATAAACAGGCGTGTATAATCGCCATGTATCGAAAAATCCGCAAGGAAGTAGAACGAATACATAAAGAAAGACGAGAAGCAGACAGAATTGAATCAGAGGAAGAGGAGGAGCAAGAATCAGAACAATTAGAAACGATAGCTTACGTAGGTAGAGGAAGACCCCATAATAATGCTAGAGGCTTTAATGATCCGATACGTCCGATACGTCCAGAGTGTAATAGACATTTTCAAACCCCTATGTTAAATACAAGGTCCCCTGAACACCTATTCCAAGTCGCTGATAAATTACTCCGAGATCGAAGGGGGTACCATATACTCGATTCCATGGACGAACAAGAATTAGCCAGGTCAGCAGTACAATGGGCTGACAGTCCCAGTAATTACAGTGATGATGCACTAGCACACACGTTTCTGAATCTTGCCCCAGACGAACAGCGTTTAGCTAGTATATACATGATTCAACACCTCCTTATATTATATAAAAGCCAACACTCCGATCCAGGACCCTTACCTGATATATTGACAGAACTACTCACGAATAAATGGAGAGGGTCAGGTACTGATTTGATTAAAGAAATTCTAGAATTTCGAAACCAGTATATAATTTTCGTGTGTCCAGAACACGTTCCAGTACCCACTATGGGAAGAAAAATGTATCACATAGATAGACAGAATCCCTTACGCGAAGTACACCCAATCAGAGGTGAAGGTAATAACTTTACACGCGTGTTTGTGTACACGCCTATAACAAATTGAATTATTAGAAATGAAGAAAGTAGTACCCAGCCATGACAAGGATCCAGCAGGTTTCCACCGTGAGATAAAAGACATGCTACTCATGGGAGAGTATACCTACCCCGACATTATGAAAATACTGAAAGTGTTAATGCCTGCCGGTGTTTACGAGAAACTCAAAGAAAAGGAATGGGAGGTGGGAGACCAAAAGATAGATTGGACAGCATTAGAAAACGAAGAAAAGGCCCGAGCTGCAGGAGCAGGGCTTGGGGAAAAGACTACAGCACTACCAGGATTACTAGTGCAGGTACTGCCACGTTTATTAACTACGAAAAAGGAGGACTGGGGTGCAATCTCAGCCTGTAAACAAAAGCAAGATGAAGACACTAGTGATTTCTATTCCCGATTTGAAAAATGTTTTGGTATAAATAGTGGCATAAAAGCAAGTAGCGAGTCATATCCACATCTGTTTGTGACAAAATTAGTTGAAAATTCCCTACCGCAAGTTAAGAATAGAGTATTGAAATTTGAGAGTACCTGGCAAGGTAATACCCCGTCACAGATGTTACAGATGTTACAATATCACCACAATAGAATTAGAGAAGAACAAGAACATGAACAAAGACGTATGAAAGATACAAAAATGAAAATGCTTGTTGCTCAGTCAGTTCCAGCTAATGGTCATCAAAAGGGTGATTCAACAGGTCCAGTTAAAGGGACATGTAATTATTGTAAACAACAAGGTCATTATATACACGATTGTCCAGTCTTGAAACATAACATTGCCACAGGTAGAACCCAGGAAAGACCACGTCCACCCAGACAGGATCAGAATCAACAACAAATTCCTCAGCATGCACAACCTAGGTCAGCTCCGCAACAATTAGCTCCGCAACAGGCAGCTCCACAACAGACCATAGCACCACCACAAGCGCAGCCTATTGCTGCCACACAAGCGACAACGCAACAGATGTATCAGTATGCACAAGCAGATTATCCCGATTATCAGCGATACACATGAAATAGCCTAGAGAGGGAAGTTGGCTTACCCCTTATTGAGGTTCCTGTAGATCAAGAGGGACCTTATGTACATAGTGAACTATTAGGGGAAGACAGAAAGTTTTTACTTGATACAGGGGCAAGCAGAACAACTATACGACGCAGTGAAGTTCCAGGGGCACCCCTCTCAGGCTCGCAAAATATTTCCCTTGGATTCTCAGGAAAACCTATAATTAATGACGTAACACAACCTCTCCCACTCACGGTTGGTCCATTGACACGAACTACAGATTTATTGCTTACTAAATCATGCCCAGAAAACTTGTTAGGTATAAAAACATTGAAAGCTCTAGGAGCTATAATATGTTGTTCTCCGGAAGGAGTACGACTATTTTTACGTGACTTTAAAGGTCACTACGTGTCCAGAGACATGGATCACCGGCTGCAGAGTTTACCTACGCATTTATGGGCACAAGGCCCCACTGATGTTGGTTGCATGAACATTACACCATATCGAGTCACACTAAAAACAGGAGTAGTACTACCACGAATGCGACAATATAGGTTACCACCAGATGCTGTTGCGGCCTTACTGCAAATCATTGACGAGCTCATTGCACAAGGAGTGGTTGTCGAAACCGACTCCAATGTATGCAATTCCCCGATAATTCCGATTCTTAAAAGAACGGATCCAAAAGCATCACCAGTATATCGATTAGTTATTGACCTGCGCGAATTAAATAAATGTATTGTACCACAATACCCTGTGGTCCCAGATATCTCTTCATTACTAACTGCTATTGACTCAGAAGCAACGTTCTTCACGGTAATTGATCTCAAGAATGCTTTTTTTAGCGTCCCAATAGATCCGGAAAGTCAATATCTGTTCGGATTCAGTTTAAATGGACGAAGTTTTAAATTCACCCGCGCACCTCAAGGATTTACAGAAAGCCCCAGCATCTATAGCCAAGCACTAAAACGAGAACTTGACAGTATCCGCATGCCAGTTAACACTGCCTTGCTTCAATATGTCGATGATCTGCTGATCACCGCCCGAAGCGAACCTGAATGTGAAACAGCGTCACTGACGGTTTTAAAATTTATGGCCGACAAGGGGCACAAGGTGTCCCCTTCTAAGCTGCAATTCTGTGTCCCGCGAGT
Source organism: Triturus cristatus (assembly GCF_964204655.1). Taxonomy (NCBI): domain Eukaryota; kingdom Metazoa; phylum Chordata; class Amphibia; order Caudata; family Salamandridae; genus Triturus; species Triturus cristatus. Next base: position 655,686,769 of record NC_140590.1, on the reverse strand, counting down.
TGTCTACCTTGGGCACTCGCTGTCCAAGGAGGGAAGACAGCTTACACCTGATCGCATCCAGTTAATTGCTAACATGTCACCACCCAAGACACAAAAGGAGGTGCAAGCTTTTATAGGTCTCACTTCATACTGTAGGCAGTGGATCCCTCAATATGCATTTCTAGCAAAACCACTCATCCAGTTGACAACACAGGAGGCAGCCATATCGACTGTCCTCCCTTGGACTCAAGAACATACACATGCTTTTGAAAGCTTAAAGAAAGCTTTATGCCAAGCACCTGTTTTAGCAACACCATGTTACAATAAACTGTTTACACTCTTTGTTACAGAACGCGAAGGTACTGCCTTGTCAGTACTCACTCAGGAACAAGCAGGATCACACAAACCATGTGCTTATTTCTCTAGTACATTAGATCCAGTAGCTCAGGCTCTTCCTGCGTGCCTGAAATCAGTGGCAGCAACAGCTTTAGCAATCAGACAAAGCGATGCCATAGTGTTAGGACATCAATTGACAGTACAAGTACCACACGCAGTAGAGGTTCTCTTGAACCGCACACAAACACAACACTTGACTATAGCGAGACTCACCGGTTATGAATTAACATTGTTTCAGCCACACATAGAAATCAGACGTTGTAATACATTAAATCCTGCCACACTATTGCCAGTAAACGGAACAGATCCATTAGCACATGATTGTATTGAAGTCATTACTATCACGACAAAACCCAGACAAGACTTGACAGATATCCCTTTATCAGATCCAGATTTGACATTGTATGTAGATGGGTCATGTATGAGAACAAGTACAGGAGAGTTAGTGGCCGCTTACGCAGTCACAACAGACACTGAAGTCATTGAAACAAATTGTATTAACACTTTGTCAGCTCAAGCAGCAGAGCTCATCGCTCTGACACAAGCCTGTATTCAAGCTAAAAATAAGAAAGTCAACATATACACAGATTCACGTTATGCATTCGGAGTCGTCCATGACTTCGGCGTACTGTGGCGAGAGAGAGGTTATTTAACTTCTCACGGTGCCCACATCCAACACGGACCCCTCATTCAAGTCCTATTAGACGCGATTCATCTACCTACTGCAATATCGATTATGAAATGCAAAGCTCATACAAAAGTTACCGATATCATTTCTCAGGGTAATGACCTAGCTGACAGAACAGCTAAACAGACTGCTCAGAACCAGACTCATACAACTGACGCGACAAAGACAATAGTTCCGACACCAACACATTGCATGATAGTTAAGGATCCCGCCCTTGATATAATTGACATACAGACACATGCTACACCAGAAGAAATAAAGAAATGGACTGAATTAGGAGGGATCCAAACGGATCAAGGATGGATGACGAAGGAAAAATCTATATGGTTTCTTCCCGACTCCATGGTTCAAGTCATCATTAACACAATACATAGTCCAGCACACCTAGGAGAAAAAGCTATGCTAGACAGTATTCAACACATTTGGTTCAACAAACACTTGCGAGCAGCAGCCAAACAGAAAGTACATACCTGTATGATATGTTGTCAGTTTAATCCAGGTAAAAGCATCCCCGTAGAGCAGGGTGGATTTCAACCTCCCGATCATGCTTTTGAAGTCCTCCAGATGGATTATATCCAGATGGAACGATGTCGAGGATTCAAATATGTTCTCGTAGTCGTCTGTGCTCTTTCCCGTTGGACAGAAGCCTACCCGGTTTCAGATTACACTGCCCCGACTACTGCCAAACAGTTAGTTCGAGAATTCTTCCCACGGTACGGTTTACCACGTGTTGTCTACTCAGATAACGGCCAGCCATTCTCATCCGAACTAATGAAACACGTTTCCCTTTTGTTAGGCTACCAATGGAAATTCCACTGTGTCCGACATCCCGAGGCAGCAGGTCTCGTGGAACGCCATAATCAGACTCTGAAAATTAGATTGTCCAAAATATGTAGAGAAAAAGGTGTCGATTGGATAGTAGCCTTACCAGTTGCGCTCTTTTACATGAGAATGGTAGCACATTCTCGAACAGGGCTATCCCCGTACGAGGTGATCTTCGGTAGACCACCAAATATGTGGGGGACGCCTATACCTCGCAAAATCACTGATGTTGACTGTAATATGCTGACAGATTACCTGGCTTCCTTGATGTCTGCACTACAATCTTGTCGTTCACAGGTAGCTGCAGCTTTTCCCGATAACACTGAGGTGAAGCCCCATGACGTGGTTCCAGGTGACCTGGTTCTGGTACGGAATTTCGACCGGAAGACCCAACTGGAGCCTAGGTGGAAATCGCCTAAACTCGTTCTACTAACAACAAGGACAGCCGTGAAGATCGAGGGACGTAAAGGGTGGTTGCACTCGAGTCATATCAAGAAATTTTATGGACTATCGTCCGATGTGAACGCTCAGCCCTGTATTCCCTCACAGACTGATTCAAAGCTCCCCTTGGTTGAACCAACGGAAACTGAACTTTATAAACTAAAATTAAGGTCTAGCAAGTCAGACAATTTGATTGTTTAAGTCCTCTACAAGGTGAATCGGTTGAATTTGTCTCTGACATGTATCCTCTAGACCGGAATAGAGAAAGAAATCAACAGATGCAGCTTAAAAAGCATGCGTATTGTAAATCACTTCGTAGTCATTGCACAGTAACATTATTTATTTTGTTTCTTCTAAGTTTTCTGATCATTTTAACTAGTGTATTGCTTCATATGTATTACCCTATTTCTAAAAGTGCTTACAATGTTACTGCTGAACATTCTTTTAGCGAATTACCTCCGCATGAGTTGTCTTATAGATTTGCGCTGCGCAACAACACATTCATTAGTATGTTACACCATTCCCATCAGACCAGCAACGCTACAAATTGTTGGTTATGTGGCCGACTCCCTCCCTATCAGAACTATAAGGGAGTTTTGCCCCTCTTTCCGTATCCGTTCACACACAATGGCTCCTGTGGAGCATGGTTTAGTTTGATTAATTCCCTAGATTCAAATTCCGCAGTTTATCAAGACAACTGGGTATGGGGAAACCTGAACCTGGTTTTGCTTAAAGTCTGCTACCCTAACAAGGAGGGACTTCCCAAAAGAACAGGAACTGATCTAGAAAATGAAGTATATGGATTAGGTAATTTTACACTTAACCTCATGATCCTGAATGTTGAATCCGAAGCCACACCAATCTTGCCCGCTATGTCAGTATTCCCAGTTAAAGGGGAATTATGTGTAAGAAAGAATGGTTCCATACACATGGGCCATAGTAAATGCACCACTGTGATAAAATTCAGTGATCAAGGCAAATCTACATTTAGAGCTTCCCGTCATTCCTACTTCATATGTGGCCAGACCGCATATATACGTCTACCTCTAGATTGGGATGGTACCTGTTACATAGCATTCCTTCTGCCACCTGTTTTCCTAGCTCCTCCTGATTATCACAGAAATACCCATTTAGTACACAATAGACAGCAGAGAGATCTCCCGATTGTCGATTACACCGAAACGGCATGGGAGCAATACACAGATTTCAATAAAGGTTTCTTTCCCTATATAGGTACAGTCACTAATAGTAAGCTGATACGTAGATTAACTAGAACCCTTGAAGCAGTAGTGAACGAGACTACTTCCGCCCTAGGCAATTTAACAGAAGAGCAGTCTGCTATGCGGATTGTTGTGCTTCAAAATCGTCTTGTCCTTGACGTCATCCTGGCCGATAGGGGCAGAGCTTGTAGAGTCATCGGATCAAGTTGCTGCATTTTCATACCAGAAAATTCGCCGTCAGTATATAAAGCCATAACTCGCCTTCATAAGATTATAAGCCAGATACACCAGAGTCCAGGCACCTGGACTTGGTCCGGTTGGTTCTGGAGCGTGTTGTCAGCCTGGGGATGGAGGATCCTATCCTTCCTAGGTATTGGCTTTCTCATACTATTCAGTTGCTGCTTATGTCTACAATGTGGGCCAGCGATTTGCGGCCTGTGTGCCACATCGTGTATCCCGCATCCAAGTTTTCGTTCGAAATCCCGGAAGAAGAAAGAAGAACAAATGATGCTATATGAACAGATCGATGGATTGATGAAGATCGATATCTCCTGAGGGTCCGTAGGGGACAAGGAGGGAATGAGGAAATATGAATTTTGTGATCAGTTATGTCCCCTATCGTAGACCACAACGGCTCCATGTGCATGCTATAAGTACATGTATGTTCCCTCCAGTTCCAGTTTTGAAGACGCAAATACATGTGCGTCCACCGTCAACATGTCCTCTTTCAGATCCGCCATGAATGGGTCAGATATGCCATTCCTAAGTATGAAAGGCCACCGATTTTATGTGGTTCACTTTCCACATTTTACAGATTCAGGCGAGTAGGCCCTGAATTCTGTCATCAAGCCTTTCCCTGCCTTCTGCCTCTGAAAGCTCCAGTCCGAGCCTGCATCTGTATCCATGAACTTTGTCCAACTCCCTGCGCGGCTAACGGTGCCTGATCCAGCCTGTTGCCTGCCAAAAACTGTATTTCACCTTCAAGATTATCTGCTCCGCTCCTCATCCGATGCATTCCTGTCTAGTAGTTTAGGTAAACATTCTTCCAGCTACCATGCAAAGGGCCAGGCCTCACTGTCCTCATGCAAGTAATTCATAGCCCCTGTTACCATGGAAGATTCCTGCCCCCTCGCATCTCATGTAGACACTTAGACGCTTGTACACGCACTAACAGTCAGTATAGAATAGATTCCGTCCGAGAGACCTTTCCTTTTGGATAATACAGTTCTTTAAACATAAGATATTAGATATGATTTGGGATTAGGTTGACATGACCCCTCAGACTTCTGTCTCCACATGTAGAGCTAAATGTCAAGTCCCCTTCACCCTCTAGTTGCACGTCAATCACACGTCATGCGGCTGCGCGCGCATCTCTGCCAAATATTCCTGCTGACATTGCAGGATTCTCTTATGGATCCACCCACTTGTGACATCATGTTTAATGACGTATTTAGTTACGCCTATGTTAACGCCTTTTTTTTCATTACGTATGTATATCATATCTGTATTATCAGCTGTTACGCCTCTTGCATCTGTCTTAATGTAATGCTTTCCATATAAATACCATTACTTGTCAATAATGTATTGCCCTTCCTTCCTGAACCCTCATGGTGATGGAATGTGCAGCCTGCAGTTCGAACTGTATTTCCTTTGTAGAGGAATAAAGCCTTTTAGAACCTCTAATACCACGGATTCTGCCTCTTATATTTACTGAGTTATTCTTACTAGACTTTACCGCATAAAAAATAGTACCGGTAATGAAATATTTACCACACCCTGCTGCCTGATTACTGGCCCATCGTGGCAGGAAAGCAGTGCTTCGGGAGCCCAGAATCCTCCAGCTTATAAGGTATACCTGTGCCTGCTCAGCCGCTGAGGAACTGTCCTAGGGCTATACTGGACTTGCTGTACGTAGGCATCCCAAAAAACAATATAAATAAAGAAAACAAAACAAAAACTAAAAAAGAAGTGACACGTGCAACGAGGCGATCACTGCATTTGGCTAGAGGACATTTCCTAGACAGACTAACAGTAAGGAGAAGAAATGCAGCAGCCACAAGAAACTAGGCACAAGCACCTGCCTCACACAAACAGCAAGAGAGAAGCAGAGTCAGGCGCAACACATCATATGTAACAGAGTGCCAGCAGCCTTAGCACCTAACAGCAGGCCTCACACAGGAAAGAAGTGAACCACACGCATTTGGCGTAGCCATGACCGATGGTGCAAATGCTGCACCCTCACAAAGGCAACCACCCAGACAGTTTCCCCACAACAGTAGGTGTACTACAACCATTCAGCGAGATCGCTTATCCAGCGGCAGCCTCACCCAGCTGGAAGACATGGGTATGGAGGCTGGAAAACTACTTTGTCACCACCTGTGAGAAAGATGGGGACATCAAGCGCTGCTTCCAACTCCATTACGCCGGAGAAGAAATCTACAAACTATTTGAACACCAAGCCAACACAGGAGTGGCGACCGACTATGAAGCATCCGTGAGAGCCTTCAAAGCGCATTTTGATCCGCAGTTAAATCGAGACTTTGATTGTTTCAAGCTCCACCAAGCCTACCAACGAGAAGGTGAGTCCAAAGGCACCTTTTACACCTGCCTACGTAAACTGGCTAGCACATGCACAGCAGACAACCAGACAAAAGGAAGAGCACAGATCCATGGGTGTCGAAACAATACACTCAGAAGCCTCATCCTATGACAGCCGAAAATCAGCCTCGACGACATTCTTATCATGGCAAGGTCCCATGACCTGTCGGGCACAAGAGCCACAGAAATGGACATCGCCATTATCCAACTACCCAAAAAGGCTTTCATGATGAAAGTAGAGAGGACTGATGCATTGTACACTTGAGGGAAGGCAAGCAGCCCCACCTCAATCTAGATCTCGCAGCAGGTACTATGGCTGGGGTGAACACCCCCTAGATGGCTGCCACATGCAGGGCCGCACATGCTCGAATTGCTGCAAATTGAATCACTTTGCTTAAGTATGCAGAGTGGGGTAGAGAGGGAGAGGGGCCTGAGGAACGCGGGCCACACCCAGAGCTATACGAAAGCTATCCTTGGATGAACCAGAACCCCCAGGTGCCACCAAACAGCCGCCATGTTACAGACACCGGTTTGAAGACTCATCGCCGAATGACAAGGAGGAATTTTTCCTCATCTCATTCGCAGTCACCTTATGAGGCACAGAAGGTCACAACCCTTGTGCGTGGTGGAGATTCCCGGGTTGGAAGTCAAGACCCTCATTGATACTTGCACGTCAGTAAATGTGATGGGCATTCAAAGGTCCGGTATCTATGGTCCAAGTGGACAATTTCCCCGTCGTACACCAAAATCTTCATGTATGGGAGCCAGACCCCACTGCCACTGAAAGGGGGCATGATCGTCAGTGTGAAGTCCGATGACCAGGAGATCATGATGACTTTCCACGTGGTCCATAAAGAAGATGGCACCCTGTTAGGGAGTCACTCGGCTGAAGATCTGGGCCTTGTGTCCTTTGCACAAAATGTACGAGCCTATCAGACTGACAAACTGATAAACTAATTTCCCGTGCAATTCAGTGCCCTAGGGTGTCTGAAAGCCCTGACAATCAAACTACACATAGATAAGTCAGTCAAGCCAGTGGCCCTTCATCATCGTCGTGTGCCTTTCCAACTGAAGCCACTAGTGGAACAGGAATTGGACAAGCTTGAGAGCCTGGGATTGATTGAAAAGTGTCTAGCCCTACCCCCTGGGTGTCCCCCATGGTCATAGCAGAAAAGCCAACTCAACCAGTGAAAGTACGCCTCTGCATTGATATGAGCTTCCCCAATCAAGCCATCAAGCAGAAGAGGCACATCACACCCACGATGGACGATATTATTGCCGATCTAAACGGACCAGGGTGGTTCTCTAAACTGGATTTCAATGCCGGCTCTCACCAGCTGCTCCTCTTGGTAGAAAGCAGATATAGAACAACTTTCTCCACGTACCTTGGGCTACGTCAGTACAGAAAACTGAAATTCGACATCTATTCAGCAGCAGAGATGCCATATGGGAAACATTGACTGGAATCCAGGACGTTACAAATGGGAGTGATGACACCCTGATCTACTCCACGACTGCAGAGGAGAACCAAAAACACCTGTGAGCAACACTAAAGTGCCTGTGGGAGTACGGCATCACCCTGCACAGAAAACAATACTCCGTCTTCCAAACACCCATTGAGTGTTTTGGATACCTGTTCAATCAGGAGTGCAAGACGATCTCCGCAAATCGCAAGCTATCAAATAGGCCCCTGCTACGACCGCCGTTTCTGAAGTACACAGCTTGCTGGGCATACCCACTTATTGTGGCAGACTCGTTCTTAAACTCACAACCATCACCGAGCTGTCCAAGATCGATGCCCCCTGGACATGAGACTAATGCGAGGAAAAGGGATTTCAGGAGATAAAGGAAGCCTTACTTAGCAAGACAAAGATGGCCTACTTTGACCCAAAGTATAGGACGAAGAGGTTCACTGATGCAAACCCTATAGGCCTAGGGGCTGTACTCACCCAGGAAGTAGAGCCAGGGAGGTGGGTGCCGCCCGTATTTGGCAGCAAAGCACTAACACAGACTGCAGCATGATATGCCCAGATAGAAAGGGAAACCCTTGCCATCAAATTAGCCAGGGGACATTTCTACTTGTACCTCTGTGGGAGGCCGTTCAGAGTAATTACTGACCCTCACCACTTGTCCCATTGTTCCAGAGGACGGCGCCACACCCACCGGCATGAATAGAGCGCTGGGCCATCCAGTTACAGCACTACCACATTGAGGTGATTTACTGTCAGGAGTCCAAGAACCCAGCAGACTTCCTCTCACACCATTTGCCCCACCTAACAGATGGAAATTTTGACAATGCGGAGGTGACTGAAGAATAAGTTATCATGGTGCCACAAGGAGCCTGTCTGAACGGCACACACCCTAAGCAAGATTGAAGAGGCCACCAAGAAAGACACCATGCTACCGAAGGTAACAGATGCCTTGCATAGAGGTTCGTGGCAAAACTTCCTCCACAATGCCAACAACTGGCATGGCCTAAATAAGGAGCGGCTCACAAAGATAAGGAGAGTGCGCGATTAACTCAGCATCACTCTAGACAGCTTCATACTGAGGGGCTGATGACTAGTAATACCCGACAGCCTACAACACCAGGTTACACCCCAGGTCCACGCTGGGCAGCAAGGGAAGGTAAGGATGAAGTCACAGATGGGAGAGAAAGTGTGGCTCCCAGACCTTGAAGCCGCCGTAGACGAGATGGTTCTGCGGTGTCCCTCATGTCAACTCACCAGCTCCCAGGAAGCACCTGCACCAATTATTACAGAAGAACCATGCACAGCCCGTGGTCCAAAGTGAGTTTGGATTGTGAGCGTTTCCCCGATGGGAGAGTGACCGTAGTTCTAGTGGACAGTTATTCTAAGTGCCCCATCGTCGATGTGGTAGACTCAACTGCAGCACCGGTGTTTGGACCTTTTAACTATTCAGCCTCCCTGAGGCGATCAAAATGGACCTGAGGAGATCAAGATGGACAATGGCCCTCCCTTCTACGGGTCAGAATTCAAAGAACTACTCGAGCACCTAGGGATACGAAATCGCCGCATCACACCACAGTGAACACAGGCCAACGGCGGATCAATTTATGCACACAAAAAACAAAGCCCTCAGGATAGCCACAATGGAAGGAGTCAACCCTGAACTCAGCCTCCAAAGATTCCTGTAAGAGTATCGGGGAACACTGCATTGCACCATACAGTGCCCTCCACTGTCTCTGATGCTCAAAGGACCCAGGGGTGACACCATCCTGGTCCACCCAGGCTGGACTCCATCACCTAATGACCCTGTGAGCACCCAAGCCTGGCACATGCAGAACAACATGTGCGCAAGCCTGAAGCGGCGTGCCGCAACCCAGCTGGTCTTGCCAAGTGAGAACAAGTGAGAACCTGGAGTGTAGACCGTCTGTGTCAAAGGCACCATGGTCACTGTCTGCTAAGGAAGCAAGACAGTCAGGAACATCTCATGGTCTCAGAAAGTAGACCTTCCGGGCCAACAGGAGCTGGAAGTGGAAGCAGACGAGACTATGTTGGAAGGCACACCCCGGAGAAAGGCAAAGCCAAGTTGGGAAGGGATGTAGTGTGCCATCCTGACCTCCCTCGTGCTAGGGCATTGCCCCGGATATACACCCTGTAACATCCTCTGGCCAGGCGTGACCAGAGGCTACACAGGGGCTTAGACCGCATGGGGTCTTCTGCCTGTACCTTCACCATGTGTATAATCATTGCACTGCAGCAATCAGGCCGCGCCTAGTGGGAGATCTATATTGCACTGGTAGCCCCACCACACTATGAAGATTTACAACACTGCTCTAGATTGTATCTAGATTTTGTTATGAAAAAAAAGAAAAAAACACAGTAGGACGACTATAAAATTGTGTGTGAAAATATACTTGACTAGAACTATAAGTTATTGCATGGCAGAGGAGCTAGTGCCACTTTGTTTATTGGAATACCACAGTACTTCCATTAGGAAATTCCACTAACATTATTCAAGCATAATCTGCACATTCACATATATATAACTATAGCATTATTCATAATAATTTGTATGTACAGTAAGCAGACACTCATTTGCAATCACCCGCTGATTGTTATTTTTTTAATAAAAATAAATCACCATCAACTTTCATTTTGAATGTATATATTTAAAAGAATATGGTGCACTAACTATTAGACAAATTTGATCGCACAATCACAGAATGAATATCACCAAAGCAGCTACCAGCCACAGAAGCCAGTTTGCTGGCTTCCAAATTTAAACAAACAAGCCAGCCACATGAAGCGAAAGTAAAAAAAAATAAAGTTGAATACTGCAACAAATGATTAGGCATGTGCCTACACAGAAGCAGCTGTTTAGTTGGTAGGCCCAGGCATATCCTGTCTTAGTCAATGAGCGATTAAACCATATCAAGTTTCCAAAATAGCCACATGAAACAATCTGCATGAAATAAATCTATAAGGAAATTATTTATGGATTTATTTAGAGTTTGATAGACAAGGAACTCCGCCCTTAAGTTGGCGGCTGTTCCGTTGGAAGTACGACAAGGGCTACTACACTCGTAACAAGGTGGATAGGCCACATTTATGATGGATTACCTGCCGCCAATTTCCAGGTAAGCTCTTAGTCATTTATTATCCTAAATATGTGCCATGACCATGGCTCTTCTGGAAAAAAGTGTTGTCTCCCCAGAACAGTATTTTAATCCTTTTCCCATAATGGGAGGAGGCTTGCTGTTGAAAATCTATTCAGATGGTTATATTAAGCCTATCTCTTCACCTGACTTATTCCATACCCTGCCCGCATTACCCTCTTTTCTTTGGATCCTCCAAAATACACCTTGATGGGGTCTTGACGGTGCTCGTCGTACAGAGAGTGCTACTTTATCATGTGCATTCTCATAGCAGTTTATGTCTTTTCCATATAATAAATCAACATGGAAACCTGGAACCCAGCAAAAAATGCATGTTTTTGGTGATATACAGAAGAAACTACTTGCGATGAGAACCTGGAAAACATGTTTCTGCTTCCACCGTTGATAGCCTCTCTGCAACCTAGCTGCCAAGGGTCTTGGGAGCAAGACCTTGGGCAGAGCGTGTGTAGAAACGACAACCACTTCAGCAAACATATGGATCCGCTGTCTTCCCATGGATCACTATAATCTGGAGTTTAGGAAGTCTCTGGCATGGGTCTCACATTAGATTCTGTCAAGATCTGCCTTCAACATTCTCCTGTAATGCCAATTCGTCTAGTCTACCCTCTGGTGGTGCAATGGGCAGTGCAGTTTAGTCTCCAAGAGAAGCAGAGCCAACAGTAAACAACAAATACAATAAGGTAAATTAAACATTTAAACCACAAAATTACCAAATGTTAGTTTGTCATGGCCTCAGTTGTCTCCCTTTGTAAGTGGACGATTTGTGTGTTATATCTATGCTCCCTTGTAAAGTGGATCTGTAACAGCTTGCAGGTTTCCATTTCCTGTTCAGGGTTTAGTCACCCTAGACAGACCTTTAGCTTTTCAATGAACAAAACAAAGCATCAGTGCTTGCTTTTACACTCACATTCAAAATGTTTAAACAGAACCACGTTTTAGAGGTTTCATGAATGACCCCAGTTCATGTGCATTGCAATCTGCTTAGAAGGGCAACCTATGGAAAATACATTTTAGGGCATGTAAAAGGAGACTGCCCCCAGGATTGCTGCCACTGGTATAGATGCTAAATGATGATTATCTCTAGGATCAATGTCCTAGAGGGCCACAGCAGGAATGGATGCATCTGGACAAATATCAACAACAGAATCTTTGAGCCTCATCACTTCAGCATCTTTACAATGATAGTTCCAAATGTAAATGCTAGTTGTAGATATAAGTGTAGGACCAGATTAGTCAAAAGAGATTTTTTTAAGGATAACTAATTATCAAATGTGTAATAGTTGTCATCTTTTTCCAAGGACTACTTGCATGTCTTATCATTACAGATGGAATCACTGAACAAAGGCACATTTTTTGATACCTCAAACACTTAGTTATACACTTCGCAGAATGCATCAGAGTTGAACACAAATACTTTTTTTCCCCACTCAGGTTACTTTGAAAGTTTGCCTCTGAGCGGCATGTCGAAACGTATCAGATTTCTGCTGTCAAATCACATTCTGTATATTAGGTTTGTAACAGAGCAAGGCACTTCAAGAGCCAGTTACGATGCTCCTGGAATTCTTCCACTGGTTTTTGTGAACATCTTTCAGCTCCACCACAAATTTCTTGATGTGTTTCAACATTTCCCTCATCGATCCAGTGTAGCAATGCCTGCAAACAAATAAACACATATATGTGTATACATGTACATAAATATATATAGGCAAACTTGGTATTAGTGACCTGGAATCAAAAAAAAAATTATCTGGGCATTACAAGCAAGAGTTTAAAAAGTGATGGAACTGTGATACAGAAATTCAAGGCAATTGGTTTATAACAGAATGTTGTGCCAGTCCATTCATGACTGTTGCGTCATTTGGGTCTGTTTTTAAACTGAGTGCTGTGGTAGACCTTCGAGGATGGAGAGTCCCAGTTAGCCTATCAACAACAACGAATTACAGCTATCCATTCAAAACAGAGTCATGGCAGACGTTCTAAATGTGAATGTGGTCGAAAATGATCAATGTTGACTTATTGACAATTTCTACTGTTCAGCCCTCTTTGGAGTTGAGTTATTGGAAACAGTGGTTACTGCAAGTTACTTTATCTACTTGAGAGGACTCGAGTAATGTGTAGTGTGCTAGTAGGTGGCTACTAAAAGCTTGGAAATTTAAGAGCCACATTTTCACCTCTTCATGAAACGATAGGCAAAGTTGAGGTATTGTGATTACAGCCATCTGAGATGAAGGCCTTTCCTGACCACCCCAAACTGAATCTACATTTTAAGCAGCACAAGGTATAACAGTGCACCTACAGTGTGAGGAGGGGCGGGTTATGACAGTCATGCAAGAAAATCTGAGCGCCTGCTCACATTCTAAGATTTTAAAGGGACCCAAGTATCATATGGTTCTTTGTATGGCTCCAGTTGACATGCACTGAGCCCTGTTTGGCACCGAAGAATCGTACTGAGGGAAAACACAAATTTATTTGAAAATGTTATGTGAGGTCTGTCCCTCTCTCTGTTGTTCCACTTTCTCCCTGAAAAAGTGTGTGGTATAGTTTATTGCTAAAAGAGCAAGGGGTTCTTACTGTAAAAGGTGTTGATTACAAATGTTCTTGTCAGTCTTTTTCTGAGGCCTTCTGAAGGTTCAGAATACACTCACTGATGAGATATGGACTCGTACTAATTTTCATCTATCAATAAATGGCTAAAACCCAATTATTACTGATCCACTTCCCAAAACACTGAAATACCAACTTATAAAATGCAATGATTTATTTCCTTGTAAAGAAATTCTGCAATTTACATTGTCATGGTTGGTATCAAAATATCAACTTGATTACAGAATTGTGGGTGTCAGCCATTTACGTGGCCAGAATGTTCCATTATCGTATTGACATAAATCCCAAAAGGCACCCTACTACCTAGACATCAGGTTTAGACTGTACTTTCCCTTCAGATTGTTCTAAAGTGTAAATCAATAAATTATGTATAACTAACAAGCAAATAGCAAGTCGAGTTCTCAGAAAGTAGAAGGATCATAAGAAAATCTTCTGTAGTGTCAGTAGCTGAAAGACTATTGGTGAGGTGAAGTGTTTCATTTTTTTTATTTGTATTTATTAGTTTTCAATGACACAGCATTGCAACATGAAAATCATTCAGATACAGACAATGCATTTTGATTTCACACGCGGTCCTCATTACATGCAGAAGAAGTTTAAAATGAAAGTGGAGCAATCATCCCGGCTCAAATGTGCTCATGAACCTCACCCAAACAGGCAAGCGACGTGGTCATCCTGTCCCCGTTCACAGCGATAGTTGGGTAAGGATTGAGGGAGAAAGTGTCGCTAATGTAATGAGAGTCCAGGCCCCAATGTCTAACGACCAACACTAGATCCCCTGGCAGTGCACATGTCTAGGGTGAGGACTGAGTGTAGACAGAAAGTGTACAAAGAGAATATTTCAAACAATTGTACTCTTAAACTGCTATGTCACTGGATCGCCGTTGGTGAGATCAGGAGATGTCGAGGGATTTATATTAAGGTATTGTTTTAGGGGATCCCAGATGTCCCTGGGTCGGGACCTCAAGGGGAGCAGTTCTGCGTAATTACTTAATTGCTCTTGACAATATGTCAGATCGGAGAGTCAATCTTTAAACTTCGGCGCTCTGCATCTGCCCCATCTGCAGGCGACCCGGCGTTTAGCCATCAGCAAGGCAATAGATAGGAAGCGACAATGAGGTTTTGCTATTAATGCAGTGTAGCCCAGTAAGGCCACTAAAGGGGAAGGTTCCAATGAAATTGCTGTCATCTGTTCTAGAGCCTCATAGACCTGTCTCAATAATCACTAACTGCAGGGCAGTCCCAGGCCAGGTGGAGAAAATCTGCTCCAGCAGAACCACATCTGTCACATCGATCCGAGTCCCTTAATTTATATTTATACATTTTGACAGGGGTATAATATAAACGATGCAGGAATTTGAAGTGAGTAATGAGGAGTCGGCTACTGGCTGATATTTGCTCCGTTTGGAGGCAACAGTAAGTCCAGTGCTCGTCAGTGAGTTCGGAGCCTAGCTCTGTGTTCCATTGATCCCGAGAGGGGCAGGGAGCTACCACCTGCTGTGTTTGAATGGTGTGGTGGAGTCTGGAGACGACATGTCCTGGAGAAGTGGCCTGCAGGATTAAGTGTAGGGGGGCCAGTGTGGGGGGCTCCTGAGGGAAAGTAGGGGATATGTGACGGACAACCTGCTTAAGACGCACATACAAGAATACGTCTAATGTAGAGGGCTGAAGATCGAGGAAGATCTGCTCTAGCGATTTGAATTCTCCATTGAGATAAAGATCACCCCAAGTGGCGATTTTTGTCCGCTCTACTAGTTTAAGAAATCCCATCTCTTGCAGCAGTGGCATTTGGGGATGGTATGACAGCGGAAGTAATGGGGAGTAAAGCAAGGCGCCGCGTAGTAATGTAAGAATATGGTGCCAGGCGTCAACCGTGCATGTAGTCGTTGTAGATGTTTTGTCTCTTGGCTGAGAGGTGGCATAAATCATACCTGTAAGGGGGACTGGGGTCTGCTAACCACTGTTCTGCTGCTATCTGGGCATGTATGTGGGTGGGTGGAACCAAAAATAAGCATAGTGTGCCTGCGCGCAAGTGTAATATAGTTCGAAGTCTGGGACGTCGAAGCCTCCCACGGCGTTGGGCCTAGTGAGTATTTTCCACTGCAGCCTCGGCTGTTTACCCCCACATATCAACCTGTTCATTTCGGGTCACCGCGCCTTGAAGAAATGCCTGCCTGGGTGGTATGGGATGTTAAGGAATAAGTACAGTAACTGGGAGAACAACCATTTTTATTAGGGAAACCCGTCCTGCCATAGATAGCGGGAGAGAAATCCTTTGGGTGACACAGCTCGCGATACGCTCTAGTGCTGCACCGTAGTTGAGGCGCATTAGTTCCTCCCGATCTCTAGTGATGCGTACCCCCAGGTAGAGTAAATCGGAGTTACACCATTCGAGTGGGAAGTCCAGGGGGGAATTGTGTAGCAGCAAGTGTAAGGGGAAGCACTTGCGATTTCTCCCAATTAATGCGAATCCCTAAAAGTTTCCCAAAGATGATAAATTCATGAAGTAGTGGATTTATGTTGTGCTATGGATCCCGAACATAGAGGGTGATATCAGCATATAGAGAAATGAGTATTTGTCCTTGTCCTGGTGACGCTGTTGAATCTTAGCCACCAAAGGCTCAGTCGCAAAGGGCGAAGAGCAGGGGGGAATGTGGACACCGCTGCCTAGTGCCTCTGGTTATAGGGAAAGCTGGAGACAGTCGACCATTGATCATGACTTTAGCCGCAGGGAGATGGTAAAGTAAACGGATCCATGAAAGGAAAAGTGGAGGGAAACCCATTCGCTGCAATACCCCCAATAGATAATCCCACTCAACAGAATCAGAACCTTGGTGGCATCTAAAAAGACAGCTACCAGGGCCAGGCTGGGGTCAACACTGTGCAATATGGAGAAAAAAGTGCATAAGTTATGTGTAGTTGAACGCCCAGGGATGAATCCCGACTGGTCGGGGAGGACGAGCTTTTCCATGAGCAGATTCAGCCTGTTGGCGAGGACCTTGGCCAGAATTTTGGTGTCACCGTTGATGAGGGACAATGGCCTGTACAAGTCGCAGTGGGTGTCCGACTTCCCAGGTTTAAGTAAAGAGATGATGAGCGCCTCTCTCATTGACGGGGGGAGCGTACCTTGCTCTAGGGCATCTTCGTATACCTCCCGGAGGATGGGAGCTAATTGGTCGATGTAAGCCTTATAGAAGTCAATTGGGAGTCCGTCCAGACCAGGGGTCTTTCCAGACTTCATTTGCATGATTGCTTTCCGTATTTCATCCTGTTCAAATGGGGCACACAGGATCTCCCTTTGCGAGTCGCCCAGCCAACCCAGGGCCACATCGGGAAGAAAGTCGTCGAGGTCAAGGGTATCCCACTTGCCCGAGGTATATAACTTACAGTAGTGTGTGGTAAATGTATTAAGTATGTCCTCCGAGTCTCTACATGTCACCTCCCCGGACCCTCAACCTCCAGGACATAGTTAGAGAAGCGAGGTTTTTGTATGGTCTCCACCAAAGCTCTGCCAAGGCGTTCTCCCTCACCATACTGCCGGGCCACCCAATACTTCCCTCTGAATTTCGTCTCCCGGTCTGCTGTGGTGGTATATTCTGAGAGCTTGTCTCGGAGCTCACTTTGAGCCCGTCCGACAACTCCTCGGCAGAGACTAGTCTCTGTGCTTTTTACATCCTTCTCTAGTTTCTGTAAGGTACACTGGATGTCCCGTAAGACTCCAAAGCTTTTGGAGATGCAAAATCCCCGAATTGTGCTCTTGAAGGCCTCCCATATCGTTTCGACACACTCGACAGAGCCGCGATTCCTCTGAAAGAAATCAGCAGGTTCTTCACGAAAGGCTGTGTATAGCAGCGTGAGGGGTGATAGTCTCCAGATGTTATGTGGGAGATCATGTCCCGGAGGAGTAAGCGATAATATCACGGGTGAGTGATCAGAATATCTAACTTTAATTGATGGGCCGAGACCCCGGGAAATGAGACAATAATCCAATCTGGCCCATGTGCTGTGAAGTGTATTCCTTCGGCGGTGTGTGGATGTGTATGGCGCCATGCATCTATCAACTCATTGTAGGTCAATATGTCTTGCAGCGTTTCTTGTGACCTATTGTAATGGTGCGGCGTGGGATTGGACCTGTCTGCAGCAGGGTTAAGTGCAACATTGAAGTCCCCCCCCCATATAATGTGAGTAGAGCCGATCTTGATAATTTCCCCCCACAGTGAAGCACAACATTCCAGGGAGTCTGTATTAGGGCCATGACAGCAAGCAAAAGTGATGGATATGGGACCCAATCTGCCACATACAATGCAGTAACGCCCCTGCTGATCTTGTGTTGTCCCAAACACTACAAAGGGGGTTTTCCTTTTGATGAGGATGGCTATCCCTCTGGAGTATGAAGAGTATGATGAGAATGTTCTATAATCTGCCCACTTGGATGCAAAGGTGTTGGGGTGATGGGGACTGAGATGGGTTTCTTGCAGCATTACGACCTGTGCCTGGTGTCGGTCCAGGTATGCAAGGACCCTACGCCTCTTCCTCAGGTCTCCCAGCCCTCTGACGTTCCAGGTGAGGACATTTAGGTGTTGAGGAGGTGTCGAATTAGCCATGACCTCTAGAGCGGTCCGCGCCGCAAGGGAAAGGTCAGGGTGGCCAAAAGTGCCAGGGAGGCTGCACTCCGCCGCTTGAGCCCCGCGCTTGTCAGGGGAAGGCAGCAGTTCTTGTAGTGGAGGAGTAGTCTACCCTCTAGTCCACGGTCGTTTTAGTGAAGTAGAGTCAGGCCCCTGATTTGGTTATTCTTTGAGGCGCCATCGGATATGATGCGATTGAAAGAACTCTCCCCAGGCCGACAGTGCAGGTTGGCGGCAGGAGCACTATGTCCCTCTAGTGCAGGTGGAGCAGATAGGCGCCGGATGAGCTGGGTTCCCCGCCGGTCACCACACACACACCACCGGGGCCCACAACTGGACCGCTGCAGAGATGTTAGCGTGGCGCCCCTGGGCATCGGCGAGCGCACCCCTCTGTTGGGACAGCAATGGGGCAGTGGAGTGGTGCAGGAGCAGCAAGGTGTTGCAGGCTGATCCTCTCCGGGCTTGGGAGGCTGCAATCCACGCTGTGCACTACACCGCCACGCCGCCGGCAGGATCTATGACCGAGCGGTCGAACAGCAGCTCAGTGTAGCGGAGGGGGAACGCCGGTCACCAGTGCCAGGAGCCGCCACGGGGATTCACTGTTCTTGGCCTGTCGTCAGCACTTCAGGTAGGGGAGGATGCAATGCAGCGCACGTCGGGGGCAGTATAAGGAACACTCACCCCTGTGGAGTTGATCAGCCCCGTCTTACACCGCCGCCAGGTCGGGGCCCAGTCGCCATGGTGCTCGAGTGCCGGGGCAATACCGGCAGGGGCTCCAGGCAAGGCAGGGCTCTCCAGCGGCAGCACCAGATCGGCATCGTAGGGAGCTTCAGCAGCGCGCCACCAGCCTCAAATTAGCACTGGCCAGGCACCAGGTCTCAGCCTTCATGGCGACGTCACGGGAAACCAATTAGGAATGCATGGGCAGGATTAAGGGCAGGATCACGGTGCCGAGCAGCAAGAACCTCACATCAGTGCGGCCATTTTGCTTGTGCTCCACCTAGCGCCCCCAGGTGAAGTGTTTCATTTGCATATCTCTACTTTCTAAGAATTCAGAACAGCAGTAACACACACATTTTTTTTATATTGTCAGTCCGAATTTGGTTTCTTGTCTAGTGCTAATAACCCCTCAGTAATGTTTAGTGAACCTGTGCACTCATGACTATGCTACCAATGAAAGCAAATTCTGCAACCTTTTTGTCTAAGATGTGCACTTGGTCTTATCCATAAGTTACTTGTGAGCAAATGAATAATATAAGAGGATACAATTCACAGTCCAGCCTGTAATATTTACCATAGAAAATATGACTGTACTTCTGTAATGTAGCAAATGAAACGAAAAGCTCATCTGTGTTTCTAAAACATTTTAGCTTATCAGTGTAAAACATCAGAGCCCTACTTGCACCTAGTGTGTACAGGCAACTCTGGTGCAGCTTCCTCAAAACAACTCGATCCTTATGCATTTGTATAAAAGGCTCTTGGATTGGTAGACCTTAAAGTTCACTTTTTGTTCTCAATTATATTATTGCTTGTAAACATTTTTGACTGTCAAGTGTTTCAACGTGACCGTATACTTTAGCTCAAATTGAACTTGTATGGACCTCTAAAAATACCGATAACAACAGTATTTTCTTTAAAAGGAAGAACCATCTTTCCTCCTCAGTTATTTAACAACTACCAACACACTAATACATATGGGCATCCTCTTTCCCTTAGCTCTCTTGCACCACATTCTTGAAATCTCAGTAAACATACCGAGCCAAACTACTACAAGTTTCAACTTTACTCACCTTGCGTGTCTAAGTGTGTTTTGTGCTGCAAACAATGTAAACCTAGTACACAAAAGGCAATAGCAACGCCTTGTAAAGAGCTTCAAAAATCAAGAGAGTGTACCATGGAATGTAGTAAACACCTTTTCTGTGGAATTGGGTCAATTTTTAAATTCCACATTATTCAATAGTTCAGATTTGTCATGGAGTGAAGCGAAACCACTTTAGGAAATTAAAATACCTTTGTATGTAGTGAGATAAAGCTTTGCAAGATGATGTATTACAAGAGATCATTTCCAAATCATTAAAACAAATATGAACAATGGCAGAAATATTAAGAGAAATAAAAAATGCAAATAACAGTCCAAGACATTATGCTGTTCCTCCTTGTCCGTCAGGGTATTTCGTACCTTATATCTTTCAGCAATGTTGAAGCCGACAGCACTCTGCAGTTTGCGTAAACAGATAGGGCAGAGTTCGAGGGGGCGGCGATCTGACTCCTGTAGGTGATTGGACCCCTGCATCACACACTGCAGCCACTGACAGTGACGAAGCCCGAAAATGTGCCCGATTTCATGGGTCAGCGTCTGAAAAAAGATCATGAGCGCTGCATAACTGTTATTGGCTTAACCGAGGGCATTTGAAATCAATAGTTTTTAAGGAAGAATATGTTTAAGAGAACTAGTTGCTTTTGCCTTTCCCAAAATCCTATTCTGCTTTAGTATTGATTTGTATTGACCATTTCATATGGTGCATGTCCAAGAAAACATTTCTTGGTACTTGAATGACCGGTGTTCTTTTTACCCAACTCAATGACGCTCTGTTTATCGATCTCGGATATATATTGCCTTCAGGGATTCACTCTCTGCACTGTTTATGCAGCCTCTCAAACATAAAGCCTTCTGTACCCAGCCAGTAAGCCGTTAGAATGATAGAAGTACCAGCTGTAGAATCTATCCAAGTCCAAAGGTTACTGATTCTTGTTCTAAGGATGTAGACTCCACATTTTACACATCTTAGGTCGGTAAGAAGTACCACATTCCAGTATGTGAAGACCTTTGGATAAAAGAAAATTTACGAAAGGAATATTACCTTACCATTTCGAGACCAGTTCAGGAGTCACTCTTATGTATGGCTACCTGGTGGACTGTGTGAAATGGGTTTTGGCACAATTCCCTTGCCAGTCACACCTGTCTCTCTACGAAAGCCACCATTTTGTGCATTTTTTCTTGCTTTTATATGGACCTGAATTGCTGGTGTTTTTTTACCTCTGCGCTATGAGAGGGTGCTAAACAGCTCTTCTTAGCATGTTTTTTTTCTTATGCCTTTGCTACTATCTAGGATAATTAACTGGCGTAAGTGACTTTCTGTAATCCACTGTATGTAGGTGCCCACAAACTGCACAACTGGCGTAAAAGTCAAGGAAACCACGTGGGCTGCAGAAGGGCTTTCACATTCTCATGTGGTTTTGACCCAAACCAGGTGACCAAAAAGCATTCACTGCACACAATGGTCAGACATATTTAGAACTGCTATTGCTGGATTGGCTGTTAACCACAGGCACCAGTAGTTACACTCTTCCAGTCTGGACATGAGGCTTAAAAGGTGCAAATCTGCCCTCCTTGCTCTCCACCCTACCTTGTGTATGATAGCCAGCAGTCAGGACACATCACTGATAAAAGTTCTAGATGCATAAATAACTGACTAGTTATCAATTTCTCATGTTATGGGGAAAAAATTGAAAGAGCAAAGAGCTAGCTCACACAGAGAAGTATCCTACCTTTTATGTTGTCATCTACATGCCGAAGAACTAGAAGCACAGGAGGTCCTTATTATGAGGTTTATGCCACATCGAGGCAAAGAACTTCCTGGGAGAATTAGCATGGGGTGTCTAGAAGTAGTATGCTTCACTTTTATCATGAAGGGGCTGGAAGTGGTGGATGTTACATTCTTAATTTTTTTTATATGTGTTATGATTGATTATTAAACCTTGGTTTTAAATCCATCACTTAATATGTAAACCTTTTATTATGATTGAGGGATGTACTTCTTCATACTGGTCACTCCTTGGCTACCCGCTTGTGCTTCCTGTAGCATTCTAAGTGTATGCGTCCACTGCATTATTTGAATCATGTTCCATTGTGGCAGTTAAGCTGTTAGTACTGTACTTGCCACATATTGCATTTAAGATCTTCATGAATACCATCACTGAATACTTCTTTTAATTACAAAGTGGGCTTAAGAGTGAACTAAGAAGCCACTTAGGCCATCGTGGCCAAGGCTGAGTGGTTGTGAAATAGGTGGTGCATGCACTCTGGGATAATCCAAAAATTAAAGAAATTTGATAGGAAAGTAGATCACCTTTCTGCGTGCAAACAGGGTATCGCTTACTGATCCAAAAGAGTAATTCAGAGTGGAAAACAAAGCGTCAGCCCAGGAGTAACATGCCCTGAATGCACAGCAAAGTATCCAAAGAAATGGAGTAATCCAAGTTAATCAACATAATCCGAAATTGAAATTCCAGTTTGAATTTTATTCATTCGTCGTGGTTGATCAATCATCAAGGCTGAGTGGTGCCATCTTGGAAGAAGAGAAACTATAGAGGATTATGGGACAGATGTTGCCAATAAATAAAGAACGTGTTAAGAAAGATAGGAGAGTATTGAGAGGGAATTTCACTATGTTAGGTTTGTGGAAATTCACCAATCACTATTGGGTTAATATTTATTTAAACCAGTTTTCAGCAACTTGAAGCAAGAGTGCTAAGTGCATTCTTGGAAAACGACGATAAGACAGGATACATGAAAGAATTTCCATCTGTTTGAGAAAGGACTGTTGTCTTTTCCCAGGCAGGCATTCCTGACTCTACAGCGGTTCTGATGACCAGCACATACAGAACAAAGGTTTCATGTGATAAAGTAGCCAACATGTCAGTTGTTAAATTACATTAAAAGAGTGCATAAAGATAATACTGTATCAAAGAAAGAAAAACAGAAAGCAACACACTTTGCAATTGAGTACCTGTATTGGTTCCATAAAGATGCTCAGTGTTCATGTGTAATCACACAGTGATAGATAAATAATAACTACAGTGTGCATAAAAAGAATGTGACAATGGAACATATCAGTTGGTAACATTATGAATAAGGATTTATGAGTCACTGGATGAGTGAATCCAAAACAAGTTCCATTTGCTGTATGCGTCACTGGCATTGCGACCCGGGAGGATTAATGGGTCATCTTCAGCACTCTGGCAATTGAGGGAAGCAGCAAGGTCTGAGGAGCAAGGCAAGCCTCAAGCAGCAGGGCAGTCATCTAGGGAACAAGGCAGTTCTTCTTCTGTAACGTCCACAGGTCCAGGTGTGTAGCAATGAGTGGTTCTGAGGGTCTGGCCAGCCTTCGAGGTGCGGGGATTCCTTATACTACCCCATAATCTAGTCCTGGAAAGTTCTTCTCTTCACCTGTCAAGGTTCCAAGAAGTCTAGGGTGACAAAAGGCTTGTTTCAGGTTTCTTTGTGCGTGTGCTGGAGGCAGCCCTTCGAAGTATAAGTTGGGCAGGGAACAGCTCCAACCCCACCCATCCTGACAGGATGGAACATCCCGCCAACACCAAGTCCTCTCTTGTCTCACTATCTGGGAGGAATACACAAAGCCCAACAGCAAAGCCATTCACAGCCAAGTGACCAAGGATACTGGCAAAAAGCACATAGGCATAGGACAACTTTCTAAAAGTGGCATCTACAGGATTGCGACTTAAAATCTGACACTAACATCAGAGAGGATTTTAAACCGTCATTTATTTGTATCTAAACATGACATTAATCTACTCCTAATCCAAATGTATCACTTATTAAATTTAATAAGGCGGGGTTCTCCAAAGTAGGTCCTGGAGGGCTGGATCCATGCCAGATTTTGAGCACATCCCCATTTAGATAAATGTAGTTATCTTAAAAATCTGGCATGGATCCGGCCCTTCAGGACCGACTTTGGAGAATCCTGTGGTAAGGTAGACCAATGCAAGTCAATGGGAGAGATAGGCCTTGCAGCAGTAAAAATGACTTATGAGCTTTTTACAACCAGGACATGTAAAACTTCTAACCTACAAGGCCTACTTTTTACACACAAAGTACCCTGCTTTATGAGCTTTTAGGGCCTATCTATGGGTGAATTATATGTATTAAAAATGAAGGTTTAGGTCTGACAAAATGTTTACTTTGCCAGGTCGAAATGGAAGTTTAACACTGCACTACAGGCTGCAGTGGCAGGCCTGAGAGATGTTTTAAAAGGCTACTTTAGTGAGTGGTGCAAGGAGTACTGCTGTTCTTCAGTAGCATTTAATTTACAGGCTCTGGGTGCTGGTGGTACCATTTACTAGGGACTTACAAGTAAATGAAATGTACCAATCAGGTGTAAGCCAATTGTACCATGTTTTAGAGACAGAACACAAGCACTTTAGCACTGGGTTCAGTCCTGAAAGTCAACAAAATTAAGGTTTGCAAAGGAAGGGGGTGAAGAAAAAAAAGTTAGGGGTGACTCTACAAAGAAGGCAAGGCCCAACATATACCCAATGGTTATTCACTCTTGCTGGCTATTCAAAATCTAAAAAAAGATGGGAATATACTGAATTAATCGATCGTGGGAAAGTTATTTTATTGTGCGGTGAAATATGAGAGTCATTCACCAAAACCCAAATATGGGTACATAAATATGCAAAACTTAAAATTCAGGCAGCGCTATACAGAAGACTGTATTTAAAAATAGGGAACCAATAAAAAAATCAAATCAAAGGAATGAAAAGCAAATGGCTACACCAATCGATTCTCAAAAAGTACCTGGATAGTGTTGTAGAGTCAAAGTATGTTTGACTCATTGCGTTAGCGGTTCAAGCAACAGTCTAATCACAAAGTGAGTGGGCTGAGGATCAGGTTTGCTGCGGTGTTACAGCGAACTAGTTTTTAATGGGAGCAATGAGCGATTGTGTGATCAGGAACGCAGCTTGGTCAGTAAGACTCAGGTGTGGTGAGCGTCAGATTTTCCGTCAATCATGCTGATGTATCACGTTTATCATTATATGAGAAGGAACACATGGAATGGGCTTATGTGCTAGTGGAAAGGGAAAGGAGTGAGGATTGCGGGGGGGAAGGGACTTAAAAACAGTATTTGAGAGTGTATTTGTGTGTTTTGTCTAAGTGAGGTTTTAGAAATGCAACAGACACCTTATCATACCAAACTGAAAGCTCCTGTATACAACTATTAATTGAAGCATACATTTATAAGGGGGGTGTAACACCTAAAACATCCCCTGAAGCCACTCCTCTGGTAGAGATCAACATCCCAGGGAATACTACATAAGATGCAAGCACGTTGTGGGCATCACAACTATCTAAGATAGGTGCCAACTGCGCTGGAAAACATAAACCAGACACTATGCTGTCCTCTGTGTCCATGTTTCAACAGCCAACAACCCAAAGGTGACCAAAATCAATTAATGATCAAAAACTTCAAATCAAAGAATAAAGGCAAAATGCTGTACCAATTGATAGCCAAAAAGTACTTGCACTGTATTGTAAAGCCGAAATATGTTTGACTCTGCGGTCTCCCTGAACAGACAGTCTCTCGCTGTTCCCTTTTTAGGTCTCGCTGAGTCAGCGCGCATGCGCTGCTCGGAGAGACTTTAGTAGGTGAGTTTTCAAAGTGCTGCTGGCTGGCGACAAGCTTGCGTTCACGCGAGCGTGCACGCGCGAACCGCCACCCTTCAGCAGCACTTTGAAAACTGCACATGCGCATACATTTACTATGCACCGGCGCTTTCATCATTATTACTTTTGCATTACCATTTATGTGCATGGCTGGCCGCCCGCCCACCCGCCGTGCTTTGTTTAAGCAGTAAGATGTCCCAACACATTTTAAAACATGGTAGATGATGCAACACTTTTCAGCATAAATATGGTACCAGACATATTACTTATTCACCTGGGGCTAGTCTTTTTCGGGAAATGTCACTCCGAAAATCTCAAATCACCGAGAGTACTAGTCTCCCCGACCTCATGGGTTAAATCTCTTTCATAACACGGAGCGAGGCACGCTCATGTAAAGGGAGATAACCTCAGGCGATTGACCTGACTTACAAGTCTTAGTAACTGACGCGGACCAATTGAGCGCCACATATGAGACCACAGCCACGCCCAAACAACGCATTTGGGACGGCTGCAGTCCGTTGTGAATATTAAGCTCCATTCAGCCCATGTGGGGATGCACCCGCCCTCCACCTAGGGTCGAGCTATGATTGGCGGCTGGAGGCTGCATCTTTGTCCAGGCTCTGACTCGCCAACCTTAACGCTAGAAACGATCGGACACCGGAAACAACACTGCAGTGTGCGACGCTTCTCCCACACATCCTAAAGCAGGTCAGGCACTTCTTACATATATGTATTGGTGCATTTTGGGACAACGGATCTTTCACCATGGTAGACTACCAATTATACCAACTAGCCTAATTAAGAGCACTATATAACAAGCATTGGCATAGCCAATAGGTCTCACCTTTGGGACATTATAAGTGTTTAGCCATGCAACAGTTGATGTTGTTGCACCAAGGATATCGTGCTGGATAACTAAACACTTATAAGGTCCCAAAGGCGAGACCTATTGGCTATGCCAATGCTTGTTAGACACGTGGGCTGTCCAGGGTGCATCCTCGGCACACTCGCTTTGTGATTAAACTGTTGCTTGGACTACTACCGCACTGAGTCGAACATACTTCAGCTTTACAACACTGCGCAGGTACGTTTCTGCTATTGATTGGTAAAGCCTTTTGCATTTTATTCCTTTGATTTGGTGTTTTTGATATACTTGTCTTTGGCTCCGCAATTTTAGGCTAATACTTCAGTATAACACAGCACGAGTACTTAGTACCCCAGTAAGTACTCAGGTTTGGGTTTTGGTTACCGACTCATGTATTTCACTGCACAATTAAAAACTTTCCGGCGATTGATTCATTTTTTAATATTCCGGTCTTGTTGTAGGTAATGAAAAAATGGCGACAGTGAGTAGCCTTTTGGTAAAATTATATACACACACGTTTTACCCTTTAACAATTTAATTATCCGTTATTTTCTTTAAAGTTCATGCCTTGCTGCTTCCCCCAATTACCTGCAGTCCGGATGATGAAGCATTAATCATCCCGGGTCGAAACGTCGTGGATGCATTCGGGAAATGGAACTTGTTTTGGATTTAATCATTCATTGGCTCATGAATCTTGCACTGATAATGTAGCTGATGTGTTCTAATATATTGTTTTTTATAAACAATTGTAATTTTTATTCATCACAGTGTGAGCACATTTGAGTACCGAACACCTTTATTGAAGCAGTAAATGTTGCACAATTGCAAAGCGTGTTGGTTTCTCTTTTTCTTTCAATGATGCAGTATTATCTTTATGCACACTACTGTAATTCGACTAACTAGTTAGTCATTTTACCATATGGAGCCTTTCTTCTGTGTGTGTTAATTGCCCCTGGTTCCAGGTATTTTTTGAGAGGACAGACCGCTGCCTTATAGCACTGTTCTGATGACTGAAGCTATTAGTCGCTTATTAATTATGTTTCTGAAAAAGAATACAGGACTTAGCTAGAACTGCATTACTGCTGTGGTCTATTTTCCGGAAGCCCGGAAGGAAGGGAAAATATGAAGAAAATAATCTACCGTACGTCTTGGAGAAACGCAGCAAGACTAGTGGGAACTGTTCTTTTGGCTGTGGTCCTGAAATAGGCTGAGGAAAAGACCTGTTTCCCACTTTCACCTGTGGGCTGGTGACAATTAGAGGACTAGAAAACAAGATATGCATCATTTGGAAAAAGTTGGTGCCCAGATAGGTTTTCACTTCTGCAAGATAAGGACATGGTGTCAAACTTATGTGAGGAAAGCACATTATTGTTGTCGCCGTTTTCCTGATTTTTCCCACTAAGAGCATTTTAGAACCAAGTTCGCAGCCAATTCACAGCTGCAAAAATAAGGTATTCAACCTTGTAGAACTCTGTTCGTCCACAGCTTCCAGCCTTGCCTGCTAAAGGTGTTAAAACTCCAAAAAATGTTTTAAGTAAACTATTTACAGGGACTAAGTGCTCATTATTACCGACCCTTGCTGATCAGCTGTAACGGGTGCTTAAGTACTGGTTTGCGATTACACGTGACTGGAGTAAGGCAGCAACCTCTATCCAACTTTGCTCGAGCGCCATTCAGATGCAAGGGTGTCCAACACAACCTAATGAATAAAAAATAATTTTTGTCCCTATTAATTTCCGTGCGACGATTTTTCATACACTTAAAAACTCCTAATCCCTTTGACCAGTTTTGTCATTTGAGTGTATTTTTAATTGTTACAGTTAACTTTTCAAATAAAGTAGCGTGGGAAATGTATTTCTTAAAACTAAGGTTCTTTTTGCACTTTTATGCACAGACCACATGCCTATTCTCTGGAAAAGGCCTGTCAGGAAACGAAGTGTGAACTCAGGATATCTAAAAGAAACTTGCGTTTATTTGTAGATGCTAAATTGGTTTAAATGTATTAAAACGCAGCCACAGCTCACATCTTGACTAAGGTGGCTATTCCCCATGGTCTCACAATCTGGTGCCCTGCATCCACCATCAGCAGTCACTGCAGAACAGATGCGGAAGCATGTTGGCTCATAATCATTGCTCCTATAACTTCAGTTGCATCCATGTAATGCATGCATGTGGTATTTCTATAATGCAAACCTAGTCAGGGGTGTGCCATTTCCCTTCAAGCCCTGTAGCTCACGAGGTGCTGTTGGTTGCTGGAGTGCGGCGAGGTCCCGTCAGTGTGTTCTGCTTCGCCGTTTTTGGGGGCCTGGAGACTACAAATCCCATCAGCCCTAGCGGCGGACCCGGAAGCCGCCGGACCTTACTTCGCGCCTGGAGGCGCTTAAATCGCTCCTGTGCCACCGCATCGCGGGTCCGCGCGCGGGTCGGTGCCGGGAGAAGCCCGGGACAAGGGCGGGACCATCTGTGGCCGTCCGTGGTCGTACAAGGTCGGGTTGGGCCACACTCATTGCATCCAGCTACGCCCCATTAGATAAGTAGACATTATCATTACTATCAATCCCTTGTCTTAGGGGGGCTGTGCTGAGTGTGCTGGGACTTGATCTGGACTGAGCTCCCGTTGTAATGTCAACTCGCTCTGGTAAAAGTTTGAGGGGGGGAGGGGAGGGAGATGGGGGGGAGCATGATTGGCACCATGGATCGTTTTATTACCCGCGTGGCCAATGTAATTGATAAGGAAATTGGCATGGCTGAGCGCCGTTTGTCGCGAGGGCCCCTTGGTACTCGACGTTCATCGTTGGGACAGTTAGCTTTGGTGCCTTCACCTGAACACAGTCAGGAGCCCCCCCTCCATGTCCCCTTTCCCCTGGACCATCCCCGGGTGGCAGCCCTGAGAGCCAATATAGATGATCTTGAAGTGCTGACAGATTCTGTACTTCAAGTGGAATACAATATGGCCACAGATCTAGCGATTAATGAGGCGGACATTATGCTTTCGCCCTTGGCCAGTCTCCCAAACCTCGCAAGAACAATTGTTGTTCCAGCCCTAGTGGTACAGGCGGAAACTCACCCTGCCTCTACCAAAAGGAAAAGGTTGCTCACCCCGCAGAAAGGCAATCTGGTTAAAGATTACAAGAGGCGCAGGCAGGCTGGTGCCAAGTTGGGTGGCCCTCATAAGAAAGCGGGGCGAGATTCTTGCCCGTCGCAGAAAGATGTAGAGGAGGGTATATCAGGAGGGACAGTGAATACTGGCTGTGGAGTACCGCTTGGAGGCCCTTTAACTCAACCACTCCCGGACTCCCTACTCGTAACACATCTAGAGAAAATGATGAAATCTTTGCTTCTCCCGGTGTTGGATAAAATTGGGGGGCTCTTACAGCGGGTGGACAAAATGGAGCAGGTAAACCTGGATAATTTTTTCTCGCTAAAAACATTTATCAAATTACAGTTGAGAAATATGGAGGTCGGACAAGGGAGAGGGGATGACAATGGGGAGTCATACATAGTCCCTCAAAGTCCAGCCTTTATAACAGGCACCCCAACAGTTGTACTGGAGGCGCCTGTTTGTGCCCCACAGCCTACCTCTACAACTGTAGGGATAGGAAGGAAGTCTGGTCCGTTAGTAACTAAACCCGCAAATAAAACTAAGCCCACTAAAATATCCAACATTAAGTTAAGTAAAAAGAAGACCTGTCCCACAGATTCTGGTACTGCCTCTAAAGATAATCCCATTACCCCTGCCTTTACGCCTACGGCTTCCAGCCCTTCTATGATCCCAATCCCTGAAGCATTTAAGCCTGTAAAGGCCGGCACTCACTCGACTGGCGAGGGACTAAGAGAGGGAAGGGTGAACAACGTTAATCTCCCCCCTGCTTGCCAGCCTTATGTAGCTGTTTTGACTGGGGTGCCTGTGCTTAGCCCGGGCAAGCGGGAGACCTTCGAGGATTTGTATAATAAGACTCTTTTTTGGTTCAAAGAAAATAGGCCTTTGCCTAAACCTTTGGAGGGACGGATCATACAAGTTAGGAGAGTTGGTTGGATTGGCTCTAAACAAAAAACTATAAATGGGGACTGCATTATTGTAAATTTCGACGACCCAAGGTTGGCCAGTTATGTATGTGGTGGACCCCAGAGGACTTATAGTCCACTCGCTTGTGGGGGCCAAATTGACATATATGACCTCAGTTATTTCTATTCCCCTAACTTGCCTGGGAAGATAGTTGGTTCTTATGGGTGGGAAGAGAGGGACGGCAGACAGTTCGGTCGACCCCTCCTCCAACCTAGCTTTTTCAACAAGTTTCTGTACCAGCCACGAGACTGGCCTTTGCAATATTATTGACATCCTACCTGCCCAATATGGGAAACACACCTTGAGGTATTAGAGGAGTTGCCAAGCATTAGTCAACCGACTGGTGTGGAATTGGTGAGGCCTCCCACTTGTATTCCATCTAATATAAATCCCCCTAGGGAACAATTGCAATCGCCTTTGCCATGTCCTAAACCACTTGCCCTGTCCGTTCAAATTAAGGCTGTTTTGAAGGAGGTCATTACATCTAAAGAGACTATGTCGTTGCCGACTGCTGAGGCAATTGCAATCATTGCTAGCGCCCCCCTCGTCAGTAACTTGGAGTCGGGGTGGGAGGAGGGAGGCAGTGCCCCATTGAAGGTTGTTAGTTGGAATATAGCAGGACTCGGACGGAATTTAGGTTTGCCAGATTGGAATGCCATGATTGAAGCATATGGGATTTGTTTGTTCCAGGAGACTTGGTCCCTGGAACCCCAACACAAGATGGGCTATACCACTTATTCTGTCCCCGCTATACGCGCAAAGGGAGGGAAAGGCCGTCCTTCGGGAGGGCTGACAATCTGGGTGAATATTTCCTTGCGATATTCTATTAAACTTGTTATTACGAAGTCTCCTGATCTCCAAAGGCTAACAGTTAGAGGCCCATGTGGAGGGAAAGTACTTGAAATTTTGAATATTTACGTTAGAGAAGCACGGGGGGGTTCATCTACGTTATCCTCAACTGGCCTCGATGAGGAACTCAGAAATATTAAATCCGACGCCCTTATCTTGTTAGCAGGGGATTTTAATTGTACGTTTGAACCCCTTGCCTTGGACGATGTGTTGGGTACCAGGGAAGATGATAATAGGAGAGGCATTCCAACATTGCAAATTCCACCAATTAGGAGATGGAATCAAGGTGCTATTGACTTCAATGCACTCTGCTTGGAGTATCATCTTAGAGCCACTAATGGTAGATCCAACTCAGACCAAATGGGGGCCCACACGTTCAACAGAGTAGGTCATTCCTCACGGATTGACTACATTCTGCTGAACTACTGTTTATGGCCCTACCTGTTGGATATGGTGGTCTTGCCGTCTACTGATAACGACCATAATCCATTATCTCTATCCCTGTGCCCCCCTTGGTTGGGCCACTCCCCACCTCGATTCCCTCACACGTGGATAGCTACACATGAAGTATGCCCTTCAAACTGTGGTAGGCGCCTAAAATGGAACAACTTTGCTGCCAGGGAGTGTAAGATCCAGGAGGTTAATTTAATAATGTCAAATGTTCCCCACCGTCTAGATTCTCCTCTTTGTAGTGCCCAGGAGATCTCATTATTATTCAATGAAACTACGCATGCACTAGGTGATTTATTTTTAGTCCGCACTATGGGAAAGAAACCTAATGCAAGAGGTGCCACAAAGGGCAATGTCGGGTGGTTCACTCCTGTTTGCCGTGAGGCTAAAAAGGAACTAATTAAGGCGGTTAAATCTAAGGACAGAGCCTTGATTAGTGTAGCGAGGGGCAACCAAAGGAGAATTATAAAGGAGGCCAAAATAGCATGGGAAGATCAGTTTTGGCATGACCTAAAGGCTGCTAGCACAAGGAAGGACTCTAAGGGCTTCTGGGATTTAATAAGAGCAAGGGATGAGCCCACGGACTCATTAATAACATGTAATATACCAGAGGACGCGTGGTTTGACCATTTCTCCCAGCTCTATACTGTGGTTCTGAGTGCGGAGACTGAAAGTTATTCTGTAATACCCTGTGAACTCTCTGAGGAGCATTTGTTCACTGTTAAGGAAGTGGTGGGGGCTATTACATGTCTTGTCCCTAATAAAGCCGCAGGCCCGGATGGCTTGCCAGGGGACTTGCTTCGTATTAACCCAGTAGAGTGGGCGAAACTTATCGCTGCTCTACTGAATGCTAGCTTCAGTGGGGCAACTCTCCCAGGTTCATGGAAGGGCGCTGAAGTTATTCCCATTTTTAAGAAAGGGAGCCAGTCCGACCCCGCCAATTATCGCCCCATAAGCCTTTTAGACTCCTCCCAGAATGTGGCAGGCAGGGTGGTTTTAGGCAGGTTACTACAATGGATTGAGGAAAAAAGTATTCTTTCGGATTTTCAGGCCGGTTTTAGATCAGGTATGGGGACGATAGAGCAATCTTTTCGGCTTTTGATGCTCTATTGGAAAGTGGTTGTACTGGGCAAGGGCAGTCTGTATCTCGCATTTATAGATTTGCGGACTGCCTTTGACCTGGTTCCGCGCAACCAACTTTGGGGTGTGTTGAATGACCTGGGCATCCCTCCCTACCTTCTAAGCTTATTGGTAAAGTTGCATGCCGACAACTTTGCGCAGATCAGGTGGGGTAACCAGTGCCAAAAAACAAACCGAATACCTGTAAATAGAGGAGTATGCCAGGGGTGTGTTTTAGCCCCCACTCTGTTTTCCTTGTATGTGAATGGAGTGGTGGACTACTTATCGAAAGTTCCATCAGATGCACCATCCCTGGCTGGTAGAAGAATACCTACTCTCCTATTTGCAGACGATACCCTCCTGATCTCCAAAACCCCGGTAGGCCTGCAGAGCCTGCTATCTAGCTTCAAATCCTTTTGTGATGTAAGGGGGCTAGTTATCAATACTGGGAAAACAAAGTATCTAGTTCTCAACCCTCCAAAAAAGACCATTAAACCGCCAACCTTAGAGGCTGTTTCCCTAGAGAGGGTTACTGAGTTTGACTATCTTGGTATACGCCTCTGATTCGATGAGTTGGGAATGTCATCTACACAAGATGTTGCTGACTCATAAAAGGGTATTGGGTGTCCTTCTTAAGGAACAACGTGCCTCAACCCTAAAACCCTTTGCACCAATTCTTGACATTTACAGGGCTAGGGGTGTCAGTGCAGTTTTATATGGGGCCGAACTCTGGGGGACACATAAGGTGGATCAGTTGTCTCGCTCGGAAAGCAAGTTTTTGAAAGATTTAATGGGGCTTCCCTATAGCACCCCAACCCTCCCTCTGCTATTAGACATGGGGTTAAGATCAATTAGCGACCAGGCTAGGCTCCGCCCTCTTTTTTTATGGGCAAGAATCTGGAGAGTTCCAGAGTTGTCTTGCTTTGCGGATGGCCTAACTGATGTGCTGGAGTCGCCGGGTTGGTCCAAGATCCAGTGGTTGAGAGAAGTTAAGCGTCTTCTTCTCAACATGGGTCTTGGCAATGCCTGGGTTAATAGAACTGCTCCCCCAATACCTGTGCTAAAGAAAATATATTGGAATTGGGTAGCTGATAGCAGATCTAGTAATTCTAAATTGTGTAGAACCTCCTTGGACTTCCTACTAATAAAAGATATGCCCCTTTGTGAACCATATCTGGACATCGTCACAAAGCGTTGTGATAGGGCACTGTATATTCAGTTTAGGATAGGCCTACTCCCCGTCGGGGATCTTACCTCTAGGTGGAAGCACTTGACCCAAACTACCTCCATGTGTCCATTTTGTGAGCACAGGATAGAGTCAATCCCGCACCTGTTTTTTGAATGTCCGGCCTATGCCCTTCCCCGTAGTAGATGGTTAAAACCACTATGTAGAGAACTTGGGACAAGGCATTTTAAGGAGGCTTTACGTGTTTTAAAAAATGATCCACGCCCACTTTATGCCTGCGGCATAGCTAAGTTCCTGGGTTGGGCCTGGCGCATTAGATCATCTAGGCGTTCCTATCTTGTTTAATTTGTTCTTAAATGATTTTATCTAATTTATTGGGGTTATTTGTATAATGAAATGTATGTTAATGTATTGGCCACTTTTATTGTCTTATTGTTCTGTGCCAAATGTACTGCTTTTTAAGATATTTTTATATCGAAATAAAGCCTATAATGATGGAATAAAAAATAATTTTTGTCCCTATTAATTTCCATGCGACGATTTTTCATACACTTAAAAACTCCTAATCCCTTTGACCAGTTTTGTCATTTGAGTGTATTTTTAATTGTTACAGTTAACTTTTCAAATAAAGTAGCGTGGGAAATGTATTTCTTAAAACTAAGGTTCTTTTTGCACTTTTATGCACAGACCACATGCCTATTCTCTGGAAAAGGGCTGTCAGGAAACGAAGTGTGAACTCAGGATATCTAAAAGAAACTTGCGTTTATTTGTAGATGCTAAATTGGTTTAAATGTATTAAAACGCAGCCACAGCTCACATCTTGACTAAGGTGGCTATTCCCCATGGTCTCACAATCTGGTGCCCTGCATCCACCATCAGCAGTCACTGCAGAACAGATGCGGAAGCATGTTGGCTCATAATCATTGCTACTATAACTTCAGTTGCATCCATGTAATGCATGCATGTGGTATTTCTATAATGCAAACCTAGTCAGAACTCAAAAGGTATTGGAGCACTGAACATGGTCAAAGTCCAGCAAACAGTCAACAAACATTCAACAAGTGATAGGAGAGGTAGATGGCTTGTTGACTGTACTGTGATGTAGTGTTATTTAAAAAAGCAACTCTTCAATTCTTTCCTGAAGTGGAGTAATGTTGGGGTAGTCCTAATGGATACAAGGATGTTGTTCTAGATCCTAGGTCCATAGATGGAAAAAGCTTACTGCCTAGATTTCGTTTTTTTACACTTTGAAGTTTACAATCTGATGATATCCTGGCTGCAGCTATGCCAAGAACCACCAGAGGCGGTGAGCTTGTCTGCCAGATAAGCAGGGTACTGGTTGGGATGGCTTTTGTAATTGATGCAGCTAGTTTTGAAGATGATGAGGGTAGGCCACAGGAGTCAATGTGAGTTCCATCTGTATGGATTGGTTCTTCAAGCCCTGGATGAGATTAGGGGTGGGAGGAACTCGAGGAGTTTCATGTGTTTTGGAATCCCACAGAGTTACATAAAAACCCTGTAAGATTCCACATGGTTTCACCAACGGGTAGAAAATATGCAGCTTGTGCCACAATTTAGCTCCAGTAGCGTGAGTAGCGCTGAAAAATCGGCACGAATGGCACCATGTGTTGTGCCAGAGTGTGCAGCCATTTGAGTTGATTTTGCTGCCACTCAAGATGAAAATCTTCTAGAGCGGAAATATAGCTACTAGAGCAGCAGCCCTCTGACCGTGACCGCTGCTCATGTTAGAAAATCGTGCTAGGGGACGCCAATTATCACTCGTGCTCACCAGCTCGCATTTTCTGGAGCCTTGCAGAAGAAAAATTCCACCACACAGTGAATGGCAGAATTTGGCTAGAACGCCACGTTAAAGAGTGACACACAGTGACCAAAATTCCACAGGCAGAATGAAACATTACGCCCACCACTAGATGAGGTGTGCAGCGGTGTGTAGGAGGTCGTTAAAGGCTGGCAGTGTGGAGTGTGGAAGCCATGCAGTAGGTAATTACCATCATCCAGATGCTGAAGTATGAGGGCTTGAACAGCAGCTATGAAGTCGCTTTGTGGTAAAAACTGCTACACTTTCTTTGGAAAAGAGCAGTCCCCAAATGTCTTTGCATTTTTGACAATGAGTTCCTTAAAGGTGAGGTTGGTGTCCAGGATGAATCCACGTGATTTGGCATTCAGCGAAAGTTGGGATTCAAGGCAGTCCCCCACCCACTTATCCCACCCCCATCCCCGGCGTGTCACACAGAGTAAATATTGCAAGAGCATCAATATAGGGCACAACACTGCACAGAACCGATATCATGAGATGTACATCAAGGAGCCCCACTCCCACAACGAACGATGTATGTATACATATGGTTGGTGCAGTCAACCAGGCATAGAATATACATTAATCAGGGTGAAACGTTCGGGGTGCTCGCCATAGAGCCGACTTCCAACTCAGCATCCGGGGTTTTCAATAACGCCACCAGTGCTTCCCAGGCCCTTGCAGCATCCAAAGCTTTGTCGCTGTTCACTCAGCTAGCCAGCTGTAATCTAACTGTAGCCTCGCATTCCGCCCATTGAAGGAGGTCAGCCCTCCAACTCGGATAGCTGGGGCCCCGTTTAGACTTCCAATGAGCCGTAATGTTCCTTTCGGCCAGCAGAAGACCCAAGTCCAAAAATTTACTAGTGACCTTGGTCTTGGATGTGTAGGGAAACCAGTGGAGCAGGCAAGTACCAATATTGGGCTCTATCTCCCTTTCAGTAATATCACATAATAGCTTAACTACCTCCCCCCAATATGTCCCCAACTGTGGACAGTCCCACAACATATGTCGGAAATCTACACTCTCCGTGCTGCATCGTTGACACCTCGCTGTGTCCAAATCGAAATATGTGTTAATCTTAGCCGGGGTGAGGTACGCCCTATGCAGTATAAAAAAAATGCACTAGTTGGAAACGGCCATTTCTAGTACTTTTCCACACCCTCTCAACCAATTCAGCCCACACCTGCTCTGGGATTTCTTTGCCTAGGTCCTCCTCCCATTTCCGCTGCAGTTCCTGGAGTGGAGTCAGCGCCTCACATGTCATACGTCTATACAAACAAGTAACTGCTTTAAAGGTCCCCCCGCCATTACAACGTATTGACAAGTCATGGAAGTCCGTGGTTTTGATAACCCCTCCTGCCAATGCTTTTGGATGGCCAAAACCAGAGCCGAATGGAGCAGAAAATCCCCAAGGGGGAGGTCATACCAGTCTCGTAGTGCGTCAAATGGGAGGAAGGTACTATCCTCATACAAATCCCCTAACATGTGCAAACCCTTCTCTCCCCAGTCGATCAATGCAGTCCAATTACCCCCATGCGGAAAAGCAGTACACATGGCTAAAGGGATCTTCGGGTCATAAGGTCACTCAATCAGCGCCCTTCGCTGACTCCGGTTCCAGCAAAGCCGAAACATCCGCAACTCATTAGGAAGCGTCTGGAGCCTCAATGGCAGTTGTAGAATAATAGACAACAGCACCTGTCCCGAAACCCGCCCCCATCTCGCTCAGCCGGACCCCGAAATTCAAGGGCCACTGCTTGAGTAAGCCACTGTAATTGAGCTGCCAAATATTATGTCTCAAAGTCAGGGACCGCCAACCCACCATCTGCCTTCGGTCGTATTAAAGTCTTCAATGCCACCCGTTGCCTGCCAGCTGCCCAAATAAAACCCGTGACCAGGGATTGAATTTGTTTAAAGATCGACGCAGGAATCCAGACTGGTAGTGTTTGAAAATAGTACAACAGCTGAAGGAGAGCCACCATTTTAAGGAGGGCCACTCTGCCTGTTAATGAAAGAGGTAAGGTCCCCCAGAAGTCAACGTTACCCCTAAGGCTCTGAATAGCTCTACCTACATTACAGTCAAGCAGGTCAACCGGCTTATGATAAATGTGGGTCCCAAGGTATGACAAGCAGCGATATTCCCATTGCACTCCATCAGTAAGTAAAGGCCTCCCATCCCGTGGGGCAGCAGGGAACAGGCAAGACTTCGCCCAATTCACCTTGAGGCCCGAGACCGCTTCAAGATCCTGAAGTAAACACTTTGCACCGGCAAGGGCGTCAGTCGTATTTGCTAGAAACAGGAGCAGATCATCAGCATAGTGCGCAATGTATTGAATAAAGCCACTCACATTAAGCCTAGAGTAGCGCAGTCCCATCCGGGCCTGGGCCGCTAATGGCTCTATGGCTAAGGCAAACAGCAGCGGGGAGAGAGGGCATCCCTGCCACGTCCCCCGACTCACCGCGCAGGAAGCCGAAACCAGGGCACCCGTCTTAACTCGAGCAGTAGAAGAGTTGTATAATAACACCGTCCAAACCACAAAAGTATCGCCTAAACCAAAGCGGCGCATGACTTGAAACAAGTACGGCCATCCCAGGCTGTCAAAGGCTTTCTCAATGTCAACCGATAAAATGGCAGCAGATTCCATCGGGTATGACTCAGCTTCCAATATGTGAAGTAGGCGCCTTACATTGATGGCGGTGTTCCGAGTTGGAATGAACCCAGCCTGGTCCCTGTGCACTAAATGCACCATATGCGGGAGCAATGGAGTCGCCAGTATCCGACTCAATATTTTATAATCAGTGGTGAGCATGGACAGTGGGCGATAAGCAGTCCTGTCAGAAGGAGATTTTTTTGGTTTCAGTAACAGAATAATGACTGCCTCGCGGGTAGAGACAGGTAGCACTCCCGCACCTTTCACCTCATTATAAAGAGTCATTAATTTAGGAGCCAAAAGATCAATATAGGTCAAATAAAACTCGATAGGCAATCCATCGGCCCCAGGCAACTTTTTTCGCACCGTATGTTTTATGGCTCCCCTAATTTCTCCCAATGTTATATCCTGCCCCAGGAGGTCGGCCTGTGGTTTATCAAGGTGAGGTAGTTCAGCCACAACTAAAAACTCCCCAAGGGCGTCTTCACTCCGCTCCAATTTACTCTGATAAAGATCCATATAATAGGCAAGAAACTGATATTTAATCCCCTGTTGGGTATGAATATGAATTCTAAAATAACCATACCCCTTCGGGCAGGGTTGGCCAACCAAGCCAACAACGTGTCTGCTTTGTCACGTTCTGTGTGTACTCGCACTAAATACTTTTTATAATCAAAACAGCGCAGCCTTTCAACCTGCATGGCGGCCGCCTCTCTGGTGTCCAATAAATCCTGCTGCCCACTAGGCAGTTCAGGCGTGGCCCGTTCCGCTGCGCGCAAACGCTGATCCGCAGCCTCTATATCTTGCAGTAGTGTCTTACGCACCCCCACCATATTAGCAATATAGAGACCCTTCAGCACCGTACCCTCAGGCAACCCACACTTGCACCCCTCAGGGAACAATGGGAACAGGACTTTCGCAGGCCCCTACACGACAGGGAATGGATCAGGGCCCTTGAATACACCAAAAAAGTGTCCCGTAATTACCGCTTCAAGAACATACAGTTACATATCCTACACAGGGCGTACCTCACTCCTGAAACACTACAGAAATACTTTCCTGATACACCGTTCGCCTGCCCTAGGTGTCTTGAACCGGCTGCCTCGTTCATACACATGCTATGGGATCGCCCGACACTCCATAATTACTGGGAAGCGGTGCATACCGCCATTCGTGCAGTCACTGGGTTGCAGGATCTCTACACGTGGGAGGCCAGCGCCTTAGACATACATGGGCGACACAAGAATAAGAAGGTGGAGAGGCGTTTTGCTTTCTTGGGACTTATTCTGGCTAAACGATGCATTACTATGCACTGGAAGGCGCCGGAGGGACCTCCCATGGCCGCATGGGTGGGGGCAGTTAAGAAGTGGGGGAAAGCAGAGCAGACGTTGCTTCGAACGGAGGAGGCTCGGGGACACCGCAAACACCCGATTTCCCTGTCATGGGCGATGCTCATGCATTCCTTCACACAAGAAACACAACCGGCGGCAGGCCCGCGAATAGTTGACTCTCAGGAGGCCCCCGCGACTCAGGAGGGAGATGACCGAGAGACCCGGGTATCCGATGGGCCCTAACCCTGACCTGTAGCTGGTACCCTATCCGCCCCATGCGCGGCCGGGGATCTACACTCCCGCCATCGACCCTTGCCCCTCCCCTCCCTAGACCCTTCCTCACGTCTGAGAAAACCTAGCGCTGCGACAGGCAAGGAAACTGCTCCCCGACGTTAGCCACACACTGACTATAATTCCAGATATGGTGCACTCCCCAGTTTACACGTCCCCAGTTCGTTTATAGTACTTAATTGGCCACGCTTCACCGACCGGAGGGACAACGCACTCAGGGGATATGGATATTCATAGCAGCCCTACTGTAAATCTGTATGTGCAAATATCCGCACTCTGTTTACTATAAATGCCAATAAAAAGAATTTTCAAAAAAAAAATAGAGACCCTTCAGCACAACTTTAACCCCTTGAGTGCCCATGACGAGATGGTCTCGTCATGGGCCGCGGTTGCGCTGTGCCCATGACGAGACTATCTCGTCATGAACCCCGCCCGCTAATTCAACGCTCGGCACAGGGCGGGGCACACAAGGGGTTAAAGGCATCCCACTCCACTGCAGGCGAGGATGCCATGCCCGCATTTTTAAGGAAATACCAGCCCCCATCACCTCTCGAAAGATCTGATCTTCTAAAGAGCTCTGGACGTAAGCGCCATGTTGGGATCGCTGGGCGCGCCTGGGACCAATGAAATTGTAGAAGTAGTGGATTATGATCTGACAATGTTCTAGTGAGATGTTCACTATGCCAACGACAGCATGTATGTCGGGGGAACATAATATTGCATCTAATCTAACATGAAGCTCATGCAGCGCTGAGGAAAAAAGTGTAATCGCGCTCTCCCGGGTGCAGCGCCCGCCAGGTATCAACTAATCCCCACCGAAGCTGCCAATCCCTTCTGGCCTTAGAGATTTTATGGACAAGTGCATCAGGGAGGGGTGGATGGGACCGATCCAAGGAAATATCGGGAACAGAGTTAAAATCCCCGCCCATAATCACTGATCTGGTCAGATAAGATGCCAGCTTCCCAGACAATTGAGTGAAAAAGGCCGGTTGTTCCATGTTGGGCGCATGCTACTCAGCACCACATTTCTACCATTGAGGCGGTCCGCAACCACCACACATCTTCCCTCTGGATCTGCTAGTTGCTGCACTGGCTGGAAAGGTACCCCAGCTCTGATCCAGATCAACACTCCCCGCCCGAAAGCAGAATACGTTGTGTAGAAAATCTGATACCTCCATCTACGTTGCAGGGCAAGACCCTCGTGGCATGTGATGTGCGTTTCTTGGAGGAAAGCGATTTGGACCCCTCTACGCACTAAGTAAGCATGTACCTTATGGTGTCGCACCATGGTATGTATGCCGCTGACATTCCATGATACACATTTCAGTTCAAGATAATGCCATGATACAATCTAAAACAATACCCAAAAAGGACTCCCATAAGGGACATGCTGAGGTCCCGAAACACCCCAAAACAAATACCCCAAAAAACCAACTCCCCCACCCCAGAACAGGCACTAAAACACTAGTCCCCATCCAAACTAGCTAAACACACAATACCCTCTAGTAGCTACAGAGGATCAAAGGGGGAGGCGGCTGGGAACCAACGTTACCCCGCTAAGAGTCTATTAGCAGATCAGCGCCAGGCCCCAAAAAGAGAACAATGCCCCGAATCTGAGGGCAACCATACCTAAGACAAAAACCCGCCCCACCTCTCCAACAGCCCATCAGTGCAATATATAACAATGCAGCATCAGCAGAGCAAGATAGCAGGCAATCAGCAGAGAAAGAGGGAGAAAGAAGCAAAACATAAGTGCGCGCCAGCAGGACAGTGCGTCCACGTCTTGTGCGCCTCGATCTTCGCAGGTGCTGTTCCTCCATGACCGGTTCATTGTGTCGCCCCGCTGATCCGCGGCCAATTTTGTAGGATTCAATCCAGTCCCACGCTTCCTTGGGGTCCTCGCAAAAGTGAGTCTTGTCATCCAAAACTATTCATAGTCGTGCCGGAAACATCAAAGAGTACTGCAGCCCTTCATCATGTAGTGCCCTCTTGATCGCCAGAAAAGAGGTGCAGCGGCACTGGATGTCTAATGTATAGTCAGGGAACAGTGATACTTTACAATTGTCGACTATATAGGGCCCTGAAGAGCGTGCCTTTTGTAGCAGGAAGTCTCTGTCCTTATAATGAAGCAGGCGGTAAAACGAGGAGGCCTCCCCGGCGCCGGCAGACAGGCAGGGACCCTGAGGGCTCTCTCTAGAGTATAGAACTCAGTCAATCCAGCAGGCGCCACTACATCACGAAGCCAGCCCTCCAGATAGTCAATCATGCTAGACCCTTCCACTCCCTCCGGCAGGCTTAGCACGCGTGCGTTATTCCTACGATTGCGACCTTCGTCATCCTCAGCTCTTTTCTCCAGTACTCGAATCCTGCGTGCGATGTCCCCCATCTGAGCAGTATGGGACTGTTGAGCCGGCTCCGTGCTCTCCAGGGTTGCCTCCGTCTGCTACACCCAGTCAGCCAATTAAGTATGCTCCGCGTGGAGGAGCCCCAGCCCCACCAACCACATTTGCGATATCCTGGTGCAGAGTGTCCCTGGTGTCCGCTATCACCTGCAAAATCTGGGCCAACTGCTGCTGAACCAGACTGTCTGTCGAGGGCTCAGGGGAATCCTGCTGCTTGCGGTCCCATGCCAAGTCGTCAAGGTCTGGGGGAGCCCCCACCTGCTTTCCTCTCGGTTTTCCCATGTTTCCAGGAGCACAGCATCACCAGCCGGACACTGAAGGGTTGAAGCGCCTATACCCGCAATTCTGGAACCAAGCACGAGTGGCCGTTTCAAACTCTGAGGTGAAAGCTGCGTTCTAATTTCGCCCCTGTTGATAGTCAATGCAGCACCGCGGACCACGACCAACACGTTCCGGGTCGCGAGGCCCTGCGAAGGCGCGCGTTCCAACTTTCACTCAACGAGCAGTGTGGGCATCAGCACCAAGAATCCTAGGGCCTGAGCGTCCCCGCGTCCAGCAGAGCTCTCCCCAACCTGTTCAGTGGCTCCGCAGTGGCTCCCAAAGACCAGCCGATATCCACCATAGGCTATGGGGTACAGTCTCGAGGTCCCCGCATACAAGGTCCTCAGTCACCGGGCAAGACACAGGGCGCTGAGGAAAAAAGTGTAATCGCGCTCTCCCGGGTGCAGCGCCCGCCAGGTATCAACTAATCCCCACCGAAGCTGCCAATCCCTTCTGGCCTTAGAGATTTTATGGACAAGTGCATCAGGGAGGGGTGGATGGGACCGATCCAAGGAAATATCGGGAACAGAGTTAAAATCCCCGCCCATAATCACTGATCTGGTCAGATAAGATGCCAGCTTCCCAGACAATTGAGTGAAAAAGGCCGGTTGTTCCATGTTGGGCGCATGCTACTCAGCACCACATTTCTACCATTGAGGCGGTCCGCAACCACCACACATCTTCCCTCTGGATCTGCTAGTTGCTGCACTGGCTGGAAAGGTACCCCAGCTCTGATCCAGATCAACACTCCCCGCCCGAAAGCAGAATACGTTGTGTAGAAAATCTGATACCTCCATCTACGTTGCAGGGCAAGACCCTCGTGGCATGTGATGTGCGTTTCTTGGAGGAAAGCGATTTGGACCCCTCTACGCACTAAGTAAGCATGTACCTTATAGTGTCGCACCATGGTATGTATGCCGCTGACATTCCATGATACACATTTCAGTTCAAGTAATAATGCCATGATACAATCTAAAACAATACCCAAAAAGGACTCCCATAAGGGACATGCTGAGGTCCCGAAACACCCCAAAACAAATACCCCAAAAAACCAACTCCCCCACCCCAGAACAGGCACTAAAACACTAGTCCCCATCCAAACTAGCTAAACACACAATACCCTCTAGTAGCTACAGAGGATCAAAGGGGGAGGCGGCTGGGAACCAACGTTACCCCGCTAAGAGTCTATTAGCAGATCAGCGCCAGGCCCCAAAAAGAGAACAATGCCCCGAATCTGAGGGCAACCATACCTAAGACAAAAACCCGCCCCACCTCTCCAACAGCCCATCAGTGCAATATATAACAATGCAGCATCAGCAGAGCAAGATAGCAGGCAATCAGCAGAGAAAGAGGGAGAAAGAAGCAAAACATAAGTGCGCGCCAGCAGGACAGTGCGTCCACGTCTTGTGCGCCTCGATCTTCGCAGGTGCTGTTCCTCCATGACCGGTTCATTGTGTCGCCCCGCTGATCCGCGGCCAATTTTGTAGGATTCAATCCAGTCCCACGCTTCCTTGGGGTCCTCGCAAAACTGAGTCTTGTCATCCAAAACTATTCATAGTCGTGCCGGAAACATCAAAGAGTACTGCAGCCCTTCATCATGTAGTGCCCTCTTGATCGCCAGAAAAGAGGTGCAGCGGCACTGGATGTCTAATGTATAGTCAGGGAACAGTGATACTTTACAATTGTCGACTATATAGGGCCCTGAAGAGCGTGCCTTTTGTAGCAGGAAGTCTCTGTCCTTATAATGAAGCAGGCGGTAAAACGAGGAGGCCTCCCCGGCGCCGGCAGACAGGCAGGGACCCTGAGGGCTCTCTCTAGAGTATAGAACTCAGTCAATCCAGCAGGCGCCACTACATCACGAAGCCAGCCCTCCAGATAGTCAATCATGCTAGACCCTTCCACTCCCTCCGGCAGGCTTAGCACGCGTGCGTTATTCCTACGATTGCGACCTTCGCCATCCTCAGCTCTTTTCTCCAGTACTCGAATACTGCGTGCGATGTCCCCCATCTGAGCAGTATGGGACTGTTGAGCCGGCTCCGTGCTCTCCAGGGTCGCCTCCGTCTGCTACACCCAGTCAGCCAATTAAGT
This sequence comes from Triturus cristatus, assembly GCF_964204655.1. Taxonomy (NCBI): domain Eukaryota; kingdom Metazoa; phylum Chordata; class Amphibia; order Caudata; family Salamandridae; genus Triturus; species Triturus cristatus. The sequence goes on along the minus strand of NC_140590.1, from coordinate 655,641,853 downwards.
ATGCTCCGCGTGGAGGAGCCCCAGCCCCACCAACCACATTTGCGATATCCTGGTGCAGAGTGTCCCTGGTGTCCGCTATCGCCTGCAAAATCTGGGCCAACTGCTGCTGAACCAGACTGTCTGTCGAGGGCTCAGGGGAATCCTGCTGCTTGCGGTCCCATGCCAAGTCGTCAAGGTCTGGGGGAGCCCCCACCTGCTTTCCTCTCGGTTTTCCCATGTTTCCAGGAGCACAGCATCACCAGCCGGACACTGAAGGGTTGAAGCGCCTATACCCGCAATTCTGGAACCAAGCACGAGTGGCCGTTTCAAACTCTGAGGTGAAAGCTGCGTTCTAATTTCGCCCCTGTTGATAGTCAATGCAGCACCGCGGACCACGACCAACACGTTCCGGGTCGCGAGGCCCTGCGAAGGCGCGCGTTCCAACTTTCACTCAACGAGCAGTGTGGGCATCAGCACCAAGAATCCTGGGGCCTGAGCGTCCCCGCGTCCAGCAGAGCTCTCCCCAACCTGTTCAGTGGCTCCGCAGTGGCTCCCAAAGACCAGCCGATATCCACCATAGGCTATGGGGTACAGTCTCGAGGTCCCCGCATACAAGGTCCTCAGTCACCGGGAAAGACACAGGGTCCCAAGGGGAGGCAATCCCAGGTACAAGTCCCTCACCTCCAATAGCCACGGCAGCACTCACTCAGGCCAGGGCACCCAGCCGCACCACATCTCCAGTTCGTGCCTGCTACCATAAGGCCCCCATGCAACTCCCAGGGCCTGGGGGAGGAAGTCCTCCAGCACCCCTCCAGTCAAACGTCGCTCGCCACGGCAGCCAGGAAAATGGCGGCGATCCCAGCCCCGGACGATTCAACCAGCAGCCGACTAGTAAGCTGCAAATCTGAGGGGGTGCCCCCTCCGATACCCCACAAATTAGCAAGGCCCTGTGGCAACGCAGGCCCTCACTCCAATTCTGCCTCCTGAGCCGCTGGGCGGCAGCAGCAGATCCCGCCTCAGCACTCGACTTCCCACATCGGGAGAAGGCACAGCTATCAGTGCTCCTCTCGTACGGCTCTCTCCGTCAGTGCCGGGTCCACAGCTGCTCACTCACCACTCCCAAGAGCAAGTCTGCCAGCATCGAAGTCAGCTGGGTGCCCCTCACGACCTCCGTTGCGCTCTCTCCAGAGGAGCGACCGGCGCCATCTTGGGGGACTCTGGGCCGGCGCCTCCACGTCTGCCCCACTCGGACTACACGGGGCCCCAGTCACTCAGAGCAGTCCGGTAGCAGGGCTAGCCACCCCCAGACTCGGTGGGGCCATGTACATTCCCTCGGATCTAAGGCAGCAGCGATTTCCAGCAGGATAATATGCCGGGCCGGCACGGAGATCCAAGCTCACTCGTCCGTCGCCATTGGCTCCGTAGCCACGCCCCGTGAATTAATCTTGATGCTATTATCTGTAAGAAGAGCACTGAGTGGCTTCATGTAGAGGTTGAATATGACAGAGAACAGTATGGAAGCTGAGAGACTGGGCAGGTGATAGGGATCATTTGGGATCAGGAGGTACCCATGTGAACAAACTGATTTTGACTGCAAAGGTAGGAGGAGATTCAGTGAAGGACTTTACCGCAGAATCTCATATGCAATTGCACGTCACTTCTATAGCAGTGATTACACGTCATTCCTATAGCAGTGTTAATGCTCTCATCAGAATCCTCTCATAAGCACCAACAATTACCCAAAACATTTATCTTTGTGTACAACTCACTGCTCATCTTTTGATTCTAAACACTTGAAAGATGCACAGGCTAACATTTAACTGACAAAGTATATGCAGTTACATTGAGGTCCGCTCATGTGCTATACATTTTCAAGTAGTGCAATATAATGTTCATGCAATCTAGGTTACCCTGAACCATGTTGTACCGTGACGTGCATTTTGCTCGGAAAATCATGAGCATCACTTTTTACTGGAATCCCGTTCATTTAGTGCTTGGCATTCAAGGTTGGTGCATGAGTTGGGGAGAAAATATAGAGCTGGGCCTGGGAGTATCAATTGTCAGAAGTGAGGCTATTCCATTGTAGCAGGTTGTTGTGACAGAGAAGCATCTGTCTCATCTTTTGGTGTGGTTTTCACCCCCCACTCCTGGAAGGGGCTTTATATATTTGATCATTATAATATATTTTACTGTTAGGTAGGTTGCAGTACCTCAATAAGGACCCTCATAAGTGTCTTATGTATAAGTGTGAAGGGCCTAAAACTGTTTGTTATGTGTTTATTGGTATAAAGATGTGAGAGGACTACCTCAGCTCAATTCCCACAGAGAAATGCTTACACTAATCGTACATAACACTGATATAGATGGCCATTGCTGTTATGTGATGACACAGCTTCTGTGCAAAAACAAAAAGTTGCAGTGTTTTATGAAAGGACTTGGTGCTGTTGATGAGGACATGCTGGACATCAATGGTGTGAAGGGACTTCTCTGCCACTGAGTCTGGCTGGGGGGAAAGGACCAGGAGCTCAATGGTCTGGTTAAGATAGAAGGGGACTACCACCTTACGAAGACATTTAAGATTAGTTCTGAGTACAGAGCTCTCATTATGAACTTGAATGAAAGACTCCTCAAGGGTGTGGTGCTGTAACTCACTAACACACCTTTAGGGTGTAATAGCTACAAAGAAAGCATCTTTCCAGGAGATGAACTGTAAAGGGCACAAATATAGAGACCGAAAGGGAGGACCAATTAGTCTGGTAAGTATAATGCTATGGTTGTGGACAGGGCAGGTACCTTAGGTGGGATAACCCATTTGAATTTTTCCATGAAAGCTTTGGTGACATGAATTTTGAGTCCTGCATATAGGATGCAATAGCGCTAAATGAAGGAATAAGGAAGTACAAGCTAGATCTGATTTCTTAAGGTAGACAGATTCTAGGACATCAGAGCCAGATTGCTATATCGAGCTAACAAACAATAAGTCCTGGGAATATCACTAATACCTAATCATATTTAACACTTCTATGAGGTCTCTCATTTCACTATTGTGATAAGGGCAAGCTCTAGTGCAAAGCTACAAGAACATCCCTTAGCATGTGTTAATGTATAAAACCAAGAAATCAGGTCAAAGCCAAGAGATAGACCAAGTGTACCCCTAGAACACCCAGACAAGAAAGCAGGGTAGAGCCTCACGTAAGCAACCATCAAGGAGCAGTTGCCATTTTCTCGTCAATTTGCTCACATATCATCATTGGCACCTCTCCTCTGTACCGAAAGGAACCAACGCCCGAACAAGTTCAAGAAGAATGTTGTGTATGTGTGTGCATTGTTTGTCTAATAATGTTTTTTTTTTTATACGGCACACATCTATCAATCCCCAGAGCCCCCTAAGAGGGAGGAGAAGCTTCTTCCTCACAAGAAAAAAGGTTAGAAATGAGATGCATAGGGCCTCTGGCAAGTTGTATTTAATAATGCCCACACTCATGATTTAAGAAAACCCTACCATATATTAGAATATTTCAAATAGAAAACCAAAATGTCTCATTGCTTTTCCTACTCGTTGGCAATTTCTTCAGGGTAGGGGGACCTCATTTCACCCATATGTGCATCGGACTAACTGTCTGCAGGGTAAATACCTACAAGCAAGCAACTGTGAGAGACCAAAGGTTATTCTCCAGAAACACTTTTCACAGCTCAAATTCTGTTCACCGCCGGTGTCGGCGTTCCACAGATTAGCTAGATTGAGCTGCCTTGGATTGGGGTGTCTGATTGTGCCTTAGTTCTGAGTGAAAAGGCCTGGCCGGTTGGGCGGTTTCTCGTAGGGAACACTGACATCTCTAGAAGGGCCAAGAACCAGTGTAGTCTGGCCCACGTGGGAGCCACCAGGATGAGAGCAAGGGAGGTTTTCCAAAGCTTCTGGACCACATATGGAAGCAGTTGGAGAGGAGGAAAGGGGTATGCAAATAAACCTGACCAATCCATCCATAGAGCATTGCCCATGGACTGTGGGAACCTGGAGGCAAAGTTTTGACATTTTCTGCTTTGGGCAGTAGCAAAAAGGTCGATCTCATGGACCCCCTACGGCAGAAGTACGGCAGTAGGACTAGTAGGTGCAGTTCCCACACATGGACTTATTGCAGCATCCTGCTCAGTAGGTCTGCAAAGTTGTTGTCCACTCCGAGAACCCTACCAGGAGGTGTATCTGATGGTCAACTGACCAATGCCAAATGCTTTGCGCCGGTGCTGTTAGCTATGTTGAGTGTGTGCTGCTTTGCTTTTGGTGATAATACATAGTGTTATTTTGTCTGTCTTTATCATGACTTTCTTGTGCTGAACCTGCTGGTTCAAAGCCCTAAGAGCTAGCCAGAAGCCATAAGTAATTGAGGGGCAGGCCCCTTTGTTGTAGCGGCCATTAACAGTCAGTTGTTGAAAAAGAGGCAGTATCTGCTGAAATGCTTGTACCCAGGCCTGACTGGGGGTATGACTTGCCAGTGACTGTATTGAGTACAGCCTCCAGACAGGGCTGGATCTGAAGGGACAGGAGGTAGTATTTGAAGGTATGTATGATGAAGCTCAAGCTGTGAAGAGAGGATAGACAGCCTCATGCATCAACCCAAAATCCAGTCGGTAAAATACCGATTCGGTAATAGCTCCCGGTATTAAGTAAAAAATACCCAATCCCAATGCATCAACCCAAAAGCAGAAATCGCTATTTAAGGAATCCTTAAATAGCGATTCTTTAAATAAGGATTCCTTAAATACCGATTCCTTAAATAGCGATTGCATTTAAGGAATCCCAAAGTGAGATTCCTTAAATGCAATGCATCAAAGTTAAAAAATAAGCGATTTCGCTAATGGGGGAGCAAATTACCATGAAGATGAACTGCATGGTAATTTGCAAAAACTTTGAAAAATGCACTTTTGTGCATTTTTCAAAGTTTCATGTTGCGCACACACATGCCCTTAGAGCATGTGTGTGTGCAGCATATGTGCACATATCATTTTCAGGGGTGCAACAGGGTGTCCTTTTGACACCCTGGCACCCTTGAAAGTGCTCCCGCTATTAGCGATTCGGTAATACCGAATCGCTAATACAGACTGGCTTTACATTCATTCCTATGGGCCTCCAAGCCCATAGGAATGAATGGGTAGGTATTCCTTATTACCGATTCGGTATTACCGATTCGGTAATAAGGAATATTAAGGAATCGCTATTTGAATAGCGATTCCTACATGCATAGCCTTTTGCTATTCCTTATTAGCGATTCCTTATTTTTCGCTAATAAGGAATCGCAAATGGCATTGTTGATGCATAGGCCCCATAGTGGCTTAGGTGTGAGCGAGACACTGTTCTTTGCTTGCTCTCTTGATTAGTCAAATGTCTAAACAGGGGAATACGTGAATGGCGCTCCTTCTGAGATGGGCAGCTACCACAGCGAGGCATTTTGTAAATACTCTGGGGGCAGTGGTGACCCCGAATAGCAACACTTTGAGCTTATGATGTTGACCAATTTTCACAAAAAATGGGTAGCATTGATGAGTGGGATGTACAGGTGTGAGGAAGTGGATATCCTTGAGTTCAAGTACAGTCAAGAAGTCACTGTGCTGCAGCAGAGTGTTGACATCCTGCAGAGTGACCATGTGGAAGTGTTCTTAGAGGATGCACTTGTTGAGGTGCCAGAGGTCAAGTAAGAGCCTTAGTGACTCATCATTTTTGGGGATTAAAAATATGGGGAGTAAACCCCTTTCCATGATGCTGCAGTGGCTCTGGTTCTATCGTCCCTTAGAGAATGAGAACCTGGACCGCTTCCTTAAGAAGATGCTGATGTTCTGCAGAGAGTGTGTGTCTGCGGGGTGAAATGTTTGGTGGAGCTGCAATGAGCTCTAGACAGTAGGTATGCTCTATGATGGAGAGCACCTGTTGGTCGGAGGTGATCTCTTCCCAACGTGGAAGTAACTCCTGCAGTCTGCCCCACGACAGATGTAGTGTGATCAGAGAAGAGCAAAAGGTAGTTACAGCTTGGAGGAGGAAGCTCATTTAACCAAGCCTCCTTTGCCCCTGCCCCTGATGTTGTTACCTGCTAGTGGTTTGAGGGGCACCCAGGCCTTGGCTGTGCCTTTTTTTTTTTAGCTTTTCAAGCATCTATCTACTTGGTATTGTGAAGAAGTGTGCACGTTCAAACCGCAGGTTCAACAGACGTTGCTGTACTTCTGGCTTAAAGCCAGAGGCAAGGAGCCTAGTGTGACGACAGAGCAAGATGCTGGTGTTCACTCCTCTGGTTGTGGTATCTGCAGCATCTAAGGCGCAGTGGATAGTGGCATTCAAAATGGTTTTACCTTCTGTAACCAGATCTTGTCCACGCTGCCTATACTCCTCAGAAGGATGTTTGAGGAGTTCCTCTATCTCATCCCCATGCACCGTGGCTAATTAGGAGATCAGGACAACTGAGTTGGCAATCCTCCAGTGTGTGGCTAATTGCACTGCCACTCTTTTGCCTGCTGCTTCCAGCTTCTTACTCTCCTTATCAGGAGATGCAGCACCCCCTGTACTCGGGGTATTGGCGAATGTATGTGCTTTATGGACGACGAGTGACTCTGGAGGAACATGGCAATGAATGCTTGGGTGACAACTTGTATTCTTTGTCGACCCTAGATGTAATGACCCTAGCTTTGTCTGATTCCTTGAAAATCTCTTGAAAATCTCTAGTACAGTCTTGAGCATTCCATTAAGCATTGGAAGTAACTGAAGGATACAATGGATCTTTGATAATGTTTTAATCAAGAAGTTGTCGTCTTCCTGGCCAACATGTATATTAATTGCTTGATATGTAGCTGCCCTAGGTATAATCTCATGGTATGTGGTAGTGCCCTTGGGGAGGAGGGGTTGGCTGCGTACAGATCAGGGATTGACATCCTAGTCATCCACTGGTCATCCTTAGGCTAAGGGTCGTAGATTGCATTGTAGGGTTCAGCTGGACACAGTGGATTACCTGCTCCCTAGGTAGAATGTGGTGACCAATCTGGTGCAACTGGAAGAGGTAGGGCATGAGGCAGTGGTGGAAGTAGTGGCGAAGCAGGAGGTGGTGGAAGAGAAAAAGGAGGAGGAATAGAAGGAGGAGGAGGTTAAGCAGGGAGGGGGCTAATGCCCCTGTTCTTATGTTATTCTGTTTAGGAGAAGGTGGATGTTCCAAGTAATTTGCTCTTCAAAAGTCAACTTCATCTTCTTTGAACAAGTGTCCTGTGTCTTCGGCAGCAGCTTGGTGGGGACTCTCCTAGTTAATGGGTGGATAAAGATATCCTTCCAACGAGCATCAAACTCCACCTGTAGCCGCTAGAGAATCAGTTGCTCTGATTCCTCAGAGCTCGACTTCAAGAGAGTTTTCTGGACTGAGTGGATAGTTGGCATCGATGGGCCTTCTGCGTGGAGGCCTTTGGTGTCAGTGTTGTTTTCTGTGCCGAGGTCGGCTTCAGTGATGATGTCTGCTTTGGTGGTGATATCAGCTTTGGTGGCAATTTTAGCTTTGGTGCCAGAGTTGAGGACACTGTTGGCTTCGAAGGGGGCAGCAGCTTATGCAGGGTCTCTGTAGTTGGAAAGGGAAGTGTTGTCTGCTCAGAAGGCTTTGGCTGGAGCATACAATGGCCCGAAGGCAGTTGTGGCCTGGTAGGCTGTTGTTGAGTCTATGGGTTCAATGTCCGACCCCTGCTGTCTGTCCAGAGTTGCTGCACGACCGTCGATTGCATGTGGGTGCGGACCATACTCTTGGATTCAGAATGTGTGCTTGCTTCTGAACTGGAACTGCTGGGTCTTTCATGGACCGGCCTCTTCCTGCACTTTGACATTGCGTTCCCTGAAGATATCAGAGGTGTTATCAGACACCATTCTCTACATTCTCCGATGCGCCCACCTCTGCTCACGTCAGTACCAAAGAGTCTTCTTTGAGCGGCAAGTGAGGGAGGCTTGGCACGTGGTGTCTCTGTGCTCAGGAGAAAGGCTTAGATTTCAGACTTGGTGGTGGTCGATCCATGGGAACAAAGTACTATTGGGGGCAGTATTGGAAGCAAGTCCTTTCCATCAATGGCCTGGCTTTCTCATTGACAGGTTACCAGATACAACGCGTGAAAGGCCCCAGCGGAAGGGCACCGAGGTGATCTTGTTGTTGAGGTTAAATCATGGATCTGTTGGGAGGCTTCATTGACACTGGAGTCATGAGGTGACTGGGCCCAGCTGTAAGTGCTATTAGGAGCTGAACACTGAGCCCCATCAGTACACATCTGAAAAAGATGGTGGGAAAAAACTATCTAAAAATGGAGCTGGAGCCTGTGCGCATTGCCAACAAATGGAAGAGTCACTATACCTCATGACTCTAAAGACTTTTTTGAAGGAAAACAAGTTGCAAACATCCGAGCCCGACACTTGATGGCAGGAGTATGCAGAGCATGTGCATCTACAGCCACACATGCTACAGACATATAATTTCCTGTGTGTGATGATTTAAGAAGGGTCTGGAAACAGGGTGATCCTATTATCAAACTCTGAGAGTTCTCTGGCAGGTCTTCAGCCCTCTAATCCATTTTCCCGCTAATGTGTATATCCCAAAAGGACTAGTAGGAGGTGTCATATCAATTTTCTCTATCACCAAAGAAGTATGGGTATAGCCACAACTATGTGTGCTATGGAAATCTAACCAAGAGTACTCTTAAAAAGGGGAGTCTACAACAATCTGTTCATACATTCGGCATGCGACTCAGAAATAAGTTTGCTTGTCAGAGAGCAATGAGCAGCAGACCCGAATGTAGGCAGGCAGGCAGTGAACTAAATATACATCTATACAATCCTCAATCTAAAGTAGTTCAAGACTTTTAGGAAAAGGGTCACAGATGTGTTTTCATAATGAAACACCATGTGTATAGATCGTATAACATTGTCCACCACTCCCCACCTCCACACATCAGCTGCATATAGGCAGTGGCTATTGCATGCTGGAACTGTCTGTCTCCATGAAAAAAATCGAAGGATAGAAACGGCTCCAACCTGGTTAGTTGGATTCTTGAACTCTCAAGAATGCACTGAATCTAAGAGGGACCTGCTCTCCGACTGCCAGAATATGGAAGAATCTTGAGATTCCCTCCTGCTTCCTGAGCACCTCTTGGGTACCTACCTTCATAGACACTGCAGCCGTTTGTACTTACAGAATGTGGCGAGTTAAATTTGAACCCTTTTCTCGTGGCTAGGAATAAGTCCCAAAGCACTTCTGAATCTGAGGCCACTGCTGCTGACCTTGTCCACATGAAAGCCCTTAGCCAACTCACAGAATCCGCAGGCACCGGAAAAGTGCCCTCTGACCCCTAATCATTGACCAGAGGCGGGCTGCCCCAACAAACTAAATCTAAACGTGCAGGTAAGCTGAGTGGTGCCTCAGCATGCAAGCGCACTCAATCTCAGAACTAACTCTCATTGTTTTGTTATTGGCTGATCCAGCTACTTTGACAGAAGTCTAGCACAAAGCTGGCCTCCACGTTACCAGATTAAGAGAGGCTTGCATGCTCCAGTATAAGGCGTTTGAGCTTGAGGGATGCCCATCATCGCTGAGCGTCCTTCCATAATCAAGGCTGTGCCCTGAAGTGACCAAACCATTAAGCAGGAACCTGTGACTCTGTGTTATTAAGGCCCTACTTCATAGACTGAAAGTGGATAAATATTGGGCCTCACCAGAGTATGTGTTTGATCGGCAAGGCCAGCATAAAATAAATGTTCTGGGAGACTGTGGCAATAGACATTGGTACACAGTGCAAGTGCTCGTTATCTGTGTCTTTCCTTGACCGAAAACCAATGGCCTCCAATGAAAGTACCATCAATGAAATTGCGCCTCCACTAGCCAGGAAAATCTACCTTCAATTAAGGTATGGTACTTTACCTGTAAAATCATTTACTGGTAGATAGCAACATGATAATGGTCCATATGATGATCTGTGTGTAGGCTGTGTTGGATGTTCTGAAAAGCATGTGTTTTTTGCCCTTCTTACAAACACATACTTACAAAATGGATTGTTCCTTTGTGCAAAAAACTGGGTAGTAGGGAGCTCCAGGAAATGTTCAGACTAATGCAGTGTGACACCAGTCGGATTGTGTTACTTTTGTCTGGCAATTTTTTTAAAGGCATTTTGATTAGGCGTTTAAAATTCGTGCAGTCAGCTTCTGATCTATGAAACGAATGACTTGATGTCTGTGATGTACTGTGGTGGGGCATTTAATATTGCTATAGAATTTAATCGTGACCACGGTCTGTTTATATTTTTACACACTGGTTCGTGTTATGAATTTTGTGGTTTTATATTGTTCCTTTTAAATATGCTAGCCAGAGCTTTTTATATATTGATATAATCACATTTATTGATTTTTATATTTCTATTTTTATGCATGTGTGTGCTGTGGCTGTTTTTTCTGTCTACACTTTTATGATCAATAGAGATATAAATAAAGTTCTTTGATGATGATGATTAAGCAGGAAACGAGCTAATCTTCATAGTTACAGTAATTCTCTTTTCTTACCTACAAGGCAATAGTCATTTCATTTGCAGGATACAATTTCACAATATTTGTGATTGTTACTTTGTTTTTTGTATTTGCTCTTTTTCTCTAACAATAAAGGTGTCTGAATCCCAATTAAGTACCTCAGTTTTAGCAGTGTTGTCAATTTTTGGGTAGTGTGATCACAATTGGCTGAACAGTATGTTGGAGAACATTTTCAGACTAATTCCAACATTAAGATAAATGCTTTACTAGTCTGTTGAGTTCTCTCGTTTTCCCGGAGTACTCTGATGTTTGCAATCAATTTACTGACAGCATAGAGTACGTACTGCTTACTGCCAGGGACCGTGGTTTTCTAACTGGTTAGTTTTGCACCACTGTTTTATTGTATATTTTGATTTGAGTGCTTTTTACTGTTTAAGTCCAATCTCTACTATAAATGCGCGTGTTTATTTTTGAGTTATTACTAAAATGTTGTGTATTTATATAAACTTACAACTTTGGCTGAACATTCCCATCTTTATTGCAACTGTGCCAATTATTTTGCTTCACAGCCTACATCTCAACCTTAGAGCTAGGCTTTGACTGCTCAACCACGTATACTCAACTAGTTAACGAGGCTTGGGGGGCCAAGTCTGCATCACACACAGCATACCCAGTGTCAAGGGTTTCGGCTAACACAAGTGCTCTTACCTGAGATAGTGTCTGGCTGTTCCTGCAACTGCAGTGGTCGCGGAAAAATCCTAACATAAAGGAAACTAAACCACTGGGTGGAAAAAGTAAAGTAGAAGAGGAGGTAAGTGGATAGTGAAACGTGGGACGAACACTGAGGTGAGGAGAAGCCTCCGTACACACGAGCACGAGGAGGATGAGAAAGTGGAGGAGACAAGAGGATGAACAGACCAGACACTGCAGATAGTGTCCGGTGACATATGAAGAGGGTGACTGAATTAAGGGAGGAATTGGGGGAAATGTAAGACCAACACCCACCTTGCAGGACCGCTGGAGTAGCATCCCAGTGATGGGAGGGGTGTAGTATCCATTAAACACGGAGTAGTTTCCTCGGATGACGGAATTCCTTTTATCCAATTTGCCCTTGTAGTTCTCACTGTAAAAATGACTGTCATATCTTGCAAAGCTGAAAACGCCCACTCCTTCAGAGAGAAAAAGAAATGTATAGACAGCATGTTACAATACTTAGGAGTGGCATAGGCATGGCAGGGTCCTGGACCTGCACCTCATCTCAGCAGCTTGAAATGGACATCTGGGGAAGCCAAAAACATTTGTACTACAAAGAAACTGTGCTATGTTGATCATGCTGCATCTCTTCTACAGGCAGCCGGCAGGGACAAAATTGTCTACTTTCTCAGCCCTTCTTTGCTGGAGATTATTTGCATAATTGAAGAACCATATATCAAACGATGTCGTTTATTTTACATACAGTGGCAGTTCCTCTGACACAAGGAAATAAAGGCATTCATTTACATTTGTGTTAAGAAAAGAAAATGCAGCTAAAAAAGACAAGTGCGGCGCAGCAGTAGGAAATAACATTGGTGCGTGACAGTTCAAAATGACAAGCGTTAGGGGAATGTTAAAACAGCACTAGAAACAACAATTCAGTATAACGCAAGCTGTGCATATGCATTAGCATCTGACGCACAGCGAGGAACAACGGAGACACCCCCCATAAAAGCCGAAACCCTCGGTCCAACTAGGATGAAAAGCACTGGACTGCAGAACAACCACTTGAAATCTAACCTAGCACTCTGAACAGGCGCCAGGTCTGGGTCTATGGCGAGAACAATAGCGAGGGTTATGCTGTTCTTCCTTTATTGCAAAACTATAACAGCCAAACAACGTCAACAACATACAGACCATATTTCCCCAAAACTCCACGGATATGGACTCCAAACACTACTGATAAAGTCCAATACAGTCCTTTGTTATTATTCTTTCTGCTTCTTTCTTTTTTGCTTTATAGTCAGTTAAGTAAAGTCTGTAGTTTTGACTGTTTTCTTAAGTAACTGGGGACACCTTTGTTGTGAGTTTGTGGACTGAGTGGCGGAGCTCCCCCGGTGTGTGGTCCAGGCAGCACATTTCCTCGCATGATTCCTGCTCCCCGATTCCCACTTCCGTGGGCGCACATTAGCCTCCGAAACCGCACACACCGAGCCCAGGGCGGGGCGGTGGATCGGTTCAGCAGAGGATTCCTTCGCCCTGCTAGGGAGCGAGCTTTCTGCTAGTCAGGCAAGGGCTTCAGTAATCAGCAAAGATGTTCCCGGGACAGTGCAATCTTCCTTTTGTTGTTTTACTATGCGCAACTAATAATGTACCTTTTGTGTGGGCAGTCGTGTGTGTTATTGGCCCAGTATTGGCTGACAGATGGCAATCCCATCTGACAGCAGCTTCAGTTCTTTTGTTGAAGCTGCATATGCTGTGGAGTAAGAAGACTCCTGTGCTTTGATCTGTTACAGGTCATCCACCATATGCTCCAGGGGTGCTTTAGAAAAACGTCACCCCACCTGCGAAGCACTGTGGGCAGCAGCTTTGCAAACTGTCCCCCCCCCCCCATGGCAACTCCACCCTAAGTGTGTGGGATGGATCCATGCACAATGGGACGATAGAGCCTCCTGCTAAGTGAGACAAGCACTAGAAAAAAAGCCCATTTCAGTCAGCCAAAGCTTTATTTAGAGTACAAGCCATAAAAGTACAGGTAAAAACATTGTATAAAGTATGTTTAATATTAAAACTGGAGCAAGCATACACTCACAGGAGCAAGAGTACATGGTTATAACAAGCAAGCACCATAATAAAATTATTAGATAAAATAATATGTATAAAACATTTCATAATGTCAATAAGTTAGGCCAGAAAAGGGGACATAACTAAAATTACGCAGCAATTTTACCAATGTGTTGTGCATTAAGGAGATCAGGATTATTGAGGACACCTGTTATGTCAGGGTCAGCATTAAGCCGGCACATCATACGCTTGGTCCTCTCCATCATTACCAAGTAGCGGTAGACAGCAAAGACAATACTTTGTCTCATGTCGTATCTCAACATATGTAAAGCCACTGCATGTTTCCTTACCCCTAGATCCCAGCATACTGGGAGTATCCATTTTTATCTCCCCTTCACATAGCTAAAATAGAAGAACATTCCCTGCTCCACCATTTCAGAGGAGTATGAATGCTTTGAGAAGCTACAGAAAAAAGGATTTCAGAGAAGCAGAGAAGCTGAATAGGACCTTTATAAAGATTAACATTTCGGGAACAAGAGGAAGAGCAAAACGGTCAAAGCTATGGAAATCTTGCTGATTCTGGGTCCAGGAAAGAAGGGACACCCTCATTAGATGAGCAAGAAATCATGGATGATTCTTACTCTGAGGACTTGGAGGAGGGAATGAATGGCATGTACCAAGTACCAGAGCAAATTGTGATAGGACTTTGTTTGGCCAGGAGAAAGGCCTAACAAAAGCTCGGGAGGGTATGTTCGGCTTAAGGCATTATAGAAACACAGAGTGGCCGCCCGTGTCCAAGATGAAAAGTGACATGTAAAGTTTTCTTAACAAGCCTTTGTATATGGACTACAGAAATTGACAGAATGTTCTGGGCCATCTGTGGAGTGGAAAGTTTCGCATAAACCCGAATTTCCAGGATGGTCATGTTTATGGCACGTTTTCCAAGGGACCTATGAAAGGCATTGGCAGGTCATGGCGATCTTGCCAGGACAAATTGCTGGATTTGTGGCGAAACAGGTCCTTTGACTGTTTGGGAAATATAAATTGTGCTATCTCTGTGAAGCACCAGTGAGAAATTCTGATTTGAGTGGCCACCAAGTTAACTGAACTAGTGTCTTCAGAGGCTGAACCAACAATCCATGACTCTTTTTTCAGATAGTTTTTTGTCAGGGAACTAGGTTGGTTCCTGCAGATATCTGCTGATATTAATGAAGCACAAAATTTAGTGTGTAAAGCTTTTGCTCCTAACAATTTTGGATGGGCCAAAAGTGTCAGATGATCCTTTACAGGGGATCCATTCACCTTCTTTCCAAGTAATAGTTCAACAGAGAGTTGCTATTTCTCCACAAGGATATCTTATTAGTGAAGGTCTGGTTGACCAGGATGACCTTTGGGGATCTGTATGTGATAATTCTAGTCTACATACCACATGAAAGGTTTCTCCAGTTTACCAAGAGAGGACAGTTTTGGGGTTCAAGGTTCTTCTACGTAGCCTATCGTCCACCAGCTGGTGCTTTATGAAGCTCCAGAAGCTGGTTGAGAGGCAAAGGGATCAGAATGATGTTCAGGAACAGGAGGTAGTCATTTCTCAGATATGTCTAGATGCTAAGCTTGCAGAGGGTCTGAGCTTCGTGGTCAATTGGGAGAAATCAAATTAAATGCCCAAACTGAACATGGAGGTCCCAGGGTTTCTGCTGTACATTGTGTCGGGGACTCTCTTTCTTTCACTTGACAGGATGGCTTATATTAAGAAGCAAGCTTTCTGGTGGCTCAGAGGATGTCATGGTCAGGACTGAAGGGCTCCTTTCTATGTCTATACAGCAAGTTTGACAGGTTCACTATATTATTAGGCCTTGCAGAAATCATGATACTGCATCTGAGGAAAAGATATGGCTACATGGAAGAGGAGAAATTGTCTGAGAAGATTCAGAGGTGGCTAGCTGGATCACCTGTAGGCATGGAATGGCACAGCCCTTTCCCTGATCCGCACCAGATACTATGATCAAGCTGGACATTAGCAAGCTGGCCAGGGGTGCACAAGGTGGAGACTTATCTAGTTCAGGAAACTGGTCAGGAGACAAACTATAACTGGACATCAACGGACTGCAACTCTTAGAAGGTTCTTAGTGACTACTGAAAGACAAGATATAGTGTTGTGTACTGTTCACAAAATACATGTCTCCCAGAGCAGACTAATGACGTTGTCAACTGGAGCTTCAGGATCTTGAGGAACTCTAGCAATTGAAAGGTGGATCCAGGAATTTAGTGGCAATAATGAGCAGATGGGGAGAGTGTGCCAGAATGTGTTTGTGCCAAGACTGAAAACCCAACTTTTGGTCTTTTTCTGTCACTTATGCCCTTCTTCAAAAGTGGGGATGGTCCTCAGTTATGACTTACGGCTGGTGGAGGGGCACAGGTCAAATGCCAGATAAACATAATTATGTTGGAGATCTACAGCTTATGTTCCAGTGCTTCAGAAGCTCTCTTCTGATTCTTCAATCCTCCTAACCTGGTTTTTAGAACTTTTGTTTGATAACTTTAGAGGTTTTCGGAGGTTGGAATGGGAACTTACATTATTATTTCAGATGCAGATACCTAGTATGTTATTCTTTTCAATCAGAACAGAGAGGTTACAAATTTCTGCGTTTCAGGACAGGTTAACAGCATGACAATATAATGTAGCGGACGGGGTAATCAAGCAACCTTTAATTTATCACACACATGAAAAGCAAGATTCTTGGCTTATCATTAAGCTCATCTTACAAACTGTCAGTCGTGCTGGAAAGAAGTGACAACGCAGGCCACATCTATTAATTTATATTTGGCGTAGAAACTGGTACTTTGTTCGTAGAGGGAACCCTTCAATGTCTTGAGGTGAGGGAGGCCCAGGTTCTTTCAAATTTTTATATCTTTTGGAGAACTATAGCGGTGAGCTTGCCCATAGTGTATATGTAGTATATTTTTGTCCACCCAAGACTCATTGATGGAGGATCTGGTAACTCCAAAAATTGTGCTACCAACAAAAGGGCCACCAACAGCATGTGAGTTAACAATTTGAAGATGAAAGTTGTTAAAGGTAAGAATGAACTTTTACTGAGTAACCAAACAATATCATTTGTATGTCTGAGGGTAGTGAAAATCATAATCCGATAATGAATTTGGCAACAGGTCCATCACATGTGGGTCATCGGTCCACAACTTACACATCCCCTCCAACACCCATCAGGAGAGCCAAATATAATGCGTGGATATACTGAAGCGAGGTACCAATGTGTTAAGATTTAATATATATTCTCTTTGTATTGAAGCACATATAGGAGTTTGCAGTACTTGCTCATAACGCATTCCAGTTATTTTCTGTGATCTCAATGCCAAGTTCCTCCTCTTTGTCAAGTATTTATGCTTATGTGGCAGTTGGCTATCCCCCATCATCACATAAAGGACTGAGATTCAGCCTTGGTGAGCCAACCCTCATGGTCATCTTCAATATGCCTTTTGTCACAAGCATCTTTTTCCATGCAAATATCAGTATGTACCCAATGAAGGACTTGAAGCAATCTGAAGGTATCTGCAGGGGATAACACAAAATCAGTTGTACAACAGAACTAAACCACTGGAACATAGTTCACCCAACTGTGAAGAGCCCTGCCTCAATGTCATGAATCAGCAGGACCTAAGAGGGGCAGCCCTCTCTCGTCCCTTTGGTATATGTACAATCGGGGTATTGCCTATTTACAATTCCTTTGGTTTTTGGGTCTTGAAAGGTGGCTAAAATGTATTTCTTGATGTTTGGGCCCAAGCCGGTTTTGTTTAACAGTCAAGCCAATAGTGCCCATTTGACCCTGTTTAATGTTTTATCAGCACAGAGTGAATACAGAGTCTATGGCATGTAAGTGAGTTCTGCTATATCAATAACATTTACTGCAAAGTAGATGTTAATACCATGTATGTCTTTTTAATGAAACCAGCCTGGAAGGCTGACATTATCTTGGTCTAAATAGGACACCAAAAATTGTATGTAAATCTTTAACTCTTGATTTAGTAAAGTTATTGGCCTACCAATTGTGGCCAAAGTCCTGGAAAAACAACTGAATGTAGTGTTGACCGATTATTTGGATGTAAATAAGCTGCTGGACACCTCCCAGCATGGTTTCCGCTCACGCCACTCTACCGAATCCGCTTTGATCCTTGCTACTGAGGAGATTCAAAGAGTGGTGGACGAGGGGGGGGGGAGGGCATGCTCCTGGACCTATCAGCCGCGTTTGACACCGTGAACCATGCAGTCCTGGTGCAGCGGCTGAGGGATGTGGGAGTAGGGGGGACCGCCTTGGCCCTCCTGTCCTCTTTCTTGGAGAAAAGAGAGCAGAGGCTGTTCTGGGATGGCCTGATGTCAGACAGCTTTCATCTTCCATGCGGTGTTCCACAGGGGTCTGCCCTTTCCCCGACAATGTTTAACCTCTATGTCACCCCATTGGCCAACATTATCAGGAAGCATGATTTCGTCCTGGTCTCTTACGCTGATGACTCACAGCTAGTCATCTCTATCAACAATCAGCCTGAGGCTACTGCAGCCAGGTTCCATGTCTGTCTCACGGAGATTATGACCTGGATGAGCCATAGCTTCCTAAAAATAAATACAGATAAGACAGAGGTGAAGGAATTCGGCCCGGGTCAGCCCCTGTGGAACAGGTCCTGGTGGCCAACTGAGGCCGGAGAATGCCCCAGCCCGGTAAATAAGGTCAGGAACCTAGGAATCATCTTCGATGATAAACTGAAATTTGGCCCCCAGGTAAACAGCCTCACTTCATCCTGCTTTCTCTTACTAAAAACTCTGAAAACATTTTTTACCATACATTCCTGCAGAAGATGGTGATGGTAGCACTCTTTCTATCTAAGTTAGATTATTGTAATGCCCTTTTTTTGGGCATTGACAATTCCAACTGAGAAAACTACAGTCTACAAAATGCCGCAGCGAGACTACTCCTGGGCATTTCCGGAGGACAGTCAACCTCTGCTGGAATTAAATCACTCCACTGGCTTCCGGTCAAACAGTGAGTAGAGTTCAAGTACCTCAGCCTAGTGCACAAGGCAATATATGGCGGTGGTGCTGAAGACATAAAAAACTGTTCCCACCATATATCCCTCCACGTGCTCTTAGATCTGCCAGCCTGCGCCTCATTAAGATCGCAAAGACCTGACGGGCAAGATGTGGGGGTAGGGAAATATCACAATGTGCGGCAAAACTCTGGAACAAACTGCCATTACCTATGAAGCTCCAATCCAACCTACAGCTTTTCAGGAAAAGCTTGAAAGCCTTGTGGTTTACATCTGCATATGCCTCCAAGCACAGTGCACCATTCCTGTCCACACACTCAGCGCAGAGACGCCACGGCATTCGAGCACTATACAAGCATATAAACCTAAACATACAAACTACAGTTTATTTGGGCTATTAGCCAGCTTTCAATATTAGGGTTAGAATTGACATCATCATTGTGTTGGTGACAACCTCTGTATGTAAGAAATGAATGAAAACATTGGTGAGTGAGGGTAAGTAAGTACTACATTTTTAAAATAAAATAAGGCTATTAAGCCATTGGGCCAGGAACATTACTGCCAAGGAAGCTTCTGATAAATGCTCAAACCTCTTATTCTAAAAAAAGGTTCCTCTAATTGCAAGATAACATAAATATAATTTTTGGGAAGTTCAAAATCAACCAGGTAATTATCTAAAGTCTCAGGTTCACACCCCAGTCATGCATAATGATATAGAAAATTGGTAAAGCACCCTATGATGGCAGGTGTTGTTTCTAGTCACCTACCATTTGTGACAACAATACTTTTTATGCTATTTCTCATTTGGAACTATTTAGGTTTATGGGTGGGGAGACTGTCAGTCTTGTTCCCCATTCATAATATTTTTGCTTGAGAAACAGTAATTTTCTGTTTGTTTCTGAAAGCAAGAGTTGTTACAGCTTCCTGCTAGCCTAAGAGATTTGTTGATAGCCTATGAGCAGGCATATTTATGTTGGGACTCTATGGCCTGGATCCGGGAAACAAGGGCTATTTTCTTTGGTTTGCCATTCGAATAAATGGAGCTGTGCACTAGATCAACCTTCTTCTCATGAGAGCCTTCGTGGCATCCCCAACATTATGCCAAACCAACAATTTTTCACCATGTAAGAAATTAGGGATGGAAGCCCCACTCAGGCAACAACTACAATCCTTGCCAGATTGAACCACAAAAGTCGCCAAATCAGCCTGCACTAAATCCTCTGGTAGCTTGCCAAAAAAGCATTCAGGCTTAACTTAGAGACAATGTCTAAAGAATGTATACAGCACTCATACAATAATAAAGGGAAAACACAACACAGGAAAAATCCCATACAATTTAGAAAAATAGAGGACAATGTAACAATTAAAATAACAAAAAAATTAATTCAATCCAATCAGTAGAACCAGAGTTATGAATTTTTAATGTTTTTAGTGTAAAATATCACCGGAAAGATCAAAGTACCAACTGCAGGTATAGGGTCGCGTGAGACCGTCGCAAAGTCAAAATTTAAGGCTGACCACGATGAAGCATGGGTCAAAAACACGAAGTGGATTGGGCCCGGTCTCAGCTTACCTTTGGACTTAGACAATATTTTGAAGAAAATTCCTGAGAATGTAAAGTTCATGGGAGCAAGGCACCAGACGATGTCAGAGGAGGGGTGGGGGGGTAATCGTTGGAGATCCTCTGTATGGATTTCCACCTTAAAAATTTGTCAAATCTTTGGAAGTGGAAAATCCCCAGTGGGACAAAGCTGCAAGCTTTAGCAGGGCTCCACGAGGCTGGATTCTTTTGCCGAGATGTTCAGCTGAACAGGATTGAAGAGGAATTGATTCCCCAACTTAAAACGCGCCACAGGGCGTGTTTGCACACATGTCACCTCAGGCCCCGCCCCCTTCCTTCACCACTGTGCAAACGCGCCCCCTGGCGAGTTGTAAGTTGGGGAATTAATTCCCCTTGAATACGGAGGGTCTCTGGAGGCCAATTAGCCCACCAGGTACCATCAGTATGCGCCAGGAAGCTGCATTGCAGAGAGGTGTTCAGAGGCCACGCCCCTTTTTACACCTAACTGCAACGCAGCTCTGTGGTGCTTACTGGAGGTACCTGGTGAGCTAGTTGGACCCCAGGGACCCTCAGGATTCAAGGGGACTGTATCCCACAACTTAAAACGGCCACAGGGCGTGTTTGCACACATGTAACCTCAGGCGCCCCCCTCCCTTCACCAGTGTGCAAACGCGCCCGTGGCACGTTTTAAGAGGTAGTTTTAATCCCCCTGCCCTATTATGTACTAGGGACTTACAGAGGAGGTCATGCTAATCACAGGGTACCCCAACACAGTGTTCCCTAGTGTATGTAGGTGTTTTCACTGTATTCTAAGTGTCTTTTAGCATAGCACTGGCTCTAGGCCTGATTAGTCAGAGTCAGTTACCACCAGTACCCGTCTGAAAAAGTTGTGGGCACAGGAGGACTTTATGCTCCTCTGTTGGTTCTTTCTGCACATATCTTCTTCTTCCTGCACTTTTCTTCGTCTTTGTGGACTTCTGTTGTTTCTTTGTGCATTTCTTTTTTTTTCTTTCTGTGCGTTGTTTCTTCTTTCCTCACATGTCCTACCTCTGTAGGAATAGTTAGAAACTAGCATTTAAAAAAACCTTTGAAATTCAGTGAAAAAACCATAGGTTTCAGGCACGTTATAGTTAGAAATTAACATTTAAAAAACCTTAAAAATTAACTGAAAAAAACATAGGTTTTAGGAAAAGTTATAGTTAGAAATTAACATTTAAAAACCTTAGAAATTCACTTAAAAAACCATAGGTTTTAGGGAAAGTTATAGTTAGTTGGACATTTCACTCGTACAAAACCAGAGAAATTCCTCCATTCTAGTTAGTTCAGCTAACTAGAACTCGTGCCCCCGCAATGCACTGCTGATGACGTCACATATTACATCACTCATGACATGGTCAGTGACATCACTGATGACATCACTGATGACCTCTCAGATGACATCACTGATGACAACATCTATGAGATAATTTCATGCATCTTCTCACACCCTAATATAACTTTTGATACACCCACTCTAAATTACAGACTGCCATTCTCAAAACCATAGACACTCCAACATCAATAACTACATACCCCCTCACTGATTCTTAGGTCTACACACACACCCACTCACTCACCCGTACAGTCACTCATACTTACGATCACTCAGTACAGGACTATCATATACACTCATACACCTATATAGACACTCACACACCGCCTCTCATCCATAGAGGTACTCACACACCTTGTCAGTCATGCAAATAATTAATCACACTCCCATTTATTCACCTATACAGTTATACACACACCAGCTCACTTACTCAAACAAATACTAGCACATTCTTACGCTCTTATACAATCACTGATACAAGCACACACTCATCCATACAGCTACTCTCATAATCACACACTCTCACTTATAGCCATTTAAATAATCTAACACACATATATACTGCTTTTCACATATGTAGTTACTCACACATGTACCACTGAGATATACATTCACTCACTAACACACCCATACACACACTCACCCACCCATACAGTCCATCACAGATGCACTCTTGAAACCATGCACCCAGTGAATCTCCCACTCACACATCTATGCACAGAGTCGCACACACACCACCCACACAAACACTCAGGCCCCCATACAGATACTCAGCAACCAATCAATAACTCATATAGACACTCATGTAGCTATTCACAAACCCATGCAGCCGCTTACACACCAACAGACAGACGGATACATTCACACAGTTTAGCCACTAACCCATGCATTCAGTAAGCTACGTTTAATCACTCACTTATAGAGTCAGTCATGCACCTACTAAATCATCCATTCAGACACTTATACACCCACTCATTCTTCAATATGCCTTTCCCTATATATATTAAACATATTTAAACTTTACAGAACGACACAGTCACTGGATGATGTAATCAGTGATGTCATCAGTGATGTTATTTGTGATGTCATCAGTGATGTCATCAGTGATGTCACTGACCATGTCATGAGTGATGTAATATGTGACGTCATCAGCAGTGCATTGCGGGGGCGCGAGTTATAGTTAGCTGAACTAACTATAACGGGGGAATTTCTCTGGTTTTGTACGAGTGAAATGTCCAACTAACTATAACTTTCCCTAAAACCTATGTTTTTTTCAGTGAATATATATATATACACACACACACACGTATATGTGTGTGTGTGTGTGTGTGTGTGTATATATATGTATATATATATATATATATATATATGTATATAGTGAAATTTGTAAGAAACAATATATAGGATCAATCATTCAAACATGATTTATAAAGAGCGTCTAATCACCTGCAAGGGTATCTAGGCACTGAGAGCCTTGCTGCTTTGGGGAGGGTTCAGTTGAACAGCCTTCTTGAATTACAGAAGAGAGGATATGGTACAAAGGTGAAGGGAGACGTTGTTCCAGGACTTCGCAGCAAGGTAGGGGAAGGCGCATCCTCCACTGTTGCTTCGACGGATGTGAGGGTGTGTGTGAGGGAGAGTGAGGCGGAGCGCAGGTGTCTGGAGGGGTGGTGGAAGTTCATGTGGTGGTTAATATATGCTGGTCCTTGATTGTGAAGGGCTTTTTGTTTGGATCAGCATTTTGAATTGACATCTTTCCTGAATGGGGAGGCAGTGGTCTTTCATCCAGTTGGCAAAGCTCGTTATACGCCTGCGGAAGTTGGTCTTCGTGGTGAGGAGTCTTCTGATAGTGAGAGGATGAGCTAGGTATTGTCTGCATAGGATATGAGGTTTAGTCCATGGGTTCTGAGGATGTTGGTCAAGGGGGTCATGAAGTTGTTGAACAGTGTAGGGCTGAGGGATTAGCCGTGAGGACCGCCGCAGATGATGTACTTGGGTTCCAAGGTGAAAAGTGGTAGCTGGTGAGGAAGTAGGGGATCCATTTAAGGGCGTCTCCTTGGATTCCGATGTGATGAAGCCTCTTGGTAAGAGTGTGGTGGGATATGGCGTTGAACGCTGCTGAGTGGTCGAATAGGACCAGGGCTTTTGTTTCTCCCTGGTCAACTAGTGTTCTGATGTAGTCAGTGGCAGTGATCAGGGCGGTTTCGGATGCTGTGATTGAATTGGAATCTGGACTGGCAGTTGTCCAGAAAATTGCTGTGCTCTAGGAGTTTTGTGAGTTGGCAGTTGAAGGCCTTTTCGAGGACTTTGGAGGGAAAGGGGAGCAGAGAGTTGGAAAGCTGCTGGGACGTAGATGAATGCTGCTAGCTGCTTAGATCGCTTCAAAAGTAACTTTTAGATCGCTATTTTGCACAAGTTTTACTGCTTCTAGAAACTTTGCTTTTACTGTGTATACTGTGTTTTTACTCTGTGGCGCAACACAGTGACCTGCTATACCTGGAGCTGCCCTGCACCCCGGTCCGTCGCGGCTAGTGCCGATCGCACGGAGGGTGGACCTTGGGCGTGACTCCTCCCCCTCACTTCTGGGGCATCGAGGATAAAAGTTATGCTATGGCGAACGCGCCGCGGACGTAGATGAATGCTGCTAGCTGCGAAGATCGCTTCAAAAGTAACTTTTAGATCGCTATTTTGCACAAGTTTTACTGCTTCTAGAAACTTTGCTTTTACTGTGTATACTGTGTTTTTTACTCTGTGGCGCAACACACTGACCTGCTATACCTGGAGCTGCCCTGCACCCCGGTCCGTCGCGGCTAGTGCCGATCGCACGGAGGGTGGACCTTGGGCGTGACTCCTCCCCCTCTCCCCCTCACTTCCGGGGCATCGAGGATAAAAGTTATGCTATGGCGAACGCGCAGCGGACGTAGATGAATGCTGCTAGCTGCGAAGATCGCTTCAAAAGTAACTTTTAGATCGCTATTTTGCACAAGTTTTACTGCTTCTAGAAACTTTGCTTTTACTGTGTATACTGTGTTTTTACTATGTGGCGCAACACACTGACCTGCTATACCTGGAGCTGCCCTGCACCCCGGTCCGTCACGGCTAGTGCCGATTGCATGGAGGGTGGACCTTGGGCGTGACTCCTCCCCCTCTCCCCCTCACTTCCGGGGCATCGAGGATAAAAGTTATGCTATGGCGAACGCGCAGCAGACGTAGATGAATGCTGCTAGCTGCGAAGATCGCTTCAAAAGTAACTTTTAGATCGCTATTTTGCACAAGTTTTACTGCTTCTCGAAACTTTGCTTTTACTGTGTATACTGTGTTTTTACTCTGTGGCGCAACACACTGACCTGCTATACCTGGAGCTGCCCTGCACCCCGGTCTGTCGCGGCTAGTGCCGATCGCACGGAGGGTGGACCTTGGGCGTGACTCCTCCCCCTCTCCCCCTCACTTCCGGGGCATCGAGGATAAAAGTTATGCTAGGCGAACGCGCAGCGGATGCACGTAGCGGGCGCGCCAAAGGCAAGCCCGTCTGCGCCCGTCCGCGCCAGATCGTCGCCAGGAGCCATAAACCCTGGTCCAACCACCGCCCAGCTGAACACTCATCCCACCAAGCGTATTATTTACTCAAGTGTGGAGCTAAAATACCTAAAAGAGTACATACCCCCACCCCTATCACTCTCAAACCCTCTTATGTACTTAAAAATTTCCCGCGGCCATCGAAGGCCCCATTGCATGCATAACCTGCGGCTTTCAAAGCACTCCACCTCCTCCGACTACCGACCCGACGCTAATGATCAACCCCGACAATACGAGGGAAGCAAAAACTAGCTGGAACTGCTTTTTAGCCAATGTACGCCAATTGCCCAAACACGCAATTAACATCTGGGATCTGATTTCCTCCACCCTCCCCGACATAGGATTCATTACCGAAACATGGTTAAAACCCTCCTCCACCCCCGCCATTGCCATCGCAATACCTGATGGATACCATCTGCTCAAAGTTGACAGACCTCATAAAATAGGGGGGGGGGCATAGCCATCATATACAAGGATCCGATAAAAGCAACCATGCTTGATCAGTATATTAGTGATAAAATTGCAATTCTAGCCTTTAGAATAGATATTCATTCGCGGCTAAGTTGGAAAGGAGCACTGGTATACCGTCCTCCTGGACCCATTTCTGATTCAATCCACCACCTCCTCAATAATATTGCCTCACATGTGACATCCTCCAGTAAATTTCTTCTTCTGGGTGACTTCAATGTCCATAGCGAGATCCCTAATGATCCAGAGGCGTCTATTTTTTTGGCCGAACTATCAACACTAGGACTTACCAAAATCAATACTGCTCCTACACATAGCGGAGGCCATACTTTAGATTTAGTCCTTTCTAATACATCACACATTAAATACCTATCAACTAATCCTCTGACTTGGTCTGATCACTCCTCTATAGAATTTAATCTTTTAGGCCCTGCAGACCAAATAACCATAAATAAACCAGTATCACGAGAATACAGACAATGGCACAAACTAACCCCCACGCTATTCCGGGATACATTCATCCCTCCTCAACATTCTGCCTCTGATCCATTAGACAATTGTATAACCACTCTTCAAAATTCAATCAAATCCTCCATAGATGCCTTAATCCCCCTGAAATATTCTTCAGCCACCACTAAACGCACTCAGGCCCCATGGTACTCCGAAAACCTCAGTGTAGAAAAAAGCCATTGCAAAAAAATAGAACGTTTATGGCGCAGAACTAAGGACCCTGTGGATAAAGGCAAATACAAATCAGCCCTGGACTCTTATCATAAAAACATTAAAGCTGCCCGGAAAAGCCACATTGCCAATCTTTTAGAGGCTATAGACAATACACCTAAAGTCCTTTTCCAAATACTCAACACTCTCATTAGCCCCAAAGCCTGTAACCCAGAAGATGAACCCACTCAGGCACTTTGTGACAACATAGCCAATCATTTCTCGCAGAAAATAAACGATATGTATAATAAAATAACTTCCACTACTTCGCCCCAGAATCTACACATTACAGCAGTCTCCCCTCCTCCTACTGCACTCAGCCTTCATAAATTTCCTCTACTCACGTCTCAAGAAACTGAATCACTATTGAGATCTGCCAAATCAGGTTCTCCCAGGGACCTTATTCCAGCCAATATCTCGAAAAATTTAGCAGGGGAACTTGCCTTACCAATTTGTCAAATCCTCAACAAATCTATTGAGGAAGGCAAGCTACCCGATGACTGGAAAGCAGCACAGATCATGCCTATAAGAAAGAACACTAAATTATCTCCAGATGTGATATCTAATTATCGCCCAATTTCATTACTCCCCTTACACAGCAAACTGCTAGAAAAACATATCAACACCCACCTCTCCGCATTCATTGAATCTTCCGGCTGCCTCGACCATTCACAATCAGGATTTCGCCCCCGGCACATCACAGAATCAGCTTTAGTCAATGTCATTGATGACATTCTAATGCAGACGGACGCTGGCCGAGCAGTAATTCTCATACTGCTCGACCTATCCGCTGCATTCGACACCATTTCACACCAGATTCTACTGAAAAGACTACAAAATATAGGAATACAGGACATGGCTCTAGACTGGCTAAGGAGCTTCCTCAAAGGAAGAACACAAACAGTAAACCTAGGTCCTTTTAGTTCCAAGACCACGTTGGTCACAAAGGGAGTTCCTCAGGGTTCCTGCCTCAGCCCCTCCCTTTTTAACGTGTATGTCACTCCTCTAGCCACTCTTCTGAGAAACATTGGATTCACTCCAATCTCGTATGCTGACGATACTCAGCTTCTTCTCTCTTTTGATAAAGACTCCCCCAACACCAAAAATATTTTTTCAGAAGGCATGAAGGCTATAACATCTTGGATGAGCAATAACTTCCTACAGCTCAATGCGGAAAAAACAGAAATAATGTTATTCAAGGATGCAATTACTAGCTGGGGACCGAGCTGGTGGCCCGAAGAACTAGGTATGCCCCCCTCCCCTAAAACAGTGATTAAAAACCTAGGAGTTCTAATTGACAGTAAACTTAATCTGGATGAACACATAAAATCAACTAAACGTGCATGCTTCAATGCCCTTGGCCTACTCCGCAGAGTTTTCCACTTCCTCCCTACGTCAATTCGGAAAACATTGATACATGTCCTAGTACTCAGCCGTCTGGACTTTAGCAATGCCCTACTTATCGCCGCAAAGGAATCCTCCCTGAACAGCTTGCAGGTGGTCCAGAACACGGCAGCTCGTCTGACGACCAGTGCACCTTACCGCACACCTTCTCTTCCCCTACTCCGTAAACTTCACTGGTTACCTATACGTAAGAGGATCCAGTTCAAAATCTGCTGTTTGGTGTTCAAAGGCCTCAATCACATGGGACCTACATACTTGGCGGACAAACTAGTTAGGTATTCACCTTCACGTACCCTACGTTCCCAAGGGAAAGGTCTCCTGACCATTCCTAGGATAAAACAAACCAGATTGGGAGGCAAGTCTTTTTCCTACATTGCCCCCCAACTTTGGAACCAGCTTCCTTTGGACATCCGGCTCTGTAACAACTACCTGTCCATTAGGAAAAAACTTAAAACATCACTCTTCTAATTCCATCCAGCTTTCACCCTTCTCGTCCTCAGCGCGGAGATACCCCACCCGGGGTGATTCAAGAGCTTTACAAATGACATAAATAAATAAATAAAGCGGAGCAGAGAGAAGTAAAGGGGAGTAGAGAGATGGGAGGGTAGTTCTTGAGTTCCCTGGCATCAGCATATGGTTTCTTGAGAAGGGGTTTGGCTTCTCTATGTTTCCATTTTTCAGGGAAGGTGACCATGGTGATGGATGCGTTGAAAATGGTGGTGAGCTTGTTGCTGATCACCTTGCTCCATACGTTGAATATGTGGTGGGGACAGGGGTCCGTGGGAGCTCCTGAGTGGACGGAGTTTATTATGGCTGTGGTGTTTTGTGCGATGAGCTGGTCCCAGGTGGTCATTAGGTTGCTGGGGTTTGCATCTCTGGGAGCGAGGAGGCTGAGGATGTCGGCAGTGGTGGGTAGGGGTTCTAAGTTTTTGTAGATGGTGGCGATCTTGCCATGGAAGAAGTCCACCAGGGTGTCACAGAGTTCCTGGAAAGAGGTGATGATGTTTTCAGTGGCTGAGGGATTGGAGAACTCTCTTATGTTGTTATAGAGTTTTTTGCTGTGGTTAGAACTGGCTTCGATGTGGTCAGCTAGAGCACTCCTTTTAGTCTTTTTCAGGAGTTGGCGGTATTGGTTGAGGGATGTCTTGAAGGTGACTGGGTCTGTGGGCTCCCTGCTGGTGCACCATTTCTTTTCTAGCGCTTGGAGTTGCGTTTCGGGATTCTCAGTTCTATGGTGTAGCAACTGGCCTGTTTGGTGGATCTCTTGAGTTTGGTGGGTTTGATGGGGAAGGCTGTGTCAGCTCAAATGGTGATCCAATCAGAGATGTTCTAGACAGCCTGTTCTACGTTGGTTGCTGTGTCAAGCTGGGAAGTGTTGAGGGCGTCAGTCCACTGGCTCTCTGATACTCTGTTCGAGACAAGGTGAGAGGTGCTGGGAGGCTTGGTGGAGGTGCCAGGGAATCCTGTGATGGTGAAGTGGACGATGGTGTGCTCTGTCCAGGTGAGCTCGATGACATGGCTGTACTTGACTCTGTAGCTGGCCGTGAGTGGGGCTGGTGGTGGCCATTAGGAATTATGATGTCAAATATCCTGTGGCAATCCACTTCAGAGAGGAACATTTATTAACACAAATGGAAGGTATCAGATTTATTGGATTGGAACATATTACTTTTGGTAGACGAGGAGGCAATTTGGAGAACAAGTAAGGTCCAGCGAAACCTTTTGGATAAATAAGCTTAAAACAGTTCAAATGGGATTGAATGTAGATAGAAAAATGTTTTTTTCAGTGAATATACATATATATATATACATATAATTATCTACTGGCAGTCGCCGGTAGATAGTTATAGTTAGGACCATGTTTCCATAGGAAAAGCATTTTTTCATGTGCTGATAACTTTGGCGTCGTTTGACGAATCTTTACGAAATGTTCCCAAAACTTTCTCTTTTTTGATCAGCTCCTATCTTGAAAGTTTGGGGGTGATTGGTCAAGGGGGGGCTGAACAAAAGGGGTGTCCCAAAACGTGTTTTCTCAATGCATTTCCCATAGGAAACTTTAGACAAGGCTACAGGTCAAACTGCTTTACGCCAAATTTGGCAGGGAGAAAGGTCTTGGCCCAGAAAGCACGCTTTTGTTGAAATGGTGTAAATCCATTCAGTAGTTTTTGAGATATTAAAATATATATATATATCTGGACGGAGCCTAACTCCCGAACACGAGCTTGCCTCTGATTGGCTGCTCACTCTTCAAACCAGGAAGAGTCCTCTGATTGGCTGCTAACATTTCAAACCAGGAAGTGTTAGCAGCCATCTTGTGCCTCGCATCGAGTGAAAATATAAAACAGAGGTGCCGGGGGCAATTTAATATACCGGAGCTCTGTCTGTGCGAGATGCCCCTTTCATGCTCCCTCTGCCCACATCACCAGCTCGCAGCTCAGCTAGCAGCTCTCTACCTTTGCGAGCTAGTACACCGCTGTGCCTCTATGCGAGCGGACGCGCCACATTTGGCAGGGAGAAAGGTCGTGGTCCAGAAAGCACGCTTTTGTTTAAATGGGGTAAATTCATTCAGTAGTTTTTGAGAAATATCATATTGTACAGATATCGATATTTGAGAATTCTGACATCTGATGGTTGAGACGTTACGAGCATGAGCTTGCGGCTCATTGACTGCGAACTGTTGAGACTAGGAAGTGTTGGCAGCCATTTTGTGATTCAGTCCGTCAGCTCGTATCTCTCCGTAGTTCTACCTCTGCGAGGCTATACTGAATATATCCCGGAGCTCTGTCTGTGTGAGATTCCCGTTTCACGCTCCCTCTCCCCACATCACCACTTCGCAGCTATGCCTTTAGAAGCCAGTCTGTCGGATCGCAGCTCTCTACCTTTGCAAGCTAGTATGCTGCTGGGCATCTACCTCTGCGAGCTAGTATGCTGCTGTTCCTTTGGGCGTGGACGGCCCGTAGTTCTACCTCTGTGAGTCGAGCCCACGGGCCGCAGCTGTCTCTCTGCGAGCCTGGGTGCGAACTGTTGATAAGTCACACTATATGAGCATTGAAAAGCCATTTTGTGATTCAGTCCGTCAGCTTGCATCTGTCCGAGCCAACTCTGAAAACATACCAGAGCTCTGTCTGTGTGAGATACTCCTTTCACGCTGCCTCTCCCCACATCAGCAGGTAACGCACCCTCTTTCCACATCACCAGCATACCCCCAACAACCTTCTTGGGCCCGCAAGTCTCCCTCTGCGAACCACCGGTCGGCTCGCACCTCTTTGGGTGCGACTTCTCAGGCCCTCAGTTGTATCTGTGAAGCCAAGACTGGAAATCTACCGCAGGTCTCTCTCTGCGAGATACCCCCTTCATGCTTCCTCTCCCCACATCACTGTTACTCAGCTATCTCTTGGAAGCCGATGGCCCCCACCTTTTCCTATAGTTGCCGGCCCGCAGCTGTTCCTCTGTGAGCTGGCCCGCAGCTCTCCCTCTGCGAACTGACGGGCTGCGGCTCTCCCTCTACGAGCCAGCCAGTCGGCTCACAGCTCTTCATCTATGAGCCAGCCCGCCGACTCACAAGTCTCTGAGAACAGATGCAATGGAGCCAACGATCATGCAGGTCGGACACCCAGAACTGCTCTGACACCCCCCAGCAGAAGCTCCTTGTCTGCCATTCCCCCTCACCCCCACCCCCCACAAACTAATGTGACAGTCACGTTAGGGAATCTGGAACGTAAAAAATTGGCTAACGTCGTACAATTATTAATAAGAAGATGCTTGTGAGGTTGGGTAAATAAGAATCTTAGTCATGTATGGTTTTACATATAAAAGATTTTATTTAAACAAAAGAACAAAATAAAAGTAGGTACAGGTATGGTGTGTCACCCCTCGACAATTTGTGAATCACAGCCTGCAAGACAAAAAGAAAGATAAGATAGTGCATCATGCGTCCAGCAAAGGAGAGAGAGAGAGCGG
The DNA here is from genome assembly GCF_964204655.1 of Triturus cristatus. Classification (NCBI taxonomy): domain Eukaryota; kingdom Metazoa; phylum Chordata; class Amphibia; order Caudata; family Salamandridae; genus Triturus; species Triturus cristatus. The sequence goes on along the minus strand of NC_140590.1, from coordinate 655,610,488 downwards.
AACACAGAGAAGAGTGAAAGAGAGAAAGAGTGAGATACAAGGAAGAGAGAAAGAGAGAAACAGTGTGAGAGAGAGGAAGAGAGAGAGTGAGAGAGGAAGAGAGAAAGAAAGAATGAGAGAGAGAGGAAGAGACAGAGAAAGAGAGAAAGTGTGAGAGAGAGAAAGGAAGAGATAGAGAATAAGAGAGAGAAAGAGTGTAAGTGACAGAAAGGAAGAGATGGAAAGGGAGAGGGAGTGTTGACACTGTGGAGAAAATCTTCACAGCTCACCTTTCTGCCACCAGTGTGTCTCCAACCAAGTGCCGGGACTTAATGCAGCCCTCAAGTTTAGTCATCTGAAACATAGTATGGAAAGAGTAATGGCTGAGTACATACAACTGCACATGCGTAATTCTCTGTTTCGCCCCTGCGCTCTCAGGCTGCTGCACCCCATTGACTTCTGTCGCCCAGAGGTGTCTGTCCGGCCTGCACACTCAGGCTGTTGCACACCATCGACTCCTGCCACCCAGAGGTGTCTGCCCGTGTCTGCGCACCCAGGGTGATGTACTCCATCCACTTCCACTGCCCTGAGGAGTTTGCCCGCTGCTGCACCCCATCCACTCTCAGAGTCCAGAGGTGACTGCCCATTCCTGTGCATCCAGGCTGCTGCACCCCATCCACTCCCAGTGCCCGGAGGTGTCTGTCCACTCTTGTGCACCCAGGCTGCTGCACACTATCCACTCCCACTGACAAGAGGTGACTGCCCGCTGCTGCGGAAACAAGCCTCTCTGCTCACCTACCGCCACCGTTGTGTGTGTAAGAGGGTGCACCATGTGCCGAAGCAACCTTCTCAGGCGTTGTGTACACGTGGTACAGCAGAGCTCACAATTCAGACTGGGTGTTCATTGTCAGGATGGCCACGCATCATCGCATGCTGCACACGCGTTCAGCTCTGGTGGCACGGAGTGACAGGAGTTCCGTGTTGGGGGGATCTCAATCCGTGAATCACAGCCTGTTAGACAAAAAGCAAGATAAGATTGTGCGTCATGTGTCCATCAAAGGAGAGAGAGAGAGAGACAAATTGTGAGAGAGGAAGAGAGAGAGAGAAAGAAAGAGTGAGGAGAAGAGAGAAAAATAAAGAAAGAGTGAGAGGAAGACAGAGAAAGAGAGAAACCGTGAGGTGAGAGGAAGAGAGAAAAAGAAAGAAAGAGAAAGAGTGAGAGAGATGAAGAGAGAGAGAAACAGTGAGAGAGAAAGAGTGTGAGAAAGAGGAAGAGAGAAACAGAGGAAGAGTGAGTGAGAAAGAGAGAGAGAAAGTGAGAGAGAGAGGAAGAGAGAAACAGTGTGAGAGAGGGAGAGAGAGAGAGGGAGAGAAAGGAAGAGATGAAGAGGGACAGTGAGTGCCCACACTGTGGACAAAACCCTCACAGCTCACCTTTACGCCACTGCTGTGTCTCCAACCACGTGCTGGGACCTAGTGGAGCCCTCAAGCTCCGACATCTGAAACATAGTACAGAATTAGGAATTGCAGAGTAAATACGACTCCGCACGCCTAAATCGGTGTCCTGTCTTTGTGCATCCAGGCTGCTGCACATCATCCACTTCCACTGCCCAGAGGTGTCTGCCCGCCGCTGCGCACCCCGGCTGCTGTACCCCATCCAATCCCACCGCCCAGAGGTGTCTGCCCGCCCCTGCGCACCCAGGCCTCACTGGTCACCCAGGCCTCACTACTCACCTTTTTGCGGACTGGGCACCTTCCACATCATGCAGCCCCACTCTGCAGGCCACCAGGTCTTACATTTGGTGCTGTGTCTTGATTTTACTATGGCAGAGGACATACCAGGGCACCCACCATCATCGCAGGTTGCACACCCACTCAGCCCTTGGGGTGCTACTAAATCAGTGGCCAGTGAGGCCACGCAAGTGGCGGTAGGCCCCCGCTGCTCGATGGCTTAGGCCTACACTGCGGTCCAGCACTGCACACAAAACATGAGCTGTCCGGACCACCGGGACGGGGCATCATCGCAGGCTGCACACCCGCTCAGCACTTACAATGCCCTTACCTCAGTGGACCGAAATTCACCGTCCCGTGGCGGTGTGCCTGTGCCGATCGCAGTGCATCCGGTGCACCAAGTCTGAAATGGAAATGGCGTGGAGCACGTGCGTCCAGTTGTTTTTATTAGCAGGGTCACGCGTCCTGTGACGCCTGTGCTTGATGGGTGTGGAGTGGGTGTAAACCAGCCGTCAGGGAGTGGCTGTGGCGTACTGAGAACTAGACCTGTGAGCAGCAGATCACTACAATGAAAAGCTGGGCCATGTAGCGTTGTTGTCCCTCCCTGTATGTGTAAACGGATTGGGCGGGCCTGGCGTATGCCAGTCCTGCGTGAGGCTGTGAACAATGACTCCAGAGCTTTGGGCGTGGTTCCGTCCTGGGCTGTATGAGGAATCAATTGATGCGGGTGTCCCTGTTGTAGTGGTGCCACCAACCGGGCCGCAAGCGCCAATGTGTCACTCTGTACTCTTGGTATAGTCTGCATTATTATTGGTGGGTGACTTGCGTTCTTCACACATGTTTGGTTGCCACATCTCGCTACATTCAGCTATTGCGCGGCTGAGGGGCCATGCCGTTTTTGGAAGGTCCACTGTCCTGTTGTGCGCTGCCTCAGTGGTAGTAGGGGGGGTGGTCCGGGGGAGGTCCTGAGGGTGGTGGCAGTGGGTTATGTGGCCTTCTTGGGTGTCGGAGGTGCATGAACAGTAGCTCTATGACATGTGTTGGTCTTCAGATGTGATTCAGGGCTGGGCTCCCTTTCACACTGTAGGTAGTCGCCCTACTTTACACCAGTAAAAGGCAGATGTTACATTCCTACTTCTAACGCAGCTTATTGCCTGTTTTTGGAACACACCGCAGATTTGGCTGCTCGTTGAAAATATCGGGAAGTGGTGTTTTCGTGTTATTTTTGTACAGGAACGCCTACTCTGCATATTATTTGCGTTAGTTGTTGCTCTCATTTGTGGCATTTTTTTGGGTAGGAGCTATTGCTGGAAAACTGGTGATATCGGCTGTTTTAATCAGGTTGAGAATGGAATGATAATTTAAAATCACTGAAAAAACTATAGGTTTAATGGACATTATAATTAGAAATTAACATTTAAAAAACCTTTGAAATTCACTGAAAAAACCATAGGTTTTACAGACATTATAGTTATAAATGAGCATTTACAAAACCTTTGAAATTCACTGAAAAAAACATAGGTTTCAGGGACGTTATAGTTAGTTGGTCATTTCACTCGGACAAAAACAGAGAAATTCGAACGTTATAGTTAGTAGAGGTAACTATAACTCGCTTACCCGCAATGCACTGCTGATGACGTCACATATTACATTACTCATGACATGGTCAGTGACATCACTGATGGCATCATTGATGATATCATTGATGACATCACTGATGACATCATCCACGTGATAATCTGATGCACCTCCTCACACCCTAATATAAACATTGATACACCCAGTCTAATATACAGACTACCAGGCACTGTGTGGGTGATTGGAGAACTGCAAAGGTACTGCATGTGTGATTGCATCAGTGCATGGGTAATGCTTGGGTTATTGCATGAGTACATGGGTAGTGCTTCGGTGATTGGAACAGTGCATGGTTAATGCCTGGGTCATTGCATGAGTACATGGGTACTGACTGGATGATTAGAGTACTGCAAGGATAGTGCATGGTGAATTTATAAGTGCTTGGGTATTAGCGGAGTGATTAGATAAGAACATGGTGCTGGCTGGGTGATTAGAACAGTGCATGGGAAGTGAAAGAGTGATTGTTGGACTGCATGGGTACTACCTGGGGAATTGAAGGTGTGAATGAGCAGTATGTAGGTGGTTAGAGAACTGCATGGGTAGTGCACAGGTGATTGTAGCACTGCATGTGTTAGTGTCTGGGTCATTGCAGGAGTACATGGGTAGTGACTGGATGATTAGAGTACTGCAAGGAGAGTGTATGGTGAATTTTTAAGTGCTTGGGTATTGGCGGAGTGATTGGATAAGTACATGGTGCTAAATGGGTGATTGGAGGAGTGCATGGGGAGTGACAGGGGGATTGCTGGACTACATGGGTACTACCTGGGTAATTGAAGGTGCGAATGAGTAGTGTGTAGGTGGTTAGAGCACTGCATGGGTAGTGTACAGGTGATTGTAGCACTGCATGTGTTAGTGCCTGGGTCATTGCATGAGTACATGGGTAGTGACTGGATGATGAGGGTACTGCAAGGAGACTGCATGGTGAATTTATAAGTGCATGAGTTTTGGCAAAGTAATTGGATTAGTACTTGGTGGTGGCTGGGCAATTGGAGGAGTGCATGGGTAGTGACTGGGTGATTGCTGGACTGCATGGGTACTACCTGGGTAAATGAAGGTGCAAATGAGTACTGTCTAGGTGGTTAGAGGACTGCATGGGTAGTGCACAGGGGATTGTAGCACTGCTTGTGTTAGTGCCTGGGTCATTGCATGAGTACATGGGTACTGACTGGACGATTAGAGTACTGCAAGGAGAGTGCATGGTGAATTTATAAGTGCTTGGTTTATTGCATGAGTACATGGGTAGTGACTGGATGGTTTACTGCAAGTAGAGTGCATGGTAAATTTACAACTGCTTGGGAATTGGTGGAGTGATTGGATAAGAACATAGTGCTGGCTGGGTGATTAGAGCAGTGCATGGGGAGTGACAGGGTGATTGTTGGCCTGCATGGGTACTACCTGGGGAATTGAAGGAGAGAATGAGAAGTGTGTATGTGGTTAGAGGACTGCATGGGTAGTGCTCAGGGGATTGTAGCAGTGCATGTCTTAGTGCCTGGGTCATTGCAGGAGTACATGGATACTGACTGGATGATTAGAGTACTGCAAGGAGAGTGCATGGTGAAGGTATAAGTGCTTGAGTTTTGGCAGAGTGATTGGATTAGTACTTGGTGGTGGCTGGGTGTTTGGATCAGTGCATGGGTATTGACAGTGTGATTGCTGGACTGCATGAGTACTACTTGGGTAATTGAAGGTGTGAATGAGCAGTGTCTAGGCGGTTAGAGTATTGTATGGGAAGTGCACAGGTGATTGTAGCACTGCATGAGTTAGTGCCTGGGTCACTAACTACATGGGTAGTGACTGGATGATTAGAGTACTGCAAGGACAGTACATGGTGAATTTATAAGTGCTTGGGTATTGGCGGAGTGATTGGATAAGTACATGGTGCTGGATGGGTGATCGGAGGAGTGCATGGAGAGTGACAGGGGGATTGCTGGACTGCATGGGTACCACCTGGGTAATTGAAAGTGTGAATGAGTAGTGTGTAGGTGGTTAGAGGATGAGCATGGGTAGTGCTCAGGGGATTGTAGCAGTGCATGTGTTAGTGCCTGGGTCATTGTATGAGTACATGGGTACTGACTGGATGATTAGAGTACTGCAAGGAGAGTGAATGGTGAATTTTTAAGTGCTTGGGTATTGGCGGAGTGATTGGATAAGTACATGGTGCTAAATGGGTGATTGGAGGAGTGCATGGGGAGTGACAGGGGGATTGCTGGACTACATGGGTACTACCTGGGTAATTGAAGGTGCGAATGAGTAGTGTGTAGGTGGTTAGAGCACTGCATGGGTAGTGCTCAGGGGATTGTAGCAGTGCATGTGTTAGTGCCTGGGTCATTGTATGAGTACATGGGTACTGACTGGATGATGAGGGTACTGCAAGGAGAGTGAATGGTGAATTTATAAGTGCTTGGGAATTGGAGGAGTGATTGGATAAGTACATAGTACTGGCAGGGTGATTGGAGGAGTGCATAGCTAGTGACAGGAAGTTTGCTGGAAGACATGGGTAATACCTGGGTAATTGAAAGAGTGAATCAGTAGTGTGTAGGTGGTTAGAGGACTGCATGGGTAGTGCTCAGGGGATTGTAGCACTGCATGTGTTAGTACCTAGGTCATTGCATGAGTACATGGGTACTGACTGGATGATTAGAGTACTGCAAGGGGAGTGCATGGTGAATTTATAAGTGCTTGGTTTATTGCATGAGTACATGGGTAGTGCTTGGCTGATTGGGAGAGTGCACGGGTAGTGCCTGGGTGATTTCATAAGTGTTTAGGTAGTGGCAGAGCGATTTCATTAGTGCTTGGATACTAACTGGGTGATTGCAGTATATGGAATCAGTCAATCATTACTCATGTAGTTTTAAACTCACCTAGACACTACCTTTGCACTCCTCTAATCGGTCAGGCACCTCTCAATAGTTCACTAAGCAGACATATAACTGTATAAATACAATCTGAACACATAGCTGAGTCATTACATATTATCTAGTTAAGTAGATAAGTAGATAAGTACAACATGCCTGCAAGGGTAATATGTTGTGGTTTACTTTTGAGCTACATCTTGACCATTCTATCTACAAATATGCGACATTCATTAAACTATACCTCTCAACAGACTTAATAAAGAAGGCTAATTAACAACACCTTTTATGAGCATTTTTAAAACCACACTTTTATTCTACATCTTCACCTTTATATCTAAAATTATGTGGCATCATTCAACTATACTTTTGTTAAGACAACACAAAGAAGCCTAATTAACAGAACCTTATTTCACCATTCAATCTTTAAATATATGGCATCATTTAACTTTACCTCTTGTACAAACTAATAAAAGAAACCTAATTATTAACACCTTACATGATCATCTTTCAAACAGCACAGTTGTGCTGCATCTTTACCAAAGTATCTATAATTATGCAGTATCATTCAACTATACCTTTGTAGAGACAACAAAAAATGAAGCCTAATAAACTACACCTTATATGAATATCTTTCAAACTACACATTTCTACTGCATCTTCAACCAAATATCTAAAAATATGCGGCATCATTCAACCATACCTTTGTACAGACTTAAAAAACAACTTAATTAATAACACCAGTAATGATCTTACAAAATACACGTTACTGTACAGACTCTTTTTTAAACAACATTTAAGTACAATGAAACAAATTCCAATATACATCTCTACATTTAATAATATATTTCAAACAACACAATTTTAGAATGTCAATTATTTTTTAAATAAACCTCACAAATGTATAACTCACCTTGCAAATAAATGTGTTGAATGAAAAAGCTCACAAACTCTGACAGGATTTTCTTTTACACACAATCCATATGATGCACCAGACTCAGCAAAGTTAAACCAGTAATGGCAAGGTTTCCCTCTCTTTTTCCATACAAATACACATAAGCAACTAATAACATTGCTTCCCAGAGTTTTTCAAATTGTAAAACACATTTCCATTGGTTTCACATAATAACCCTTAGCAACTGACTTCTTCCCCCATTCTGCTTAATGACAGTTTCCATAGTAACACTTCATGGAACATTCAACTAACTGACAGGTCACAAGTGCACCATATTTTTAAGTGCACCACACAATGTTGCAAATGCAAATAGCAGGTGTGGTTGGCTGTGCAAAACATTACCTTATCCTTTCAAATATTTTTAACTAACCAATAAGAAACATGCTTTTTAAACAAAGTAAAATGCACCCTATTTTTAAATGTACAATGTTCTTAAACAGCCAATCAATTCTCTACTTCTCTACTTTCTTAAAAACAGCATCTTCTCTACCATTTTAGATACCTCTCATTCTACCAACTGACTACCTCAGCTATAGACATCTTTTGATTACTTACAGACATTCCTTCAAGATGCTTTCTGTGTGGATTGTTGGGCACAGCTATGTTTTCTGGTGCAAAAGGTATGCTGAACGCAGAGGTATTGACAAATACCTAGCTTTGCAAAATGTAGACATTAAATGGATTGGACAGAGATGATTAAAGAGGCATCAATTAATGCCTTTGGTTAAAACCTTTTTGCACCTCTAACCCCCTGACCTCATGATTGTGCACTGTGGTGGCAATGACCTAGACACTTTGACTGGGGTAGGTCTGGAAATGCTAATGAAGGACACCTCTGCAGAATTGATGTTGCTTTTCCCCCAAACTGTCTTTGTATACTCTAACATATGCCAAAGACAGAAATGGAAGTGGTCCAATCAATTTTGTCCTCAGATTGAGAAATCTAGAAAAATGTTAATAAAGCTGTTTCTGCTTACCTCAGAGACTATAGAATGGGCTCCATCTATAACAATAATCTACGTTTCCATATGGATGTCATCTACAGCAGTGATGGAGTACACTTGACCGATCAAGGCAACAGAGTGTTTCTCAACAACCGGAAGCTCTGCATCCGCACTGTAGCTACAACAATCTCCCAATGAAAACAAGGGCTCTTTTTAGAGCCACCCAATAACCCAACATATAACCTAGGTTTATATTAAAAAAATCTTAAATATTTTTGCTTGGATTCGGGCACCCAGCGCGACTGAAGGAGCCACGCACCCATCGCGTTCACACTAGGGGGCCGTGCTGGGAGCCACGCACCCATCGCGTTCACACTAGGAGCCGCGCACCCATCGCGTTCACACTAAGGGGCCAACTGAGCGCCGCGCACCTATCGCGTTCACACTAGGTGGCCGCGATGAGTGCCACGCTAGAGTCGCAACTCCAAACTTTGGGGAAAAAAACCCCATCCACTTCCATTTATTTATATTCGCCCCGGGGACCCCATCCCCCGGGGCATGCCTAAATCTATTTTTTTTTTTTGTTATTTTTTTTTGTTTTGTTTTTTTGCTATGGCAGGGTGGGAGCCGCACGGCTCTCGCCCTGCCATAGCAAACAGCAATGTCCTAGGGGTGGACACCCCGGGACACTGCAGGAGCCGGCCCTGGGGGGTGGCGGTCCCCAGGGCCATTGAGGGCTCCTGGAGGGGGGCCACGTGGCCCCCTCCCTTCATTTCAAAGCCCCGGGAAGGTGGTGGTCCCCGAGGCAGTGTGGGGGGACTTGAGCCCACCCACACTACTTATTCTGTATAGCCCCGGGGAGGTGCAGTGCCTGGGGCTCGGGGGGTCCTGCGAGGCCCCCTGCACCTTTTCATCAATGCCCCAGGGAGGTGGCGGTCCCCAGGTCAATGGGGGGGGATTGGGGCCCCCGGCGCATTCATTTTTACAGCCCCGGGGAGGTGGCGCTTTCCGGGGCGGCAGGGGCCCCCGCACTTTAATTGGCAAGTGCCCCAAGGGACCTGGCCCACCCGGGGGCTTTTTGAAAACGAAGTGCGTGAGCCCGCGCTTCGTTTTGTTTTATTTTCTCAGCAGGAGTCACGACCCCAACGCCACTTCTGACGTTTAAAAAACAAAAAATGCTTTTTTTGGCCCTGGGGGTCCTTGTGGAACCCCCTGAGCAGGCCTAGGGGGTCAGGGTGCTTCTACCCTGCCCCCTTTTCTTCATTTTACACTTTGTTTCATTGTTTTCTTGTGACTCGGTTCTACCGAGTTACAAAATGGCTGCCAACAGTTCCTGGTTTGGAGTGTTGGCAGCCAAAGAGAATGAAGCACTTGCTCGGAAGGGTTCGTGAACCCACCGCGGCCACAGATATCGAAACTTTTTCTTTTTCTAATTTCTCAGGAACTACTGAATGGATTTACACCATTTAAAAAAAAGGTCTCTTTCTGAACCAAGGGCTACCTTTCTGCCAAATTTGGTTTAATTCCGTTCAGCAGTTCGGGCTATAGCTTTGTCTAAAGTTTCCTGCGGAAATTAACATGGCAAAAATGCGTTTTGGGACCCCCATTTTTTCTCGGCCCCTGCTTGACGAATCACCCCGAAATTTTCAAGACAGGAGGTGACCAGAGCGCCCCACTAGTTTTGAAAAATTCGCAAAGATTCGTCAACTAGCGCCAAAGTTATTGAGAAAAGAAAAAACGCTTTTTGAATAGAAACGAAGTCCTAACTATAACTACCTACTGGCAAATGCCAGTAGGTAATTAATATATATATATTATATTATATAATATATATATATCCATTCCATTGCCTCCTGGATATCACCAAACACGAACCCATTGGTGAGTGCTTCACAAATTATTTTAACTGCTCCGTCGCCATTACGCTTTTTGGCTCGTCCGAGCCTTGTTCACATGACATGGCAGGTTCAATTCATTTCATTTTCAAAGTGACAAGTGCATGATGTGATATACCACGTGATTTTAGCCAGCATAGACATAAAAGAGTTGGTACTGAAATAAATCATGTCATGACATAATTTGTATAGATATTTTGTCTAAAATTGCCAATCATTAAAATCACGTTTCATCTCCTTGTTTTATCAGCTGGTACCTCGCATTAGATCTATGTAAATATGGGAATAATTAAAGTATAGTCGTCATGGAATTTGTCATAATTACAACACAACAATTTATCATGATATATCATGCTACGAACATTGTAGATCATAAAAAATATATATGATCCTCATTTATTTGTATCTAACATTTCATTTGTAAAATACATTTAAAGCATGATAAATATCCTTGTATCCACATAACCATTGTGATACTGTGTGTGTTGTGTTTGTAACTCTTCGTCCTATTTCGCTAAGCGATATAAAAGTGTGATAGTGCAATACTTAAGTGCCTAATGTGTTCAGTGTATATAATTTACGTATTGCTCATATCTCAAGCAATAAGGGTCTCCACATCTATTTCAGCTTGTTTCTTTAAATTCTTATTTGAGAGCATGATAATGGGGAGATGTTGGGAATATAATCTGAAGTAATCTCACTGTTTGTTCAATTCTGGTATAAATACCCACTTGAAATATTGATTTCAATATTGATTGCTTTTGCTTTATATGGATTTGTGCAAACCTCTGCTAATATAATTATATATAAATACATAGCTACACAACTACATATATGCATAAATAAATAAATAAATAAATAGCATTCTCCAATTGTACCAATTACATAAATAGAATTATATAGATATAACTTTAAAATTTTAAAATGTAAATAATATTGGATAAGATCATAAACATGATAAAATCCATAAAATCCTATTCTCACAGACAGGTATATAAATCTTCTGTTATGTTCAATCCCCCTGGGTGTTTCAAATCCATTTCTAATATATAGCGTGTTTTCAGCTTTCTGAGTCTACTTTCTCTATCACCCCACCATCTGTTTGGGGAGATTGCATGCATCAATTACATAATAGCGGAGGTCCAGACTATTAGATTTATAGAAATCCCTGAAGTGACGAGCTACGGGATAGGTATTATCCTGATTGGTTATGGCCCGTATATGTTGCAGCACCCTCTTATGTACTGGAAGCTTGGTGCTGCCTATGTACTGCAGGCCACACGGGCACAACAGTACATAGATAGTGTACTCTGTTTTGCATGTCAATAACTTCTGGATTTTGTACTCCTTGTCACTGAAGGGGGTACGATAAGTACTTTTATTGATACCGCATTGCACGCTTTGCAGGTTTTGCTTTTAAAAAATCCTTTGTGTATCTGAAGCCAACTAGTCCACTCTATGATCTCTGGATTAGTTTTGACAAGGCTGTCTCTCATGGATGTAGCTCGACTGTGGGTAATGGACACCCTCTGCAGTAGCATGGGTCCTATTACCGGGTCGTTTAACACTATTGGCCAGTTCTGTTGGATAATGCTCTGCAGGATTTTTTGTTGTTTGCCATATCCCATAATTATCCTAAATTCATTAGTACTCTGGCCTCTCGCTGTTGTTGCTAAATCGGGACTCACATGGGGACTCAACTGTTTGTCCTTAAGTAGATCCTCCCTTGTCTGCAGCATGGATTTAGATATGGCTTTGTTGATAGTATCATTTGAATACCCCCTTTCCAAGAATCTTGTTCTGATATTCTCTCAAATCTACATCATTACTGCTAATGCGCCTGTGACAAGATCAGGTGGGACCAAGACCCCTTTCCCAGTGGGACAACTCTTTCTTCTCTTCCCCCACAGCCGGACGGGGAACGGACAACCCCCTGGTATCAAGAAAACGAAGCAGGAATCAGTCATGGGGACTGTTTCTTTAACTGGACAGAGTTTCACCCCGGACACGCCTCCAACGATGACGTCAGCGGTCCGGAACCAGAAATAGCCGAGACGGACGGTGAGGAGTTGTGTTCTACACCCGGAGGCGAGGAGAAAGACGAAACGAGAGGCGAGAAGGAGTACGGAGAGAAAGAGCGTGGGAAACGAGGAAGTCGAGGTGGAGACGCGGACGAAGCAGACGGACTGTCAGCAGTGCCTGGAGGCCATCGTCCCGGCGAATCCCCGTGCCACACTTCAAGGGAAGTGTGGCTAGAACAGGTACGGGGTCGAGTCAGAGCGTGGGTGGGACGAAAGGGATTCAAACCCCCCTGAGACACACGACCTGCTACCCTTTAGTTAACGACACCAGCTTAAGAGTGTGTTACCCTCCCCTGAACACCTCCTCACGTCATAACACTATCTGGGTCGATTAACGAGAGCACCGTGTGATCCCTCACTCCCTCTCCCTGAAGTGTGATTCTATCGTTCCTGTGCCTGACACCCCCCCTATCTCTTCTTTCCTTACGGGACCCTTCCTGACCGGGGAGACCCCCTCCCGAGAGCTCCGAAACCCTGGAGAAGAGCCGGAGCCAGAGAGAGAGAGACGCAGCCGCTCCAGTCCCGACCCTCGTCACGCCGAAGCACCGTTACCGTACTACAGGAACATCCAAAGACCCCCTCGAGCCCTAAAAACAATAAAACCTTTCCTGAAATCAAGCAGTGTCCCCTTGCTTCACTTCGACCCGCCACAGCGCCTAAGGCGTAGCATCTCCCCGTAAGGTATACTATTAATTAAATGCCTGGGGTGCGAGCTGCTAGCATGTAATGTAATGTTGAATTGCCCGCTGTTTCATTTCTGTACAGTCTAGTCTCAATCCTGTTATTTCTGATATAGACTTGTGTAGCTAGAAAATTTACTGTATTCGTACTGATTGTAGCAGTAAAGTGTAGACTGACATTGTTGGTATTAATGGCCTTGACAAAATCCATTGCTTGTTCAGGTGTGCCCTCCCATATCACGAGTAGATTGTCGATAAAACAAAGCCATATCCTGATATTGTTGTGGATATAGTGGCTGTGTTCTACCCCGAGGATCAGCTCCTCCCATCAGCCCATGTGAAAACATGCATAGCTGGGCCAGAAGCTGGCCCCCATTACCACACCTCTGATCTGCTGATACAAAATATTGTTAAACATAAAGATGTTATTGTTTAAACAAAATGTCACCATTTCAATCAGCATTTTGTTATGTTTGTTGAACTGTATAGGTCTCCTAGCCAGGTAGGGCTCCACAGCCCTCACTCCATCCACATGTCTGATATAGGTGTATAGGGAAGTCACATCAAGTGCAATTAAAAGATATTCATGTCGCCACTCAAAATGACTGTTCTTTCGTAAAAAATCGCTAGTATCCCGTACATAGGAAGGTAGTGCTTTTACAAAGTCCTGCAGATAAAAGTCAACATACTGAGATGTGTGTTCCAAAAGTCCTTGCCTGGCTGAGATTATCGTATGCCCTGGTTTTTTTTTCGGATCCTTATGCACTTTGGGGATAAAATACATGCTGGGGCTAGTTGGGTTCTCTTTACTTAAAAATCTGAATTCTTGCATGGTTATAAGCCCCTTTGTTCTCCATGACGATAATTTGCTGTAAAATTCATTGTACATAGCTTTCAGGTTGGAGACACTGCTGCGGTTGTAACAAGACCTATCGTTTAATTGACTGAATGCTTCCTTTTTGTATTCATCTTGAGACCATACGACGATGTTGCCTGCTTTGTCGGAGTTGCGAATTACTATACTGTTGTCTTTCTGCAACCGTTTAATTAACTCATTGTACTATTGATTGCGTCTGTTTTATTTAAATCTTGTGTTTTGTACAGTCCTGTTCAATTTTTTGATTTGTGATGTGACTTATTCGTGGAATATGTCGATGGAGTCTCGGGGGTTGAATGTGGACTTCGGTCTATATGGTGCTTCCTTTCTGTTTTGGCCAGAATGTGATATTTCTTAAGTTTCCTGACATATTTGTAGAGGTCCATTCTCGTTGATGCATAGTTGAAATAAATATATATATATATATATCCCAAATATTGCCCAGCAATTGAGGCCGCACAATACTGCGAAGAAGGAAACATCCTTATATATGGGAAACAGGCAGCTTCCGATTCCGTAATACATCCTGTGACCTGACGCGTTTCGATGGACTTTCACCATCTCTTCAGAGGCCTCGTGAGCAGGAAAAAGTTACGTGCATGACTCGCCACCCCTCGCATTCTGAAGTACACAGTACCTTAATTGGCCTCCGGTGCATATATATATATATATATATCCAGAAGTTATAGTTATCTCAAGTTTTCTCATCAATAATTTCACTGCAAATGTTGCAGTGATATTATCAATGATGTCAAAGAAGATGTTAAGAGTGATGTAATATGTGGGTTAATTAGCAGTGACTGGCGAGGGTGTGAGTTATAGTTACTTTAGGGCATGAGTTATAGTCAGCTGAGATAACTATAACTGCTGAAGTTGTATGGTTTTGTGTGTGTAAAATCTGAACCTGACTATAACGTCTCTGTAACCCTTGTTTTTGCAGTTAATTTCTATGTTTTTCTAATGCTATTTCCTGACTATAACGTCCCTGTAACCTGGGTGTTTGAGGCAGTGTGTGTGTGATTGTGTAGGAGTGTAAGTGGGTGTGTGAATGTGTGGTGGGTCTGTGATTGCATGTGTGACTGACTATGTGGGTCTGTGAGTGGGTGTGGGAGTGGCTGTGTGGTGTGTGAGTAGGTGTGTGAGTGGCTGTGTGGTTTGGTTGTTTGAGCAGTTGTGTGGGTAAGTGGGTGTGTGAGTGGGTTTATGAAAGCTGTATTGGTCTGTGATTGGGTTTGAGGTTCTGTGCGTGGGTTTGTGAGTGGCTGTATGGCTACGTAAACAAGTTAGGAAGCAGCAAAGAAGAGCGACACTGGAGTGAACTTATGGCAAGCAGCAGGCGGGAATAACTTTTTTTATTACAGCATGTTTTGCAGATAGCACATGCGCTCTGCCTAGGCTTGACCTAAAAAGGCAAATTTGGTGGAATACTGTTCAGCAGTTAGGGCTTTAGCCGTGTATCAATCATACAATCAATCAGGGTTTTATAAAACGCGCTACTCATCCGTGAGGATCTCAAGGCGCTGGGGGGGTGCAGCCCTGGATCAGTTGAAGAGCCATGTCTTGAGGCTCTTCCTGAAGGTGTGCAGAGTAGGGGAGCGTCTGATGTTGACTCAGAGCTCATTCCAGGTCTTTGCTGCGATGTAGGAGAAGGTTCTTCCGCCTGCTCTGGTTCTGTGGATGCGTGGGGTCTCTGCCAAGGCGAGGTCGGCGGAGCAGAGGTTCCTTTTGGGTACGTTGCAGGAGATGCTCCCATTGAGGTATTTGGGTCCGATGTTGTGGAGGGATTTGTAAGCATGGGTGAGTAGCTTGAAGCTTATTCTCTTCTCGACGGGGGAGCCAGTGGAGGTCTCGTAGTTGTTGGGTCATGTGCTCATGTCGTGGGGTTCCAAGAACGAGTATGGCAGCGGTGTTCTCGATGGTTTGGAGCTTGTATAGCAGGGTACTGTTGATTCCGGCATAGAGGTCTTTGTCGTAGTCCAGTCTGCTGGTTGTGAGTGTGTGCGTGATGGTCTTTCTGCATTCATGGGGATCCACTTGAAGGTCTTGCGGAGGATGCAGAGGGAGTTGAAGCAGGTAAAGGTGACGGTGTTGATCTGGTGAGTCATGGTGAGGGAGGAGTCTAGGATGATGCCGACATTTCGGGCGTGGTCTGATGGAGTGGGAGGGTTTCCAAGGGGGGAAGGCCACCACGTGTTGTCCCAGGTGGTGGAGGAGGGTCCGAGGACGAGGACCTCTGTCTTCTCAGAGCTGAGCTTCAGGCAGCTATTGTTCATCTAGGCTGCGATGTCCTTCATTCCTTCCTGGAAGCAGAGTATGGTGTCTTCGGGATTCTTCTTAAGGGAGAGGATGAGCTGGGTGTCGTCGGCATAGGATACTATGCTGAGCCCATGCTGTCTGACGATAGCGGCGAGGAGGGCCATGTAGATGTTAAAGAGCATGGGGCTGAGCGAGGATCCTTGTGGTACTCCACAGTTCATCAAAGGATGGGAGTCTGATCCTTTGGGTTTTGCCGGAGAGAAAGGAACGGATCCAGTCGAGGGCGGATCCTCGTATACAGGCATGTTGGAGTCTGGCTGCGAGAGTGCGGTGTGAGACGGTGTCGAAGACTGCGGAGAGGTCTAGTAGGATGAGGGCCGCAGTGTGTCCCTGGCCGAGTAGCATGGGGATGTCATCGGTGGCGGCCAGAAGGGTGGTCTTGGTGCTGTGGTTGCTGCGAAATCCGGACAAGGAGGAGTTGAGGATGGCGTTCTCTTTGATGAAGGTGGTCAGCTGGGCGTTGACGAATCTCTCTGTGACTTTGGCTGCGAAGGGAAGGAGAGAGATGGGCCGGCAGTTTTTCAGGTCCGTCGGGTCGGCCGAGGGTTTCTTGAGGAGGGGCTTGACCTCTGCCCGCTTCCAGTCGTCAGGAAAAATGCCGGATTTGAGGTAGGCGTTAATGGTCCGGTCTAGTTCGGGTACTATGGCGGCGGCGACTCCGTGGTAGATGTTCAGCGGCCAGGGATCCTTAGGAGCTCCTGAGTGGGTGTTGCTCATGGTTGTGGCAGTTTCTTCGGTGAGAGCAGGTTTCCAGGTGGTGATGGTGGGCTGGTTGTTAGTGGTGGAGAGGGGGGTGGTGTCTGGAGTCTGTTAGCTGAAGTTGTCATAGAGGGCCTTGATTTACAGGTGGAAGTAGGAGCTAAGCTTGTTGCAGCAATCCTGGGATGGTGTGACGTCCGTGGCTTCGCTGGGGGCTTGGTGAACTGCTGTACCACATTGGAGAGTTCTTTTGCGTTACTGCCGTTGGTGTGGATTTTTTTCTTGTAAAGGTCCGCTTGGTGGCTCTTATGCGCTGGTGGTATTCAGTCATAGCGTTTCTCTGGGTGCTTTGGTCTTCAGTGATTTTCCTGTTCCTCCAGAGTTTCTCGAGGCATATGCAGGAGCGCCTGGCTTCTTGAAGGTAGGTGGTGAACCAGGCGGCCTTTAGGTGGCGTTGTTGACAGGGTGGTGGTGGGGTTTGAGCTTGTCTGCGCAGCTGGAGATCCAGCGGTGTAGTTCTTTGGCTGTGGAGTTGGTGTCGGTCGTGGCGGAGGGGGGTCGAGGAGGAGGGTGGTGTTGAGGTGTTCCTCTGTGATCTTACTCCAGTTTCTTCCTGGCGGGCGCGGGGCGGGTTTGGGTGCAGTGGTGGTGTTGAAGGTGAAGTGTACGCAGTGGTGGACTGTCCAGAGGGGCTGCGTGGTGTGGCTGAATTAGATGTTTGTCCCTCCTGCGAAGATGGGGTTGAGGGTGTGTCCAGCTCTGAGGGTGGAGATGGTGACGAGCTGCTTCAGTCTGAGGTTGGTGAGGTTGTCAAGGAGGGTGGTGGAGTAGGGGTCGCTGCGGTTGTCGAGGTGGAAGTTCAGGTCTCCGATGAGAATGTAGTCCGTGGAGGCGACGGCGTGGGGTGAAACGAGGTCGGCAATGGTGGTGGTGGAAGAGGCGTGAGGCCCGGGGGGTCTGTAGATGAGGGTCCCACGCAGCGTGGTTCTGGGGCTGGGCTGGATCTGGTGTATAAAACTCATATGGAAATTAATATGAGGAAAATGTGTTTTGGGATCCGACATTTTTCTTGGCCCGCCATTGATGGATCACCACAAAACTTTTACGACAGCGTCTGAAGTGAGTGGCAAACTAGTTTTGAAAATTTCACGAGAATTCATCAAACGACGCCAAAGTTATTGGCAAAGGAAAAAACACTCTTCCTATGGGAAATACATACTAACTATAACTACCTACTGGTGACCGCCAGTAGGTTTTATTTATTTATATATACAATTTATAATCATAATTTTGTTTTGAGGTGGAATGGAGGAGTACTATTGAGATATGTAACAAACGGCAATATAGCCAGGATCAAGGAATAGAAAGAGGCAATTTTTGGAATCAGAGCAAGTCCCTGTTGCTATGATTGTCTTGGCCATTCAAGTGAAACGGGGAGCATGAGTAAACTTCTGTTCCTGAGGTTAAATGATATTCATAGTGCGTCAAAGATTGGGAAACAGCACACACCTGTCAGGGGCACACTGAGACATCCATAGGAGGGACTTCCACAAACCAATGTATAACTTAAGGGTATATGCTTTTTATGTTACTGAGGGGATGATTTTTGCTCTTCTGTGCATTTTTGCCTTTCAGTTTGAGTTCTGACTAAAATGAAGTGATGTTATGTTTTCTGTGCTATAGGAAACGTGGCCAAGGAACACAGAAGGGGTAGAGTTCTTCAAGAATTCTCACAGTCTGTATCCTTAAATCGTTGAACTAGTTCAAAACTACAGAACATCTGAGGGTTTGACCTTTAAACCCAATAAGGATTATTACCTCATTCTCACTACATACCAAATGTCAGTAGCTCTCTGTACACAAGAACAGGATTTATTATAAATGCTAAGCCAAGTCATTACAGCCCTCTAAAATGGTTTGTCTGGTTCATGGTGCCAACAAGCTATACCCCCTGCCTTGCATGCCTGAACCACGACGTGAAAAACACAGCATCCATCTGACGAAAAGGATTTCATGCTCAATTCATTTGTATCACGAGTATGGAGGTAATGTAAAGGAAGCAGCAAAGTGGCAAAAACGTAAGGATCGAATACAAGTTTGGATCACATACAAGGACAAAAAAATAATAAATGTGAGCCATCTCTCTAATTTACATAGCCATTAGAATGAATTGGGTAATGTTTGCACTGTGTATTTAGAAGTAGAAACAAATCAGTATTAACTTGATGACAGATTACTGGAAGCGGGTGGGTGTGTGAGAGGTTGTGTAAGTATATTAGTAAGTCTGTGGGTCTGTGAGTGAGTGTATGTTGTTTTTTTTAATCAGGGTCTGCATCCCCACAAATTCACCTGAATCTGGGAGGATCCATGGAGCCTTATGTTGGAAAAAAAAGGTTTTTGGACAATTTCTTCCCCATGATGGGACCCTCACAGACACCTCCATTAGTCCCATTGGGTAAGGGTACCTTTAAATTAACCTCTTCTATCACATTTAAATTTTATTTTCCCCACTTTGAACCTAAAGAAAATGAACAAAATGGCAGCTGCACCTTTAGTTCTCAGGTTGGGACCAATCACAAAATTCCTGTTGGCGAGTGGATCCACAGAGGATCCGCGTCCCTAAAAATAAAAACGGTGGGCCCGATTCACAGAACTAACTTAAGACAAAATCCTAAACTTACTACCATTTTGGTATTCACAGAAGGCACTTACTCATTTTGGTATTCGCAGAAGGCACTTACTCATTTCGGTATTCACAGAAGTTAGGAGTCCTAACTTTAGGACTCCTAAATGCCTTCTGTGAATACCGAAAGTCTTAAAATTAGGATTTTTCTCAGTTTAGTAGTAGTATAGTTAGGACTCCTAACGTTAGGACTCCTAAATGCCTTCTGTGAATCCCGAAAGCCTTAAAATTAAGATTTTTCTCAGTTTAGTAGTAGTAAAGTTAGGAGACCTAACTTTAGGACTCCTAAACTGAG
Organism: Triturus cristatus; assembly: GCF_964204655.1. Classification (NCBI taxonomy): domain Eukaryota; kingdom Metazoa; phylum Chordata; class Amphibia; order Caudata; family Salamandridae; genus Triturus; species Triturus cristatus. The sequence goes on along the minus strand of NC_140590.1, from coordinate 655,590,866 downwards.
AAAAATCCTAATTTTAAGACTTTTGGTATTCAGAGAAGGCATTTAGGAGTCCTAAAGTTAGGACTCCTAACTTCTGTGAATACCGAAGTGAGTAAGTGTATTCTGTGAATACCAAAATGAGTAAGTGCCTTCTGTGAATACGAAAATGGTAGTAAGTTTAGGATTTTGACTTAAGTTAGTTCTGTGAATCGGGCCCCTAGTGTTTGGTTAATATCGTTAAAACTACTGAATGGATTTACACCAAATCACAGAACGTGTGCTTTCTAGACCAAGAGCTAGCTTTCTACCAAATTTGGTTTAATTTTGTTCAGCAGTTCAGGCTCTAGTCGTGTTAAAAATTCCTATGGGAATTATGCGTTTAAGGACCCTCCCTTTTTCTCGGCCCCCGCTTGAAGGATCACCTCAAAATGTTCAAGACTGCAGCTGAAGGGAGCATCGATTTTTGGGGAAAACTCTTGTGGAGATTCATTAACCAGAAACAAAGATATAGGCAGTCAAAACACGCTTTTCCCATGGAAACATGGTCCTATCACTACCTACTGGCAACTGCCAGTAGGATATTTTATATATATATATATATTCACTAAAAAAAGGTTACAGGGACGTTATAGTACAGACATAGAATTACAAAAACCTTAGAAATTCACTGGAAAAAAAAAAAGGTTACAGGGACATTATAGTTAGGCTCAGATTTCACTCATACAAAACCAGTGAAATTCAGCAGTTATAGTTACCTGATCTAAATATAACTTACACCCCTGCAATGCACTGCTTCTGACCTCACATATTAAACCACTCATGACATGATCAGGGACATCACTGATGACATCTTAAATGACATCATCAAGTAAGTGCAAGTGTTTTTAAGAGTTCATGGGTGCTAAACATATATACTGAGCTACTACACAAGTTAGATTAGTATACTAGTTTTACTACTGATGACATCAAGTGAGTGCAAGCATTTACAAGAGTTGATGGGCGCTAAACATGTATACTAAGCTACAACAAAAGTTAGATAAGTATATTAGTTGTACTACTAATGAGTGATAGTATCTCTCACATGTGATGTGAATGGGAGTGTGACTGTATCTGTGTGTGAGTGACTGTATGGGTGGGTGGGTGTGTGTGTGTGTGTGCATGAGTGACTGTATGGGTGAGTGAGTGGATTTCTGATTAGGTCTGTAGGTGAGTGAGTGGTTGTGTCAGTGGTTGGATGGATGTGTGAGGGGGTATCTGAGTGATTAGATGGATGTGTGTGTGAGTGGTTTTGTGGGTATGTGAGTGGCTGTATTGGTGTATACGTAAGTATGAGAGTAGCTGTGTGGGTGAGTGAGTGGATGTGTGACTGACTGTTCCTGAGTGAGTGGCTGTATGGGCAAGTGAGTGGGTGTCTGAATGACTGTATGAGTGACTGAGTGTATAAATGGCTGTATAGGTGAGTGAGAGACTGTTTTAGTGAGTTTCTGGTTGTGTGTTGGTGTGTGAATGGTTGTACTGGAGAGTGAGTGTCTGTGAATGACTATATGGGTCAGTAAGCATATATGAGGGTGCTTGTATGGATGAGTGAATGGGTATGTAAGTGGTTGTGCGAGTGTGTGATGTATGAGTGCATGATGAGTGAGTGCTTGTATGGGTGTGTGAGTGATTGTCGGTAAAAAAGTGAGCGGTGAGTAACTGTATGGGTGAGTGTGGCTATGTGACTGCTGTATGGGTGAATGACTGGTTGTATGAGTGGCTGTATGAGTGAGTGAATGGTTGTGTGAGTGGCTGAGAGGGTATGTGATGGGCCTTATGGAGGAGTGAGTGGGTGTGTGCCGAGAAAAAAGGGGGGTCCCAAAACGCGTTTTCCCCATGTAATTTCCCATAGGATCTGTTGTCGCAGCTACAGCCCGAACCGCTGAACGGAATGACACCAAATTTGGCAAAGAGGTAGTCCTCAGTTCAGACTCGTGCCTTTTGGGTGTGAGTACTGGTATGGGTATGTGAGTGGTTGTGGGGGTGGGCATGCAAGAGATTGTATGGGAGTGTGAGTAGTTCTGTGGATGATGTCATCAGTGATGTCACTGACCATGTCATGAATAATGTACTATGTGAGGTCATAAGCAGTGCAATGCGGGGTCAGAAGCTATAGTTAACTCAGATAACTATAACTGCTGGCTTTCACTGGTTTTGTACAAGTGAAATCCGAGCCTAACCATAACGGTCCTACAACCTTTGGGTTTTTTCAGTGAATTTCGAAGGTTTTTTTAAATTCTATTTCCTAACTATAATATCCCAGTAATCTTTGGGTTTCTTTAAATTAATTTCTAAGGTTTTTCAAATTCTAATTCAAAACTATAACGTCCCTATAACCTTTGTTTTTTTTTAAATAAATGTATATGGGTTTTTAACTAGTAGTCGTGTTTGAAGAGTGGTGGAGAAATGGGCGAGGCATCCGAGCAGCTCTCAGGAATCTTGCTGTGTGAGGCTTACTGGAGGTAACAGGAGGGCTCCTTGACTCAAAAGAACCCTCTGCATCCAAGAGGATATCCTTCCCCAACCAGTAGTGTGCCAGGAGGTGCTTTTGCAAAGTGGTGGAGAAAGGGGGTCAGGGCCCGACCAGCTCTTAGCAATCGCTTTGTGGGATTTACTGGAGGTAACAAGAGGGGTTTTGGCCCCCAAAGACCCTCAGCATCCAAGGGGACTTCATCCCCCAACCAGTAGTGAGCAAGAAGGTGTGTTTGCAGAGTTGTCACGAAAGGGGACAGGGCCTCTGAAGACTGTGTGGGACTTACTGAGGGTATCAGGAGGGATTCTTGGCCCCCATGGCTGACGTAAGCACTACCTCCCTGGTGTGGCGCACGTCCATTGGCCGTCACCAGGGAGGGCCCCCATAAATCCTCCAGTGCAAAGCATCAGAGATTGTTGTTTTTTTCTTTACCCTGAGGGAGACGCGGAAAGCTTTCTGCGTCTCCCCCCGCCCCCCTGCCCATCTGTGACATCAGCGTGCCACGTGGCGCTCTGACGGCACTGATTTCCCCACCTGAGCCGAGGACAGCCGCAGGTAAGGCCGCGCTCGACTCCGATGGGGAAATCAGGCCAAAAACGGCCTCCCCAGCTTTCAGGGAGGCCTTGTTTGAAAGTGGAGAGTCTCCCCTTTCAAACAAGGCCTTCCTGAAAGGATTTCTTGGCCATGTATCGTGACAGTGTTGCGATCCACGGCCAGGAAACCCCACTAGACACCAAGGATGTCTTTGGGGGGGTCGGCCCTCATGGGAATAGGCCGCCCCCCCTTGGAGGCATATATTTAAATAAAAAATACTTTGGCTCTCCCTGGGGGGACGCGATCGCCCCCCAAAATAAAAAAAAATTTAAAAAAATGGCAGCGATATTGGCAGGGGGTCGGTCCTCCTGCTCAGTGGCCAACCCACTGTGGGGGATTTTTTTTTTTTTTATAGTCTTGTGCTTTCTGTGGGGTCACAATCGGCCCCCAGAGTAGCCATAACTATAACAAAAATAGAGAAAGTTATAATATATTTATATATATATAAAAATAAATAATTCACCAAAGGCCCTCCAGCTAGTTCCGGGGGCACACAAAATCTCACCAGCCCTCCAGCTTCTCTTCCACTCTTACCCCATGTTCCAGATAAATTGAATGCCGACGCGTTTCAAGGAACAAACCTCTTCTTCTGGGCTCTGTAACAAAGGGCAACACAGAATCACTTCACCTTTGCAAAAATACTGCTTTTATTATTTCACTTGTAACTTGTTAATTTTTAAAGGCATTATGGAACTTGTATTCCGAAGCGAATCACAATCTCCTCTGAGTGGGTGTGTTTGCCCATGTTCATTAATACAAATATTGTCCTTATAGTAAGGTCCAGGAACAACGGGTAAGTGTGCATAACGCGGCCTTGCTGTGCCGTTTCAGGTCAAAGACAGTCCAGAAAACGGCCTCTCCATTCCTGCTGTCTCACGAGATGGTGCTCCCCATCGCGGCTCGGAAACGCGAACACATATGAATCACCAATGGCCCGAAAACCAGTTCCGGGGGCACACAACAGCTCACCAGCCCACCAGCTTCTCCTCCACTCTTACCCCATGTTCCAGATAAATTGAATATATATATATATATATATATATATATATATATATATATATAATCTACTGGCGGTTGCCAGTAGATAGTTATAGTTAGGACCTATTTTCCATAGGAAATCCGCAACATTCTATTCCCAAGAAGTCTGGCGCCGGTTGACGGATCTTTGCGAAACTTTCCAAACTTTTGGCCAGCTCCGCCCCGCTCCTACCCTGAAAGTTTCGTGGTTATTCGTCAAGCGGGGGCCGAGAAAAAAGGGGGGTCCCAAAACGCGTTTTCCCCATGCAATTTCCCATAGGATCTGTTGTCGCAGCTACAGCCCGAACCGCTGAACGGAATGACACCAAATTTGGCAAAGAGGTAGTCCTCAGTTCAGACTCGTGCCTTTTGCATAAATGGTGTGAATCTGTTCAGTAGTGCCTGAGAAAATTAGGGTAAAAAAGTTAGTGATATCTATGGCCGCGGAGGATCCGCGGACCGTACACGCACCGAACACGCAGCCTCCCCGAACCGAGCGTGCACCCTCCCGATCGCGCGCTGAATGCTAATTGGCTGTCGAGTGTCTCTCTACATTCGAAACCAGGAACTGTTGGCGGCCCTTTTCTGTCTCGGTAGAAGCGAGGCTGAAGAAGCAAGGGGAATAAGTGTGTAAAACATATAAAGGGGGCAGAGTGGAAATACTCTGACCCTCTAGAGGTGTTTAGGGGGTCCCAGAATGACCCCCTGAGGCCCCCTTTTTTTTTCTAAAAAAAAAGGCGAAGTACGCGCAGGGTGCGCGCATCCTAACGCGTTGGGTGCACGGATTCACACGCGCTGGGTGCGCGGATCCACGGCAATGTTTTTTTAAAAAAGACAAGAAATCATTGGTTGTATGACTACTTTCTACACTGAAAGGTAGGGTGTATATTCTTTGTTTTTGCTGAGAGGTGCACAGTGCGGAGATTCTGTAAAAGAAAATATGGTGAGTGATTGATATACTTCTTAATCTACAAAAGAACTTGAAAGATGAGTTATTTAATTGTGAGGGGATGTATGTAGACTATTTTGATTTTAATCAGACTAATGTATTTCTCCTGCTAAAGTGTAGGGAGTACTTTTTTTCTCTACAATGTGTGTGCATGTAGAAACCATTCTGTGATATGCATTTGTGTGTTTCATGTGTTTGTAGACAGATAACTGTGATGTTTTTATATTTTGGTAGAATTGGAAACCAGTCATTGTTTATGAATTTGTTAAATGAGTTATGTTATATTTCTATTCTAAAATATAGTACTACTTCTAGATGAAGAAATGTGTTTTGGTATAGTGAAAGGGATAGTGTTGTTTGTCTAGAATCACACAGTGAGTCTGTGTGCATTTGGGAACCACTGTGAGAGAAGCATTTGGTAACATTGTGTATTTGCTGACAGATAACTGGTTTAAAACTGGTCATGTTGTCAAGTTTTAGTAGCATTAGAAGACAGTTATGGCTTATGCTTTCATTATATGAGTCAGGCATTGACAGTAAATTGCAGTTGTGAAATATGTAGATTGTGTGCAGTTCCCTTACCACTTGCACTGTAGTGAATGAGTTTTGGTAAACTCATAGGGATAGTGGTGCTTGTCTAGAATCACACTGCGAGTTAGTGTGTATTTGGGATCACTGTGAGAGAAGCATTTGGTAACATCGTGTATTTGCTGACAGATAACTAATTTAAAACCTCTCATGTTGTCAAGTTTTAGTAGCATTAGAAGCTAGTCTTTGCTTATGCGTTGATAAAATGAGTCAGGGTTTGACACTAAGGTGCAGTACCATGTACTATTCTGTTCACTGTGGCAGAACTGAAAATTTAAAAGTTTTACCTATGCACTGTCCTAGAAGTAGTCTGATTATTTAGTCAGTTTCTAAGTACCCAATAGATTGCTTCAAATGTCTATGCAGTATGCTTGTAGTGTTCTAACATACTATACACTTGTCTTTTACACCTTCAATTCCCTAGTCAGTATCCATACACTTCCAGGAAACATCCTGTCACTTCCTTTGCAGTCCTCTAGAGACTAATTCAACAGCATGTACTAATCCATTCACTGTGCCAAAACCCAAACACTTATAAATTCACCAAGACACTCTCTTTCCAGTACTCTAATGATTCAGTCACTGCCTAAGTATTCATGCACTGAGCCAGGTCTTAGCACATGGACTTCTTCAAACCCCTATCCACTATGCATGCAGTCCTCTAACCACCTACACACTTGTCTTTCACACCTTCAATTCCCCAGTCAGTATCTGTTCACTTCCAGCAAACACCCTGTCACTGCTGTTGCACTCCTCTAGTGACCCATTCAGCATCATGTACTAATCCATTCACTGCGCCAAACCCTAATAAATTCACCCATGCACTCTCCTTGCAGTACTCTAATCATTCTGTCAGTACCCAAGTACTCATCCAGTGACCCAGGCCTTAGTATATGGACTGCTTCAAACCCTTATCCACTATGCATGCAGTCCTCTAACCACCTACACAATTGTCTTTCACACCTTCAATTCCCTAGTCAGTATCCATACACATTCCAGGAAATACCCTGTCACTCCCTTTGCAGTCCTCTATTGACCCATTCAGCACCATGTACTAATCCATTCACTGTGCTGAAACCCAAACACTTATAAATTCACCAAGATACTATCTTTGCAGTACTCTAATCATTCAGTCAATGCCTAAGTATTCATACACTGAGCCAGGCCTTAGCACATGGACTGCTTCAAACCCCTATACACTATGCATGCAGTCTTCTAACCACCTAGACACTTGTCTTTCACACTTTGAATTTCCTAGTCAGTATCCATACAGTCCAGCACTTGTGACCCATTCAGTACCAAGTACTAATCCATTCCCTGTGCGAAAAGCCTAGCACTTATAAATTCACCTAGGCACTCCCCTTGCTGTACTCTAATCATTCAGTCAGTACCCGAGTAGTCCAGCAGTGAGCCAGGCCTTATCACATGGACTGCTTTAAATGCCTATGCAGTATGGATGCAGTCCTCTAATCACCTACACAGTTGTCTTTCACACCTTCAATTCCCCAGTTAGTATTCATACACTTCTAGCAAACACCCTGTCACTCACCCAGTGTGTCTCCTTATAGTAATGTAATCATTTAGTCAGTTAGCATGTAGTCTTTTAGTGAGGTAGGCTTTAGGGCATGAATTGCTTCAAAGTAGTGTGCACTATGCATGTAGTGTTTTAACCATCGTCACACTTGTGGTTCAGGGCTATAGTTTCTTAGTCAGTATTTATATAAAATGTGTTTGTACAGTAATGGAATAGTATAAATTTGAAAGTTATTAATATACATTTATTTGTGATTCTTTTTTACAGATACAGAACAGGAGTGTTTCTCATCTGTTTGCACTCTTCTCGTGCAAGATTGTTTGGATAAAGGGTCCTTAGGTGTTTCATCATACTTGCTGTGCCACACGAGTAGTTTTTGTTAGGATCCCCTCATAACAGAACTCTTTGGCAAATCTTGCGAGTGACGAAGGTGGCATTGGTCTTTGTTTGCCCCTTGGGAAATGTAAAAAATTTCCTCAACACTGAAGAAAAACGTTGTGGGCGTGGTGCTTTCTGCAAAAAAATGTCCTCCGATTCGGTAAATATTTTAAAGCGGCAACATTTACAGTTTTTGTAAGTTAATCTTATAACATTTTGTTAGCTGTATGCATTTTATATATCTGTGATTTGTTTCTTGTGGTATTTTGTTGAGAATACCATGTTGTTTTTTTTTTTTAACAATCTTTCTGATTTTCCAGGTCTGTCGTCGACATCCATGGTCCCCACAGGAGTGTTCCGCCTTGTTGTTTTGTATTATTGTTGTTACATTTTGTTTATTAGTTTATTGTTCATATATATGTTAATACAAAAATAAAGTTTGAAAATAGTTTATCGTTTATATATTTATTATTATAAAAAATAAAGTTTGAAAAAACAATTAATAACGTTTTTGGTTGTTCTCTTAACTGCTGTGTGACTCTTTCTTGTTCTCATTACTGTTATTTGATGGAGTCCACCATGGTGTTAAATTTTGGGGCACTTATCGCTGGAATACTAGTGATATCTGCAGTTTGCACCAACTTCTGAATAGTGTGTTAGATTTATCTCAACTTTACTTCTGTTAAAGTGCTGATAATGAAATGGAGAGTAGCCGTTCCCGTGCAAAAAGACACAAGGTGCACCTTTCCGATTTATTCTAAATACTAAAATCCTGTATTGAATTGCACTGAGGTATTGGCTGCACTTACAGTGTACACACAAAATCTATTAAGAAATCTCATTGTATTTATATTGATTGGGAATAGTGCGTCAGGTGCTGGATCTTGACGAGATACACTGCTCAGTTCGTATATTGTTCTGCACACGAAAAAAAATCACATCACAACTTTCACACCAATTGCAATGCGAAACAAATTCCGGCGATAAGGCACGTTAGCACCAGGGATTTTACACCTGCTTTCTGCTGGTGTTAAGCAGGACAACTACCTGCACCATAAAAGGGAACAAAGCCAAGAGCCACACCAGAACACCCACAGGTGCCATAGAGTCAATGAGCATGATACAGGGATACCCATGAGGGCCAGAAGACTCATCTCAACAACTCCAGGACCGCCAATGCCCCCCAAACCCACATCTTAGTAAGTGTGTCCTTGTGGTCATTGTCTTAGCATGATAGGCACGAGCCCTACAACATCACAGTGTGCTGTCACCTCAGCGTTGGCAGTGAGCCTGGATGTGTAGCTACGCACGCATCCTCCTGCATGCACAACTGGCGTGTGCTGGTCTGGGGTTCACAGGTCAGTGCAGGGGTGTGCCTATCCGGCAAGGGGAACGGGGTGTCTCAGACATGTCCGTGTACAGGAAGTGCGGTAAGTGTGTCTCTGTGTTCTGGTGTGGCCTGCTACAAGAGCCACAGCAGTCGATGTTGTAAAGTGGCATGCACCACCTCCAAACGGCACTGTGATGTTGTAGTTGGAATGTAGCAGGACATGCGCAAATAGGCATTACAATGGTGTGCCGTACGAGTGCATGAGATACACCAGCGCACCGTACAAAAGTGTGGGGGCTCGTGGGAGGGAGGAGCAGCCGTTTGGCAACATAACACACAGTGAACTCGACCATGTGCCACATGCTGGGCATCTCATCCATGATGACCACGGTCGCAGACATCCCACAACACCAACGACTGGCCTTTGTACACATCCTGTATGAATGCAGCGTGGTCTTCACTTCTATGCTCGTTCAGTGGTGTGATGTTGGCGGGTTGTGTGACTTGTGCTCCTTGTTGGTGTGTTTCATTTTGGCCATTGTTAGTCTATATGTGTGTTGTACTTAATTGTGCATGTGTGCCATTCTGCCCATCTCCCCCCTCCCCCCACTCCCTGCTTCTTCCTCTTCCTAGTGCTGTTGTGCCTATAATTTTGTTGCTGCACACATAAGTACATGTAAGCAATAAATTAGAATAGTTCTTTGATTCTTTTAGGCTTCAAAACTTCTCTATTGGTTTCTTTTTAATTTTCCATATGAACCGTTTTTTAATATTCAACAACACATAGAAGTCAGAAGTGCAACGTATTCTATCAACACACTTTCTAGAACATTCTACAACACGTGCAGGTTAAAAGTTCATCAATTTTTTTAAACTTAACGATTTTTTTTGTAACATTTTCTTGAACATTTAACGACACGTGCAGGTTAAAAGTTGATGATTGTTTTAAGTTCGAACAGTGCCTTCCAAATGCAAGTAGCAGGTGTGGTTGAGCTGAGCAAATTTTATCCTATGATATGTACTCCACGTTGAAACTGCTTTTTCTTAACCAATCACAAAGATGCTTTTCCACAAAACTAATGTGCACCCTACTTTTAAAAAAGAATGCTTTTCATGATATCTTTAGAGATAAGTTATAGATAGGAATTAGCATTTAACCCCTTGTGTGCCACGCCCTTTCCCCGCCCTGTGCCGGGCGTTGCATTAGCGGGCGGGGTTCATGACGATCTGGACTCGTCATGGGCACAGCGCAACGCGGCCCATGACGAGTCCAGCTCGTCATGGGCACAGAAGGGGTTAAAAAACCTTTGAAATTCACAGAAAAAACCATAGGTTTCATGCAAGTTATAGTTAGGAATTGGCATTTAAAAAACCTTTGAAATTCACTGTAAAAACCATAGGTTTCAGGCACGTTATAGTTAGGAATTAGCATTTAAAAAACCTTAGAAATTCATTGAAAAAACCATAGGTTTCAGGGGCGTTACAGTTAGCTGGACATTTCCCTCATACAAAACCCTAGAAATTCCCCTGTTATAGTTAGTTCAGCTAACTATAACTCACGCCCCCGCAATGCACTGCTGATGACGTCACATATTACATCACTGATGACATCTCAAATGACATCACTGATGACGTCATCCATGTGATAAATTACTGCATCTTCTCACACCCTAATTTAACCGTTGATACACCGACTCAAAATTACAGACGCCCATTCTCAAAACCATAGATACTCCAATACCAATAACTACATACCCACTTATTAACTCTTAGGTCTACATACACCTCCACTCATTCACCTGTACAGTCACTCATACTTACAGTCACTCCGTACAAGACTATCATATGCATTTATACACCTACATAGACACTCACACACCACCAATCATCCATAGAGGTACTCTCACACCTAGTCAGTCATGCAAATAATTAATTACACTCCCAGTTACTCACCTATGCAGTTATACCCACTCAAGTTCACTTATTCATAAAAATAGAACCACATTCTTACGCTCTTATACAAGCACACACTCATCCATACAGCCACTCTCACAATCACACACTCTCACATATACCCACTTATATACTCTTACACGCATATATACTACCTTTCATATATGTAGATAGTCACAAATGTACACTGAGATATACATTCAATCCCTAACACACCCATACATACACTCACTCAACCATACAGTTCATCACAGATGCACTCTTAAAACCATGCACCCATAGAATCACCCACTCACACATCTATGCACAGAGTCACACACAGCCTACGCACACAAACACTCAGGCACCCATACAGATACTCAGACAACCAATCAATAACCAATATAGACACTCATATAGCTATTCACAAAACCATGCAGCTACTTATACACCAACACACAGACACATACAGACATTCACAAAGTTTAGTCACTAGTCTGTAGTAAGATACATTTAATGTCTCACCTATAGAGTCAGTTACACACCTACAAAATCATCCATTCACACACTTGTACACACACTCATTCTTCAACAGGCCTTTCCCTATATATAGTAAACATATTAAAACTTTACAGAAACACATACTCACTGGATGACGTCATCAGTGATGTCATCAGTGATGTCATTTGAGATGTCATCAGTGATGTCATCAGTGATGTCACTGACCATGTAATGAGTGATGTAATATGTGACGTCATCAGCAGTGCATTGCGGGGGCGCGAGTTATAGTTAGCTAAACTAATTATAACAGGGGAATTTCTAGGGTGTTGTACGAGGGAAATGTCCAGCTAACTATAACGCCCCTGAAACCTATGGTTTTTTCAGTGAAGATATATATATATATATATATATATATATATATATATATATATATATATATATATATATATATATATATGAGAGAGAGAGAGAGAGAGAGAAGGGGAGTCTCTTTCTCTCTGTAGATGATATATGTATATATATGTATCTATCAACCCAAAAGAAGCTCCCGAGCTTCAGAGACGCACACCACAAGGAAATAGTTCCTCAGAACTCTTTATTAGCAGCAAACAGCATTCGCACCCGGTTATTGAATGTCCCTGACGTGTTTCGATGTCTCCGGCATCTTAATCATAGGGTAGGCAAGTTCAAAAACAAAATATGGAAAATGGACTGCCGCTTCTTTTCACCATGCGTGCGCTCTCCAGTGTAAGACATGCTGGTTGCCATAGTCCCAACTCTTCCCCTCCGGTGGGGTCTGTTTTTAAACAATGATCTTGCTGCCAATATTAATTATATTCGTATAGCCCTCCAGTGGGCCCCAGGTTTGTCAGCTTTTGCCCAATGCTTCAATTCCTTGTGCTGGAAAAATGGCTGCAACAAGATTCTGCAGCCTCTCAGACCTTCGCATAACGATAGCGGCGGTGCAGTTGCTCACGGCCAGAGCCGCTGTGTAAAACATCAAACCAATATATAAATATATGTATATATAAATACACACACACACACACACATATATGTATTACCTACTGGCGGTCGCCAGTAGGTAGTTATAGTTAGGACCAAGTTTCCATAGGAAGAGCATTTTTTGTTTTGCTTATAACTTTGGCGTCGTTTGATGAATCTTCATTAAATTTTCCAAACTAATTCTTTGTTCATATCAGCTCCTATGTTGAAAGTTTGGGGGTGATTCATCAAGGGGGGGCCAAGAAAAAAGGGTGGTCTCAAAACGTGTTTTCTCCATGCAATTTCCATAGGAAACTTTAGACAAGGCTACAGGTCGAACGGGTGAACGGAATTACCCCAAATTTGGTAGGGAGAAGGGTCTTGGTCTGGAAAGCGCGCTTTTGTTTATTTGGTGTGAATCCGTTCAGTAGTTTTGAAGAAATATTGAAATTTACAGCTATCGATATTTGGGAATTCTGCCATCTGATTCGCTGAGGCGTTACGAGCACGAGCTTGCTGGTTATTGGCTGCGAACAGTTGCAACTAAGAAATGTTGGCAGCCATTTTGTGAGTCCGTTGAAGCGAGTAAGGGGAAAAAAGGGCAAAAAAGTAGGAAAGAGGAGGGTAGGAGCGCTGTGAGCTCTGTGGGATGGTTAGGGTGTGCTATACAGGGAGTATTCACCCTTACCGGTGTGAAAGTGCTGTTTTGCCCAGAGTGAGATGGTGCTTAGGTGAGGTGCCGGTACACTCGGGGATGAAACTGTGAGCTGATTGCTGTAAACTGATGTGCTCTGGGCGCTGTAGCATACTGTTCGCTCTAGCATAGCTGTGCAAGTGGTGTTAGTATGCGTTTAGACTATAGCGCTGTGAGCTCTGTGGGGTGGTTAGGGTGTGCTATACATTGAGTGTGAAGCGAAGTATTCACCCCACCTCATCAAGATGGGGCACTCCCTCCCACCCAGATGCATGTGTCAGCCACTGCATTGTACACTTACAAATAACAGATAGGTAGCCATCTTCACAGGGAGGGGGGCTTGGGGGTGGGAAGACTGCACTACTACTCCCACCATGCCCCCTTGTTCCCCAGCTCATCAAGTCTCTCATCAAGTGTGAAAGTGCTGTTTTGCCCAGAGGGAGATTGTGCTGAGGTGAGGTGCCGGTACACTCGGGGATTAAACCGTGAGCTGATTGCTGTAAACTGAGGTGATCTGGGCACTGTAGCATACTGGCCGCTGTAGCATAGCTGTGCAAGTGGTGTTAGTATGCGTTTAGACTACAGCGGTTGTGGGAAGCAAACTACTCACCACTGAAGACTCGAATGGAGTGTTTTAGCAAGCAGGAATAAAGAAATAATCATGAAGAATATAATGCAGAATGTTGCAATGCCTCAGAAGACAAATGGTGAAATCAGGTGTGTTTAAGAAAGTGGCTGTGTGTAATAAAGCGATGGAGTCTGAAAGTTATATAAAAAGTGTCTTTATTTAAGTGCCATAAATGGACCCACTGGTGGAAGAGCTAAGGCATCCAGCTGAGGCAAACTCCAACGGCTTCTGCTGTATTCAAACCTAAGCTCCTGCATCAGTCAATTCCACATTACATGTTACAGTTCCATGTGACATAAACAATACCTATTAGACATGAATGACTGTAAATTGTAAAATGAAAATAAAGGTAGGATTAGATTACCACATTGTGCCAACCAGTTCCTAAACAATGCCGTGTTTTTTTATCTTGATCGCTAGCTCGTGAGCAGAGTCTGAGAATGAGCTAATTTGTGTGAAAGGGCTTCGTGGATAACAGGCAGGCAGAGAGACGTGTGCACAAAGAATAGACATGGTTTCAAAATGGATGTCGGGTTTAGGCTAATTTAGCAAGTAAATAGCGTATTTGCATAGGCCATAGATCACCCATCCATGGTTAGGCTGGAGACGTAAGGGGCAATAATGAAAACAGAGTTCAAATGCGTAAGCATACTTAGAAAGTTATTATATGAAAATAGTTCAATTGAAGTGTATTAAAAGAAATTGTAGGAAAAAGCCAAAAAAGTTGTAAAGAATAAATCCAAGAATAAAGTGAATTTCTACCAAGTCTTGGAGATTGCAGTCCGTAAGTTCTTCAGCGGCTTGAGATGCGTAATGTTCCAAGAGGCGATTGTTGCCATTGTGTGAGAAAATCGAAGCGATCCAATTCATATCCTCGAAGGGACAGTAATGTTCCTCGAATGTTGAAGCGGCAATTTGAATTGGCAGGCAATCTGCGATGCTGTCAAAGGTCGCACGTTGCAGGAGATCTTTCGCGGCTGCGCAGGAATCCCATTCTGCCAGGATACCTTTCTGCGTTTCATCCGCCATTGCTCCACTGCCCGAACAATCAAGTTCATGGTTTTCAAGATACTCCATTACCTGCTGGATATCGGGAGCGATTGTTGGGATGTTGGCAAGGCATAGATCTATTCGCCAGTCGAATGGGCAAGTTTTGCAATATAAAGATGGTTGCACGCAGATTGCATATGTGTAAATAAATGTCATGTTGTAGCTGGCTCCGATAATAGACAGAGGCAGGCAGCCGAAAAGTTGTTCCATTTTTTCACGGTATTGATATAGCTTCGCGTAGAGGCACATTCTGTCGGACATGCTTGTTACCACAGGGAGCGCAGCCATTTTTTGCAAGCAAAAATAGTAGTAGGATGGCCGCAAACAGAGCGAGAAATATGGGCACTGTTCCTGTTATTCCAGAGATGATCAAATGAATGAAGTCTGGTATTATACCAAAACCAGTTTGAAAGCCTGTGACATGGCCGGAGGAGACAGTGTTAAAGTGTGCCAGAGCTTAAATGTCAGATGTGTTGAAAATTGTGTAACAATTCACAAAGTGTAATGCGAGGTTCATATTTAAAAGGGACTGTATTTTACTTGAAGTTCGTGCTATCTGCAGTCGATAAATTACTTTTGCAGAAGTGAGGGACACTTCTGTTTGAAACAAAAGCGGTTTCAGTTTGCTCAGTTTAATAAAATCTGTTTTCAAAGTAGGTATTGAAGGCCAAGTTGAACTGTGGGAGTTACTTTGTGTGGGTGGGAATAGACATTGCAACAGGAAGTTACTCGGTTTGAAACAGTAAGGACATACGGTATGCCAGCTCACTTTCCGTAGCAGTCCATGTTATTAAGAACCAGATAACAGCCGTTAGAAAGCTGTGTGAATGTTGGTCTGATTGTGGGAGTTGGCGTGCTTTTAAGACGGCACGCAAGATTGGGGGATGTAAGTTTAGAAGCGTCATGCAGTTGGACATTCTTGCATAGCAATGAATGACTGCCATTGTGGTCACACTTTTCACCTGTGAGAAAAACATCTATCCTCTTTAAGACAGCGATATGTAAATAGGAGAAACCACTGCTCGTAAATAAAACACGCTACCTTATATAATCACATACAACATGACAAACAACATGTACACCTAGCAGACACAATGACACTACGTACTGAGGGAACCGTGGCTAGCCATGTACACAAACCAAACATGGCATAGCACCTCTGCCACACAATGCAGAATGCGGGGAGGGATGGGAGCAAAGTATGTGCGAAGGTGGCAAGTGATTCTCGATTATAAAAGTATACAATGCAAAGTGTTGAGGGGATGCACTGGACAGACTTGAGTATGCAGAGCACAGACATGTACATGTGAAGATACACTGATGGTCTATTGAGTGAAGTGGACAGTGGACACAACCATAATATTACAGTCAGTAGGGAAGATTATGAAACCATAGTGCGTACGTGCCCCCTCCCCCCCAAAATCTTTAGCGTAGTGGGCTGGCTCGGCGTACGCAAGGCTAGCGTAGGGGTATGAATAAAAGGCACGTTTCTCTAAGTGTGGTTCTCTTCTGGAATGGCGAACATGTCTGCCAGGTCTGCACAGCTTACACCGCCACGAGGCTGACGCCGTGAGCGAAGGTGGCTGCGTGAATAATGCTCTCAGCCCGTCATGCCCGCTGCGACGCACATATGCCCCACAGTTCACCTTTCGACACCGCCGTATGTGAAAGAGGGCCCACCACAAGCCGGCGGAAGCTTTTGGGCCGAGGTCTGCGAGCTCGGAAGGCTCCTGAGATCAACACTGGTTACCGCGACACAGGCACACAGTGCCCAGCCTGATGCCCAGCACCGTGGTGTGCTCTGTATACTACTAACACAGTAGTCCAACAGGTACCAACAGTGGAACGGTGTCTTGATCCCACAATGGACGATGTTAGAACTGCATCTGAGAGTGGAGATGAAGGTACTCCCTTCGACCAGGTGCAACCAACTCTAGGTCACAACAGTGGAACGGTGTCTTGATCCCACAATGGACGATGTTAGAACTGCATCTGAGAGTGGAGATGAAGGTACTCCCTTCGACCAGGTGCAACCAACTCTAGGTCCCAACAGTGGAACGGTGTCTTGATCCCACAATGGAGGATGTCCGATATTACTTGCTGCTTGGTTTTCACAGAACTCCCTCCGTTGAGGTGCATCAGACTGTGCTTCCGTAGCTAATTGCTGCACATTATTGTTGGAGTTGGGTGACTGCAGTTGGTGGAGTACACCGCGGTACAGCAGGTCCGAACAGTGGAACGGGGTCTTGATCCCAGAATGGACGGTGTTAGAACTGTATCCGAGAGAGGAGATGAAGGTACTCCCTTCGACCAGGTGAAACCAACTCTAGGTTCCAACAGTGGAACGATGTCTTGATCCCAGAATGGACGATGTCCGATATTACCTGCTGCTTGGTTTTCACACAACTCCCTCCGTTGAGGTGCATCACACTCTGCTTCCGTAGCTAACTGCTGCACATGATTATTGGGCTTGGCTGACTGCAGTCGGTGGAGTACACCGTAGTACAGCATGTCCGAACAGTAAAACGGGGTCTTGATTCTGTGATTGAGGATGTCAGAAGTTAAAGTCTGTGATGATTTGTGTGTACCCCCTCCGATCAGGTGCAACCAACTCCGTGCTTTCGAATCCAACGGCACGTGGCTGTGAGGCGTTAATCTCTGGCCTACACTGCGGTCAGCAGAGCTCACAATTCAGATCGAGTGGTGATTGTTTAATTACAGAATTCAGTAGGCAACTAACTACAACGTCTATTGAAATATACACGATATCCTTTTAGTATACTTGCTTGAAGAACTTTTTTTTAGATGAGTTATAGGTTTCGTACAATGACCAAATTCTTCTTGGTAGTGGAAAAGAACACTGAATACCAGTCTACACTGTGGACAGCAGAGATCGCAATTCAAATTGTTTTGATTTATTTATTGCAGAGTTTTTTGTAATTTATGTTGTATTTTGTGAAGAGGAAGTGAGAAAAAGTATTCATGGATGACTGTGCTGACTACTGCCTTCAATTTACACTGCAGACAGCAGTGTTCACAATTCAGATCGAGTCGCTATTGTAGATGATGCAGTCTTGTAGGCAAAAGACATTGCTCCAGTGCGCTCTGTCCGAACCACGCATTCGCATCATCGCAGGGTCCGCGCACGGTATTTGTTGCTTTGTGTATAACAAACTGGGCAGCTCAAGTCAACGCCACGTGGCTGTGGGCCCTTGCTGACTGCTCTTTGGCCTACACTGCAGACAGCAGTGTTTACAATTCAGATCGAGTTGCTATTGCAGATGATGTAGTCCTGTAGGCAACAGACATTGTTCCTAGTAGGGCCCACCCGCAGCACGCATCATCGCTGGCTGTGCACATGCTGAATGCTTTTGATGTGGCTATCTGAGTGCTCTAGAACTGATGGACCCTTTATGATACAATCTTTTTGTGTATTATTTCAGATCTACTGCCCGTATCTCAGTATACCACAAGTTATGGTTCTTTTACGATAGAATCTTTTGTGTATTATTTCACATCTACTGTCTCTACCTTACTGCAGCACAAACTATTGACCCTTTTATTATAGAATCTGTGTGTGTGATCCAATGATTACTGTTGTAATTGATGCTAGCAGCAACCATTCCCTGAGGGCTGGTTTACACTCACCCCACACGCATCCAG
The DNA here is from genome assembly GCF_964204655.1 of Triturus cristatus. NCBI lineage: Eukaryota > Metazoa > Chordata > Amphibia > Caudata > Salamandridae > Triturus > Triturus cristatus. The sequence continues at coordinate 655,572,536 of NC_140590.1, read as the reverse complement.
CACAGACGTCACTGGATATGTGACCCTGGTAATAAAGAGGAGTCGAGCGCACGTGCCCATACCCACTTCCACTATCTATCTGTGTCTGTGTGTTCATTATATATGCGTGATACTGCCCCTGGGCCATACCACATTACCTTGTGCTGTGGACAGCGTATGGAACCATGTTACCTCTGGCAGTGGGGAAAACTTTGGGTATGTAACTTTTAGGTGCATGGCTATCACAGGGGAAAGCTACTTTACAGAGCATGAATATTGATGAAGATGATGGTTGCATGTTGTGTGTGGTGTCAGATATGTTTACATAACAAAATGTTTTCAAAAAAGCTCTCTAAGCGGAAGAGGAGTCTCTCATCAAACGCTGTAGAGAGAATAACTAAAATGGGTGGGGTCCTCCAACTGTTACAATGGGAAATGTTATGAACCAATCAAATGCTTTTTTTTAAGGTCACCTGGCAATCGCGCACCGAGCGCGCAAGGAGGCCGCACCTGACGCGATTTTGAGAAAATATATTTACCATAATATACGTTTATTAGTTAGAAAAATATAAATGTTTAAAATATTTTAGATTATCGCTTGTTCTCATATACACTCTGAACTTATTTAGATATAGTTTTGAGACAAAAAAAAATGAGGGAATGGCTTACCTGGCACGACATCATACGTCTATGCCGTAACACAGGGCCTGGCAGCGTGCACTCATCACATACGCAACACGTAGCGGGCGCGACCCCATATGTACATGATGTAACGCGCGGCTTGGTACTGCGTACCCGTCGCATACCAAAGTAGCAGCTGGCACGACCACATACGTATATGATGTTACGCGGGACGCGGTGCCACAAACCCGTCGGATACGAAATGCACATCATTTACGAGTTTAGCAATATGGCGGATAGGATTCGCGTGCTGATGGAGCTTGGTACACTACCGGTACGGGACTTCTTTTTTTTTTTTTAGAAAACTGGATTATAGAGTTCCAAAATATTTTTTTTTTTAAATAGAACAAATATAGGTTTTATTAATATTAAAATATGAAATGAACATTTAAAAATCCTTCGAAATTCACTGAAAAAACCATAGGTTTTACAGACATTATAGTTAGGAATTAGCATTTAAAAAACCTTTGAAATTCACAAAAAAACCATAGGTTTCAGGGACGTTATAGTTAGTTGGACATTTGACTCACATAAAACCAGAGAAATTCGCCCGTTATAGTTAGTTGAGCTAACTATAACTCGCGCGCCCGCAATGCACTGGTGATGATGTCACATATTACATCACTCATGACATGGTCAGTGACATCACTGATGACATCTCAAATGACATCACTGATGACATCATCCAGTGAATGTGTGTTTCTGTTAATTCATAAAAAAAATCATAAAAAAAATAGAATCAAAAATCAAGTTTAAGTGTTTAGATGTTGGTTGGTTCTAAAAAGAGCCGTTGTGTTCATTGAGTGTTTTTTTGTACTTACAAGTAAGTACCGATACAGAGTCTAAAGTTCAAGAGGAAGACTCTGTTCCCTTCATCTGTGAAATGAACACCGTCTCCTCTATAAATGCCTTGCATGTTGTAACGCAAGTTGTTGTGGTATATAGATCCCATACCATAGTCCCTGAGGAAAGCAGAAACAGACTTATTGACGTGCTTTTTTGCTTTCTCAAACTGCGGACAATATTGGTTGGACCAGTTCCACTTGTGCCTTTGGCATATATTAGAATATACAACGGTAGTTTGTGGAAAAAGTGACATCAATTGCACAAGGGTGTCCTTAACAAGCATTTCCAGACCTACCCCAGTTAAAGTGCCTAGGTCATTTCCACCACAGTGCACAATTATACGGTCAGGCTGTGGGAGATGTAGAAAGGATTTCACCAAAGGCATTAATTGGTGCCACTTTAACCCTCTCTGACCAATCCATTTAATGTCTACATTTGGCAAAGCAAGGTCTTTCACAATACCTCTTTTTTCTGCATACTTTTCACTCCAGTAGACATAGCTATGACCTACAATCCACACTGTGAACATCTTTCAAGGAGATCTGGATGCACTCAGAAGGTGTCTTTCAGTAGAATGGCAATATGAAAAGAAAGATAGTTGTAAAATGGAGGCTTACATACTTTTTTTAATAAAAAGAGCTCATTGGCTGTTTCAGACCATTCAACACTAAAAACTAGGCTGTATGTTTAAATTTTTAAAAGCATGTTTTGTATTGGTTCAGAAAAATGTGTTCCCACAGAAGATTACTTTGGATATGCGGTTAGGTTTGAAAAGTCAAGCACTCTTGCTCTTTGGATTAGAAACATTGTGTGCTGAACTTCTGACCTCTCTGCTCACACCAGTGTTCCATGATCTGTTGCTATGGTAGCAGGCAGAAGTCATGTTGGGGGTAGGAATCATTTGGAAAGGGTTGAAATTTGCAACCAATAGAAATTTTTGTTCCCATTTAAAAAAATGTGGGAAGCAATGTGATTTGAAGTTAACATGTATATGTGTGAAAAAAGAGAGGGAAATGTTGCCATTTAGTGGTTTTGGTGAGAGGAGTACAGCTCAGAGATTCTGGCTCTGATAATCTGCTGTGTGAGTGGCACATTTCTTTCTCAACTAACTACTTTTAAAGGTGAGTTATGAATTTGAGAGGGGATGTATGTGGTGTATTTTGATATAAATAATAGAAATGTGTTTCTTCTTTTAAAGTTGTGTTTTACATTTTATGTTTTGGAAGATATTTAACTGCCTTGAACTTGTAAGATATTATGGAGTATGTCTTCACCATAAGTTAAGGTGTACTGGTATCACCCAGGAATACTGTTTTGTGCCTAGAACCGCACCATGAGTCTGTCTGCACACAGGAATTGTTGTCAGAGATTTAATTTGTGTTGCTCTTGTTCTGTAAGACTTGCACTCGTAAGAAAGGGGCAGCTTGTTTTCTTGAACTGTGATGGTTAGCATTCAGCACAAATCACTATCTCACAGATGAGAGACAAATGCTAACACATTTGAAAACAACAGGGTATATTTTCCTTCCACTCCTGCAATGGGTGAGGTAGTTCCTACATGTTCAAAACGCCAATTAACCCTTACCACAGGTGATCTTCCATACATCTCTGCAGTCTTCATGCAGTTGTGTAAGCGTCCATGCAGATCTCTCTTGCACCTGACAATACACAGACTCCAGAAACACACTCTTAGCACACAGGCAGCTGTTTCTCCTGCACTCCCATGCTTACTATTCAGCACTGTGTGGTATTTCAGATAGCAGTGTGTAACGCTAACACATTCAACATCACCAAGGCTCATTTCCTTTGCTCTACTCTAATCACTCACCCAGGTTCCACATGCTCATGGTCTCAAGTAGCTGTTAGGACATGTGCTCTTTTCTGCCTCTCTAAACTATAAGGAAAATGTGTCAGGCTGTTACAGTAATTATCACTTGCTCTACCACAGTAGTAAATGTGCTTTGAAATTGCTAAGCAAATATCGTTTTCTGCCTAGAATCACACCATGATTCTGTGTGCACACAGGAATTGTTGTCAGAGATTTAATTTGTGTTGCTCTTGTTCTGTAAGACTTGCACTCGCAGGAAAGGGGCAGCTTGTTTTCTTGAACTGTGATGGTTAGCATTCAGCACAAATCACTATCTCACAGATGAGAGACAAATGCTAACACATTTGAAAACAACAGGGTAGATTTTCCTTCCACTCCTGCAATGGGTGAGGTAGTTCCCACATGTTCAAAACTCCAATTAACCCTTACCACAGGTGATCTTACATACATCTCTGCAGTCTTCATGCAGTTGTGCAAGCGTCCATGCAGATCTCTCTTGCACCTGACAATACACAGTCTCCAGAAACACACTCTTAGCACACAGGCAGCTGCTTCTCCTGCACTCCCATGCTTACTATTTAGCACTGTGTGGTATTTCAGATAGCAGTGTGTAACGCTAACACATTCAACATCACCAAGGCTCATTTCCTTTGCTCTACTCTAATCACTCACCCAGGTTCCACATGCTCATGGTCTCAAGTAGCTGTTAGGACATGTGCTCTTTTCTGCCTCTCTAAACTATAAGGAAAATGTGTCAGGCTGTTACAGTAATTATCACTTGCTCTTCCACAGTAGTAAATGTGCTTTGAAATTGCCAATCAAATATCGTTTTCTGCCTAGAATCACACCATGAGTCTGTGTGCATACAGGAATTGTAGTCAGAGATGTAATTTGTGTTGCTCTTGTTCTGTAAGACTTGCACTCGTAGGAAAGGGGCAGCTCATATGATAGGATTTGAAAAGCTCAAAAAAATATAGTAATATATTTAAATTACATAAAGGTATTTTTTTTTTGTTTCCTTTAGGTATTGCTGAACAACACTGAAATAAATTAAACATGCCTATAAAATCAAGAAAGAGAAAAGAACAGCAAAAACATCTATATTTGAAGACAACTGGACAACAGAAATTAGTTGAAGAACCTCATGTTGGAAAAAAGAAAAAGTCTTCTGGTAAGCAGACTAAGGATTTTTTTTAAAAAATATCCTGAAACATAGAAAAAATGTACAAACTATATCCACTGCAAATAGTGTTTCAAGAAGAAAACAACAAGACAATAGAAAGAAATTACTAAATGCTAATGTACAATCAGAAGCAAGAAAGAATGACTTAAAAAAAATGACTTAAAAAAAAAAACAGAATTTCTAAACATTTGTAAAAAAATGTTTCAGAGAAGAGTGGTGTTCAATTTGCTAAAGGATGTGAAAAAATATAGGAAGAAAGCAATATTTTATAAGAAAAAGAAACATATTGAATCAATTGTTGCAAAGGCTTTGGAATTAAAAAGAAAACTATTCATTTTAATTTTGAACAGGATCCGTACATTAGATAAAATAGTCAATGTAATGAAGTCAAAAAGCAAAAGGAAAAGAGTAGTGAAAAAAAATAACTTTTGTAATGTGTTCTTAGGAGAATGGAAGCATAGTTCAAGTACTGAACCATTTTTTATTGAAGATAGTTATCTTCAAAGTAATAGTTTGCTGCATGCAGTTGACACCAGTGGTCGAAGTTATGAAGTTAAAGATGATTGTGTAATAGAAAAGGAGAAAATGGTTCCAAGAAATGAGGAAGAAGTGTTAGCTGATGAGGTTATGGGGAAACGTCCTAAAGCCCCAGTGTACACTTGGAATTGTAGTAGTATTTGTACTGTACGACAAGAATCTATTGATAAATTACGTGACTTTCTAAGAGAATATAGTAAAAAAAGAGTTAAACAGAAGATTAAGGTGCTTCAAAGACTAGATCCATGCAGAGTGAGAAAGAATACTGGTTTGCAAGGACATTCTCTGGCTTGTCTTTCTAGGAAAGTTTGTCAAAGTGTTTTTCACCATTTTAGGATGCTGGCAGTACATCATACTGAAATGAGAAAGTTTGTGAGAAGATTGTATTTTGCTAAAAGTCCAGCACTAAAGTTAAATGAGTTGAATAGTGCTCTGTTGCGTGGATCTGTATCAGTTGTAGAGAAGGTTACTGATGGTATTCAGTTTTGTTACTTTGGTCCAGAACAAGAAAGTGCAGGAAATGACACAGTTATTGAAGAAAATGTGGAAGAGAATGTAGAACCCACTGTTAGTAAAAATTTTGAAGATCAAATGACAAAATTTACTATCATCTCTAATGAAAGACCAAATATTACTTGTATTTGTTGCCGGAGAAGCCATTATAAAACTCAAACAATGAATTTTGATCTCTATAAAAAAAGTGAAAAAGAAAATAATTATGAGTGGAAGGATTTTGCTACATATTTGTTTCTGGAAAATTGTTTTGATTTGGGTGAAGATCAGCGTATTTGTAAATACTGTTATAAACAAGTTAGAAGAAAATAAAATGCCAGCTAGAGCTGTACATAATAATTTAGAATTGGTTGATATTCCTGCAGAACTTAGTGATTTAAATACGTATGAGTCTATACTCATTCAATGTGTCCATCCGTTTCAGACTATAGTTCGTATGGAGCCCAAAACAGGTAAATTACCTCCTTCAGATTTACAAAGAGGTTTAAAAGGAAGAGTTGTCTATTTGCCATTAGATTTGAAAAACAATATTTAAACAATTGATGCAGATAGTTTGGAAACTGAACCATTAGTTATTCTGGTTAATGGTGTACCTACAAAGAATAAGAAAATTTGGCAGGAGCTAGTAGATGTACGAAAAGTACAAAGAGCAAATTTATATTTGAAAAGAAATAATAAGTACTATGAATCAATTTATATGGATGAAGATGAGGAAGTTTTACTAGCAGACACTGGAATACCAACTGGGCAAATTGAAAAAGTGGATAAGTCAAAAGAAGAAGAAATTTATGAACATTTCAGCATACATCCTTTTCATTCTAAAGAAGTTATGGGAAACACTATTGATCTGTTTCAGATGAAAAAAGCAAAAGGAACTCCCGTGAGTGTATGGGAGGAGAGCTTGGAAGCTCGTTGTTTTCCCCAGCTGTTTCCTACAGGAAAAGGTGGATGATATGATGAACGTCCAGTACAGATTCCTGCTTCTGAGTATCGGACTACAAGATTATATGCAGAAGATCCAAGATTTCGTCAAAGTATTCCTTATTTGTTCCATCTTTTATTTGAAAGTGACTTGTCTGCACTATCTTATGCAGTAAATCACATTTTAAAAACTGGAGTACATCTACATAATGTGTCTGCAAAGGATTTTATGAACAAAGTGCAACAGCGAGATGATCATTTGGAATCTCAATTGATTAATCTGATGGCTTGTCAGCGTGGAACTAATGAATATTGGTACTGACGCCATGGAGAATTGAAATGTATGTTACGGAATTTAGGAACTCCTACATGGTTCCTTACCCTAAGCTGTGCTGAGTACGCTTGGGATGATTTACTGGATTTTCTTCGAGAGGCAAATTCAAATATTGAAAACATCCAATACAAGACAGCAGGAGAATTGTGCTCATTGGATCCGGTTAATGTTTGCAGATATTTCAATCATAGATTTGAGGCTATGATGTTCTTTATCTGCAATAAAAAAAAACCACCTCTTGGAGAAGTTGTGGATTTCTTTTGGAGAAAAGAGTACCAAGCAAGAGGTGCTCCTCATATTCATATGCTGTTGTGGATCAAGGATGCCCCAAAATTTGGAACAGATTCTGATGATGCAGTTTTATCTTTCATTGAAGAATATGCAACATGTGCTATACCTAAAAGCACAGAAGAAAAAAACTTAAAAGAGCAAGTTTTACGTTTCCAAAGTCATCGGTGTTGAAAATACTGTCGACGAAAGTACAAGAGTAAAGATAAATTCTTCACAAAATGTCGATTTGGATTTCCACGACCTGTTCTTTCAAAAGGAAGAGTAAACAGTTTTATGTCAGATGTGCGACATACCATTACAAGAAAATCTCCGAAAAATACCTATAACCTAAGAAGAAAAGAAGAGTCAAAATATATAAATGACTACAACCCAGTCATTTTATCCATGTGGAATGCTAACATGGATATTCAGTATGTAGCTGACAATTCTATTGTTGTTGCTCGGTATGTGACATCTTACATCACTAAATCTGAGAAAACGGAATTGAAAGAAATGTGGGAAGAGATTTCTCACGAGAAGACTGTCAGTAAAAAGCTATACAGTTTCAGTTTAAAGATGTTATCGCATCGAGAAATTGGGTCATACGAATACTCAGATAGGTTATCATCTGCAAGTCTGTACTCCAAATCCAGAAGAATAATTTGGGTAAGTTTAGGCCTTGCAGGAATGCGACATCGGGTACTGAAATCTATTTGAGAAATTGAATATTTAGCAGAGAACGAACCAGAAAGTACAGACATTTTGAAAACAAATATGTTGGACACATATTACCCAAACAGAAGTCATCATCTTGAGAACATGTGTCTCTATGAAGTGCTGCAGAACTACATTTTTACACGGAATGCCACAGAAGACATCAACAATGGAAAATATAAAGTCATTGGTGAGGAAGGATGTTTGGTGAAACAAACAAAAGGACGTTTGATTAATCACAGGAAGCTGAGTTGCGACACTACTGACAAAAATAAATTTTACTACTTAGCACTTTTACAGCTGTTTAAACCATGGCGTTCAGAGGATGAATTACTTGGAGATTTTCAGAGCTATGAAGATTCCTTTAATGCATGTAAAGATAGCATAGAATGCAGTACTTTCACAAATTATGTACAAATGTTAAATGAAGAAATTGAACAAGAAGCTACAATTGCAGCTGAAGTAGCTAGAGACAGTTCTCAAGACAGTCAAAGTTCTGGTACGCTCAGTCAAGATCCCCTAGGTCAACCAATCGTAGAAAATGAAGCTGCAATAGCCATGACTGAAGTGGAAACAGCTATGAATCAAGCTCAGGAAGATTTAAAAGACTTACCAAATTTGGAACAACAACTGAATGATGAACAACAACAAATTTATGAAGAAGTCACAAAACAAATTGATCATGGATTACTACATGAAAATAAAAAGTGCTCATGCACATCATTTGAACCAATCAGAATGTATGTGAGTGGACAAGCTGGAACTGGAAAAAGTTTCTTAATTAAAGTAATTAGAAGCTACCTACAGAAAAAAACTGATTCAACTTGGTCTTGTGTTGTTACTGCTCCAACTGGGTTAGCAGCATATAACATAAAAGGAATTACCTTACATCGTTTGCTAATGTTACCAGTAGAGCATGAGAACAAAATAGAATACCACAAGCTAACAGGAGGAGCATGTTTTGAAGTTTCAAGAGTGTTGAAGAAAATGAAAGTTCTCATTATTGATGAGGTAAGCATGGTATCAAACTTAATGCTTGCCTTTGTGCATTTAAGAATGCAGCAAATTCTAAAGACAGACTATGACGTGTTATTTGGAGGAAAACATGTTATAGTTTTTGGGGATCTACTGCAGCTCACTCCAGTTAAAGGACAACCAGTATTTAATACTCTTGCACATGAAGACACGAAAAAGTCATTAGGAAGTATAGGTAATGTGAATATTTGGTCATACTTTGAGTACAAAGAACTCATTACCAATATGCGGCAAGCAAATGATGATGATTATGCAAGTATTCTCAAAGATATCAGAATTGGAATACTCACAGAACATGGCAGAAAAGCTTTACAGAGTCGATTGCTATGTAATTTGTTTCCAACAGAACAAATAGTTCCAGAGAAAATATACAAGGAAATTGCAGAAAAAACTACTGTAATCTGCTTAATGCCAACACTACATGAATGCTCTATATTCAATGAAGAACTTTTGAAATTGGAAAATGAAGAGATTATGAAAATGGAAGCCGTGGAGAAAATACAGCATGAAGGAATAACTATTATATTGACAGGCAAATTGAAAACTAAATTGGATCCTCTAGAGAAAAACATAGTGAAAACAGCTGGTTTAGAAAAGAATCTTTATGTATGAATGAACTGTCGAGTAATTTTAAGACGTAATTTGAATGTAGAAAAAGGTTTAGTGAATGGAGCTATGGGTAAAGTTGTGGGTTTTGTTAACTACCAGAAAAAAGATGGAATTGAATTTTTAAAAATAAAATTTGATCAGATTGAAGAGGTTAAAGACATTAGTCGTTGTTCAGTTCGTTTCATGCTTGTGAAAGACTTATATGTACGTAGGAAGCAGTTTCCGTTTTCTCTAGCATATGCTGTAACTATTCACAAATCTCAAGGATTAACTGTAGATAGTGCTTTTGTAAACATTGGATCTAGTGTGTTTAAAGAAGGTATGGCATATGTTGCTTTGTCACGAGTGAAAAAATGATCTGGTTTATTCATGATAGACTTTGATGACTCAAAAGTTAGTGCTGATGCAAATTGTGTAAAGGAGTATAATAGATTAAGAAGAAGCTATGCTCCTCATTTAGGTCAGTATCCTGTGTTTGAAAAACGTGTTGTTTGTGGGAAAAGGAGAATTGAGAATATCTGTAATGAGGATGTACAAAAGAGAAAACAAAAGGATAGTGATGTGATTGCAAGCAAAAAGAAAAAGGACAATGTTGAAGAGGTTGTTGGTTGTCATTTTGAAAATAGCTCTGGTGTCAACTGCTACGCTAATGTAGTGCTGAATGGTGTATTTTATCTTGAACGTTTGCAAGAGCAGATAATACTAAATCATGAAAAAAGATTTTGTTCTCTGCTGAGTTTCCTTTATGAGAAGTTGAGTAATGATAAAACTAAAATAGAAAGTGCTTCTGATGTTAGAAATCTTTTAGATGTATGTTCTGGATGTACACAGTTTACTGAAAATGTCCAGCAAGATGCACAGGAATTCTTAATGTATATGCTTATGGTACTTGAAGATGAAGGGGTAGAAATAGAAAATATGTTTGGTCTCTCTTATAAATGGGAACATTGTTGTGAAAACTGTATGAACACATGCAGCACTAATGTTGATTCTGAAAGGTTCATACATTTAACATTACCAGAGAGTAAATCAGTGACTTTTAGTAAATTAGTTAAAGATGCAAATCACAACATGGAATGTTCTCAATGTAAATCAGAAATGTTATCAGCGTTATTTTTAAAGAAATATGGACAGTATATAATTTTAATGATGCAACATTGTAGAGCTGATGGAACAAAATTGGACACTTTTATAAAGAAGTTTGTAGGAAATCAATTATCAATATCAGGAAAGACTTTTGTTGCAGTTGCAATAATTTTCCATGATGGACCTTCTATAACTTCTGGTCATTACACAGTTTAACTAAAATGTGAAAAAGGCTGGACACTGTGTAATGATTCTCAATTGATTTTCAAGCAACGTTTGCCTGCAGAATTACCAAATTCCTACTTAATTTTTCTAAAACCAAAATTTTAGATACAAATTGCAGCATCTGAAGAAACCATTATTTCGATTTTATAGGATTATCATTGGATATTTCACCAAAAAAGGGTTTAAAAATTACCATTTGGCCTCATGGAAAGGTAAATGTTTCTATTGTGGAATTCTTTGACAGATATTATTTTGGTGTATGTGCTTAAGCAACAAGATTTACAGATGTTATTTATTGCAAATAGTTATTGTTCTTAGAAGATATTTTTAATATATATGTTACATTTCTATCAAGGTATATTTTACTGAGGATAGATTCAGGGCTTTTTTAAACAATCTTTCAGATTGATTATTATTTTGCCCGCTGTTAAGTGATGAATGCAATTGATATCACTATTTTCAGTGAAATTCAATGTATTCTGAAAACAGCAAAATATGAAAATATGTGTACTGTATTCTAAAATGTATTGTTAAATATTACTACTTTTTTTCTTTTTTTTCAGATCGAGAAAGAAAATTTAGGAAATTGAATCCATTTTTCTTGTAATTAAAAAAAACCATTTATTTCTAATTAAGTTATTTTGTTGGTCAGGTAAGTTTAAAATATCTGTATTTCTCACCCCTTCACTTTCATGCTCCCTTCTCATTCCCCTTCCCTCTCTCTTCTTCCTTTACTGCTCTTTCGTAACTCCCTCACTCCTTCTCTACTATTCCCCTAGGTTTACTGCCTCCATCACTATTTTTTCAACCATGTTTCTCTCCCTGTCTCCATATGTCTCAGTCATTCTAACTGCCTTACTCCTTCTCAGTTCCTTGCTCTCTGTCTCTGTTTCTGTCGCTTTCCCTTTGTCTGTCTTACCCTTAATTTCCATAACATCTCTGGGGCAGATTTATGTTTCCTGGCGCATCCCTGAAAATCAGCAGGGATGCGCCAGGAAAGATGCGTCACGCAAGTTTACCCTTGCACCACCACAGATGCGCCGCATTTATAATGCAGCGCATCGTGGCGCAAGGATAAACAGATGTGTGACGCATCTGATGGCGTAAGGGCGGCGCATTGTTGGAGTCGTGTCGCAAGCACGACGCAACTCCAGCAATGTTTAGGGGCTGCCCATACCTAACATGCTGCGCCATGCCTTACACCTTCTTCAAGCAGGCGCAAGGTTTTGACGCAGCAGCGTCGGAAAAGTGACTGAGTGAAATCTTGTAGATTTCACTACGTCACTTTTCTGAGGCTTTTTCCGCTGGAACACCCACCCTGCATACATTAAACCTGACGCAGGTTTAATGTGGCGCAGGGCTTTACACCGTGACGCATCTCCATAGATGCGTAACGATGTAAATAGGGAGCAGCGTGGCGCAGAGTTTACGCCGCCGCTGCGTCACAAAAGTGACGCAACGGCGGCGTAAAAGTGGCGCAAGTCTAACATAAATCTGCCCCTTTGTTTCTACCACTCCTCCTCTCTCCATCACTCATTTTCCATCTATGTTAATTTTTTAACCTTCTCCGTCATTCTCCTTCCCTCACCTTCCCTAACTGCCACTATCCTTTACTCATAGTCACTCCTATTCTCCTACTTCACTTCCTCCTGTCTGTATCTCACACCCCTTCCTCTTTTCGCATTATTTCCTTCACTCTCCCTCACTCTCCTTTGCTCATTGAAATCCTGACTCCCTTTCTCTCACTCCAGTTTCCTAAATCCTTCCATCCCCTCACTCCCCATCTCTCACTTTCCCTTACCCCCTTTTCTAATCCTCATACCCCTTATCTCACCATCACTCCACTTCTCTTGCTTTCAATCCGTTTACCCTGCTGTACTTCATCCGCTTCATCTGTTACTCCCTTTTCCTATCTCCGTCCCTTACTCCCCTTTTCTCACTTCCCCTCCATCACTCTCCATTACTCACTGCCATTCCCTTACTCATTCACTCTTCTTACCTGTATCCTCTACCCTTAGTCCTTTTGTTGCAGTCAGTCTTTCACTTCCCTTTCATGACTGATCATACTTTCCTTTTCTCACTTATTCTGTCTGTCCTTTCCTCCTCTTCACTCAGTCATTTCAATCATTCATGTATACACTACACATTCATTCAATAAAATTACAACACAGTATATTAGGAATATAGCTCTTCTTGGAGAAGTGAAGTGAGTTCTGAAAATAACTGTTTTTTTGTCTTTTTTGTTTTGTATTTTTTTTAAAGTTTTTAACAATTTTGTATTTTTATTTTATTTTTTTAGAGCACCAAAAAAAACTGGTGATGAAAAACAGTTCAACAGGAACAAAAAAAAAATGAAAAAAATTATGGGCTGGAGCATGTGTGCTGCTGTATTCTGTTTTCAACCAAGTTTATGCTGCTCTCACCGTAGCAAATAACAGCATTGCACACATTGCAATGTATGTGCACCTTCTTGAAAAGGGGGCGGATGTCCAGTTGCCTGGTGCACGGTGAATCTGCGGCTGCAGATGATGTGCTCGGCTGAGCAGGTGGAGGGTTGTCCCTTAGGGCTCTAGTTGTTTCTCGAGCATAGCGGATAGGATGCACTGTTTTGAAGTGCCTCAGCATGGAATAAATACTAAAAGGAGTATTTTTTGCTCGGATCTCCTCTAGCTAGGACACTTCTGCAAATAGTGCATGTCACCTTCGGCGCATTCACCTTCTTTTGGCCCTCTGGAAATGTGAAATAATTCCAGATGAAAGAGTGTTCTTGTTTGCTCTTCCTTGGTGGTTCCACAAAGGTCTCCTCCTCACTCCCTGAAGTTGACTGCTGTTCTGCCATTTTTTTTTTTTTAAAACCTTTATTGAAACATCGAATATTCACAGTCATGGGCCTACAACCGCCTGGGCCGGCCGCTAATGTAAAGAAAAGGGAGGAAGACAATAACACAGCAGTCAGATGAGCCGGAGCGAGCCGCACGCATAACGGCTGCAGCCGCCCACAACTAAACATAATACTACAGAAAGGTTTCTTATTAACTTTTTCATAAATAAAAACAACAAAAAGAAACTTATACCCGGCAAAAGAACTCCATTAACAGGGACTTGCTCTCTCATGGGCGGGGAACAACAGCGACAACGCAGCCAATTACACATTTATTCGCGTGAAAAAGGTCAGGGGGGGCAGGAAGAGAGTCGATCATCACTACCGCAAAGCGACCAGGAACATCAACGTCAAGGGGACATCGTTACGTCTGGTGCGACCACCAAGGGGGGGGGCGCAGATATCCCCCCGATATGAATTCCAGGGACCCCACATCTTACTCCATGCCCTAGGTTTGCCCCTGGCCACGTAAACCGTCTTCTCTCGGAACATGCACCAATCCATGTTTTCTTTCCATTTCGTCACTGTGGGGGGCCGACCGGACCCCCAAAGCTGCGCATGTTCTGCCATTTTCAAGTAAGATTTCACTTGAGTAGCTGTTCAGCAACCTTCTCCCAGGAAATAAGAAGAAATAGTGAGGGGAGTGGGTGTGGCGTTTGAAGATTCTGGACCAGAAACTACTACGAACCAATGAAAAGTGTTGTTTCGTAATCACATGACTTGCCGTGCGCGCACCGTGCGCGCACGGTGGACGCACGGATCGGAAATTAATAACTTTTAACCCGATTTCTAAAACATGAAAAGGAGGCAGGGAAGACACTCCCTGGCCCCCTAGACCTTCTCAGGGGGTCCCTAAAGGACCTCGTAAATAAAAAAAAAACATTTCGTTTAATAAAAAAAAAATGCCGGTGCGCGCACGGTGCTTGCACGCATGCGCGCACGCATCAGAAATGAATTACTTTTAACCCGATTTCTAAAACATGAAAAGGAGGCAGGGAAGACACTCCCTGACCCCCTAGACCTTCTCAGGGGGTCCCTAAATGACCTCGTAAATAAAAAAACCCATTTCCTTTAATAAAAAAAATTGCCGGTGCGCGCACCTTGAAAGACCCTTAAAAAAAAACATTTTAAACTGTTTATAAGTTCATAGGAGATATTAACTATGCTGTTCAACTTTATCCAAATTCAAAAAAAAAGAGCTGACCATTCCATATTACAGGATACAGTCCCATACTTCTTTGATGCCGGCGTGTTCGCTGGTGCTGCCGCTGCCTTCTCAGCTGTTTCACCGGGGGCCGGGCTTGGCTCCGCCCCCCCACGACGTTCAACTGCGCGCCAGAGGCGCATATAGCGAGACTCTGCTCCTCCTCCCGCAAGGACGCGCGCGGGCCGCGCCGGGCTGAGCCCGGGCAGAGGGCGGGCCGTCTGTGGCTGTCCGGGGCTGGTCGTGGCTGTGCTGGGCACCCCTCCGAGCATTGAGCGCCGGTAAGTGGTTATATTTTGTACAATGAGTAAATACGTGAGTTCTACATCCACCTCTGCCCCAACTGCCCCTGTATGTGGAAGTTTCGACATGCTCACCTCCTCATTTGAGAACATGTTGGAGGACGCTGTAAACAGGGTCAACAAAGAAATTGAGAACACCGAGAGGAGACTTTCCATGGGTTATATACCACCACATCAACTATTGCCTGAGGGCCCATGTGAGAACAGGATCGTGACCCCTGTTCCACTATTCCCTACTGTAATAATCAATAAACCAGTACACCCTGAAATTATATTTGAGGCTCCTACGATCCCTGATGCTGTAATTACCATTCCTGACTCTCAGCAAAGCCTTAACGTCATGAGTAACAATATCTCTGCAATAACATCAGAAAAGACTGCGGGGGAGAAAAGGAAGAGGGGTCCTGGTAAATCTACTAGTAGTAAGAGGAAACAGCCCCTTTGTAATAAACTTCAACCGACGCCATTGAGCATGTGGTCACGAGGTGCTGAGGACCCTGGTAGGGCACCTATTGACTGCATCGCGCATCCAGCAATCAGCACCCCCGATCTTATAACAGCGGAAACGGCTCGTATCTCCACTCTTACACAAACTGAGCCGGCATCAAGGGATGGTTTATATGTAAGTCCGAATGGAAACCTAATTGATACCATAGTGGACTCTACCTTCAATCGACTGAAGGATCTAATGGCAAACCAGTTTAATATCATCTTCAAAAGACTTGATAGACTGGAAAGCATTATAAAAAATGAGGAAACAAAGAGAAAAGGGACTATGACTATAGAACAAACCAGAGGTGACAAGTTATTAAAAGATCTGGACGCTCTCCACAAATGAATTACAGAGGGTATCAGTAACAGTGTCTCGTCTGGACTAACTAGTGTGTGTAAAGGATGTACTGGGGGGGTTAATTTAAATCCTTTACCAACTAACCCCATACATAGCTCAGTGCCTAGTATGGTGTCATCGCAAAAGGCACACACCCTGAACAACCCCTCTGGCAATTTGGTACCCCCCCTATTGCACCAATTGTAACACCCATGCCAGGTCCTGCAAAACTAGCCTTTGAGACAACTAATAGATCTATAGCCACTCCTCGGGTTAACAAATGTACGGAAGTTACTCTTCAGTTGCCCCCAGAAGTCTGTCCCTACGTAATAATACTAGCTGGCGTACCCCCCCTTAGACATAATCAGACAGAGTCTTGGGATGAGCTCAAAAATAAATGTATGGACTGGCTATGTAAACACAAGGGTGTCGGGTGAGAGATTGCAAATGACATCCTAATGGTTCGCAGGGTGGCCTGGGTGGGACCCTCCACCAAACACATAACGGGCGATCGTATCCTTAAGGTTTCCCTCACTGGCAAAATGGTTGCTGAATGCTCCATTTGATCCGTTCACTAGTCCCACAAATATCATACTTGTACCATTAGGCTTCTTTTACAGACCCCGAGTAAGGTCATACAATAATACCAATCTGGTACCCCAGCTATTTAATAGGTTTAGTACCTTATCTGACCTGGAGAACCAGGATTGACCAATACATAGTCCCATTACCATTGAAACACCACAATCGAGCCCCCCGCATGACAATCCTGACATAGTTGAACGTAGCCTTACTGATAATCTTCAGGGATCACGACAGGTAGAATCAGCATTAGCCACCCCTTCCGAGACCACTGTTTTTAAATCCTATGAACAAAACCTGAATATACTTAGCTGGAACATCGCAGGCCTAAAAGCTAAACTGACCTCAAATGAATGGGTTAACATGGTCAGTCGATTTGACATTTTGATGTTCCAAGAAACCTGGTGCACTAGTGGTCTATTGCTTGATGGATTTGCATGCCACAATAAGTTAGCATCCACCCCTGATCTCGGCAGACCAAGCGGGGGCCTATCTATATGGATAAAAATTACCGAAGGCAATAGTATAAAACCCATAGAGACTAATAACGATAATGTCCAGGCTTTGATTTACACGCATGGAATCACGGTTTGTTTAATAAATTTTTATAATAATGATTTTATTTCACTGCATAACAAAAATTTTATTAGCTTATTCGAATTTATCGACATTTTAGTGCATGAAGAAAAATACGGCAAATTAGACGGTATTTGTCTGGGGGGAGACTTTAACGCCCATCTGCATAACAGTATAGATATACCTGTTACGAATAGTGTTGGGAAAACCCCCTGTAGAAGAGGTGATGAACTGCACAATTATTTATCCATTCACGACTTAGTCGATGTAATGGTAAAAGTCGGTCACGACCCAGTCAACCCCCCACTGCCTACCTATAGAGGCCGTGGCTGCTCATCCACTATTGATTACATTTTCATTTCTGCTTCCCTCGAAAAAATTTTAGTGAAGGCCGAAGTTTTGGGTACGAGCTATAGTGATCATAACCCCATTCTCACTATTATTAGATTTTTAAATAAATTCAGGCAACGCAAAGAAATAGGGGCAAAAGATCTGATACTATCCACTGACAAGCTGAAAGTGATATGGAGAGGGATAGATAATAATGCTTTATTGGCCGTATCATAAAATCCCACCGCCTACTTATAGAGACGTGTCTGTCTAGCACTTGTCCTGGAACTGATATCATCCAGGCTTTTACTATGCTGTGTGCCGGAATAAAATTAGAAACCTCGAAACCAGTCACGACCCAGGGCAAGAACCCCAGATGGTTTGACGGCACTTGCTCTAGGGCAAATAGGTCCTTACGCGACGCTTTAAAAGCTGAACCTAGGGACACGGCACTAGTGAAGCTTTTTAGAGTGCGCTATAAGAACACAACCAAAATACGCGCGGAGGCGGTGCTTAAGGAACGGTGGGATTCCCTTGCCTGCGCTGCAGCTCTCAAAGACGTAACAGGGTTTTGGAGAGAGGTGAAAGCATTTAGATCCACAGGATCAAACATCGCCCCCATAGGTTGCAACATACCGAGCAACGTATGGGAGGAGCACTTCTCAAAAATTTATTTAGCTGACACATCAAGCACTGATAGTCTCCCCTCACCCTCCAACTTTACCATATTACTGTCCGAAGTTGAAGACACCATACATGAAAGCGCAGGGAATAAAGCCCCAGGCCCAGACGGCTTGTCAATTGAGCTTATTAAATCTGAACCCGATCTTTGGTCCCCTCTTTTATGTAACGTTTTTAACAATCTGATTAATACCCCCATCCCAGAAACCTGGACTACAAGTATAATAGTACCCATTTTTAAGAAAGGGGATAGATCCGACCCTTGTTGCTATCGCCCAATATCCTTGATCGATAACACCCTGAAGATCTTGGGCCGGGTCGTTTTTAATAAAATCAGGAACTGGGCAGAAGAGGAACAAATTTTAAACTGTTGCCAATTGGGCTTTAGGAGCCACGTTGGCACAGTTGAACACTGCTTAAATTTAAACCTTATATTGGGGAAATATACAGTAGCAAAAAAAGTACCCTTATATTTGGGTTTTATGGACCTAACTTCAGCGTTCGATTTTGTCAACCGTTCACGTCTATGGGAGATCCTTTTAAATTATGGGCTGGATGATGCACTCGTACACTTTTCAGCTTATTTGCACAGAAATTTGAAAGCACGAGTGAGGATCAACAATGAAGGGGAGGTCTCCAGGGATATTTTAATTGGCAGAGGGGTCAGACAAGGGTGTGTCTTGGCCCCTCTGCTTTTTATCCTTTATATTAATGAATTGAATAATTCCCTGACTGAATTAACTAGTGACGTACCAAAAATTAACGGCCAACTGTACCCTGCACTTTTATATGCAGACGATGCGGTCCTTATGGGTCGCACACCTAAAACATTACGCATTTTAATCTCCGGTTTTGTATCTTTTATGGAAGAGTTGGGATTACGTACCAATTTTAACAAATCGTTTATAATGTCATGTGGACCTAAAAAATATCGCACAAAGAATATAAGGATCGGAACCGAGCTCTTAAAAACCACAAGCACTTTTCCTTATCTTGGCCTAGTCTTCTCTGACACGGGCTCATGGAAATCGCATGTAGCCAGAGGCAGAAACAAACTAGGCATGGCAATCAATTCTATAATCAGCCTGCGACAACCTAAAAAGGCAGACGTAGTAACCCCACTACTGCAGATCTACAGAACTCAGTGTCTGCCGACTGCGACTTATGGCTCTGAAGTTTGAGGGTTTGTGGACTCCAGTGGGATACAATCTGAAGAAAACAGATTTTGTAGAAGGTTACTTGGGGCACAAATCTCATCACCCACCTTCTTATGCCACAAAGAATTGAATCTACACTATGTAGAAGATTTTATTAAATCTCGTCCTGCATTATTCTGGCTGAAGATATGGCGCAATCCTGCTGCCATCTTAACCCAACAAATTATAACAGATTGCCTGAGATGCGATAGGGGCAAATATATACCCTGGCTTAACGCTGTTTATAAAAGTTTAGCCAGTATACATCTAGAACATAGCTTTTCTTTCCCCTCTGCCGCTGAAAATATAATCCTAAGATCAGCAAGGGATGCATTATATGATTTATATCGTACTGATAGAGCAAAGGCTGAGTTTAGTAAGCCATCCATTATTAGATATATGTCCATCCTGAGGACAGTAGGCACCAACTATTCAAAACCACAGGAGTATCTGAGAAAAAACATTGGGAGATGGAATAGGTGTTTGCTCTTCCGCCTTCGGGACAATAGTGTAAAATATCTGCTATGTTTCCCTATTGGCTTTAATAAAAATCTGGAGGAGACAGTTTGCCCATGTGGTGATGGTTGCAAACAAACCCTACCACATTTTTTGTTCTCCTGCAGATTTTATGTAAGGTACACTAAACAATATCTCATCCCTTATTTTAAGGCAAATGGGACGATTAATCGTAACTCCGCGTATGAAGAAATATTGCAACTGGGCAGTGAGGATATGAATTATCGTGTTAGCTCCTTTTTACTAGCAGCTGTTAAATCCCGAGCCTCTATGCTCACCTTTTGAAAAATGTTATTAATATGTAAAACTCTTTTTGATCATGGCTAACTAAGACATGTTTATTTTGATCAAAGCTGGTTGCTACAAATTGTTTATCTGCACTACAAATATGTTTACGTGTCTGCTATTTCTGCATAGCAACGTTGAGGACACTCTTACAGTTTACCCAAGATATATTACTGTCCATTTGCAATTTATTAATATCAGCATATGCAGGGCTTGTATAGCACCCAACGCCTAATTTGTTATTTACACAGTCGGATGTTTACAAATTGCCTATTTTGCACAGTGCTCTAAAGTTTACATTTTGGGTCTTTGTACAGTAATATTGTTGGTTATAGTATGAACCATGGTTAAACCCACTCCCATTTTTAAATTGTATTTTTTTAGCCATGCATAGGTTTTATGGTATCTATTTTATAAAAATTTTCACATGTTCTTATTTTTAACCATTTTTTGCTTGAGTGAAGATTGTATGTTATATGTATATCAATAGTGTTGTTGTAGTTTTATGGATCATCATTGTATCCGAATAAAGATAAATTGATTGATTGATTGATACAGTCAATCTATAACTATATACATAGGTAGTTTATTGTAAAATAAATAGATAAAAAATATAATAATACATAGATAAATTAGCATTTAAAAAACCTTACAAATTCACTAAAAAAAACATAGGTTTCACACACGTTATAGTTAGAAATTAGCATTTAAAAAACCTTGCAAATTCCCTTAAAAAACCATAGGTTTCACACACGTTATAGTTAGGAATTAGCATTTAAAAAACCTTGCAAATTCACTGAAAAAACCATAGGTTTCACACACGTTATAGTTACGAATTAGCATTTAAAAAACCTTGCAAATTCACTGAAAAAACCATAGGTTTCACACATGTTCTAGTTAGCTGGAAATTTCACTCGTACAAAACCATTGAAATTCCCCCGTTATAGTTAGTTCAGCTAACTATAACTCGCGCGCCCGCAATCCACTGCTGATGACGTCATATATTACATCACTCATGACATGGTCAGTGACATCACTCATGACATCACTGATGACATCTCAAATGACATCACTGATGACATCATCCAGTGAATATGTGTCTTTCTGAAAAATAAATATTTTTTATATATGTATATCTAAAGGTTAATGGAAGAATAAATGGGTAAGTAAGTGTCTAAATGGATGTTTTGTTTTGTAAAATTAAATGTATAACTGACTTATTAACAGTATCTTAGTGAATACAAGTATTAGTGAGTAATGTTTAAATATTTAAATATCTGTATCAGTGTCTCACTTTGTGTATAAGTGGCTGCATGGGTTGGCGAGTAGCTACATGAGTGTGTATATGGGTTATTAGTTCGTTTTTAGAGTATCAGTATGAGTGTCTGTATGGTTCAGTGGGGGATGTTACTTAGCGTATGGATGCATGAATGAGTGACTCACTGTTTGTATGTATTTTGAAGACAGTATGTGAGCAGGACAGTATGGGTGGATGAGTGTGTGTATGGATGAGTAAGAGAGTGAATGACTGTCTCAATAGTGTCTTTATGAGTAAGTCCATATGTTTTGAACTAGTATATGTGAGTATTGATGTATATAAGTGAGGATATATGAGAGTGAGAGATTGGAGGAGTTCCTGTATAAATAAGTATGTGTTTCTATAAGTGATTGTTTTAGAGAGTAAGTATGTGTACGTTTCTGTAGAAGTAAGTGTACTGGTGTGTGTATAACCGTATATGCAAGTAAATGGATGTTTATTTGCATGTGTGAGTATGTGTGTGAGTAACTCTATGTATGAGTGTAGGTGTTTAACAGGATGTATAGGTGTATGAGTACATATGATGACTGAGTACATGTATGAGTGACTATATAGAAGTGTTGATGAATGAGTGGATGCGTATGTAGATTTTGGAATTACTGAATAGGTTGTTCTAACTGGTATTGGTATCTCTATAGTTTTCAAAACTTTAGTTTGTATTTTTCAATGTGTGTATCAAAGTTTATATTCTGATAAGAGGTCGTCTGCCACTCTTACACAAGGATGATGTCATCAGTGATGTCATGAGTGATGTCATTTGAGATGTCATGAGTGATGTCATGAGTGATGTCACTGACCATGTCATGAGTGATGTAATATGTGACGTCATCAGCAGTGGATTGCGGTTGCGCGAGTTATAGTTAGCTGAACTAACTATAACGGGGGAATTTCAATGGTTTTGTACGAGTGAAATGTACAGCTAACTATAACATGTGTGAAACCTATGGTTTTTTCAGTGAATTAGACAGAGCAACTCTTTTTCAAAACAAAGAAAAACCTAAAACGATGGAGGACCAATTTAGATTCATTCTAAACTTTAGCAAACAGGGCAAATCCCTAAAGAATCTAATCAACAGAAACTGGCCTATTGTACTGGGCGATCCTATCATTGGTCACCTACTCCCCAAAAGGGCCGCTATAACATTCAGTAGAGCTCCATCTATGCGCGACGCTCTGGTCAGAAATGACTGAAAATCAAGCACAAGTCACTTGGCTCAGTCAAAGAAAGGGATTCTATTGGTGTAAATCTTGCAAAGCATGCCAACAGGGCATTTATATCACTGCATTTACAACATCGTTCAACAAAGACGAAATCCCGATCACCAAGTACCTAACTTGCTAAACGGATCATGCCATCTACGTGCTGGAGTGCCCCTGTGGACTGAGATATGTAGGAAGTACTATCCTTCAGGGACACAAGAGGGTACTTCAGCACTTGAGAGCAATTAGAAACATCGATCCGACTTATCCTGTTGCAAGACATTTTGAGGATCTCCACAAATCTGACCCCACTCTTCTAAAATATTTTCTGATAGATAATATTCCATACAAGAAAAGAGGAGGAGACCGGGTGAGAGCACTCAGACAACTAGAGACCAGGTACATCCTAAATTTGGATACTAAGCATCCCAATGGTCTCAATCAAACTGAAGATTTATACACTTGCCTGTAAGTTTCTGCCAGGTCACTCCTTTGTCATAACAGCTCAAAGGTAATCACAGTTTTACGAAAGCTTTGCTATCTGACAATCGGAAAGACATTGAGGTTTGCCCATCTAGCATTGGAAATCATGAAATGTAAAGAGTATATGATGGAACATTATGTTCATATTCTATATTTCCCTATGCCGCATTGTACATATTTTATTCTCAATCTATTCACATACACATCGGGTCTTTTAAACACAAGTATTTTTTTAACTAATTTTTGGGACAAAATTATACACTAGCACTAAGCACTTTAAAGATTTTTTTCACTTGCACTATTTTACATGCAATTAGCGAGTCAAACGTTGGTAGACACGGTTCAATATTACTGTAACGAATCCATTGCAACGTCTACACTAAACTAATCTATTTAGATATACTTCAACAAGGTATTTATACCTGGACGTCGCTTTTGGCATACTTTCAATGTCCTTTCTTTTAGCAAATCAGCGATATTTATAGTTTTTTTAATCTTATTTATTACAATGAGGTTAGTTTTAAACATGGCTGATTGCTAGGAGACAACATTTACATACGTTTTATCAAGGTATATACATCAAGTTGTTTTTATATGTAACTTAACATTGTGAAACAATTTTAAGAATTTGCTATTTGCACATTGATTCAGTTACAAGACGAAACCAAAACATACTCTGAAGGTTTCTTCTGTGTCTATGACCCAACCAAACTTTGCATGCATGTCACTTTAAGTAAAATGCAAAAAAATGTAATTTAAGATACCGTGAGATGTATGAGCGCGTCATGTGATCAAGGTCCCTCCGGTAACGAAACGCGTCATGCCGACCGTGTTAGCTGTGGCTGAATAAATCTTGAATGGCAACACGAACTCTGTGGTCTGCACTCTGGTTTTTGGCAGAAAAAAACGACGGCTGCTTACGTAGACAAAGCGATATATATATATATATATATATATTCCAACCAATCCCGACTTCATTAAAAATCGGACACCGACACAGGAGTATGCTTCCGCTATCCAGCTTAGGTTTATTATTCTTCCGCTTGACGCGTTTCGGCACACGTGCCTTGTTCACATGGGTAATCGCAATATATTATATATTATGTATATTTATATACATATATATATGTATTGCGATTACCCATGTGAACAAGGCAGGTATATATATATATATATATATATATATATATATATATATATATATATATATATATATATATATATATAGAGAGAGAGAGAGAGAGAGATTTTAATCTCCTATTTAAAAAAATCCCCCTCTGCATCGTCCTTCTCTCCAAAGGCTGGTTATTCACCCTTCTCCACTAAATGCCACATCTATGTTTAGTCTGCACCTTCTATATGGTTTTCTATGTATGGTCACAGTTTTCCTATGTTTTGTTTATTTCTAATCAGTCTAGGGTAGGTCTACTATCCTTATTTCAGTAGGCATTCATTTCCCATAAAACTGGATGCACAGCCCGTGTTTACATGCATTTTATCTTCACTTGCACCTGATCCAAACAGAAGACGAGATGCATGTAAAGACATGTGTGCATGCGTGTGTGTATGCATGTGTGTGTGCGTGCATATCTGCATGTGTGTGTGCATGTATTTGCATGTGTTTGTACATGTGTGTGTCTGCATGTGTGCGTGTCTGTGTGCTTGTGTGTGGGTGCATGTGCATGTGTGTGTGTGTGTGTGTCAGCCTTCATGCATGTGTGTCTGCATGCATGTGTGTCAACTGTGTTCCGATTGCGTAGTTGGGTGGTCATTATATGATAAGCCTAGGCTGTACTGCATGATGCTGGGTGTTATGCCTAGAAAGGATAGTGATAGCTAGGTAGTCATGTGCAAGAGAACCAAGGTAAGGCAACCTGCAGATGACAGAACCTGCTTTTGATTCCCCCATGCCACACACATAGTGTAGCGCAGCAAAACTATAAAAATTGCAGCCTTTCCACACATAGCTGTACAGCACCTACAGTGGCCCTAGGGACGAAAACACACTGAGAAAAATAAAACATGTTTGCACCTAAGATCAGGAATGGCATTCAGAAGCCATCGGGACCCCCAAGCCCTGCTGCAGTGGAGGAAAGAGTTGAATACTCACTTCTTTAAAGAACACGCCATCACAACACAGTAACAACCCAGCTGCCCCTCCAAAAGCAGGTTGGCTGTGTCTGTGGCCATGTACACGGCGGGGCCGCCTTCTGGCAGGTTTGTGCTATAGAAATGCCGCAATCACTAAATATTCAATCTCAGTAAGCATGCGCACAAGAAGTAGCTGGGCTGAAACGATTTGATGTCATGATGTTTGGACTGGAAGTTGATATGTGTTCCTCATGTGGGGGCATAACATGTTTGGTTGCACATGTTACTAAGAGTAGTATGTTGTGCTGGCAGATATCTACAAAAAAAGACTTTGAGAGGCCCCCTACCCTTTCCATCTCTACTGAGATTAACAGATCCTCCCCTTTGGCTGTACTGGATTCATTATACTGACACAGACGAAAACATAGTCTCCCGCCCAGTTCTGAGCTTGGAAACTTTAGTCCAGATTGGTCAAGAGGAGTTACATATGTGTAACGAAAGTTACTTTTCGCAAAGGAGTCTTTTTTGTCAAATATTGTGATAAGGGTTGCACAAGAACAGGAGCACACACACAAAACCCCTTTAAAAAAAAACAACACTCTTTTCAGTCTTGGGGTTCACCTTGTGGGCACTTTCACACTCAGGAGTGCAGACAAATGTAGAAGTCCACAGACAGGGCTTTGCCCGAAAAACTCACGTTTTAAAAAAAATATAGGGCGAAGATACACTGAGCAGAGACCATTGCCACACTATGCCCTGGGCATCCTGTGTGCCCTGCATACAGGGGCACCACAGCCATGCTCTGTGCCCACTGCCAGCTTGGAATAACTGGAAACCATGCCAGGCAGCAAATGTGGGCAGGTGCCAGGGCTCATGGTAGTGATACTATGACAGGAAACAGCCGAGTGCTGTGCCCTGTGTGTTCTGCGGACTTGTGCAGGGCAGGTGGCTTATCCGCAGACCGTGGCCGGTCCATACTGCAGGCCCAGTGCGGAGACACTGCCGGCCTGGAGCTGGGAATGTTTCCAGTAGCCACTGGTTATAACTGAAGCTTATGTCGTGCTGGGACTGTGGCATAATACTGTGCATAAGCAAGACTAAGTGCGTGCCCTGTGCCACTCGCACAGGGCATGACCAAAATGAAAGCTCTCCAGGAAATACAGATCTGTTACTGGACACTGCAGCCATGAAAGGAAGCAGGAGAGGACATTACAGGAGTGACACAGAGAGGAAAGGGGGTCATGCTGGGAGGAAACAGAAAAACAAATAGAAGAGGAGAAAGGGTGAGGTGAAATTATGAAAAAAGGAAGACAGGGAAAGAGAGAGGAATTGGGGACATGCTGGGAGGAAATAGAAACAAATAGAAAAGGAGAGACCATGAGGGAAATAATGAAAAGGGGAAGACAATGAAAGAGGCCGAGTGAAATTAGGTAACGCGGGTCTGCAACAGAGAAACAAAGAGAAAGGGGAAACGGTGAGAGGAAAGCTGAAAGACAGAAGGAAATGAAGGATAGAGGAAATAAGATACCGATGGAAAGGTGGAGGAAATTTGAGAAGTTGGTATAAAATGGAGCAAAAGAGATAAGAGAGGAATGAAAGCGGAAAAAAATTGAGAAACCGGCGAAAGGGAAGAAACTGAGAGGTGAAACGGTGATGACAGAAACTGAGGAAAAGGAGAGAAAAGGGGAAGGGTAGAAACTGAAAGGGGGGGCAGTGCGAGGAAAGGGTAGAGAGGAGATACGCTAAGACCAAAGGAGAGAAACCAAATGAAATGATAAAAAAACTAAGAGGGGACACTGAAAGGAAAGGGTAGAGCGTGAGAGGACAGACACTGAGAGAAGACACTGAAAGGAAAATTGAGAAACTGGAGGAAATAAAAACAAGCATTTACAATGCAATGGTCTCGGCATTGGTAAAGTTAGAGCTATTGGCATTGCTCATGACATTATTTTTGTTTATGTTTTTAAAACATTTAAAGAAACTGCATTGTCATGAGCAATGACAATAGCTCTAACTTTAACAATGCCGAGACCGTTGCATTGTAAATGCTTGTTGTGCCTTGTTATCGCGGACCTCGGACACACATACGGATCTGGCATCTCGCGCATTTTGTAATTATTCAGTAACATACCATCACCAATCGCATAAGACGCTAGGTAAAACAAGCGTTGGTTGCTAATTTATCACCTCACATCTCAGTGCCAATCTCTTAAGATCTGGGGGCAGCAGTCACAGCTATGCGGCAAACGGAGCACCGGCCCTGGGGCACTGATTGCAGGAAGGGTCGTGACTTTAAAAAAAAATGCTTGTGCTAAGCTTCTTTCGGGTTCTCCGCCCCTCGCTCCATGGCACTCAGATGAGAACTGTGCCTCCGCATAAACCCTCCCCTCCCCGCTCTATCTATGTGGGGCCGCACTTCCAGCTCTGCGCACAAGCTATAACTATAACAAAATAATGTAGGATTGTATCACTGCCGAAGTTCCTGGTGCATTCGGCAAAGAAGGATCACGAGGCAAAACGATCACATCACATGGTCTAGCAAGACCAGGGTGGTGCAAGCTTCACTTCATTAGAGAAAACGCAAAACACATGTTGCAAGTGCAACACCAAAAGGGAGACTTTTGTTTGCTTTTTGACTAACTTGTATCTGTAATGGAGAGATAGTTTGGATGCGCCTATGGTGAAATGACTGTGCACACAACAGACATGCGTAATACTCCAAAACACTGCACGGATACAGTCCATGTTCACGCGCGAGGCACGCAGACCTACATACAGAAAGCTCTCAATACACAACCACGCTCACTGAACACAAACAGTTATTGCAATGCCATGGCACAAGTCCAAAAAAAAGGGGGGGGGGGCTAACTAAGTTAACATGCAAGTCACATCACGACGTGTGACGTCACTGCACGCGACATCGACTGTGATATCAAAGGAAGTGACATCACATCATCTGTAAAATAATTTTTAAAAATGAGCATTTAAATGGCTATTCGTGTAAATACTCACACATAACAATACAGCTGACATTCCTTGCAGTACAAGCTCTTATATTTAAGGACTGAACAAAGTGAAAAGCTTGCTTCCAAACCGGAGTGTCCCTTGAATGCTTGCTAAGTGATAACAAGCCTTTGTTTCCCCTCCACTGCGCTAGCTCCAGGGTACTCCCACAAAAGGAGAACTGATGGCCTTTAAATTAGCCTTTTGTCTTGGGCTCAGCGGGTGGGGGGATCCACTGCCCCCTGCACGTTGTTACCCCACTGAAAGCAGTCAACTGCGCAGGCGATCCTGAATATGGCAAGGGGACAACTCACTAGAGCGCAACATCTTAGCAGGAGGGGGGGGGGGGGACGTCTACCCTCTACCAAACTTAGCAAAATTGGTACCTTAGTTAAAGTAACCCAGGTGCATTCGCCGTTCTTTATGTGTTAAAGACGCTGCTCTTGCCGGCGTTACTCATGTTATCGTCCCCGGATAGGTCGGGGTTGCTGTTTTCATCGCTACTAAGCTTCTGCTTCTTGCCCGGCATCTCGCTGTTTCCCGCCAGAGCCGCCCCGCTCTCGGACATGTTCCGCTTCCTAGATTGCCTCCCAGACTCGGTTCAACCAATGGCGGCCATTCAGCTGCTGCTGCAAACGCTAGCAGTCTATCGAAACAGAAATAAGACAAGGAGGAAGCTACGAGCTGCAATGGATGCAGATAAAACGAGGAGAGCGAGACCAGGGGAAATGGATACCGCTGGAAATAAACGATTCTGGATCGGCAGCGCGCGCAGCGTTCGGTAATCTCAGCAGCAGAGGGATGAGGCACGTGGAGGGGCCGGGATGTTTTTTCATCGCAGTCTGTAAAGAGGGAGAAAACAAGGAGATCAGGTGAGGGAGCAACGCCGGGACACCACCGCCTTTCTCCGAGGCCGAGCAGAAATGCCTCGGAGAAAGGGAGCGTCCTTTTCGGATTCGGGGGCGTGTTTTGATGTTGTCTCCTCCCTGAGACTTTTCGCAAAAAACACGCCCCCCGATCCGAAAAGGACGGGGCATGATTGGAGTGACGGGACCTCTTCTCCAATGGCTGGCCAGCATTTACTAGGCCAGCCAATGGAGAACAGGGGAGAAGAGGGGCGGGTTCAAGCCCCTCTTCTCCCAAGTCATTATCTCTCGCGAGCGAGACTGCGCAAGCGCAGCCATCGCTAGCCGAGACCTGAAAACTGGGAGAAAAGCCAGCAGAGAAAGAAGGAGGAGAGCAAATGTGAGAAGCTGAGATAAAAGAAGACAGAGGGACAGGGGAAATGATAGAAGATGAGGAACAACGCGGAGAGGAAGAAGAGAAACCGGGATGAGCAAACAAGGGGTGCCCGAAGGCCAGCCTTTGAGTAGGTTTCTGCCCCAACAGGTGGCACAGAGTGTGTGCAGGAGCGTGGGGCAGAGCACCGCACCCCACTCCCAGTCCGTCTCCCACCCGCGGGCTCTGAGCCTTCATGAGCCGCCCTTTAGCTCCAATAAGTCCAGAGGCCCCGGCACCTTCCAGACGTCTTGCACCCCCTCCCCTTTCCTGTCCCTGAGACCCACTCGGGGCGCGGTGCACACCTGGCCCACAGAGCCAAAAATGCCCAGTCCAACCTGGCCCTTCATAATAACTCTCCATTAATTCGATGTGTTTCGAAAATAATTCTATTTGCACACAAAAAAGGCCAAAAGCTGCAGTTACAAAACGGGGAACATTTTAAACAAAATAACGCGTATTACGCACATGGGCGCATACGGTCATGCGTAAACTGTCCGAACTGTGGTGGCTTAAGCAGCTTCCTTAAATCCAATGCGGACACCGACCTCGCGGGTTAGTTTTACATTTAAATCTAGAGATGTATAGGTCGTCTAACTGCGCGATTCAAACCCAAAAATGATTTATTTAAAGGGTTCACCGGACGGGGCACTTTGCGTGCAATGATGACAATTAACACACGCAGGAAGCACAGACCCCACCAAAAATGTGGTCTCTCGAAATAAGACATTTCTGCTCAAGTCGGGTGCATGTTGCGCCGAAACAGCCTGTTTCTGCGGCCGGGGCATGGCGCCGTGGCTTTTCCTATT
Source organism: Triturus cristatus (assembly GCF_964204655.1). NCBI lineage: Eukaryota > Metazoa > Chordata > Amphibia > Caudata > Salamandridae > Triturus > Triturus cristatus. The sequence goes on along the minus strand of NC_140590.1, from coordinate 655,542,211 downwards.
CGGCAGTGAGGAGTCCGCGATTTATAGCAGGCCCACTCCCCAAAGGGACTCCTAAACTGGAAGAATAGAGAGGACAGAAGCTCTTCTAAAAGCGTCAAACTCGCCGTCCTCCCGCCCCTCTAGCGAAAGGACTGTAGGAAGCGCTTCGACTCCAACACTGTGGGTGACTAGCCATCAATCATCACCTAGCTAACGCGCTGTAACGTCTTCTCACCTGCCGTGTAGCTGCTCCTGCTTTAAATCGGTTCATAAGACTAACTAAAGCGCTTTATAGCTGTTTGAGATGCCTCGTTAGGGGACTGCATGCGCGGACTGACATCCGTTTAATTCAGTGCCCGACCCGCCAGGCACCCCCACCGCTTCCCCCAGCGATCTATGCACCTTATTCAAAGTATATGAAATGCACATAGAAGCAGACCATAACATGTTAAAGCGTTTTATATAGGGCTTTATTGCAATGATAGAGCACGCTAGAGATATTGGCAGGCACCTTAAAGCGCATTAGAACCGCTTCTCATCTCCCTCCTCCGGCCTCGTCTGTCACCCTTATTAAAGTGCTCTATGCAACCACTGAAGCACTTTAACGCGACGTCCGGACTTCCATCCAGGGACCTCCGCCGACATCAGCTTGTTATCTACCTTCTTAGTTCTTACTGTGGTCCACACCTGTCCTTCTGTAGCATGTATCGAAGTACACGTAACGAAGTACACGTAACGAAGCACAAGTAAGAAGTGCAAGTAACGAAGCACAAGTAACAAGGCACAAGTAAGGAAGTACAAGTAACGAAGTACAAGTAACGAAGTAGAAGTAACGAAGTACAAGTAACGAAGTGCAGCGAAGCTCTTGGGAGGGGCCACAAATCACACACCATCAATCACAAGCACAGCTCTGTAATACAGTGTCAGGCCCACCTCTACCAGCATGTTAAGGCCGGCGGATTCGACCCTCTGCCCGGCCAGGTGGAACCTTAGGCGCTTGGTGCAGCCCATCAAGGCGCTTTAAAGTTGGGGGACTGGCTGGTGTTCCTTTCGGTCTCCTTTCCGGGCAGAGAACCAAACACGGGAGTTCTGCACCCAGTTTGGGGGGGCTCGAGACCGGGGGTCCGCATTTCTCGTGCACCACGGACCCTGTCCGGCTGACTGGCATTGGTTGGGCAGGAGGGGGCAGTGATTGCAGGAAGCCGGTCCTTGGGTGAGAAAGGGCGCCTTTGTCCTTTGTGTCACTTAGTGCACGCGCCCTCCCCCGGCACCTGTTACCTGCTATTTAGTAACGAGTACATTTTCGACTGTTGAAATGCATGGGTATGTGGTGAACCCTTTCACCACAGACCCTCTCTATGTCAGCACTCACTCATCAGATGTCCTCTGCTGGAGTCTGAGCCTCTCCGCATTGGTCAGTCGAACCTGGGGGCGGTGTGTGTGCAGTCAGCAGGTGTCTAAATAGCGACCTCCCCTCCCTCCACACGAGGGGCTGCTGCAGAGACCCCCTCTCAAATCCGCCCTCCCTCCTCCTCCCAGAGGGAGTGGGCAGCTCCCAAGGTTTGGCTCTTTCTTCCAGAGCAAGTATCTGCCCACATAAGGGGTGATTACTGGCCAATTAGGGAGGGACCCCCGCAAATATATTTTGGCATTGCCCCCGGGACCTGACCCACTCAGAGGCTTACAAATAATGAAGCGCGAAGCCCGCGCTTCATTTTTTCAAATTTTTCTTGGCAGGATTCGCCACCCCAGCGCGAATTCTGCAGATTTTTTATTTAAAAAAAAAAATGCTTTTTCTGGCCCTGGCCTAGGGGGTCAGGGTGTTTCTACCCTGTCCCCTTGTCTTGCTTTTCACCTTTTGTTTTACTCTTTTCTTGTGACTCAGTTACCGAGTCACACGATGGCTGCCAATACATTCTGGATTAGAGTGTTGGCAGCCAATCAGAATAGAGCTGGTGCTCGGGAGTGTTCGGAAACCCTCCTCGGTGCTCAGATATCAAAACTTTTTCTTTTTCAAAGTTCTCAGGAACTACTGAACAGATTTACACAATTTAACAAAAAGGGCTCTTTCTGAACCAAGGGCTACCTTTATGCCAAATTTGGTTCAATCCGTTCAGCAGTTCGGGCTGTAGCTTTGTCTAAAGTTTCCTACGGAAATTAACATGGGGAAAGCACGTTTTGGGACCCCCCGTTTTTCTTGGTCCCCGCTTGACGAATCACCCTGAAACTTTCAAGACAGGAGCTGACCGAAGAGCGCCACAAGTTTTGAAAAATTCGCAAAGATTCGTCAAACGACGCCAAAGAGTTTGGGAAAACAAAAAAAGCTTTTTGAATAGAAACGAGGTCCTAACTACAACTACCTTCTGGCGACCGCCAGTACGCAATATATACACATATATATATATATATATATTACCTACTGGCGGTCGCCAGTAGGTAGTTATAGTTAGGACCCCTTTTCCATAGGAAATCCGCAACATTCTATTTTGAATAACTTTGGCGCCGGTCGACGAATCCTCGCGAATTTCTCAAAATAGGTGGGGCGCTACGCTCCGCTCCTACCCTGAAAGTCTCGGGGGGATTCGTCAAGCGGGGGCTGAGATAAAAGGGGGGTCCCAAAACGCGTTTTTCCCATGCATTTTTCCATAGGACCTTTAGACAGGGCTACAGCCCGAACGGCTGAACAGAATTACTAGAAATTTGGCAGAGAGGTAGTCCCTAGGTCAAGGAAGTGCCTTTTGTAGGTTTGGTGTAAATCTGTTCAGTAGATTCTGAGAAAATAGCCTTTAAATCAATATATATATCTGAGCCAGCTTACGGTACGCTTACCGTAAGCTTACCGTACGCGTACGGTGGCGTGCGCGAGTGCGATTCTGATTGGTTGTTAGATCTTAGTAAACATTCGAATCGGCCGAAACCAGGAAGCGGCGGCCGCCATTTTGTGTGTTTCACTCAGAAAAAAAAGAGTGAAAACAAGAAAAGGGGGCAAGGAGGAGAGTTACAGACCCCCTTACATTTGTGAGGGGGTCAAAGAAGGACAGAAAAGTACAAAGAAAACATTTATTGATTTTTAAAAAAAATCACGGGGTACGCGTACGGTAAGCGTACGGAAGAAAAAAAAAAAAAAAAAATATATATATATATATATATATATATATATTACCTACTGGCGGTCGCCAGTAGGTAGTTATAGTTAGGACCACGTTTCCATAGGAAATCCGCAACATTCTATTTTGAATAACTTTTGCGCCGGTCGACGAATCCTTGCGAATTTTTCAAAATAGGTGGGGCGCTACGCTCCGCTCCTACCCTGAAAGTCTCGGGGGGATTCGTCAAGCGGGGGCTGAGATAAAAGGGGGGTCCCAAAACGCGTTTTTCCCATGCATTTTTCCATAGGACCTTTAGACACAGCTACAGCCCGAACGGCTGAACAGAATTACTTGAAATTTGGCAGAGAGGTAGTCCTCAGGTCAAGGAAGTGCCTTTTGTAGGTTTGGTGTAAATCTGTTCAGTAGATTCTGAGAAAATAGCCTTTAAATCAATATATATATCTGAGCCAGCTTACGGTGCGCTTACGGTGCGCTTACCGTACGCGTACGGTGGCGTGCGCGAGCGCGATTCTGATTGGCCCTTAGATCTTAGTAAACATTCGAATCGGTCGAAACCAGGAAGCGGCGGCCGCCATTTTCTCTCTCGCACTCTGAGGGGGGAGCTGATAAACAAATGCCAAAAACATATAAAGGGGCTGTTTAGACAGCGCCCATGCACATAACCATGTTAGTTGAGTCTTCAAAGATCCCCCAATGCAAAAAACGGTAATTTTTTATTTTTCGAAAATTTTGCCGATTACGCTTACCGTACGCTTACCGTACGCGTACGGTAAATAATTATAAAAAAAAAAAAACCTCACTCTCTCCACCCCGTGTGCAAATGGTGGCTGAAGGCCACCATTTGTGCATGGCATATAAGAGCACAGCATTTCCCCAAAAAATTTCAACAGATTACCTATCACAAGGAAGCGCATAATATGTCCTCCATGTGCGCACGGTGCGCGAAGCGCATCGTGCGTACATGGCCCATCTAGCGTAACGTGGGCACGCGGTGCGCGTAGCGCACCGCGTGCCCACCGTTCGTGCACGGCACTAACTGCGTAAAGTGGGCGCGCGGTGCGCGAATCGCACCACGTGCTCACTGTGCGCACACGGTGCGCGAAGCGCACCGTGCGCGCACGGAACGAACTGCGTTAAGTGGGCGCGCACGCCACGAATGGCGTAAAGTAACTTAGCATTTAAAAAACCGTACAAATTCACTGAAAAAACCATAGGTTTCACACACGTTATAGTTAGGAATTAGCATTTAAAAAACCTTGCAAATTCACTGAAAAAACCATAGGTTTCACACATGTTATAGTTAGCGGAAATGTTACTGATAAAAAACCAATGAAATTCCCCCGTTATAGTTAGTGCAGGAAACTATAACTCACGCGACCGCAATCTTCTGCTGATGACATATGTGTCTTTATGAAAAAAAAATATTTGTAATATATGTATAGCTAAAAATTTATGGAAGAAGACATGGGCAAATAAGTGTCTAAATACAGTATTAGCATCAGCAGAGGATTGCGGTCGCGTGAGTTATAGTTTCCTGCACTAACTATAACGGGGGAATTTCATTGGTTTTTTATCAGTAACATTTCCGCTAACTATAACATGTGTGAAACCTATGGTTTTTTCAGTGAATATATATATATGTACACATACATATATATATATATATATATATATATATATATACACATATACATATATTTACAGAGATTTATCAGTGCTGAAAATATGAGACTGTGAAAGAACTATAATGAGTCTCTTTGAAGTTACATGAAAGGCAGTAAAGTGTGGTACTGCTGCAAAGTACAAAAATTATCTCCTGCTACATAGAGATATCTGACTTTTCTTTAGTGGCAGTTTTGACGCCATAAAGTAATGCAGAGGGCATGCTGTAAAGAACAGATCTGTATTATGTGGATCGCTAAGTGGATTAGTAAAGCCACGCATTAGAAACACTTTGAAACAGATTAAATGTATGTGAGAGAGGGGCTATGGAGAGATGAGGGGCCCGTTTGCTGGATGGTAGTGAGGGAATCAAAGGAGGTCACAGTGTGCAATTGTAAAGCACACGTTCACCCATAGGCATCCTGGCGCTGAATAACAGATATTAATTGAAAGTCATGGGAGGGCGCCAAAATAACTGTTGCACTGGCTTCCACCAGCGCTAAAGGCTGCGAGGATGGGTATGTGGCAAGGTAAAGTAATACTCTGTCTTTTTTCTCTCTTTCTTAGTGTTTTTGGAGAGCGTACTGATTTTGCAAAAAAAGGTAATGTGACTTCATCATTACTGACTGTTAAACACTTCACTCATGCACACACCCACCTACACTTTGAAACCAGCAACGTATATGCCTTCTACGTAGGATAGCGTTTTAAAAGGATAGTTTTAGGCATTAGCAGAGATGGTGTATCGTTGGATGAATGCTGCCCAGGCCCTAAGTCTGTTTCTGGAATCCAGCTCTGAGGCAGGATCAGAGACTGATATTTGTGAAAAGGTAGGACACCGGGCACAGTGTCAAAATCAAATTTGTTGCATATTGACTCCCAAGGACAATAAAAATACTAACAGTTAGATTACAAGATTACTTGCATATATTCCTAAAACGTATGTTTGCAAATAACAGAACAAACAAATTTGTATGTTTCTCATTTTTCTCATTAATTCATACTAAATGTGAATGTTATTTTTGGTAATTTTTGTTTTCTTGTTTTACAAAAAATATATATTTTTCAATCAATTAATTTCTCTGTATAAACATGTACATTTATAGACCACTGCATCAATAAGGTCTCTTTATATATATAGAATGATTCATAAAAAGTGCAAGTTTAATCTAGCTGCAGCATGATTAAATATTCAAATTTAAGATGCAGTGCAAACGTTTTCATAACTTGATCATTTCATACAATGAATATTTCCAAGACACAATAGATATTTATCCTGTTCAGGTTATTAATCTATGAACAGCGGAAATACATGGGCAGTAGGTAGACAACGCGTTTCGGCTAGGCCTTCGTCAGGAGCCCGTTCAGGTTTGTGCACTTTTGTTTTATGAAAAAGTAAATCGGTATCTGGATGTCAGGAGGATATCTGTATCAATCCTATGTAATGGATGTCTATGCCTGTTGCGAATCTTTGCTTAGACCAGGCTCATAAACTTTGAGAATGTTCTTCTTCACTTCATTATTTTCCTTAAGTATAATCAGTTGAAGTTCAACATGGCTTCTGGTAGTGAAATAAAATGTATCCTTGCTTCAAGCGAAATACGAATTTGTGGGCCTGAATTAAAAGCGGTATTATGTTGTAACTGAAATGAATCTTTGTCCTGTTCAGAACCACACGAAGACGCGGACTGCAGAAATGAAGAGATTGATGGATTGGGTTCGAGTACACAGAAGACAAACGATCACGTAAACAAGACAAAGATTCATTTCAGTTACAACATAATACCGCTTTTAATTCAGGCCCACAAATTCGTATTTCGCTTGAAGCAAGGATACATTTTGTCAACTTTTGGGAAAAAGAGACTTTATTTCACTACCAGAAGCCATGTTGAACTTCAACTGATTATACTTAAGGAAAATAATGAAGTGAAGAAGAACATTCTCAAAGTTTATGGGCCTGGTCTAAGCAAAGATTCGCAACAGGCATAGACATCCATTACATAGGATTGACACAGATATCCTCCTGACATCCAGATACCGATTTACTTTTTCATAAAACAAAAGTGCACAAACCTGAACGGGCTCCTGACGAAGGCCTAGCCGAAACGCGTTGTCTACCTACTGCCCATGTATTTCCGCTGTTCATAGATTAATAACCTGAACAGGATAAATATCTATTGTGTCTTGGAAATATTCATTGTATGAAATGATCAAGTTATGAAAACGTTTGCACTGCATCTTAAATTTGAATATTTAATCATGCCGCAGCTAGATTAAACTTGCACTTTTTATGAATCATTCTATATATATATAAAGAGACCTTATTGATGCATTGTGGTCTATAAATGTACATGTTTATACAGAGAAATTAATTGATTGAAAAATATATATTTTTTGTAAAACAAGAAAACAAAAATTACCAAAAATAACATTCACATTTAGTATGAATTAAAGAGAAAAATGAGAAACATACAAATTTGTTTGTTCTGTGATTTGCAAACATACGTTTTAGGAATATATGCAAGTAATCTTGTAATCTAACTGTTAGTATTTTTATTGTCCTTGGGAGTCAGTCAGTCAGTCAAAATTACTTTATTCGGTTCATAGCAAAAACCATAAAAGTACAATAAACATAAAACGATACAAACATTATAAAAATATTTAAAATGGTATTATATACATGTTAAAAAATAATTTGATAAAAATTACTCACAATTCAGAAATTAATTACACTATGACCACGTGATTTTTTTCCTTAACCTCATTGAGATTACTAAGAAGTTAGCTATGTTAAAAATCTCCCAAGGAGAACCCAACATCTGAAGGTACAAAAGTGCTGGTTTAACCTGTCTGAATCCTTTATTTTTTATGAGGGGGATACTAAATTTTTTACGAATTAAAGACAGGTGGCTACAAAAAAAGATAAAGTGCATAGTGTCTTTGATAGAAAATCTGTCACAAGAACAGATCTCCAGATCCCTCTCCTTCGTCCACCCAGGAGAATCAGTAAGTAGAAGATGGAACTTGTTCATTCTGAATCTGATCAATAAAAAACGATGATGCATGTTGTTGACAATATCCAGGTACGGCTCTAAGCTGTTTGAAGTAACAATCAACTGGTGAGCCCTTACAGTGGGTTTAAGTAGCTCCTTTTCTTCCCTTATTAGCATTGCCCTCTGTTTATGGATATCTTTAGCCCATTTTAAATCCCCCTTTAATATGTTGCTAGGATAGTCAAATATATCTGGCCGACCCAGTTCCCTGGCTAAGTTCTTGATATAATTCAACCAGGGAATAGTTTTACCATACTCTAGCGACAGGCAATCTTTTATGATCGCATGGTTCAGCTCTAGTTCAGGGTTTAGCCAAATTGAAATCCATTTCAAAAGTGGGGCTCTAGCTATACGGTCCGCTAGATGGTCTATCCCACATTCTTGATGGACAATATAACCCGAGGTTGAACAGGGGAGGGATAATAAAGATTTTAAAAATTTGTCTTCTACGACCTGTAATTCTAAAACGTTTTTAATTCCCCACAGATCAGCGCCATACAATGCAATTGAGGTACATTTAGCTACATAGATGTTCAACATAGCTTGCATAGGTTTCACCCCCAATTTACGTCCAAACTCTAGGACAGCGAGTGTTGCCCTTGCAAAAGCATTACGTTTAGCTGCTAATTGTGGGGCCCAAGTAGACTTATCATCAAAGATGACCCCCAGGTAAGGGAATCTCGTAACCCGGGATAGAACATGGCCTTCCCAAAACATAGTCTTTACTTTCTTTGGTTTGGTACCCACGATCATCACATGGGATTTGGAAAAATTCACGCCAAGATCAAGTGCAATCATATATTTTGCAAAGGAATCTAAAAGATTTTGGAGCCCTACTGCTGTTCGTGCTAAAAGGGCGTCATCATCTGCATATAATAATGCCGGGATGAGGTATTTACCCGCCCTAGGGATATCCTTGCATGACTCAGTTAATACAGAGCCCAAATCATTGATATAAAGTGTAAAAAGCAGGGGGGCTAAGATGCAACCTTGCCTAACGCCATTGGTTATTCCGATCTTATCCGTGCAATTACCAAGGCGATCATATCTGACAGTGGCAGTGAGATCTCTATGTAGATCCGCAAGGAAGTACACAATATTTGCATCTATGCCACATTTAAGGAGTAGCCCCCATAGTTTCGAACGATTTACTCGATCGAATGCCGAGGACAAGTCCATAAATGCTAGATATAACGTCCCTTTTTTAGCAATGGTATATTTACCTATTAAAAGGTGAAGGTTCAGGCTTTGGTCTATGGTCCCGCGACCCTTACGGAACCCATATTGTAGACACGAGAGGGTATCCGTATCTTCTAACCAGTCTGTTAGTCTGCCCAGGACCACACGCCCAAGAACCTTCACTGCTGAATCAATAAGGGAGATAGGCCGATAACAGCTAGGATCCCCCCTGTTACCTTTCTTAAAAATGGGTATGATCACAGATTCGGACCAAGTGTCCGGAATTCCTGCGATACATACCCTATTAAAAACATTTGTTAATACTATGGACCACGTCTCAAGATCGGATTTAAAGAGGTCCGCTGGGACACCATCGGGACCTGGAGCTTTGTTGCTTGTCATTTTCCCAATGGCCTCAGCCACCTCTGTCTTAGAGACTAATAAAGTATATGGGTTCACAATGGGGGAAGAAATACTCCATTCCCCACAGGTGCCCATTTCATAGACTGATTTAAAATGAGAGTGCCATGATTGTTTCCCAATACCGCAATCTAGTTGGTCATTACATGTATCACGAAAAAAGGGTTTGTTTACCACTGACCAGAACTTGGCGCTATTTCTGAGAACATCCACACAGGATAATTCTTTCCACGCGTCCTCCCTAATCTTCTTTTTCCTAATGTCCAGGATTTTATTATATTCTTTCCTCAGCCCAGCAACAATAACCCTATTCACTGGCTTGGATTTTAAGGCAGCCTTCAGCTTTCTATTTGCATTTGAGCAGTTTTTATCAAACCACCCCAGCTCGGCCTTATCTGTGTGTTTACCTGGGCAACTCAGGTCTGCAAGGATCTGTGAGCAGATTACGGAGTATGCCGCCAGAACCTCATCATTCCCTGCGTCAAAATCCAGGCACGTATTTAGCTCAGGTCCTACTTTACTTTTTAGATTATTGTAAAAATCGCCTGGAATAACTTTGTTCCATCTGATTCTACGATCCTGATCTGTAGGACGGATATCAGATTTATCCACGCTAACTTGGGATTTAACAGGTTTTATAAAGAGGTTCAAAATACTGAGGATCACGGGGTTATGGTCACTGAAATGGGTCCAAGTCGCCATGTAGCTGTTAATACTAGCCCCAAAAACTGAGCTAACAAAGATATAATCAATAACTGAATTTTTCCTATTTCCTTTGAAAGTGGGTATATTATCATCTTCCATAAAAGGGAGTAGTAGACCGTGGTCTGCCAGTATGGTTTCCAGAAAATCACCCGCCACTGTGTGTTCGAAGTGTGCATCCCCTAACTCAATCGGACCCAGGGGATCCGAGGAAGAGCACTTAAGAGAACAACCATGGATATTAAAATCCCCCATTATTACGGTAAGACAATTCTAACTATTATTTTTGTTGTTCTCCTTGTGATTAGCCAAAAAACAGTTTAACGCGGCCAGGTGATCAGTCGTGGCAACTCTATCATAGGAGTTGTAAAAATTAACAATTAAAATGTCAGATCCTTCGGTCATCGAAATTTGGATTGCCAAACAATTTGGGGAGCCTGTTTCTAATTGAGTCAATGACCCGGGAATACTTGCAGAGATTAAAGTGGCCAGCCCACCCTTCGCCCTCCCCATACTAGTCGGGGTAGCAGATACAAAAAAGCTAACATACCCATCAATACTCAGCGTGTCCTCTATGTCCCATGTTTCTTGCAAGCCAATGACATCGCCCTGACTAATTAGATCTCTCCAAGCAGGGTCACCTAATTTACTTTTTAGGCCTGCTATATTCCAGGTAATCAGTTTAGAGGAGGGACCCAATGATCCCTGATTCAAGTTTACTAAAATAGGGACATTATTTGGTGATATCACGGCTTCAGGGACATCAGCCTGTATGTCGGGGGTGATACTTTGTTCGCATGTTCCTAGTCACTCGTTTTCTTCCAAGTTGGAAAAGACATCAAATCTATTCGAGACTGGGACAGCAAAATTATTGGGGCCAGGTCTATTGGGTTGGTCAAAAACCATCGGTCTAGTATAAAAAGGGGGGTAGAAAAAACCCAAGGGGAGAACATTCACAAGCTCCTTATGAAGTTTCAATGACCCTGCCTGTCTCAGTATGTCATTCACCAGCCCTGGGGATCTGAAACTTACAACTATACAGTCTCCCTCCAGGTGTTTAGCAGTCTTGCCCACCCATGGAACCCTTCTAATCATCAAAAAGTGATTGTCAAGATGGTGGCCCAAGACCGTTTTATTTGACAAGTAGTGGAGAGCCTTATTTTTCAGGGAGGTCCAATGTTCTTTTTTATCGGGCTCCAATTTAGGAACATTAGCTAGGATTATAGTGTAAGGGCAAGCCTCTACCGGTAAATGTAATGACAAATCCCTTCCACGTTGGGGTACTAAAGATTGTGCCCCCCCCCCCTTAATCTGTGTTTGCCCTGCCTTACCGTGTGTGTTTCCCAGGGTGTCTTTTGATGATGGGAGAATGTTAGATCCCAAACTGTTAGTCACAGCGGGGAGAACTGGTTGTTGTAAAGGAGTAATCATTGAATTCAACAAACTATCAACTGAGGCCGTAACTGTACTAAGTGTGTCCCCTACCAAGGTACTTGGGCCTGTCTTGGGTACCTTGGTACAGAAGTGAGATTCAATAATACTGATGCGGTCCTCAATACGCTTCAAAGTATCCATTAAGGGCTGGGTGAATGACCTAAGGTGAGCATCCATAATTGTGACAAAGCTCGACATGAGTGACTCCCTACTCTTGTCCGTGACTAAATTAGGACAATCACACCTTCTCTCATCCAGTCCCACACTATCTAGATGAGAAAGACTGCTATTAGTTCGATCTAACCCTGAGGCAGAAGTATTAGTCCTTGGTTGTTTTGCCTGTTTCCGATTGCCCTCTAGATTTTTATTAGCCTTTCTTTTCCCCGCGACAATTTTCCCCCCTTTAATCAGCAAGTCGCTTTTAACCCTAGACTGTCTGGTGTGTATGGCCACAGGTGAGGGGGCTGTGCTTTTTATGTGTAAGGGGGCAGTAGTTATCGATTGACAATCTTCCACGATTGACCCATTGGGAATCACACGGGGATACAATGCAACTGGGGGTGCACTAGAAGAGGGAATATCTACCGAAGGTAGCGCAACATTTGGATGACCAATGGGGTCAAGAGACAGTCGCCGTTCAACCAAGGCGATTTCATTAACTACAGCAGTTTCAGCCTGTTTTAAAAAGTTGTCCAAAGTCCCCATGCCCGCTGCCCTTGTGCTTGATTTAGAAGGCCCCTTCTTCATCTCACATATGAGTGTGTGACGACACGGCTTAATGTACTTTACAGGACTCACCCCAGTTCCAGTAGATATGACAGATGTAACGCAATATTAAGGGGTAGTCCCAACCCGACCTCCTTCGTCCTCTGACGGCCTCAGACGGCCCGCCCTTTGCCCGGGCTTAGCCCGGCGCCGCCCGCGCGCGTCCCGCGACGCGGAGGAAGCGGATGGTTTTTAAGCGCCTCCGGGCGCGTGGATGACGTCAGTGGCCCAAGGGAGTCTGGGGGCTGTAGTCTCCCCCCACTCCGAGCTGCGAGATGCTGTGGCGGCGGCAGGGGAAACACGCAGCCCAAAAGAGTCAGGGACAGCGACCACAGGACCGGCCAGCAGAGCGTCCGTCGATACCCCCAGCAAGTGAGTATAATCCGCGTTTCAGGCTTCCCGCTCCCCAGCGGTAGCTGATGTTTTTTAAGCGCCTCCGGGCGCGTGGATGACGTCGGTGGCCCAAGGGAGTCTGGGGGCTGTAGTCTCCCCCCGCTCCGAGCCGCGAGATGCTGTGGCGGCGGCGGGGGAGACACACAGCCCAAAAGAGTCAGGGACAGCGACCACAGGACCGGCCAGCAGAGCGTCCGTCGATACCCCCAGCAAGTGAGTATAATCCGCGTTTCAGGCTTCCCTTGGGAGTCAATATGCAACAAATTTGATTTTGACACTGTGCCCGGTGTCCTACCTTTTCACAAATATTTGATTCCCTCCTTGGGTGTTGTATCAATTTAGCAGGGGCCCCGTAGCTTTATCAAAATTAGGATCAGAGACTGATGCAGCAGATACTGAGACAGCATCTGAGGGAGAGGACAATGGAGCAGAATATGGGAGTGATTTTCAGTCGGCGCAGTTGCATCTGACGACTCATCTTCCAGCGATTCTGAAGGAGACGATGTCAGTCGTGCTGTCCCTTTGCCAGCACAGTCTGTGCAGCGGGACACCAGTAGCAGGTTAGAGCAACCCAGAGAGCAGGCACGTGCGGCCGCAAGCACAGACGGAGCGCTATCTTGGCAGCCTCCCAATTTAGATCAGCCCCAAATTCTGCATTTCACTGGTGACGCTGGATGTAAAGTCGATACGGCTAAATTTTTGAAAATCGACTACGTCCATCTCTTTTTGGATGCTGACTTCCTTGATGAAATTGTGCGGCAAACAAATTTGCATACCAAATTGAGGAACTCTTGGACCTCATTCTAGGGCACACAAGTGGACTCCCACTTCTGTAGGGGAGTTGAAGATATTTGTGAGCCTCACGCTTAAAATGGGGTAGTGCATAAATCATTCTTGCTACTCTACTGGTCTACTTGCACGGTTTGGTGAATCCCCATCTTCGCACCACACATGAGCAGAGTACGGTTTTTGCTATTGCAATGCATGCTGCATGTCAATGACAATTCTGCTGCATTGCCCCAGGACCATCCAGACCATGACAGGTTGTTCAAAATTCGGCTTGTTGTGGAACATTTGTCTGCCAGGTTTCCAGAGGTTTATACTCCTGGCAAGAATATAGCCATTGAGGAGTCCTTGATCTTGTATAAAGAGCGGTGGCTGTTCGGGCAGTACATTCCGAGCAAACGTGCTCGCTATGGCATCAAGCTGTACATGCTGTGTGAGAGCTCGACTGGCTATGTGTACAGCTTGAGAGTGTATACAGGGAGGACACAACTCTTAACCCTGTAAGTTGCCCTCTCACGCTGGGGGTCACAGGAAAGATCGTATGGGAGTTTGTCCAGCCACTCTTTCACAAAGGTTATAACCTTTATGTGGACAATTTCTATATAGGAGTAGAGCTGTTCAGTGAGCTCTACAAAGCTGGCACCGTGGCTTGCGGTACAATTAGTTGTCGCCGCAAAGGATTCCCACAGGAGCTTATTTGCAAGAAGCTCCAGAAATTCCAGAGCACTGCGTTGTGTTCCAACGAACTGCTCGCAGTCAAGTTCTCAGATAGACGTGACGTGTACGTGCTTACTACAATTCATGCTGAGAGCCTTCCCCTGTCACGGTTTGGGGTCAGATGGGCGAAGACCACAAGCCCACCTGTATACTGGATTACAACAAGTACATGGGCGGAGAGGACAACAACAATCAGGTTCTTTAGCCATACAATGTGACTCATTAAACTCGCACTTTGTATAAGAAACTGTTTACTCACCCGATCCAGGTGGCAACATACAATGCGTATGTTGTTCATCGTCAGACCACCACAGGAAGACTCATGTCTTTCCTGGACTTTCTGTTGTCTGTGATTGAAAGTCTCACAGCTGCAGAAGCAGCAGCATGTGTTCTGGAGGACGTGGCAAGGCTGCAGGAGAGACACTTTGGTGATAAAATTCCTGCAACACCCAAAAAGTAGCGACCATGTCGTCATTGTAAAGTGTGCTCGATGCAGGGAAAGAGGTAGGAAACTCATGTTTACTGTCCCCAGTGCCCAAGTAAGACTGCCTTCCGGTTTCCTACTTGCTTTATGTTGTATCGTACTAAAGCAAAATACTGGGATATTGACTGAGGTGGAGCTGCGAATAGGTAAACCTTTCAATTGGTGTGAATGGATACCTACTGTCTGTTGGCCACTCCTTCACTATGCAAGCAGCTGCAGAATATTCTTTCCTCTACTTCAGGAAATCATGGACTTCACAACACTTATCTGCTTTCAGAACGTGGTGGTAGTTCTGTTCGCCAATTGAAAAGTGCATTATAGTCCACACGCTGCACATACTGGTGGACAGAACATATGCCACGTTGTCACGGAGTACCCGTGTTTCACATTCAACCATTCTTCATAGTTTAGGATGTTCTCTTTAGAAAGCTTAAAAAAAATTCCATCATGTTTGCCTTAGTTTCAAAGGTTGCTATGCCCGCTCAGTTCGAGATATGGCCTACTGGGATACTCGGACATCCCCCAACTTGCATCCACAAACTGGAAGGAGTTGGATTTAGCACAGTGAGAGCATTGATGGCACATTACAGAAACGTTTTATCAAGCTTCAAGCAGCTAGAGATGGAAGGCATTAATATAGCGTCACTTGACAATTAGATAGAATTAGTCAGGATTCTGATGAGGACAGACACACAAATGGGTTAGAACAGCTTATGGTAGGTGCGCTTTCTGAGGAATATTGCAAAGGTAGAAGGCAGATAGTAAAGGTAGTACAGAAACACGTCATGACTTCATCTTCACCCATGGATTCAAATCCATTGCTGCCACTCTCACACTGAATTTACTGAAGCACTTATGGGTCAATACTGCTTGCCATGTTCATCCTATGTTAGAACCTAGTAGATGTTCAGTTTGCTGTATGATAAATGCATTACAGTCACTGCACAAAACAGTGGATTGGACATATGCTACGTTGTCATGGACTACCCGTGTTTCACATTCAACCGTTCTTCATAGTTTATGATGTTCTCTTTAGAAAGCTTTTGAAAGTTTCCAGCATGTTTGCCTTAGTTTCAAAGGTAGATATGCTTGCTCAGCTTGAGGAATGGCTTTGCGGCATACTCGGGCACACCCAACATGCATCCACAAACTGGAAGGAGTTGGATTTAGCACAGTGAGTGTGCTAAAGGTGCATGAAAGACATGTCTTCCTGAGCCTCATGGGAGCCATTAGTAAAGGTTCATTCGGCATGCGTTCAGTAACGTAAAGGAAGAAGGAGGCGGAGACTTGACAGGTGGTAAAATGTAGTCCAACTCTTTATGGCTTGTGGCGTATGAATGTGATGGGCCCTTGCATGGCGATGGTATGTTTAGGTGAGTGCAAGTGATCTGGTTGATTGGGCCCCTGGCTAGCGATATGGAAGTCTTGTGTGTGGTGCGTGAATGGACCATAAAGTGGTTGGTGCCGTGAAGTGGCTTTATGGCTCACCGTCAGAAGGCTTGGCTTCAATATTTATATACTTTGATAAGTACTTGTGCTTTGAAGCCAGTGTTTCTGGAGGTGCTAAAACCAACCAGTGTAAGTGGTGAATTAACTTTATTAAATGAGTGTCAGATTTATATTTGTGGTGGTTTAATGGCCTTTTGTAAGACCTTTTTTTTGTCAATATGGATAGCAGGGGACTTTGTGACCTAGTTCAGTCGTCACCTCTGCAAACCTTCACATTTCTGAATAGTAGATAACGAGGGAAGTACAGGGGTGCATGACTTGCGTGGCTCTCACTTTTTTTTGTTTTACCCAGCATCCCCTGCAAACCTCAAATGTACCTCAAATTCTAAATATCTTCACATTTAAGTGATGGAAAGTTCAGGAATCTACGGCGACCTACAAACTTCCATCTACCTAACGTTTCCCTAGGTCTTCTGATAAAAATGGTACCTCACTCGTGTGTGTGGCCCAAGTACCCATGACAGGGAAGGGCGCAAAACGTATTGAGGAAACATCAAAATGTTTGGTTTTGCAAGGGGGGGGGTCCACCTGGGTTTTTGGCCCCGTGCTCTGCGGCCATCTAGGGAAACCTACCAAACCTACACATTTCTGAAAACTAGAGACCCGGGGAAGTCCAATGAGGTATGGTTTGAGTGGATCCCCCAACGTTTCCCTACCCAGAATCCCCTGCAAATCTCAGATTTTGCTGAAAAAAATCAATTTGTTCGCAAATTTCTGTGTGGGAAAGTTGTGAGATCACCGGGCTGACACAAATTTCGTACCGCCCAGCGTTCCCCCGGGTCTCCCGATAAAAATGGTGCCTCACCCGTGTGGGTGGGTCAGGTACCCACGACAGGCAAGGGCCCAAAACTTAATATGGAGACATCAAAATGACCTATCACAAAACTATCTGCTTTTGCAAGGGAGGGCACCTGGGTTTTTGACCCTGGGATCAGCGGCCATCTAGGGAATCCTACCAAACCCACACATTTCTGAAAACTAGAGACCAGGGGGAGTCAAGGAAGGTATGGCTTGCGTGGATCCCTCAACGTTTCCCTACCCAGAATCCCTTGCAAACCTCACATTTTGATGAAAAAAAATCAAATTTTTCTCCAATTTCTGTGTGGGAAAGTTGTGGGATCACCGGGCGGACACAAATTTACTACCGCCCAGCGTTCCCCCAGGTCTCCCAAAAAAAATGATGCCTCGCTTGTGTGGGTGGGTTAGGTACCCGCAACAGGCAATGGTCAAAAACATATTTTGGAAACATCAAAATTACCTATCACAAAACTATCTGCTTTTGCAAGGGGGGTCACATGAGTTTTTGGTCCCGAGGTCGGCAGCCATCTATCGAAACCTACCAAACCCACACATTTATGAAAACTAGAGACCCAGCGGAGTCCAATGAGGTATGGCTTGCGTGGATCCCCCAACGTTTCCCTACCCAGAATCCCCTGCAAACCTCAAATTTGCTGAAAAAATCATTTGTTTCGCAAATTTATGTGTGGGAAAGTTGTGGGATCACTGGGCTGACAAAAATTTCCTACTGCCCAGGGTTCCCCCAGGTCTCCCCATAAAAATGTTGCCTCACTCCTGTGGGTGGGTCAGGTACCTACCAAACCCACACATTACTGAAAACTAGACACCCGGAGGATTCCAGGGAGGTATGGCTTGCGTGGATCCCCCAATGTTTTCTTATCTAGAATCCCCAGCAAACCTCAATGCTGAGCCATACCTCACTGGACTCCCCCAGGTGACTAGTTTTCAGAAATGTGTGGGTTTGGTAGGTTTCCCAAGATGGCCGCTGAGCCTAGGGCCAAAAAGTCATGAGACCCCCCTTGTAAAACTAGGTTGTTTTTGTTATAAGTCATTTTGATGTTTCCTCATACGTTTTGGGCCCTTGCCTGTTGCGGGTACTTGACCCACCCACACAAGTGAGGTACCATTTTTCACTGAAGACTTTGGGGAATGCAGGGGGGGTGGAATTTTGTGGATCCACGCAGATTCCAGAACTTTCCATCACAAAATTTGAGGAAAATGTGTTTTTTTTTTTTATTACAAAGTTTGAGGTTTCAAGGGATTTGGGGTAACAGAACCTGGTAAGAGCCAGACAAGTCACCCCATCCCGGATTTTCCTGGGTGACTAGTTTAAAAAAATGTATAGGTTTGCTAGGTTTCCCTAGAGGCCGGCAGAGCTAGGGTTCAAAATCTACAGCCAGGCACTTTGCAAAAAAAAGGTCAGTTTTCACTGCGAAAATGTGATGTGCCCACATTGCGTTTTGGGCCGCTTTCCTGTCGCGGGCATTAGCCCTACCCACACAAGTGAGGTACCATTTTTCTCCGAAGACTTTGGGAAATGTGTGGGGGATGGAATTTTGTGGATGCACGCAGATTCCAGAACTTTCCACCACAGAAATTTGAGGAAAATTTGTATTTTTGACGGATTTTGAGGTTTGCAAGGGATTCTGGGTAATATAACCTAGTGAGAGCCAGACAAGTCACCCCATCTTGGATTCCCCTGGGTGTCTAGTTTTGAAAGATGTATAGGTTTGCTAGGTTTCCCTAGGTGCCGGCAGAGCTAGGGTTCAAAATCTACAGCTAGGCACTTTGCAAAAATAAGGGTCCATTTTCACTGTGAAAATGTGGTGTGTCCACGTTCCGTTTTGGGCCGATTCCTGTCGTGGACACTAGGCCTACCCACACAAGTGAGGTAGCGTTTTTCTTGGAAGACTTTGGGGAATGCGGGGTGGGTGGGCTTTTGTGGATCCACCCAGAAACCAGAACTTTCCACCACAGACATGTGTGGAAAATGTGTTTTTCTTTGTTTACAAAGTTTGTGGTTCGCAAGGGGTCTGGGTAACAGAACCTGGTGAGAGCCAGACAAGTCACCCCATCCTAGATTTGGGCCGTTTCCTGTCGTGGACACTAGGCCTACCCACACAAGTGAGGTACCATTTTTCTTGGAAGACTTTGGGGAATGCGGGGTGGGTGGGCTTTTGTGGATCCACCCAGAATCCAGAACTTTTCACCACAGAAATGTGAGGAAAATGTGTTTTTTTGTACACATTTTTAGGTTTGCAAGGGATTCTGGGTAACAGAACTTGGTGAGAGCCAGACAAATCACCCCATCCTGGATTCCCCTGGGTGTCTAGTTTTCAAAAATGTATAGGTTTCATAGCTTTCCCTAGGTGCCGGCAGAGCTAGAGTTCAAAATCTACAGCTAGGCACTTTGCAAAAAAAGGGTCAGTTATCACTGTGAAAATGTGGTGTGTCCACGTTGCGTTTTGGGCCGTTTCCTATCGCAGGCACTACACCTACCCACACAAGTGAGAACCATTTTTATCGGGAGACTTAGGGGAACACAAAATTGTAGACCAACTGTTATTACCTATTGACTTTCAATGCATTTCTGCTTTCCAAATGTAAGACAATGTGTAAAAAAATAAGTCACGTTGAAAAATTACCTTTAATTCACATGCTGGTATGGGTACCCACAATTTCGAAGATGTGCTAATAGCTACTGTTTGTAAACTCTATATTTTGTTCCCATTTCATAAATACATAGTTGACTTTCATACCGATTTTTTCCCGATTATATTTTCCCAAATGAATTGCTGTATACCCGGTACACAATAAAAAACCATTGCAAGACGCTGCTCAGTTATTGGTTCAGGGTTCCTCAGGTACTTAGTGAACATACATGTCCTATATATCCCCACCACCAGAAGGGTCCTGCGGATGTAACGGTATTTTGCTTTCAAATATCTGTCATACTTAGTAGAAGTTACAGGTGAAAACGTTGGCACAAATGGCTGTTTTTTTAACGCATTTTCAATTTTTTCTAATTACAACTGTTAGTTTCTATACGAAAACCTTGAAGGAGCTACACAAATGACCCATTGCTGAGTTCAATTTTTTTTCACTTTTCATCCATCATTGCTTTCATACCATTTTTACCATTAAATGGAAGGAGGTTAAAAGCACAAAAAGTAGCAAAAATAGGCTAGAAAAATGCCAAAACTGTGTAGAAAGATTTGGTTTTCTGACAAAAGTCTGCTTGTCCCTGAAAGCTGGGAAGATTGTAATTGCAGCGCCACAAGCACTTTGTTGATACCTTTTGCAGGGAAAAAAACAGACGCTAGGGGAATCAACAAACGCTGGGTACCTTTAAAATTCCCATGACGTTGGAAGATAAGGACACAAATTTGGCGTGGATAGCTTATGTGGTCAAAAAGTTACAGGGGCCTAGGCGCAAACTACCCCAAATAGCCAAAAAAGGACTCAGCTCGTGGGGGGGGGGGGGGGGGGGGGGGGGGACGCCCAGCATTTAAGGGGTTAAATCGATCAACTAGTTCAAAACTAAACCACATCGGAGGGTTTGAACTTTAAAGCCAATAAGGATTATTACCTCATTCTCACTACATACCAAATGTCAGTAGCTCTCTGTAAACAGGAACAGGATGTATTATAAATGCTAAGCCAAGTCATTACAGCCCTCTTAAATGGTTTGTCTGGTCCATGGTGCCAACAAGCTATACCCCCTGCCTTGAGTGCCTGAACCATGATGTGAAAACACAGCATCCATCTGAGGAAGATAATGTCATGCTAAATACATTTGGATCGGATACAAGTTCAAATACATAATAAATGTGAACAATCTCTCTAATTTACATAGCCGTTAGAATGAATTGGGTAAGGCATTCACTGTGTATTTAGAAGTGGAAACAAGTCACTATTAACTTGATGACAGATTATTGCGAGTGGCTAAATAGCACAGTGGATGTCTGAAAAAACATCTAAGTTGTAAAGGTTGTTAATAAGGATAAAAAGTGCTTGACTGGAGCCGACCAGTCTTTCACACAAATATTACACATATGGGCCGAAGCTTATGGCTAATTTCAAAGATCTAATGTGTACATTCTCCTGAATGACACCTTTCTTGAGAAACGCCAAGGCTCTATGATGTTCTAGGCCTCTTGGCAACTGTCTATCCCTCACACATAACCTCCTCGGGCTCACAGCTTTCACAATAACACACTTACATAGGCTCCTCTCCAAGCAATTCTCTAACTATTCTTCGTCAAACCAGGGAATGTTAGTTATAACCTCGTGTGCCTGGATGCAATCAGTTACAAAAGCTAAGAAAATATGGAAAGATTCTTCTGTACTATTGAAATATATAAAATTCATATAGTTCACAAGTAAAACATTCTTGTTCCACACGACAGACATCACACGCTTCCAGAATGCCTAGCAAGCCAATTATTTATTTTGTTTTTATTAAAGCATGAACTTGCCAATGAATGACAGAGCACTTAACAACAATTTACAGTACATCACATATATCTCTCACTCATATGATATTCCCAGGTGTACCAGGGACGTCTCAATGTGTGTCCCTTCCAATAGTCATCTACATAAAGGGTACGGTAATGCTTCAAAGGAAACACAAGAGCCTCAGATCAACTTATGTAAGTCCCCACTCACCCTACCCAAGTGTCCCATCCTCAGACCCCAAAGGCACTGACATGGAACCAATATATCACCCTTTTACATCTAACCTTCGCCTGTCTGCCTCTGCTTCACCATATCCATAGTTTCCCTTCAGTCACCAATGCTGCAAAGGTGTTTCTATGTGTCCCGCACCACAAAATCCCGGAAGGAACAAAAGGGGCACCACCCTTCTCCACATTGCCACACCCACCACAATGTAGACTCAAAAATCCTGCCTCTAAGAACACCATCAGTGTACCTCTCCCCTCCAGATCTCGCGTCTGAGCTGTGCTCTTCTTGCACAATTTACTTCACAACGACATACGTTGCATTGCAACATTCTCTGCAGGTGCCCTTCTTGATGTTTGATTGACCCTTATATAGGCAAAAGTCCAGGAGATAACCACGAGAAAATGCGGCTGCTCACAGGGATATGGTTACACAATGCCCCACTGCAACCTCTGATCTCTGATCAGTCACCAATTACTTTGTCCGATGCAGTAACTGAGGTGGGGAAGTGAGATATGGGGTGGGTTGTTCTCTTCCTTTATATGATCACCTGCAAAGACATGCATATATGTGCTGTTTGCCCTTTGAACACAGCTGTTAAAATCTTAACTAGCCCCATCACATTGTTCATCGGTACAGTTCTCTAAGGGCTTCCCAAAAAGCATTTCTTTCCTTGGGCTCCTCCTTCATTTAACATAGACTGTGCAGACCACCTCTACCATGCAAATCTCATGAGTGACCTCTTATCATACAGGTAATCCTTTCGACTTCTTGCACACGATGTGTAAGCAGACATAGATATCCCCTTTGGTTTATGCTACAGGTCAATTAAATCAAATACGAAAAGGGCCACTAAGTTAGACACCTTGCTATTCAAAACTTCAAGTTCACCATCATAGAGAACATACTTCTCTCATGCTCTGGTCATTGGGTTACATACTCTTCCAGGCTACCTGAAGAATCTGCCTTCACCACTGCTTCCACTACCCATGCCAAAGGTGACTAAATGTAGACACACTGACACTTTCTATAAACCCATTTCAGCCATAACCTTACATGACACAAACCTTTACAAAGGCGTGGGCAAGTTTGTTAAAAGGATAATAAAACAGGGGACATAGTCATGCATCTAAAACAAATCAAATACAAATCATTCAGAGTACATGATCTCGGACACCTCAAAAGATGTGGCATAGACCTGGAATGGCAGTATCTTCAATCGAACCCACGAGCGGATAAACTAAGGCATCAGATCTACCAACATGTCTAGAAACAAGACCCAAATCAACGCTACTAGTCCCACAACTCCTCAATAGAACTCATTTGCATTTTACAAAAGGCAACCAAATGCCCAACACTATACTCCAATTTAGCTCCAACAATTGTGCAACAGCTGTATAACCAATTCCAAGACAAAACTGAATATCCATGTCCAAATATTGTAACATATTCACTCCAACCCAAAACAAGCATTGGCATAGCCAATAGGTCTCGCCTTTGAGACCTTATAAGTATTTTTCCATGTAGCACGCATATATAATTAATAAAGGAATACTATATATATAAATTAAAAATTATGGAGCAGCGATTGGAACACGAGCATGGAACCGTAAATAAACGTGTACTAAGAAACCCACTGCTGCATTTGTGCTGGGGGGTGGGGGAAGGTGGGAGGACTCTTAACATGAAGTGTCACACTTCAAATCCCTCCTCCATGTGTCACATACACCCGAGCATAATAGACTGTAGTCTTTTAAAATTGCCATTACTTAATTGATGTGCGCAGCCAATGCTAAAGTCGGCCATGGACAAGTGCAACGCTTTCAGCCAGTCTTGGCTTTTTACCCAGCAGCAGAATGTATTCTGGGACGTGTAGTTTAGTTTGTCATCTACGTAGGTGCTCAAAAAACCGTGTTTACAAAGAGCCGTTGTCTAAAAGGATGAAGGTGTCACAAATGACAGGCCTCCAGTTGGCAACTATGTAAGAGACTTCAAAGAAGAACGAGTTGCGCTGAGGTATCCAGATCATTCGTTATTGGACTCTGTTCACCCTACACGTAGGCGGAACTGCACGTTCCTGGCGTCCAAGTCATCCAGTCCGCAGTTGAGTGAAGCTGCGTTAAAATAGCTCCCCTCGGTGTAAAAATGCACGGAGAACATAGAAAGCATCTGCCCCCTCTCTTCCAACACCAACTGAATGCTGCGAGGTGACCACGTGAGCGTGTGAACTCATATGTGGCAGAATAGGGGATGAGCAGCTTTTGGTAAAAGAAGAATCCGATGCCAACGCGATCCCCGACTTAGCTGTCATACAATTTATAGTCATTCTATTCATTAGGAATCAACATGTATTACTATTAGCAGAACTAGGGGCTTTTCATGTTATTTCTACCTATATCTATTACTAGGATGCTGTTGGGTCATTCCTAAAATTGTGTTGTTTGAAAATTGAAAGAAAAAACTGAATATATTTAGAATCGAGGGGTGCAGTATGGATAATATTGGGTTACTATTAGACCCTAATGCAGGGCCTGGTGAAAGCACACGTGTTGTCAGGGAGGTATTCACAGCTCACATAAGCTACATGTGTATCACCAGATAAAATCAAATGTTAAAGGCAATTCATGAAAAACTCGATTTTGCCAAACCCAACCACAAGAGACTAACGACAATATGCTGCAAACGAAGGCCAAAGGGTTTATCAGCTTTCAGGAACTGATGTTGTAATTCATTTATTGATTGATTTGAGTTTTGTAAAGCACGAACGAATACCCTGAGGCGTCTCGGCGCTAAAGAACAAGGAAAAATTAAGACCTCATTTAGGATTTAGTAAAAAGCCAGGTTTTTAAGAGCTTGTGAAAATGGAGAGTTGAACAGCTGCCAAGTCAGGGATGAGCTGCAAAATTTTTGGAGGGCAAGGATTGGGATAAATTGACCAAAGTATGTCACCCTGAACAGATGCTAATCTAGGCTTGACAGTCTCTTCAGCACTCTGATGCCTATTGTGGTCTCTAATAGTTTGATAGAGCTTCAGGTAAATGGCCCAGTAATTGCAATCATTTCAAAATGGCTTACAAGTACTGGAATTTTGGCATATGTTGTGGTCATTCAAAGAAGACAGCAGAGTGAGTGGTGTGACAGCACTATGATAATTCAATTTCTTTTCACATAAAATTATATTTGGCCTCTCTGGATGTTCCTGTAGTATGTAGGGAGACGCCAATAAATCCAAGAGGCTGGCCACATGAAATCCACTATTTTATTTCAATGCAGGTATAGTGGAGGAGAACATGAAAGAGCCCACGGAAACAGCAACCGATAAGACAGGAACATAACAGCAACTGCTACTTCATAGAATAATTGTGACATAGCCACATTCTTAAGTAAAGGTTCTAAACAATTAAAGAAACAGTGAATAAATTACACATTAGATTACCACACACCCCCTCCCCATATATGAAACAAAAAAAACAAAAAAATTAATATAATACATAATCATGAAGTTTGACAGGTAATTTACAGACTCGTTGATCACGTGATGGTAATATTGGTGAATTACAAATTCGAGTGAGTGAATCACTAGGATGATTAGGAGAAGAGATTACTGAAGAATCTGAATTTGGACAACATTTTGAGTAATTGTGGTTTCAGAAATATTAAAATCAGGTCCAAAATTCAAATGAGAATGATTGATGTCAGATTTATTGGCATATACTTTGTTAAATATGTTAAGTTGGTTGTCAGTAATTTTCACCACATTGTTTTTGTTCCACCAACCTTTATTTTCTAGAAGGACTGAAGATTTTGTGACTCTGATGACTCGAACCGGAAGAGTAAATTTAGATTGGCCTTTGTATACTTTGTAAGGTTTCTTAATCAAAACCCAATCATTAAATTTGAGGTCAGGACTAGATGATATGTGAGAACCATCATATGCCTTTTTTTGTATTAGCTGTTTGGCAGCTACTCTGTCTCTTACAATTTGTGGGTCTAGTGCAGCATTCCTCTTATTCTGTAGAGCTGAACCTGCAGCTAAGTTAGAGAACCAGTGTGGCATCAATTTAGATCTAGCTTCTCTGCCTCTCAAGGCCTTAAATGGTGTTAACACCAGTAGTTGAATAAGGTGTTGTGAGATAACTCCATACTTTCTCTTGTAAAAAATCTCCCACATCAAGATTAGCTGCCAGAGCAGTTTGAACTCCTTCCTTTAAGAACCTATTGGCCCTCTCCACAAGTCCATTGGAGGAAGGACTATACAGTGCCACCTGACAGTGTTTAATTTCACAGATTTCCATAAAGTCAGAAACCTGGTGTGAGAGAAAAGGTTGGCCATTGTCAGTAATAACACATTTGGGAATACCTTCAACTCTAAATAACGTTTGGAGAAAAGAAATAACAGTGGAAGAATTGGCTGCATGTGTGAAAGAATAATATATCCACTTGGAATGATAATCGATAGCAACCAAACAATATTTTTTATCAGCTGGTAACATGACAAAAGGTCCTGAAAAGTCTAATGCAATTTTCTCCCATGAAGAATCAGGAAATGGAACTGGCAGTAATGATTTCTTACTAGTCTTCCAAAGCTTATCAGAGACAACACAATTTGGGCAATTGTCTATAAATGTAGCCACTTGCTTATCTATACCTGGCCACCAATAAATGTCTTTTAATTTCTTGCAAGTAGCAGAAACTCCTAGATGACCCTCATGCCCAATTTTTATAATTCTTTCTCTGAGAGAAGTTGGGGAACAAACAACCCATTTCTTATGCAAACGCCATTTTCAAAATATAACTCCTCACTGATTTGTGCGAAGTGTCTCAGATCATCACTTAAGTTCTTATTACTAGGCAATTTACTTTTAATAAACACTTCAACTTTCCTAAGTGTTTCATCAGATGACATTGCAGATGCCCATTCACTTTAGATATGCTACCTTTACATGAAGAAATAGCATCAACCAAACCAACTACACAATCTTTGTTAGTATCATCTTCGCCATCACTGCAGTCAGATAGAGGAATTCGGGAAAGGCAATCAGCCCGAATGTTCTTGCCTCTTTGAATGTATTTTATTATCAGATTGTATTCTTGTAGTTTGGAAAGCAGTCTGACTAATCTCGCTGAGGATTTGCCTAGACCATTGCCAGAAAGTAATGAAACTAGAGGCTTGTGATCAGTGAAAATTTCACATTGATTACCCCAGATGTATGTTTTAAATTTTTGCACTGCCCATAAAATAGCAAGGGCTTCACACTCGATAGTACTGTAGTTGCACTCAGTAGCAGTCAGGGCACGTGAGGCGAAGGCAATAGTGTTTTCTTTACCATCAACCCATTGTCCAAAGACTGCCCCAAGTCCTCTTTGACTGGCATCTACAGATACAAAAGATTTAGCATTGGAAACAAAAGGGTGTAGTGCAGGGGCATCAATAACTAATAATTTATTTTTTTCAAATGTGTCGTTTATATTGTCAGCCCACTCAAATTTAACACCCTTCTTGAGAAGACACCTCAAAGGTTGAACCAATTGAGCATATCCAGGTACAAATCTTGCATAGTATTCACATAGCCCCAAAAATGAACGTAAAGAATCCTTATCATATGGAGGAGGAGCATTGCGTATTGCTTCTATGTTACAAAACTTTGGTTTAATGCCATTAACAGAAATAGTGTGACCTAAATACTCAACTTCATTGACCAAAAGTTTACATTTACTGGCTTTTACGGTCATGCCTCTGTCACGTAAAATGTTGAATACTTCATTGAGTATTTTTAAATGTTCTTCCTTGGTTTCGGTGTGAACTAATATGTCATCTTGGAAAGCTTGTACTTGGGGAATGTTGCCAAATAAATTGTCCATAAGTTTTTGAAACACGCTTGCGGCCGAGGCAAGACCAAACGGTAATCTTAAATATTTGAAAGCTCCAAAAGGAGTTACAAAAGCAGTAAGAGCTTGGCAATTAGTGGTAAGTTGAATTTGATGGTATGCTGAGTGTAAATCAATGGTTGAGAAAAATTTAGATTTACCGATATTGGCTAACATTTCGTGTATTAAAGGTAAAGGGTGGCAAACAACTAATATGTTTTGATTTAAAGACCTCAAGTCCACACATAATCTTAAATCGCCATTTTTTTTTCCGTAAAACAACCGGAGAAATCCATTGTGATGAATCAATGGGAGAGATGATACCTTCAGTTTGCAGGTTAATAAGTAGTGATTTAAGATCATCTCTGATGCTAAGAGGTACAGGTCTAACTTTATGAGTAATGGGAATGGCATTTTTTTTTAATACTATGGTGTGTTCGTAGCCTTTGACAGTGCCCACAGAATTCTTGAAAACTTCAGGAAAGTTTTTGCACAGGTCTTCAATCATTGAGTTAGAGTCATTGATTAACAGAATATTCGAAGGTAAGCCACCTAAAACAATTGGAGGATCATGGCCAGGACGTAAAATAATGCCCAATGCCCAATAGCGCAAGGTCTTTCCATCCAATGATATCTCTACCTTTGATAGCTACATATATTTTAGTTTTGACTGATCGGCCAAGACATTCTAGTTTATCCCAGAAAAACCCTATGAGATCTATGTCTTATTCACCGAAGGCTTTGGGGTTGATATCAGGGTTAATGAGAGGTGTATTGTTGGGCCAATGTTTGTAGAATGTAGTGTTTGCTAATATTGTGACAAGCGCTCCTGAATCAACCATGGCTAGGATAGTTTTGTTATCAATGCAAATGTTAACCAAAGGCCCTTTTATAAGTTTCTCGGAGAATTCAGGAACTTCAATAGTAACAACAATGTTTGAAAATGGAGAATTGTATTCTGGTGTGTCTGATGAATCTAGAGAAACGGTAGAAATCTTACTCTGTTAGAAGATGCATTGTACACATTACTTCTACAAACACTTTGAAAATGTCAGATTTTTTGGCATTTAGTAAAAAAATTTCCTATGGCGGGACAGCTAGGATTGTTTCCAATGTGGTTCCTAAAACCGCAGCGGAAACAAACCAATTGAGTTCTAAATGGTTGATTGGTGAATTGTTTCTTGTGGTATGTTTGTTTAGTGTTTGTATTTATAGCACATACAGCGTCATCATTCGAAATTAAGCTCACATTTGAAGATTCTGTAGGAGAAAAAACATTTGCATTTTGATTAATATGACCGGACAGTACTTTAGATGTGACAATTGATCTTTCAATACTTTTGGCAACATCAATAGTTTCAGCTAAAGTTGGATTCGGAAAGGTGAGAAGGCGTTCTTCAACTTTCTTGGAGTGACACCAAAAAAACGAACTGGTCTCTAATGTAAATATCTACATTGGGTCCAAACTAGCATTTTTCTGCTAAAACTCTCAAAGTTGCAATATAGTCCTCCATGGACTCTTCGGGAGATTGTTTGCACTTGGCAAAATTAAATCTCTCTAAGAGAACGATAGTAGCATCAGAGTACTGTTTACCCTTGCGCAATTTAGCTTCGATGAAGACATTCCATACAGTGTCTTCGGTCGCAGGAGAAGGGTAACGTGGAAGGTTGTCAAAAACTCTGCGACCAGCTGTGCCAAGATGATTGACTAGAAGAGCCAGTTTCCTTGTAGGAGAATAACTGTCAGCGTCAATGGCAGTGAGATAGTTCTCGAAATCTTTCAACCATTCAGACCATTTCAAATCAGGTTTACCAGGTTTTACTAGGAAAGGTGCTGGCTGGATGACTCCTTGACTGGATGCTATTATAACACTAGTCCAGGCAGTAAAATGCCGGCAAATTTGGTCACCAAAAGTTAAGTTAGTAAATAAGACGAATGTTGTAAACTGAGTTGCAGATGTAATGTAAAAGTAATTGTATCATTCCCATAAACGAGCAAAACTGAAAACTTAAATATTTGTTGCCAAATAAAAGTAATTTTTTTTTTCCTTAAGATTTGCAGGCAAAACTCACTGTGAAGTAACAGGTCAGGTAAATGGTGTGCGAATCACCGATACCAGCGTCGCACCGAACAGAAGCGATGTAATAAAATGATTCACAGAAGAAACGCTGCTTCGTTTTCACAACTGACAGTGGATTCGCTTCGTTACCAACCCAATATGGCCGCCACTGAGCGTATGATGTCAGCACGCTCTCGCAGAGGCTAATGGGAGGAAGAATCCGATGACGGCACTGGAGAGGATCGGAATGGCAGAGGCACAGCAGAGGAACGAGACTGGAACGTGGAGAGCGAGCAGGTGAGCGACTTTCAAAAGTGGCTTTATCGCGTCACGCGCTAGCGTATCCTGGAATTAGGGAAATCCGAAATATAATTCACCAACCTGACTAGTAGCAATAAGAAAGTCGATATGAAGTAGAAAATCCCCAGGAGTACGACAGTATTAGTCCAGTGGGCTTCAAGATGTCGGCAACCAAATTATCAGGAATATCAGCGATTTACCCCACTCCTGGTACCAATTGTAGTATGTAGGGAGACGCCAATAAATCCAAGAGGCTGGCCACATGAAATCCACTATTTTATTTCAATGGAGGTATAGTGGACGAGAACATGAAAGAGCCCACGGAAACAGCAACCGATAAGACAGGAACATAACAGCAACTGCTACTTCATAGAATAATCGTGACATAGCCAGAATCTTAAGTAAAGGTTCTAAACAATTAAAGAAACAGTGAATAAATTATACATTAGTATACCACAGTTCCTCTCACCTTCAGTTGGGCCATGCTCTTCAGAGCCCCTTATATTTTGTTCTTCAATGGATGGTTTGTGGACTCTTGCAGCAAGTAAATTGCAGCACCATCAAAAAAACGTTCTTGTTGCAATAGCCAATGTGGCAGAAAGGCTCCACTGAATTATTAGTACAAGGGAGAAAGTGCTATTTTGCTGCCAGTCAGAAAACTTTACACACCCAACACTTTGAAGACACAAACAATTAACCCCTTCACACTCTCAGTCTCATTTTGTAAGACATATCTCAAGAACTAGTGAAATAAGCCAAAAAAAGGTTTTAGTAAATGTCTATTTTTGTGCCAAGTGTGGTGTGATTCTATTAAGCAATTTAATGGACAGCAAACTGTATAAAGGTTTTACAGTGGGAAATTCTATCTTGGATTGTCCCCAACAACATTGTCCTGGGTTAACTACCCTTCATAAAATTTGAAACATGGACTCTCGGCTGAGAGAACCAGGGCTTTCAGTATTTTTGTGTTGATTCATCAAATGATGCCATGCTATTAGTGTTTCAACATTTGCCATGCCTATGAAATGTTGATCATCTACTCTGTGATGAATCCATACAAAATCTGCCTTGTCCTAATGGCCACTAGGTGATCACATATGGCTTCACTGAACACCATATGTCCCTTGAGACATAGTTCAATTTGAGAGAATATGTAACTTATGGCATTAAACACTCACATACTCAAATCTAGGCAAGCCAACATAACACCCTACCACCACACAGTAGCATAATAATATAGCACAGCCCCACAAAACAGGAACAACATACCAAAATGGCATAACTCTACAAACCGATTAATTCTTTATTTTGTTTAAACAAACCATAAAATATGCAAATAAATAAATAAATAAATAATCCGTAGCTTAAAACCAAGCAACAGTACTTAAAAACAAGTGAACATCAATAAAATTACAAATATCAGAAATACTTCTACTAAAATTTAACAAATCACGTCATACGCGCTACACAGCTTTATAAAACCTATATTGTGGATTAGTCGCTAAGGTACCAGCAGTGCAGGAATAATCAAGTGAGCTTTTACCGATAGTTCACAAAATTCCCTGGAGGTTCTTACACTCTCAAAAGGTTCGAAAAATAAGTGCTTAACAGATTCTTTTGTAGGAAGATTGATTATATTATGGATATCGAATATTTCTGGGATACTCAATAGAGAGCAAATTGTTTTGATACATTGTATCTGGGGGATCTGAGCGACATTATATAATGACAGACAGTCTCATATGATAGGCCTGGTGAAGCATGTCACTGGCTTGTCCAAAACTGAAATCCACAATAACAGTGGAGGAATTTTAAATAAATCTTCTATATAGGAAACCCCTACTTTATCATGGCAAATAAATGTTGGGCATTTTTGAGGTACCTCCAGAAGCCTTAGGAGGAAACTATTTTTAACTTTCTGTAAAATGCTTGTCGCTGAATACCCCCACAGCCCAGAGCTATATGTAGCCACCAATGGGTACTTGCTGTGGACTTCTTCCTAACTGGTATCTGACTAACGGCCTTGAATGCTCTCATGAACTGTTAGGACTTAACCAAAGCAAATGCCCCCAATTGAGAGCAGACTCCATTGGTATGCTCAAATAAGTAAAATTCTGCATTCGGCCCACCAGGGAACCTCTGGAAATATGATACAGACTTTTCACAGATTTTAATCTACAAACCACAGTGTGTGATTGTGTCACATTAGTTTTCAGGTCAAGTCCCTCCATAAAAAATGTGAAAGTGTCAATAAGAATCTGGAGCCCATTAGCAATTCTAGCCAACACCACTCTGCCTTCCATGTATAATAAATTCTGGAATGGATCAATATCCCAGCTAAGGCATATGATTTCCATTTTTTATCGGATAACTCACCAAACCACTTATAAATAGAATAAAAAGAAAGGGTGCCAATATGCAGCCTTGGCACACACCAGTATTAACTTTAATAGACTAAATACATTCCCGACTAGTAAGCAAATATAGGTTTTAACTCTGCTCCACTGTCCCGAGGCCGAAGTGAAATCTCTATTGGACATCTGTAAAAATTGAATTTTGCTCTGCCCATGCTTCTTCCCATCAGAATTCTTCCCACAACCTTGACAGTAAAGTCGAGGAGAGATATCAGTGGGTGGCACCTTGGATAAGACCTATCCCCTTTTTTATTAGTTTGTTGGTAGAGCTATACCATCATTAAGGTAGGGTGCTCTTGATAGCAGCTCTTATGACATTAGTTTGCAGCGCGATCCATAGGGCAATAATATTCCTAAAGAAGTCCATATGGATGGTAACTAGCCCTAGTGGTTTACTGCTTGGGCTCTTCCTGATTGTGGAGACAACTTCTGCAACCTCTAAGGAAAGATCAAGTTGACTTAAATTTTTCTTCGCAGGTTACTCTAGCCAACTTTGGGGGATGGGGCAGCTGGTCAGATGAACAGGCACTAGTAAACAGGGCCACCCAATTACAAGCTTATATTACAATTTGAACCCCAGAACTAACTGCACTAATGCCAACAGGAGGATTTGATTTAGTGGACCTGGGATCAAGCTGATTAAACCTATCTGTAAGTCCTGGCTCCAGTGGAATTCGTATGGGAAGTTAACAACGTCCTGAGGGAACCACAAAATGAGCCAAAAGGTGTTCAAGATCTTAAGAGGGTCCAAACTTAAACAGACCCATCATGCCTCTGCGTTCGCTTCAAATAGCTCTAACAGTAAGGTGGGGTGGGAGGGGAGGAGTGATCACTTAAACAACTAGGCACTATCTTATAATTATACATAAAATAAATCATATCTTCATAAAAAAGGATATAATCTATAATGCTGCTAACTCCCCATCTGGATAAATTAGATGATAATTGTTGCAAAGTCATCCTGTGCCCTGGGCACCCCCCAACTTTTTGCTGACAGATGCTGGTGGTAACGGACTCTGACTGACTCTGGGCTCTGCCTAACGAGGCCCAGGGCCAGTGCTATGCTGAAAGAAACACATTAGAATACAGTTAAAACACCTACATACACTAGGGTACACAATGGTATGGCGAGGTACCCCTGTGATTGGCATGGCCTACCCTATAAGCCCCTAGTATATAATAGGGCAGGGGGATTGAAACTACCTACAAGTTCCTAATACCCTGGGGAATGGCAGTTTAAAGGCCAGCAGCTCTTTTTGTACTTGCATGTGTGCACTGCTGAAGCCTGAGGTCAGTTTAAAAGCAGCACTGGGTGCCAGGACTGCTTTTAAAAAGTAAATTGTGCCCAAACTTGACTTTGGTGTTCGGGGCACTTACAAATGGATAACCTAAAATGTTTTGGCATATTAGGGACCCCCAGTGTCTCCCCTAGGTATCCCAGGGGTGGGGGGTCTTATAAAATGAGTTTTTATATGCCTGGGTAAAGTGAAATTTCAAATGTCACTCTCCACATTGTGGTACAGTGCTACTCAAATTCGACTTTGATGCTAGGAGCACTGTAAAGGGAAAATCTGCAATCTTTCTACAGATTCAGTACCCCTAAAGTCTCCCCTAGTTGCACATGGGGTGGGGTTCCTGTAAATATAAGGCAATTACTTATAAAATATGTTTGTGTAAGTCCTGGTGCTGGAAAAATGTCCCAAGTCATTTTTCCCTTTGTAAATCCCTTGTTACATAGGTTAACATGGTAGGACATTATTGATTAATAACTATTGATAGGAGAGGACTAGACATGCCATTCAAAGACTACCGAGAATGGTATTAATAGATCCAACAATATTATATTGTTGAATTTCTCCTAAAGTGTACATACAAGACGTTATAAGACTTTCTTGTTTGCAAGTCCAAATTCAGCCATCCAGTGGTCTGTCCTGATTGGTCAGGGTTAAGTGGATTAGCCAGGCTGCCTTGAAGAGGTGATAAAGAGCCCCTGGGGTTAACCAGCTCTGCTGGAAGGGCAGTGTGCTGTTCCATAGGAATGCCAGGCCAGGGGGAGGAGTCGTAAACCATGGTCTTCAAAGGCAGAGGGATGGCCAGAGTGTCAGTTTCCACTTTAGACTTTTGATCCCCACCAGAGCCAGGATTAGGGAAGGTATGTGCAGATGTTAGGAGGAGAGTCTATGGAAATAAGCCATCCTAGTGGGTGTGTTTAGCCAGCTCTTACCTCCTTGCTGGAAAATTAGCCATTATGGATTTGGAAGATTTCATGCACTCTGGGACAAAATAATGCCACACTCTACAGGATGTGGTCATAACTGTGAGGAGTTACCCTGCTCCCATTGTTCAGAAGTGACCTCCTGCATGACTCAGAGAACTTAGAAAAAGTATCTGAGAGGGGCAGAGCCCTCCAGATCTGCTGCTTGAAACTTACTGAAGCAAGAAGTGCCCTGCTGAGATGTTTTGCTGTGCAAAGATTTCTAAGGCCTGACCTCTGAAAACTGCACCATTTGAAACTACAATCCTGTGGATAATTTTGCTGAAAAAGAACTAAAGAGTGGACTCCCTGAAAGCTACAGGTTAAAAGAGCTCAACTGGAACATCACCAACTAAAACTACACCTTGGAGAACCACCAGTGGATTTGTAAGGGTGTTGTACCAGTGGATTGTGGGAACTGAAGTCCTCAACTTTCAAGGACCATCTTGGAGCTTCCAGACCCTTGGAGTACGTTTGAGACACTTTGGGACCCCTTGAGGAACTTCAGGAAGAAGCTCAAGAAGTTTGGAGAACTTTGGAGCAACTTTTTAAAAAGCTCCAGAGGGACCGACTCAACCTGGCCAGCCAGGCCGCCTACCTTCAAACGCGAGCTGGCCAAGCCATCCAGGTTCGTCCCGCTACAAGCTCCATTGCATCAACTTTCAGGGATTGACCGGGACTAGAGAAAATCTGAAGCCGGTGAACCCTCACCGGATCTGGCCCTCACCGGATCCGGCTACATGAGGAGCATCGAGAGACCCCCCGAGAAATAGCTCCAGAAATTATTCTAAGTCCGCTCGTAGAAAAGGTGACCAGGAACAACCGCGAGAGCCAAGCCGCCTGCCTTCCATTGCGTGTCGGCCTGGATTCCTGGGTTGTCCCGCTGAAGCAATCTTGAAATATTTTCTAAGTCCGCTCCAGGGAAGTTGACCGGGACCTCGTCACAAGTCAAGCCAGCGAACCCTCACCGGATCTGGACTGGCTGGGAGCTTTGAGGACCCTCGGGAAGAAAAGCTCCAGAAAAGTTTCTAAGTGCGAAGGTAGAAACTGAGACCGGGACCTGCTGCAAGCTGTGGCCGCTCAGGCCTCCATTGCGGTCGGCCTGAAACTTTGACTTTGCCCCGATCTATCGCGAGCAAGTATCACAATATGGTGCTATAATCTTCTAAGTGCTATATTTTATTAAATCTTTGAAAGTTCATATCTCCAGTTCCCTACATTGGATTGTTGTCGTTTTGGGGTCATTTTAAAGATAACAATATTGCCTATTGTTATAAATTGGTGTTGGATTTTTATAATGTGTTGTGTCTTAATTATTTACTGAAATGGTGTTTTTAAATGCTTTACATACCTGTCTTTGAAGTTAAGCCTGTCTGCTCGCAGCCACGTTACCAAGGGTTGAGCATAGGAATAATTTTCTAAGACCTATGCTGAGTCCTATCATGTGCTAGTGGCCTCATTGCCAGTGGCAGACCTACATTTGCTCCTACCAATAACCCACTTTCCAACAGTAATCAACCCTTTCTTCGCAGCTGCTAGTGCGCATACCATTACTTCGCAAGCGTTACTATGCCTGCGATGTTACAACGCGTACCAAACATCGCAAGCGTCGTTACAACGTATGCGTTGTAATGGTATGCGCTATCCACATCGTTGTGTTGGGAAGGCACTTCCGTTTCAAAACAACGACGTGCAGATCTGACATCGTTGGATGCAGGAGAAGAGAGGAACCACAGAGGAGAGAGAGGTAAGTGTAGTTTTTTGGGGTCATGCAGGGGTTAGTCTTTTAGGTTGCAGGGTTGTGTTTGAGTAGTGTAGAGTAGTGTATTTGAGTTTAGGGTAGTGTCGGGGGTCATGAAGGGTAGTGTTGGGGAGTAGGGACTGGACTAGGGGTCGGGATGTGCAGGGGGTAGTGTATTAGGGTTTAGGGTAGCGTTGTAGTGTTTGGTAGTGTTTTAAGGTTAAGGGTAGTGTAGAGGGGCATGTAGGGTAGTGTTTGAGTGTAGGGAGGGGACTGGGGAAGGTGAAAGGTCGTGCAGGGGGTAGTCATTTAGGGTAGTGGTGTGGTGTTTGTGTAGTGTAGGGTAGTGTTTTAGGGTTTAGGGTAGTGTAGGGGGGTCGTGCAGGGTAGTGTTAGAGTGTGGGGACAGGACTGGTGGAAGGGGGATGGTCGTTTAGGGGTAGTGTATTAGGGTTTAGGGTAGTGTAGTGTTGTTTAAGTAGTGAAGGGTACTGTAGTGATTGTGGCTTTTGGGTAGTGTTGTGTCACGGGATAGTTTGCTATTACGATTATTTTATAGTTAATACGAGGAAAAAATACGATGTAGTGCAAAGAATAGTAAATCAATGCGGAGTTAAACCATTTTTAGATCATTACTATGCAGTTGCGTTTTAAAAGCATGCTAAGTAAAAACGTACGAAGTTGTGGTAGTTGCTAAGGAAAAACATCGCAGTAAAAGCATGCGAAGTAATGGCAGTTGCTAAGAAACGTCATATATTCAAATTAGATACTAAGTGAAGGGAATAAGAACATAACTCAGAAGAAAAGACAAGGTTGTATTTCATCGTAAAGGTATTAAGGGTGTCGTCTCATGCATTTTGACTAAAAATGCGACTGATATTCCCCGCTAATATTCATAAAACCACAGATGATGGGCGTTAAGATCTCTCGCCCAAATAATCAGAAGACTACACTCTTGAATGGCAATATAATAATCAACATCACTACCAATATTGAGTTTGTTGATTAAATTACTGCTACGAGGATCAAACCAGTTATTATTCAAATGAATCCCCAAGATGTTTAAGTGACTGGGAAACTGAATATGTAACAACTGGTACAGATGAGAGCTAAGCACATGACAGAAATAACAATGATCAAACCACCTTTGGCCCTGCCCATCCATGAAGGAAGAGCTGGAGTAGAGTATGTGGGAAACTCATCTATGTGGAAAAAATCCAAGGCTCAGATTTCCTGAAGGCATATAAAATTATACTGTCTAACAGTAGCAAGCCAATCTAGATTGTCTAGGTTGGAATCTACCCCTGCTATGTTCCATGAAAGAAATTCCAGGCTACTAGCCTTTTTGTCATAGTCATCACACTTTCCCACTGACAGAATCTTTGGCCTGTTAGCATGTGGACAGTTCTTTGCCAATCGGACTGAAGTATAAGGCCTTTTGTCCAATTGAGAGCAAGGGTCAAATTGTCGCCTTTAGTAATACTTTTCTACGACTGCCCGTGTATTTCTCTCAAAGATAGCTTTACAGAGGTTCTGAAACCCCTGGCAGAGTACAGGCCAGACGAGCAGCCTTAGGCACCCTCCTTCTGGACAGGAGAGGCCAAGTTGGGAAATAGATTGAGGTCAGTTCTAACACATGACCAATGGAGAACTGGTACCCGGTCGTGTTCGGTATTGATGAGCAGGTCATCTTTCCACTGGTCTTTCAACCAACTAGATGGTCAGGTTTCACTTGGACCCATGTTATTATTATCAAATGAAAGACCCTCCTTTTCGGTGTTTCCACACGTCATGACATCGCTGAACAGTTTGTGCACCTGTCTTGTAGATGGGCATCTGTAAGCCTGTTAGGTGTTTCCCCTATAATAGGTTGTTTTGATATAATGGCCAAATGCCCTAAGACTACTTCTAACACCCTGTAGTCAGCCACATTGACTGCTAAGTGGAAAGGCCCGAAGTAAGGGAGTAAGTTAGGCCCAGCGTGTAGTAAAGCTAAAGAGCATGTACAGCACCTTTTATTCTTCTTTGTGAGGTGCTCTGGGCTGTGTAAACGCTGGATTGCCCCCCTCTACCGTACCTTGGGTACTTGTCAACACCAGATTGCACTAAGAATCTGTAGGATTGACATCTCACCCTACATAGTTTTTCCCATAGCCAAGTATTTAGAGGGCATCTGTCTAATTCAAGTTAAGATC
Source organism: Triturus cristatus (assembly GCF_964204655.1). Classification (NCBI taxonomy): domain Eukaryota; kingdom Metazoa; phylum Chordata; class Amphibia; order Caudata; family Salamandridae; genus Triturus; species Triturus cristatus. The sequence continues at coordinate 655,503,705 of NC_140590.1, read as the reverse complement.
CAGTCCCCCCTTCAGACCTGCAGTGAAAGATGCTTTAAACATCCTAATCATAACAGCTCAACCATGGATAATGGTAGAGGAGTTATATCACTACTGTAATAGTTGTGTTAACCGTACCCTGCTTATTCAAGTGTGCATTATTTAAGCAACTCAGCCTTGAGATCTTACTCTGTCCCCACGGGGAAGGAGGACTGAAATCTATCCTTCTATATCATCCCCCTCCACAGGTGCCCCCAGATTTGAATCTCTAGTATGATTGCACATATTGAAGTTTTGACTATACATAATTTGTGTACCTTATTGATGAAATGAAAGATTTACTTATCTATACGAATAATATGACAAGTTATTTGCTATGAATTACGAATCATTGATGTTTGACACACTGTGCTATGATTTTAAGGAGAATGAGGATCACTAGTTGCTCTCCCATATCCCTTTCTTTTATGGGTGCTCGCAGCTCCATGTTTAGGTCTTGCCTAGGCAGCGCGTGCGCGCTCTCTTTGCGACATGCTGTATTCAGGGATGGAGTTGAAGCTCTGACCATTTTCCACCTGTCTTTTCAATCAGCTCCTGTTACTGTCCTTTCTAAATGGTGGCTTTTGATTCGTGAATAGGCTTAGTAGTCCCTCCTTAGTACAGCCTTTTCTCCTTTTGTAACCTCCCATGGGGACTGGCCCTCGAAAGTGTGTTGTTACTCGGTATGTTTTATTAACAGTCAGTGAGCACTATTTTACTAATTACTTTCTACTAGCTGCTGTTGCAGGCAGGATAAGCTCTCGTTCTTCACCCTGTACACGTTGCGAGGCACACTTTCATCTTTAACAATGGCGGCAGTTCCTTTCTTTTCTCAGGCGGGGATCGCCAAACTATTTTTTTCAATAATATATGCTTTTAGTAACCAGAGAGGCACAGGTGGCGTGCTTCGCTACTTACAAAAAACTTACAATATTGAAAAAATAGAGGTTGGCGAGCTGCGGCTTTCTTTTCATCAGCGCGGCTCACCAAACTCAATTTGTTCTGAATGTTATGGTTTTTGCAAGTAGCGCAGCAGGCTGCTTATGCCCTGCTGGTTACTAAAAACATATAATATTGAAAAAAATGGAGCAATTGGTGTCCAATTTACTAAAAGGCTGAGGTATTGGCATTGCAAAAAATATTGCAACGCCAATAGCTCAAACTTTCAGTAATGTGAGACCTATTACATTGCAAATGCTTGTTAAAACAAAAGCAGCCAGTCTCCACAACAGAAAGCCATGAGACTCCTGCGCTCCTCCTCCTCAAGCACAGGCTCTCGTTCTACTGACTACTGGCTATAATTTGGGCTGTGGCTGTATGCGTCAATCCTGATTGGCTAATTGACCTCGATGTATCCGCTCTGAACCTTCTATTTAAGAAAAGTTTTGAATTAAACAAATTGTTCTCTTTTAAGTTGTTTTTGTGCAGCGACGCCGAGGATATTTGTGTTTCTCTGCTTTATAAATAGTTTCGTTTCCCCACCGTTTCATTTTGAGTTTGAGTCATGGGGTGCATCTGTGTTGCTAACCAGGTTTCCATAGGCTGTTTTTGGTTCTCTAATTCAGGCATATGGGTTTCATTTTCATATGATCCGTCACCCAGCCCTGGCTTTTCATCCAACATTGTTTTTCATTGTGGCATTTTTTTTTTTAGCTTCCAGTGCATAATTTATAAGTATGAACTTGAACAGCAGGCAAGAGTTTTTAGCTGAAAAACCGGAACCAGCTTAAAATGTCACACCAAACTTGGGGCCACATAGGTCCCTGATAACTCGTGTCATCAGGGAACACCATTTCCTGAAGTAATTATTTGCATTTTAGGATTTTAAGTCTAGGTTCCTTTCAACTGGACTAACATTAAAACAAAGATTTGTAAACGGAAATCACAGCATTGGAACATAATGACCCCGATGACGTAGAGTCATCTGGTAATCTTACTAATAACTGGTTTGTTTATATGCATCGGTAAGCCTATTCCGGAGTTCATGATATCTAGTTTCTATCGTTTTAGTCCCATAGCTGGCATTCCTGCAACTTCAAAGTACTTGGGCACCACTATGGGGTATGTAAGGGAAGTAGAGAGGTGGGGAGTGGGGGCAAAGCACAGAAGAGGGCACAAGTTACTACGGGAAAGCAGCTCAAGGAAGCAGTACAACATTAAGTGGCGCAGACAGGAATAGTCTGAAGGAAACACAGAGGAGTGCAGATAAGATCACATAAAACAAGCACTTGCAATGGCAATTGGTCTCGTATTACAGAAAGTTTGAGCTATAGGCGTTGCAAAAGAAAAATGCAACGCCAATAGCTCAAACTTTCAGTAATGTGAATGCTAGTTTTACTATAGTTAGCAGGACTGTATATATCAAAGTTTGTACAGTTTTTAACTTATGCACTTTACAGGTCACATGAAAGCTTTATTTAATTATTTGATTAGAATATTTGAATGGCGCACGAATGCCCAAGGGCGTTTAGGCGCTAGAACCAAAGGTGCCCGGAAGGTTGCCAACAAGAGAGTAAGAGCATAGTTTTAGTTGGCAAAGAGCCATGTTTTTAGTAATTTTCTAAAAGATAGCAGTGTTGAGCTCTTCTTTATGTCAGCCGGGAGCAAGTTCCATGTTTTGACTGTCCCCCAGGTTGTAACTTCTTCCGCCCCAGCGGACTTTCTAAAATCTGGGGATCTGTAAGAGTTTGCTCTGTGACGATCTAACATTTCTGGAGGGAACATACCAGGTCAAGTGTTGCTTCAGGTATTGAGGACCAGCACAGTGCAATGCCTTAAAAGCTAGGCATACAGATTAAAATGTTATCCTTTTGTCAACCGGGAGCCAGTGTAGCGATTTCAGTCCATGGGAGATTAGCTGGAATTTAGGGATAAACCACAGGTTGGCAGCCGCATTTTGAAAACGTTGCAGCTTGAGTAAGTACTGCTTTTGAATGCCCACATAAAGGGCATTGCCATAATCTAGACAGGGCTAATGCTGTCACAAGTGTTTTCAAGGTGTTCGGCAGTATAAAAGGACAAACTTTCCTAATTATCTTTAAGATGAAGAAGATTGTAGAGGTAAGATTGCCGATCTAGTGTTTAAAAGTCAGATTGTCATCAAATACGAAACCAAGGTTTTTCACCCTCTTGACTAGAACTGGAAGATCTTCCAGACTAGCTGGCCACCACCAGAAGCAGGTGCCCGTACCCAGCAAGAGGACCTCAGTCTTTCTGCCATTCAACTTTAGGCAGTTGGAGCTCATCCACTGGTTCACCTGGGTCATACAGCTGTTGAATTGGTCTACTGTTCCATTCACGTCGCTTGAGATAGACACCACTAACTGGGTATCATCTGCATAAGTGACAACTGAGAAACCAAACGGCCTGATAATTTTAGCCAAGGGGATAACATACAGGTTGAACAGCGTGGGGCCTAGCGAAGAGCCCGGTGGCACACCACAGGGAAGCATGAATCGCTCTGAAGAAGAAGCTCTGGTCTGTACAAATTGAACCCTGTTTGCTAAGTAGGATTTAATCAATTTGAGGTCTGTCTCTTTTATCCCTACATCTGACAGTCATTTTTCATGGTTCACTGTGTCAAAAGCTGCTGATAAATCAAATAAAATCAGAGCAGCCTTGCCACCAGTGTCCATGATTGCTCTACGCTCATCAGCCGCCATGACCAAGGCTGTCTCCATGCTATGGCCCCCCCCGGAAGGCATATTGAGAAGGGTCTATAAGTTCTGCAGACAAGATAAACACTGAGTTGGGAATTCAGCACCTTTTCCAGTACCTTTGCCGGGAAAGGTAGTCTGGAGATTGGTCTGTAGCTGCTGGGATCTACTGGATCCAGATTGGGTTTCTTCAGAAGTGGAAGGATCAAGGCAATCAGGTAATCACTTTGAATAGAGACCCTAGTTGTTCATTGATATGTTCAGGAGCAAGATGGAGTATTTTTGAGGGGCATGGATCCGATGGAGCTCCAGAATTTGAAGTCCTAACCACCTGAGATATTTGTTCCACATTGGGTGAGATAAAGGAAACATACAGGTTAGATGGGGAGGGGCAAAATATTCGGCGTGAACTATGACTTTCTGATGCTTGGCATATTGTGATTATGTACAAGTGGAAATTACTTATGTACATGTCTTGTTTATAATTGTCAATTGATTCTGCTATGCTTTTAAGGACTTTGACCGAAATAAGGTGCTTTGAACAGAACGGAGAACACGCTTGGATGCGTGCTGCTTGTGCTCTGTGGTTGGCAGGCTCATCCAATGCCACTGTGTTAGTCTGCTAGTTAACCACTGTCACAGACTTCCTGAAAAGGGCCAGGCAGTGTGATAATTTATCAGCTTGCCTTGTATACTTTCCTCACTTTTGCATTAAAATGGCAGATGTGAACTGCATATATTCTGCAGGCTTATTGCGGCCATCTAGATAACACAAGCATGAAAGGGAAACTGACTGTGCTGCGAAATAAAAGAAGCAAAATGGAGAAAGGTGTGCCTGCAGCTTAAAGGATCTCAAGTAATGCCATATTTAACTAATAGAATTTAACGTGCTATACCGCCCTCAACTGACTTCTGTCACACTACTCAGAACAATTCCCACTAGAGGAGAGAACTGTCCCAAGTGCAATCACACTGGAGCCACCTTCTTGCTCTGATACGGAATTTCCCACAGATTTCTGAATTTTTGGAATCCATGACTAACCAGTTAACATGTTTAACAATAGTAAGTCTCCTTAGTCCAAAAACCGTTTTCCAGTGGGTAGGTCCCAAATCCAATGAGCGCGAGATCCGGAAAAGAAATATTTGCACTATGAACCAGTGCTGATGTAAGGCCATATAGTGTTAAAGTGGTTGCACCACAAACACATGAAATTGGATACATGATTAAAGGATGTCATGAGATGTTTTAAGGTAGAGGCAATACATATAATAACAAATCTAGGAAGGACTACATATAAGATGTGAAGGAGTGGAAACTATTAATGTTGGCTCTATCGACTACGCAACTAGAAAAAAGTTGTGTGATAAATTATTATGATGTGATAATTAAAGATGTATTTTGTTTATAAGTATAGGACGAAATGAACTGCGTGCACTATTTGTAAACTAAATGGGCTGGGAATGTCTGAGACACTCCATGCTTTTATAACATTTTCCATGAGGGTGTTTTACTCATTCTTAAGTGTATCTACTGGTTTGTACTAGTTCCAAATAAATTCAAATGTGTTAATAAAAAAAATCTACCCCCTGAAACATGCATGCTCTTTGCCATGCACTATCACTTCACATATGCAACTGCTTTTGATTACTCACGTCTGGCTTCACTGAGCCACTTACACCCAGCTATGGAGCCACTCTGACCTTTAATCAATTTTGGTCAGTATTGAAGTATAAACAAGAGGAGATCAGGCATGGAAATTGGGATCCATTCTTTTGTTCATAAACCCTCTGGAGGAAATCCTTTCTCTCGAATTATGCCCCTTATATAGGTGCCAAAGGTATTACCTTTTGCATCCTTCCTGTGGGTTGGATTTTACAGGAGTTGGTGACCTATTCTGATACAGCTCGCAGCAGGGATGGAGACGTGATGTGTAATCCATGTTTTGGATAGGAATTATCTGTTGTGGATCTCACGGGTCACCTTAGGTGTGGTACTCGGGTTTAGGTTTTTCTAGGTCATCAAATTACTTGATCTACAATGAAAAGTATTTCTTGAAACTTCATAATAGTACTGAGAAAGTAAATTCACGAGGTCTGTGATTAACAATGTTGTGTGTTATCTTTCCTTGTTTTGACTTAGGTGCAGCTTCACTTTGTTTGTGGTCTACATATCTGATGCCAAAATGAAGGCATGGCTTGCTGTTCTCCCTGCTGTTTTTGTGACCTCTCAAATATGGGACATTTTGCAAGCTGTTTTACGAGTAGAAAATATTTCCTTACAGGGGACACGAGACTCACAATTGACTTGTTATATTAATAAATGACAGAAAGTGAAATTCTTTCATGTCATTTTTGGCAGGATCTCAACTTCCTAGGATCTTGTTACAACTGTGTCAGCTAGTCTCTTTATGAGAGTAGGTATTGGTGACACTTTACTTATGGATTGCATCATTGGAGCAGAGTGAGGAATTCCATTAGCTTGCTGTGCAGCAAGAACAGTGTCTCACATGATGCACTGGTGCTGGTTTCAGTAGCCTGTGTTAAGTTGTTCTGAGTTTTCTCTTCCTGTGTTTGGGAAGCTGAGTCAATCTTTTTACACCAGAAGGCGAGTCCCTCTACTATTGTTTTCATACCTTTCACTGTTGGTTTGATTATTTTTCTGACAGTTGTTAATATCTAACCTCTTTCACTACTGGGACACATTTGGTTGATTGCAACAGAGGTTGATGCAGTGATGTACACTGCAGCTCTTCCAATCAGAGGCCACATTGTCTTGATAATTTAAACCCATTTGGTTCTATTGGTGACAGCTAGCTTGATAGGTTTATACCTCTGCTACAGTCTCAACCAACGAGGCACAAGTACTACAGTGGCTGTCTCTCCTGGTTCCTGTGCGGTCCAAAAGTATGGGTCCAGTTCAATGTGATCTTTGATGGAAGTTCAATTATTTATTATTTTATTTCTAGCTATCCCCTCCTCCTGGTGGTTGATTGGCTGCCTTCCCACTCATGTGTGTTGCACCTTTATGGCTTTTTGGGGTTGATCGGCTGAGTCTGGTGCTAGGGTTTCGTTGTTATCTCTGTTTCACTCTCATGATTAGTCAAGACATTTGAGTTGGTCTGTTTAATAACCCAGCCATTGAGTCCCTAAGTGTATAAGTAGCTGCTTGCATTACTGGGTGAACACCTGGGACAGTCGCCCACTGATATCAAACCTGTGTAACACGTCAAGCCAGATGCGAAGGCGAGTCAGTAAAAGACTTGTTACATCATTGAAGTCATAGAAATCGTGAAAAATGCAAACGTCGCACAAAGAACAAGTATAGCAAAAGAGCCACATCCGTACAGCAGGAGAGCGGTAGGATATGGTATGTAGCCAGTGGTGCATCAGGTGCACATATATTACTAAAGCATGGTGTGGTAGCACACGGTCATTTACAAGTAGCACATCTTCCATTGAAATGGCCACTAAATGTACACTGATATGCAGTTTTACTGCTATAATATAGCGCACAAATGATAATGTGTGGAAATTGGGTTCAAACTAATATTTATCATTTGCACATCATCAAGTAAAGACTCTTGATTTGTTTTGAGCCTATCTTTGTTTGCATCACACTTCAGAATTACAAAAAAAGAGCGTCATTTGTGCCTTACTAACTGCTGATATATTTTGAAATATTTGTTCAGTTAAGTTACAGGTATTTAAATGTTGTTGTGTGTTAGAAAAAAAACTGACATCCTACTGCCTTTCCTTTCACAGTCCGTATCTCCCTCCAAGATTGTAAGATAGCTCACCTTACAAAATCCTACAATTTAGCAATGAGAGAAAGAAAAGTAAATGCCAATCTCCTTGTTAAAAGAATGAGAAGTAATTTGGAATGTAATCTACCTAGGCAAAGCTTGATTTTAAACTTCCCTTCTGTCATACGGTTTACACGTGAAGAATGCAACTAATGGCACCTTAAAACGCATAATTTGGCAAATCATTACTGATGAAAAATTAAGGTGGCACAAATATTTGAGAGCCTCAAATGAAATCCTGAAGGCTAATGATTTCTGGAAAGCTCCCTACCACCTAAAATGTTAGGTAGATTATTGTAAAAACATGCAAAATTAATTTCGAGAGATCTCGACATCGAAGCTGTGAACAGTGTTACCTTTATAAGCATTGCTTCACTTCTATATAAAGGAAGGCAGTATTACAAGTCAGCGGCGTCACTATGGGGGTTGGGGGGGGGGGGGCGGACCGCACCGGGTGACACCCTCACATGGGGTGACACCAACAGGGCCGGTGTGAGCAGAGCAACCTAACCTTTTAGGAGGAGGACGACGTGTCTGTGCGCAGTGCGCACTGTCTCCTCTCCTTTATTATATCTGCTTCCCTGTGAAATGGATCCAAAAAAGAAAATCACTTTTGCTGGAAATCAATGTCGTTTTTTTCTGACATTTAATTCCAAAGTGCAGCATCGGGAATAAAAGTTAAAAAATATGAAAAATAAATAACTAAGTAAAGTAAGACAGAGTGGTAGCAAACTGTCCAGATTGATTTTATTCACACCCAAACACATTAGCGCCACTTTTACAGAGTTTGCCAGTGAAGCGCTATTTTTGTTGTCTTGGCCTTGTTTTCCCAGGGCTTGGAACTAGTGCACCAATCCTGGAGGTACTGCAATGTGAGGATTGAAAAACAAAATGTGTACTGCTGCTCTGTATCTAGGGATGTTGTCTATTTTTTACCATACTGCTTACGTTTTGTAAGGATGTACGCAATGGCCATTGAAATGGGTCCATTCAGGGCCCTGTTGTCATGTCCTTAACTTTTCAGGCAAAAGCACTCACTGATTTCTGAACAGTGAGTGTAAAAGCGTTAAGGTAACCATGTTGTTCCTGCTTACATGTCACATGGTTTGCAAAATTTTGCATTCCCAATGATTGTTTGCTTTTTCCAGGATGCTGTCACTTTTTTTTGTAGGCCACATATTGCTCTTGCCCAGTGCGAAATTTAAATTGAGCCGCATCCAGGTGTTTATAGCTAGCAACAATTGGGTTGTAGTTGAAGGCAGTCTGAGTTTTTCTCAGTGGGGCAGTATGGTGTTCAGTGGGGGAGAGGATGTGGCACTATGGCCAGAGCTGCTGAATTTGGAACTGGGGAACCAGGTCAGCCTCAATAACCAGTCTGCCAGACCACTCTCCTGAGAGAGCACTATCTCATGCTAGACCTTAGAAGGCTTCGCAAGACATTAGAAGCCCCGGTGTCGTAGCACCAGCAGGTGGACCCTAGCATGACAAGTGTAGGTTAACCTTCAAGGCTTGTCCACCACTATTCATACTGAAGTTCACCTCCAGTCTTGCGGGCAGGCCTATGCCGCCTCATTCCTGGCCTCCAGTAATTTTCGGTTACAATAAAAATGCCATGATGACTCTGGTGATTAATGTTCTTACTAGAGAGGGATCGGAATTTTGTCTAATGGAAGATTTGACTCATGGGAAGGTAGCTCAGAGGGTTAATGTACCTGCTGCAAAGAACATGTACCATGCAGTTCACAAAGTGCACATAATGTAAATAGGCCAGTGGGCTACTGCTTTTGTCAGAGAGATCATTTTGTTACTTGCAGTTTATAAGTTAAAATCCTAACATAGAACAGTGAGCTATTAACTGTCATCTACTCCGCAACAACACAAGTCACATTTTTTATTAACTTTTGATACGTTTGAGCTACAAACAATTTATTAGTTTGAATGGTCAGATCATGCTGCAGATCTTGCATTATGAGGCAAATATGGCAGAGCCATTATTATTTCGAAAACATTTGCAAACTAGGATTTTTAGCCATTCATGTTTGAACTGCTGTTTTGTAAAAGGGAGAAGTGCTGATGACAGAAACTCCATGGCTCGGAGACAAATGGCTTGTGCTTCCATTCCATTCCATTTGTAAACTTTATTTCGATCAGAAGATCATAAAAGTTGCATAAAATACATTTAAGAAACACATTTAGACACGGATAGAAACATAAAAAAATTGGTTTTAAAATAGACCGGGGCAAAATATACATAGCAGCGTAAGATTATTTAAAACTAAGACGCTTAATCCACATTGCATGTAAAAAACGTGAAACAGCAAACACTACAACAGTACTTGAATCACTGGCTAAGATGCGATAGGCTTCAGTACATCTTGTAAATCCTAAACTCCTACATAGAGGGATGAGCCAATATTTCCTGGGGGCTCTATATGCAACGCAGAGGAACAATACGTGGATTAATGTCTCAGTCGACCTTCCACAGGCTGGGCAAATTGTTTCTACTCGTTTGGACCAGTTCTTAGTAAAGTCCCTAAGTGGTAAAGTGCCCAACCTAAATTGAATGTATGGTTTCCTTGCCAGAGGTGGGTGCAATTCATTCAGGAACGGCTCAAAGGTATACTGATCTTTATTTGATAAAAACTGTCTTGAAAGACTGCCAAGAGTTTCATTTCGTTGTAGTACACTTAGCCTATACTGCCTATATGCCTGGACCAGTTTTGCACGAGGAAGCATCAAAGAAAATGCCCCAGGATTAGTCCAAAGTTCAGGCAAACCAATCCTGAAGCACGTTTCCTTGATGTAATCAAGCCAGGGAAACTTCTTAGAAGTGCTAAGTGCAATTATTGAGCTAAGGTCACGACAGTAAGATCCTAGCTCGTCTGTAAGCCAAACTCTTCGCCAATATGTTAAGGGACGTAGGCCTGCTTCTTCATCTATTGGTCGAATTGCCAGATCAAGACGTAGTGGTATTAAAGGGGTGCTTTGTGGTAGGCCCAATAAAAGTCTAATAAACTTATTCTCTGTTAGAGAAAGACTTTTCAGCTGGGTATGGCCCCACAACTCTGCCCCATATAGAGCTGCATTTCTTACTTGCACTTTATAGATTTCTGCCGCAGGGCCGGGGGCCCTATGTGTAGTGTGTTTAGAAATTCTTAATATCGCACCAGATAATTGGGCAAGCCCCATAGCTGCTTTGTCTAGTTGGGGAGCCCAGGAAAAAGACTCTGAGAGTGTAATTCCTAGGTATTCAAATAATGAGACCTTTTCTAGAGTTATTCCATTGAGTGTGGGATTAGGTCGGGTAGTATTAGCTGGATTAAAAACCATGTATTTAGTTTTCGAAATGTTTATTTCGAGCCCGTGGTCAATACAAAATACTAAAAAGCTATCTAAAACACGTTGAACGCCCATCGGGGATTTAGATAGCAGAAGGGTGTCATCTGCAAAAAGCATGACTGGAACCTTTCTACCATTGAGTCTAGGGGAGTCACCACGGTCCGTCTTGTTAATATGGGTTACCAGAGCATTAACATAAAGACAGAACAGGGTAGGGGCTAGTACGCATCCCTGCCTGACTCCTCTGTGGACTGGAAAGCGCGCAGTTAGTTGGCCTGCCTTACCATATCTGACCTGCGCATAATTGCCAGTATGCAGTCTAATAATCATGGCTAATAGGTCCAAGGGGACTCCCATCTCATGTAATACTGTCCAGAGTTTAGCCCTTGGAACCATATCAAATGCTGCTTTCAGGTCGACAAATATCAGATAGAGGCTGCCACCCTCCACTGATACTGTCTTCCAGAATAGTAATTGCAGCCTTAGAAGTTGATCAACAGTTGACACCCTTTTCCTAAATCCTGCCTGTAAATCACTCAGGATATTCATCTCTTCCATCCATAAATTCAGACGATTGAGTAGTATTCTGGCAAACAACTTTTGTGCAACATCTATTACGCTAATTGGCCTATAATTTACAGGAAGCAATGGCGATCCTTTTTTAAATATGGGAAATATTTCGGCTCCTAGCCATGTGTCTGGGATACTCATACCTTTCATGATGGCATTAAATAGGGTCCATAAATATGGGACCCATATTGAGGGTTCTTCTTTATATAGGTCCCCAGGGATTTTATCAAGGCCAGGTGCTTTGGAGGTGGAAAGAGTTTTGATAGCACCCTCCACTTCTAAAACCGTTATTTCGTTAATAGATTCAAATTGGACTAACGGAAGGGGGCCCTCCACAGCAGTCAAGTCATCTCCAGTAGAGTACAGAGACTTAAAATGAGCTTCCCAAGCAGATGCTGCAATGTTCGGGAGAATCGGGGATCGTTCGTCCTTGTTACCTGTATTGGAGATAATTTTCCAAAATCCCCTCATATCCTTATTGGAAAGAACAGTTTTAAGGGCCTCCCATTTTTCAAATTCCCATTTTTTTTTTGCCTTTTTAATGGTGTCATTATAGAGCTTCCTAGAGGACTTCAATTTAGCCTTGTTTTTTGTTTTAATTGCATTAATAAGAACAGTTTTAGTTTGCCTACATGCATTGGTATACCACGAATTAGAAAAATGTTTTGGCCTGGATTTACTTGTGGAAGGATTAAAAAAGGTTTTGAGAGCCAAAGTAAGGTGCAAGTAAGTAGATTCTACCGCTTGTAGGTCCCAAACGCTTGGAAGTGGGGTGAATAACCTTTCAGTTTCAAGAAGCGCTGGGAGGATCAACCCATAAAGTTCTAGCATTTTATCCGGAGTGCGTTTAACTGAGTCCCATCTAATTCTTCTTTTATTGTTGTCCAGAAGAAGGTTCTGGTCAGCCATAGGGCCAGTAGTAGAAGATACTTGAGGGACAGGAATTAATAACTCAAGCAACAACGCATCGTGGTCGCTGTCAAATCGAGAGATGACAGAAAAATCAACAATGCTGTTCCAAAAAGATACCTCCACCAAAATATAATCTATTAGGGAAGAATAATTATCCCTTTTAAAGGTAGGTTTCCCTGGCTGGTCTGATTTTAAACGGCCATTACAGGCCCTCAATGAATGCATAAAGACAAATGCATTAATTTGCATAACTAATGGAGTCCATGCCTTTACCTTCTGAATTTGGGGATCTGGTATAAGATTACAGTTATCTTCCTCGTTATCTAATATATATGGGAGATCAACAAGCGGTTCGTATTGACAATTAAAATCACCCGCAATTATTAATCTGTCATGTTTAGGTAAATCTAGTATACAAGTAGATAATAAATCAAAAATCAGAGAATCTTGAGATAGGCTTGTTGGACGTGAGTAAACGTTTATAAGAATTAATTTAAAATTAGGTTTAAAAAAAAGGACCAGACCTTGAAGATCCAATGAGAAGAAATCCAATTCAGAAATAGTGCAATCTAGATAAGATGCGACCCATATGGAGAGCCCACCGTAAGGTCTACCCCTTTTCCCCTTAGTTGCTACTACATTATAAACCGAGAACCCTGGGAACAATGTAGGCACAAGCGACCAGGTCTCCTGGAATAATACAACATCATGTTCTGATATAAACTTGGACCACTGTGGAATGTCTATCTTTGAGTTTATACCAGCAATATTCCAAGATAAAATCCTGATTTTAAGGTCTGAGCAGGGGGCTATGGTGATTTGAGATTCAGTATGAGGCGTCTCCACATTGGCTGCGTTTATGGTTTCCTCCCTTAAGTCTGGTTCATTAAAATTAGGCAATGCACAATAAGTTGACAAATGGGTTGAACTAAATAAGTTAAAACAAGATCCACTGGCATTAGCATTTTCTTTCATATGTTTGATTGGGATTTGTGTTAAGGGTAAAAGATTATTCCCTAGTCAGTCGCACTCTTCTAGATTGGAAAGTGCTTCGAATCTATTGGAAAGTGGTAACGTATTAGCAGAAGATGAGTTGGCAGTGAATGGGACACTAGACTGTACTATGGAACCGTTTACCCTGGCTAAGCTTGTGTTTTTAAATTGACGTTTATTATAAAAATAATCAAATGTTAAAGGCACTATTTCATATGATCCTCCTTTGTGGGGGAAAAAAGTTTCTAAGGAGAACAGGCAAAACATTAGTGTTCGAAAAGTGTACAATGACACAGTCCCCTTTTAACTTCTTCTCCTGGGTGCCCACCCAATGAACTCTTCTCGCCATAATGATCTTACTTACAAGTGATTGGCATACCCAGTCAGGGGCATTAAGATTTGACGAAATCCAGTATGCACATTTGTCCATTAAGTGAATGGTAGACTCTCTTTGGTTAGCTGCTAGCGGGGGTACCTGTGCCAGAACCAACGCCAAAGGAGCTGCTAGAGGAGATAGATGGAACGTTGGTTGCACTTGTGATGTCTTCGTCGTTGTGAATATAGCTTTAGGTGTTTTCGGCTGAGCTAATGCACAGGGCCCTTCAGCTCTATATTGGGGAGCATTAGGATGTTGTGGGCTCCTCGTATGCACTACGGGTAGAGCTGTTGTGATCGAGGGTTGAGCAGCCTGTATCCCTGACATGGGAGAATTTCCTGTTAAGATTGGCTGAGGACCATATGAGAGACCATCGGAAATATCATTATCCCGAGCTTTTGCAGAAAAGTTGTCGAATTGGGACTCCAACTTGGAGATCCTTGCTTCGATACTAACCAATTTATCAATTATCGGATCAATAATAGAGTCCAATTTCTTAAGTAAGTCATACCAAATTGAGGCCTGGTTGATAACATGAGGGACAGCTAGGTTGGATGTTAGAAGAGTTGCTTTAGGCTGGGGAAGCTTTTTGGTGGTTTTTTTAAAGCATCTTTCTTTTTCGCAACGCAAGCCGTTTTAGGGGCCATAGGATTATGGACAGCCAACGTGTTCCTGGTTCTGGTCTCTCTCAACTTGGGGGGTGATGTTAAGGCCTCTATAGAGGTTGATGGACTTGAATGGATGCCAGTTGTTGGATTTAAGTCTCCAATGCTTAAAGATGTGTGGTAGATCCTTCGGTACCAAGTAGGTCACGTGGAATGCCTGGGGAGGCTTGATTGCTGGTTTGAAGGGCAGGCGAACCCTGGCATCTCAATGGTGCACATCCGGGTTCCAAAGACAATCTCCTTTCAGTTAATTCAATTTCATGTGCAAGTAGATTCGTTGCCCTAATCAAAAATTAATCCAGTGTGGCACCAGCACCAACAGGTGTTTTCGATTTGGAGCTTTTTCCTTTCACCATGATTACCTTCTATGCAGATGGATGTCAGAGGGGGTGCCCAGCCCGGCCTCTTCTGGCCCCTGACGGCCTAGGACGGCCCCGCCCTTGTCCCGGGCTTCTCCCGGCGCGTCCCGCGACGCGGGGGGAGCCTCGCTGTTTTCAGCGCCTCCGGGCGCGACGGTGGGCGGAAGTGCCCCAGTAGCGCCTGGGAGGCTGGGAGGTGTAGTCCTGTGCTGCCACCGTGATTGGCAATCGGCGGCAGCTAAATGAGCAGCGTGGGTGTTCTCGCCACAGCGGGAAGATTGAAAGCCCAGGTACGTGTGTGCTCCTTACTGCCTCCACTCCTGCAAGGATCGTTGTGCCCCGCTCCACCGAGGGAGCATCGCTGTTTTCAGGGCCTCCGGGCGCGACGGTGGGCGGAAGTGCCCCAGTAGCGCCTGGGAGGCTGGGAGGTGTAGTCCTGTGCTGCCACCGTGAATGGCAATCGGCGGCAGCTAAACGAGCAGCGTGGGTGTTCTCGCCACAGCGGGAAGATTGAAAGCCCAGGTACGTGTGTGCTCCTTACTGCCTCCACTCCATAGGTATAATGCCTTTGGCCATTTGTACAATATATGCTGTTTATCGTTGGTCGTTCCTCAAAGTGTAGTACTGGCCTCCGTGTAGGTCCGAACATGTGATTTAACTGTTGCCATCTTCTTAGCGGTGGCGTACTCTCTGCAGCGTTCCCGGTACACAATGTGCTTCCACATTTTATCGTATTTGGGACATTCTGTGATTAGAAGCATATCCCACTTTGTGAACACATTTTACTGTCAATAACTCATTATAACCTTAAATAATCATGTGTATCCATTGGTTGATAAAACTGGGCAGTGAAACCAAACAAATACAAAAAATTGGGATGTTTGCACATTCTGGCCGCACCTCTGGCTCTGCCCACTGATCCAATCCTTGGGTTATTCCCGCCCTCTGATTCTCCGCCCACAGTTCCCCTACTTTTTTTTCCCCCACTTCGACCACTGATATATCGTATTGCTAAATAGTGGGAACACCACACTAGTAAAAAGTACCATACCTATGATATTATAAATTCCAATAAACTGTTGACTAGCAGGTAACTCATTGTACAACCTGATTAATGAGTCATTATCACACTGTTGTTAACAGGCACATTTTGTAAATATAGGACCTACATTTACAAACGTTACTAAGGATTCTGTATGGTCCCGTTATTTGCCAACTGTGTCCACTGGCAGACTCGGAGCAGAGGAGGTCCTTGCGGTAAGTCGTGAGGGGGTGACACCATGAGTTACCCGCACCGGGTGACACCAACCCTAGTGACGCCACTGTTACAAGTTTGCTGCACTTTCTGCTGAAACTTCATAGGAAAAATGATATACTACACTTAAGGTGCATCATCATTCTTCTTAAGGAGTATAGTTTTGGTGGGAAATCCGGATCGACAGAGTGGGTCTGCACTCTGCAGGCTCTGCGGGTCAGCATCAGTCCTCTTTACACATGATCTGCTTCTATGAACCATCACTGCTGCTATAGATCAGACCATGCCAGGAAGCAATTACTACTGTCTATCCCTGCAATCCTCGCCGCTTGCAGCCAAACCCTTGAAATTCATGCAACATGAAGTTAAGATGCTGGAGGAGGCCGCAGATTACAACAGACCCTTCCTAATGCTGGGAGGCACCATTTGACTAACTCAAGGACAACAATTAGGAGCAAGTTAACCAGCGTCCGGAACAGATCACCTTTGAAGTATTCTTTTTCCATCCACTTGCTGTAACAACATTAAGAATTAGAGTTCATCTGATTACATGGCCTGGCAATAGTTCTAGTTACCCCTGACGTTAACAGATGTAGCATTAAAGTGGGTTGTACAAACGATTGTTCCATCCCAAGTGATACTAAATACAAGATCAGCTTACCAATCTCCAGTATCCAGTCTCTTGCACAGCGCACTAGCTTAAAACTATAGAGTATTAATGTTTTAGAAGTACAACTGGATTGATCTGTAGTTGTGTGATGCACTGCCACTTCGTCCTTTTTAGCTGTGCTATGTAAACATCCGGTGTGATGATTTTACATATTTAGGACTTAGGCTAATGCAAAAATTTAATTTAACGAATTGAATGCTTTAATTGGGGTAGCCTTTTTTTACATGATTGTGTAGAATTTCTCTTTGTAATGATTTTTAATAACTGTACAATAAACGTACTTACTTAAAAGTTATTTGTCAGAAGACACAGCCTAGCATTTGACCTATGTCTTAGAAGGCACAGCAAATGTAATAAAATAAAAACACAATTAAAAGGAATCTTTATTGTTCATTCACCTGCTGAATTTCAGCATGATTATTTTGGGGGTGGTGCCTATCAATAAACAGGGAAGTATGCAACACTCCCCAGCAGCCCTCAAGCCTGGCTTCACCCCTTTCCAGGGCTCCGATACAGTTATCCGCTGTGGCGCCCATCCACATTTACCACCGGCTCAGATGAGGCGGTAAAAGTCAGTGAATACACCAGGTAAGGGTCTGCATGGTTAGTCACCATAGCGGTGTTTAAACTTGAAATGTCCCTAACAACATGGGGAGATACCAGCTGGAATTATCAATTCTGGTCCTGGTATGTCCCCACAGATTTTACAGCCAACTTTTAATTGGTCTCATACACTATAAACCATGATTTACAGAGGAAGTGGAGACAGAAGTCAACAGTGGCTACAACACTAGAGGAAGACTACCTCCTGCTTCGCTTTGAAATGTTACCCCTTCTCTCATTTCATGCTGTACAACCTTTGCTTTTTTTGTAGATCTTTTTGTTAAGGTTTCCGCCATAGAAAGATCTTAAAATAACATGCATCATTTTACATCGCTCAGAAAGTTGAGCTGTAATACAATCTGCGCTATGATGTGTGCATGCTGCGTGCATGGAATTTGAAATCAAGTGCAGTCTCAAGCATCTGAGGTAAACAACAGGGTAAGGAAACAGCCTATCTGGTCCTGCACCAGATTCTACAGCTGGCAGAGAGTATTACTGCAAGAGGGAAGTAAGACACACAAAGCCAACTGTCCAGCTGAAAATAAGAGCCACATCAGGTTCACATGTACAGTAATGACCAAGAGTTGAACAAAGAAGCAGGACACACAAGCCTTGGCCGTCCCTGTACATCAAAGATAAGCACGACCCGACCTTGCATAGTGGAGGATTTGTAACTGAATGCAATGAAGATTCAGATCCTTGACAGAAAGTAACAAAGAACACTTCTGTACAAGAGCCCTGGTAATATGTGAGTGGGGGGGAGGGTGGATTGTGTTTTCAGCATCTTTTTGGGTTTGCCAAATCTGTCACTTAGCCGACACTCTGCAGCATAATTTGCAGATTCCAGGAGAAAGGTTTCTTGCAGAAATGGATCACAACCTACCAATGATGCAACATATGGATTGCAGCACAGATCTAGACACGCTGCCAAAGTTGAATGGCTCTTTCAACTGATTTTTGTATTTTACAACTGAACAGTAAAGGGCTGAACCCAGGTGGGGTTAATATCCCTTAAAAGATAGACTAGGAGGGGTGTTCAACTGTATTTTTCTACTATAAGGAACAAAAACTGTAGGTGTATATTTAGAATTCACCTGGGGTGAAAAGACTGGTTCATTATCGTTGCTAACTGTTGCTGCTGGTGCATGTTTCTGTAGACGTTTTTTCAAAGATGAATAAGGTATGTTGGGTCCTCAGAAATCAGAGTAGCCAGAACCGTTTTGCAGTTGTTTTAATATTGAATTTCTCGAATCTTAGAGGTTCCTCCTCGTGAAATAGCTTGCTAATAAACATGAAGTGTGTAATATTGCTCCAAAGAGCAGTTTCTGTCTTGAAAGGAGAGTTCTACTAGAGATGAACAAGGTCAACATAAGATGATTCGAACCTTTAACGCCAGAAAACTAGATTGAAACGAAGTCGGGGTACAGAGAATAAAAGGCGGACACTTTTTATTACAAGAAGTGTGTACATGGAGGTTTCTGTTCTGCTGATTCCAACATTTCATGCTTTGTTTTATATAATTAGTTTTTGATGATGAGATGGGCCGGTATTAATAAAATGTAGTTCATGTGCGTCCATGCAATACAAAATCCGTAATACTTATGTGTCCAATGTCATTCTTTACAAACTCTATATATTTCTTCCATAAGAAACCAAGGGCCTAAATTACGACCTGCCAAATAGCGCCTCGCAAATTGCGTCGCATTTGCGACTCGCAATTTACGAGGTGTTTTTTGGCATGTACAACAGTGTGTTTAACACTGTTTGCGATTCCCAATGGGGTCTCAAATTGTGAGGCTCATAAATATTAATGAGCCTCTCGCAATTTGTGAGCCCATTGAGAATGACAGGCCCTCCCTGGGATAGTGGCCTGCTGGGCTCAGCAGACCACCATGTCTGGGACTGCTTTTAAATAAAGCAGCTTTTTTTTTTTTTAAATGCAGCCCGTTTTCCTAGAAAGAAAATGGGCTGCATTTAAAAAAAAAAAAAAATGAAAGTTTTTGTTTCATTTTTTAAAAGGCAGGAAGTGGTCCCTGGGAAGTAAGTGGTAATTTGTGATTATTTTGCGACCGCAATTGCGGTTGCAAAACATTGGTGCATAGCTTTGCGGTTGCTGTTAGGAAGGGAATGCCCCTTCCTAATAGCAGGTCGCAAAACAGAATTTTGCGAGTCACAATTTATTTGCAAGTCGCAAAATACTGTTTGTGCATGGGCCCATGCTTTTTAGCGTGCGCAAACGGGTCTAAGACACGTTTGCGCATGCTTAAAAGCGTCGTACATCTGGCCCCAAGATTTTCCGTAACATTGCGACTCATTTCACATCAATAACCGTGTGTGATAAAATGTCATAAGAGGTAGATAAAATACATCAGAATATGCTGCTTAGTTTACAATTAAATACAAAATATGCCACTGCTTTTTTTTATTGTTGCACAATTCAGTAAACAATACGAGAGAGCTTGTTTTTATTGTTGCACAATTCAGTAAACAATGCGAGAGATTTGGTCCAACATTGTCAAAGCAATTTGATCAAAACCTAATATTGCCCGAAAAGCCTGTGCAAGCAAGTCTCACTTGTTGTTATTGCCTCCAGGCTTGCCTGATATTGCCCAACTCTACCCCAGTCAGACCGGCTTTTCAGAGCCACAGGCCAAGAGCCTGTTGTCGTGTGTGTCTAGACTAGTGCTGAAGTGGTCCAAAAAGTAGCAGCTGTAGTGAACAGGCGCTCAACAACATCATGGCCATGAAAAAGTACTTCAAGTTCTGAACCTCCGCTGCTCTTGTGAAACACTATAATGCAGATTTCGCAACTTTGCAAACTGAAGTCACTGTTTACAGAAACAAGGGTTAGTACGCCCTGCCCCAGTCGCTATCCACCTGTTTTTGTCAACAGCCTGAAATTCCCCTCACCACACAGTGGCAGACGTTCTGGAAGAAACATGAAATGAACAATTCCTCGGTAAACAAAAGTAGGTAATCGCATAGGAAACTGATTTGTTGACGATTTTTTTCGTGTGCTTTTTCATGTTTCTTTTGTGGTGCTTTTCCTGGCTGACAACCACAAACTGACTTTTTCTTCGATCAACAGCCATAGCTTGTCACACTTCTCCATACAACTCCATCGGCAACGAGGTGTCGCCTTGGCAAACAAAATACTTTGTGGATTTCAAAATATATATGCATAGTTTATTTTGTATTCTTTATTCTTCTTAGTTTGTACAAAGTTCATTAAAAAACCTATGTAATTTACATTCAATTTCCTTTCCTAAGTCTCGCCTACAGACTGATGTTGAAAGAAAAATTGTGTAAAATACCATCAGATCTTTGTCAGGCCACTACTTATCATTAATTGACTTTTCTGCCAATCTCATTTGCTTATTTCTTATTCAATGCTTTTTTGTCTTTGTCTCTCCCACAGAGCATAGCTTCTTTATCATTCTTCTGATTAGACGACTTGTATCCTTTACCTGCTTACTTGCAGGGAACTCCTTGTTTTTAGGTCTCGCCTGGCGATAGCAGCGCATGCGCTGCCCTCGCCATGCAAGTACCTTTTGCAATCAATTCTCCCAAAGGCATACATGGACAAAGATGGCTGCTCTCGCCATTTGTCCAAAGGAAACAGCATGCGTGTGTCCGTACGGATTATGGACAGTCCGACGCCATCTTGTTGTCATAGCAACGAAAATGCCGCTTCGCGCATGCAGCTTGCCGTGGACAGTCCGCCACCATCTTGCGAAGCTTTTTCTATTTTGCTTTTCCCGACGCGCTGGTCGCGCACCTGGCTGCTTACTGTGTACACCGCGGGTTCAGCGGACGCCCCGTGTGTGGACGAGGTAATACAAGATGCACCCCAGAAAAATGCCAGCCCCTACACTGATCTGGGAGCATCTGCCTGCCCCCCTCCCTTCCCGTTAAACGGACCATGGGGCGTGCAGTGGAGGTACTTATAACAAAATGACGTACACCTCGTTGTTAAAAATACAAATACATCATATATTAATTTTATGAGGGATACTTTACAATTATGAAGCGCAGAAAATGTAAGTAAGGTCCAACATTAAGGAACTTCGTGGCTGCGTCAAGAATAACTCAAACGAGAGAAGGGCTGAAGATCACACGAAATGACTGATTATCCCGAGTACGGCTCATGTGGCACGTTTTACACGTGTTCTTGGCCAGCTTTTATTTCATCCTCTGATCTTTACTCTCAGACAGAAAATATATGAGACGTTTGAAAAATGAACGCCAGTCAGTGGCAACCCGCACGGCACCGATGCAGAATGGGACATTTACTACGGTTCTTGTTTGGATTTCTGCAGTACTTACTTAAATTACACAACAACGAGGTGTGGTATGCGTGTCCGGGTTGTACCACAAATCAGACTCTTCACAATTAGAACATTCAACATTTTTTTTGTATTATATAAGAGGTTTTGCCAGCACCTCCCTTCTGCACACGCTGGTACTCATGCAGCGTTCCGGCTCGGCCCGTGACTGCTGGTTTGATCTTGCCTCCGGGTTACTGCTTGCTGGACCCCGAACCCACTCCACAGGTACGCCTGCTCGGACTTCGCTATACACATCTTTCCGGCTCAGCACATTTGGGGGGGGGGGGGAGAGTGCTGTAACAAGTCCACTGCCCTCTTTTAGCTCAGTTCGTTACTCAACCGGATAGTTGATAGGATCTCCTCATTAACATGTGCAGCCCTATATATTTATTTTGCCTTTTTATGTAGCGAGAACTCGGCCCAGGGGCGGTGGGGCACTTTACGTGAGCACTAGTTATGGTCACATTTGTTTTTTTAGGAAGAGTAATTGATTTGCTCAGAATCATAGGATGTACAGCCGATGCTGGGATTAGAACCTGGTTGCCCAGTTCCTAAGTCGCCAGTAACGCCACACCCTCTCAATGTCAAACAGCGTCCATCAGAGGAATTAAAAACCACTCTTTAAAGTGACACACTGTAGTATTCCCAAGCCACCGCTCCACACACACGCGATCATCAGGCCAGCCTATCTCGGCCGTTTTTATCAAAAACACATTCGTTTTTGATGATTTATTTGCAAACGACGTGATGTGAAGCAAGCGATAGTGACGGAGCAGACAACAAACCCACCTGTTGCAAGCAACCCGCTCGCCCCAACGCTACCCCCTGCAGAACACACAGCACTCTCGGCTCCCTTCAGCTGTGCCAAGTGCCCCATTCTTCCAGGCGCTGCCCCCTGATGAGGTTCAACAGTTCCAGAGTTCTCCCTCCCCCACACAAGGGCCCCCATCCACCGTCACACGCGTCGCCCCCTAGAGTGGGTCGTGTTCAAACAACTCCTTGCTCTGGGGACATGTGGTCATCTCACCCACACACTGTCTAATCTCACGTACGAGTAATTATAACCCCCCTCCACATAACGCCGAGTGGATGCGCCCCTCCACTACCAGCAGTCCCAACACACGTACTAACAATTCACTCCCCCTTCAGATAGCAGCGAGTGGACGCGCCCCTCCACTGCCCGCAGTGCCACATTAGTAACACCAACATTTCTTACCCCCTCAGATCTCACCCAGTAGACACGTCCCCTGTACCTGCACCGCCCTATCACACATACTAACAACTCTACTCCCCACCCCATAATTATCATTGAGTGGGCACACTCCCCAGTAGCAGCACTGTCACATATACTAACAATTCTACCCCTCAGACCCCCATTTATCACAGAGTGGGCCAGTCCTGACCCCTTACATATGTTAATAATCCTACCCTAGCCTCAATTATGAAATGCTGTACACTCCTCAACTATGAACGCTTTTACTAATATTGCTACCCACCCATCACTGATAATCCTATCACCCCAACCCCCACAAAATATTACCGAATAGATACGCCCACTCCTACAGCACTGGCCCATCGCACAAACTAATATTTCTAGCTCCCTCTCAAACATCACTGGTGAACACGTGCCTCACCCCATGACATGCTTAGGAGTGAATGATGCATCAAAGCAGGTAAGAAGGAAATAACTTTTATACCAGAAAATAGGAGCCCATGTCCAGCAGCTCCTTTTCCTGCGAGCGCCAACTGCAACTGCAAAGCTGAAACATGAAATGTAACACAAAAGAAAACCACTGTACACAGCCAAAGGCCACGGGAGGCAGGTGTTTGGCTTTACGTATGGTAATAAAATACTACTTTATGTTAAAAAAAAACTACTGAAAAAAAAGGTTAAAGTAACGTTATTGTTAGCTTTGATAAAAAGATCTGTTTTTATTAAAAACACAACCTTAGGAATTCACTGAAAAAACACAAAGTTTAAAGTACCATTATAGTTAGGTGAATAGGTCAGTGACAACATTAACGTTTTGAACTAAATAAAAACACAGAAATTCACTAGTTGACTATAACTCGCGCCCTACCATGCATTTCTTATGACCTCACATATTACACCACTCAAGACATGTTCTATGACATAATTCACAACATCACTGATGACATCATCCAATGAGTTTGTTAGTTCGTTTTATAGTTTACATAGTGGCAGATAACCACCATATTACTTCTCTACCAAATTTTGTACAGCCTGTATCCAGCTAATGGGTGTGAGTGTTTATAAAACACGTGCTGGCCGCTTCATAGTGTTTTTTTATTTTATTCTGTCAATGGGAGGAGGGAAAGAAACAGATGGGAGGAAGGGCGTTAAGGGGGGAAAAGAAACAGGGACGGGAGGGTGGGCAGGTGGAAGGGCGAGAAGAAACAGTATGGGGCAGGTGGCGGAAGGTAAAAAAAACAAAGCCGTATTATGCGGCCAGCGCTGACCCTGTCATAGCGCTTTAAAAAAAAGAAATCGCTAGTTAGTGTAGGGACACTATTTTGATGTCATTAATCTGTGTTTGGTCAATGCGCCCCTGAAAGAAAAAGAAGTGGCGCATGGTAAGCGCTTCACAATTAGAAGGCAGCAAAGAAAAGTGACAACACTGCAAACCATTGGTAAGTAACGGGCTGGTTCCAAGCCCATTACAGAACACAAGAGTCTCGCAAGCAGGAGCGCATACTCACACAGGGAAGACTTAAAAAAGGAGAGCCCTACGGCATGGACCAATACACATTTATGGAATGAGATTTTGGCTGTTTTTTTCGATGCTAGGATAGATGAAAAGAAACATAAACAAGCATTAAAAATGCAATAGGTCTCGCCTTTTATTAAGTTAAAGCCATTTGCTTTGCTATACAATACCATTAGCAAAGCAAATGGCTTTAACTTAATCAAAGGCGAGACCTATTGCATTTTCAATGCTTGTTTATTTTGCTTTCAGCATTCCATCTAAATGCATGTGTTTTCATGTTCTCTCCCCTTTGTGCTGCTTCCCTCTTCATATGGCCATCCACCGCCTCACACTCTTCATCCTGCTTTCCCACTTACCGTTCATACATGGCTTCCCTCACCCCTCCTTTTCTGGCTCAGCTTTTGACGTGGGTCCCGTGCCCACTGTGCCACTAGATTCAAGCTATGAAGGGTGATACTCTGAAACGAGTCCCAGGACGCTTGTTTCCGGTCCAGGAGGACTAGGCTTGGCAGAGCAGGCTGGACTGCTCCCATGAGGAGGTGGGTCAAGGCTGATTTGCATATGGCTGGGTCCAAACTGGAATTGCAAGGTGAGCAAAAAAACGATGGATTTAGGCCCAGATCTCTCTACTGGGGTGAATGTATGACATTCTTCTGCATTCTGTCCATCAATTGTTTTTTTTGCATTTGTCACCCAGAGTGGGACGGGTATGCCCAGACGTGGGTCTCGTGCTCTCCATGCCACTGGAGTCAAGCTATCCTGGCTGATGAGGGCTGAAAGACCGAAA
The DNA here is from genome assembly GCF_964204655.1 of Triturus cristatus. Lineage (NCBI taxonomy): Eukaryota > Metazoa > Chordata > Amphibia > Caudata > Salamandridae > Triturus > Triturus cristatus. The sequence continues at coordinate 655,478,642 of NC_140590.1, read as the reverse complement.
CCGGTCCTAGGATGCTTGTTTCCATTCCAGGGAGGACCTGGCATGGCAGTTTGGGCTGGACTGTTGCCATTGGGTGCTGGGTCAAGACTGATTTGCATATGGCTGGGTCCAAACTGGAATGGCATGGTGAGCAAAAAAACGATGGATTTAAGCCCAGATCTCTGTACTGGGGTGAATGTATAACACTGTTCTGAATTCTGTCCATCAATTGTATTTTTTGCATATGACAAATACAGAACCATGGATATTGGCCTAAGATTGGCTTGATCTTTAGAATCAAGCCTATGTTTTTAAGAAGTGTTGTGAATTTGTTAAGGTAGCAGTCAGGACATAGGAATAAGCTGATATCTGCCAAAAATGTTTTTTTTTTGTTTTTACAGTTTTATCATCTAACAGCGACAAGCATTTAGGAGAAACTCTGTTTTGCTTAAAGTTATATGCTCGTCATACTTTGTCTTTGATACAAGTTGGCATTTATCGAATGATTGCAGCGGTATCAGGCCTACCAAAGGCCATAACCGCGGTCCCATCAATCACGGAGAATTACTTTCTGGGCTTCTTGACCGTCTCATGGAAAAAGTTGACAAATTACCTACCAGTTTCTGAGAAGAGGCCACTTCCTGAAATAAAGGAACTGGATCTCCGGTCAGTTGCTGGTGCATGGTTTAGAGCCGCCTGTGGAGCGCCAAGTACAGCTATTTTTATTTTCTTCAACTCATGGCTTAAATTGTGCCTTAAAAGAGATACCACGGTGGAGCAGAGATGTACTTTCTCATTTGAAGTTAGTGGGCAGTAAAGAGTGGCTCCCTTCACAGTCTGGACCGCTAATCACAGCTACTTGGGCTCAAAGCATAATGGAAAGCAGACCAGAAAAAATTCTGCTCTGCTAAAAAGAAGACTCCTGCTGTCTGGACCCCCATGGTGCCCAGTGTTTGGAGGCAGACAGATGTGAATGCTGCCCTTGCAACAGTTCTGCAAAGCTAGTATAAAAATGTTGTTCAGGACACAATCCATTGATCAAAACTGCATGCAGTCTGAATTACTCTATTGCCATCTTAACCTCTTCAGTGCCCATGACGAGATAGTCTCGTAATGGAGCACGGTTGCGCTGTGCCCATGACGAGACTATCTCGTCATGAACCCCACCCACTAGTGCAACGCCCGGCACAGGAGGGGGAAAGGGCGTGGCACTGAAGGGGTTAAGCCAAATAAAAACAAAAAGATAGACAAAGGGGCACAAAAGAAATTTTAGACCAGCAATTGTTGCTACTTTGTTGTTGCCACGTTACGCGTAACCAGGTAAAGTCTAGAGAGGTTTACTGTTTTGATGATTTTCCTAAATGAGGCGCTTCCTCTCACCTTAGGCATGAAGTAAGTTGGATGAGGGGATCAGAGGAGCAGAAGAAGAAACAATATTTTTGAAGTTCAGGAAGCATGCATAACAAAGCCGGTGTCGCCCTGTCTTATCACCATCAAGGCTGAGGTTGGCCTCCTAGGCCAGACTAGGGTGGGAGCTTGGGTTGGGATAGAAATGTCCACTGATGACATATGGGTGTGTTCATCTACCCTACGTGCCCAACTACCTATATATATATATGATATCCTGACTTTTACTCTGGCTCCAGTGGGATGATAATTTCAGTATTTGCAAAGAGGCTTAAGCCTTTTCCTCACTATATGAGGTCTTGGCCCATCCTATTAACCCGGAGTGGAACACCAAGCATGCTGTCTTTGTTAGTAGTGGACTACTGAACCTTATCATAGGTATAGCACATACATTGGTGGTGGCAGCATACCATGTTGAAGAGAAATCAATAGTGTTACGAGTCATTTTTACCAGTGTGACTAGGGTTGAGGCCTACTGGTGCGCCTATTTAAAATTCGGCTTATATTTGTATGGCCAGACCCTTCCACTGGTATGCAGTGTGTATGTTAAGAGTGTATTTGTGTGTATTGCGTATAATACAAGCATTGTGTGTGAGTGAGCCAGCATACTGGAAACCAGTGGGGTCCGTTTTACATACCATCGCCCTAGCCTAGCACACAATGGAAGTGGAGGACTGTGCTCCCAGTTAGCAAAAGTGTACTGCTTGCGTTTCTCTAGCTGGAGGGAGGAGACACCGACACTGATGTGAGGGGGATGCCACAGCTCCCTCCAGAAATTCTATCAGAGCTTTTGGTTAGCAAGGAGCTGCTGATTTGTCTTCCTGACCATTGCCATTTGGTGGATGACAGGGGTGAGTGGTTGGACTGAACAGTCTGTTGTAAAAGGTGAGGAACTTTTTAGTAGGGGTGTGCGAAATTCGAATCATTTGCTTTTGTGCAACTAAGTAAGGTTTCTAAAAAAGCTAGAATTTACGCAAATTGCAAATCTGCCATTTAGCTATATGTTTTAGCACAAAATGTGTCCTCATGTCAATTTTTGTTGCAGGACCCATTTTGCGCTTTAAACTGGTGTGGGAAACTCAGCTGCCGTGAACAGCAGTCACTCACGTTCTGGGTGTACATGTTGTTCCCGTGCTGTAATTTTGACGTAAATGGCAGTGCAATAATGTAACATGGCACAATTTTGATAATTTCCCATATTCAGTGTAACGCCAATTAGGCCGGCAGGTGCAGAAAACTTCCTCTCTTTTTGCCTCCATTGTGGGTGCTCCGGAATGGAGACAGCCCCAGTGGTACATGATGTGAGAACTATCATTCTTAACAATGGCTATGTCTAAAGAACAGTATGAATCGGACCCTTGAAAGGAGAACCACCCCAAACTGGTTCTACAGTTTGAGATAGTGGATTTACACCACCTCTCTCGAAGATGTGTGTAACAGTGGGTCCCAAACCACCTCACTTTTTTCCAGTTCTAAGGGCTTTATGCAGAGTCCTCAAAGTACTGTTGTGTAACCAGGGCTGGTGTCTGCCTTACAGCCAGTCTCCCAGAGGTGAAGGGACATCACATGAAGTCTGAACTTTCTAGTGGAGAAACGGCGGCTCTGCCTTGGAGCAATTCTGAGAGTAGACTCTGAGAGTAGAAGGAGTCTTCTTTGCACTGCAAAGGAGAGACCATCTGGGAAGTGCAAGGCCCAATGCGTCTCAGGGCTCTGTGGCATTATTGGGGGGAGGGGTTGGGGGGGGGGGGTGGTGAGGGAAGAGTACCTCAACCTCAAATGCAACCTAGGGTTGACCCATGTGCCTTTGTGCCCCCCCCCCCATTTCAGCCTCTCATTTTGGTTCCCGGAGGGATGGGGGCCAGGGTGAGACTGATACAATGTGCTCCTAATCTGCCCACTTGGGGATACAACTGTGCGATAGCCAAAGGTCAAGACAAGTGCTGCAAGTGCATGATTGCCAAACATCTGCAACTTTGTGACTGGCAAAGGCCTGGGATGAGAGTTTCAACTGCGTGACTGCTGTCAGCCCAGATGGTGGCTGCAACTGCCGACAGTGTGGTCAAGGGCTACAAATGCCGGGTATTCGTAAACTCAGCTGGAGGCACCTAACTTCTGTCCAGTCAGGACTGTGACCTTCAAAACTGCCACAGCCCGACTCTCAAGCTGTAACTATGGTGACCGAGTCAGGTCCGCATTACCGCACCAGACGAGGACCGATGCAGAGGGGTATGTAGCTGAATCTGCACAACCCCAGCACTGTGACTTCTGTGACCAAGGCTGGGTGTGCGCACTACAAGTTGTGGCCCAGGTCTTATCCTCCAGAATATTTGCTGGCTCACTGTGACCCCTGCTAGGCGTGCAGGTCCAATGGGCAGGAGAGCTGCCCCTGACACTATGCAGGGAACGAGGACTTTTAAGATGTCAGCCATCCCATTGAAAAGTACAACCAAATGTAAGCAGAGTGCTTGGCTTTGGGCACATGTAAACTGCATCATAAAGAGTGGTTTCCCACCTGCACTCCTCCTGGTGCATATGTTTACCAATATTTTAAATGTGGTTAATCAATAATATTCCTGCAATGCGTGCAGCTGAGAGCTTATGGGCATGCCTAACCGTCCTGTGACTAGAAGTGCAAAAGTAAAGGAACGGGACCTCCGTTCCTATCTCGCAGCGATCAGCAAAAAGACCCTCATGTTTCAACTAAAAGATAAAGCGCATGTGATAATGTGAACCAATTTTTTGCTTGTTTACCAAAACACGAGTTATATGCTATAAACAAGTTTCTTTAAGTACATGACAATGTTTATAATCACATTGATGCAAATCACATCACCCCATGACATGCTTAGGAGTGAATGATGCATCAAAGCAGGTAAGAAGGAAATAACTTTTATACCAGAAAATAGGAGCCCATGTCCAGCAGCTCCTTTTCCTGTGAGCAACTGCCCCGGTTGTTAGGGTTGAAACCCACAGAGGGAGCAAAGCTGAAACATGAAATATAACACAAAAGAAAACCACTGTACACAGCCAAAGGCCACGGGAGGCTGGTGTTTGGCTTTACGTATGGTAATAAAATACTACTTTATGTTTAAAAAAAAACTACTGAAAAAACAAAAAGGTTAAAGGAACGTTATAGTTAGCTTTGATAAAAAGATCTGTTTTTATTAAAAACACAACCTTAGGAATTCACTGAAAAAAACAAAGTTTAAAGTACCATTATAGTTAGGCGAATAGGTCAGTGACAACATTAACGTTTTGAACTAAATAAAAACACAGAAATTCACTAGTTGACTATAACACGCGCCCTACCATGCTTTTCTTATGACCTCACATATTACACCACTCAAGACATGTTCTATGACATAATTCACGCCATCACTGATGACATCATCCAATGAGTGTGTTAGTTCGTTATATCAAAACAATATGCAGAATAACAAACATAATTTGCTTATTTTAACAATGTCTAAAACGATCCCAATTCATTTCGGGTTTCAAAAGAACCCTTGTTCAGGGGAAAGAACTTTAAGGATGACATGGTCCAAGTAAATACACCTGCCAGAACAGTAAAAAAATTATCAAAATACAGCGGTAAAACAACAATGTTTTAACAACTTTATTGTTACATCCCTTCAAGTACACAACAGCGGGGGTCTGTGTCTGTGTTCCTTGCATGCCAGAGACAACGCTCCCATAGATCACATATGAGTTACTGTGAAGGTGAAATAGTGTGTGCTCGCGTGAGGATCAAATCTACGTGGAAACCAATGTGTTCAACGCTACCATGCTTGTGAAATTCCATCATGCTTATGAAGCCGAATAGGTGCCGAAGCGTTGGAACAAAAGGAAACGAGCAGTATCAAAAGTGCATTAATGCAAACAAGACGTGGTTACCTAATCAAACAGAATGTCTACGGGTACGATACAAACAATCTGTAAGTGGGAACAAAAATGTATATTAACAAAATATGGTGTATACGACTGTAATTAGTAATCAAAAACAAGTACCCAGCAGTTTACCGATATCCGCTAAATGCAAACGAGCAAAGTTCTGCTGTGAAAGTAAGTGCAACAAATCACGTATACAGCCAAAGATACGTTTTTGCGAAAAATAGTCAGTTAACCCTTGACAGGGTCCTACCTTCAGACAGTAGGCGTGCGAGAAGTATGTTCTATGAAAAATAAAGTAAAAGAAAATGAGTGCCTTACACGAGTCTGTAAACTCCTACGGTGCCGACCTGGTAAAGAAACCCTGACTCACCGGCGTGCAGAGTATCCCGGAAGTCTAGGTCACATGACATCTAGAGGGCTAATAGAGGCCCAAGCCCTTTAAATCGTTGAGCGTAAGCGGGTTTGCTACGTGAAGAGTTAAAACATTGTTGCGACCAAGGACTCGTAACTGGACGATAACCCTCGTATAAAAAGTATGTGTGAAAAGCAAGGAATTAAAACAAGCATTTGCAATGCAATAGGTCTCGCAATTACGCAAGTTTAAGCTATTGGCATTGTAAATGACTCCGCCTTTTATTTATGTTTTAAAAACAAAAATAAAAAGCATTGTTATTTCCATTGTTAATAGCTCAAACTCGCGTAAATGCGAGACCTATTGCATTGCAAATGCTTGTTAAGACGAGCACCTGAAAATGGCATATCTGATATCCGAGATGCAGGCAACAAACCTCTTCTGTGAGCCCGGAAAATGAGGACACAGCTGAATCCTCGTCAGGGGTACTAAGCGCTATATCATGCAATTAAGATATAGCAGGATAATACTGGAACCCTCGACCGCATGTGTCAGAGGGGGGCCCATCCTGATCTTAAATCTGAAGTCTGACGGCGTCACAGCCCCTGCTGCAGCGCCCAGTGTCTAACAGCACCGCAGCAGCCATGAAGCGCTGTAAATGAATGGACAGAAGAAACGCTCTAGCCTTTAAATCCTGTGCAAATAAAATATCCACCAAATGCAACAACCAACTCGATCCAGTAAATTAAATATCTTACTTTTTTTCCTCCGAAATTCGTTTGTTATAAAACTGTTTGCAGTAGTGCCTGTGGGGGCTGGGGGCACAGATCATACTCGCGGACTACGGACTGTCAGAGACCCAGAGCAATGGGGGTCATGGAGAGTAGGAGCGCTATCAGAAGATCAAAGAACAAGCTGCTGGGAGAGGGAATGGGAGGAGGACGGGCAGGGTGGACGCAACAAGCAGACTGTCTGGAAGCTGCAGCTAGAGAGCTTTGTGACTGAACCGAGCTCTTCACCTTATAAGTATTTAGTTATGCAGCACAATATCCTTACTGCAACAACATTAACTGTTGCATGGCTGAACACTTATAAAGTCTCAAAGGCGAGACCTATTGGCTATGCCAATGCTTGTTCTTTCTCTTGCTCTTATCTTAGTCTGTTGCAACCTCAGACCAAATTGGCCCCTGCATCTCAACCACACGCCTCTGAGCTGTGCTATATTGTAGTGAATAAACAAAGCAAGTGAACACCCACTGGGAGAAATTTCCGTAACATTCTGCACTTGAACTAGGGGTGGGCAAACAATTCTGTTCCGCAAGCGGAGTTTTGCCGTTTTTTTCTCGCGCAAAAGAGAGAGAAATTGCATGCTAGACCACCTCCCGGAGAGATTTCTAAACGCGGGCGGTCGCGGCAGGTTGCTACCGCTCGCGTAGAGAAAGCTGCCGCTCGTGTTGAGGAAGCTGTAATTCGTGTAGAAAATCTACTCAAGATTCAGATAGAAGCAGTACCCTCTGATGCTACGCATGATGCTGTTCATGCTATTTTACAACGCAGGAGAAACTCCTGGTGCTAAAAATCAGCGCAAATAGCACGACGTAGCACACTCCGCTGCTCGCAGAACTCCGCGTAGCGAGGCAGAGTTTTTCGACACTTCGCAGAGCTCTGCATAGTGCGATTCAGCAAACTCCGCCCAGGCCTAACTTGAACCTTGACTGGAGGGTTCAAATCCTGCCTTCTTCCACTGAACCAACAGCTATGTATTTGTGGGCAGCTCACTGTATCTTTCTGTGCCTCAAGTTGGACTAATGTCTGGAATTTCATAAAAAGTAAAACAAAATAAAGAAAACTGTACAACTATGCCTCGTAAAAAACTAACATAACACGAAATTGTCGCAGCACTAGTTAGCGCACTGCACTGACTGCTTCCGAATGTCCCTCACACTACATCCTGGTTTATACAATCTATTGTGCTACTGTTGTTGGTACAGGACCTCATGTCTGAGATGCTGTTCCTGCTGCAATAAAAATGTACGCTTTAAAGTTCTTGGCTGCTTCTAGGTGCAATGTCTGATCTGTCGCAAATACCTAAAATAAAACTATTGCTGTCGCGTTGTGCCAGGGTGTGGCTAAATACCCCAAGGTTGTGCTCATCACCACAGTGACACTAGCACTAAGGTGCTGCAAAATTTGCCAGGGGTGCCACTCAAAGATCCCATAGGGCCTGTTAAATGAGCAAGAGGTGGCACTCAAAGATCCCATAGGGCCTGTTAAATGAGCAAGGGGTGGCACTCAACAAGTCATGATTCCATCCAATATTGTAGGGTAAATTCCTTGCCAAGTCTCCCAGGTCCATGCATGAGTGATGTCTTTTGGCTTTGAATTGTGGGACTTGTAGTATTGTTTATTCCATTATAAAACAGAACTACAAGTCCCAGAATTCCAAGCCAGAAAACATGGACTGGTGCAGCACATCGCGCATGGACCTGAGAAACTTGGCAGCTATGAGGGTATCACCCAATGCACCACAGTGCTACATAGTATGGAGGTGCTAAGGAGAAGCTTACAGAGCATTCCTGCACTTTTGACGCCTACAACTGAGCCATTCAGGGGGCAAGGAGGAGCATCTCTTGAACAGTCCTTGGGGATTACAAGTGATGCATCTCAATGCCAGACACTAAAGCACAACATTTGCACATCAACACCACTCATGACTAACAATCCCCTCAAAAACATGAAGACACAATGCACACTCAGCACCCAGCAACAAACCAGGGGTACAACAGGCCTCTCACATCACTGGATACTTACATTAACTCAGCACATAAGATTCGATACTCCAGAGATCAGAATATATGGTCTGCAATAATTATTGCCTATTACAAGTTTAACCCTGCAAAATGGGGCATAACATGCAGATTCTAGGGCATAAGGTGAGCCCATGGGTCCAACTGAGCGAAGCCGGGATGGTATTTGAAAGGGGTGAGGGGGTGGAGTGCAGCAGCAGACAAAAGAAACCCACACAGCATGAAGCGTGACACACATGTACCTAAAGTGCCCACACAGACAAAAACACAGTACAATGCCTGGTTGAGTGTGGGGGAAGCACTGCTGGAGTGAAAGCTCGGCGAAAGGGAATCACGCACCCCCTGGTGACGCCTACAAGCAGGAAGAAGGGATCGCAAGATAGCCCGCACAAAGGCCGGGCGCCGATGCGTTGTGGCTAGGAAGGTTAAAGAAAGGAGAGTGCGGCGGGAGAGAAGCATGACTGATGGTGCCCGCAAGTTAAGGCCCTGCAGCCTATGCTGACCCTCCGGCGAGAGGCCTCCCCCGTACATGAAGTGCCCACGTGGGTAGGTAAAAGGATGGCACCGATAGTGAAGCAGGCTAAGGGCACACCAGCGTGGTAAGTGGGAGTGGATAGGTACGCACGCTGCCTGTTAGTCTGTAGCACACCCCCGGTGTGGCCCAAAGTACTGTTAATAAAGCGTAGCGCAATTGGGTTGGGAGGAGGCCCAGAGTGGAGACCTCGGCTTGAGGAGCCTGAAAATGAAGAAACTCTGGGACAGCCGTGCCACCATGGACACATCCGTGCCCTCGTCATCACTCACCTGCTTGCTCTGGGCTGTGCAGTGCTGGTAAGAGAAGGGGGCGATATGGCGTGTGCCATTCCGCTGTCCGTGAGTGCTGCTGGGTGTTGATGTGGCATTCAGCCAGCAGTAAAACTGGGCCTGCACTGGCCAGGGGCTACTCAGGGCTGCATCTGCACCAAATGCCCCCAGCAATCTGCCATTTATTCGCGTTTTCGTGTCTGGGACTGATCAATCGCTGCATCCACACAGGGGGAGGCTGTGCGGCCGGGAACCCCCCTCTCCGTCCCACATGAGGAACAACACCCGGGACCACTGGATAGCTTGAGGCTGGTGGACTGTCCCGACCCCCTCCCGCAGGTAAGGCCGGGGGAAGCGGCGCCGAGGGTCCTGTCTGTGGTCGGCGGGAGGAGAGCAGCCCGGGTCAGGGGCAGGAGAAGCGGAGGGCGTGGGAGAGGGAGTAGGAAGACACGGAGGGGAGATGTAAGGCGAGGGCGTGGGGGAGGAGGCAGATGTGGAGAGAGGGAGCAGTCACAAGCTTTCGCCACTTTCCTCGGCCACGAAAGTGAAAGTGATCGCGATTGCGATCGCGTGCTGCCGAGGAAAGACACATGGCGCTGCGCGCGTGCACGTTCACGTGCACTGAAGCTTTAGGCCACGGCAGCACTTTGAAAATCCCAACTATAAAATGTCTCTCCGAGCCAGCGCAAGCGCTGGGGCTCAGCGAGACCTAAAAACTGTGTTATAGTGCATGAAACAAAGTCAAATGAAAAGTCACTGAAATACTGATTTCCTGATAACAGAAATTCTCGAGAGATGTTTAGAGATCAGTCTCGGTATAAATGGGTGTATGTCAGCTTTTTAATAAAAGTACTCCCCGAGTGAAAGTACATAGTGTTATCGTTGCCTGAACAATGCAATGAGCACGAGCACAGAGGTACAAGTCATGAATAACGGAAACATACTCCTATCATGAATTTATAGAAAGCATGACAGTTCATAATGATCATTTAGCCCTTTGGGTATATGTGTCCCAAAGTAATCTATCCAAAAGGTTTCACATTGGGCTAATAAGGTGTTGTATTCAATGCCAGCGTGCGATTCTATACAATCAAGAATGGTAAATCGTAATTGTGAGAGGTGTGTGTATCCAAGGAACAGCCAGACATGATTTTAAGTTTCTAGTACGTATCATGCTCTTTTGCTCAATGATACGTGTTTTTATCTTCCTCGAGGTTCTACCTACATAAATTAATCCACAAGGGCAACATACGGCATATATTACCCCTTCCGTGTTACAATCTGATGTGTGTTTTAATTTTATTTTTTTACCCGTGTGCGGGTGATTAAAAGTGTTTCCTGTGATTACATTGCCGCATTGTCCACAATTGAAACATTTCCTCATTCCTTTGTAAATTGTGCGCTCAGGTGCTGATGAGGCCTTCAGGAGTTCTTTCAAATTTTTAGATCTGGTATGCGCAAAAAGCAGTTTATCAGTAAATACTGGTGTAAAATCCGTTTCTTGTTCCAAGATTTCCCATCTTTTTCTAAGTATTTGTTTGATTTTGACAGCCTGTTGGGAGTATTTAAGAACGAATACTTCTCGGTTGCTTTTGATCTTTGGGGTATTCAACAATAAATCTTCCAGTTTTTTGTTAGCCACCACTTCTTTCACTTTTTCAAGTATGTTCAAAGGGTATCCCCGTTTCTGATAGTGAAGAATCTGTTCATTTATCAATCTCTTGGAATCCTCTTCATTAGATGTGATTCTTTTAATGCGGATCAATTGTGAAACGGGTAAATGTTTTTTTAGCGATGGTGGATGCGCACTAGACAAGTGAAGGGCGTTGTTTCTATCTGTGGGTTTTCGATATACTGATGTTAGCAGACCTGTTGGAGATTTTTTTATTTCAATGTCCAAGAAATGAATCTTGAGATTGTATGTCGTGTGTAAATTGAATGAGAGAATTGCATTGATTCAACGCTTGAATATTATTCTCCAGTTCCAAACGATTACCGTGCCAAATTATCAATATGTCATCTATAAATCGCATGTAGGTCAATAGATGTTTTTGCCATTGCTCATTGTTTAAAATGTATTTTTCTTCGAAATAGGCCATGTAGTATTGGCGTACGCAGGCGCCCCAGGCAAACCCATTGAAGTGCCGGTGCGTTGTAAATAATACTGGTCTTTCCATGTGAAATAACTGTAGTATAATGAGAATTTCAGTAGTTCAAGTAAGAATACATGGTTCGTATCTTCCTGATGACTGTTAAGTAACCTCCATTCTACAGCTTCTAAGCCTTCCCCGTGGGGGATTGACGTGTATAGTGCTACTACGTAAATGGTGCATAGTAAAACGTCTTCATCAAGAGTTTTTTGTATGAGTTCCAATTTGTTTAGACAAGCGGTGGTGTCCTTTACATATGTAATCCAAGATTGTACCAATGGTTGCAAGTGGTAATCAATGTACTGACCAATGGATTCATGTGTAGATGCACAGCCAGCTACAATGGGACGAAATGGAGGGTTTACTGCATCCTTATGCATCTTCAGTAGCATATATCTATGTGGTATTTTGGGAGTGGTCGATTGTAAAAAACGCTTTGTGGTGTCACTTATCCAACCCATTTCTACGGCGTGATCTAAAATCTGTTGTAATATCATCTTGAATTCCTGTGTAGGGTCTGATGGTAATTCAGCATATGAGTCTATGTTGTGAACATGTTCATCTACCTTCTGCTCATAAAATGTCTTATCCATTACAACAATTGCACCTACTTTGTCTGCAGGTTGAAAAATAAGGGTTGTGTCCTGTTTTAGAGAACATATAATGCTTTGTTCTTTACGCCGTCAAGTTAGGATGTTTGGGTGAAGTAAATCTGATTTTTTGCAAATCTTTTTTAAGTAGCAATTCAAAATTGTCCAAAGTCTTATGTGAGAAGGGTGCTAGGAATGTGCTCTTAGGCCGGAATCTCTCAGGTGGTGCTGTTTGGGTCTGGTCTTGAGAAACAGTATGAAAGAACCATCTTAATCTCAACTTCCTCATGAATTTGAAAAATGCTATTTCAGTTTCTAATGGATTAGATGTATATGTTGGTACGTAAGACATCCCTTTGTTTAGTACTGCGATTTCCGCAGGAGTAAGGTCTCTATTGGAGATGTTCATGACAAGGTTGTCGTCGTCTTGATGTTGCGTTGAGGGCGGGAAGTTTCTCATGTTTTTTTGCTTTTGTGCCCGCCTTGTCCGTTGCTTCGAGCAGAGTCTCCTTTGTCTGGTGGATGATTGGACATTTGGCTCTGTTCTAAAACAGCCTGTTTTGCACTTGTCGTGGGGGTCTGCCCCTCCGTGGTTCTCAAATGTACTTCTCTCCCAGTAGGTACTGGCGGTCGTTGAAGTGATAGGTCCTGGTCGGTGGCGATGCTCTCCTCAGATGATGTATTTCCAGGTTTTCTAAGAATCTTTTTGGGGCATATGCCTCACCCCACGAGTACACTTCATCCAACTTGTGGTCGATGGTGTCTCTTTTAAATTCGCGTAGTTTACGATCATGTACCTCTTTTGCATGTGTGTCAAGTTTGCTGTTGATTTCATTAAGAATTTTTGTCCACTCCTCCATTTCCATGTGTGTAGACAAATCCTCTTTTAAAGTAGAAATTTCAATTGTTAATTCATCTAAAATTCTTCTAAAATAGATGATAGTTCCTCAATGATAAGCAGTATAAGATCCAATGAACATTTGTTCAAAATGGCGTACCACTGTGTCATAAATGTCTTGTTGTATTTGAATAACATGGGTTTGAGGGCAATTATAGATGACATATTGATAATTTGGCATGGTAATCGTTTGGAACTGGAGAATAATATTCAAGTTTTGAATCAATGCAATTCTCGCATTCAATTTACACACGACATACAATCTCAAAAGATTCATTTCTTGGACACTGAAATAAAAAAATCTCCAACAGGTCTGGAAACATCAGTATTTCGAAAACCCACAGACAGAAACAACGCCCTTCACTTTTCTAGTGCGTATCCACCATAGCTAAAAAAACATTTACCCATTTCACAATTGATCCGCATTAAAAGAATCACAGCTAATGAAGAGGAATCCAAGAGATTGATAAATGAACAGATTATTTGCTACCAGAACCGGGGATACCCTTTGAACACATTTGAAAAAGCAAAAGAAGTGGTGCCTAACAAAAAACAGGTAGATTTATTGTTGAATACCCCAAAGATCAAAAGCAACCGAGACGTATTTGTTCTTAAATACTCCCAACAGGCTGTCAAAATCAAACAAATACTTAGGACAAAAATGGGAAATCTTGGAACAAGAAACGGATTTTACACCAGTATTTAAACCGCTTTTTGCGCATACCAGATCTAAAAATTTGAAAGAACTCCTGAAGGCCTCATCAGCACCTGAGCGCACAATTTACAAAGGAATGAGGAAATGTTTCAATTGTGGACAATGCGGCAATGTGATCACAGGAAACACTTTTATTCACCTGCACATGGGTAAAATAATAAAATTAAAACACACATCAGATTGTAACACGGAAGGGGTTATATATGCCATGTGTTGCCCTTGTGGATTAACTTATGTAGGTAGAACCTCGCGGAAGATAAAAACACGTATCATCGAGCATAAGAGCACGATACGTACTAGAAACTTAAAATCATGTCTGGCCGCTCATTGGATACACACACCACACACCATCCCACAATTACGATTTACCATTCTTGATTGTATAGAATCGCGCGCAGGCATTGAATACAATACCTTATTAGCCCAGCGTGAAATCTTTTGGATAGATTACTTGGGGACACTTATACCCAAAGGACTAAATGATCATTATGAACTGTCATGCTTTCTATAAATTCATGATAGGAGTATGTTTCCGTTATTCAAGGCTTGTACCTCTGTGCTCATGCTCATCGCATTGTTCAGGCAACAATAACACTATGTACTTTCACTCGAGGAGCACTTTATTAAATAGCCGACACACACCCATTTATACCGTGAATGATCGTTAAACATCTCTCGAGAATTTCTGTTATCAGAAAATCAGTATTTCAGTGACTTTTCATTAGACTCTGTTTCATGCACTATAACACTGTTTTTTTAATTCCTCGCTTTTCACACATACTTTTTATACAAGGGTTATCGTTCAGTTACGGGTCCTTGCTCGCAACCATAAAGTTTTTACTCTTCACGTAGCAAACCCGCTTACGCTCAACGATTTCAAGGGCTTGGGCCTCTATTGGACAACATACACCCTCTAGATGTCATGTGACCTAGACTTCCAGGATACTCTGCACGCCGGTGATTCAGGGTTTCTTTACCGGGTCGGCACCGTAGGAGTTTACAGGCTCGTATAAGGCACTAATTTTCTTTTACTTTATTTTTCACAGAACATACTTCTCGCACACCTACTTTCTGAAGGTAGGACCCTGTCGAGGGTTAAAGGAGTATTTTTCACAAAAACGTATCTTTGGCTGTATACGTGATTTGTTGCACTTACTTTCACAGCAGAACTTTGCTCGTTTGCATTTAGCGGATATCGGTAAACTGCTGGGCACTTGTTTTTGATTACTAATTACAGTCGTATACACCATATTTTTTTAATAATCATTTTTGTTCCCACTTACAGATTTTTTGTATCGTACCCGTAGACATTCTGTTTGATTAGGTAACCGCGTCTTGTTTGCATTAATGCAATTTTGACACTGCTCGTTTCCTTTTGTTTCAACACTTCGGCACCTATTCGGCTTCATAAGCATGATGGAATTTCATGAGCATGGTAGCGTTGAACACATTGGTTTCCGCGTAGATTTGATACTCACACGAGCACACACTATTTCACCTTCACAGTAACTCATACATGATCTATGGGAGCGTTGTCTCTGGCATGCAAGGTACACAGGCACAGACTCCCGCTGTTGTGTACTTGAAAGGATGTAACAATAACATTGTTAAAACATTGTTGTTTTACCGCTGTATTTTGATTATCTTTTGTTTTGACTGTTCTGGCAGATGTATTTACTTGGACCATGTCATCCTTAAAGTTCTTTCCCCTGAAGAAGGGTTCTTTTGAAACCCGAAATGCATTGGGATCGTTTTAGACATTGTTAAAATAAGCAAATTATATTTGTGATTCTTCATATTGTTTTTGATATAGAGTATTCTCATAATTAATGTGATTTGCATCAATGTGATTATAAACATTGTCATGTAATTAAAGAAACTTGTTTATAGCAAATTACTCGTGTTTTGGTAGACAAGCCAAAAATTGGTTCACATTATCACATGCGCTTTATCTTTTAGTTGAAACCTTAAGAGTCATTTTAGTGTGCGCTGCGAGATAGGAACGGAGGTCCCGTTACTTTACTTTTCCACATGTAAACTGCACCAGAATCGGATTGAATGCACTACTGATTTAAAAAAGGGAGCAATACAGAGCTTGGTAAGCACCTGAGAGGGACTTGTAGATAGAGCAGGGAGAGAATAGTACATCCAGGGTGATTACACTAAAGAACACAGACTTGTGTGATCACTGAATTGTGTATTATTTAGTGCAACTTTGTGAGTAAAGTACTTTCTTTCTTTCAAAGATAAGCACTGGCCTAGACATTAAGATTATACTGTTTGTTGGTTGATTGTTGAGCGCATACCTTGAGCACCTTCAACCTTCCTCCCTGAGTGGCCTGTAACTGCTCATCCTTGCTACACTGAGAGTCAAATGCAGAAGCTGTTGTTCTTGGTCCAGGTAGCAAGTCCATGGGAATAGCCTGGGGTATCAGTGACAAATAAACTAATGGTTGGGATCCTGTAGCCCTTGCCTGCCCTATTCCTTCTCCTGCCCCAGCTCAATTGTGTTTGACAGTTTTTTAAAGAACCCATTTAGCAAGGCCAATGACTTGGAACCTGACTTGCATGGAAAACCACGATAGCTTAGCGGAAGCTATGGATAGGTTTAATATAACATTTTGGGAGGTCTAGATTTCTCCGCCTAACGAGACACATCACACCACAAGAGAGCTATTAACAGCCATGTGACTCTGGACACTGGTATTTTCACATTTGGTTTTGGCAGAAAAATGCCAACTTTCTAAAAGTGGCATTTTTAAAATAGCAATTGAAAATCTGGCCTTACCATTAAAGAGGGTTTAAATTACAACTCAAACAAGAGGAAGCAGTGTTTCCCTAGTTGTTCCCAACCTGAAGTTATCACTTTTTAAATAAAATAATGTAACCTAGTTTTAGTCTATGGGAGAGCTAGTCTTGCTGCAGTGAAAAACAACTCTGGAAGTTTTTCACTGCCACGACAAGTAAAACTTAAGTACACATGCCCTACCTTTTAAATACCATGCACTTTATAGTATAGGCTTTTAGGGCCTATTTTTGCGGTGACTTATAAGTATTAAAAATAAAGGTTTAGGCTGGGCAAAAGTTTATTTTGCCAAGTCAAACTGGCAGTTTTAAAAGTGCCCTACAGACTGCAGTGGCAGGCCTGAGACATGTTTTACAGTGCTACTTTAGTGGGTGGCACAATGAGTGCTGCAGCCCACTTGTAGCATTACATTTACAGGCCCTGGATACATGTAGTATCATATACTACAGACTTATAACTAAATTAAATGGGCAAATAAGGTATATACCAATTTTACCATGTTTAAAAGTGAGAGCACAAGCCTTGACTACTCGGAAAGGCATGTTTAAGACAAATCATGGCTGCAAGGTTGATGTGCCTACAGACCAAAGATTTGAACCCAAAATGGCACTCCCATTCCATGATAGTCAAGTGCAGAGTCTGCGAATATAAAAAGGAAACATTTAACCCCCTTCTCTATTGCAGTCATGCACTATTGAATGCTCGCCACACCTTGCTAAAACCATTGTTCCTTACACACAGCATACAAACCTGTACAGAAGCAACTAACTTTGTTTTTAATATAGTATGACTTGGCGAAATTTGGCAAATACATCAGCCTGCTACAAGTATTAAAGACACGACTGATCACTACTTCTACTAAAATTACCAAATCAGTGAATATTAACGTCTTATATGGTTGTTTTTAATATCCGCTTGGATAGACTTGTTAATGCTTCTATTAGCCTCGCTCTCAGCACATAATTAGACAACTACCTGTCTTACAGTATTTAGTTTATATGCACTTCCTGCACCGTTTGCCCACCAAAACTATTCTGCACAGTAATAAACTGGTATCTAGCCACGTTTTCCATTTATGTTTCCCAAATTTTAATGACATTTATTTAAAATTGACCCTTATCTGTGTTATACTATTGACACTGTCTATGCTCGTGTTTAAGATCAAATGCACTACATGTACTGTTTGTACAGCTAAGCTATTTTGCACAGTAATTTGATCATTTTTAGCATTAGGCCCAGTTTAGGAGCCAGAAATGTATATGGTATCTATTTAAATCTGGCCTTCACGCGTGTAATAACCTTGAGTTTATGCCCATGATGACTTTTATAGCATCCTTTTTTTTCCTCTTTGGGAATTCTTGAATTGTTTTAGGTTTTACACATATATTGTAATGATTTTAATTAATTATACAATAAAGGAACACTGACTGACTACTGATTAGCAGGAGTAAGAGAGTGCAGAGTCTTCAAAACAACAAAAACAGGTTCAGCAAATAAGGCAAATCTCTGGGGTGACCCTGCAGAAAGGGCCTGGCCCAACAGGAGGAATAGCCAGCTGTTTATACCTACAGTGAAACTGCTTATCTTTATAGATTATTCGTTCATCTCCATCCCTACACCCAGGGTTAGTAAACTGAAACATTTTGTTCAGACATAGCAAAGACAAGTTCGTAAAGTGCACAACTGGTACTTAAGATCAGTCCACCTGTTCTGCTTACAAGTGTTTTCTATTGTCACTGCTGCTCACGTGTGTCAATCCTAAATACTTTCCCCAGACTTCAAATCACCGTCATGGACAAGAGCCTCCCTCTGCTGGATGTAAGAATGCCATTGTCAAGTAATTCGGTTTGAATTTCCTACGGGAAGACAGAGGGGTTTACCGTTCAACTTACCCCCTTTCGAGGTTGCAGAAAGCTGGGGTGAAATCACCTTTCTGCCTATTAATTAGCAGCGTTCTGCCTAATATTGCATTTGCTTCAATGTGCTTCAATAGGGAAAATAACGTCCCCTTTCCCCCCCTGCCAAATCTTCTTTCTCTTTGGTGCTTCAAGCATGCCTGCTAGTCGATGGTAAATGCGTAGAGTGGCTAACTCGCGGCTCCTCTTGTCCTCATTGTCCTGGCGGTGCTCCTGGGCACTGCAGACTGGAACCCTTCCAGCAGCATGCGGCAGCTCGCTATCCCAGGAGGCTGTGAAACGTCACGCACACCTCGGGCGGAGCCAAGAATCTGTTCAAGGGACTCTATTTGTACCATCAAATGGTCCTCGCGTCGAACATATTCCAGACACTCGCCTACTAGAACACGGAGTTCAGTGGGCAAGAGAGAGAGAGATACCTTACCCCGGGCGAGCCGGGCCTTTCGAAAGCACCGCATTGCGAGAGGGATGGCAAAGCCGCCGACCCAGAGGCGGCAGTGCTGCTTCAGATCCATTACCCCACGGAGAAACCCCGCCGTGGAAAAAACACACCACGGCAGGCACACTTCATCGGGATGTGCGGTGCGAGGCCGAACGTTACGGAAGCCGCATAATGTAAAACAACAAAAGCCTGCATGCAGCCTTGAGCCTGCCTTCCGAAATAGTTTAAATAATTCCAAGATGTTGACTACTGTTCCACCTGAAGTAGTATATAATATCACCGCGAACTTGGGGATACGTCGATATTTCATACATGCCAACATTTTAGAAGAGGAAAGTGGGAGATTAGAAACCTATAATCAAAATCATGAGTATCCCGCCCGAATTGGGTGCATTTGGGATACATGGTTGATATTTGATACCAGGACACAAAACTCAAGCTGCCTGCATTGTTTATTTTTCCGAATTTAGCACTCCGTGGCTTGTGTATGGTTTGCGAGTGACCTCTAATGGTCAAACGGAGTATTACGCAGCTCCGTTCTAGAAGGCACTTTTTAACTTTTACGTAAACACACGTAAAGTACCACAGGGATATATATACTCAAACAAGCGGAGTTACAGTCAATGCTTTTATCTTTTTTTTTGTATTATGTATATGTTGTGTTATATGCACCCAACTGGCCATGTGACCGAAATTCAAAGCAATCCTGTATGCACGTTCTTTTCTTTTGCAGACCTTGTTAAGATCTACTTGGACAGTAACGTTTAGGATGGCTTTTACGTGTTTACTGTTGTTACATTCGCCGCTAACATGCTGTTCTGTGTCTAGATTTATAAGGGTTTCTATTAATATTAGGAAAGGGATCGATTAACCGTGTTCCACTTTTAGGATAGGGATTAATTATCAATCTGATAGATCTCTTATTTTTTTAAAAAATGTTTGTTTTTATGCATGTTACGTTTTTTAAAACGTTTGCGGCATGGTGCTAATGCTTGGTATTTTTATGACCTATGGTCAAAATATACTAGGGTTGATTGCTTGATGTATACTTTAGGATGTCTAATGGACACATGTCCGCCTGTCTTCTGGGGCTGTACTAAAACTCACCCCAGCCCGTTCCAGTACAGGTATCACCTGATGGATGACCCTGCCAATAAAGGGGGCTGGGTGCATGCGCCCCAGGCCTGTTACCCTACCCCTAACACTATTGTCCATGTTGTCCTTTTACTTAGCATGTGGGCTAGAGCCCAGAATGCTACATTGGCGAGGAGGCAGACTGGACCCAGCACTGGCATGTCAGGGCCCACAGGGCTACCAGCTGAGGCGTCCATTTGTTGACTGTGCCTGCCAACATTCGTTCCAGTGCAACGCAATAGGTCTTGCATGACTGAAAGTTTGAGCTATTGCTGTTGCATTATTATTTGTGAAATTCACAAACAAATGTGCTTTTTTTTGTAAAAGCGCCCCATGCCGTGCTTTCACTTTAATGGCAGCTGCACCCCTTTCTTTAGATGTGGCTCGCAGTAAGCTGAATACAACGAGCAGCGTCAAAAGAAAGGGGCACGGCAACCATTAAATTGAAAGCATGGTATGAGGCGCTTTCAACAAAAACAAAAAACTAAGGTTGTGGAGCGTGGCCGCTACAGTTAAAGCGGACCTCGCTCGCAAATAAAATAAAGAAGCGCAGCCGCTATAGTTTAAGCGGGCCGTCCGCCATTACTAATACAAATATAAAAACGGACGGCATGCTGCGTTGTAGGAAAACACGTCATGGGTGGATTAGGGGAAAATCATTAAAGAAAATAGTGCTCACAGACTGTAGATAAAACAGAACGTGTAACAACACAAGTAAAAAGTCCAGATCTCCGGGGAGGTTACAATTGCAGACAAGGCGGTACTAAGGGGGGGACTACTAAGCCTATTCATGAATCAAAAGCAATGATTTTGAAAGGACAGTAACAGAAGTCAATTGAAAACATGGGAGGAAAATGGGCGGAGCTTCAAGTCCATACCTGGATACAGCATACCTCGCAGAGCAGCGCATGGGCTGCCTAGGCTCGACCTAAAAAGAAACGTTCTGCCGTTGGCAGTTTTGCCCTGTTGTGAGCAATGGAAATTAATGGACAGCAATACAACATTGCTAAATTGACAAGTGATTTTTATTTAGATATAATGTAAAGGATCATGGGTGCTAGGTGATATCAGTTTTAACAAGTGTGATGTAGCGAAATCCAGCCATTTTATGAAACAATCAGACTTTAACAACATACTGACTTTCTTTGTTTAATTTTCAACCTCAGGAACAGTTCTGCCAATTCACATACTATTGGTCACACTCATTAAATGTACTTCAACACATACTGTATATGATGTAGATCAGTCTACTCGGGAAACCAGTGCCCCCTCTTTGCCTGCTTTGTTGACTACTCAGAGGCGTTTGACTGTGTTAATAGAAATCTACTTTGGCAAAAACTACAACATTGGGGGATTCCAAACAGGTTGCTGAACGCCATTATAGCCCTCTATACTAGAACCTGGGTACGTATCAAACTCACTGGGAACAGCGCCGTAAAGACGATATACACGGACAGAGGGCTGAAACAAGGCTGCGTATTGGCTCCGTTACTTCTTAAATGTATACACTGCAAACCTTGGCAAAGCAATATCAAAAGCAAACCTGTTAGCACCCGAAATTGGGTCGACCAAACTATTCCTAATGCAATATGCAGACGACATGGTCTTAATGGACCATACAAAAACAGGCCTGCAAAGAACACTGGACACACTCAGCATTTACAATGAAGGAAACAATTTGACAGCAAATGCCAGCAACACAAAGGTAGTCATCTTTGGAAAACACCCCAACATACTTAAACATCGATGGAAAATGGGCGACCTGTTAATATTAACAACAACCAAATATAACTACCTGGGGGCATGGCTCATGAGCAATGGCAAGCTGACAGCTTACATCGCATCAATAGAAGCTAAAGCCAAGGCAGTAACGTACGCCCTTTGCCAACTCAATTCAAAACTATGTAGTGCGTCGACTGAGCCAATTCGAAAGGTCATAAGAGCCAAGCTAATTCCTTCAATCTCCTATGGGCAACTAGTATTTCCCAGGGCCCTAATTAACATCATGGAGTCTGCCAACTGCTGCGCATTCAAACAGATATTCCAGATACCGGCCTACGCCACAAACGCGCCAGTAAGGCTGGAATTTGAATTAAGCAATCTTATGAATATTGGGCCTCGGTCATCCGTTATTATCGAGGGACATGTGCTGCCCCTTCCCCCTGATACAATGAAAGCTACCCTGAAAGAAATTTTTACGAAAGGGAAAAATCCATGAGGAGATGCTTTATCAACAGCCCTCACGGAGCTGCACCTCGATCTATCTGACTGGGGCTATTTTATTAATCAACTGGGCCTGCTTAAAACAATTTTAATGAAACAAGTTAGAACACTATCAAAGCAGGATGATATTGCGACTATAGAGTCCTCCAGCAGCAACATTGGGATACTAGTTAGCTCTTATAAGGACAAACTGAGGCAGCCTTACCTTGACTCAGCTCTGAATAAACCAATACTAAAGCAAATCCTTTCGGTCAGACTCATGGCCATGTCAATAAAGACATTAATACTCGCTGGAAATCACTAGACCTCTTGTAGACTCTGCCATCAGTTCGAGAAGTCCCTGGCCCACCTATTCTGCATCTGCCCTGAACTAAGTCTCGTGCACGTCGCACTTTACTAAAACCCTTGTTTCTAAAATACGGCATCCGTACCTGCACAGACGCAATGAAGCTTCTTTTCAATTTAGAGATCCCCATGGAACTGGCTAAACTAGCAAAATTTGCACCAAAATGTAAAGAGCTTTTAAGTAAAGTAAAGATCGAGCCTTGGCTTAACTTAAGTCTCTAAGCCCAAAGCCGTGAGCATATATCAAGTAACTATGGGCCTCAATTTTTACTTTTGATATGGCTCTGAAATGTATGAAACTAATTGAAATGAAATTGTTTTTATTAACTTTCGAAATGGCCCTAAAATGTATGAAATGAATTGAAATTATATTGCTTTTATTAACGGTCGAAGAAGGACCTTGATAGTACACATGACGCATGGTCTTTTGTAACAATAAAATCACTTTATCATACTGTATATGAACAAACGTTTAATCAGTATCACTTTTATATACATTATTTCTTCTACTGAGGTTACTAAATTAGCCTCCATTTAGTTCCAGACTGAGACCAGTGAAAACATTTGAAGTTCTAACTCTTTGCAAAGAATACTTTGCATGTACCCCCATTGTGCACAGTTTCTAATGCATTTTGGAATTTACATAATTAGTGATGTAAGCCACCTCAATTTGAAAATACTATGAGCGGCGGTTCCCAGTTCACAGGCCAAAATCAAATGTCTTGCCTATTGCGGGTACTTGGTCCTCCCACACGAGTGAGACACTATTTTTATCGGGAGACCTGGGGGAACGCTGGGTGGTAGGAAATTTGTGTCAGCCCGGTGATGCCACAACTTTGCCACACAGAAATGTGTGGAAAAGGTGATTTTTTCAGCTAAATTTGAGGTTTGCAGGGGATTGTGGATAGGAAAAAGTTGGAGGATCCACGCAAGCCATACCTCCCCAAAATCCCCCGGATGTCTAGTTTTCAGAAATGTGTGGGTTTAGTAGGATTCCCTAGCTGGCTGCCGAGCACAGGGCCAAAAACCCAGGTGACACCCCTTGCAAAACCAGGTAGTTTTGTGATGTCGCCTCAATACGTTTTGGGCCCTTGCGAGCACTAAGCCTACCCACACAACTGAGGTACCATTTTTCTCAGAAGACTTTGGGGAACGCGGAGTGGGTGGAAGTTTGTGGATCCACGCAGATTCCAGAACTTTCAACCACAAAAATTTGAGGAAAATGTGGGTTTTTTGACAAAGTTTGAGGTTTGCAAGGGATTCTGGGTAACAGAACTTGGTGAGAGGCACACAAGTCACCACATCCTGGATTCCCTTTGGTGTCTAGTTTTCAGAAATGTACAGGTTTGCTACATTTCCCTATGTGCTGGCTGCGCTAGGGCCCCAAATCCACAGGTAGGCACATCCTGAAGAAAATTCAGTGCCTAGTGCGCTTTCTGCCACCCTGGGGAGCGGGTAAATCGAGGGCTATTGCCCCGATATGCCCCCAAGGGGGGCAGAAAGACTGACTATTCTTTTGGTTGGGTGGGGGCATTGGGATGACCATTCTGGGAAGCCCCCACCCCTACTAATAGTAAAGCCAGCATAATCGCTCGTGCCTAGTGGACTTTCTGCCCCCCGGGGGGCAAATCAGGGGCTACTGCCCCCATCTGCCTCCTGGGGGCAGAAAGGCTGTGGCATCTTTTTTGGGGGGGGTTGGGGGCATTGGCATGCCCATTCTGGACAACCCCCACACCGAACTTTGGAAACAAAAAAATCCCTGGTGGCTAGTGGGCATCCTGTCCGACCAGGGGGGGGGGGGGGGGCAGATAAGGGGCTATTGCCCTATCTGCCTCCCGGGTGGGCAGAAAGACTATTTTTTTTGGGGGGTGGAGGCCTTGACATGCCCATTCTGGGCAACCCCCACCCCTACCTATTAAAAAAGAAAAATCCCTGGCGCTTAGTGGGCTTTCTGCCCCCCCCCGGGGGGCAGATCAGTGGCTATTGCCCCCATCTTCCTCCTGGAGGGGCAGCAAGTCTTTAGTTTTCTTTGGGGGGTTAGGGTGGGGGCATTTGCATGCCCATTCTGGGCAGCCCCCACCGGGCCTATAAAAAAAAATCCCTGGTGTCTAGGGTGCATTCTGCCCCCCAAGACTGGAATTTCGTGGGGGGGGGTGAAGGGTGGGGGCATTGGCATGTCCATCTTTGGCAGCTCCCACCCCTAAATTAATCGTAAAAAAAACAAGACCCTGGAATCTAGTGGGCTTTCTGCCCCCCCCCCCCCCGGGGGGAAGATTGGGGGCTACTGCCCCCATCTGCACCCAGGGGGGGCAGGAAGCCTGCTATTGTGCAGGGGGATTGGGAGCTTTGGCGTGCCCATATTGGGCAGTCCCCACCCGTAATAAAATGTCAAAAAAACAAAACCCTGGCGTCTAGTGGGTTTTCTGCCCCCCCCCCAGGGGGGAAGATTGGGGCTACCACCCCCATCTGCACCCAGGGGGGGTAGAAAGACTGCTATTGTGCAGGGGGCATTGGCGTATCCATATTGGGCAGCCCCCACCCCTAATTTACATACTAAAAACAATCCCTGTTTCTAGTGGGCTTTCTGCCCCCCCGGGGGGTCAGATTGGGGACTACTGCCCCCATCTGCCTCCTAGGGGCAGAAAGGCTGTGGCATCTTTTTTGGGGGGGTGGGGGCATTGGCATGCCCATTCTGGGCAACCCCCACACCGAACTTTGGAAACAAAAAAATCCCTGGTGGCTAGTGGGCATCCTGTCCCACCCGGGGGGGGGGGGGGGCAGATAAGGGGCTATTGCCCTATCTGCCTCCCGGGTGGGCAGAAAGACTTTGTTTTTGGGGGGTGGGGGCCTTGACATGCCCATTCTGGGCAACCCCCACCCCTACCTATTAAAAAAGAAAAATCCCTGGCGCTTAGTGGGCTTTCTGCCCCCCCCCCCCCCCGGGGGCAGATCAGTGGCTATTGCCCCCATCTTCCTCCTAGAGGGGCAGCAAGTCTTTAGTTTTCTTTGGGGGGTTAGGGTAGGGGCATTTGCATGCCCATTCTGGGCAGCCCCCACCCGGGCCTATAAAAAAACATCCCTGGTGTCTAGGGTGCTTTCTGCCCACCAAGACTGGAATTTTGTGGGGGGGGGGGGGGGGGGAGGGGGGGGGGCATTGGCATGTCCATCTTTGGCAGCCCCCACCCCTAAATTAATCGTAAAAAAACAAAACCCTGGAATCTAGTGGGCTTTCTGCCACCCCCCCTAGGGGAAGATGGGGGCTACTGCCCCCATCTGCACCCAGGGGGGGCAGGAAGCCTGTTATTGTGCAGGGGGATTGGGGGCTTTGGCGTGAACATTTTGGGCAGTCCCCACCCCTAAATAAAATGTAAAAAAACCAAAACCCTGGCGTCTAGTGGGCTTTCTGCCCCCCTGGGGGGAAGATTGGGGCTACCACCCCCATCTGCACCCAGGGGGGGCAGAAAGACTGCTATTGTGCAGGGGGCATGGGGGCATTGGCGTGCCCATATTGGGCAGCCCCCACCCCTAATTTACATACTAAAAACAATCCCTGGTTCTAGTGGGCTGCTGCCCAAAAATATGGGGGGAGCAAAGGCCCTTGCCCAAGGGGCCGCTACCCCCTCTCTGGTGCCTAGTGGATGGATCCCTGCTTGGGTATCCCCAAGCAGGGATCAACTAGAGAGGGGTGCCATTGGAAAGGGGAGATTCTCCCCTTTCCAACGATGCCTCTCCCATCTGTTTTGGTGCTCGGGGGGCTGAGATAGCCCCATGAGCACCAAAACAATGAAACTGAAACTAAGTTTGTTTCATTTTCATTGCAATGACGACAGCGTGCCATGAGCTCGATAGGCATTGTAATAAAAATGCAAATTGGCCTCCCGAGGCCAATAAAAATTAAAGGGAAATCCCTCTGCTGTCTGCAGTAGAGGGATTGCGTGCCCTTGTCCTCATGACGGAATGGTTCCGGCATGAGCACAGGAGCATCGGTGCTCATGACGGAACCATTCCGTCATAAGCACTGAAGGGGTTAAAATATGTCCCAGGTCTGCCATTGGAGCCTGCATGCAGTTTTGAACTGCCAATTCGACTTGGCAATATAACCCCCTGCCAAGCCTTAAACTCCCCTTTTATTGCTTGTAAGTCATCCCTAAGGTAGGCCTTATGTAGTCTATAGGGCAGGGTATATTGTAATTAAAGAGTTGGACATATACTTTAAAATTTTACATGTCCTGGTAGTGAAAAACTCCTAAAGTAGTTCTCCACTACTGTGAGGCCTACCTCTCTCATAGGATAACATTGGGTTACCTTATTACATTTAATACGTGCTAACTTTTGATTGGGATCAGGTAAACATTTCATGTTTGGTGTCTATGGAATTAAAATTTAAATTCCTCTTTAATGGTAAAGTCGGATTTTAAGTTACAATTTTGAAACTGACACTTTTAGAAAGTTGCCATTTTTCTACCCTATTTGATGCCTGCAACATGTTCCAGGGTCACATGACTGGGTGTAATTGGCAGTTTGGTTGTTTATTCCTCCCAGAGAGCCGCACATTAGAGGGATTAGGTGTGCCTGAATAGGCCATCACTGTCAGGATGGGCAAAGGGTGAATAGCTGAGCACAGCCCCACTTGCCACTGAATAAGCTGTGCTCTGTTTTTCATACAGATTTGTCACCTCTGCACTTTTCACGCAGACAGTCGGGGGACAGGGCAGAAGAAGCAGGAAACTTCAAGCACTTCAAAGTGAATTCTCTAGAAACTTTGCCTGCTTCGAAGGCGGCACCAGGTATAAAAATAGGGCCCCAGTCCCACGCTTCACTTTCTGGACCTTCAGAAGGACTCTCAGAGGACTGTCTGATGCTGTGGATTTCTGTGTACTCCACAGGACTGCTCTGCTGCACCTGGAAAAACTGCTTTGCTACCCGGACCCTGCCTTGAGCCCTCAAAGGCCTGTGCTGCTGCTTGAGCCCTGTTTCCCTGCTTAAACCCAAGACAACCAGTGTGACACCAAAAGCTAACTTGCTGGCCTTCTGATCAGAGCCAGAGGAACTGAAAAGGCTCCTACCCCCCTACCCCCCCAGTCCTGGACCCCTGGTAGAAGTGCTATATGTGCCAAGATAGTTAAAATCCAAAACTTGGGACGTAAAACTTTTTGGGGCTAAAAAATGCTCTGAGAACAGAGACGAGAATGGACCAACCTGCTCATCTAGCTGCCCAAGGTGCATCGCTGGTCGACCTCAATTCATGGCAGCTCCCGCTACATTCTTCCCCACATCAGCAAATACTGTTCAGCTGCCCTTTGCCAACGGGGTATTCGGCTCTGTGGAACTCTTGATGGGTACAGCCTCCAACCTCGTCTTGCTGGATATTTTAGACTCCAAAATAATAGACTAAGCCTGAACATGGAAATTTTCACCATCACTTCATCCAGCAGCTCCCCGAGGATGACCCCTCCACCTCAGACACCACCTGCCACCCTGCCCCGTTGAACTTTTACTTTCGCAAAGACTTTTGCTGGAATTTCAACTAAGTCCAAAGGTAAACTCTGACTGGGCCCAACCCAATTTTTGTATCTGACGCTCGCTCCATCTTGGTTTGTCACAGTTTTCGACTTTTACCCGATCTCGTGTGATTAGATCGGGTTGGTGCTTTGATCTTCTAGGCACTCGTTCTTGCCTTAACCTTCACACATTCATAACTCTGGTTCTACTGATTGGATTTTTGTTGTTTTGGTTTCGAATATTTTATTAAAATTTACTATGTAACTTCAGGAGGGATTTTTCATGTATGGTATATTCACTTTATTACTGTTTGTGTGCTGCATAAATACTTTACATATTGCCTCCAAGTTAAACCTGACTGCTTTTGTGCCAGGCTACCAAAGGGTTAAGCACAGGTTAATTTAGTGACTTTTGTGGTTCAGCCTGACAGAGACTGTGGCTGTTGCTTGAGCAGGTTTAACACCCCACTCAACCAACAACCTAATTTGTTACATGAACTCTTCCAAAACTGAAATCGTCTTCATTTGCTCTTCGAATTCACCCCCACCTGTACAATCCTGGATGGAGTCACCCACGTCCTAAACAGCCAACCCATTGTTGTTGACAGTGCAAAATCTCTAGGTGTCACTCTGGATAAAAGTCTTAACCTTTAAACCCAAATCAGCACCATGGCCAGGAATGTGCAATATCAACTATGTCTTCTTTGAGGAATCTGCCGCTATATTTCTTAACAAGATCTGAAATCTTTCCAGAATCGACTATCATAACTCTCTTTTGGCAGGTCTCCCCAAGACCCACCTCACCCCTCTGAATTCAGTTCTACATTCAGCCACACGCTCTGGCAATAGGGTGAGAAAAACAACCATATCTCACCAATGCTTGACACTCTTTGCTGGCTCCGCATAGAAGCCACAGTGATTTAAGAGACTGCCTGTATCACCCACAAGGCCTTGCATATATCCACTCCTTGCTATCTAGCGAACAAACTGAACTGAAGCTTTCGGGAGGCTCCAGACAACGTTTACATGGTGAAGCTATGTTGTTAGAGCCTTCAACCTTTACAAAGGTATGACTCATGGCACAATCTTTCTATGGTAGTGCGACTAGAAATTGGAACTGCTTACCCCTGAACTACGCACAACCACTTCATTGCCAATCTTCAAAACAGCTGAAATCCCTTTCCTACACAGACATTTTTCCCAGTTGTTCCCTAAGCCAACCTTCCCCGAAGATAATTTACCCTCCCGAACTGGGAACCCAAAGCAGCCCTGAAGAATATTGTCAGGCTAGCCCCAGTAAGATGCATTGTGAGTGCAGCGAGTGAACCTGACCCCTACCAGGAGGGTAGGGGGCAAGAAAATGTGGGCAAAAATGGCGCATCCTACTACACATTTTTCATAAATATTCAACTGTATTGGCTTTTAATAGCTAATAAATGATAATCTTAAGAGTGCACCAGGATTCAACAATCTTTGTTGGGGCTCTTCAATGATTCCCTCACTAGCACCCTCCAACAGTGCCCTCACCTCCCCATAGCCCCTTTCTCACATGTATTTCATTTGTTTTATAGCACCTTTCATACCAGCGTAGAGTGTCAGAGCACTTTACATCACACACAAATACAGAGACAACAAATCATACATGTGTAAATCAGTGTATAGAAAGATAAAGGGGACTACAAGTTGTAGGACTCATGTCATCCATACTGGTATGCATTTTGTAAGAGTGCTTGGTCTGGAGAAGCACAATCCCAGGATTCAGAATGTAACACAGTGGTTAGGGTTGGCTTTACTAATAAGAATTTATTTCTACCCAAACAAACCCTTTTCCGCAACATTAGGATAATGAAAGACTCAGAAAAAAACATAACTTTCTAACCTGTACCATGTAGTTTGCCTGCAGCTCTTTGATGACACTTCATAGCTCACTGTGTTAAATTATGATTGTAATTTATAAACTGCACAATAATAAAAGGGTCTCTGTTACAAAAGCAGTAACCCACTAAGCTATGCACATAAAAAACTATTCTGTGATCTGTATGGCACAGTCCTTTGTAGCAGGCATATAAACCCTCTGCGCTATCTTAGATGAGTCAAAACTGCCACTAGACAAAACTCCAAAATCTTGCAGTGCGCTATCTTAGATGAGTCAAAACTGCCACTAGACAAAACTCCAAAATCTTGCAGCAGGTACATTAATCACTCGGATTATCTTGACACTTATTGTTGCCTGAAAACTACTGGCTATACAAGGAACTTTGCAGTGAGTGCTTTCAAAACTGCTGCACTGCTACAAAAACGGCCCCCAGTAACAAAACCGGCCCCCCAATCTTCAAGCCTCCCGGGGAAATGCCAGAGGCCCGGTACAGCTAGTCCAGCCTTGATCCCTAAGACTGAGACTAACTGCACTAATTCTGTTTCACCTAACCTAACCTTGCTGCTACAATCTACACCACCTACCTTCTTTTATAATCCGTAAGTACGGGCCTTGTAACAATTGAAAAGAGCAAACATTCCTATGTCACGACCCCCTACTTTGTGCCTCTTGTAATTATCCTAACTAGCAATTGCGGACAAAATAGCAGCGAAGGCCGTTGCTAGACAACGTCGCGGATGGAGGATGCCAGGGTGCGCATGTGTTTTCAAAATGCATAGACGGACCCTCTCAGGAGCCGAATGTGCCGCATGGGGTGCCAAGTTGCCGGAAAGCACTGAAGCTGAAGACGGGCTAGCGTTGCATTAAACATTGTATCCTAATCTTCAAAAACGATCACTATGAAGGGATCAGGTAAATCCGAAAGGTACCGAGGTGCGTCGGTGGGCGAGAACCTACTGATCGCCAATAGGTGGTGAAGAATGGACTAGATGTGGAAAGGTAAAGTGACTATTTTTTTTGGTAAAGTCTTACTCATGACAGGCAGCGACCGGCTGCCTCAGATCCCGGTTACAACTGACACAGTCAGCTGGAATCCTCTCCTGCCATTCAGTCTGCAAGCACAGGCAGCTTAGAACATAAACGTGGCACGGGTGATGCAGTGCGGCTCGGGCACAAGTATACAGTGCATGAGCGGCAAAACACCGCGTTACATTATATTATAGTCTACCACCTTCCTTTTGCTACTGAACCAGAAACCCCTCCAGCCCTCACCTTCCTAGGAAATTCTCCTCGATCCCCTCCCTTAGGTGATCTCTCTATGCACCCTCAGACCCTCCTGTAAACCCTTCTCTTGTACAGCAATGTTACTTTGTAGCGAGGTCACTGCTATATAAATGACATACACACAGGAAGATGAACCGAAATTATGTATACTTTCTTGTAGCGTTCTGGGCCCACATGCTAAGTAAAAGGATGACATACACAGTAGTTGTTAGGGGTAGGTAACTGGCTGCAACAGGATATCTTTCCTCACCTTCAAACTTTGACCTATGTGAGACAGGACACGAACACTGGTTCAAAGAAGTCCAAAACCTTCTAACCGCATTGTGGCTGGAGTCATGTCCACAGTATGGAGTCAGTCCGTTTTGCTGATGCTCCAGTTGATTTGTGGTTGGTGTCAACTGTTCAAAATGGGTGCATTCTGAGGGTTGCCGGAGTCCATCTTGAAGCTTGACTGGTGGTGTTGTTTGACTCACTGGAGGACTTGGACAGTCTGCAACCTGTTGGAAGTCTCGGCTCTGAGGCCCCTCAACCTCTTGGCATCTGTTGAAGGGACAGTGTCAAGTCCATCTCTTGTGCTTGTGGAGGCCCCTTGGATGGGTTCCAATGTAACTGCATGTGTTCTGTGCTGCGGCAGTGTGTGCACCACTGCAGGATTACCGAGGAGCTACTCTGAGTCACTTCTGCCACCACAGCGGTAGATGAGTCATGGTCAGGACGTGCTCTCACCACTGGGATCAGGATGCAGGTGGGGTAAGCAGGTAGTCACTAGCTGACTGATTATTCAGATGATCATTGGTGCTTCTTGCCTGTAGGTATAATGACAGTGCTGAACTCCACTCTGGTTATTTGGCTCAATGGCTTGAAGTGATGACACACTAGACAGGGCTGGTGTGATGGTGTTGCCATTTGCGTGGTTAACTTGTATGACAGGTGGGGACGACTTCCCTTGATGGTCACAGGCCTTCTTGCTTGGGCTGTCGACAACTTGGAGTGATGGTGGCTATGTGCTTGCATACCTTCTCTGTGGAGGCATCTGCATTCTTTAGCTTGGATGCTCTGGATTGCTGAGCCATCAGTGACTGTGTCTGGACGGGTGCACTGGGAAGCATCAGGCAGAGACTCAGTTCCCCCGTATGTGCGGCTTACTTGTGGTTCTCCCGCTGGGCTGTCGCCACGCCATCTTAATTTGACATTGGTAGCCTGCATATGTGTCTATATGCCCTCCGTCAGCAGCTTGAGTCTTCTCGAGTGTACCTTTGAGCCCTGGCCTCACTTGATCTTCCCTCCTAAGCTTGGATGGTCATCGAGTTTCCCAACGTGAACTGGCTGGTCACAATTACACTTCCTTCTCTTCTTTCTCCTCCTTGGTGCCTCAACATGCACTATCACTTCAATTATGCAGCTGAGACCACTCGTTGCTTGAGTCTATACTCCTTCTGGGTGTAGTGGGATGCACCTTCTCTGGGACTGGCCAACAGGACCGCTCAATGGTCGACTGTCTAAGTAGTCTGGCCACCTGCCTCAGGTGTTGAGCTCCGGCTTGATGATGATCAAGGTGGTTGCTGACGCAATTCTTCCTGACTTCTCTAGGGCTGTATGATGCCCAGCCACATTTTGAATATTCCCTCTTCTTGGTGCTCCTACTCCATGGTGTTACATCTTCTGGTACCTCCTTAGGGAGCTGTGGTTCTGCCTCCTTTCTCTGGGTGGTGCAGAGCATGCGCCTTGAAGTGGTACTGCCATCAGGCATGATTGGTGGGGTGTGACACTGTGTGCCTTGAGGGTGCCCGACAATGCGTGTCTTAGTGTCTGGACCTGGGTCTCTGGTGTCAGTGTGCATCTGTCCACCTTGTGGTCCAGTCTTGCTTTCCCTAGGCCTTCACCGAGCTGGAGCTGTGTCTATCTGGGAGGCCAGGAAAACCAACATGGTGTCTCCAATGAACTTGGTCGGCTGAGGCATGGTCTGGGATGTGGAGCGAGCAGATAACAGAACTAGTGGCAGGGAGGAACGGAGGCTGGCAGGAATGGAGTTGCTCCATTGAGGACAAAACCAAAATGCTTCATCCCTGAGCTTTAACTATCTTTGATGGGGCCTATTGTGTTCATTGGCTGCTGTCTGAGCCTTCACCTCAGGCAGGCAGGCTCGGCAGGGGGAAGTCTCCAGCAAGGACTCTGTCTGATTCTTCCTTTTCATTTGGGCAACAGACTGAGGGTGCAAGTACCAATCAGTTATTTTTGCATTTTTATACACTGTGTACATTACCAAAAGGTGTTAGAGGACCTTACATGAAAACAGGTTTGATTACAAGAGATATAAAGTTACAAGCAGTTTCCTGGCAACAGACCGTAGGCCCATGTCAGCAGGACGCTGTTGCGTGTGACGCTCCACGCAGTGGCAGTGACTCTCCATGCACCATGAGTCGGCAGTGACGCTCCATGCATCTGCCATATTTGATTGGGCTCACATTTGCCAATTTGGTGAGGATGATGAATTTAACCAACGATTCATTTGTTGGCCAGTTTCCTCACGTTTGAGCGGCATGGTGTCCTTGTGTGTGGACACACCTACGCTGCTATTCATTGCTTAATAAGCAGCTGCAGGTACTGTGTTTTCATTTTGTTCTTTTCTCACGAATTTGACTGGTTTTACTCAATTTTCTCTTTTAAGTTATGTGACTGCTCACACACAAAAACAAGTATGGTGCCATTTTATATTGTGGTACAGTAGCATCGTTCTTAAAGATATTTCAAGGTGGACAGTAATTTTGGTTGTTTGTACTTTATTGTTTCCTCATTACGGCCACTCCACAACAAATCACAAAGCCTCCTCCCTTCTTGTCATTAACAGGCAAACCTACCATCAAGTGGGCCCCATTGTTTAGCCTGTTGGAAAATCCTGTTGTTGCCATGGATGTGGGTGGTTACAGCCCACAGCGAAAACTTACACTTCTGTTCGGCAGTCTGAGCGATACTGCACAGCAAATATTTGATAATCCACCACCCATTTCCGCCACTCGTTGTCAATCTGGAGACAACTGGAACATATGTGGAGGCAATCGAAAGTCTGCAGAAACAATACGCAGAGGAACCCAATGTCATGCTAGAAAGACATGATTTCGTCAAACGGAAACAACTTGCTGATGAGGGAGTGGAGGGTTATGTGGCTGCACTTGGAATTTTGGCAGCTACGTGCGAGTTTGGTCTGAATTTGCATATGTATATTCATGATCAATTTGTTTTCAATTCTGTTTAAAAAAAGATTCAGGAGCAGTTGCTCAGCTGCCACAATCCTACTCTCAATAAAGTCTTGTATTTGACTGAAAGGATTGAGCGATCTTTAATTTCATCAAACGTTTTAAATCCTGATGCCACAGTCAATTTGGTTGCTGGTCCAACTTCTGAGCACCAGGTGGATTCGTTATGTGCAGTGCATAATACAGGAAGATCACAAGTTCAGAAAGGAAACATAAAAAGAGTTTGAGCTGCTTGCTACAGATGTGGATGAAAGAACCATTTCCGCAACTTTCCAGGGTGTCCTGCAATATGTAAACGTTGTCTTGGTTGCAAAAAGTTAGGACACTTTTCGATTGTGTGCAGGAGTAGCGAAACCCCTATTCGCATTAGCAATGTGGATATTGAACTTGATTCTTGTACAGAGTCCTTAAGTAACGTAGTTTTAACCAATTAATGTAACATTGTTTCCACAACAGTGAAAGGTCCCAGTTGTGATGCTCTGATTGACAATGTTTGTTTCAGGTCATGGCAGATTCCAGCTCACCAATCACTATTCTTTGAGACACTACCTTCTATAACAAATAGGGGTAAAAGCAAGTCACTCATTTGCCCAGATATGCGCCCAAAAGCATTTGGTGAGAAGCCTATTGACATGGTAGGCTTCTTTATGGCTAAAGTACAGTGCATGGGTAGGGAGACAAATACTAAGGTGTCATCATAGGTAAGAACATCATTGGTTGGCAGGACATTGCTAAAATAGGCTTTTACCTTGTTCCTGGTTCAAGCACGCCTGTGATCGCAGGTGATATGCTGGTAAGCTTAGTGAGAAGTATGGAGGTATCTGTTGACGCAATTCTAGCTAAGCATAAGGAGCTGTTCAGTGAACAGGTGGAAACTGTCAAGGGTTTCGTTCATCACATTAAGGTAAAGCCCCATGCACAATCATTTATGAAGAAAGTACGCAGGTTCCCTTCTCAGTCCGGGAAGAACTCAAACAAATATTAAAGGATTTATATAACCAGGGTATCATAGAACTAGCTGGATCATCTCAATAGGTGGGACAGATTGTGGTTGCACGCAAGAAATCAGGCGATATCAGGTTGTGTGTAGACTTGCGCACTTTGAATGCCAATATTTTGGTAGACTGTCACCTCTTGCCCAGGATACAAGAAATGTTAGATAACTTGGGTAATGCAAGATGGTTTTCCATCATTGATTTAAGGTCTGCATACCACCAGATCGCTTTGGACAAGGAGTCACAGTAATGGACGGCTTAAATCACCCCTTTTGGTGCCTATAAGTACTTAAGGTTACCATTTGGGCTAGCATCAGCTGCCAGCTTGTTACAAAAACTCATGGATGTCTAGTTTGCCAACCTCGAAGAGGTACAAGCCTACCAGGACGACATATTGGTTTTTGCAGATCCTCTTGAAGAGCACAATCGCATTCCAGACAAAGTTCTGTCTATTCTTATGCACAGAGGAATGACTGTAAGGAAAGATAAATGTAAGTTTGCCACCATAGAATTGCAGAACCTGATATAAACCATCACGGATTTAGGCATCAAACCAAAGTTCTCGTTGGTAAAGGCTGGTGCACCCACTGATCGTGATGCCTTGTTTTCCTTTTTAGTTCTTGCTGAGTATTATGTATAGCTTGGACCAGGGTATGCATTAGCAGTACAGCATCTTAGGTCTCTGTTGAGAAAAGGACATACATTCATTTGGTCAGAGGAAGTGCAAACTGTTTTTGACAAAGTAAAATATTTAATCATGGAGGCACCAGTTCTTTGTGCATTTAGGGAAGATAGCACATCTGTGATGACTGTGGGTGCGAGCCTCCAGGGTCTAGGGGGCAGTCCAGAGTCAAAGGGTAGGGAGTAAGGAGACAACAGTCGCATTTTCTCCAGGTCACTCAGGAAATTTGAACAATACAGCACGTTTGAATGTGAGGCCCTGGTGTGTATCTAGGCAGTTCAAAAGTTCAAAATGTATGTTTGGGGACGACACTCTGAGCTACACACCGACCACAAACCTTTAGTTTACATTTTCACATGGGATATTCACAACAATGTGTCTGGAAAATTTACAAGATTGGTTTTGAAACTGCATGCATACACTTTTAACATTAGTCATGAGGCAGGAGGCAAGAATTTCCGGGCAGATTGCCAGTCTCGCATGCCTCTGGAAAAAGTGGATGAGGAATTTGACATGGATGACATTGAGTGTGTTGCTTCTATTGATGCCGTTCAAGCCATTCAAGAAGATAATTCCACATTTGGTGCTAATGATTGGTTAAATGCATGTCAAGAAGATGACATTTTTAAACAAGTCGGTCTGTATATAATACAAGGTTGGTCTGAGGGTAGAGGTCTATATGGTGACTTCAAGGCTTATGTTCAGGTTGCAAGTGAGCTTTCATTGGTCAATACTACACCCTATTGTACCACTGGGGTCACTCCGTTTTTAGGTCTCGCCTGACCCAGCGCTTGCGCTGGTCTGGCGAGACTTTAAGTAAGGGCTTCAAAAAATGCTACCGCCGGCTACAGCTTGCAGTGCATGTGCACAGGCGCGCGCTTATGAGCAGAGGCGCCATATGGCATTCCTCATGCTCAAAGCGCATCGCTCGCCTCGTGCTTGATCGCGATCACTTTCACTTTTCGCGGCCGCACAACGGCCGCGCACGCACCACTCCCTTTATGCTCTCCCTTGTTTTTTACTTTCAGCGCGTGCGCGCACCCACATCACCCGGGCTTGCACCCTCCCTCACTTTTACTTTTGTCGACTTGTTTTGACTAGCTCACACAACTATATCAGTCTTGATTCTTGTCTTGCGCGAGGCGCCATTAACATGTGGAGCAACAAATGGCTGACGGAGAGGTAACATAGCATGTTTTGTCCTACTCGTTGAAGCTGTCTGCCATCTGGCATTCTCCTAGTTTCATTTGTCTTCTGCTTGCGGGTGGTGGCGTTGTACGGGGGGATTATCTATGGGTGTGCTCCTAGTACTGTCCCTCCACCCTCTAGATTAAAAAACTGACGCGTTAGATGCTCGAACAACTAACGCTGTTGCCCGTGCACTCATTCTTTACTGAATAACATTGAGGGGCAGCCGTCTAGAATTTAGCAAAATATATAAGCGATACAATGAGCATGTTTTTCTCTTGTGCAATAGACGTACTTTCAAATTACTTGGAGTGATTTTTTGTTTAATCCCAAAAAGCTGTGCATTGGGTTTGTAGTCAAACCAAGAATTGAGGTTTATTCACTTCCCCTTATTCTGTCCCTGCATCCAACACCAGTGATCCAAATCATGCGAATCATTTCTCTCCCAGCTGCAGCCTGTAATGCTTCATAAATATATGGGAGCTAGGTCAAGTCGCTCTCTCTCTACCTCTCTCTCTCTACCGCTCTCTCACTCTACCGCTCTCTCGACCTCTACCTCTCTCTCTACCTCTACCTATCTCCCTCTACCTCTCTCCCTCGACCTCTCTCTCTCTACCTTGACCTCTCTCTCTCTACCTCTCCCTCTCTCTCTACCTCTCCCTCTCTCTCTACCTCTCCCTCTTTCTCCCTCTCTACCTCTCTCTCTCAACCTCTCTCTCTACCGCTCTCTCTCTACCTCTCTCTCTACCGCTCTCTCTACCCCCCTCTCTCTCTCTACCACTCTATCTCTCTCTACCGGTCTCTCTACCTTTCTCTCTCTAACGCTCTACCTCTCTCTACCGCTCTCTACCTCTCTCTCTACCTCTCTCTCTCTACTGATCTACCTCTACCTCTCTCTACCGCTCTACCTTACTCAACCGCTCTACCTCTCCCTCTCTCTACCGCTCTCTCTCTACCTGTCTACACACCTCTCTCTCTCTACACACCTCTCTCTCTCTACACACCTCTCTCTCTCTACACACCTCTCTCTCTCTACACACCTCTCTCTCTTTACACACCCCTCTCTCTTTACACACCTCTCTCTCTTTACACACCTCTCTCTCTTTACACACCTCTCTCTCTCTCTACACACCTCTCTCTCTCTCTACACACCTCTCTCTCTACACACCTCTTTCTCTCTACCTCTAAGTGACAGCTGGAGCCCGATAGCACTGCTGGTCTTTTAAAAAAAAAATTTTTTTTTAAAGCATTGGCATAGCCAATAGGTCTCGCCTTTGGGTCCTTATAATTGTTTAACCATGCAACAGTTAATGTTTTTGCACCAAGGATATTGTGATGCAGAACTAAATTCTTATTAAGTCCCGAAAGCGAGACCTATTGGCTATGCCAATGCTTGTTGTTGAGAGGGAGAAATGATCATTCAGCTTTGTTTCCTGTGTGGCTAATGGACCAAATTGCCATCAAGGAAACAAAGGAAAGTAACTCTTTGAAGGAAAAGGTTAGTGCAAGGGTCATTGAGGAAAGGAAAGAATGAAATAGGTCTTTGGTAAGGATCATAGCGCAGACTCTGATTTTATGGTTGGAGGTTATGTTCTGATCAAAAGAACCGAGATGGTCAGAAAGGGGGAGCGATCTTTTCTTCTCCAACAAGAGTTTGCAGAGTTGGAAAGGAATTTGTCCGTTTGGAAGACAGATGCTGGTGGAACAAACAGAATCGGTCAAGCTCACACAGCAGCAGGCCTGCATCATTTACAGGAGAAAGGGTACTGGGTCAGATTTAGATTTGGCACAGTGGGTACAGTCTGAAAAGGACACCGGGGAAGTTAGACAATTTCATGAGGGAAGTGACAGTATTCACAGCAGTTCAGTCACTCCACTGTAGTATGTACTAGATCACGAGAGGTTAAAAGACCTAGCAAAGGATTGTGCAATGTTCTAGTGCTGATGCCTTTACTAGCTCCTGTAGCTCTTTGGTGTCAGTTATAACTGTTTACATATTTTGCAGGATTGTATTTTTATGTTTTCTTTTTTTTGTTTTGGGGGTAAGGTGGTGTAATATGATGTAACATGGTGTTGTGCAGCTTGTGCGCTGTGTACTCATGCCCGCGCTGCATCACTCGTGCCATGCCTGTTTAAAGCTGCCCGTGCTCACAGACAGAACTGCAGACAAGGATTCCAGCTGACTGGGTCAGTTGTAACCGGGATCCGGGTTGACCAGTCCCTGCCTTTCGTGAGTGAGACTTTACCAATAAAAACGGTCACTTTGCCTCTCTAGCTCCGGTCCCTTCTTCACCACACCGACTGCAAATGGAGACAAGGTTGGAGTTACAGAACAGGGAGAGAAGTGTGGGGAATATAAAGGGCAATGGGCGCAGACGTGGGTGGAAGTCGGTGCTGTGTGGGGCCTCTCATAACGTTGGTGTGACAGCTGGATGATTATACTCATGACAACGTTTTGCGAGCACAGTGGAAGGCTTGGCATCTCATCTCCACCAACCTGCATTTCCTGGCTCCAATTTGGGAATAATGCGGCTTGCTGAGGTGTGTCTCATGTTCCTCTGCATGTCGTGATTATGGTTACCAGGAATAGCTGGGTGTTGTAGCTGGCTTTTTTGCAGAAAATAGAGCATGTCTTGAATGTGATCTGTGTGGGAAGTGAATTCCAAAGAAGGGATGAGCATTTGTGTGATTCCAAATATGCTTGGCAACCATTGATGAGATGGGCTGCTGCAGGTAGAGGGCCCTTCTGTTGTGTCATGTCAGGGGAAATCAGTTCAAAGCAGAGCAGAAGTGGAATGTCACCAGTTCCTGCAAAATCTGATTAGGTCTTGCTCAAATCTGAGATGTGTTGGACGAACATCTCATAGGGAGGAAATTTGGATGTGCACTAACCTTAAACCAAATCATTTGTATCTAGGAAGGCAGCCACCCAGTAGATTTTGGGTGGTCGACCTCTTGCTACAGGTTGGGAAAAACTGGATATGTGGTTAGGAGTGGCGCCACTGTGTGCTTTATTGATCAAGCGAAGAGTCTCCAATGGAAGCAAGTGTAGGGTATTCCAGGCCAACATGAGGTGGTAATACAGTTTAAAGCTGTACAAGAAGCAAGGAGCATGGTTATGGGTTTTCATAAGCTTGGTGATTAGTTATAGGGGAAGAGGAGTATAAAATACACTGCAGTAGTCCCATTATGGGGTAACAACAGCAATTGGTGTAAATTGTAAAATACATTCTTGTTGGGTTCATTAGCGAGGAGATGAAGAAAAGGTGCTTTCCTAATTTGGAATTGTGGGGGAAAGTGGGGCTCTCCGTGGAGATGAACCATGAGAAGGGGAGAGGTAATCGATATAAAGTAATTACGAGCAACAGCTCTGGTTTCTGGATTTTGAGGCACAGCCACTTCCTCTGCATTCAGGGCAGAAAATCCCTCGAGCAAGTTAGGACTTGCACTTGGACTCCTTATCCCTCTTTTATCTTGATATAGACATGCTTACTGCTTACTGCTGTTGTCCAATATCGTGGGCTTCCAGGATATCAATTAATGGGGGTTATAAGTATTTACAGAAGAAGTTAGAAGAGAGGCCAGAGCCCTGCTGATGGTGAGCAATGGATTACATTTAGCCTGGTGGGTCTAACCAGTAAGGGGAATCTTTCATTGCTTGGCAAAGTTCAGTCACACACGTGTAGCACTGCAGTTTTTGATTACTCCGTTCTGCATTTTAATAATAAATATTATGAGCATGAGTAGTTATGGGGAGTAAAGGTATCCCACGTATGGACTGTAGCTTGTCAAGGCTGCACATTATTTATTCATCTAAAAGTATAGCGTGTGAGTGCTCCTCTTCAGTTGTATACACAGTGAACTGTGGGCTTTTTGAGATATAAAAAACATTTCTGAGTCAGATCAAAATGGACAAACACATCTGAATCGCAATGGAATGTATCAATGTAGATTAATTAATAGTACACTGAAGGGTAATGTAGTGGCAAACTCTGAATACTGTCCACAAACAGCGCTAACATTTCATAGGGTTTAAAGTCCAATTTACAGTTGGCACGGGTCTTCTCAAGGCATTTTGGAAAAATAAAGACGGACTGAGTATTTTAAAGGCCAGTGGGGCAAACTAGCCACAGATGGAAGGTTGTAAAGACCAATCTCCAAGGTAGTTGGTCACTTATTCCCACTTATGTTTGGGAAATTTAGTAACATATAGTGAATTTCGTTTGAAAATCTCTTTATTCCGTTTTAGCATACAAAGACAACAAAGAAAAAGCGGTACACCTTGGGCACATCATGGGGATAGGAGTTGGCCTAATGGCTAGGGCGGTTGACCTCGAATCTGGGGAACTGGGTTCGAGTCTCGGCAATGACGCTGAACATCCTGTGATTCTGGGCAAATCACTTAATCTCCCCGTGCCTAACCAAAATGAATACGTGCCCTCATGTAACATAACTGGTGCTAGGTAAAGTGCTTGATACCCGATTTGGGTCAAGTTTGCGTTATATAAAACTCTGCAAAAAGAAAAGTTTCAGTATCCCATTACATTGTGGTGGTAAAGGCCACCAGCCATAATATAGCTATTTCGCATTTCTGTTGCGGTAGTAGGGGCCGCCAAAGGACGAAAGGGAGCCTAGAGTCTATAAGTTCAGCATGTTCGGAAAAAAAACATTCAGCATAACAGCGATAAGGAAAACAGTGATGCACATTGATAAAAAGACAGTTCACTTTAGGTTGAAAGTAACCATCCATCGCATGCAGAAGCTCAGGAGGACCTGTGAGGAAGAGACATGGGGTAAAGAGAGGTGACGTGCTGTTTGGGTTTGACATGAGGGTTCAGTCAAAAAGTTGGAGCACTTTGAGTCTAGGAGGTGTAAAACATAAATGCTCCAAGCGAACAAGCAGTGTATGAGAGCTGCCAAGTGTGGGTGAATATCCCTTCTGTGCAGGCGAATTTATGAGATAGAATTTCTATTGCAAGGACCATTGGGTACCATTGAGCTATTGAAGGAACGTGTGTTTTTCAATTTTAGAGCTACTAGTTGCTTGGCAGCACCCAACATGTGGCTAATTAGGTGCCATTCTGCCTGAGTCATGCCTTGCAAGAGTGGGGTCGGACACCGAGAATTATCATCAAGTAGGATTCCAGGAGCGGGAAACCTACCATTCCCTTAATGCGGCTAAGAATTTCTTTCCAAAAAGTTGTGATGATTGGACAGGACCACTAAATGTATATGGAGTCTCCCAGCGCCATCATACAACGCCAGCAGAGTGGTGAAGAGGCGGGGAAGATAGTGAGTAGGTGCGGGTGTGAGATACCAGCATGTCATTACTTTTTATGCCGATTTGCGTTGTGAAATAAAATTATTTCAAATAGTGCACTTTGAAGCACAGTAGACCAGCAACATTGAAACACATTGTTTGGATGTAAATAAACTTTTCAAGTACTTGTAGAGTCTTCCTACAGGAAAATGTGGACAATTAGTAGCACACAGCATTTAAAGCACATATGCCAGTAACCTTTGTCAAAATCTGGTCGGATGGAAAGAGCACATCCAAGTGAATCAACTGTTCTGTGCAAGAGTAGTCTGGTAAATCTCGTGGAAATTGTGCTTTTAAAACTATTAAGCTATAAAACATTCAAAATATGGTAGGATGTAAAAGGGGGCTTTAAAAGTGGAGTTAGGATTGACCCTTAAGATTCTTTTGGACGTTTTGTGGCAAACAGTGTGGCAAACTGTGCATTCTATTGCCCTAAATACAGATATATTGTGAGAAAATGGCAGGAAGAAGGATACAATTACCAGATGGCTCTATGTCCCCAAGGGCACCATTTTTGTTTAATAACCTAATGCATTGTGGAATTGGTGTCTTGGTTCATTTTAATGGATGCACTTGAGCTCACACACCTTCAACAATGATTTGTAAATGAAATGCCCAGGACTGCACTGAAGCATTGTGTCTTAAGTGATCTGGAGTCATCTTGTGAATACCATTTTACACAAGAATCAGATCACACTTTTACATTTTATTTTACGACCCAGTTATCACACTTTGCAATGTTTCATACTGTAACACTTAACACACTTCTCTGCATACTGCAGTGTGACACCACTATGCAGAGTTTGCAATCTCCATAAGAGTTTTGTAAGCATCATCTACTGGCTGATTCTACTACTCTAGAGATCCAATTTAAGTATTTATATTTATTCTCATGGACATAGGTCTTTCTGCGGAGCTTGAAAGAGACAGAGCAGCTTTCTAAGCTGTTTTGAATTCACTTTGAAACTGAGAATTAAGGGGAAAGGCATGAAGCTCCAGGATTCCACAACTGACCCCAATACAACAGGCGTGTGTTGACATATACGGGACTAATCAATGACAGACCCTGAAAAGCAGCCTGGCTAGTCTCACAATAGCAAGTGCTACACCGGGAGAACCCAGCACACTAATATGGCATAGCCCATGTTCCTAGGATATGATTAACTTGGTTTTGACCACAACAGAGGCCATAATTCAAAAGGTCCAAAATGAAAAATAAACATGCAGAAACAAATACATGTTGCAGGAGGGACCACGAGCTAGTAGGCTGGAGAAGCAAAGTTATTCTGTCTCTGTATTCCTCCTTCTAATTCTCTGCCCAGATGCTGTACTTAATGCTTCCTACTCTTGACTTGGATAGAGGCTTCAGCAAGAAAAACCCATCTTTAAAGAGGATGTAGC
The DNA here is from genome assembly GCF_964204655.1 of Triturus cristatus. NCBI lineage: Eukaryota > Metazoa > Chordata > Amphibia > Caudata > Salamandridae > Triturus > Triturus cristatus. The sequence continues at coordinate 655,434,682 of NC_140590.1, read as the reverse complement.
CTCAATGCCTCAGACTCGAGCGATCCTGCAACATCTGTGCTTGTGCCACAAAATACTCCATGGGAACAAGTGCCAGGGGACAAACATTCCATAAGCGTTCATTCTATCTTATGATATACTTGTGCTGTATAGTCCTGACAAAACAATGCAATAGGGGTTGGATCACCTGGCAGTCAACATTTCAGGAAGCTGTGAGTAATATGTTGCTCAGGAACATCATGGTCCATTGTATCAAACTCTGAATACATTTTCAGAAACATCACGGTGCATGCTTGCCCTGTTTTTATGAGGATGGGTAGTTCTTCTTTAATAATGAATAGTGTGTTTTTTGTCAAGACTTTAGAACCCAGACAGAAAGTTTTTCAGCTCGATTCAATTTTTGTATTGGCTTGAATATTGCATATTGTGAGAGTTTTAAAGGGACATCACCGATGGTGTTGATGGGGCTGGTGATAGGAGCACCAAGAACAGGGAGGCTAGATTTATGCTCTTCACATTGCAGATGACCATCGTGGGAGATGATGTTTTATGGTGAGAAGATTGTAGCCATGACCTGAAGTTGGACCAGAGTGAACGCAAGCAGTGCTGCATGTTGTACCATCTCCATAGAAATAGTTTTCATCAATGCTTAATTTGATCCAGTGGTTGCTGGTGGGGCCCACCGGCACTCTTTTTTGGGGGCTAGCACTTATTTTTCTTCATTTGAGATTTCCTGAGAGCAAGAGAGGGAAAAGCAAACAAGGGAATGAAGCGGAAAGAGAAAGATGGAAAACCATTGCAAAGGGAGAAAGCAGGAACCCGTAAGAGTGAGTTAATAGAGCATGGGGTGTCTGGGAGTTGATTAAAAGGGCCTAATGTAAAATGAAGTCTATGCAGCCTTGATATTCAGCGAGCTGACACATAAAAACACCTGCTGGGGGCTTCAAAGCAGAGCTTTGGGCACCAGCACTCATTCTTTTACAAATTAAGTACTGGTTTTGATAACTGGCATAGCTGCAGGTAAAACGTTTACCCTTACAGAATCAATTTGATGTAGAATTAACAACAAGAGGTCACTTGAAAGGACCTCATATGATCAACTACTTAATCCACACTGCTTGCTTGCTTGCTTTCATAAAGGTAACGAGCTTTATACTCACTCACCCCTTTGATGGTTATACCGGATGCTTTTACCTACTAGTTTGATACGCCAACCTCTGAAGTGACCAGCAAGAGGAAAAGTCAGTCTTTCATACCACAGGCGAGACAAGCGTACCGAGCGAACATGATGACATGGATGTAGGTATTCTGACAAAAGCACATAAAGGGTCCCTGTGACATTCCATACATATTGATGGTCTGAAAGTCTGGTCTGTTATCTAAAGAATCCACTACAGATAGTGAAGAAGAATCAAAAGAGTAGTTCTACGTAGACATTAAATTCATACTTTTTCTGCCCATTAAATAAACATTGGATCTATGGGGGTATTACAAAATGGAGTGGGCATCCACAACTTTACTCACTCTCGAATAGGCTTTTCTTCCTAGGTAACTTCAATATCCACCTCCGCTTGGGACAACACCTAGTGGCCCTCCGCCCTAAAGAGCCCACCCACCACAACAGACCACGCACGGAACCTCAGCATCATCCTCGACTCCTCCCTCACCATGACCCACCAGATTAAGTCCGTCGCCTCCACCAGTTTCAACTGCCTCCGCAAGACCTTCAAATGGATACCCCCGAATGCCGAAAGACCGTGACCCACGCACTCATAACCAGCAGACTGGACTACGGCAACGCCCTCTGTGCCGGAACCAACCAAACTCTCCTTCACAAGCTCCAAACCATCCAGAACTCCGCAGCCAGACTCATCCTCGGGACCCCACAGCACAAACACATGACCCAACACCTACGAGACCTCTACTGGCTCCCCTTTGAGAAGAAAGTAACCTTCAAACTACTCACCCATGCCTACAAATCCCTCCACAACATCGGACCCAAATACCTCAACGAGAGAGTCTCCTTCCACGTACCCAAAAGCAACCTCCGCTCCGCAGACCTCGCCCTGTCAGAGACCCCCCACATATGCAGAAACAGAGCAGGCGGAAGAGAATTCTCCTACATCTCAGCCAAGATCTGGAACGAGCTCTCAGTTAACATCAGACGCTCCCCTACCCTGGACACCTTCAGGAAGATCCTCAAGACCTGGCTTTTTGACTGAACCTGAGCTGCACTCGCCCCCCCCCCCCCACCCCCCCAGAACCTTGAGACCCTCACGGATGAGTAGCGCGCTTTATAAACCCTTGATTGATTGAATATCTGGGCCAAAGATTCACCCAAAATCTATGCTCCAGATATCACACAGAATATGAACAGCCTGAACTTTCAGTGACTAGTCAGTTAGCCAATCTAATCTAAAGGACACAACTTGACTCCAAAGGCCACTATCTAGAGCTACTGTTCTTACTAATCTTCATGCAAAACAAAACTAACTACAAGGCCCATACCCGAGCTGTCCCTGTGGTGAAGGTGGTAAGAAATCAGTGAAAATCCACATGGCGAAAGGTCGCAGCTTTGCACTAAAGTATGTTTCCCCTCAAGCAGCCAGAAATTAAATCCATCAACAGCATCAATAAGAGGTAGTTAACATTTGGCTTATTTAACCAAAAGAGCATAGCTCTGTGGCAACGTTTGATCAAAGCACAAACTCTGGCTGACCTCAAAGTAAATCAGTGGACCTCTAAAGGGAATAAGGCCAAAAAAGACCCATTTCTATTCCAAAATAACAGAAGCTTCAAATTCCGCAAAATAATTCAGAATTTATGAGGACAGAAGTATCCAACAATTGTAACCAATAGTTGGATCTATGACAGATTCTCATGAACACCACTGACTATATAAATGATTCCCATTGGGAATTTGTAAAGTTATTCTGCGAATTTATCCTAAAACTCTTCTATAGATCATGCCATCATGGAACAACGTTGGACACCCCGTAACAAAAATTAGTGGCCTTAGCTCCTGCACAAAGCACTGCCACCTACTTACACCAATGTTTAGAATGAACTATTGCAGTTTACACATTTTACCTACAGCCATTCATCAAAATCCTTTCCAAGGACACATGCAGTACTGTTTCGAGTTCACCTTCGTCCAACTTCAGGTTATAGCTAGGAACTTTCTTACCTTCAAAAAGTCATCCCTCCTGCATGTCCCACCCACTGTCATCTACAAAATGAAGGTCATGAACCTAGCCTCTCTGTACTGGCTTCTACTGATCGCTTTATCAACTATTTAACACACACTGTTCTCTTACTTTAATCAGCTAAAATATCTAAACAGTCATTGAGGTTGAACCTTGAGCTCTTTCCTTAGAGTTTCCTTGAAGTGTATAGAGTAGGGTGAGTAATTACATCCAGAACTATTACAAAGAACACAGTGTATATCATTCAATATGCCTTGCACAGCATGTTGTGTTTACACTGTGCCAGCTGCGTGTGTTAATACACAACCCCAAATTAATCTTTTTTATACAATCTTTTATAGATGGCAGATATGAGTAAAGTGCAATGTGACTAAAATACGGTTTGTAAAAATACGTTTCTGAGACATTTGGTTGTTCTCATTCGCCTCGATAACAGAAACTACTTTAAAACCAGGCAAGCTCTACAGGTTTTGTGTTTGATTTTTTAAAAAATTTCACAAATACTTCTTCACTAACCTCACCACATTATAAATTCCACATTGATAGTCTGTTTTAAAATTAGCTTGGATTCAGTCCAGAAGAAAGCCGGAGACTCCACAAGTGATTTAAATAATAGCTAAAACGTGCTGACCATTCAAATAGAAATAGGGGAACATTTTCACTTCAAGTGTCACACATCAATTTTCAGTCTTATAACAGGGGGATAGGGGATCTATAATAAAAACATTAACCCAGTCTACCACTAAGTACATTTATCACATTCATATAGATCCTCCATGATTCCCTCAGCACTAAAGAGTCTAGGAGAGCTATATTGGTGAAGGGCATAAATATACCTGTGATACGAGAAGAAACATCATAAAAGTCTCATTGGAAGCCTCCTACTCAGAAGTCTACTCTCGATAACAAACTTAATGTCAAGGGTGAGGGGCAGACTCATTCCTGAAGCATGCCACCGCAGTGGGTGAGGTATCAGTGTCCTTCATGAGAGAAGCCTTTCTTTTTCTATCAACATGATGCCATGAATATTGTTGCATTACCAAAAATCAATATTGAGTTGCCTCAATATGTGGGTATCACATTCTTTGTGCTCTAAATGAAAGTATATCCTGGACTTTAAATAAAAAGATGGTTCTAGATGACCAGAAAATTAAAGAAGTGAAACAAGTATATGTTTGTCTATAAAGGTTCTTGAGAGGGTGTCTTACAAATCGTAATTGAGAAAACTGGGGTTCGCTATAAGTACACCTGGCAGTTTGGACAACATGCTTGACTCCGTTATTAGATTGAATGAGACACTTAGGTTGGACAAGCATAATTAAAATGCAAAATAGACCAGATATAAAGAAGAAGGTGGTAAACTTCAGCACTCTGAAAAGCAAGGCTAGCTGGACTCTTATAGCACGGAAAATTAGAACAGATATATTTCGAGACATTATCAAAGAACTTAAGAAGCTAGTCGGATCAACAGTAGTATTTACAAGACAGGAAACAGAGGCAGCATTTCGCTAGCATGTTTAAGGAGCATAGGAGGAGGATTTGTTTGGTTATAAAAACTCAATTTGGCTGCTATTACTCAAACTCAATGAGTAGAGTAACAAAGGCCAATTTCACATCACAAAATAGGAAAGAAATTGATAGACTAAGGAAGATGAGGTTGCAGGTGGGGATGTCCTGCCAACAGAACCGCATAGTCAAATCCTGCCAGTGTGGTATAACCTGTTCAGTTAAATCATGGATGGGAACAAGGCTCGCAATACTTGAACAGAGTCAGGTATAGCTCTAGTACTTAAACCAGACAAGGATCCCAAGAGTTGGGAGTGCTACAGACTAATCTCTGTTAAATTAAGATACACAAGTCTCACACATCTAAGCTGCATAGAAAAATAAGCTCATTACAGATCGACTGCATGAATATCAGAAGGGATTAATTCTAATGAGAAAGCTTGCTTAAGTGACCCACACACTAATTACAACAATTGATAGTGTAACTCAATATATGATAGCACCTGCAGTTTATTCTGCATACAACCACCAAGGCTTTCATTGTGTCAATTTGGAATACTTAAGGAAGAAACTAAGACAGTTTGGTTTGGGATCAAAGCAATTGACAGCTATACAGGCACCACATGCAAGTCCAATGGCAAAGATATTAATAAATGGTGATCTCACTTCGGGATTTGAAATCAAGCGAGGTACTGGGAAGGGATGACTTATCACCAATCCACTTTGATCTCTTTAACAAACCACTGGCACAGAAACTTCATCTACATGCTGAGGTGGGCAATTTTCTTCTTATGATCAATTGCCAAAATAGTCAGATAAACCTGATTGAGGAGCATGTAGACTGGGTCTACAACAAAAAGAATCACTTATTCATGTACTATGTATCTGTACATAATTGGTGATTGAGCACAAATATTAGCTTCTTAATGCTTTTAACCAATATGGTATCAGAACGTGTCGCCAAACTATTTTTTGTATGGAGGGGAGGATTTGCCATTGTGACTGTACAGTTTATTATATTTATGAACAGAGTAGATAGGTTATTAACAGCGAAAGAGCAGTAATGAGGAATACTTGTTTAATAGCTGTAAGTGACTGTTCAAAATGTAAACTGATTGTGCTTTGGGGCTAGGCTGTTAGCAACATAAGATTCTGATGTTTGTATAGGAAGACTCTATTTTGGCATTTGCCTTAACTGCACATGGAGTTGTTGCTATACTTTCCTCCTTTCCTTTTGCTGATAAAGATGAGATTTAATTCATCTGTGGCTTTAAAATATGTAGAATGGTTTTAAATATTTAATATCAATTTTAATTATTTGCCTTTTTGCATAGATTGCAGGAACATAGCATGTTACTACGCGTGCTATTACCACGCAGTAGGTTACAACGACCGCGTTGTTACCTACCTGCGTTGTAACAGCAGCGTTGTAAATGCCGTTTCCCAGATTGCAGTCGTATGTAAATTGTAGTGGCAAAATGTTGGAGCTGGGCACTTTTTGAATACTTTGCACTTTTATTGTCATGTAGAATGTTTATTGTTATCAACTGAAATAACAGAATTACTTACTTTCTTTTCCCGATGATTTAATCATCTACATAATAAATCCAAAAATAAGAATCCCCAATATAGATGGGAAATTGGAGAAATTTGGTCTTTAAAAATTAAGGTGTTTTTGAATTTAAGCTGTACAGAACACCATAGTTACTTTTTTTGTTAACTTCCATTAACTTTTAAATAAATGCTTGCTAGTTTATTTAACATATTTTCAATGTTCGTGCTGAGTCCAGTAAACAGCAGCCCACTGCTGTTGACCAGAGGGCCAATTGTAAAGGTCAACAGGCCGCATGTGGCCCCTGTCCGTGCTTTGAGTATCACTGCTCTGGGGTAAGCAGTAAATCTACTAAAATCAGGAGGTTATGGTCTGGAATACAGCATATCCATCTTATGAGATATGTGGTGTGGTAAAATATTTGGTAACAGCACTGAAGAGCAACTTCTTCAAGGTTATGTTTGAGAATGTGAATACAAGTGGTAAAATATTGACCCTTTTATTTAAAAAAGTGATTGGAAGAATCAATGTTTCAAAAAGAGGTGAACAATGTCAAAATGTAAATTCTTATTTAACTCTGTTCCATTAGTGGCAAAACAAAAATTATTACAATTCAAGGATATTCAGTAGCTTCCAGTAGACATCTCAAAGTATCAGGCTATCTTATGCTAAACTGAGAAGATCTATTAGAAAAAGAAGGGCTGATCTTTCCAAACTTACAAATATACACTGTGGTATTTCAAGTAAAGAAGTTTAGAACATCAGTAGCTCAGCGGGAAGGGTCGGCATGGGCCTACTCCTTAAGTTAATGACTGCATCTAGCTGGAAGAAAGATTACTTATACAAATTCTCTATACCCACATATTTTTAAAATGCTTGTGTAAATGTTAAACGTAATGCAATAAAAATGTGTTAATGAATTATGAAAATAAGAAAAATTGAATACGATGGAACGTGGCAGTCAACCTAAGATTCATCAGGCAGTCCAAAATGTTTAAAGGACTACTGAGCTAACCCAGTAAGGACATTATTGTATCATTTCTGGGGAGCCCTGATTATAAAAAGTCAGTTGAAAATATATAGAACGTATGTATAACGGAAACAAGTGGGAGTATATCTAACCTTAAGTATTTGCAACTCAAGGCATAGACGCCCACTCAATGTCTAATCACAGAGAGGTTCAAATCACAGAAAGCCAGGAGCTTTTTGGTTGTACAACTATTGTCATGAACTCTTGGAGGAAAATGTGTTCTTATTGGTAGAGTTGCTTATGCTGGAGAATCAACAAAAATGACAAGTAGCAATTAATATGAGTTAAAAAATTATATGGACTGCTGCATTAAATAATAATGTTTTTAACATTCCTTATGATTTATTGGACACCTGAGAAGCTCACCAAGATCTGTACTAGAAGACTAGTTTTATATCCATAATGTGATCAATCAGATGCCAACGACTTACATAAGCTTGCATCCTGTGCAGCTCTCCACACTTTCTGGAAAGAAAAGAGTAAGCAGATGTCCAGTATCCTACATAAAGACATCAAGTTAAACTATTTTTAAATAATTTTTGGAATAATGGATAGCAATAAATGTCATTTGCCTCCTGAAGAAAAACATAAGCACGTTGTTCTAAATGATTATACTGGCAAAGTGAACAATCTGCAAAAAACTAGATTCTGATTAAGCTACTTGACATTGGTTACATTCAGTTTTTTTACTGGGAAGTAAGAGAAAAACCCAGAAAGAGCCAGTGCTCTGTTCTAGCTTCAAGCAATAGTCAGCTACAGAAAATTGAGTTATAAGACTTATGATTAAATCCTCAAAGGACAGAGTGGTCCTTTGAGCCATAGGGTCACTCACCTGTCTCATTTCCTGCAAACTGAGAAACCACAAGGAACTGTTTGCAATAGAAAATGAATTATTCAAGCATTAAACATTCCAAGATGCACTCTGACCCTATCCCAAAAATGGAAACTGGACCCGCCCTGAACGGTGAGATCATTGACTATTTGGGTCATGTGAACAACTGGTAGGGTATTACGGGGTCATCTGCTAGATATTAGAATTCACTAAGTTTGCTATGTGTGAGAGAGTGTTTAGTTAACCCTGCATGATGCACTGAGGTGACCACTGCTGACTATCATGCATGCGGTGGCCACCAATGTATTCTTGTAATGCTGTCACTGGGGTTTTGGGTTTAGGTAAAGGCGCCACAGGGAAATTTCACATATGTTATCAGGTTCTGAATTAATAGATTGACGGTGCTATAAGGTGGGAAGTACCGCCTGACTTCCCAGAATTAAGAGCCTCTGCTCAATACAGTTATGCAAGCAATCCTTAGCACACGTACTCGTATTATACAGTAAAATTATGACGTGTTTTCACAGTACAATTCAATCCACTTTACAGAAGAAATGATTTAGTCTCTTTCTTCTAGATGGTTCTTTATTCATTGGTAGTCTTCTTTGTGGTACATAACAGCCAGCCAACACGTGTTTCGTCGCAACTAGGGAATGTAGTCCCGCGACTTTTTCAAGGCTATTCTTGGCTCGATAAATGTATTTAGTAGGTGGTGATAATTCCAAACCACCTATGGTTTCTGTAGTAATGGCGTCACTTTTCCTTTGAATATATGTTCCTTGGCCAAATTCAGTTACTTCTCAGTACTTATTCGACTGAAAATAGAACCGCCGTGACGCCCGTCTCTGGTTTCCCGGTTAAAGTGGGAAACCAGAGACGGGCGTCACGGCGGTTCTATTTTCAGTCGAATAAGTACTGAGAAGTAACTGAATCTGGCCAAGGAACATATATTCAAAGGAAAAGTGACGCCATTACTACAGAAACCATAGGTGGTTTGGAATTATCACCACCTACTAAATACATTTATCAAGCCAAGAATAGCCTTGAAAAAGTCGCGGGACTACATTCCCTAGTTGCGACGAAACAAGTGTTGGCTGGCTGTTATGTACCACAAAGAAGACTACCAATGAATAAAGAACCATCTAGAAGAAAGAGACTAAATCATTTCTTCTGTAAAGTGGATTGAATTGTACTGTGAAAACACGTCATAATTTTACTGTATAATACGAGTACCTGTGCTAAGGATTGCTTGCATCACCAATGTATTCTTGTCAGATGTGGTTACTGTTACAACATAAATAATATTAGCAGCTCAGGATGATTTTCATTGATCATAACTAGCGCTTATTACATAAAAGGTTGGAGACCCATGATCTAAATCGTTACTAGGCCAGAGAACAGAAACTAGACTGAGGCATCCTAACTGTACACATGCATTTTTATGTAAGATTCTTTGGTTTTCTGTTGTATAAAAAACAATTAGAAACCATTGCACTTTTTTTTTTTTTTTTACTTTTTACATAGGCCAGATCAACTGAAAGTGAACTCAAAGCAAGCCATTCTTTAACCATAGTATGAGGCAACTCAGTCCCATTGGTGAAGAGGCCATTCTTTGCCTCATAATGCAGTTCAGCTCAAATTTTCAACTGCGCTATCCCATTAAGGACCAGAGGGCAGGGGGAGGGGGAGTAATTCCATTTCACACACTAAAGTCTATTAATCATACGCACCTCACAGTTCATAATGTTGCCTATTTTTTTGCTGCTTCTTTTATAACCAATCTTCTATTTAGCCGATTCTCAAATATGTATTTAAATTGAACTAAATTCAAACACTTGCATACAAAACTTAGCAGCTATTTATAAAGTCCCATGTCCAACAGTGCTCTGACATTATGCAAGTTAATCAAGCATGATCTATTGATGATTGATGGTAGCCGTATCGAAATACTTGGTTAACACCGTGCAAAAGAGGATGACATACAGGATGGTCTAAGCACTTGAATGAGACCAAGGCATTTTAATCACAGTCAAGTTGGCCTGATCATTCGGAAATATTACCAGAAATGGAATTTGTGTGCTTGGTTGGAATATATCAAGAGATTAGCACTCAATAATGCAGCTGGTAAACCACGCATTTTATAGCTCATAGTACACCAGAATAGTTCTGCGAAAGATGGGGAAAGTAGCAACACAAATGCAGTAGGAGACGTGGCCAGTACTTTTATTCTGTTGTTTTCCTTACACGACACACACATAACCTTCAATGGTGAAGACAGGTGTTTCAAAAAACGTTAAATAAAATAAATAATCCCACAAGGTTCTCTCCAGAAACACTTGCAGTGAGAAGTAAGACTCCCGTGGGGAGAACCCGAGTACGTTTTATACTAGGTTAAAAAAAAATGTTTTAAAAGAAGTTGGTGAAAACAAATGGTAATCGGCTGTAAGAAACAATTCTTACCCTCTGGAGAGGATATGAGGTAAGAGCTGGAAATCTAAGTCTTGCTTTACCAGCATGGTGTGTAAGAAGAATGAATCTACCTCTGGGGTGTGCCTGTTTTGTCATCAGTCAACAAATTTGAGTTATTCAACTGAATAACAAGGCCCTTCATAAGAACAAGGCATAGAACCCACATAGGCAGAAAGGTAATAGAGGAGTGCAATCAGCGGGCGGCATGATCCCCGTTTATGCCTTTGCCTAGAAAGCACGAGTTGAGCCCCATGCTTTAATAGAACTGAAAGAATTACTAAACTAGCGGAAAGGAAAGAAGAGTGGTAATGGGGTGACTGTATTGGTAGGGCAAAGGAGGGAAAGTGGCAATAGATGGCAGGAATATGATGGAGAAAGTGAATATAATACATCATAAATAGGCTATCTGATTTTAGGTTTAAACCTATGATAACTTGTAAAACCCCACTGAAAGGAAAATAGCCATCACCAGTGTAAACATATAAACACTGAAAAAACACATTTGCAGCCACAAACTAAGTGCCATTCAAAGAAAGGAAAAGATAAGTGAAAGAGCCATTTTTATTTCTTCCTGAAGGGGCCAATACAATGTAACTTTGTTATAAAAGTTAGCATCAAGAAAGACTCGGCTAACATTACTCTGCTTGAGTTTTGTGGTTCATGGATGTCACTAAAACATTGTCTCTTCTTCCTCCTGCCTTTTTCAGTTTTGTGGTCTTAGGTCTAAAGATGCACTGTTTCGATGCATGTTTCGGTCTTATTTAGTTATTTTATAAACTGTAGAGAATTGGGAAATATCAAAATCATATTTGATATTTTGGCTACATTTGATTTCACTGATAGGTAAAATGGCTGGTTTTATAAGAATCTTTCCTAATATGTATCATCACATTTACCCACAGACAGAGAATGGGTGTAATCCTTTGATACATCTGCCCCGTGTAAGTGAATTGCCAAACACCCCAGCCTTTAAACATTCAATGCAAGATGTAGTGACAGGTACATGTGAAAAGAATGTTGCCACCAAGCATCTGAGATAGTGGTGAAAACATGACACCAGATGTTTGGTAAACATGGAACGCAGTGTCACATGGAATGCTGCTGAAAAATGTCCCTTGTGAGATGGTATGCTGAAAGCATCTTTACAATCTTCAGAGATAATGCAGAATAGTATTGACTTTGTAGTCCAATTTGGTGCAGTAAAAATATATTTGGACCTCATATACCCGGTGCACACGCTAACTATACACATGCACTATCAGTGCAGAAGGCAAGCAATAATTAAAATTAATTAAAATTAAATTGAAATTCCATAAACACCGTAAAAATACTGTTTCTGTTGTTTTTAATGCTCAAAAATGTGTAACCACCGATAACCACTGTTTTTTAAGGTACTGAAAAAACCCCACCAGAATTTACCAAAAATAGAAACTGAAAACAGGAAAAAAAAGAGAAAAAAATCAAAAAAGAGGGAACAGGGACATGGCAATCTTAGTCTTTTTTTATTTTTATTTACTTCTGGGACAAGCACTGAGTGGTGATACATTAGTGAGGGGAAAAAACCCTTTCAAGGAAAGAGGGTGGAACAAATTTATAGGAGAAATATTACACATAAATGTAAAGAAGGGGTCAAAAAGGATGCTAACTGTGGAAGTGGGAAGAGTTCAGAAAAGAAATCTCAAACACGGGGGCAAGGCTATGCTAACTGGAGGGAAGAGACTGCCCATCTCACTCTTCCAACACCCCCACCACACACACAGACACACACAGACGCGCGCACACACAAACGCCTAATGATCTAAAGGATCCTAGCGAACAACAACCAAAAGTCAAGAGACAGACATTTGTTAGGCTGCTTTTGTCAGCCTGGAAAAAGGTATACATTTTCTTATTTTCCACAGTGGGTTTGATTTTCATACAGATCTACACAAAAGCCTCATATGGTTAATGCGCAGAATGCGTCAAAAATAAAACTGGACTACGTTTTACAGAATTTGACCAATATTTTAAGTTCCTATTGAAGACGTGTAAAACATATTAAGTATTTAATTTCTGGAAATGGTGAATTAGTTTAGAAATTAGTGGTACCGCTGCTTGTGACATGTTTCATTTTAGAGACTCTGCCTGTAACTACATGAAACATCTTCGGATATATATAATCTTTTCAAGAATGTACCACAAGACGACCTACCTATTCAAACTGTTTAGTGTGAATTATAAATGTTTTTAAGAGGAAAAAGCAAGAAAAAAAATCATTGATTTCCTAAAGGCAGTCCTCTATTAGAATATCGGTTTACAACAATCTATTTTCATGTTTACTGTAGAAACCACATCATTACAAGTTTCAGAAAGCAAAACACGTCTTTGCGGGCAGTAGTTTAACTTCATGTTGTTGCGATTGACTAAACAAAGTATGTTCCGCTTGTGTTCTACATGAAAAGGTAATTGTGCTGTTGATTTACATTACAGGAGCCTCAATCAAAACCTGTGGTAAAGATATGAAAGTCATTGTGGCTACTTTTGAATTCAGTAAAAGAATCAAGTAAAGAAACATAAATAACATGTCCGAAATCCTACAGGTTAACAGCGGAAGGGGGAATGTTTGTTTTCATAAAGTTCGTTCACCCTCTTCCGCGATCTGAAGGTCAGACCCGTAGGGAGTCCTCCCAAAAACATCAACTTGTCTACCACAGAAATATATTCTTAGTGAATATCTTCGAGGCCATTAAACTGCAGGGTTGAATGCTGTCTCTGGCAGTGGTTTAGGAAGGGATGGGGGGGGGGGGGGGCGGTGGGTGTGGGCCGCCCCGGGTGTCATCACTGAGGGGGGGTGACAAAATAACAAAAATATGTGTTTTGAACATATTTTTGCCATTTTGTCAAGCTGGGGTCAGCAAGCAATTTTTCGCACCGGGTACCACCTGACCTTGTTACGCCACTGGTCTCTGGGAATTCATTGAGAAATCAAATACGTCACGCCCTGCTTACCTCCTCCCATATGAAGAGGCCAAGGCTGTCTCTGCTCTGAAAAAAAAGGTGAGCCGTGCAGAAAGAAAGAAACGTGCAGCCTTTGTGAAAGTGAAAGCACGCTGAACATAAACACAAGAAGAGCCCGCCATTGCGCAAGCAGCAACGCCACTGCTGAAGCGCAAGTGCGGAACTGGTTAAAAAAACACAATTAATTAATTAAAATTCAAGGAAGCCTGCTGTGAGGAAAAAAAGCTCAGTCTGCCATTGTTTGCACAGCGCCTGTGTTAGGAGTGGCGTGTGGTGCTGTGGAAAAAAAAACGGTGGCCCCCATTGACTGTATGCGCAGTGCTTTGCTGAAACATTATGCAAAAGAAACAATTGATGGACGGAATGCTTGACAATGCAAACATTCACCCCCAGTCACAAGGATCTGGGTTTAATCCATCATTCTTTTGCTCACCACACCATCCCTGTTTAGACCCAGCCATATGCAAATCAGTCCTAACCCTGTTCCTTGTGGGAACAATCCGGCCCGAACTGCCAAGCCAGGTTCTCCCTGGACTGGAAACAAACATCCTGGGACTGGTTTCAGGGCATCACCCTTCGTCAGCCGCCTGGAGCTCTCCTCACTCGATCAGTTGTCAAGCTGCTGCAGAGAGAATAAGGTTTGCTAATCATTTATTTATGGGGGTTCAATGAGCCAAAACAATGAGTGGGTCATTGCCCCAGCGCCCTAAAAGACGCACCTGTCACTGTGGGCTGTATGAAATCGCTTGAGGCCACCAGCCACTTGTAACTGCTGCAAAGAATCCAAAATCTGAACATAACCGCCACATAACCTTACCACAGACCTAGTGTGGACTCCCTGCATTTACACAATCAGTGAAAATTATGTCTTGCCAGAAATACTTTTGGTCAGTGTCTCACATTCATGGTATTCGTTTTTGCCTTACCACTCGTCGTTTGCGAAGTGGTCTTACTGACCAATAAGAAGCCAATCAAACCCTGTACAATTAAGCATTATGTCACATAAATGACAATAACCAAACCTGAACAGAATTTAGCCTGCACCCTCAAGTGTTGCATGTTAATAATCTCTCAGACAGCAAAACCGAGTTTAGAAGCACTATATTAAATACTTTTCATGCAAACATGTGCATGATGGTGATGAAGAAAAAAGATGGAAAACACAACCTGGAGATGCAGTCAAACATTGGCCATGGATTCAGAGTGCCACATCTGTGAGTCCCTGTAGTGCAGCATCTCTCATTGTGTTTCCATTGCCTGTTAGCAGAGAAGTAGCACATGATGTACACCTGGATCTAGTAGTGCTTCTGGTAGGAAATACTGAAAGCAGTTCTCAGAAAAACTTTAAAGTCCTACCTACAGTGTCCCCAGTTTTTAAAAACAACAAACCGAACAACCCAGCTAATGTTGCTTCGAAGTAGAAGAAGTACGAACTATCAGAGTAAATAAAAGCTAAAGTTATTGTGAAGTCATTGATGTAGCGCTTAAAAAGTTTGAAAATTGTAGGGGTGCATTATACTCATTGTTAGTCGGCACCCGCATATAATCAAATGTGTACTCAGGTATCTTGTGTGCAATGTATTATGAATTGTGTAACCTATATTGTTTTTAATAGAAGTGCTAGCTATGTACAAGCCCATTGTAAACGTATTGGAGAAATGTATAGAGTTTAGTTTATGTGAAATGTAATGTGGTGTTAGAAATGTGCACCCTAGACTTCGTGTCTGTAGTTTGTTTAGTTTGACCACACATGAAAGAAAGACGTAAATGTCAATACTGTGATTGAAACCTGCTTGTGTAACCGAAGTAGTGGCCAGAATTCGCATATATCGTTGAGGCGAAAGGCCTGGTATTTTCTTATGTTAGCCAAGGGCAATAGGCCAAAAAGGATTTATTCCAGTAGAGGTTTTAGGCTGTAGTAAATTGCAACTTAAAAGATGTGAAGAATGTCTGCTTTGCATGATCTCACCCCAGGTGCAAGGACAGTTGCTCGTTAGTAGAGAAGCTCTTTGTTCACAAATTGACTTATGTAGTAAAAGCCAGACATGGGAGTGTATTGGAATGTGCCAATCGTAACTCCTAGTGCGGATGGCGTCTGGGACTCAAGGCCAAGCGATGGACGATGGAACTGGACAGCGCTCTGTGGAAATTTACTGAAAGACGACCCCGGAGAAGAGGAGGCGCAAAGGGCGTGTTCTGGGATTTGGGGTTCTGTATTAGGGACAGCGCCCCGAGGGTGGAGGCAGATCAGAGCAGCCCTGAGCAGAGGAAGGCTAGGCGAAGAGATAGAGGGGGCAACTTAGACCAGCTCTCTAAGTGAAGTCTTCTTATGAAGTTTCACTCTGACACCTTTTATTCGATGAGGGTCTCAAGGGATTGCTAAGTAGGGATGTCATCTAGTGCAGAGTAGGGACAGAGATGGTATGGTTCAGTGTCCCTAGTATCGACATTTGCTTGGTGGTGTTCTACCTCATGCTTTTAGAGATTGTACTTTTAGTTATTTTTAGCCGTATGCGGATTCTTCGTAGAGTAGCTTTTGTGTTAGTGCCTATGTACATGTTGTGCCTCGTATTGAGGACTTTGTATCTGCAAATCTTCATGCTGATAATAAAAACCAGAGAGCCAAGAGATTAAGTCTCGAGTCCTTGATTATGGAAAATTGCGGACAGTAATTGATAATTGTGTGTTTTTCCCTCCACGCTATTGGGCAAGTAAAAAGGTCCATCTGACCAGAGCGGGTTCCAGTAGATAATTGCGAGATACCCAAATGGGCCGGAGCAGTTGGTAGCGAACGAGGATGGTTTCTTACTGATAGCGAGGGAAGATTAGATAAGGATAAGTGACCCTTGAGGCCCAAGAGACGATAAGTGATGCTGAATCATCAGATGGCGAGCAGCAGACGGCAGCAGATGAGCATCGACGGCGAGTAGCAGCACGGCCGAAAGCAGCAGTTCCAGGAGTGAGTATGAAAATGAGATGTTGTAGATTGCGGTGTTGATTTGTTGTGTGATGTCTTGCGGAGTTGTTGTGTATGTCGTGTGATTGTGAGATTAGGCTGTGAGCGCGCGCAGCCCGGGAATTGTGGTGTAGAAGACACCTGAGATAGATTTTGTTGACCACCCAAAGGAGATCGTGAGGTACCATCGATCACCTGGACCGAGATAGGGGGAGCGAATGCGTGTGTGTATGGCAACTTAACGCTGGTCGTGGGTTGTGGTGTGCAGATCGGAGTGTTAGTAACCTATCAGAGGCGAGTCGTCTGGCCGGACGGGGCAGACGGGCGCCAATCGAGGTCAACAAGGTCGAGAGACTGTGGACGAACAGTCAGAGGCTGTGGACGGACAGCCAGAGAAGTAACTTAATCGGTTATTTCGGTGTGTGAATGGGACGTGAGTAAGCGTGAAACGAGTTTTGGAGAAGGGAACTGCTGCGAACGAAGGAAGGTGACGTCAGAGGGTGTCGCGCTGTGATAGGCCGGTTGGTGTGAGTCGCGCTGTTATTGGAGGATTCGAGAACAAGAAGTAAATAGAGCGCGAGATCGAATTCGCTCATTATGAAGTGCCTTAGGGCTTTGCGAGAGTTGTGTAGAGGCGATAAGCATGTGGTGGTTCGTGGGGGAGAAGAAGCCCCTCCCGAGGATACCCCGGCACATTACATGGCACAGAATGTGGGGTTACATACTATAGTTTGGATCGAGAATTGGCACAAGGTTACACAAGGCGAAGGGGAACTAGCTTTCCCGAGGTATGGCTCATTTAGACTAGCAGTGCTGTACCAACTGAAGACGGTGATGGGGTCCTTAAAACCCTTGCCAAGACCAGCACAGTTTGAAGCATTACATGCGTGGATAAGAGCAGCGCATGATAAGGAAAAGGGAAGAAGTCAGGAGAGAATGAGGAAGTCGATTAGGGCATTTCAGGATGCCAAGTGGGACGCAGCGGAGAAAAGATGGAGAGTGCAGACAATTGAGGAAGCGAAACTGTATCCCGCGCTAATGGAGGAGACTGGGATAAGGCATGGGAAAGCACAGAAAGAAGAGGATAGTGATTCTGATGATGGGGTATTGCAAAGATTGCTAGACGAGAGACCACCCCCTTATAATCCAGATGAAGAGGATGATAGGTGGGGTGAGAGGGGAGACTCTAGGAGGGTAACAATCCAGCCTGAGACCCGAGTGGAAGGGTTGGTTTCGTTTGAAACAGCGAGTTCTCAGGGTCAGTCGGAGACCAGTGGAAGGATTGGAAGAGAGATGAGGTTACCGGATGCCTTAAGGGTACCGGTCACCATTGGACCGATTGTGTCGATATACAGTCCGGAATCAGAGGAAAGAGAGAGGTCAGAACGAGTGGCAGAAAGAACGAGGAGAGAAAGCGGGGAAAGTGAGTTGGAAGGGGCAACGGCCCGACCTCCAAGCCCTGTACAATGGAGTACACCATTAGCAGCGGTGTCAGACACATCTAGGGGCGAAGAGGACGAGAGACCGGTGAGGCCGAGGACTCTGATGGAGTCAAGATCAGATTCAGGGTCATGGGTACCGCCAAAGAAGCAAATGAGCTGGAATATGGGCCGAGCGGGGACAACCCCAGTTGCCTTTACGAGCCATTCTGCTCCTATAGAACTACCAGAAGAAAGGAGAGAGCAGGAACCGGAATGCGAGTATGATGAGGGACGTGGAGCAAGTTGTCAGGTGTTGAAAGGGGCCTTGAAGGCAGGAATGATAGATGTAGTAAGACTTAAAGCAGAGGCGGATGAAATAATATATGGGAATCTACCTCTTGAGAGAGTAGTGGCATATACTCCGGATGAATTGCTTTTTGTAGCAAAAGATGTGACTCGAAAAGCACGAGTGGCACATGAGAAACTGGCGGGTTTGGCTAGAGAATATGGGGTGGATCTATCCAAGACTAGAGCATTGCAAGGGAACCATAGAATGCATTGTACCGAGCGGGAATTGGAAGAGAAAAGAGTTGTTGGTCTAAGGTCACATACTAGGGAACTGATTATAGCTATGAGAATATGGCTGATGCTTGACAAATGGCAAGAGAAATGGGCTAGGAAAAAGAACTCTAGGGGAGCGAAAGGAGGGAGCTCTGAAGGAGATTTGCAGGAGGTAAAGATCCTTCCCTTGAGAGAGGTGGCGAATGGAGGATATGTGCATGTACCATGGAGCAGGGGGGATTTGGCATCATTTACGAATGATTTTCCCAGGCTCAGGGAGAAGCCTGCAGAGTGGTACAAGCAAGTTGAGCGTTTCGTTAAGATTTCGAAGGTGTTGTGGATAGATCTGAACACCTTATTCGATATCGTGGTTCCGGGAGACCTGTGGAACGCATGTAAAATTGCTGTTGATTGGCCGGACTATGAGCCTGATAGGAACATAGTTACTAATGGTCCGTCGCCCGTGGTAATGAGGCTGTACGATAAGGTAATTACCTGGTTGAAATCGAAGGTTTCACCCCAAGACATCGATTGGGTGAAGATAGAC
Source organism: Triturus cristatus (assembly GCF_964204655.1). NCBI lineage: Eukaryota > Metazoa > Chordata > Amphibia > Caudata > Salamandridae > Triturus > Triturus cristatus. The sequence goes on along the minus strand of NC_140590.1, from coordinate 655,415,626 downwards.
AGGACAGTGCAGGAGCCAAAGGAGACAGTACATGAATTTTATGAGAGACTTTTGAAGGCTTTTAAGCAGTACAGTGGTTTAGATGAGCTGGAAACGAAGGACATGGGACAGTTTGTGTCTAAGTTTGTGCTGGGTTTGAAGCCCGAAGTCAGTCTCATGATACAGCAGCATTTGATTTGTTGGCAGAATAAGCCTGTAGATGAGATCTTGCGGTATGCTAGGTACTGCACGGATGAGATTGAGTCCAAGCACAAGAAGATGAAGGATAACCTATTGCTCATTCAGATGCAAGCTGCTCAGGGACCGCCGAATGGGGGTCAGGTGGGGCGGAGACAGGGAAATTATCAGACAGGGAATCAGAACGCGCAGGGTCAGGGAAGGCCGAGGCCCGTTGACCCTAGGACAGGCATAGATGTAGCGATCTTGAAAAAAACGACTGCCTGTCACCAGTGTCACCAGGTGGGACATTGGAGGCGCGAGTGTCCCTTGAACCCCTATAATCAGCCGCAGATGGAGGGAGGAATGGGTCAGGTCCCTGGGGCAGAACAGGTACAGACGGTGACTGTACCGAGAATGATGCAAGGGGGGACCGGCGTCTCGCAGGTGCAGGTTCCCCAGCCACCCCGGATGCAGAACATACAGCAGGGAGCTCGGACTTATTTGCAGATGCCCATGTTCGAAGTGGGAGAGGAGAGGGATGCAGATTTGCTGGCGCAGCTAAGTCTAGGTCAGGATGATGATTGCATACTTAGGGCTATTCTAGAGGTAGATCAGAGAGGACCCTTTGTGGAAGCAGAACTCGACGGACGCCCGACTACCTTTTTGGTAGATACGGGGGCTACCAGGTCAACTATAAGATCAGCAGTAGTTCCGGGGGTAGCCCTTTCGGGGGAATGCATACAAGTGGTTGGAGTGGCGAACAAGAGGCTAGTGAGCCCCTTAACGGAACCGATTCCAGTCAGGATAGGAAACTTTAGGGATCGACATCAGTTCGTGGTGTGCGATTCTAGTCCTGTTTGTCTGTTGGGAAGAGATTTATTGTGTAAGCTCAATTGCACAATTTACTGTACCCCGAAGGGAGTAGAGGTACAGACAAGAGATGATGACGCGACCTTTAAGGTTGCAAATCAGCGGGTGTGTGTGGAAATGTACCCGGCTTTGACAGTGGAGGAGCTTCCACAGGATTTGAGGGAGTCTGTATCGACCGATGTGTGGGATCTAAGCGGAGAGGAGATCGGCTTAGTCAGGGGAGTGGAACCAGTGAAGATACAGGTTAAGCCAAACGCAGAATTCCCGAGAACACCTCAGTATAAACTGTCGCCTGAAACAGTAGCAGGGATTAAACCTGTGATTGAGTCTATGATTAGGCAGGGAATACTGGTGGAGATCATGGGTAGTCCATGTAATTCACCCATTATGGGACTGCAGAAACCAAGCGGGAAGTTTAGGATAGTGCAAGACCTGCGGAAAATAAACGACATAGTTGTTCCATGTTGTCCAGTGGTACCGAATCCATCTGTGATACTGTTCCAGATCCCATGCGAAGCTGGATGGTTCACAGTGATTGACTTGTGTCAGGCATTCTTTTCGATTCCCCTACATGAAGAGAGTAGATTTCTTTTTGCATTTAGGCTAGAGAATCGTATATTAACGTGGTGTCGTATCCCACAGGGGTATACGGAGAGCCCGTCAATTTTTAATCAGCTCTTAAAGAAGAATCTTGAAGGTCTTGTGTTGCCGAAAAACTCTGTTTTGGTGCAATACATTGACGACCTGCTTGTTGCGTCAGAGACAGAAGACGCTTGCAGGGTCGATACCATTGCGTTGTTGAATTTCCTGGGAGAGAACGGTCACAAGGTGTCTCCAAACAAGCTGCAATACTGTTTACCTGAGGTACAGTATTTGGGGCACAGAATTGAGAAGGGTAAAAGGAAAGTGTCTCCAGATCGCATTGATGCGATTCTGAGGATGCCAGTTCCCTCGACACAGAGGGAAGTTAGAATGTTTTTGGGAATGGTGGGCTATTGCCGCCAGTGGATCCCAAACTTTTCCTTTGAAGCGAAGCCTTTACAGCGGCTGACGCGAAAGGATGTATAGTGATCCGGTACCATGGGACGACGACTGTTTGAAATCATTTCTGAGGCTGAGAGAAGCCTTATGTAGCGCTCCTGCGTTGGGAATGCCGGATTACAACAAGGCATTTGCATTATTCTGCTGCGAAAGAGAAGGCTGCGCATTAGCAGTGTTAACCCAGAATCATGGAGGTGTCCGTAGACCAGTTGCTTATTTCTCAGCTACTTTAGATCCAGTAGCTTCTGCGTTGCCCGGATGTCTCAGATCCGTTGCGGCAACAGGTGTCAGCATCGAGAGATGCGAGAGCATTGTGATGGGGCATCCTCTTACTGTACATGTGCCACATTCTGTTGAACTGTTGATGACTAGGACTAAAACGCAGCACCTCACGAATAATAGGCTGACTCGTTATGAGCAAGTTATCCTTGCAGCCGATAATGTGACACTGAAGAGGTGTGCTGTTTTAAATCCTGCTACATTGTTACCTATTCCAATTATAGATGATAATGAAGATTGTGCGGACCATGATTGTCTCGATGTGACTGAACTATGCACCAAACCGAGACCTGACATTGTCGATGAACCGCTCCCAGTGTCAGATGAGATTTTCTTTGTAGATGGTTCATGTTTAAGAGACAGTGTCGGTCGATTGAGAGCAGCGTTTGCTGTATGCACCATCACGGGTGTGGTTGAAGCCGCTTGTTTAGAAGGAGTACACTCCGCGCAGGTGGCTGAGCTCATTGCTCTGACTCGTGCCTGTTTGGCAGCCGACAAGATCCGTGTAACTATTTACACGGACAGCCAGTATGGGTTTGGTGTGGTTCATGACTTCGGACAGCTATGGTCCCAGAGAGGGTTCATGACGTCTTCAGGATCTCCCATAAGAAATGGTGATCATGTGCGGAAACTGTTAAAAGCATTGCAAGGTCCTGATGAAATTGCTGTTGTTAAATGTGCTGCACACACAAAGGGGAACGATTTCGTTTCGTTGGGGAATAACTACGCTGATGAAGTAGCTCGGTTTTGTGCAGAACAGGGATGCAACTTCACTGAGACCCACGTCAAGGAAACTGGGGAGGAGGTGGTGTACGGTCAGATGTTAGCAATGGCAGACTCATGGGAGGAACTGAAACAGCTTCAGGAAGGGGTCTCGGATCAGGAACGTGACAGTTGGATACGAGCTGGATGTGAGAAGGGAGATGTGGATATATGGGTTTCGAATGATGGACGAGCAGTGTTGCCGGAAAGTTTGTTGAATCCCATGGCGAGGTTGATACATGGTGCTGTACATCTTGGTAGGGATGCCATGATGAGAGTGTTTCGTCAGACTTGGTACAACCCGAAGTTTCGTGCAGTGGCTGAAACCGTGTGCCAGAGGTGTGTCACTTGTCAACAGATGAATGTAGGGAAAAGAACTGCTGTGACATTGAGCCACATAGGGAGGTCAGGAGGACCTTTCAATAGGATGCAGCTGGATTTTGTCGAAATGCCGAAGTGTAATGGGTTGAGGTACATATTAGTGATAGTATGTGTCTTTTCCAGGTGGGTGGAGGCATACCCTACACGCAGATGCGACACACTCACAGTAGCGAAACTATTATTGAGAGAACTCATTCCTAGGTACGGGTTCCCGACGTCCTTTGAATCGGACAGAGGAACTCATTTCCACAGCGAAGTTATGAAGTTGCTTTGTGCTGCTTTGAATATAGATCAGAAGTTACACTGTAGCTATAGACCAGAAGCTTCAGGGATAGTGGAGCAGGTGAATGGAACTCTGAAGGCTCGGATGGCGAAAGTGTGTTCGTCTACGTCTCTGAAATGGCCTGACGCATTACCTTTGGTCCTTATGAGCCTCCGAAGTGTGCCTGATAGAAGGACTGGGTTGTCACCCCATGAAATCCTCATGGGAAGAGCGATGCGTTTGCCTGCAATACCTGCTACTGCTCTGATAAATATCACTGATGATATGATCCTGGACTATTGTAAAGGCCTTGCTGACGTGGTCCGTTCTGTGTCTCAGCAGGTGCAGACAGCAACGGTTCCAGCTGCAAGTGACCGGTGCCACGACTTGGACCCAGGCGATTGGGTCCTAGTCCGAAAGCACGTGAGGAAGAGTTGTTTGGATGCTAGGTGGCGCGGCCCTTTCCAAGTGATCCTTGTCACGAACACCGCTGTCAAGTGTGGAGGTTTACCGAACTGGGTGCATGCTTCTCATACCCGTAGAGTTCCAGCACCCTTGGAAGATACAGCCCCTCTCGAGAACAAGGATCCCAGTGAGCCGACAGAGCCTCCTGAGAGGGCCAGTCAAGCTGTAAGGGTTGCTGAAGCGGCTGAGGGTGCACTGAATCGAGTTGAGGAAGAACGTGAAAGAAGTACTGACCCAGAAACCGGCGAAAGAGCAAGAGGTGCAGTGGGTAGTACAGAATCGAGTTCGGGCGAAGAAGAGGAAGTCAGTGCACAGGGTATCGGGGAGAAGACCGGAGGTGCCACCGAAGCAGAAAGGGTTTGGCCCGCAAGACAGAACCGGGTAAACCTGAGGTCGGCTCCGGACACAGACCTTGCACCAGTTTCGGAAGAACCAGAAGAAGAATCAGGGGATGAGGAGAATCCTCAAGGTGTGAGAAGATCAAAGAGAACAAGAGTGCCAAGTCGGAAGTACGCTTCACCCGAGTGGGCATATCAAGTGACTGATGCCAGGGTTACCGAGCACGGGAAGGTTGAGGTCGATGACATTGGTCAACAGTGTCCCGCTCCAGAGGGTGGAAGTGTTGCTGAAGGTTCCGGGATTGGAGATCGAAGGAATTTTGACGATTCATATTCCGAGTCCGCCATTCCTAAGTGTCATTCGAGGTATGATCTTGGACAATTTGGAGTTCCCGACGTTCACGACTGTGCCAGATCCACAAGAACTGATCATTCTTAAGCTCGAAATATTGCAGGGAGTCTTGGAGCTGTTGGGACCAGCGCTTATGTTAGATTGATTTGAGAAGGTTGCAAGCAGAAAAGAAGATAACCTAGATCCGAGCGGAAGAAGAATAAATTTAGGGATTTTTCCGTTATAGAACGAAGAAAAGTTAGGGAGGTTTGCCTAAGTTCACGAAAGAGACACTGATGAGAAAGAGACTTACCCTTTCAGAGACTGTATTGGACGCTGAGTACATTCCGAAGATGGCAGATCCTGCAAACCCACATCGTAGGGCTAAATTGATAATAGGCACATTGGTAGGAGTTGTGATAGTCACCATATTTGCGGTAGTGATAAGTTCATACATGGTGGCTCACAGGCAAGAGGGGAAGGTTCAGGGAGCACCTACACCTATTACCCCAGGGCAGAGTGGTGTCAGTATTAGAGAACAGGAAATATCGAAGATGAGGGATGATCGCAGACTCCACATGGATTTGTCCAAGGGTGATTTCAAGCTTAATGCGTATGCAAGGTTGCTGTATGAGTATGTTGATGCGATGGATGTGAAGGATTGCTATGTGTGCATGCAGTTGCCTGCTTCAGTGGATGAGGGTATCAAGTATCATCATCTCCCATTGACTTATGGGATTTCTTGTAGTCTATTACTCAGTTTATTTTATGACAGGAGACAGTTCGAGTATTTCTTTTCAAATTTTGACACGGTACTTCCTGAAGTTCCAGCAATCAAGCATTTGAACAAATATGATTCTAGCAAGAAAGAGGATAGACTCCTGAAGTATTTTAGACCGACTATGAAGTTGGATACGGCGCATGCTCACAGGAATAACCTGACATGTGCGTTATCTGAGATAGAGAAGAAATTCATAGACCAGGTAGAGGACAGATACAGACGGTTGACCCAGACACGACACACCGGAGATAGCCCAGTAGATTGGACAGACGAGGAGAGAGCTCACAGATCCAAGGGAAGTTATGGACCAATAGCGTTGGATGAGGTACAGAGAGGGAATTTGTGTATTGGACGGCCTCAATCCGACACGGATAAGGTCGCAGTAGGACATAGCACTTGTTCTCAGACCTTCACAGTGGAAGCTTCTGCTAAGAATTTTATGGTAGGTCCAGTAGAAGTAATTCCGACAGTATATTATGTATGTGGGAAGAATGCTTATGTCAGGCTACCTGCGAATTGGTATGGCATATGCTATTTGGCCATTATATTCCCGAAGATCTATCACACCGAGGACTTGGAGTTGTTAGAGACGAAGCGACAGTCTAGGAAACGTAGGGCTACGAACGCTGGTGCAGTGATTGGGGACATATACGGAGCAATGATACCTAGTATGGGTGTGGTGTTGAATGATGTGAAGATCAGGAGGTTGGCGACTGTGGTTGATGAGTTGTCTATGAACACGGCGAGATCTTTGTTGTTGGTGGCTGGAGAGATGTTGTCGATACGGAATATGGTTATGCAGAATCGCCTTGCTTTAGACGTATTATTAGCCAAAGAGGGCGGAGTCTGCAAATTATTGAAGGTTCAGGAATGCTGCACATATATTCCAGACAACACGAAGGAGATAGGGAAGTACATAGATAACATCACGACTATTCACAAGGAGATTATGGATTTGACGGAGGAGAATGTGTGGGAGAAGATTGGATTAGGCTTTGGAAGAGTGGGAACCTGGTTTGCGAATTTGGGAAGAGGATTTCTGGGATCAGTGTTGAAGCCAATTATCATTGCTGTGGTTTGTGTGATTTGTTTGTGGGGATGCGTGAAGGCATGGAAGTGGTATCAAGGAGGCAAGGTTGAGAGGGCTCTTAAAGCAAACGAGAAAAGGATGGCGAAGCTCCAGGAGCAGCAATATGAGAGTCTTAAGAAACTAGAGGGAGTTTGACATGGCAAGGTTATGACTAGCGTGGTTTAAATCAGTTCTAAAGAAGAGAAATGTAATGGTGTGATGACGGATGTCATCAAAGGGGGGAACTGATGTAGCGCTTAAAAAGTTTGAAAATTGTAGGGGTGCATTATACTCATTGTTAGTCGGCACCCGCATATAATCAAATGTGTACTCAGGTATCTTGTGTGCAATGTATTATGAATTGTGTAACCTATATTGTTTTTAATAGAAGTGCTAGCTATGTACAAGCCCATTGTAAACGTATTGGAGAAATGTATAGAGTTTAGTTTATGTGAAATGTAATGTGGTGTTAGAAATGTGCACCCTAGACTTCGTGTCTGTAGTTTGTTTAGTTTGACCACACATGAAAGAAAGACGTAAATGTCAATACTGTGATTGAAACCTGCTTGTGTAACCGAAGTAGTGGCCAGAATTCGCATATATCGTTGAGGCGAAAGGCCTGGTATTTTCTTATGTTAGCCAAGGGCAATAGGCCAAAAAGGATTTATTCCAGTAGAGGTTTTAGGCTGTAGTAAATTGCAACTTAAAAGATGTGAAGAATGTCTGCTTTGCATGATCTCACCCCAGGTGCAAGGACAGTTGCTCGTTAGTAGAGAAGCTCTTTGTTCACAAATTGACTTATGTAGTAAAAGCCAGACATGGGAGTGTATTGGAATGTGCCAATCGTAACTCCTAGTGCGGATGGCGTCTGGGACTCAAGGCCAAGCGATGGACGATGGAACTGGACAGCGCTCTGTGGAAATTTACTGAAAGACGACCCCGGAGAAGAGGAGGCGCAAAGGGCGTGTTCTGGGATTTGGGGTTCTGTATTAGGGACAGCGCCCCGAGGGTGGAGGCAGATCAGAGCAGCCCTGAGCAGAGGAAGGCTAGGCGAAGAGATAGAGGGGGCAACTTAGACCAGCTCTCTAAGTGAAGTCTTCTTATGAAGTTTCACTCTGACACCTTTTATTCGATGAGGGTCTCAAGGGATTGCTAAGTAGGGATGTCATCTAGTGCAGAGTAGGGACAGAGATGGTATGGTTCAGTGTCCCTAGTATCGACATTTGCTTGGTGGTGTTCTACCTCATGCTTTTAGAGATTGTACTTTTAGTTATTTTTAGCCGTATGCGGATTCTTCGTAGAGTAGCTTTTGTGTTAGTGCCTATGTACATGTTGTGCCTCGTATTGAGGACTTTGTATCTGCAAATCTTCATGCTGATAATAAAAACCAGAGAGCCAAGAGATTAAGTCTCGAGTCCTTGATTATGGAAAATTGCGGACAGTAATTGATAATTGTGTGTTTTTCCCTCCACGCTATTGGGCAAGTAAAAAGGTCCATCTGACCAGAGCGGGTTCCAGTAGATAATTGCGAGATACCCAAATGGGCCGGAGCATCATCAAAAAGTAAACATTTTTAATTTTGCACCAAGAAAGAAGACTTTAAGCCATAGATTGTCAATGTTTCCAGGCAAAAGGCTCTCTAAATCTGAACTTGAACAATGATGTTGACAGCCAACTTTGCACTGTTTGTCGATGGAACAGAACCACAATTACACTAGCAACAGGCAAATTACTTTACCGATGACCAAATACTAAAACCTAATCATCAACTTCAAAACTCTGCACCAAAAAGGCAAGCATAGGATCCATATTGTAAATGTATAACATGGAAATGTATGTTACTGTATCCAACATGGTTAATAATAATCAGTCAAATTAACTATTCATCTAAGATGTGCATAAAGAAATATTTTGTTTATGCCCTACCAACTATCCAGGTCTGCAATGATCTAGCTTCAAACAAGTCCTGTAAACTTCTTGACACCTCACAGTTTTAAAGGATGGAGGCTACTGAGATTCAGCAAGTTTCTAAGTGCAACATAACATCAGGCAGTTAAAACTCCTCATTGAAACTAGGTGAACAAGTTACTTGACCTCAGTAACGCTCTTTCTGGTGGATACTAACCGCAGATTTCACACCTTCTGAATACCCTCAGGAGCCAGACTGGATCCAAAGATTTTTCTTAGAATTGCTCCCACACAACAGGCAAGCATAGGATTCGTATTGTAACTGTATCATGGACATTTGTGTGACTATATCCGACAAAGGATGGAAGCTTCTGAGATTCAGCAAGTTGCTAAGTGCAAAAAAAAACATCCGGCAGTTAAAACCCTTCATTGATACCAGGTGAACACGTTAGTTACTTTCTGTAACACTCTTTCTGATGGATACTCTATCTAACAGCAGATTCCTCATCTTCTGAATACCTTCAGGTGCCAGACTGGACCTTAAGATTTTTTTAGAATTGCTCCAGAAGGTAGAATAACGAGGACTAGCCATTTCAATATGATATTTTTCTGCCCCCAGAGAACCCCACAAAGAGCTGATCTTCTACCTGAAGGTCCTTGGTACGACTGATGTGAAAACTCTAGGCTCCGACCCCTTCGAGGGATGAGGCGGAGCAAAGAATGCAAAAAGAGTGATAGATTGGCCAACATGAAAGGGAGTCACATCGTTCGGCAGAAATTCTGCTCTGGTCTTCAATATTAGTTTATCTGGGAAAAAGGTAGTGTATGCAGGCTGGACAGAAAGAGCTTGCGGGTTACTAATGTGAAACGCTGAACTTACTGCAATGAGAACAATTGTTTTAAGAATCAGGAGATGCAGAGGACAGGTGCCTATCAACTCAAATGAGGTACACATAAGGAATATGAGTCCCAAATTAATGTTATACTGTGGCATCACAGAAGATTTGGGTGGGAACATATGAACAAAACCTTTAAGGAAATGCTTCTCAATTGGTAATTTAAACAAGAAAGGTTTCTCCGGCAAATGCAAAAACGCAGATAGGACCACAAAATAACCTTTAACAGTGCCCTTGGCCAGTTCTTGTTGGGCTAAGGACAGCACAAAATGCAAAGTATCCAACAACTTTGCTTGCAATGGGTCTGTATGCCGGGAACTACACCATGAGACAAACTCCCAGCATCTGGGGTAAACAGATTTTGAAGATGGATGCCTGGCTGCCATGATATCCACAATTTCAGGAGGGAGGTCAAAAACAGTCAACTGTCGCAGCTAAATCTACATGCATGGAGGTGTGGATTGCACAGGCCTAAATGAAGTGACATCCTGCCCAGATGTGTCGGGTACTACACTCTCCTGGCCCAATCCAGAGCTACTAGGTTGACTTGGGCCAGGTTGCTCCTGATCCTCTTCAGAACTCAGACTAGGAGAGGTGGGAAGGTATACCGGATTTCCGAGCTCCACTCTAGGCAGAATGCATCTCTGAGAGCCTTCTTGAGAACTCCAATGCGCAAACCTGTTGACAGAGAAGGGATCAAGCCAGGGTTCTCCCAATTAATGGTAGACACCCTGTGCCCGTCGTCCGAGGTTGTTAAAAACACTAAGGCGTGTGGGTCATACACAGCTATGCTTGTATGCTTGCTGGTGCTTCCCCCTCATCATAACCAGGGACATTTAATTATGTGGCCAGAAAGAACCACACTATGTGACAGGGTTGACTAAATTATGGGGCAAGAAAAGACAAATTATGCGGCATAATGCAGCACATTTTTTTATAGTAATACTAAATTATTTTGTCCTTTTTACACATAGTAATACTGTCTGGGTGAAGATTTCACGCTATCAGTACCCGCTTAACAACCAAATACAGGAATATAAAACTGAAAGATGACCAGTTAACCTTTGTGAAGGGCATTCTACTGCGCTCACACATATCGCTTTTTTTGTTGTTTTTATAACTTTTGATCCCTTTGAGCTACAAGCAAAATATTTTTTTGTTAAAATCTGCAGATTATGCAGGAGATGACGGATATTGTTGCAAATGCGCTAAATCCGTAATTATGTATAAACAGCCACGGCCGCAGAATTGCAAGAATTCAGCAGCCCTGATCATAACCCTCTGCTCGCTTTGATAATGGAGAAATCTGTAACTGACTTGCTGAACAGGACGGATAAACATCAGGTGGCACAGCAGATTTACAATGGCACATTCCTTACATTACATGGCTACAAAGAAAAAGGTTCTGAAATAGAATTAGATACCTTAGTATATTTTCTGCTTCAACATATAATCAGGCCGACGTATTCCACAGTTCTAAAGGAAACCCCTGAATTTGTACAAAATGTTGTCAAAGCTCGACAGTGTAACCAAACAGCTAAGGGTCATTGTAATCAAAGCCAACGCTGCTGTGAGGGAGATGTGAGAATATATAGATAATGGATCTTGGTAATATTGCTGCAACCAGATGGCATCTATTTGCACGAACTATAGACATCCACTATTGCATTTGACATTTTTGCTCCATATTTATGACATACTGTTTATTTGCACACATTTGATTGCTTGCATTACAACGCCTGCATATGTCAGTACATTCATGTTGATTTCATTCAAGTAGGTTGGAGTTGTCATAATTTGTTAGATCGCTGTAAGCAAGCACTAACCTGTCTGTCTGAGGTGATTGCCAATAGTGAAACTTCTGCTGGTGAACTGCTGAGTCGCCATGGCATGGAAAAGGAATCCAGAACTAGCTGTAGGCCCTACTGCTATGTAAGGAATGGGCAGAAACCTTTGTCGTGTAACAACCAACACCCAAAGGATATCCGGGGTCCATTAAGGGGCTACCTAAGGTACCAACGACATGACCATGGACTATAAGGACATTTCACAACTCAAAGGCTAAAATCAATTATGTAATGCAACCAATAACCATAGTCTCCAGTTGTGAAGCAAAAGAGAGGAAATCCTTGGGTTGATCAGGATTGCTGTGATGCTACAGCAACCAATCAAAAGCTTTGTCATCATCATGAGAACACCTTTAGGGACTATAACATCCAGAAATGGAAGTCAAGGAAGTACAAGTCATTGCTTAAGTTAAAAACTGAAGCTGCAGAAACCAACACCCTAGATCTCAATTGAAGAAGTTATTGAGGCAGGTGACTGACATTCATTTTGGTGCCTGGTTACTAATGGTCAGTCAAGATTCAAGAAGCCACTGTGTTACTCATCCCTAAGTTACCTTGGCAGCCTTATTTTTTAAAGCTGTACAAGGCTATTGATTTCCCATATTGGCAGTGAAAAGATGTGCTATTCATTATAATGACTAATCCAATCTCTATCATTACATCATTAATTGCGAATAGGATGGGATATCTAACCACCTGCTCAGGAAGTGTCCTGAGTTTTGGGCAAAAATGTTGGTTGCTCTTTTATATAAGATCATCCTCATTGGCCATATACATCCTATGTGGGATGGTTCATTATTCAGATCTCTTTATAAGAAGGGGACCAAGCACAATCTGGCACCTTATCTTCTAATATCCAAACTGAAAGTATTTGGTAAACTTCCCCTTCAGTGCTTGGATACCAAAGTGGTGAATTTAGCACCGATTCCAGAAGAGGCAGGTTTTAGACCTAACCTGAGCATAGCTAATACGATTTTCACTCTTCAGTTCATCATGCAGAGGTTCAAATTGGCAGGCATTTTATATGCTCACCGTATGGACAACTGTGTAGCATTTGACATGGTTGATCTTAGTTGCTTGTGGGCCAAGCTGGGCAAATGTCGTATTTCAGCTTTAAGTTCCCTTGGTTTCAATGAGCATAGGCAATGGTTCAGATCAACCCAATGCACTGCGATAGTCCAAAGGATTCATCCTACAATCTCCAGGACACAAGTCAATATCTTATTTTATGGTGACAAACTAGATTTGCGTGAAAGAAAACTTTGAGGCCTAAAGCAACAACTAGCTTGCTTACATCAGCAATGTTTTAGATTAACTATCAATGCATCAAAACTCAGGTCCTCCATCTTAGAGGAGGAAAACCTCATACAACTGGACCTTCGGAGATGCGTGTTGTAGTTCAGTATTTGGATTTCCTATTCATGGGGTATCTTAATTCGAACAAGCACCTAGAAATGAGTTAAAGCAATACTATAACAACAATGTATGGCTAGATAAGGTTAACCACCCTCTAAAGGAAGCATTTTGATCGAGGCTATTCTAAGAGCATGCTGTGTTAAAACGCTCCTCATTTATTCTATAGTTTTGCACCCACTAGTCTCGGAAGACTTCTCTAGCTTTAAGAAATTAGAAAGTAAATTCTGTAAGTCCTACTTCTGGTAAAGTCAGTTAGGATCCAGTTTCTATGTTCAGAGTGAGGCTTAGCAGTCTGAGGTATGAATATGAAGTTACAGCCATTAGGTTCCTCTTTAACATGGCTAATAAGTCAAAAGATAGCTAATGGGGCTGATCGGTATATAGTTTATTTTATGAAGGATCTTCATGCCTACACATTGGCGACAGTCAGGTACACTTATGACTCAAATTGTACGGCCCGTTTTAAAACTGGAAGGGGGGGGGGAAACAGGGTTTCTATTCACCTTATATATTAACAAGCTCGAACAGTTCTTAGTGGATGGCGGAGCAGATTGCCTGAAGATAGGAGTCCGTTCTCTGCCTGTCCTGCTTTAAGCAGGCTACCCAGTGTTCATGGCAAAAACCACAAGGGGTCTGCAAGCCCTTGGATGCCTTTGATGGCTTCATGGATGAGCTCGAACTAAGTATTAATACTAGCGAACCTCATGTGATGGAGGTAGGACCCAGTACAACAAAATACAAAACTTTTAATGTAGGTTTCTCAGCTTCTATCTATGGTGAAACCAGTTTTGCATTTGGGTGTCATGGTCAACTCAAGACTTGTGTTGTAATCCCATGCTAAATGGAAAAAAGTTGGATATGTTAAGAACTAACTTGCGCAAGTTTATTTGGCCAAATGTGTCTCCAAAGCATCATATGGAAGTCACATCTGGGGACACACCAAGCACAATCACTTACAGTTGGTCAAAAATAATTTCTTAAGATGTCTTCTTTGTGTTCCCCAATGTATTCCCTCCTTTATAGTGCATGAAGAATTGGGGGTAGGCTACCTATTGGACACAATAGCCCTTCGGCCTCTTCTACACTGGGTAGAAATTTGATCTGAAGCAGAACAAGGAGGTCTTGTTAGACTGCCTCTCCCTCGACTATGCCCTTCGTATTCCAAGGCTCAAATACATTAAAGAGCTTTTGCAGAGTCTAGGGTGGGTTGAGCTTGTCACTAATTCTGGGGGGACTGTTAAGGCAGATTAGACTTAAGTCAGAGATAACTTTCTCAAACGGAGGTCATTAGACAGGGAACAAGTGTTACTACAGAAGTCCTCGGTGCAAGGTTATGTCTTGTGGAATCAACTCAATGTACAGAGCCCTATCGCACCACTGTAACCTATAACTATGATTGTTACTTGCTTACCAGGTTTAGACTTAAGTTCCTACCCCAGTTGCTGCCATTTCCACTGGGCTGGCAGGATGTCCACCCAGCGGCTGCAACCCAGTGTCTCCACAGGACACCATGCATTTTATATTCTGCAGATATTAAGAATTCACTAGGAAAGACTATATTGTCCCTCTGTTGAAGGCTCATCAATTCAATAAAGTTCGACCAGCCCGTCTATTATAATAATTGCTTTCAGTTGATAATATTTTTAATGTTGCTTGTTCTTTAAAAGCCGCAAAGAGATTAGGGAGATCTAGAGAGGTTTGAATGATTTCAGGGCATTTATGGTCCCTTATGATGTTGCTTTTATGGGTGATCTTTTTTACTGTATATGTGTGTGTATATTCATATCCTCATTGCATTTATTGTGGTGCTTTCATGGTTTATACTGTAACCGAATAAAGCTTACAGACTATGAGTCAGAAGATAATAGGAGATGAAAGTCAACTGGCCTGCTCAAAAGTTTTCTTTCTAGTCTGACTTTAGGCTACGACAAGACTATATTGTTAAAAAGAAAACGTTACCTTTTGATAACATACCTCAAAGGAAAACATTATCTTATAGTAAAGACAACAGCCATGTCTGTGTAAAGTGTATTTGATAACCTTCTACAATTTCAATATTAGTAAATAAACCAGAGCATACTTAATTTTCGTTCCCAAACCTCCCAAAATGAAGGTTAATGATGAGACTTGACAACAGCAGATATTGTCTCATACCACTGCGTGATATTGTTTTCAAAGAAACATGCAATTGCTCGTTTTAGACTCAGAGTGCTCGTTTTCATAGGCTTTCTAGTTTGTCCTAACCACTTGCGGCTTAAGATATATATTCTGTGACCTCTCTTCAGAAGGGATGGAATTAGATCAGCCAGACAGGCTTCTACTATAGGGGTTTGCTATGATGTATATTAAGACACAGCTTGGATCACTATTTCGTTGGATAGTTCTTTAAAATCAGTAATTTATAAAGGCATTCTCATTTCTAACTATTTTAAAATAATTATTCTAAGCTGTATTTATATCCATTAGGTTTTATAATTCGAATACTTATGTTTACATGAGCATGCTTCATCTAATGAAAATAATTTTGAATTGAACTGTACGGATGGAGAACATTAAAAGACGTCTGTCTGATCAAAAAAGGCTAAACAAATCTGTTAGGTTGCAGATACACTTAAAAGAAAAGTAAGCAATTAGAAAATGCTACAATACCAGTAGATGACATCTTGCTTCATCTGAACATATATTTTTGACCAAATTAGTCAACTCTTCTTTTTAACAGTATACTGCTAAATCACCAGCGTATTACCTAACTTTATGTAATGCATTTATAAAATAAAATAAAAATAGGAGAAGCAGAGATGGATTGTTTCAGAGAGAAGACCCCCTTATCCTTACGTTAACCATGAATTACCTTCAGTCAATGAAGCCAGTCCAAACACAAAGTTCCACGACTCTCTTGGATACAGATCTATCATTGTTATCCCCACAATACAAAATGCATCACTCGGTTTCCTTTTCTTTAGGTAACTTAGAAGGCGCGCTGCAACAAATGAAAAGCATTAAAAAGTAAAATGCAAAAGATGTCATCATTATTTGCATAAGAAGCAACCATGCAAAGATTTCAAGAGATATAAGGAACTAAACATACATGTTTTTGGTCCTTATAGTACAAGGTCACTTCACATAGGAAAATTAAGTAGCTTCTCTGTCCTTGCTATTTTGCATAGAAAATGTTAGCTACTATCAGGGACCATTATAACAATCAAGTGGAAGCAAGAGGGTATAATCAGATTTCATTCCTCTCAATGTCTTGCAGTATTTTCGTCAAAAGAGGACTTCTATAGAATTATATTGGCATGCAAAAGAAAAACAAGGCGAGTGAAGACAAGATAAGCATGAGTACAAAATACATTCATATGCGTAAAAATAAGGCGACCTCATGTACACGAAGTACAGACAAAATTAAATATGCTGCATGTACATAAAGAGATGATATAGACATGTATAGAGCACAAGCGTTGACGACATAGGCAGGAGTACAGAAGAGGCTAGCATGAGAAAGACGAGGTAAACACTAGGGTGGAGGAGGCAATGGGCATGTTCATTTACTGTAGCGTAACAAGTCAATAAGAAACACGGTTAGTGGAAATCGATAGCCACACTGAGAATCAAATTATATCTGAGCAACTTGAGTGATCCACAATCACAGTAAAATCTCAGTAGAAACATTAATAGTAATTAAGGCTCCCGGTTTTATGGTATTTATATTGTTGTCTTTTCCGTCTGTATTTATCCATATTTATTTTAGGTTTTGTGAAAAAATTAAGTCGAAATGTGTATATTTCTGCATTTATTTAACCAGTTAATGTACACTTGTGCCTGAATGCCTGATATGTCTTAATAATATAAACACACTCAGATGATAAATTACGCACTTATAAGAAAACCTGCACATTTTGGTATCAAGGTTCTGCATATCTACTGCTGTTTAAGGCTCGTTACTAAAGTTCCATTATTTGTTTAATCCCTTGTATGTCAATCCGCACAGCTATTGGCCAGGCAGGCATAATTGACAGCATTCAGAATCATTAAAAAACAACCCAATTTCCATTTTTATCCACAATTAAAAATAAATACAGACAGGAAAATAAATATTTATCTGTAAAAACTTGTAAAAACGTAAAACAGGGAGCCTTAATAGTAATACAGAAAAATAGGAACCCATTCACGTAAATTTTCAAGACAAAAATGTGGCAATAAAAGAAGAAAATGAACATTTTAAGATACCTAAAGAATTATTTATGCATTTGCAGATGTGCCCAAATGGACCTGGCTAAGGAAACATTACATGGAGTAGTGTAATGATCATATACCCAGAAACGTGTTCAAAATGTAATAGTGCGCCCCCCCTCTTCTAACTAATCCCTTCTTTCTCGTTTCCCATCTTTCGCTCTTCTTAATTTATACTATCCTCTTCCTAGTCATCTTTCTCTATTTACTTTCTCTCCTCCTGTCTTAACCTCCTCCCCTGCAGACATGCCTCAATGCCGTATCCTAACACAGACCCACACCGTTTACCGTTTGTTGACACAAGCGTCACCTCCTCCTGCCCCGTTGAACACTCCAGGTTACTAACATGCAACACCTCTCGTCTATTATTCCCTCGCTCCTCCACTCACCCTACCGCCCCCTCATCCGGGGACTCCTCGTCCTTCATTGTTGAATGGTTACACGCCTTAGTTCTCCCAATGGGGCAACTGGGCAAGCTGCTCCTCGATGTGAGAAGCTGGCCTGGTACAAGATGTCCACTAATTAAAGTAGGCACCTTGCACCAGTCCAGACAAACCTTATGTTGATTTAAGACGTCTCAGACAACCTTAGAAAGCTATCCCGGAGGTTGCTGTGGAGAGAAGCCTTCAGGCTTAGTCTTGAAGGAGTGTAAAGCAGCTTGTTTTACCAGAATTCAATCTTGTAGTATAGACTTAATGAAAAGAGAACCAGACAGCAGTTATAAAAATATGTATTTATTATATAACACTATCTAGTACGTTACAGTATCTCCCACACGGAGATAGACACAAAGCACACAATACTTCAGCAAAGAAGTACCAGTAAATAGCACTAATACACAGAGGGCCCCATGGGGGGACCAAACCATCTACTAAGAAAGAGGGCACGCCTCGAGTCAAGACAGTGTCGAGAGGACGTAGAATTGCTGGGACCCCAAGGAACCACCCACGTGAGTAGACAGTGTCCCCACGGAGTGCATGTGCAGTGTGAGAACACGACATTGTGCTCCGTACAAGTCTATGTGTAAGTCGCGATTGGAATTTTAAGGTTTAAGGACCCTTCCCAGTGGACTTCAAAGAAACCCTGTGGAAGACAGACGGTTGGAGAGCCACCCCACCAGTGGATACCGAAGTACCCAAGTTACCTATCCCAGGGGAGCCGGATGCATAGGTGTGAAGTGGCATCGGAAACTGCTGTCAAACTCAATGGAGGACTTCAAGAAAGTGCCGCTAGTGGAAGAGGAGAAAGTGTCTGTAGGAATCTAAATGTGGATTCTTGTTGAAGAGTACCTGAAAGCAGAGGGGACAGAGTCTGGATCACTTAAGAGTGACCAGGGGCTCAGTAGATTAATGCCAACCGATGTCGGGGACTTCAGGATAGTTGACGGTGACTTTGACTCTGCAGCTGCAGGGACCAGGCGACGTCGAGGATGACCAAGAGCCGGATACGAGCTGTCCCATGAAGGATGTCATGTGCTGAGGAGTCGGTGTCCAGTGGGAGCACCAACAAGCCTTGGCAACGGCAACTCACGCAAACTGAGTGAGAGGGCAGCTCAGGCCTCGAGGGACGTAGGAGCCCACCTCCTGTGTTGCTGGACCCTTCGGAGTCCGTAGGAGATCGGGATCAGCAGACCGGTCAGCAGTGTTGTGGTGTCTGCGAATGCAGGGGAGTGACTCCTTCACTCCAAGGGGGAGTTTCTTCAGGTGTCTTGGATGCTCCACAGGTCCTATACGGATCCTGTATGGTGCACAGGCATGGACAATGCAGCAGACTAAGAGGGAGATGAAGTCGGGCTCAAACAAAGTCCAGCGAAGTCCAGAGTGCCCAGAAGGTCGAAGTGCAGTTGTTTCAGTTCTGAATCATGTCCACGACGAATCCAAGTTTCTACAGCCAGGTAAGCCCTTAAGTACCCATGGTAGAGGGTTGGAAAGATTCAGGGGACCCTCCCAGGGGAGGGTCTGGACAGGGGAGAGGTTACTTCCATGTCCTTTGTCAAGTTTCGCGCCAGAGCTGGAGCCAACGGCTCCCAGGACTGGTTTGAACTGGACTATGCACAGGGACACCAAATGTGCCCCTCATGCAGACTTTCACTGGCAAGCACATCCACCCAGCCCAAATACACTAAGCCCTGTATGGGAGGTTGTCACACCTCCCTGTGACAGGATGCCTATTGGTCTGCCTTCCCCTGCTTGAGCTTCGCTCAGCAGCAGAAGGGCAGAAATGTGTCTCTGGTCGGCAGCAACCAGATTATGCTGTCTAGGACTAGAAGGCTGGTACCCGGAACACCGGGAGCCCCACGAAGGACGTTTCTGAGGGGTGGGATCATACCTCCCACACCGGTCACCGGTCTGGGAGTATGATTCCAACATGTTTGACACCAAACACGATAGGGTTTGTTTCAGCCGTTTTAGAGTTGGTCATCACGCGGTCGCATAATGCCCCTCTAAAGTAGTATATGGCTGCTTCACTGACAACCCTGGAGAATGGATTCCGTAGGCGTAGGCTGCAGGGGTGTCCTGCTCATGCAGGGGTACCCTCTCACTTAGAAACAAGCACCCTGCCCTTAGGATTGAAAAGGCCTGCTATAGGGGTGACTTATAGGTTTTAAGTGCAGTGACACTTAGATATAGTAAACCTATATCTTACGTAAGTGGCACATGCACCAACTTACACAGGCTGCAATGGCAGTCCTGTAGTTCTATTTTGAATTGTCCCTCATGGGTGGCATAATGCATGCTTCAACCCATGGGGAACCTCTGGGGTACCTATGCCCTAGGTACCCTAGTACCATTTACTAGGGACTTTTAAGGGTACTCCAGTATCCAAACTGGGATGTACGTAAGTACTTGTCTTTACAATTTAAGGGACAAAGCAGATAGACTGGGGTCCTGATTAGCAGGATCCCAGTCAGACTGGTCAAAAACCAGCTTAGCACCTGGCAAAATGTGGGGGTACATATGCAGAAGGATCCTACCTTCCTACACTTCGTCAAGGATCTACTATTTATTGATATTGTTAGCATCCTTCCCTTCTGCCACACTATGTACATTGTCCTGTCCTGTACACCCGAGTCATAGTTCTGTTTTCAATAAACAACTACAACACAAAAAAATGTAATAGTGACCCTAAGAAAAGGCTAAGAGATCCTAAGCATACAGTACATTTGTCACATCTGTCACATACTGGCAGTTCAGGCTGGGCTTTTTCCCATGAGGAGCAGGGTCAAGACTGATTTGCATATGGTCGGGTCCAAACTGAGGTGGCAGGGTGGGTGAAAACATAGGATTGGAATGCGACCCCATGCAATTGCAAGTGGCTAAGATTAATTCAATTATTCCATCTATCACCTCATTGTTTTTACAGAAACAAACAGACGGCCTGATAGAGTTTATGTTCTCGTTCCTTACAGATGTTTTACAGAGGGTGGAGTACGTCCCTCTACACTTACTGATTGAGCCAGATTCCCTATTGATTCTCCCAAGACTGGGGACACATCACATATGATTCCTCTTCACTCCAATGAACAGGAACTGTTGCTGTAACCTAAGGGCCTGTTATGAAATAAAGAACGTATCTCCTACCTGATAGGCTCCAGACTCTTGTAGGAAGACCCTGCACTGTTAACAACATTTTGACGACAAGTTGCTAAGAGCCTGCATGAAAATGCAGCATGATTCTGGTGGCGGTTGAGAGCCATTAATGCAGACAAAGAGGTCTGTCCTGAGAAGGATGATAAACCTGTAAACCTGGAGTGATGTGTGTTGATATTAGGTTACTAGATTAGTATATAGGCTGCACAGTCAGGCTTGTTCTATGAATTGTATTACTATGCCAACATAGAATTCTTGTATGGGGATATTCCTGTGTGAGAGTTGGAAAGGAGCGTTGGTTGGGTGAGGAGCCTTCCCTGTACAGTTGCACCAGTATTCTTCAATAAAGCTAGTTCTACTTATTTGAGTCTTGAAGATTATTCTCCAAAGAACTGGCGACGAGCTGAAATGGCATGAGAACGCAGCAAGTTTTGCTTACAAGTTTTTGAAGCCTGTTCCTGTTCCCCACAGTTCTGAGTCATCGACTACATTGAAAGTTGGGGAGATGCCTTTGAGCTACATAATAATGAACTTACTGTGAGTGAATTTACTCTAAGACAACCTGTAAGTTATCTTCAATGTTATTGGCCAGGCATAACGAATGCTGTCGCACAACCCCAGTGCTGCATGTGAACACATCGCATGACCCTAATGTTGTGCGCACAGGTGTCACGTTTTGAAGTCATCTCAGACACAAAACGATCGCCATTTTGAATCGGCTCTGTTACTGCCCGCATTGTCAACTGGATACAAAGCGTATCGCCATTTTATACAGTTGTTGTGGATGCTCCAATGAACACTTCAGCTATTCGGTGGCTCGCAGAGCATGCATTGTATTTCAGCCAGGCTATACGTTAGCGTTCATGAACTTAAAGAGTGGCACCTCATGCAGAACTATAGTAAGTGCACTTGACATTTGAAGAAATTCTGACTGATTATTACCTGCAATTTTCTTCTCCACGATTATTGGATTCTCATAGTTATAATGCCTACTTTAAAATCTTGGAATTTCACAACACCACAGATTTTCATTTCACCTTCTGGGGACTCCTCTATTAAGTGGGAAGAGTGGCGTGAATATTTTTATATTTCATTTCCACGTTTAAGGAGGACAAAAAAATTACTCCTGGAAAGAGGAACAAAGTACTGTTACATTGTCTTGGACCAGATGGTTTAAAAATCTTCAGTCTATTGAGAAAAAAACGAGATTGCAAGGACAAGCAGATGATTTTACTAAAGCCTTGAAGGATTTAGATGCATATTTCAAGCCTACAGTGTGTGTAGGAATAGACAGGTACACATACTTTCACAGGAAACAAGTCAAAGATGAGACAATTGAAGCCTTTATTTCTGCTATGAAAAACCTAGCATTAACTTGGCGGTTTCGAATTCTGCATAATGAATTTATTTATCACCAAATGGTTATGCTCACATCTAACCCCAATATTTACGAACGTCTAGGGGCTGAGGGAGAGTCACCATTGCAAGAGAGGATAGATATAGTTAAAAGAGCAGAACTAACCAGAAGACTTGCGAAGGCAGTGCTATCGGAGGAAAAAGAGACGAGTGAGCAGAAGACAAACTAATGCTAAAACAGAGGCAGGATCTGCTACGAACTGAAAACAGAAGGAAGAAGGAGGAGAGTGAGAAATCAATTAACAAGAAAAACCTACCTTATAAGATGCTGGAAAGAAAATGCTGGCAGTGTGGGAATAGTGGGCATTCTACCAATGACAAAAGATGACCTGCACGTAAACAGAGATGTTCAGGGTGCGGTCTTGTAGGTAATATATTTAAAGTGTGTAGGAGAAAGAAGGATATTACAGTACAAATCTAAATGGAGGAGTGCAAGTCTGATTCAGATGGTTCAGGTGGGGCAGAAACTAATGTGTGTATTGAATATCAGGGAGGAAGAAGACAGTGCAATTTCTAAGGGGCGACCCACTACGTCAAATATTCAGACGATGAAAAAGAGACCAATGCGAGATATGGATTTTGGTGGAGTAAAACAGCAAATTGTTGCTATTTCGGAGTCTCCATATACTATTGTGAATAGAGAGGCCTTGGTTAGTAGGTTTGTTTACACATAAGGAGAACATGTTGAACTGCCTGATATTTCACCAAAAAGATTTACGGAAGACACTATAGATATGGTGGCTTCAATAGACTTGTTTTTAGATGGACCATCAGTACTGGGGTGGGAGATATTGGGGATTTAGGCATGATCTTAGATCCAAACAGTCCTGAACCTGTCATGATTGTGCAAGCGGAGGATGAAGCAGAAGCATTACGCGTTAGATCTTTTTCTGAGACTTTCTCTGGCAAAATAGGGATGCTTAAAGGGTTCCAACCAGAATCCTATAAAAAAAAAAAAAAGATGCTGTGCAATGTGTCCACAAAGTCAATATTCCCATGACGGTAAGGGAGGAAATTTCAAATGGATCTTGGGAAATTACAATCAACTGGTATAATAGAGCCAGTTGAATCCCCTGATTGGGTTGCTCCATTGGTAGTGGCAAGGAAGTCCAATGGCAAGTGGAGGCTATTTATTTATTTGTAGAGCACCTGGTTACACCACTGGTGTGTCCCCGCGCTTCGAGAGAACTCTAGGAGATGCGGTTGCTAACTGCACGTTCGGCCGTGATGTAAGGCCAACCGTGACTTATCCTTGAAGCAGTTGCACAAATAGCCAGGTCTTTAGTTGCTTACGAAATTTATTTTCGCATGGCTCTCTTCTTAAGTTCATAGGTAGGCTATTCCATATTTTTGCGGCGCGGTACCTGAATGAGCGTGCACCCATTCTAGCTCTGAAAATTCTCGGTACAATCACCAGGTCCTTGTCCAGCAATCTTAAGCTGCGCCCTGGTATGTATTTGGTGATTAGAGGTTGCAGATATCTTGGGCCTTTCTTTAGTAGAATTTGCTGGCAGTGGCACATCGCCTTAAACACGACTCTCTTTTCTACTGGCAACCAATGGAGAGCTGTCAGAGTTTTCTTAGCGTTGGATCTTCTTGGCAGGCCGAGTACCAGACGAGCCGCCGCATTCTGTACCCTCTGCAATTTGTCCAGACCCTTCTTTGTGACTCTCAGATATAGTAAATTCCCATAGTCCAGTTGGGAGGTTATTACTGAATGTACAATGGTCTTCCTGGCATTAGATGGTAGGAGATCCAGAACTTTCTGCAGAATTTTCATGGCGCCGTAACATTTTCCCGCTACCTTCCTGATTTGGCTCTCAAATGTCAATTCTGAGTCGAACCATACCCCGAGGTTCTTTACTTCTGCTTTTGGGGTCGGTATTTGGCCTAGTGAATCAGGCCACCACACGATGGACCATATGGATGGCAGCTTGGCTACAATCAGTGCCTCCGTCTTATTGTCATTTAGTTTGAGGCACTGATTTGACAACCAGTGTGCTACTTCTTTTAAACATTCAGAGAAACGTACAGCTGCCTGGTCCTTGTTCTGTGATAGCAAAACAATAAGCTGCGTGTCATCTGCGTAAGAGACAATCGACACCTCATGTTTCTCCACTCTCTCGGCTAGTGGTCCCACGTAAATAATGAAGAGAGTGGGGCTCAGGATTGAGCCCTGTGGTACCCCCTGGGACAGGGGGATACTTTTGGATCGATATGTTTGTTGTGTAACCTGGAAGCTCCGTGAAGAGAGGAACAATGCTAACCAGTTCAGGGCACTATGTCTGATGCCACACGTCTCTAGCTTGTGGAGGAGCAGTTTGTGGGAGACGGTATCAAACGCCGCACTGAGATCCAACAGGATCAGTGCGCCCGTTTGTCCTTTGTCTGCATATTTTCTCAGAGTTTCAGCGGCCATGAGTAGCGCTGACTCAGTGGAGTGAGCCCTTCTGAAACCTGATTGGGAGGGATGCAATAGGTCATTCCTATTTATATGCTCTACCAGCTGTTTGTTTGTTACCCTCTCTGCAATCTTAGCCATGAATGGCAGTAGTGAGATAGGGCAGAGATTTTCTAATATAGTTTGATCTAATGATGTTTTCTTTTTTAGTGGATTGACAATGGCCTGCTTCCATCTTGTGGGGACAATGCCAGTTTGGAAGGAGCGTTGGATAAGATCCGATATATACGGCATAATTGCACTGGCTCCCTCCATTATTATTTTAGGTCGGGCTTGATCCAGAGGGGAGCCAGATTTGATTCCTTTTGATAAGGCTGTAAGTTCATCTATTTCGAGAATCTCAAAGGCATCCAGCGTCACCCCTGCAAAATTTGTCTGGCTTCCGTATGTCAGGCCTATACCCTGCCGTGCTTCTACCGGGAAGGTGTCGTATATCTTAGTCACTTTATTCGCGAAAAATTCTGCTACCCTGTTGCAGCTCTCAGTAAAGGCGATAGAGTCATCTCTAGTTACGTGTGTTCTGAGGGACTTAAGTATGGTGAACATTTCTTTGGAGGAGTTGCTGGCCCCTTCAATTCTTTCAGTATAGAAAATACTTCTGGATTTCTTGATTAGTGCATGGTATTGTGTTAGTTCCTTTTTGTAATTTTCTTTGGCCCTACTGCAATACTCCTTCCTCCATACTCGCTCGAGCGTTTTACATTTTACATTTCCAGGTTAGCATTGGCTAGATTAATGCCTATATCTAGCGTAGGCTTTTTTCCCAACAGCGCCCGGGTGAAGGAAGTTGGGTTGAAATTATTCCATTTCCTAGTGGTAATCTCCTTGTTCTGTTCTTGCCTCTTTCTGTGGGAGGGTACTGTAAACTGGATAAGATAGTGGTCTGACCGGGGAAAAGGCCAAGGTGTGTCAACCTCTATCTCCATGATATTTGAAAAAATGGGATCCAGAATGTGTCCCCCTTGGTGCGTTGGTGTCTCTACTTTCTGTGCTAAGTTAAAAGTCAATAGGTCCTTACATATAGTATTAGCATCTTGGTTCTGTTTATTATCGAAATGTATATTCAGATCACCCAGTACCAAAATGTTTTTGTGTCGGAGAACTGGGTGTACTAACATTTCTTCCAGGCTCGTAATAAATTTCGATGGTGGACCTGGCGGGCGGTAAATTAGAAGGCCAGCTATGGGGTTATCTTCCATTGCTGCTAGGGTAAATGAGAAAGCCTCGCAGTCTTCTAAATCCGCTTTTATTATCTTACACTTCAGTGTGGACTTGTAGATTATAGCAATACCGCCACCTCTTTGACCATCACGGTCCTGCCTTTCTATCATATATTCATCGGGGATTGCGACCAGAGCATCTGGGGTGGAGCACTCACTGAGCCAAGTCTCGGTCAAGAAAAGAGCGTCCAGTGCTCGTTCCCTAAGAAGGTCATGGATCTTATATTTATGTTTAGCTAGTGACCTACAGTTTAGTACTGCTAGGTGTAGCTTCCCCTCCTTGGTATGATTCGTTTTAAATGTTAAGGTCATGTTACAGTGATTGCATTTCACTTCCTTGCTATCTACATTTATGGTATGTTTGCATAGTATGTCGATCGGTTTTGATTTCGGTTTCGTTGTAGGTGGACTTGAGAGATTTAAACAATAACATTGCATACAATCACTCCCTCCACCCCAAAGAATTATTATTTTTTTTTTTTTTTGTTTTGTTTTTTTTAAAACCTTTATTTGTGCATAGTAAAAGAACAAATACGGGCCTACAACCATCCGGCCGGCCACAATACGGTTAAGCACTGAGTCAAACATTACATCCCTTGTGCATTGATGATCAAGCTTAGCTACGATTCAAGAGGTATACACTGGAGAGATCCTTGACACCAGGGGAAGGAGAAGTGAAGGTTAATTTTAAGGTTTTTAAAATAATTTTTTCGAGAAAAAAGTCAGTAAAGGATAGAACCAAGGAGATTCGAGTCCGCAAGATGGCTTCACCACACAGGAGAGCAGCAGCATCATTAAAACGACCATAGAAAATCTCAGACAGTGAGGCGGTGCAGTTAGATAACAGGATAGTCACATGAGTAAATACGCACCCCTCCAAAGCCGCCCCCACTCAATCCACCCCACACCCGGACCCCGAATCGAAACAAGTATAGCGCAGAGACATAGAAGAAAAAGGCCCATAGAACTAAAAAAAAACAGTGAATTACCCCCCCACCCTACACCAATGCGGAGGCTACGGCCTGCCCCCCCCCCCAGCATAGTGCCTGTCGCCCAATGAACCCGAAATATAGACAAGAGAGAAAGTAGGAATAGAATGAAGAAAATAAGAAAACAAAGAAGAAAGAAAGCGGGGAGGAGCCCCACGTAACCTCGGAGCGCCCGGGACCACCGGCCAGCCACGCCTCCACACACTGAAAACCCACTATACCCAAAAGCAATCGTGTGAAGATAACGTGTCACAGCAATTTAAATGAAGGCAGACAATTCGCGACGAGTGCGCACAACATATGCAAACAGTTCCAGTCCGAGTCCAGTCCAGCCGTGAAACCATGGTGATATAACTCAACCTAGCCCTGGCCCGATCGCGGGCTTAAGATTAGACCAGCCCCCACATGAAGGCCCCGCATCCCGTGCAGACAAAGACAATATGGCCGCTGGGGAGAAGATGGAGAAGTAGAGTCACAAAATGGCCGCCGATCGGCTATTGAGGTCCCCTTGTGCACCATATAAAATCCAGACCTGGCCTGTAAAGTACACGAGTTCCACATAAAAGAAGCCGTAGGCCACCGTGAACAATTCCTCGAGGACGTCAGGTGTCGCTCAGCTGGATACTCTTGCGGGCGCGGTGGGGCAGGCAACAACAAGGCAGGCAGCGATGAACGGGGAAACAAAGTATCCGCAATTGAGCAGGAGAGCGATTGATCCTGGATGCCGGGAAAGCCAGTTGCAGACACCAGCGTAGCACGGTTATACACAGTCATTGCGGCCCCGCAAGAGGACAGAAGCACCGGCAGACCCATGTCTTGTTGATAACAAACGGGGCGCTCACGACCCGCAGCCGACAGTATGGAGTCGAACCGCTCACTCAGTGTTTGCAAGCCAGCACACAATTGCAGACGAAAGTCCCGCAGGGCAGCCAGAACGGAGCCGCATGTCAGCGGAAGCTGCGCCCCCACATCGGCAGCAATCCGGGACGGCACTGTGGAGCTAGAGTCTGGTAGAGGGAGGGCGAGGCGGGTAGCGGGCGAGACCGGAGCATCACCCCCCAGCAGCAGGCAGGCAATCAGCGCCATGTTTTATCGCTGAACGGTGCAGTGGCCAGGGGGGGGTCGTTACAAGGAGGCAATTCCCATCAGGTCTGCGCCGCAACAGGTGAAAGCCAACAGTCGCTTCCCCTCCCTCGGGCTCTCTTTGCCGCCGACTAGGCGATAGAAGAAGGGGGTCTGCAGCCTCCCACAGCACGGTCCACAGAGCGGGCCAGAAGACCCGCCACACCGGGGCTTACCCTATAGCTCCAGCCCGTCAGGTGCAGGGTGCAGGAGGTGTCCGGGCGTCTCTCCCCCGGCTCATCTGGCGACAGTCCGTGGTGTGAGGCGGGATCGGGACCGCGGGGCTCAGGTTTACGCCAGCGGGTCCGGTGACTGCGGAGCTTCCAGGGGGCCGGCCAAGGCCACAATAGAGCAGGGGTCCAGTGCGAAGAACAAAGGCACAAAGAACTCCGGCATCCGGGCGGGCTAAGACTCCAGGAAAGCGGCGGCGTGGTCAGCGCGTCGTCGCACACGGTGCACCTCGAAAATCGGCGAGGATAGGAATCAGGATGATAGTCCGAGGCCAAGGGCCGACGGAGCCGGGCGCTCAAGCGTCTGCTCCGGTCGCCATCTTGGCTCCTCCCTCCCCAAAGAATTATTAAGATGTTATCCATGACCAAGGGGGTTCAGTATTTCAGCACTATTGCTCTTACTGATGCTTGGCACCAAGGTCTGATCCACCCAGATAGCAAGACGCTAACAGTGTTCATCAGCCCATTTGGTTGACATTAATATGTAAGGGAATTTTGGACTAGCCTCGGCTGCAGCAATGTTCTGAAGACTGATGCAAGAATTGTTAGAGATATGATGAAAGTCATGTTTTTTTAAGGTTGGAATTTTGGTCATGGGAAGAACTAGGGCAGAACATGATAAAGATTTAAGCAAGTGTTGGGAATCTTGAACAAAAATGGTCTTACAGCTGATCTGAGTAAATGTAAAACTGCTAAAGAAAAGATCAGAATCTGGTCATTAGGTGAGTGGTGAGGGCATAAAACGCACAGCTGAGTTGATAGAAGCCATAAAGAACTCACCATCACCTAAGAATAAGGATGAGGTGAAGGTATTTTTAGGACTGAATTCTATTCCAAATTCCTATGCTACTTTTTTAGCAAGACCTATTCTATCTAGCAACTTCTGAAAAAGGACACAAGATTTGATCGGTCTGATGAGTGCCAGAGAGTGTTACAGGAAATGAAAGAGGATGCATGTAGTGCACCACCTTTACAACCCTGAAGAGTATTGTCACAAAGGATGCAAGTGGAAAAGGTTTGGTGGCAGTGTTGACACAAATTAACTCTGATGGTAGAGAAGGAGGAGCCAAGATGGCGACCGGGACGGCAGCGTAGATTCCCGGCTCCGTGAACCTCCGCATCCCGCACGGATATCCTGCATGAGATCCTTATTCTGCGCTACGAGATCGTGTTCGTAAACGAAAGTGGCAACCGATCGTGTGACCCTGAGGTTTCTGACTGCAGTACCGCCGGAGAAATCAGCGATTGAACTTTGCGGCCCGTGCGGTCCCGAAGCCGGGACCTCGAGTGGACGCCTTGGCCGGGCGGCAGTTTAACAACAGCGGCCTGTGGTGACTGGGTGGAGTCGGTCTGCCGGAGTGGTGCTCCCTTCGGCCTGCATTTTGCTGTGGTCGCTCCCCCCCTGCTGAGCGCTGCGGACCGAGGACATGCCCGGGTGTGCAATTCTCGGATTCTGTGGTGTTTGCCCCTGCCTTTGACGGTGAGCTGCCCGGACGCCGTCCCTGGTTCGGCCTGATCCTTGCGGGCTGCTCCCGGCTTTTTGCGGGAGCTGGTCCGTGGCGGAGACGACTATTGCCCGTGACCGCGCAACGGTTGAATCTGTTCCTCCCCCAGGATCCCTGTCTTCAGCGACGTGGACCTTGAGGCGTTGGTCCCGGGGTCCTGGCCCCAATACGAGTCGGGCCTTCCCAGCGGCCATTTTGTCACTATGCAGCCTACCATCCTGTCCGCCGGGACGCAGCGGGACTGGGGGTGTGTGACGGTCGGGAGTGTGGCAGAGCGATCGGAGAGAGCTGCTCTGGGGTACGGCGACCTCCTGGAGGCCCTTGGTGCCCTTCATTACTCCTTGGCTCATGGCGCCGGGGTCCTGGGGAGGAAGCTAGATGGTGTGGTATCAGCGTTGGGACAGTGGCGGCATGCTGGTCCACAAGTACACAGTGGCTTTCCACACTGCACACAGGAGGACGATGTTGCGGCCCCCCCCGCGATTAGTGTACAGCCGGACACTCCGGACAGTATGCTACCGTGTGGTCGGCTAACTGTGGGCTTGATCTGCTCCGGAGGTATTGGGCCTGAGCGGAAGATGGTGGCCTTGTCCCGTGCGCAATCTCCGGCGGCCCTGGGACGATTCCAGCAACGTGTGTCTCATTTGACTGCTTCAGCCTGTCTGGACCTTGTGTGCAGTGCAGATCCTGGGGCGGCACTGGAAAAGACGCCCCCCCATGAAGCGGTCCGTGCTGATGCTCAGAGACTTCCACCCCACCTGTGTGCGTCGCTTCCCGACTGTTTTTGGACACTCCTGTACCTTGGGACATCGGACATGGTGCTGGGTCGAGGGGCAGGCATGGGCAGAATCGCAAAGAGCGGTCAAGGCTGAGGCTGATCCTTCGGGAGTGGTCACCTAGTAGACAGGCGGACTCATGGTTGCGTGCTCTCATGGTTATTCGCATAGTTGGTGCATAATGCTCCCCACTCCCCCCCTCCTTTTTTGATATGATCAACCTGGTGCTGCTAATTGTTTGCTGTGGGGAGACTTCACCGTGCGGGAGGGAGAAGCCGGGGGTATGTTTTGAAGGCCCTCCTCCAGTTTATTACATTCCCTCCGCCCCCCCGTCTGGGGGGGCTCTTTCTTACTCCTTTTTTCCCTGTCTCTTCTATATTTCGGGTCTAGTTCCAGGGCGACAGGCACACTGCTGGGGGGTGGGGCCATACTCATTCGCAGAGGTGCAGGGTGGGGGGATGGGGGAGGGGACTCTTTAGTCTTTATCTCTTTTTCCATGGCCTCCTTTTTCTTCTCTGTTTCTTTTTGCTTGTTTTTCTGGGATCAGCGCGGTACACCTCTCTTATTGTGAATCGCTTGCTCTTAATGTGTGCCACAGTTTCCGGGGGGTTCGCTGGGCTTTAGGTACGGGGACCTGTAGGCGCAACTATCTTTGATATTGCTTCCCATCCGTACTTTCCCGTGTTTGCGCCATTGATTCAATGTATTGCTGCTTGCTGCTTGCGTCTCTTATCCTTGCCCCTTATCGCTGTTGGGAAACTGTTTGGCACCTGATCCTACTGTTTTGTTTTATTATAAAATGAAAAACCCTTTCTCTCCTGGTGTCCTACCTGAGCGGCTCATTGGCCGGACTATACTGTATTGTAGACTTTGCTTTCCGAGGTGCCGCCTGTGTTTACATGTGCTTTTATTGTTCTGATTGCTTAGCGGCCGGCCCCGGGGGGTTGTAGGCCCATACGTGTAAGTGATTGAAACGTCAATAAAGGTTTTTCAAAAAAAAAAAAAAAAAAAAAAACTCTGATGGTAGAGAAAATGTAATTGCTTTCGTCGCCTGTTTGCTCTCTCCGACTAAGGAGACATTTTCTGTTATAGAACAGGAAGCACTTGCATGTGTATGAAACATTTTAAACAGTACATATGGGGAACATGTGTACCTACTACCAAAGTCCTGATCACAAAGGTTTTTTTTTTTTAACGCTTCCCCTTGGTTGGCACGCCTGTCATTGAGGTTGTTAGGTTCCATTCTGAAGTTCGGTACGTGCAGGAGTTAAAAACAGAATTGCACATTTTTTGAGTCGCCTTCCATTACCATTAAAGGATGCTACCAGGAGACAGTTTGAAGACTGCTGTGTTGCTGAAGTGTGTGAGGATGAGAACGTCATTTTACAAGAAGAATGGATGAGTGAGCAGGAAAAGCATACGGTTTTGAAAGAAGTTGGAAAGTGGATTGTTGACGAGTGGCCAGAGAAAAAACTGTTAAGCTAGGATGTACAAGTCTTTTAAGAGTTGCAGCAAGAACTTTACATCTTTGAAGAGAAAATCATATGAATGGTAAACTGTTACTCCATCTGAATCTCAAGGAGAACCTTTTGAAAATTTGCCATGAGGGACATTTAAAGATTGTAAAAACCAAATTTAGGGTAAAAATTTGTATTGGTAGCCTGGTATGGATATAAATATTAAAACATGTGTAAGGGACTGCTTGTTGTGGAACGATGCTGACAAAACTCCAGTTACCTTGAAATCCCCTTTATGTCCAGTGAGCGCGCCTAGCATGCCAAGGGAGAAGGTTGAAACAGATATCATGGGACCAGTAAAGGAGAATGACAAACAGAAATTTCTCATTGTTATGATAGATTATTTCCCAAAGTGGCCTGAGATTGAAATAGTTTCAAAAGCAGATTCCGAAGTGAGATTTCTGGATAGAGTATTTGGGAAAAAAGGGTTAATTAAAATCATTCTGAGTGACAATGTGCCTCAATTTATGTCTGATGTCTTTAAGTCTTTTGTAAAGAGGAATAGGATCACTCATAGAACTACATCTATATACCACCTAGTGGTTAATGGTGCTGTGGAGCACTTTAACCATGAGATTAATGGTACCATGTAGCTTGCTATGAGAATGTGAATGCGAGTTGGACAAGAAAGGTTATGTTTATGCTGTTGGCACACAGGGTAACCACTTGTGCAATCACAGTACACAGTCCTTTTAAACTCATGAGAGGTAGGGCCGCAGCTACCGAACATGATTTAGGCTGGACGCCAGAGTGCAGGAGAGTAGAATATATATATATCTCAAACAAAACCCTTTCAGGCATAGAGTGACGCATAAATTATGCAAAAAAAGAAGCTGAGAACTCTGGTTAGTTCTCAAGTTTAGGCGGGGAGCAGCTTCAATATGAAGCGCACTCAACAACAGAGACACTCTAAGTTTGCTCACCTCAAATGTTTGCTCTTCTATCAAAGGCTTTAAGCATAGGATTAGCACAGTGCCATCCACACCGAGATAGAAAGGGACAAAATATTTTACCATTCCCATAGCAAAGTCTTTAAGCATAGGATTAGCACAGTGCTATCCTTGCCGAGCTGTAAAATGACCAAAGCCTTTTACCACTCCAGGCACAGTATTACGGATTTGGATTGGTAAAATACCATCCAAGCCAACCTGAAATTAATAAAAGCAACCCCTGACATGTGCTTCGCTCTCATTATGAAATTATGTGGATAGAAAGTATGTGTTATTTAGTCTATAGGAATTATGTAGTGTGGGATTATGTGTTATGGAGAGTAATTATGTGGTATGGTAGTCTGTGTTGTGGAGTGGTAACCTCAGGATAAGTCTTCCTCGTTTCCATAGAAGCTCAACTATGAACTCAGTGAGACATAAAAAGAAGGAATCTCTGAGGAGCACTTGTGGACTTAGTCAGAGGTATGAACAGGGCCACTGGAATTATGCAACTGTTTGGCTGCACCGACGTTTGCACTATTATACATTTTCTCCATTAGCCACATAATTCATCATCTGCTCCCTAATCTGCAGATATGAACAAAAAAGCCTTATTTCTAGCTTAAACGGCTCAAACGTTACCAAAAATGCAGCGACAAGTGTTACAGCGTGGTAGGAGGCCCTTTGCAAACCTAGAATGGTCATCTGTTACTTATTGCTAAATGTGGGTGTTAAATTGGTACTAATGGTGTAAAAGCCACTCTTGCTTCCTTCTGCGGCTCTCTTACCTCTTTCTGCATTTCTGTTGCTTCGTTTTGCACATTTTTCTTTTTCTGCACTTCTCTTGCTACTTTCTGCAAATCTCTTCTACTTTCTGCACCTCTCTTCCCTCTTTCTGCAAGTCTGTTGCCTCTTTCTGCACCTCATTTGCTTCTTTCTGTACCCCTCTTGCCTCTTTCTGCACCCTTCTTCCTCTTTCTGCACCTCTCTAGCTTTTTCTGTATCCCTCTTATGTCTTACTGCACCCTTTTTGCCTCTTTCAGCACCTGTGTTACTTCTTTCTGCACTTCTCTTCCTTCTTCTGCACCTCTCTTGTTTCTTTCTGCACCTCACTTGCCTCTTTCAGCAACTCTGTTGCTTTTTCTGCCGATCCCTTGCCTCTTTTAGCACCTCTGTTGGTTCTTTCTGCACTTCTCTTGCTTCTTTCTACACCTCTGTTGCTTCTTTCAGCAATTCTCTTGCTTCTTTCTGCACTTTTCTTCCTTCTTTCTGCACCCCTCCTGCCTCTTTCTGTACCTCTCTTGTCTCTTTGTGAACCCCTCCTACCTTTTTGCACCTCTGTTGGTTCTTTCTGCATGTCTCTTGCTTCTTTCTGCACCTTTCTTCCTCTTTCTTCACATGTTCTACCTCTGTAGGCATTGTTAGAAATTAGCATTTAAAAAACCTTAGAAATTCACTGAAAAACCCATAGGTTTAAGGGACGTTGTAGTTAGTTGGACATTTCACTCGTTCAAAATCAGAGAAATTCGGCTGTTATAGTCAGTTGAGCCAACTATAACTCGCGCCCCCGCAATTCACTGCTGATGACGTCACATATTACAGCATTCATGACATGGGCAGTGACATCACTGATGACATCTCAAATTACATCATTGTTGACAGCACCAATGCGATATTTGATGCGCCTCCTCACAACCTAATATAACCTTTGATACACCCACTCTAAAATACAGAATACCATTTTTGGAAACCATAGGCACACTAATACCAGTTACTACATACCCACTCACTGATTCCTAGGTCTACACACACGTCCATCATTCACCCATACAGTCACTCACACATGCAGTCACTTTTCAATACAGCACTATCATTTGTACTCATACACCTATACAGACACCCACACATCACCACTCATCCATAGTTTCTCACACACCTAGTCAATCATGCAAAGAATCATTCACACTCCCATTTACTCACCTATACAGTTATACACACACCACCTCACTTATTCATACAGATACTAACACATATTTACTCTCTTATACAATCACTGATAGAAGCACACACTCATCCATACAGCCACTTTCACAATCACTCACTCTCATTTATAGTGATTTATATACTCCAACACTCACATATACTGCCTTTCACATATGTAATTACTCATACATGTGCCACTGAGACATCCATTCACTCACCAACACACCCATACACACACTCACCCACCCATACAGCCCTTCACAGATGCACTCTTGAACTCATACACCCAGTGAATTACCAACTCACACTTCTATGCACAGTCACACACCCCCACCCACCCACACAGACACTCAGACACCCATACAGATACTAAGACAACCAATCAATAACCAATTTAGACACTCATGTAGTTACTCACCAACCCATGCAGCCGCGTACACACCACTGACAGACTGATAGACATTTACACAGTTTACTTACTAACCCATGCATTCAGTAAGACATGTTTAATCACTCACTTATACAGTCAGTCACCCACCTACTAAATCATCCATTCAGACACTCATACTTCAATACACCTTGGCATATGTATATATGTATGTATATATATATATATATATATATATATATATATATATCGGCAAAGCACTCTCCTCTCTCGTATCCGACCAGCTGAGCAGAAGGGAGCACGGACCACAAGATTCTTTTCAAATATCTGTTCGTTTATTCAAAGACTTAAACAAACAAGGCAGCCATTACGCGTTTCATCCCTCCTGGGGGACTTGATCACATGACGCAGTTTATCCAATGGCATACGGTATTTAAAGGAAAAACATTTTTTTACATTCTTTACATCATGTCATCTGATTGGGCAGCACTTCAACAAAGGTTTCCTTTATAAATTTCATTTCTAATGATGGTTAATCAACAAAGATGTACGGTAAGTCATTATTATTTGAACCTTCACATGAAATCTCAGGATAAATCCTGTAATGCTCACCGTTAAATACTAGTGATATCGAGCCATTATTATTTGAACCTTCACATGAAATCTCAGGATAAATCCTGTAATGCTCACCGTTAAATACTAGTGATATCGAGCCATTATTATTTGAACCTTCACATGAAATCTCAGGATAAATCCTGTAATGCTCACCGTTAAATACTAGTGATATTGATTCAGAAAATTTGGGCCCAATTTATTTATAAAATTGAATAAATTAAATAGAATAAATTAAAAAAACGCTCATGTTGGTCCTGATGGAATGAGGTAGAATAGTTGTCACTAGTGCCACATATAGCTTCTCAAAAGGTAAAGAGAAAGAATAATGAAATATGTAAATATATAAATATATGAACATATGCATATATTTAAACACAGTATGTGTGTGTACTTCTGTTCAAAATTTCTCTTATTGTGTTAAAACCCAACATATTCTAAAATTCAGTCATATGAATAAATATCATGAATAAATATATTTAAATAACAACAATTCACAATTAAGATGGTTAAAAGGTTAAAAAGTTAATTGTGCATAAATATATATATTAAAACACATAAATATACACAATAAATAATAAATATTAAATATTAAATACCACAATATCTAAAACCATCAATTGTTCATGTTTCCAAGTTATCAAAGTTGGTTCACACACTGTCTCACCAATTTGTAGACTGAAATGTCTTTTAAGGCTAAATGATCTGCATTAAGTTGAGTTGAGTCAACTGGACCAACAAGTTATGATGAGCATATATTCCAATTTATAAGTGTGTTGAACCACTGTTAGTGCCTACCTGCTAGATGACAAACAATAGTGAAAGACTTAATGCCCAAACATTTTTTCTTTTTCTTAAAAACATATACTTAAAATACAGTATAAGTACATATAAAAACATTCATATTTAATTGTGTACTAAAAAATACCTAAAAACACCGTGATAAAAATTAATGT
The DNA here is from genome assembly GCF_964204655.1 of Triturus cristatus. Taxonomy (NCBI): domain Eukaryota; kingdom Metazoa; phylum Chordata; class Amphibia; order Caudata; family Salamandridae; genus Triturus; species Triturus cristatus. The sequence goes on along the minus strand of NC_140590.1, from coordinate 655,378,897 downwards.
GGTTGAGAGAAAAGGAGAGGTAGATGTTTCAAGTGGAGGCAATAAGGGACCCTTAGACTTGTGACTATTAAATATAACAATGAATGTGTAATTGCCACAATATTCTCATGGTTGTGGCATGTTAAGGAATGTTTATGTATTAAGAAGCTCAATGGTCTAGGCAGATGTTGTTCGATAGCGCGGCAAGAAGGCTAAGGTGACTCAAATATTGGACAGGTTATAGATGGAAAACCTTGTTATAGACTTGCATGTAACTCCTCAGAGCTGTTGAGTCCATTTGGGTGTTTGCTATCCAAATTTAAAATGTAGTGCATTTCCAATAATCTAAGGGATTTTTCCCTGTCACCCCCTCTTTTGTTTCTAGTTACAGAATCAATGAAAAAGTATTTGAGGTCTTTGGGGTTGCCATCATGCTTTTCATGAAAGTGCCGTGCTACCGGGTATGCCTGGTCCTTGTTCTTAATAGCTCGTAGGTGTTGGAGTACCCTTTTGTGGCCTGGTAATATAGTACTCCCTATGTACCTTAAATTACAGGGGCACTCTAAAACATACACCACATAGTCTGTCTTACAGTTAAGGGCTTTGGTAATGACTTTGTCAGGGCCGCCAAAAGGAGTTGGATAGCTGGACAAGGAAACGCCATGCTGACAGTCCTTGCAGGTCTTACATTTAAAAAAGCCTAGTCGTTGGGCCAGCCAAGATCCCTTGGCTGCAATTCCGCAAGGATCATTGTCAATAAGAGAATCCTTCATGGAAATCCCTTTCCGATAGGTCAATGAGGGTTTCTTCGGTACCATGGTGCCAATGATAGGGTCTTGTTTAACAAGGTACCAGTGTCTGTTGATGAATTTTCTCACTGACATTTGATGATGATTAAAATCTAGGATGAATCTAAAATCATCAACAGTATTGTCAGGGACCATAGACTGTATCCTCTTGTCTGGTATTTTATCAATGTTTTGGAGGTTAACTTTTGTGAGAGCTTTGTCTAGGCATTTTTTGCTGTATCCTCTAGCCTTGAATCTGTTAATACAATCCTGTTGTGCTACTTTCAAAGCTTCTTGGTGGCTACAGATGCGCTTTATACGTAAGAGCTCACCATAGGGGATGCTCTGTATAAGATGGCTTGGGTGCGCGCTGCTTGCATGTAGGATAGCATTTCCCGCCGTGGGTTTCCTGTGTAGCCTAGTTTCTATTTTGCCTTGTTCCACATAAACTTCTACATCCAAAAAAACTATATTTGTTTTACTTGTATTGGATGTAAAGTGGAGATTGAGATCATTGTTGTTAAGCGATTCAATAAATTCCGAAGCTCCCTCCTCTGTACCTTGCCAAACAAAAAATAAATCATCAATGAATCTCAGCCATCATTTGACATTGCGCTCAAAAGTTTCAGAGTGTTTTACCATGAGGACCTGCTCCTCCCACCAGCCCATGTGTAGACATGCATAGCTGGGGGAGAAGCTGGCCCCCATCGCTACACCTCTCAGTTGTTGATATATGGTATTCTGAAACATAAAAATTTTATTCATAAGACACAGTTCGACCATGTTAACAAGCATTTTGTTGTGTTCTTCATGCTGTGCACCCTTCTTTGCCAGATAATATTTCATGGCTCGAAGACCATCATTGTGTCTGATAGAGGTGTAAAGTGATGTAACGTCAAGAGTAATTAGGAAGTATTCATTGTTCCATTTGAAGTTCTTAATCTTGGAGAGAAAGTCACCAGTGTCTTTAATGTATGACCTTAAATTTTGTACATGTTCTTGAAGGAAATAGTCAACATAAATGGAAGTGTTCTCAAAGATGTTGTTGCGGGCAGATATTATGGGTCGGCCAGGAGGGCTGGTTTTGTTTTTATGCACCTTCGGTATGAAATAAAGAATCGGGATTGTTGGATTGGATTTCCATAGATATTTGTATTCATCTGACGTTAGCAAGCCCTTTTCTCGCCATGCCATCAAAGTAATACGATAAGAAGTATGCGTTGCGTTCCAAGCCACTCTGTTACTATTACCATAACACGACTTATCTTCCAGGTGTCTCATCGCTTCTTTAATGTACTCCACTCTTTTCCAGAGCACCACATTGCCTCCTTTGTCGGCGCTCCGCACGACTATTTCCTTATCGTTTTTGATTTTGGTTATCAAAGAATGATATTGCAGTTCCTGTACATTCTTTTTGCTGCGTCTTGGCTCATTGTGTGTCATTCTATTTAGACCTTTCAATTCAGTAATAACTTTTTCTTGAAATAAATCAATGGTATCTTTAAGCATCAAAGGATAAAATGAGGAAGGTGGTTTAAACGGTGTCGCACATTTTATAATTGTGGATGATTGAGTATTGCTAGGAAAGGTTTCATGAGATTCAAATGTTTGATTCCCTTCACAGGCTAAATCATAGAGTGTGTCAATCAATGATTCAGAATCGAGCATGGTGTTGGATTCATTGACCATTTCTTGTGTCAGTGACCTGTAGCTGCCTGGCGTTGTTTCAATTGCTGTATTCTTTTTCCTAGCCAGTGCGTGGAATTTTTTCAATTTTAATTTCCTGACACTTTTGTAAATATCAACTCTAGACTTGGAGTAGTTGAACGTATTTTCCGGGCAATAAGAGAGACCCAAAGCAAGTATTTGTAATTCAGCTTTGTTCAGAATCATATCTGTTAGATTGATGACTGTCATATTGTTAGAAACATCATCAGCAGCACTGGGATCTATTTCTTCCAGTATCTCCTCTGTTGCTTCTTTGGATACTTTTTGTGTGATCCTTCTTCTCTGGGCTTTTCTCCTCTCTCTCCGTTTTTTATTTTTGACTGTTCCTGATTTTCCCCGGTTTGTTGTTTTCTTGGCCTGAGGGATTGTAGCCATTCCATACATAAAAAATCCACTTCGTCTGTGAGGGAGTGCCTGCGTGCTGTATTTGATTTGGCTTTATCAATTTCTGATCCACTTTCTGCTGCTGAACTTCCCTCTGATGCGGATGTTAAGTCAGTTTGTTGGTTGACCCTCGCCGCCTCTTTTTTCCTTATGTCTGTGTTATCAGCTTTAAGCGAATCAAACTTTCTGGCAAAGGTAAATATTCGGCCTTGTTCATAGTCGCATCGGTCTCTATGAAATTTGAATGTCTTACGCTCCCTTATCCTCTTTTTTGAGTCGTTTTTTCATATCGGTTTTTAGTTTTGCAATGTCATCCTGCTGCTCCATTTTCTCCAATTCTTTATTTAAGGACTCAATTTCATCCGCCAGTTTGATGCAGTCCTTTTCTGCATATTTGACTAGGATAAAAAGCAATTTGCGGGAAGACTCGAGATTGGTTTCTTCCCATTCGCGCATCATGTCACGGTCCGGTGCTTCATAGCTGGGGGCTATGAGTATCCTCAGACCGCGGGGAATCCTCCCTACGTCAATATAGCGCTGCAAGGACTTTGCTTCCCACCAACGTTTTTGCTCAGTTCTCATTGCCTTCTCAAGTTGTTTGCATTTTTCTTTTATTCCTGGATTTTTTCCTGTCACTGGGGCATTCTGGGTATTGTAGTCCGTTGGCGGTACATTGTCATCACAAAACATTGCCGCCGCCGCCTCCTCCCTTTCTCTCAATGCGTCTGCTGCCATCTGAAGTTTGTTTTGGTCAAATAAAATTAAATGAAAGATTGCTGGCGATATCAGGCTGGATTGGGTTGTTCCCTGACTTCACTTAGTCACACAGCCCGTGTTCGCCACACTCGAATCACCCCACACCCAACCCGGAACAATTGAAACTGGAGCGGGTCTCTACTCAGAACAGAGATCAACAGTTATGCGGTAGTCGCTTCCTCCGAGACGACCCTCGCTCACCTGTGTCTTTGCCAAGTTTACGACACTCGTTCCTCCGTAGTCCTGGTTCCGTTGGGGGGCCTCTGGGCTGTTAATCCTATCGGATTCCAATTAGACGCTCGTTCCCAAGCGGCAGCTCCTTTGCAGCCGGTGAGCCCAAATCATGGGGGGGTCCGTGTAAGAGACAGAAGGAGTCCGGAAACTGTCTCAAAAATATCGGCAAAGCACTCTCCTCTCTCGTATCCGACCAGCTGAGCAGAAGGGAGCACGGACCACAAGATTCTTTTCAAATATCTGTTCGTTTATTCAAAGACTTAAACAAACAAGGCAGCCATTACGCGTTTCATCCCTCCTGGGGGACTTGATCACATGACGCAGTTTATCCAATGGCATACGGTATTTAAAGGAAAAACATTTTTTTACATTCTTTACATCATGTCATCTGATTGGGCAGCACTTCAACAAAGGTTTCCTTTATAAATTTCATTTCTAATGATGGTTAATCAACATAGATGTACGGTAAGTCATTATTATTTGAACCTTCACATGAAATCTCATATATATATCAAACATATTTAAACTTTACAGAAACACACAGTCACTGGATGATGTCATCAGTGATGTCACTGACCATGTCATGAATGATGTAATATGTGCCGTCATCAGCAGTGCATTGCGGGGGCGCGAGTTATAGTTGGCTCAACTAACTATAACAGCCGAATTTCTCTGGTTTTGTATGAGTGAAATGTCCAACTAACTATAACGTCCCTGAAACCTATGTTTTTGTCAGTGAATATATATATATATATACACATACATACATACATAGAGAGAGAGTAAGAGAGAGAGTGACCCAAGTTAGTTCCTCTGCGGTTAAAGGTTGATAAGCACTCAATGATGTTCTGCATAGAACCTTTAACCCTCTCCATATCAATTTGTCTACCTGGGTTGTTACATCTTCTGGTGAAAAATATATATCTATCAAAACATATACTGTTTGCACACTTTGTGGTAAAACATCTTTTAGTCATTCACTGGATGCCCCTGGCTGCCCCCAGTAGTGCTGAACTAGATGTGTTGGCTTAATAGGTGCCCATCTATGTCTATTCAAGCCTCTCTTTTATCTCTTTGCTCCAGAGACAAAAAAAGTGTTCATTAGCTTGCTTAGCTGAAAATATTTACATTCTTGTAACAACTGAAGGTTTTTTCTTCCTGTATAAGATATCAGACTCTGGCACCTGTGTACTACCTTTGTTTTTCAATATTATGTGATTCGCATTGGAAGAGTACAGGTAACATCCTATATATTTGGGGCCTTGTGTTTGCTAAGAGTGTTTTGTTATTTTGTACTTGCACAGGGCCTCCAGGTTGGCCAACTCAGGGACTCACAGAGAATTTATTTTTCTTTTGTTAATAAACCCTTTCAGAATTCGACTGTCATGTGTACATATGTTTTTTGTTTAATAAAAGCACAATACTTTGGCAAAATTAAAAACACTCCTCCCTCTTTTACTCAACCAACACAACAGTTCACCCTAACAAAAAATAAAATTTAATTGAATTTCCCCTCCACAAATACCTGCATGAATCTGTAGATTCTGAGTGTACTCGTTGACTCGGAACACACATTCTGCATCCTTTACAGACACGGGTTCCAGGATCCTTACTCTCAGTCCGTAATAAAATGACTCGCAGTAATCCTTCAGCCATCCAATGTATTCTTCTGTTGAAACTTTGGAGTCCCCAAAAGAACCTATATATGCAGGGAAATAAAAAGATACATGTATCTTCCAGTCTGTTGTAATCTCAGAAATTAGCCTACATCCCTCACTGTGTGCAAAGAAATCTAATAAAGCCCCTGCTCAAAGTCCTGAGGTGCAAAACATGGGATGGACTTGTGTTGAAAAACCCTCCTAGGTTGACATTTCCATCTGAAAGTGCAACATTTTATGTTCAGGGTACAATATCTTGATGTATTATAATAAAGGGCAAGTTTCAATAGGATACACATCTCATGGATTACCAGGCTATTGATGTAAGGTACTTGCCCCCAATAATTACTTGTAAAGTGGATGGCTTTATTGTTTCCCCTTTGTAGGTAGAAACCTATGTTTTTAATAGACACTAGGGTTTAAGTAATGTAACCTTTTTTAAAGTTACTCAGCCATCCGCATGAGCTACTACTCACCGTATATCACAAAGAATGGTAAGTTTTTAACAGAGGTCAAAACTTTATATCAGCTTAATTTCTTGTTTTCAGTGGATGATCAAGTATCCTTTATGCTTGGAGAGCAAGGTGAACCAGTGCTTGACTGCATTTGCTGGAGGTACTTAAGTGTTTGCTCAATAAAGTAGAGTTTTATTTTGAGGACATAGGCGAGTTTTGATACGGAGAATGGACTCTGGCTCCACAATGGGTGGGGTAGGACCCGAGTACCTGCGCTGTACTGATGATATGTCTTAAAGGATGTGGTGCCATTCTCTTTTTTCCACTGTTTGTCCTTGATTCAGTTGTTACTAAGCTGCTTTTGCGAGGATCTAACAATGGATATTTATAGGGTTCTCGTGCTCCACTGAGCTGCCCTATTTTAGGATGAGGTGCCCTCTTGCTGGCAAAATCATTTGTTGTCAAGTGAGTCAGGTAAAAAAACAATTCAGAAGTTGGTTTCTAGATCTCTACATTTACTTTTTCCATCAGCTGTGCTGATTCTATCCTTCAATGAACAAATATCCATTCATTCAAAGGTGTTTAAAACAGCTATATTGTATTTCAGCGCAGAAGTATTTTGGAATGCATCAAAGCCGCTGAAAAAGTGTTGTTTGAGTTGAGGAAAAATAACTAATTTCACAAAAGAGGTACTCGATTATCTTGGGAATTTCATTTCAGTCAGTGATTTTAGATTTAAAAAACTTGTTTTGTGATCAATAATGTCACATGTTTGAAGGATAAAGGTACAATTTTCCGGATATGGCACAGTGTTGTACGTGTGAAACATTTAAGATGGACAGACATGAAAATACGTACATACATGAAAAGATGCACAGATATGAAAAAAGTAAGGCACACCGCAACGTAGGCTGGAAGATAACCAGAGCATAATTTCTTGGTCTCCGCTCCCATGTATCTACCATGCTTTTCCATTGATCCCTAAAATATTAAAAGTTCTGTGGCGTGGAATTTCCAATGTAAAACAAGCATGGCAAAGTCAATTGGTTTTAATTGGCTTTTTCTGTGCTAACACATGCAAACAAAGACATGCATAAATGCTGTGTGCATGCATTTTATACACGTTTACTGTATAGAATGTTAAAGCCAGATTTACCAGCTTAGCTAATGCTGGGCAAAAGTATGAAAGAAAGAATGATTCATTTCAGTGTATAATGCAAACAGGAGAAAAAAAATGAATGTGACAATGTGATGATTCAGTGCACTTTAAGATATAAAATAGTCTCTTTTTAGGTCTTGCCTGAGTGCTGTCACGTGACAATCTTTTGTATTTTTTTAAAGCATAAGGAGGGCTTAGAGCCTGCTCATTACATACCACTGGGTGGCGTCGTTGTCACTCTAATTTCCCTTCATTTCATTGACCAGCGGGTGCAGTTTCACTTTCTTCTTCATATCTCCATTGTGAGTTTATCCTTCAGATGGAGAATGGCCCAAGTACAGATTGATAGCTTCAGTAGTGTCTTTCCGCCTCTCGCAATTGGACTCATATTATTGTTTCTCCGTTGTTACTTGCGTCCATCCCGACCCTCTCACTCCCTTCCACAGTCTGGTGTTTCCGTGTTGTTCTCTCAGCTTGTGTGCTTCACCTCCCTGAAATGCCCCCGCTCCCAACAAATGCCCAGTGTTGCTCTCTTCCTTCGTGTGCTTAGAACCAACATGCTATTACTTACTTGAAAATTTACCACACCCACTGCCCCAAAGCTCCACCCAACCCACATATTTAGCATTGTTTAACTCCGCCTACTTATCATAGTGCTGATTACAGGGTCCACCCAATAAATAAAGAATTGTAGTGAATTGAGACGGGAATTTCAAACTTAAGGCCAAAGTAGCAGAGTTGGAAAAATTCTCCCATTCAGCTGTATTGGAGATTTTTTTCCAAATCAGCTACTTTTGCCTAAAGTTTGAAATTCCTTTTGCAATTCTATTACAGGACCGGAGGCTTCGTATTATGCTTCTCTTTCTATTTATTGCCACTCACAGCAGCCAATGAAAACTTGTATCATGTAAATAAAACTACATTTCCCATGATGCACATGTTACATCACATCCTGTAATGCCCCATAAGAGCCACCATCACCGGAACTCGTCCTCTTTCTTTGCTGCTCACGCAGGCAGTTAAGTGTAATTTACGTTCTTTAACACTCATGCTTGATTTATGCAGATTTATTTTGATATCGGCTCGCGCTGCTCTAGATTTGCTTGAGCACGACTATCGTGCTTGTTGGTATTTGACTTGCTGTTGCCTTTCAACTTGGCGCTTCTGATTGTTAGCGCGTCTATTGCTGTCCTCGGATTGTGTGGCGCTTCTGATTGACAGCGTGAGCCTCGTGCCCGGTCTCGTGGGTCCGCTCCCGCTGTCATCAGACAAGTATATTGTTAATGCCGCTGTGTTCCCCGTCGCTGGGAACAATGTTTGAATTTCCCGCTGTGCGGGATGGTGTTTAGCACTCCGAGCGCTTCCGTACTCAATACCTTTCCCCGCTCTCTGGTACCGCCTGCCTACGGCGGTGAGTTTATTTATTAAATATAAGCGCAGAGGCTTCCCTAATCAGCCGAGTGCGCTAGGAGCCTTCCCCTTTCATTTTTATTTTAGGTTTCGACGTGCGTAGCCCAATTGGGCTATATTTGGTAGGATTGGGCTACGCATGTCACTACTGCCCATTTTACTTTAGTTTTTCTTTCGTTTCTGCTCATTTTTCACTGGCATTCCCACTGAGCATCACCCCTACGCCTGGCTGGCTGCAAAATCTATCTGGGCCTGGCGGGAGCATACCTCCTATGTACAGTATTGCTCTTTGGCTCCACTACGCACTGAGGGCTGAAAGAACTGTGCTACAGATTTGCTGATGAGCTAGGTACCTTTTTGTTATCTGTGCTGTGGGTTGGCTCTCCCCTTTACTCCTCTCTGTTTCCTTGCCTTATGGGCAAATATATTTACAAGTTTGGTTCCGCAATGGAGGACTGGGTCCATTACGAAGAGGATGATACCTTATATGAAGAGGAAGTGGAAAATCCTTTCATCGAGGACAACATTGTTGAGGCCCTGGACGCCTCTGTCCAGGAGTCGATCAACAAGGCCCTGGAGAAAGCAGTTCCGGGAACTGTACAGCAGGCACTAGCTACTGCCTTAAAACCCAGAACTAAACAACTTGAAAAATTTGCGAAACGCCATGGTTTCACTGCCCCGCCAATCACCCCCCCCAGAACAACCTAAGCCCTGGCCTCATTCTGCCTCATACTCTTCGCTTCCTCGTCCTGATGCTGATAAAGCTAAGGCTCCGAACACTGGCACAGACCCCGATACTCTGGACTCTGACACCCCGGATGAGTCTCCTCCTAAGAAAAGAACAAAGAAATCAAAGAACGTGGAAACACCTCAGGTCATTCCCACTCCATTTACTTTTAACTCCACTGATATTGTTCATCCCAGGTCATCGGATTGGTTACCCGTTCCTGAGGTTGCTGCATATCTGCATGATAATTTACGCAAATGTTTTGATAAAGAGGTACACAACAGGCTAAGCTCTGAATGCCCTAGACCAGATATTTCCGATAAGGTGGCCGAAACCCCAGATATAGACTCCAGCCTCTTGACCTTTCTAAAGAAGTTCGCAAAAGACCCCAAGAAGGGTATCGACCGCGCCTGGCGTGGGTGCCATGATAAGCTCTTGGATGTGGTCGGTCCTCTGGCCAAGATCCTGGAAATGGCCCTAGAAGACTGCAGTAGATCCCCCATGTCCTGGCAGGATGGACTCAACGAGCCATTTGTCTCTTGAGTAATGCTACCTGTGCCATCTCTACTGAGCGGCGCAAATCAATACTCATGCGCATGGACTCCAATCTAACAGAATTGGCGGCGGCAGAACCTGGTACCCTGGCGGATAGACACCTTTTTGGGGACCGTTTCGTCAAAGACGTAGCCAAGTATGTGGGCACTTTCACGACCTTGGATAAGGGGCAGTCCGGCATTAAAAGGGTTTTTCAGGAGGAGGAGCCTAGCGCGCAACCAAGATGGCCGCGTAGGTGCGAGGCTCCCGAGGACCTCCGCAACCTCCTACGTCTATCCTGAATTCATCCTGCCTCGGTTGAGGGGACTGTGTTGGTGAGCCTGAGCTGAGGTGGTACCCGTTTTCCGTTCTCGAATCGGACCTCGGGTGCCGGAGTGAACACCGATTGAAGTTTGCGGCCTTCTTCTCGCCGGACCCCGGATTTGCGTTGGGGGGTGACCCAGTGGCAAAGTGAACAACAACGGCGGGCCTGGCGAGTCGCGTACCCCGCACTTTCGCTTTCGCACCGTCTCTGCAAGTGGGATCGCGGAGCTTTTTGTGTTGGTGTGGCCTCGCTGGGGGACCCTGCCTGCCTGCCGGCTGTGACCCACCCCGCCGATCTGGGGTGGCCCCCCCGGAGCTCGTGGCCCTGATTGCCTGCCCTCTACGGCGTTGCTGGTGCGATTGTGGGACCAGGGGCGATGGCCACGAAACAAGATGGAGATCGGTCAAAGACCAAGTCGACCCGGCGTGGCACCGTCCATCAGGCCAACAGCATGGACCGCTATACCCTCCAGAGGGGATCTCCCGGCGGACCGCACAAGTCCCCTGAGGGCCCTTCTGATGCCCCGGACTTGCCCACGGATCTGACTCTCCACGACGTCATGGGCGCCATTTCCGAGATGAAGGCCTCGGTGGGCCAGCGGTTTGACACCCTGGCACAGAAGATCGACGCGGTCCTCGTGGATGTTGGCCTGGTGAGGGCCGATCTTTCCAAGACCAACGACCGAGTTGATTCTTTGGCCCAAACCGCATCGGGCCTCACGACTGAGGTGGCGGCACTACAAATGGAGGTGCGCCGGCTTAGTCAGGCGAGTGCACTTATGGATCGGCGCCTTGAGGATTCCGAGAGTCGGGCCCGGAGGAATATCATCCCCATCATCGGAGTACCCGAGGGACGGGAGGAAGCGGCGGTGGATCTATTTGTGGAGGACCTGATCGCTACCCATCTCCAGCCTCGGGGACTAAGTAAACTTTTTGCCGTGGAGAGGGCCCACAGAGTTCCCGGGGGAAGGCCGAAGGTCGGAGCCCCTCCGCGACCTCTCATTGCCCGGATTTTTAACTTTCGGGACAGAGACGCGATCCTGCAAGCCTCCAGACTACATGGGCCGGTTAAGCTGGAAAATATGGAGGTGAACCTTTACCCTGATTTCACCCAAGCGGTCCAGAAGCAGAGACTGAGCTTCCTGGGCGTCAAACGCCGACTTCGGGACCTGAACTTAAAATACGCCATGCTCTTCCCGGCCCAGCTGCGAGTGGAGGTGGATGGTCGCACGCACTTTTTTGATCGTCCCGAAGCGGCCGGGGACTGGCTGGACACTCTGTCTGGGGATCGTGATCGAGAGGGCGGGGGGGGGGCGGCGGGAGGAGACGGCCCACTGGATCGGGACTGAGGGGTCGATATTGGGCCTCACTCTGGACGAATACGATGCTGTTTTCGATCAAGCGTCTGTCTTTGTACATTCCCCTCCCATGGAGGTTGTGTGGGGTCTAGAAGGGGTACTCTTTCCTCCTCTAGGGGGTCTAGCTAGTTTCATTCTATAGGGGCGACAGGCACACTGCAAGTTGGGGGGGCTGTCCGGGCTCATGCAGGGGTGCAGGGAGGGGGGAGTTTTGTTGGAGTGGGTGGGTTGGGGTGGGGTGTTGTTCGTTTACACCACAAGGCAAACGTATCATTGTGTTATCTCTACAGTGCTCTCTGGGGGACGAGTGATGACTTCTGTTTATGATGGGAGGTAGGGGACTGAGTTTGTTGTCCTGGAATGTTAATGGACTGGGGGACAGGATAAAACGAGGTGTGGTCCTGCAGTTCTTGAAGCGAATTTCGCCCGATATAGTTTTTCTGCAGGAGACGCACCTCATTGGCAACTCCTTTTGCGCTATGAATCGACGGGGCTACCGCCTTGTGGCCCATTCGGGCTTCACGTCTGGTTCAAGGGGTGTGGGCATTATGGTTAAAAACTCGCTCCCGTTGGAGATTGATGAGGTGCGCCATGACGATAGGGGACGTTACACGGTTTTGGTGGGCAGAATGGAGGGCAGAGTGGTCGTTTTTGTGTCAGTATATGTCCCGCCGGGGCTGCAGACGACCACCTTTGCGGACCTGGGGCTCCTCCTCCTTGGCCTTCCGGAGGGGATTCTAGTGGTGGGGGGGATTTTAATGCTGTAGTTTCCGGAACAGTGGATCGTCACCCCCCCTAGGGATCTCCCCCGGGCCCAAGCGTGGTTATCTGGCCTCTTGGATACCCTGGGGCTGGTGGACTGTTGGCGTTTAAAACATCCCACGCAGCTACAGTACACCTTCCATTCAGGGGCTCATGGTAGTCTCTCACGGCTAGATTATGTCCTGGTCCCAGCGGCTTATGTGGGGAGGGTGGGAGAGGTGCGCCATTTGGCACGGGGTATTTCGGACCACTCCCCGCTTTTGTTGCACTTTGACATTTTGCCGAGGGGAGAGGGTAGGGTGGTCCCGATCCATCCCTGGTACTTGCGTGACCCCACCATTCGCGCAGAGCTGATTAAATCCCTTAAGCGCTATTTTGACGAGAATGTGGGGTCTGTGTCATCGGCGGTCTCACTGTGGGAGGCGTTTAAGACAGTACTCCGAGGAGAGGCCCTGTCCCTTATTTCCCACTCCCGGAGGCGCGAGTGGGAGGAGGTGACCCGTGTTGAAGCTGAGATAACCGAGTTGGAGGGTGACCTAGAATGTGGGGTGACGGATGACAAATTACATGTTCTCCAACTCAAGCAAGCGGCCTATAAGGCCCTCGTCACGGAGGCGGCCAGGGGCCTCAGTAGAGAGCAACAGGGGAGACTGTATGATGTGGGTGATAAGGCTGGTAAATTGATTGCGTGGCTGGACAAAAAGGAGAGAGCGAGTCGAGTTGTCCCGTTGATTGAGAAAACGAATGGTGTGTGTGTCACTGAACCGGAGGAAATTGTCTCCTGCTTCGCGGACTATTTCCGTGGGGTGTATTCCCCGGTGTCTTCCCGCTCTGAAGAGGATTCCCATGCCATGCTCAGAGATATCGCGCTGCCTTCCCTTTCAGAGGAGGACAGAGTGTCGTTGGACGCCGCTCCAACCTCCGAAGAAATTGCCCTCGCCATACGCTCGGTCGCTTCCGGCAAGGCCATGGGTCCTAATGGTCTTCCCATCGAGTTGTATAAACTGCGACCAGATACGCTGGCGCCGCATCTCCGTGCTATGTTCCTTGCGGCCCACTCGGTGGGTTCCCTCCCGCTAGCCCAGCGTCTGGCTACCATCGTGTTTATCCACAAGGAGGGGAGGCCACGGGACCGGGTCACGTCCTATCGACCCATTTCGTTATTGAATGCAGAGCCCAAAATTCTCGCCAAGGTGTTGGCCAATCGGCTGGTCGGCGTAGTGTGTGACTTGGTCCACCAGGACCAGTCCGGCTTTATTCCCTATCGTAACACAGCGCTTAACCTGTGGCGTTTGCATGGGGTGCTCGCACGTGTCCCGTTCATACGGGAGCCGGCCATCTTGGCGTCCTTGGACGCCACTATGGCGTTTGACACACTTGAATGGCCATATATTTGGGTGACGCTCGCGAAATTTGGGTTTGGCCCAGGGTTTATTAGCTGGGTTAAATTGTTGTACTCTGGCCCACTGGCGCAGGTGGTTGTGAACGGTAGAGTGTCGGCTCCGTTTGAGTTGGGCAGGGGCACGCGGCAGGGCTGCCCGTTATCGCCGCTCCTTTTTGCGCTTGCCTTGGAGCCCCTGGCGGAGTGGCTGCGGTGTGAACCTTCTATTCGTGGTCTCCGCTGGACCCCCGAGTATGAGGACCGCGTATCTCTATACGCTGACGATATTCTCCTGTACCTGGCTTCCCCACGTAAATCACTGATAGTACTGGTTGATGTATTGCATTCATTTGGTCGTAACTCCGGCCTTGTCATCAACTGGGCTAAATCGTGCGTGTCTGTTCTCTCTGGGGAGGCTCCTATCCTTCCGCGGGGCTGTCCTATCCAGATTGCCCCGCAGGGATTTAGGTACCTGGGTGTCTTCATTACCCTGGACGCGGAGGTATGATCGAAACTTGCTTCCCCCCCTCCAGCGTCTGAAGGAGGATGTCGCGCGTTGGCGGCGTTTGCCGCTCTCGCCGCTCGGCCGGGCGGCATTGTTTAAGATGATGTCGCTGCCGCGTTTCCTGTACGCTCTGCAGAATGCAATGGACCTCGTCCCGGCGCGCTACTTCCGCGAGGTGGAGAGTTTGCAACGCCGCCTGTTCTGGGACAGGAGACCGCGTATCGCCCTGGCGAAGCTGACGCTCCCGTGGTATGACGGGGGGATTGCCCTCCCGGATATTAAACGGTATTATTGGGCCTCCCAGCTGGCTGCGATTAATCACGGCCTATACGGGCCCGCCCTAAACCCGGCCTTTGAAATGGATAAGATGCTACTGCCGGGTGGTGACTATAATCGAGCGCTCTACTCCGGCTCGATCGACGCACGTCTGACGGGCCCCACGCGTGTCATGGTACGAGTGTGGCACGCGGCTAATGTAGCGATGGGGTGGAAGGATCGTTTGACCCGGGCGTCACCACTATACGCATCTGAGCAGTTGGGCTCCCTGTGGACCTCGAAGGGCTTCGAGAAGTGGGACATGATAGGCATCAGCAGGGTGGGGGATCTCTGGACGAGGGGGGGATTCAAAACGTTCGAGATGCTGCGGACGGAATTCCAGTTGCAGGACAGGGAGTACTTTCGGTATATGCAGATCTGTCATGCACTATGCTCCGCCTTCCCGGACGTCGCCTCCATCCCGGAGTACTCCCCTCTGGAGGATAGAGTGCTGGATGGACATGTACCGGAAAGCACGATCTCATTAATCTATAAAAAACTGATTAATGACCGCTCGGGATTGCTGACTAATCTTCGTGAGGCTTGGGTTGCCGATGGATTGGAGCTGGACGACGAGGACTGGGTCTCTGCGGTGGCCTCCCCGAAAGAGGTGGCCATACCGGCCCGCCTTCGCTTCGTCCAGCTCAAGATACTCCATAGGGTCTACATAACGGGGCCAAGGCTATTGCGTATGGGCTATGCTGTGGACGGGTTGTGTAAGCGTGGGTGTGGTTCTTTGGGGACCTTTCTTCATATTTTGTGGGAATGCCCAGAGGTGGAGCGATTCTGGCGTGGTGTGCATGAGGTCCTGCGGGTGGTTACGCATGTGTCGCTACTGCCCGAAGCGAGGAGATGCTTGTTGAACGTGTGGGAACCAACCGACTACTCGGCGCCACAGACGTGGTGGGTGACTCTGGGATATATGGTTGCCAAGCGCGATATTGCTGAACTGTGGGGTTCCCAGAGGTCCCCGACTGTTTCGGCCTGGAAGGAAAATATGGACTGGTGCATGTTTCGGGAAAAGGTGGTGTATGTAGCGAGAGGTAAGCCTGGGACATGGGTGAAAGTATGGGGCCCCTGGAACGCCTATCGCGGGGGAATCTGTGCCCCGCCGTTATTGCCCGATCCTTCGCCTGCCCCGTCCCCTTAGCCGGTTTAGCTCTCCGGTACCGGGCATGGAGTCCACCCAGTCCCTGTCCTGACCTTCTCCCCCCCTTGATACTCCCATGGATCGGTAGGGTCCCCCTTCTAGGGGAGCACATGCTGCTGTTTTCGATTGTGGGTTGCCTTGTGGTTTGATTTTTTTTTTGTTGTTGTTATTTATGTTAAAAAGAAACCGTTATGTGGGGTCCGGATGGTGTGGCCATCAACGCTGCTAACTCCTGTACGTCTCCCTTTGCCGCAGCATGCGTTCTACTGTGTGTATCATATGCTCATCAAGTTTGCTAGCGGCCGGCCTGAAGGTTGTAGGCCCATCTTTGTATATTCTTTGAATTTTGTAATAAACGGTTTAAAAAAAAAATAATAAAAAAAAGGGTTTTTCAAGCTGATGTTTTCAACAGGGCCGGACGAGGCCGAGGACGCTCGTTTGGCCGCCAGTTCTCAGAAGGTCCTCATAGAGGAGATTTCGGTCGAGGCAGAGGAGAGTGGGACTCCACCTGTGGGGGAACTTTTTACCCCACCAGACAGTGCTTCAACAAAAGGTGTTTCAATAGAGGATCCTACCGGGGTGGCTTCCAGAACCCTGACTCTTCAGGTAAGAGCTCCGGACGTATTTGTACTACCTTTGGGGGGGGGGGCGTACTCAGTTTTTCTATCACAATTGGGTTCAACTATCTCAAGATGCTTGGATATTTCAGACGGTTCAGGGCTTCCAGCTCGATTACTTCCAGACCCCTTATCAGGTCAGACAGCCCAGACAGCTTTCTTTTTCCCAACTAGAGTGCGATTTTATAGATTCAGAAATCGAAGGAATGCTGCAGAAACACGCGATGGCCTCTTGCGATGAGGGCCCTCGTGGTTTCTGCAGCAATATTTTTCTGGTGCAGAAGAAGGGCGGAGGTTACAGGTTGGTACTCAATTTAAAAGATTTCAATCATTACATGACCTACAAACACTTCAAGATGGAGGGCATCCATCTTTTGGCGGATCTCCTGAAACAAGGGGACTGGCTGGTCCGCTTGGACCTGAAGGACGCCTATCTGTCTATTCCCATCTTTCCTCCCCATTGCAGATTCCTGCAATTTCAATGGCGGAACCGATGGTACGAATATTTGGTCCTTACTTTCGGGCTTTCCTCGGCACCATGGTGCTTCACCAAGGTACTGAAGCCAGTGATAGCTTATCTCAGGGAACAGTGAGTGCGCATGATAGTTTATCTAGACGACATTCTCATCATGGCACAATTTCCAACCCTAGCAGTTCAGCAGTTGCGCATGACCACGTTGTTACCTTACAAAACATGGGTTTCGTGATCGAGTCCAAGTCAGTTCTGTGTCCTACCCAGACAATAGATTTCCTGGGGTTTGTCATAAATTCTCAAACGGCTCAGCTGAGTCTTCCACGCTCCAAACTTCGGGATATCAAGAAGGAGCTATGCTCCCTGTTATCCAAACAGATGGTCTCACTCAGAGTGATTGCCAGGATAGTGGGCCTTCTAGCGTCTTCCATTCAATCAATTTTTCCAGGGCCCCTACATTACCGGGCCCTTCAGAGGCTCAAGATTCAACACTTGCAGAAAGGTCTCTCTTGCACAGACCTAGTACCTCTTTCCCAAGCGGTGCGGGAGGAGATCCAGTGGTGGCTTGCCCACGTAGAGGCTTGGAACGGCAGGGCCATTTTCGGCTCTCTGCCAGAGGTCGTCATAGAGTAGCGACGTCAGTCGTTGGGGCTGGGGAGCTCGCTGCGGAAATATTTCCACAGGAGGGCGTTGGTCCCTACGCGAGCTAGATCTCCACATCAATTGCCTAGAACTCCTTGCAGGGTCGTTCGTGATCAGGACTCTTTCACCCAAACAAGTCTCGTGTTGCATCCTACTGCGGATGGACAACATCACGGCGGTTCAATACATCAACAAGCTGGGGGGCACGAGGTCCTCAATGTTGGTAGATATAGCAAAGGACTTTTGGCACTATTGCCTGAGTCATCAGATCTCGGTCATAGCCGAGTACATTCCGGGCCAGTCGAATGTAGTGGCAGACTGGAACTCACGCCATCTCAAGGATTACGATATCAGACAACAATGTCTCAACGTGGAATTCAATGGAAGGACAAGTTATTCAAAGGTGAGCTGTATATTACAGTATCAGAGGAATGAATCCATACAGAGAGGACAACAGGAGACCAAGTTTATAGGAAAGAGTTGTATTTTCAACAAATGATGAACATATTGCGTCATATGTACATTTCATGTAGGTTAAAAAGCACTGCGTGACACTTAGTGAAAGTGTAACCGAAAGAATACTGTGCACAAGTGCTCGTGGGATTTGTGACGGCGCAAGTGACACATAAAGTGGTATATACAGCGGTGAAACGGCGCAACAGAGAGAACAATGGTACTTTAATTATGCCAAAATTAGGGCATCTACACAGTAAATGTAGGAGATTTCAAAGGACAGTAAAGCAAATGCCCATGTTTGTAAATGCGCCAACAGTAACGCTGTTGAAGTCGACGGCGTTTCGGCCCGTAACACTCAAGGCCATCATCAGGACTGGTTACACATATTTTGAACAGTGCTGGGGTAAAGGAAAACAATTCTCAAAAGCTGGACCAAAGAGGGAAAAAAAGGGGACAGTAGTACAAATGGTGGTGAGCACGGCGACGTATAGTGGTCGTAGGTACGGGTCTGATGTAGGGCCGTGGGTACCGGTGTTCAGAAGGCCAAGGAACAGTGATTGGTCGCGTGGTGAAGGCGAGAACGGGTATCGCAACGGCACACGAGTAAAGTAGGGCGTGCCCAAGTAGGCAGAAGGGTCCAGGCATAGAGTAACTAGAGACCGGGGCCAAGGAATGGTGAGCAGTGTGGTGGTTTATGAGAAGTACCCGAAAACGGAGTGAAAAGAATAGGCATCGCGCGAGGTGATGGTGGAGGGGGTGGGAAGGAGTGCCACGGAGGGGGAAGTGGGATTGCCGGGAGAGAACGGAAAGTGACAGTGGGCAAAACACTAAGAAAGGGACAGGAAATTTACTCGTATGGAAAGGGCGAGCCGAGTGAATCGGTAAAGCTGGACCCCGTGTGGAGTCAGGCGGGTCCGGGGAAGTCCAAACTAGACGGGGGAAGAAAGCTGGTGGTGAGGAAAAGGTCAGGTACAGTGCGGGGAGGGAGACAGCAGGAAAGGAGGAGGGACAAAAAACTTACTCGTTCGAAGAGGGCGAGCCGAACAAAACGGCAACGCTTGACCACGTAAGGGTCCGTGGTAGTTCACGCTAAAAGAGGACAAAGAACAAGGAGTGAGGAAAGGGCAGGGTGGAACAGTGGGGAAGAGAGGGAGTAAGGGAGACACTTACTTCGGGAGGGAGGCGGAGAGCAATCAATGAAGAAGCTGGAAAGGAAAGGGGAGGTTAGAGACGGGCCAGATGGACGGTTCCGGGGGGAAAAAAGGGGGGGGGGGGGCGCGAGGAGAACATACTTACATTTAGGCGAGGCGAGTGAATCACCAAGAGGGGGTCCGTGGAGAGGGGCGTGCCGGTGTGAATCAGGCAGAGAGCGAAGACGGAAGAACACTGGCGGTAGTTATGTGGTCAGTGCTTCCGGGTCACGAGGAGCGTCAACCAATCCAAGGGACGGAGGAGACGGCAGGACGCGCGCGGATGGGTGCTGGGGCATGATAGGCTGGGAGGTGCTGAAAGGGGAGTGAAGTGTAAAGGTCACCAATAGAACGGAGAAGGAGTCATGGCAACCGATGGTGAAACAGTCCGTAAGTAGCGTGTGTATCGCTCGAGTGGGAAGAGGAGGAATAAAGGGATGACAATTGATGGGAAAACAATGGAAACAATATGGTCATATCCATAGGTCCAAGGCGAGCCAATTTAGGACGGATAACAGCTTATCTCTTACCGCAGGGGCAAAAACATAGCGGACCATCTGGTGCATGCTATCACCTGGCCCACTGCACCAAGCATATCAGAATCACTCCCAAACTCATGGAAGTTACCGCCGGTGCTCGGCCACTATAGATGCCAAAGATGCGCAGCATGCTCCTCTACAACCAATACAAAGACGTTTGAACATAATGGGTTGAAATTTGACCTACATTCCTTCACCAACTGCAGATCTCAGAACGTTATCTACATGATAAAATGCCCCTGCGATAAAATATACATTGGCCAAACCACCCAGATGGTAAAGGACCGCATCTTACAACATCGCAGCCGCATTAGATGTGGAGTCCTAACAGCCCCCCTGGTCTCCCACTTCAAAGAAAAGAATCACAGTGAAGCAGAGTTCACCTGGCTGGTAATTGACAAACCGTCCATCCCACTAAGAGGTGGTGATACCCAAAGACTCCTAAATAGGTGTGAATGCCGTTGGATCTCTCGCTTTAACTCCATTGAGCAGGGCCTGAACTCCCTTGATGAATGGAACTCTACCCTTGCATGATTATTATCCTGTGCATGACTGTGATCTATTGCTCTGTCTTCTTTACAGCTGATACGATCTCCACCCTTGCTTATTTATTTTGAACTCTGTACATATTGTTTTCCCCCCCACCCCCCCCCTCTATCACTTCCCCCCCCCCACAACCCCCCCCCCACCCCGCCTCTCCAACCCCCAACCCAACCCCCCCCCCCACCCCTGGTTCACCCCAAAGTATACGTATAGTAATTAATTTGTTTATTTTGCTTTCTCTTTACCCTAAAGTATACTGGTCACATTCATTTATAAATTTGCTATGTGTTCTTTTTGTTATTTACACAATATCATCCCTTTCCCTTCTCTTTCCCTCCCTTCCCTTCCCCTCCCTGCCGCCCCCCCCCACCTTAAATATGTCTACCAATGATGTATTATCAGGATTACTGCCTTTCGTTTGCCCATTGCTTAATTGAAACGATTGTATTGTAATTACTGTAATTCTTGCATAAGCTGTTATCCGTCCTAAATTGGCTCGCCTTGGACCTATGGATATGACCATATTGTTTCCATTGTTTTCCCTTCAATTGTCATCCCTTTATTCCTCCTCTTCCCATTCGAGCGATACACACGCTACTTACGGACTGTTTCACCATCGGTTGCCATGACTCCTTCTCCGTTCTATTGGTGACCTTTACACGTCACTCCCCTTTCAGCACCTCCCAGCCTATCATGCCCCAGCACCCATCCGCGCGCGTCCTGCCGTCTCCTCCGTCCCTTGGATTGGTTGACGCTCCTCGTGACCCGGAAGCACTGACCACATAACTACCGCCAGTGTTCTTCCGTCTTCGCTCTCTGCCTGATTCACACCGGCACGCCCCTCTCCACGGACCCCCTCTCGGTGTTTCACTCGCCTCGCCTAAATGTAAGTATGTTCTCCTCGCGCCCCCCCCCCCTTTTTTCCCCCCGGAACCGTCCATCTGGCCCGTCTCTAACCTCCCCTTTCCTTTCCAGCTTCTTCATTGATTGCTCTCCGCCTCCCTCCCGAAGTAAGTGTCTCCCTTACTCCCTCTCTTCCCCACTGTTCCACCCTGCCCTTTCCTCACTCCTTGTTCTTTGTCCTCTTTTAGCGTGAACTACCACGGACCCTTACGTGGTCAAGCGTTGCCGTTTTGTTCGGCTCGCCCTCTTCGAACGAGTAAGTTTTTTGTCCCTCCTCCTTTCCTGCTGTCTCCCTCCCCGCACTGTACCTGACCTTTTCCTCACCACCAGCTTTCTTCCCCCGTCTAGTTTGGACTTCCCCGGACCCGCCTGACTCCACACGGGGTCCAGCTTTACCGATTCACTCGGCTCGCCCTTTCCATACGAGTAAGTTTCCTGTCCCTTTCTTAGTGTTTTGCCCACTGTCACTTTCCGTTCTCTCCCGGCAATCCCACTTCCCCCTCCGTGGCACTCCTTCCCACCCCCTCCACCATCACCTCGCGCGATGCCTATTCTTTTCACTCCGTTTTCGGGTACTTCTCATAAACCACCACACTGCTCACCATTCCTTGGCCCCGGTCTCTAGTTACTCTATGCCTGGACCCTTCTGCCTACTTGGGCACGCCCTACTTTACTCGTGTGCCGTTGCGATACCCGTTCTCGCCTTCACCACGCGACCAATCACTGTTCCTTGGCCTTCTGAACACCGGTACCCACGGCCCTACATCAGACCCGTACCTACGACCACTATACGTCGCCGTGCTCACCACCATTTGTACTACTGTCCCCTTTTTTTCCCTCTTTGGTCCAGCTTTTGAGAATTGTTTTCCTTTACCCTAGCACTGTTCAAAATATGTGTAACCAGTCCTGATGATGGCCTTGAGTGTTACGGGCCGAAACGCCGTCGACTTCAACAGCGTTACTGTTGGCGCATTTACAAACATGGGCATTTGCTTTACTGTCCTTTGAAATCTCCTACATTTACTGTGTAGATGCCCTAATTTTGGCATAATCAAAGTACCATTGTTCTCTCTGTTGCGCCGTTTCACCGCTGTATATACCACTTTATGTGTCACTTGCGCCGTCACAAATCCCACGAGCACTTGTGCACAGTATTCTTTCGGTTACACTTTCACTAAGTGTCACGCAGTGCTTTTTAACCTACATGAAATGTACATATGACGCAATATGTTCATCATTTGTTGAAAATACAACTCTTTCCTATAAACTTGGTCTCCTGTTGTCCTCTCTGTATGGATTCATTCCTCTGATACTGTAATATACAGCTCACCTTTGAATAACTTGTCCTTCCATTGAATTCCACGTTGAGACATTGTTGTCTGATATCATATACTGCCCCAGTCTCACTGTGGTTTATGGGCTACCTCCTGTGGTCTGATACTATCTCAAGGATTACAGCGATTGGCAGCTCCAACCCCAGATAGTGCAGTGATTGCAGGCGATCTGGGGACTTTGCGAGATCGACCTGTTTGCCTCCAGACTGAATCGTCAAATGACCACGTTTTTCAGCTGGAGGCCGGATCCGCTGGCTCTGGCGACGGATGCCTTTTCACAGGATTGGACACCGAATCTGAATTATGCGTTTCCTCCCTTCATTCTAATTCCCCGAGTGTTCACACAGGTGATGTGCCAGAAGGCGGAGGTGATTTTAGTAACTCCCCTGTGGAAGTCGTAGCCTTAGTTCCCGATACTGTTGGAGGTGAGTTGCGACTTCCCCAGGAGGATCCCATGGTCTTCAATGATGCTCCAGGGCCCTCATGGAGAGATGCACCCGATGGTAATATTGGGGCAATTGTCCCTGAAGGCCTGGAGACTTTCCGGCAACGTTGGCAAATGCCAGGATTTTCGGAACAAGCTTCAGACTTTATCAACCAAGCTTGGGCCCCCTCCACCAAGAAGAGGTATTCTTCAGCCTGGGAATGTTGGGTTTGTTGGTGCGTGGAACAGCACGTGGATCCCGTGGGGGCAGACTTACCCTATGTTGTATATTTTTTGTCCAAAAAGGCTTCTGAGGGTTTGGCATATCGTTCCATCAACAATTTCCGTTCAGCCATTTTGGCGGGTCACTCTCAACTTGAGGGCAAACCAGTAGGGATGCATCCACTAATTTGTAAACTCTTGAAAGGTATTAGAGTAGCTAATCCGCCCAACTCGAGTATTCTTCCTTGTGGGATGTCTCGCTAGTTCTTTCCTTATTCAATCAATGGCCCAACAACGATATGTTGACAAGGAAACAACTCTCATCCAAATTGGCCATGCTGTTATACCTGGCGTCCTGTAGACATTCGTCAGACGTTAAAGCTCTAGATATTACAGGTAGAGTATTTACTCCTGGATGAGTTTCTTTTAATATCACTTCCAGGACTAAAAC
Source organism: Triturus cristatus (assembly GCF_964204655.1). NCBI lineage: Eukaryota > Metazoa > Chordata > Amphibia > Caudata > Salamandridae > Triturus > Triturus cristatus. The sequence continues at coordinate 655,355,497 of NC_140590.1, read as the reverse complement.
TATGTCACGCAATGTGGACTATCATGCTTTTCCTGGTAATACCAAGCTCTGTGTGGTTCAATGTCTCAAGGCCTACGAAGAATGTACCAGGTCTAGTCGGCCTGATGGTGTGGTGCAATTATTAATTGCTTTGCAGAAACCTTACAAGCCTGTCACTGCGGCTACTATAGCCAGATGGTTAAAATATGTTATGCAGGTAGCAGGTATTAATACTCAAGTGTTTGGAGCACATTTTGTTCGAGGCGCCATGGCCTCTAAGACCTTCATGTTGGGTTCTAATGTTCAGGACATTATGCATTCTGCAGATTGGTCTTCTGAGTCGACATTTAAACAGTTTTATTATAAACCGGTGGGTGATATATCCTCTGTGGTTTTTATCAGCGTTAAACTAGCATAATACGAAGCCTCCGGTCCTGTAATAGAATATAAAATTAGCTAGCATTCGCGCCAAGAATTTTTAATTCTATTAAGGACACTGAGGCGAGGATTATCCCACCCGGTTACATTACAATATTGTAATTGTTACCCACCCGTTTTGTATTTATATTCTGGTTACGCAGAAGTTACGGGTTGTTGTATCTCTCATTTTTTCAGGGTCTGAGAAGAAGATGGATTAAGTGTAATCCTGGTTGAGACGACGTATCTCCCAGTTGGTGTGATTCTTCCACGTTGGAAGCTATTGTTTGGACTTCAGTTATATTGTTGGACTTTTACTGTTCGAAGCAAAGAAAGAGGATGAGTTCCGAAGATGGTGGTTCTTATGGGGCATTACAGGATGTGATGCAACATGTGCATCATGGGAAATGTAGTTTTATTTACATGATACAAGTTTTCATTGGCTGCTGTGAGTGGCAATAAATAGAAAGAGAAGCATAATCCTCGCCTCCGTGTCCTTAATAGAATTGAAAATTCTTGGCGCGAATGCTAGCTAATTTTATATTAATTTGTTAGGGGTGGCAGTGGAATTGCCGGGACTGTCCCAAGATAGCGAATTACCTGGGACAGTCTCCTACTTGCCGGGAATGTCCTGGAAAAAACGAGACAGTTGGCAGCTATAATGGTTGGTATTTGAGGGAGTGGCCTGCACTCTCTACTTAAGCTGTACCACTATTATCTCAGGCCATCTACCGGGATACAGCTGCAGACAGAAGAGGTACAGTGTAGGGAAAGAGGTGAAGCATGTATCTCACCCAGGCACGCATATACACGGTGTGAACAAACCACTACATGGCATGAAAATCATCTTTAGTGCCGCAGCAGGAATTCAATTCAAGACATCCCTTTTCTCCAGTTAATTTGGATTATTTAAATAGCGCTTATTGCCCCATTGCAGAGCGCCGAATTGCTTTCTCTGATGGATAGGCTGTAGCCATTTTTGACTCATATGCTTCAAAACACTGAAGCAAAATTAAACATATACGTGTTTCTGCTCCAGTAGTAGTTTAACTTCCAGAATGTTGACGGTATACCTCATTTGTGGATGTTCTATCCTTAAATTGTTTATGGTTACTTTTTGGTGGAAGGGTGGGAGCACTGGACATGCTGTGCTTCTATAAAAACAAACGCATGCTTGAAGGGAAAGTGGTTTGTTTGTTTCGTACCGCCTCTAAGCATTGAGTAAAAAACAGAAAAGTTCACTGGATTAAAGGCTGTCCTTCCTATGTGCTGTGTTGGCGTCCTGGCGAACACGATGCTCTGCCCTATACGCAGGCGATAAAATTTAAAGGAATACACGTACTCAGCATTCAGGCACTACCAATGAGCAACCACTAGCCCCTTTATTTATAGCATTCAGGTTGAGACAGGCCCTCAAGGTGCAGGTTGCAACAAAATAGAGTAGAGGCCGAGTGGCACTCTACATCCCTTCCAACTTTGACTGAGATATCCGAGGACGCTCCGCCAACCAAACATGGCAGCCAAAGTCCCTCAGCTGCTTGATTGGTGGTGGATTGGGGCGAAGATCATACCTCTGACTTCACGCCCCTCCTTTGATCCGACAGACTGGTTCAGGGGTGTCTAGGTTTGCTTAAATCGGGACTGAAGCTTGGGCACCAGCCGTTGGGAGTGACGAGCTCCGGCCACCAGGGGAGATGGTGGTGTCCTAGGACCATGCCAGTGCCTTCCGCCCCGTGAACAGGACGTGAAAGAACACTTCCCGCTGGCATCAGCACTTTCCACAACTTCCCTGTCGAAGTCCACTGACAGTTTGGTCACTTTCTTGAATCATAATATGTTCCTGGCCACAGTGTGCTGTCCCCGCTGGACAATGACAATGGTCCTGCAAAGCTTCATTACTTGCCAGGTTTCTGCCTCAAATGGGGTCTGGAACGTCCATCCCAGCGGACGGCCCTTCATGATGATGTGATCACCTACTTGGAGGTGAGGGATGATGGCCCCTATGTCCAGGCTTACCCGGATGTTAGTTGCTCTCTTCTTTTCCTGTGTCACTTAGACGTCTAAGATGGCCGGCTGTTATTATAGTCCCATCAGGAGACTGTCTCTTAGTGGTCTCTGGAACAGCAGATCTGTTGACGTGCAGTTGGTGGTAATGTGCGGAGTCTGACTTTAGGCCCTCGGGATGCAATGCAGGTAATACTCAGCATCATCTTCTTGTTCGGCCCCAATCCTAAGGGCCTGGTTCAAAGTCCTCATAAAAAGCTCAACTTCCCAGTTTGCTTGGGGCCCTTGCAGCGTCACTGTCCGGTGTCATATTGCCAGGGAAGTCAGATACTGTTGGAACTCCTGCCCCTGAAACGGGGGTCCACTGTCCCTTTTCAGCTCCTCTGGCAGACCAAACAGAGCAAATACTTTCTCCAACATTGGTTTGACTCTGTAAAGCACAGTTGACTGCACCAACTCTACCATGGGGAATTTTGAGTGGGAGTGAATTAGCATGGCCGTAAGGCGGCCGTCTGGGAAACTCCCAGAGTCCATGCCCGCCTTCGACTATGGCCTCAGGCTTGGCTCTTCAGTGATCACAGGGGCCAGCACTGGGTCCCTAATAGTTATTGCACAGAAATGGCAGTTGTGCTCCTTCTCTTCTACTTGGGTTTCCATTATGGGGAACCACACATTGCCCCTCAACCGTGCCTTTGTCTTGACCACACCCTGGTGTGCTAGGTCAATCACTCGGGCCCAGAGGCTCCTTGGCACCCACAATCTGTTGACCACTGAGAAGCAAACCTCCTTTGCTGGTACTTAGCTCATCCTTCACTCGCCAAAGCTGGTTCCTCGTGACCTGCTGGGCTTGCATCAGCGTTTTGGCTCCACAGAAGAAGTGCTTCCATTGTTTCCTGGAAAGCACCTCTTTGGTCTTTCCAAGGCTCTCATTCAGTGCTGTAGGTTCATACATCTCCTGTATGGAAAGAGCTTTTGGGCACGCTTCGTGTACCTACCATCTGTACAAACTCCTCAGTACCCTCACCATTGTCTGCTTATTCTCGACCCTCCGGCGTGGACGGGTGCCTGGACAAGTAATCCACGGGGCCGTTTGCCCGAGGGAGATAGATCACTTTGAAAGAGTACGGTTGGAGCTGCACAGCCCATCACTCAATCCTCGGAGGGGCCAGCCGGTTAGATCCCTCAAACAAAGGTACCAATGGTTTGTGACTGGTGACCACCCTGAATCGATGACCACACAGGTACAAGTGGAGGTGGCAACACGCACACCGGATGGCCAACCCTTCCCGCTCAATTTGAGCGTAATGGATCTCTCTGTCAGACAGCGCCCTGCTCATGTAGGTTATGGGGACGCCTTCCGCTTTCTCTTGTAGGAGCACTGCTCCCATCCCAACAGGGCGCGCGTCGATGATAATCAAAATATGCCGTCGTCAAAGAGATCTTGTTCCACCTGTCTAAAACCCTTGTCCACTTGTGGCCCCCATTCCCATGGGGCGTCTGCTCGTGTGAGGACCCTTAGTGGCTCTGATAAGGTGGCCAGGTTTGGGATTAACTGGATGCATTACATTGCCATGCCAAGAAAGCTCTCAACTTTTTTTTGCGTTGTGCGGAATGGTCGCTTTTTGGATGGCCTCAACCTTCCTTGGGTCCACCCTCAGGCCATCCCTTGGGTGGATGTAGCCAAAGAACTCAATGGAGTTTTGGTTGAACAAGCACTTATTCTGATGCAGTGTCAGTCCACACTCTGTCAGCCACTGCAGCATGGTTCTTAGCCACACATCTTCCTGGCTCTCAGAGATGATCAGAATGTCATCACTTATGTTGAGCACCCGACCCGAGAGGGTCTCCCCAATGGAGTATTGGAACACCTCTACAGCTGACTATATGCCAAATTGAGCCTCCAGTACATCCTGAGGCCTATGTGGGTGGAGAACATGGTGATATAGCTTGCATTCAAATCGAGCTTTGAAAATCATTGGGCACCATTCAGGTATGCCACAATGTCGCACATGATCTGCGTGATGTGTCGCTCCCGCCAGATGGCTTTGTTCAAGAACCTACTATCAACACTCAGTTTGATGGCTCCAGATTGCTTAGGCGTGATGACAAACAGGGACACCCCGGGTGTGGGGCTGTGACTTTCTTGATGACCCTTTTTGCTTCAGGCCCCAGAGTTCTTTTTCCATCTGCTGCCTCAGGTGACAAGGGCCCCTTCTATGGCGCAGCGCTGCCGGTAGAATTGCTTTGTGTTTTCCCTTGAGCCAACCGAGGCTGATGAACAATTGGGGGAATTCTTCCATCATCTCCACGGCATGTGATTCGTGCACCCCTTTTGCAAAAAACACTAGTCCTAGGTTTTCCGCAGCGTGCAGGTTTCTCCCTCCATGACACAGAACCTTCACTCACCACTTCGACTTCCACAGTTCCTTTCAGGGGTAGCGGCTTGGTGCCCCCATAAGCATAGATTCATGCCTTGGTAGCAGCTAGATAGTGGAGCGGTACGATCTTCTCAAACTGCGCTGAGTCCATGAGGTTCACAGATGCCCCAGAGTCCATTAAGGAAGTTATGAAAGCACCCCCAATCTCCACAGTACACATGGGAGGGTGCTGTTTCTTGTTGGCCTCCTTCCCAGTGAACGACACCATGAACACATAATCATCCTCTTCATCATCCATTGGACCACCTGGAGTGCCGGCATCGGGTATATGATATATTTACTTCCCCCTCAAGAGACAGTTGGCACAGAGCCACAGACTGTCTGCTTGGGTACCCTCTCTGAGTTCCTAGCTGCTCGCCTCTACACACCTTGGCAAATCAATTTTTCCACAGTTGGAGCAGGGTCGCCCTCTTGAAGGGCAGACATTCTGTGTCCGATGCTCCAGGCCACAGCTTCCACATAGACTCCCTTGTGGCTTCAACGCACCCGATGGGCAGGCAGGCCTCTTGCATCTCTGGATCGCATCGGCCCTTCCTTCACCTTTACCAGTTTTGGGGCCCCTCCTTGTGCAACGCTCCTTCTTAGGGCTACCTCCATATTGTCTGCACTGCTGTTGAACAGCTCATGTACGTGGACTAGGACTATGATACCGTCCACGGAGATGCCTAGCTGCCTCAACATGAGGCATCTGAGTGCCGCTGACTTGCAGCCTTGGATTATCTGGGCACGGATTTTGTCCGGTTGGTCTATGTTCACGCATGTGCTTGCCAACTTTCGGAGCTGCACATAGAACATGTCAACAGATTCTTCCTCCGCATGCCGGGCTTGGCGTAGTTTGAAACGCTCATATCCTCGATTCAGCTGTGGATCAAAATGCCTAATCAAGGCAGCCACAGCTGCATCAAAGTCATTGTCCCCCCCCTTTTTTGGGCAGGTTCTCAAATACGTCATATAGCTCTGTCCCCCTAAATCTATCAGCAGAGACCCCTTCACTGCTCCGTTGGTTTCACGGATGGCGCGAAAGTAGTGCTGTAGCTGCCAGATCCAGGAGCGCCATTTCGGAGCCTCTGTTGCTGGGTCAGCAAGTTCACTGAATGGTGGTAGCGCTGCCACCGATGCCTGTGCATATGGGTCTGGAGGCCAAGGAGCTGGAGCTGCCTTTTGTTCCATCTTCGTGATGGGCACTGGTGGCATATGAACGTGACTCTCGCCCCCTTCAAGGCACTGTGGACCTGTACCTTGGCCTTACTGCTACTGGAATGGGCTAACTCAGTGGCACAATCGCATGCACAGTCTCACATTCTGCTGGTGACTCCTGGGCCACAAATACTTGTTCTGATGTTTCACTAATTATCCTCATGCGTAATAACCAGTTCTCTTTTTGAGGACAGTACTGCAACTTAGTGTGCACCTTCCTGTCATGGTCGTTTTACATACATGAGTCCATGCACGTCCCACACCAGGGCTGTCCCAGCTTTACCGGCAGATCTCATGTGTGACAGACACATCCAAACGCGTGGCACGCCCCTTCACTCCCGCAGGGCCACTTTATTCGCCGAGCACCTTTTATTGCCAGCTCTCCGATGACTGGATGCATTGTTGGGTGAGCGGCCGCCAGATGGCGCTACAAGCTTCTGAAATCTCCACAGCGGGTCTCGCTGCACATGCGGAGAGCCATGAATGCAGCCGAAGAGGGGCACACCGTACCGGTCAGCAGCAGATGATGCCTGGGCAAGTCTCCACTCCCTTTAAACGAGAGTGCACATTCAGCAGGCTAGCTGCCGGATAACAACATAGCTCCCTCGCTGTCAAGTCACCTCATGGTTGCGCCCCAACCGGTTCGAGTCCAGGCAGTCGCTGGGTAACGGGTGTTCCGCACGCGGGGAAAGCCACCAATTCTCATCACCAGGGTCGTGTGCGCGACCTCGCGAACCTGGTGCTCGGCCCTATGCGCAGGCGATACAATATAAAGGAATACACACTTGAGCTTTACGGTAATGGCCACAAGCGGCCGCTGTCCCCTTCATTTGTATATTTCAGGCCAAGCCTGGCCCTCAGGGTGCAGGTTGCAACAAAACAGAGTAGAGGCCTGGTGGCACTCTACACTGTGATCCTCTCCCCTCTGCTTTTTTACTGTTTTATAAGGACAAACGCGACGCAAAGGTATTGCTGTGCTTTTCACAAAAAAGCATTACATTACTAAAGGTCACATTATTTTTTTAGGCACGTGGGGATTAAGTGATTTGCCCAGAATCACAAGATGTTGCGTCGACGCTGAGACTCAAACTTTGCTTCGCAGTTCCAAAGACAGGGCTATGGCTGTAACAGCACATCATCAGAATCCTCTTCTTTCCTCTGGAGACCCCACTCGTGGTGCCATGTCTGACAATCAGGAGAGCTGGATACTCACATGGCGCAGAAAAGTGTATGTAAAAAGGTCAGATGGGAGAGATAAAACCATGGCCACTACTTGAGTCTAGTAATTAAAGCTTTACTTTCAATTGCTGTTACTGCATGAAGCTATAAGACTTGTGGTGACATTGCTGTCATATGCAAAACATTAAATCCAATAATGATTTGATAGCCAATGAAATATTATATTGTACAGTTTTTTTTCCATTTACAATACAGAATTATCTACACAAACTGAAACAGGCACCAGTCTGTGATGGGGACTTCGGAAACGTCGAGGCAGACCTAAAATAAAACTTTAATCAGAATTTCTTCATGGGGAATTGATCAGCGTACTGCATGCATCAGAGAACCTCACACTAAGAAAAGGCTTATAAGCAAAGAAAATACCCCAAGCTTACAAAAAAATACCAAAATAACACTTTTTATGTGCCTAGGCAGAAAATGATTCACAAACAACTTATTTTAATTGGTGAAACCAGTATGCTGCAAATGTATCAATCCACCATGCACACAAAGATACAGGGGAATCACTTAATTATAGCACGTTACTAGATAGAGGAACAAAGTAACTGATTCGGCACAGTTTAACAGTCCCTGGTGGTGAAATGGGCCTGTTGTGGTGAAATGAACGCTATGGAGGTACCAGAATGTATTGTTGATTCCTGTTATGGTGTTGTTGATGTGTTTGATGTTATAGCACACTTTGAGTGGAATAAAAGTGAGCAAGTAGGACACAGGCTCGTTTTCAGGGAGCATACATCTCTTGAATGGGTGGTCCGCTGAGAAGAATGCAGGCACAAATGTGTAATGTAACTAAAAAATGTATTGTTTACAGCTTTTTTCGTTAAAATCTATCTGAACATTTCCTAAATAGAAGAAAATATGTACATCTTAATGATTACTTTTTCCATGAATAGCTGCTAAGTTTCAGCCTTATTCAAATGAAACACATTTTTTGGACTTGCCATTATCTATACAATTTGTACGACAAAATACAAACAACTATTGGCAAACTCAATAGGTCTCGCCCATGACAGCTATTAGCTTTGGCAATGTTTTGTAGTCATGCTGTACAGCAGCATAGATGTTTTCTGGAGTGGCTAAAACAAATTTTAAAAAGCTATATAAAGCAGCCAGGGCTAATGCGCTTTAAAAACAAAAATGTATTAGTGCTGGATGCATCACAGTCTTTTTTAGGTCTCAGCTGTAGACAGAGCATGTGCCATCTTGAAGAGACATGCTGTATCTACTGTGTGGGCTTCAGTCCAACCATAGGCTACCTATTTCCTGGCTCCATTGTCGCTCTCTTATTCTTTCTCCTCATTTGTCCATGGCATGGATTTGTCATGCCGCTTCCTGTGTTAACCCCTCCACGCGAGTAGGGACCAAGTACACTATCCCTCCACTATCCCTCAATTTATGATCAATTGTGCAACTTCTTTTACCTTGGTTTACGAGCCCTCCTCAGGAGCGCTGGTGTTTTTATTCCCTTCAAGCGCTGTTTCTTTTCCCCTTATCCCTACATTGTACATACCCTCAGAATAAAGATCTCTCTCTCAAGTTTGCGATGGTGCCTCAGTAACTACCCATGACCCTGCTCCTCATCATGCATCCATGTCTCATTCCACGATCCCCGCAAGGCACAATATGACCTCCCACTTTTAGCTCCTCACCTTTTATGGAGCCTTAGTACCCCTCCCTCCTGGGCTCTGTGGCCCACCCTCCTCCTTGCTGAACAGCATCCTGGATTAGGACACTGAGCCTGGGTCAAGGATGGCATATTTTACAACCGCTCATCAGGCCAGTGCTACAGATGCACCGCCTCTGGAGGGCACTCACCTCAAAGCGGCTGTGCTGCAGCGAGCTGGTGCCGGGAGGGGCCTGCGCAAGCAATGGCGAGCCAGCCAGGTGACATGCACAAACGCAAACAAAAGCCACCTGCGCACAACCGTCAGTGATGCACTGACGTCACCATCACCCTACGCCTCCCTAATGGGGGCCATCTTGTGACAGGCTTAGCTTTATAACAAACCTATACAAACTGCCAAAGGCCTGTACTTTTTTGTATCGCCATGTTAAGGCTAGTCAAGTGGTTATCATTAACAAGTGAAATCCTAACGTTCACAGACTGAGGATTGACTGATTCCAACACGGCCTCAGAAGACACCGATATTGCTGCATGCTCGCTTTTCAGTATAGGGGTGGCGGGGTTCAAACCTTTGTGTCCAGTCGTCCCTGCAAAAACTCTTCCCCCAAAATTACGTGTTTTTTCACCGTTAATATGCAAGTTGGAACGTGATTCATACAGCATTCAAGACAAAAAACGGACAGCGTATTGAGGGTAACTCCTCTAAGGATTATAGACATAGTTTTATATTCAAGAATGTTTTCAATTTATCAAAATACAAACGTGCATGTAATACAAGCAAACATTTTTGGTGTCATTTCCATATTTGCAGTGTGTGTATGTTTTACATTTTAATGTTTTAGGCATTTACCCCAGCTGCAAATCACAATCTTTTCTCACCATTGCACTCATCCATTCATTAAAAAGTCAGTGTATCTGTGCCCAGGGGTGGTATTTTCAGCGGCCCTGGCCATGCCCCTATCCCCCTAGCAGCATTACATGTTTGTGCTTAGCTTCACGGCACTAAATGGGCTCTTCACTGCCTGTTTGTTAACAATACGGCAAGGTTCACTATGTCAGTGCTTCAAACAAAAGAGCCCCTCAAGCAAATATAAAGTGCATCTCATTCCGCAAATTAAAATTTTTTCTCAGCAATGCACACATCCATTCATTAAAAAGTCAGAAAAAAAACTGCTGTACAAAAGCAATGCCCCGTTCGCCGTCTCTGTAAAAGGCACTCCCATTGTTGAGACAGATTGGCTATGCTAATGCTTGTTTATTATTATTTTTAGCCACGCTGGACAGCTGTGACACTGTTATTCAGCATGGCTCCAAACATTGCCAAAGTTGGCAATGCACATGCTGCACATCATGAACAAAAGGCAACGGCAGAGCCAATAGTCTCAAAGGCGAGACATTTTGGCTTTGCCAATGCTTTCTAGGTCTCAGCACAACATCCCTGTGATTCTGAGCAAATCAGTTAATATCCCTATACGTGGAAAAAAAAACTATCACATAAAGAAAGCAACTGCGCCCATGTCCCTGTCTTAGTGAGAATACATTTGGTAGCAGACAACATCTGTTGTCACAATAAACATTCATTTCAGAGAAGAAAAGAAAAGGACTTTTTTGAAGTGCGTGTGGCATTGTAAAACAGTTACAAATCATAAGAGGTTCAACAAGAATGCCAGGGAAGAACAAAGAAAAAAAGTAGTACTTCAATAACAGCGCGATCAGTGGCAGGACTGTAAGCAAGTTGAAGCAATAAGTACTTGGTCTATGCTTCAGCAGAAAGAATAGCATGTTAAACCAGCATGCACTGGCCAATTAGAAGGAAGCAAATAAGAGTGACAATGAAGCCAACGAATGTTAAGCAATGGGCAGGCTGCAAGCCCCTTGATGTATAAAATATCACTCTCAAGCGAGAGCGGGTGCAGTGCATGCACTGTTGCAGGCGAGACCTAAAAAGGAGACTGGAACACTGATCTCCTGTCATCAATGCCCACAACTTAGACACTCAATCTTATCTGGAAGAAGTGGTCTCAGTGACTGAACCAGAAACACTGCCATAAGTAAAAGTGTGCAGGACCACGCTCCTATGAACTTCTTTTAATCTCTGGCTGTATAATAGAAAAGAAATGGCAAGAGAATAATGCCCAGGTGGGCCTTTAATTAGGTGATTTCACCCTCATAATGTAAGGGTGTAGAAATCTACTTTTGCCTGGATAAATGTGGTACTCAATGTAGGAGAGTAGGATCTGCTTGACATGGGTACCCCCACTTTTTGCTGGTGTTTCACTGTTTTTTTTACCTTAGTCTGGCTGTGGCCCTGCTAATTGGGACCACAGCCTAGCTGCTTCCTCTCTAAAATGATTTGCATGTACCTTAGGTACATATCTAATTGGATTCTGTGCCTTATAAGCTCCTAGTATCTGGTATACTATGTACCTAGGGCATAGGTACCTCAGAGGCCTACCAGGGGCTGAAGCATGTATTATGCCACCACTGGGAAGCACTCCAAAATGGCCCTACAGGTCTGCTACTGAAGCCTGGGAAAGGGTGTGCTTGCACCCCTTACAGTGGTATTGGCTACCTATATCACTACCATTGCACACACATATAAAACCTATAAGTCACCCCTATGGCAGGCCTTAACAATCCTGAAGGCAGAGTGCTTGGTTTTTATGTGAGAGGGTGCCCCTGCATGAGCAGAGCCCCTCTGCAGTGTTCGGAGTATCTCCTCTGATGCTGTTTGTGGTGCATGCTAACATTGGGGTGGCTGCACGGAAACATGTTGTGTTTGGTGTCAAATGCTTTAGAATACTACCCCCGCCCACCAGTTCTGGTGGCGGGAGTAGCATTCCACCCTTTTAGAGGGAAGAGACAGGTTCACGCTGGTCTAACCCAGTAGGACTATCTAAAGCCCTGGCATCACAAAATGGATGCCTCTACCACAGACACGGGTCTGGCCTCCTGCTGCTGACCGAAACTCTGGCAGGGGAGGCCTGGACAATAGGTTTCCTGTCCCAGGGAGGTGTAACCACCTTCCCAGACAGGCAGATGTATATTGGGGCTGGGCGGGAGCACTCTCTGGTGCTTTGAAGTCCTGCATTGGGGGAACTGAGGAAATACAAATTATGAGGCCTATGTGTCCCCTATGTGTTCCCCAAACGTTTTTTGTTTACATGCATGTACGCCATGCATTTCCCCTCCATGGCCTGTCTATCATGATGCTTATGCTATAACGTGGCCTGCCATCATCCAGTCTCCCATGAGAGAAACGACAAATCTGCATTGAGGCCTACACGTTTTGCATCATGTTTTCCTGCACTCGTGTCATTTTCATGAAAGCCCGTTTTTGTGGCTCAGCCAAGAGCCGGAAAGAGGTTTCAGGCCTCAGACGCTCTGAGAGCTGCAGCTGCATATCTTTGGCCTTGCACACTTGGGCCTCAGCCAAAGGGGCCCTGTCCGAGGTGCCGAGACAGTATTGAGCACGGTTATCTGCTTACTCCTACTGAACCACATTCCTGCCTGGAGAAGGAGGAATAAACACAACCCGTCTGCAAAGGAGAGAGCCTAGCCTTTCTGTCTCTTTTTGTGTGATTGCAAAGCTCACGTCAGTGAAAAGCCCATAGCCCCCATGTAAGGCCTACGCAGTGAATGAAGAAATAGATGCCACATCGGCTCTTGGTGATGGGCAACCTATGTCACAGATCAGTCCCTGCTCCGGACTTTAGATATCAGATAATACAAGATGTACTGGTCGTCCTGACACTGAAGGCCTCACTTCCAGACTCCCCGATTGCACAGCAGCCTTTCCCCACGTCAGTTACACGTCATGCTCAAGTTGAGCACACGTAAGGCAAAGTTCCAGTAAAGTTCCAGCTGATCACGCAACCCCCTCTAGGCATCCACCCACCTATGACATTCACCTATGACTCATCAAGTGGACGCCCACATGGACGCCCACCTTCACGCCTACTTACACGCCCACATGCTCTTATCTCATTCTCTCTTGCTCTGCCTGAAGCGCTCCTGCTTACGTACAATATGGAATGTATATATACTGTACTCTGTGAATAAAGTTTGAGAATATTCTGAGCAGAAGACCCTTCCTGATCCCTTGTGGTGATGGAACTATTCTCCCTATAACTCGAGTTATTAGAATAAAGCCCTTTTGAACCTGATACCACGGACTCAGCCTCTTGCTTTATGCATGATCCTATTGATACCTATAGAAATCATGAGTGCGTAATACTTTATTTACGACATTAATGGCGCCCGAACAGGGACGAATCCCCTTCCCCACGCGCCGGAGATGAAGGTCCAGTTTTGCCCCCTTCTACAGCCGTGACGGACTTCAAGTGTACACGTCGCGGGTTTTCCCGCCAACTCCCTCAGGCCAACGAAGGAGACGGACTGCGACCAGGCATCCATACGAGGCGGTGAGGATTGCGGATCGTCCCGACCCAGAGCCCACCCTGCGAGAGAGCTGTGTCCGAGGTTTCTAGAGATCCACCAAAGATACGCCATTCCCTGCGCATAATCCAGTTCAAACCGGTTGCAGGGGCTACCTGCCCCTGCTCTGGCGCAAAACTGGACAAAGGAAATGGGTGTAACCACCCCTCTTTCCAAACCCTCCCATAGGTGGGTCCCTAGAGTATGTCCAACCCCCAAACTTAGTATAAGTATGGGAACCCAGTCCTTGCGACTTGAGATTACCCTGGACGAAACTCTCCAACATATATCCTGGACCTTCAACTTTCTATTTCGACTAGAAGACGGAAGAAATCTCACTTGGGGTCAAGGAGTGACTCCCCTGCTTGGCAGGCACCAAAGAAGCAACTGACCGGTCTGCATCGCTGAAGCTCCCGCCGGATGCCGAAGTCTTTGCATCACCAGAGGTGGATTTCCAGACTTCCCCAAGGCTACCCTGAGTTCACAGCAAAGCTGAGGCCCGTGGCTATCGTGGGTGACGTGGAACCGTGACCCCTGAAACTGTGAACTTTTGCAGCAACGCTATCTTCTGGGACTTCCTCGATGTTGTGCTTTGGGCTCCGAGTAGCCCCAGCCTTGAGCACCTCCAGCACCAAAGATTGCTGGCCTCCACTCCACGAGTGACCCGTGGGCCACTTTCAAGTGCAACCGCTCGAGGCTCCTTCGCGATCGCTAGCCCGTTGGCTAGTAGGTCTCCACGACGGCAACTCCTCTTCTAATTGGGCTTTCCTGGTTGCTCCAGACGTGCCCAGACTTACCCTCGCTGGGTGAGTCCCTCAGACCTTGCTGGTCTGCACCGCAGTGCTTTCTCTGAATTCCAGTGACTTGCCGTTGCCAAGGCTTGTTGGTTCTAATCTGGTCGGCAACACCGCAGCATTCGACAGACTTCGCGGGACAGCTCGAATCCAGCTCCTGGTCATCATCAGCGCCTCCTGGACCTCGTGGCTGAAGAGTCAAGACACTCATCAACTCACCTGAAGCACCCGACATCTGTGGGCATTGGTCCATCCTGCCCTCGGTCACTGGCCAGACTCTGTCCCCTCTGCTTTCAGGTTCCTTCCATCCCATATCTTGGCTTGGATCTCTTCGGACACTTCTCCTCTTTCGGCAGCAGCATTTCATCGCCAGCTTCCATTGTAATCGACGACGCGACCCGACACCAAAAGACACCTATGCACCCGGCTTCCCTGGGTGAGGTAACTCGAGTACTCTGGTGCTCCCGTGGGTGCTAGCCCTAGAACTTCTCAAGTCCAAAAGGGTTTGGTCCTGACTCAATTCTAAGTGTCCCTAATCTTTGAATTTCCAACCGCGACATTGCCCATAGAAGCTAACGGGAAACCGCGGTTGTGTTTACACACTGCACCCGGCCCCCGTGGGTCCCCTGTGTCACAATCTTGGGTGGTTCCTTGGGGTCCCAGCAATTCTACAGGCTCTAGGCCTTGTGTCTTGTTCAGTCGTGGTTCTTATACCACTTTTTTGGTATAGGGCTTGGTGCGCCACTAGGGCCCAAACGTGTTTTGGTGCGATTACTGTTGATTGCTTACATTGTAAATTAAGTACCTCGAACTCCAGTCTCATAAATAGACTAGAGGGGTGTGTTGTATGCTAAATACATATATTTTGAATATATACCTGGTGTAGTTGTCCTTTCATTTGATCATTCAAGAGATTATAGACTGGTAAAACAAACTGCTTTACATTCCTTCAAGACTTAGCCTGAAGGCTGCTCTCCATAGCTACCACTAGGATAGCTTTGAAAAAAAGGTTGTCTTTAACCAATTCACCATAAGGGGTTGTTTGGACTGATACAAGATGCCCACTAGAACTAGTGGACAGCATATATCAGGCCACCTTCTCACACTCAAGGTCTCAGTAGATATTGTTTTAAACAACTGAACTGTTCAAGACAAGTCGTTTCTGGAAAAATCTGCTTACGATGTGCACTTTGTTCCTGAAAGAGAACATTTACCAAACAAACTCTTAATTTGAGAAGATTACCAATGGGTTGCACGTAGATGATGCTCTTGTTGGAGCTCGGTGTGCATCGACAAGGGTCCTCATAAAACTGCTGGAAGTCCTGCGTAGGCTCAGAATGAGAGGGAATCCAGTCAGAATTTGAATGTATGATCACAGGCTTGAAGAGATCACTGTCCAAGCGAAAAGCCTCACTGAGCAACCTTTTCTCTCCCAGGGTACCCTGCTCGAAGAGCTTTGCAAGGTTACGATCCTTCGATATCAATGCTGTTCTCAAAGCATCTTCCTTATGTTGAATGACCTGCATCTGAAGAAATGAAAAGAAAATAGAACAGAAATACTCCTGTGAGACTTATGATTAAGGAATAAGCTAAGAAATATTAGAAAGGTGCAGTAATAAAACATACCATGCTAAAAGGGCCAAATGTTCTAGTAAGACAGACTAATTTGCAGTGATTGCATTGCCCAGAAGCTTTTCAACAATTGTAGACTTTACAGACCTTCATGGTTACCATTTCTTCTGCATTTGCTAAGAAAATTTAAAGCCATCTAAGGATTGTAAACACGTTTGAGGCTATGGTAGTGTTGCACTTCACTATGGAATAAACACCACTGAAACAGGTCTCACTCAAAAAGCCACTTCGCTTCCACAAGCTGTCTGATCTAGAGACAGATAAATCCATACTTATTGCCACCAGGTGCAGGGTTTAATTTTAAAACTGTCTGATTAGATCAGGTATTTCCAACCTGTCGATCGCGTGCTACAAGTAGCTCGAAGACACCTTCAGAGTAGCTCGCAGCCTTGAGTTGATTTTTATTTAAGCAGACGGTCACATTTTATTTTTAAAGTTAGGGGAAGGTTGTGTTAATTTTACATTATTATTATCAGGCTGCAGATAGCAGGGCCTGATAATGAGCACTGCTCAATCAGATTTACGATACAGGCTGGGACACAGAGATAAAGAACTGTACACTCAGATATTTAGCTCTTAAATAAAAGTCCTTGTCAACTCAATATTGGAGTGCGAGAACAAAATGATGTCTCTGAATACTTTTCAATGAAGGAAAATTAAAATGAAAAGTTACCTTAATGATTAAGTTTACTCTTCATTTTAATTTTCTCCCATTTCAAACTTTCACATTTACAAACAGCACGCCTCTTGCTCCCAGCGGCGAGTAAGCACTGTGCCATATTTATACATGAAAAGTCATTTTTATTTAAATGGGAGAAATGGAAAATGAAGAAAAAGTTTTCTATGGAACATTTATTTAAAAGTTCTATATAGCGCAAATAGGACCCATGAGAGTATCAGAGCAGTTTACAAATGATAAGAATGAAAAAAACATGTAGGGCAAACAACATAATCAAAACCGATACAGGATGCGGCTACTCCCCAGCGGAGGGAGGGGCCACCTCAATGACTAATCCGACAAGTCAAAAAACATGACCGTAACAGGTGAGTATCAAACATGGGTTTAGGCAACGTGCCATGTCGGGCTGGGTTGGGTTCTAGGGCAGACATTTGTTCATCAATAGTACTTTAACTTCCTTTTTGAATGATGTAGTTGAGGGGTTCAGTCTGATTTCAGAGGCAAAGAGATCCAAATTCTTGGGGCAATACACGAGAAGGCTCGGTTGTAAGTTTTCTTTTTATAGAATTTCTGTGGTTCCAACAGTAAGGTGCTGGTACTTCTAGAGGATCTGCAGCCACTGGAAATCTCCAGTTTTTGTGTGAGGTTTCTCGGGGTGTTGAAGTGTAGGGCTTTATGGATCATGCAGGCAATATTTACCTATATTTTTGCTTCACATGGGAGCCAGTTTAGAGATTTCAGATCTGGAGTGATGAAGTTGTTTCTTTTAGCACCTGTGATGAGCATTGCAGCAGAGTTGAGAGAGAGGGACTTTAAGGAGCGGTTTTGTATCTGGGTAGGCTGCAGAGGGTTGCACTTCCATAGTCCAACTGGGAAATCACTAGGGCTTGGACAGCAGACTTGAAATAATTGAGGTGGAGCAAGGGTTTTATTTTTCTTGAGATGTTCATTTGGAAGTTCGCTCCTTTGGTGGCAGTGCTTCTGCATGTTCAATTTCTTGTCTTGAGGTATTTCCAGTGATCTTGCGGAATCTGTACCGTGTGGTAAGCAGTTTAGGGCTGTTAGTTGTTTCATTAACTCCTCGATATTGGGTGACTGTTTGGGCGGGGCGATTAAGAGGAATTCTGTTTTGAGAGTGTTTAGTTTGAGGTGGTTGCAAGTCAGTTTTGAGTTTTTTGAAGAGATATGTTGAAGGACCTGATGTATTTGGGGGAGGAGACTTTCAGGTACAATTGGGTGTCATCAGTGTATATGTGATAGTGGATGTTGGATAATTTCGTTATTTCAGTTAAAGGCTGCATGAATAAGTTAAAGTGAGTGGGTGAGAGTGTCGACCCATTGGAACCCATAGAGTGACCGTATTGGACTTAAACAAGGACTGATTAGCCTTGAATCGGAGTTCTGTTGTGGAGAAATGAGGTGAACCAGTTCAGGATGGATCCTGATAACCCAATTCTTTATTTTCCAGTAAGGCTAGTAGATTGTTATGCTTAACTGTATAGAAATCTAACAATAAATCGAGAAGGATTAGAAGGCAAGATTCAGTCTGATCCAAATTTTTTAACATGTCGTCCACTATGTGTTTAAGAGCTGATTCAGTGCTTTGGCCCTGACCAAAGCCAGATTGGAATTGGTTTAAAAGTCGAAATTCTTCTATATGGTTACATAGTTGGACGTGAACACATTCTTGGAGGAGCTTCGCCAGTGTAGGAATGTTGGTGATTGAACAGAAGTGGTTTAGGTCTGTGTGATCTGCCGTGGGTTTTTTCAGAATGGGGGTATCCTGCCCAGACAGTCAGGCATAGTGCCGTGAAGTAGTGAGGCATTTACTATTTTGGTCTAAAGTGGCAGTATAGAAGATTTGATCTCACTGAAGAAATTCGACGGCAGCGGGTCGCTGAAGTGGTTTGAAGGTTTCACTGCTAGAATTTTGAGAATGGCGCTTTCCTCAAAGGTTTTGAATAAGTTCCACAAAGCATTGTTTTTGGGGGTGGGCCCAGGGGGGGGAGATGAGGGTGCAAGGATCCAGGAAGGGGAGGCTGATATGAGGTATGACTGGAGGGTGCTCCAACGCAATCTGCAAGCATTTTCAATGTTTTCATGGAAGAAGGAAGCAGTTTGGCTGCGGACTAGATCCAGCTGGGGAAGGGTTGGGTTGGCCATTTGATTGTGTTTAGACGAGTTCAAACTATTTTTTTGCTGTTTCTAGCTTGATCTAGTTAGTTTCTAAAGAAATTTGCTTTCAAGCTTTTAATGCATTTGTTATAGATGTTACTCAGTCCTCTCAAATGCGTGAAGTGTTCAAGGGGCAGTGAGAATCTCCACAATCGTTCATCCAGTCTCAAATTACGGCTTTCTGCATTTAGGCTACCATTGTACCATGGTTTGGAGTCTTTGGTGGACATTCTTTTTAGCTGTAAGGGTGCAATTGAGTCTAGAATGTTCATCATGGAACTGTTGGCAGGCACTCTAAGTGCAATGAGGAAAGCAACAGCAGCAGGGCAGGCCCCTCAGATGCACCTGGAGCCAGAACTACAGTGCTCTTGGGGAGCAACCCACGCAGGGGCAAGACACCTTTATCTGGGGCAGATGGCTGCAGGGAGGCTGGCTGGCATTGTTTGTCTTGAAAGGCACAAAGGTGCCTGGGAGCCGCTGATGCCAGTTTCAAGTTTGCACTCAACTGGTAAGTTGTAGCTTTGTATCATGGGAGAGGCTTCCGGCAGTTGCGCGGGTTGTGTGAGGTAAGCGTGGGTCTTCATATTGAGGCTCCCGTTACCGCAGAATTGATCAGCTGCTTTTCATTAGATCCCATACTACTTAGACCCTGCTTCTAGTGCAGCTTTACACTGGGAGGAGAGATAGAACATTGAGCACGGATGGAGACCCTGGGGTCACATCCTCACTGTTTTTATAGACTAGAGTATTGTTCCATGTGAAGGGAGGTGACTCAGAGGTGGAGCGCACGCTTTGATGATACAAGACCCTAGGTTCGGATCCCCGCATCTCTGTTTGACTGTTATGCTGAGCCTATGTCAACGCAACTGGCAGCAGTTACCACAGCTCCCCTGCAGTGCTACGTGGTGGTAAACACTTCCAGCAAGTCCTGTATCAACTGGCGGGAGGAAAGTGTTAATATCAGGAAGATTCCTTGCCCTCACGACGTATCGCAGGTGGGGGGGGGGCAGTACTCGGTGAGCTTATTTGCATGCAACGGTGACAGCATGCTATAGAAGTGATGCGTATAACAATACCTTTAACATAACTATGGATTTCGAGGGTACGGCTGGAGTTTGTGGAGTCGGGAGCAAACAAGGAAGCACAGAGGCTGGTTGAACCACTAAAAGGTAGTTTTCTAAACTGAACAGTTAATATTACATGCATTTTTATCGAAGTACTGTAAATTATAGCACTTTCAACTACCTACAGAGCCACAAAAAGTACGCTTCTGCAAAAGATACTCAAATTCAGGGGTTGCCAGACTTTGCCCACGAAGGACTTCTTTATGCCACATTTTCAGGATGACAGACTACAATTAATTTCAATTTAGATTATTTATATGGTACACATTTTCCGCTTGTGAACTCACGTTTGGCACTACGTAATGTAGATTTTCGGTTCAAATAGGAGATGCTGCTCTAAAGGAGCACAGCCCACACAATTTAGAATCTATTTTCAATTTTCCTACAAAAGAATATGACTATTATCAGCCTCCAAAAGCAGCGACTAGTGAAGCTTTTAGAATTTACAACGGTAAACGGCTGGGTGTTTACCTTAAGAGTAGCACCAACACATAGATGTAAGAAAGGTGCGTACATGGGACAGGCCACAGAAAGAGCTCCCCCACCACAGACGCGCTCTGTGGTGGGGGAGGAGCGTTGAAGCAAGGTAAAGGCACTCAGAGCGGCCATAAAGTGCATGCAAAGTAAAACAAGACGTGCGGCCGCGAGAGTAGTCTTCACTTTTTCAAGCAATGCACTTGTGCTTGTGGCGCGCCACTGCGCGCTCCCACAAGGTGGATGCCGCCACAAGCACGAGTGCAGTGCTTGAAAAACTGAAGAACAATGGCTAAAGGCCCTCCTATGCGGCGCATGCGCGCTTCGTAGGTGAGACCTAAAAAACGGCTTTGAGGAAGGTGTAGGATTGTGCTGCACTGCCACTCACTTTAGTAAGGACAGTGCAATACCCTAAATGTGGCTGGATTACTGACCATTGTCCCAGCCCAGGCCATTTCACACACTTGACCGAGAGTGGGTTGGGGGGGGTGGGGTGGGGGACTAAAACACTTTCACCTGAATGGTCGCTGCACGCCAACTTAATGAACAGTGCAGGGTCTGGCTAGACCCTGTTCTGTTAATCACAGCGCGTGACGCAAGCTCTCTCAAAACCCTGCAGTGTGGGGGAAATTCAAAGGGTCACCTCTGGACTTTAGCCGCATCTCTGCAAAAGTCTACTTCAGAGGCTCAGTGCGATTGCGAGATCCGGAAGCAGAGTGGCATCTGTCCTGCCTTGGAGGAGATACCGAACCTGAGCCTGCCGTGCCATCAATCACGGTACCGGTACTCTCCCTTGACTAACGAAAAGTGCCGGTGCTGACTGCTAGAAAATTTGGAAGTGCCGGTACTCCGTACCGGTGAGTACCGGCCCATTTAAACCACTGCTTGTGGTGCTAAAACGGCAAGTAAACACTCACCCTTCTCTATTTAGAATCTCAATATGGATGAAAGGCTGAGTTGCCCAGTTCTTATTTGATTGCAACTGCGGTTGCAGGTGGGTGGTTTTGCATAAGGGCACCTATCAAAGGATTTTATGACATTCAAGTTCCTGCTAACAGTCTGCAACCTCACCTGATGGCTGGATACAACGAGTACCTCTGCGTTGAATTTGTCACGATTGGGCATGTAAAGCCTACAGGGCTGTAAGAAGGTAGAACCCAGTGTTCTTAGCCGACACCATATGTGAATCAGGAAATGGCAGTTGGGGCACAAGTAATTGTCTGCCTCCACAATATGGTTAGTGCACAGTCCTCCAAAAGGATGGTACTGCCCTAGGGCAGAGTGAGCTGTGCGGGAGTTCTGGCAGAGAGTTTACACCTTACTGGGTATTGTGAGAAATAGAGTAGGATATCTTCTCTTTCGGGCTACAGCACCTGCTAGAAAAAATATCAAGCATTAACAAGGAGCTTGTAAACTCCAGCAGTCCGAGCCTTTTCTACTTTCCTATTTTTTTTTTACCTCATTTCACAAGTTTCTATGGCGTAGGAGTAAACAGAATCCCGGTGTTTTATGTAACATACCTGACTTGCAAGATTAGTTTTCTCACATTTTTGGACCTACCATGAACAGATACTTTGGAGGGTAGCGTGCACGAGCATGCATGTTTGTGTGTGCAGTCTTTGGGCCGAACAAGCTCTACAAAACACTGAGCTTTTACCCAATGGGTGAGTTAAATTTGAAGGCATTATGCATACCTTAAAATAAAGTAGTCAGGGCCACCAGCAGTGGCTGTAGTTTTGAATAGCCTTTCCATCTGTTTGGGGAAAAATTGCACGTTTCTCTGTCTTCATCTACGCGGCTCTTCCTGTATTAAACAACAGTAAATAATTCTCCTTAACTGCTCCCAGAAACTGGGTTATTCCCCTAGCATTAACTCGGCTTCCACTGTTAAGGAATTATGTCCATTAACACCTTGTCTGCATTGATGCAATTAGGCACAAGCAAATTCCCATGACAGTAGAACCAGAAGGACTCAAGTTTGAAAAGACAATGCAGCTGGCACATCAATCAATCAATCAGGTATTTGTAAGCGTGCTACTCACCCGTGGGGGTCCCAAGGCGCTGGGGAGGGTGGCTACGCAGATCTGTTAGCTGAAGAGCCAGGTCTTGAGAGTATTCCTGAAGGTGCTGCTCAGTGAGGAGGTGTGTCTGATGTCTGCCTGTAGCTCATTCCAGGTTTTGGCTGCAATGTACGAAAACGATCTTCCGCCTGCTCTGGCTCGGTGGATGCACGGGGTTTTGGCCAGTGCGAGGTTGGAAGATCAGAGGTTTCTTTTGGGTGTGTGGAAGTTGATTCTGTCGTTGAGGTTTTTGAGTCTGTTGTTGTGTAGGCATTTGTAGGCATGGGTAAGGACTTTGAAGGTGACTCTTCTCCACGGGAAGCCAGTGGAGTCTCCGTAGGTGTTGGCTGATGTGTTCGTGCTGGGGGATGCAGAGGATGAGTCTGGCCGCGGTGTTCTGTATAGTCTGGAGTTTGCAGAGTAGGGACTTGTTTAAGAGTAGAGTGCATTTCCATAGTCCAGTCTGCTGGTGAGGAGTGCATGGGTGACTGTCTTCCTTGACTCAAGGGGGATCCATTTGAAGGTCTTTCGAAGGATGCGGAGGGTGTTGAAGCAGCTGTGGGTGACGGCTTTGACCTATCGGTTCATGATAAGTGATGAGTCGAGTACGATGCCAAGGATCTTGGCGTGGTCTGAGGGGGTGGATGGGCTTCCGGGGGCGCTGGGCCACCAGGTGTTGTCCCATGCTGATGGGGTGGTTCTGAGTACGAGCACTTCTGTCTTCTCTGCGTTGAGTTTGAGGCAGCTGTTGGTCATCCAGACTGCGACGTCTTGCATTCCTTTCTGGAAGTTGAGTTTTGCGGTGGTGGGGTCTCTGGTGGTGATGGAGAGGATGAGCTGGGTGTCGTCAGCGTAGGATACGATGTTGAGGCCGTGTTGTCTGACGATGATTGCGAAAGGGGCTATGTAGATGTTGAAGAGGGTCGGGCTCAGTGATGACCCCTGTGGGACTCCACAGGTGGTTTTCGTGGGGGCGGAGAGGAAGGGAGGTAGTCTGATCCTTTGGCTTCTTCCGGCGAGGAACTATCGGATCCAGTCCAGGGCTGTTCCTTGTATGTCGGCGTCGTGTAGTCTGGCGACTAGTGTGCAGTGAGAGACGTGTCGAAGGCTGCCGACAGGTCGAGTAGGATGAGGGCTGCGGAGTGACCTTGGTTCAGGAGGGTGCGGATGTCATCTGTGGCAGCGAGTAGGGCGGTCTCGGTGCTGTGGTTGTTTCGGAATCCGGATTGGGATGGGTCTAGGGCGGCGTTCTCTTCGATGAAACGTGTCAGTTTCCTGTTGACTGTTTTCTCTACTACTTTGGCTGCGAAGGAGAGGAGCGAGATGGACCAGTAGTTCTTGAGGTCGGTGGGGTCAGCCGTAGGCTTCTTGAGCAGGGGCCTGACTTCTGCGCGCTTCCAATAGTCTGGAAAGGTGCCGGTCTTGAAAGTGGTGTTGATCGTGCGTTGTAGTTCGGGTGCGATGGTGTCTGATGCTATGTTGTAGATGTGCGGGGGCAGGGGTTGGTGGGGGCCCCCCGAGTGGATGCCTTTCATGGTCGTGGTGGTGTCATCGGTCATGATCGGTGTCCAGTTGGAGATGGTGGGCTGGCTGGTGTCTCTAGGGCGGAAGGGGTGGCTGTAGCATCTTGAGGGTGGTCGAAGTTATCGTAGAGTTTTTTATTCTTGAGGTGGAAGTATGTTCCCAGTTTGTCACAGAGGTCTTGGGATGGGGTGATGTCTGTGGCTTCGCTGCGTGGTTTGGTGAAATCCCGGATGACACTGAAGAGTTCCTTGGAGTAGGTGAGGATTTTGTTGTGGATGAAGTTTCTCTTGGTGGTTCTGATTTGGTTGTGGTAGTTCGCCATGGCGTCCTTGTAGGTGGAGTAGTTTTCGGTTGTCTTGGTGTTCCTCCAGTTCTTCTCCAGGCGTCTGCAGGTGCGCCTGGCTTCTTGGAGATCGGTGGTGAACCAGGCGGCTTTCCTGGGGCACTGTTTGCCGAGGTTGCGAAGTGGGGCGAGCTGGTCTGCGCCATGGAGATCCAGGTGTGGAGTTCTCTTGCTGCAATGTTTGTGTCGGATGGCCAGATGTGGCTTCCTCGGATGAGGGTGGAGTTCAGTTGCTCGTCCGTAACCTTGCTCCAGTTTCTTCGTGGAGGGCGAGGGGCTGGTTTAGGTGCTTTGGGTTTGTTGATGGTGAAATGTAAGCAGTGGTGGTCGGTCCATGGCGGTTGCGTTGTGTGGCTGAAGTGGACACTGTTACATGCAGCGAAGATGGGGTCGAGGGTGTGTCCTGCTCTGTGGGTCGGAGTGGTGACGAGTTGGTTGAGTCCGATGTTGGCGAGGTTGTCACGAAGGGTGGTGGAATTGGGGGTCGCTGGGGTTGTCGAGGTTGAAGTTAAGGTCTCCAATGAGTATGCAGTTCATTGATGCGATGGCTTTGGGTGCGATGAAGTTGGTGATGGTGGCGGCGAAGGGTGTCCGGTGGTAAGGGGGTCTGTAGACAAGGGTTCCTCGGAGTGTGGTGTTGGGGCTGGTCTGGATCTGGAAGTGCAAGTAATCGGCAGGGGGGGAAGGTTTAGCTGGAGGTGGTGAGGCCCAGGGTGCTCATGTGGGCAATGGCGAGGCCCTCTCCCGGGTGGTCGGGGCGGTCCTTCCTTTGGATCTTGTGTCCGTCCGGGATGGCGGTGTTGATGTTGGGGGCGGAGGAGGTGTTGGTCCAGTCTCCGAAAAGAAGGCGATGTCAGGCGAGGGAGAGTTGAGTATGTTCCAGATTTCCCCTGCGTGTTTGTGTACGGAGCACATGTTGAGAAGGATGCATCTGAGGGTGTTGTCGATGCTGGCGTCGGTGGTGTTGAGGGCCGGGGTGGTGGTGAAGGTCCGGCGGCAGTGGAGGCAGGAGAACTGGCCGTGGGTCGTGTTCGGTGGCGCCTGTTGCCAGTCTCTGCATGTTCCGGGGTTGAGTGCGAGGAGGCCGGCGGAGTCATAGTGGTGGGGAGTAGTAGATCCAGGGTTCCTGGCCCTGGCCCTGGCCACGGTCGGGACGCGGACGGGCTCAGGCGGGCAGCCTCCATTAAGTAGGGGAGGGGGGGTGAAAGTGCAACTGGGAGGCAGGAAGGGCAGGAAGCGGCTGGAGGGAGGTGGGTGGGGTCTGCGATCGAGGGAGAATTGCAAGAGTGCAAGGAAGAAACAAGAGGCAGCAGAATAAACTAAATTACCAGACTAAGCAAGGCAAAACTAAATTAAATGAATTTACACAATGCCAGAGGTTAAAACAGGGCAAGGCACAGAGAGCGGGTGGAGAGCGGTATCGAACCCTGCTCTTCAAGATCAGAGGCGGTTACAGCAAGGCATAGCTGCGTGGAGGGAGAGTGGTTCCCAGGCCAGAAGGTCAGGGCACTCGCTCGCTCATCCGCGCAGCGGCCTCCATTAAGTAGGGGAGGGAAAGTCCAGCTGGGAGGCGGGAAGGACAGGAAGCGGTGAGCGGGAGGTGGGCGGGGTCTGCAATAGAGGGAGAATCACAAGAGGGCAAGGAAGAAACGAGGGGCAGCAGAATAAACTAAATTACCAGACTAAGCAAGGCAAAACTAAATCAAATTAACTTACACAATGCCAGAGGTTAAAACAGGGCAAGGCACAGAGCGGGTCAGGAGCGGTCTCAAACCCTGCTCTTCAAGGTCGGAGGCGGTTACGGCTAGGTGGAGCTGCATGGAGGAAGAGAGGTTTCCAGGCCAGAAGGTCAGATGGTATTGCGGGGACGCCACAGAGACTAAGAAGCTATTTGGGAAGTATTTAGTTGACAGTGCACCCACGAGGGAGAGGATGTTTATAGAAATACAAGGGTAGATGAGAATAGTATAGCAAGCAAACAAGGCATAGCTCATTTATTTTAAGGCTATTAGAAGATTGGGTCAGATGTCTAAGGTACAAGTGACTAGTTGGTCAGAGAAATCGCAGGCACTAAACCATTGTGATGGGTCACAGATTATCAATCACGAGTGGGGGAAGCAGCAGACTGTTCTCTCAGGGGTGGGAATGGTGAGGGAGTGGCTGGATCAGAACTAATCTAGAAGTCAGATGATGAAATTGGAATGGTCAGCCCTAGTGCAGTCCCTATGGAGCAGAAGTTACTGGAGGACAGCCGTATGTGGTTTCAGAAGAGCATTGCAGGAGCCAAAGGGTAACTCCTCGCTCTAGAGATACTGCTTGCGGTATGCAGGATGCCAATGACACCAGCAAGTGGAAAAATATGTTTCGGACAGTTAACCTGTGCGATTATGGCATCAAGCGCCCCCATCCCTAGGGCTGACGAGTCAATGCTCGGCTATGCCTGCATTGCCTCTTGGACAGCGACTTCTCCCCAGCTTGCTGCATGTGTGATTACTTAAGGAAGGCTACATTTGGCACGGAAGTATCTGAGGAGTGTTTTCTTTCAGTAGGACCACCAGGTGGCCGGCGTAGAGTCTGGATCATGGACCACTCCTACGTCGGAAGAACATGGCAGTGGGCATTGTCGCAGCGGGAGTACAAAGTGATAGGGCTGCACAACACAGGAGTAACATGGTTGTGGTGCCCAGGCTTGAGATGGGGCTAACTTAGGCCACCAGTACAGGAGTCGCAGCATTAGGAAGGAATACCGGACACGGTACTAGTACACCGGGGTGGCAATGATCTGGCTGGCTTGGGGTAGAAAGTCATTGTGGAGCCAAGCTAGCTGCCATGCAGACAGTGCCAGATTGATCCGCCCAGCAGATGCCATATGGACAGAGATCCTAGCACGTCGCAAATGGAAGGGGGTGCTAGACCACAGGGCTGTGGAGAGGTCTAGGCGGAAGCAGGACATCTCCATGGCAAAAGCCTGCAGGGCGAACAGCTGGGGATTCATGAGACATTTTCGGATGAGCCTCAGGACGCCAAGCTTCTACGCGGCAGAAGGGGTACACCTGACCCGGGATATGTTCCTTATCAATATAGTTGGGGTGCTCGAGCAGCAAGGGATCTCGTAGACTAACGGATGAAGGGGGAGCTGCCGATGATCGAGGAACCACCGGCAGCATGGTAGACACGCAAAGACAAACAAAAAAAGATCAGTAGCCCAGTAGAAAAAGTGTCTCAAACAGTGCCCTTGGTATGCCTCATGGCAGGGGCACTGTGAGCAGGTGATTGATCAGCAAGGGTCAAAGAGTGGCTCAAACAGTGCCCTTGGGATGCCTCACAGCAGAGGCACTGGGAAGCAGGTGATTGGTCAGCAAAGGTCAAAGAGTGGCTCAAACAGTGTCCTTGGGATGCCTCACTGCCGGGGCACTGGGAGCAAGCATTTGGTCAGCAATGGGTCAGGTTTAAGGGGACATAGGACTTGCAGTCCGGGCTGGACAGGACGGCCACCCACACAGATCGCGGAAGCAAGGGAAGCCTAGAAGCCGCAAACACTGGACACCTGCTCAGGGGCAATTGCACAAGGCTGGGACAAGTCGTGCTGTCAAAAAATTTGTAAGGACAATGGTTGTTTAAATACTGACCGTTTATGCTTTGTATTATAACAACCAAGTAATGTATTTTGATAAACCATGTGTTACGCAAGATATAATAAACTGCGGCCTGTTTGCACCATATGTGGTTTCCCAATGTACTCAATAAAAGTGGAAGGTGCTCAGGTCGGCCAAAAGGGGACAAAGACCACTCGCACGTCTAGGAGGGGTTAGGTCAAGGACATCTGACATGTCCACAGGAGGAGGCAAGGTGGTATTGCTGAGGGATGTCAGTTCATTCAGGTTGATGTTTCGCATGCTCCTTTTCCAGTGTTTGGGTTTCTTGAGTTGCGCCATATTTGTTCTCACAGAATCTGTGATTAGGAAGGTCAAGCAGTGATGGTCTGTCCAGTCACAAGGCACGATACATTCAAGCTGAATAGAATTGACCTTAGTAATGATTAGATAGAAGGTTGCTCCCTTTTTGTGTGTAGGACTGTCACAGATTTGAATCAGGTTTAGGTTAGCTAGGAAGGTTTTAAGGCTGTTAACTGCAGGGTCATTGAGGTCATTTCAGTGGAGGTTGCAATCTCCGTGGAAGATCTGGGTGCAGTGTTGTCCCATGTTAGTTGAGATAACTACCATAATTTGCTCTATGAAAGAGATTTTGTCTCCTGTTGGTAGATCGTGTGCAGTTTGCATAGTAGCCTGTTGTTACATGCAATATCGATGCTTGAGTATTTGCATGAGGATAGAACAGGGGACTTTGTCTGTTTCATTGGGATGCTGTTAAGGTGTATTCAGGCGATACCTTCACCTGGTCTACTAGATCTAATCTAATGATGGCAGGGCTAGGCGGATCTAGTACGTCAATGATAGGTGCAGAGGAATCATTTAGCCAAGTTTCAGTCAGGATTAAGAGGTCAAGCTTGTGTGTGAGGATGAGGTCAGTGATGTCTGCTGCATATATGACTGTCGATCTACAATTGAGTAATATGCATTTGAGATGAGGTTTGGAGCCAGCTGGGGTAGTATGTGTGAAGGTAACTCGCTTACGGTTGTACTTGTTTACGGCTCTGGAATTGGGCCTAGGTTCTCTGTGTGGGTCCAAAGGAATTGTGTGGAGTTGACCCAGATTGTCTGTGTTACCAAAGTATGTTGAATTATATGACAGGAAGAGGAAGTGAATATACCTGCCGGATAGTGGATCTTGCAGTGTTATGGGCTGAGTGGGGGCGTTGGGGGTATAGTTCTCCATCTCAGGTGAGGAGAGGTCGAGGTTGGGGAGATCATGTTGGTTGGGGGAGGTGATGGAAGCCTAGTGCGGAAGTTGCTGGATTGATCGTGGTTATGACTATTCATCCTCTAAGTCCTGTTTGGCCACCAATTGCTCGCCAGCTCTGAGGTGATGTATATTAGGCTTTGTAAGTCACCCTTAAGTTGCTGTAGTTCTAGTGAGATCTCATCAAGTTTGGATTCTAGTGAAGTGTGAAATCAAGTTGTCAAGTCTTGTAGATGGGGGCAAGGAAGTTGGGGTGTGTTCAAGACTTTGGTGTTGGAATACTGTTGGCCAGGGAGAACCAGGGGAGGGCGGGCTGGAGATGGAGGTAAGCTCGAGAGATGGAGAGCTTGAGTGCTGGCTAAGTGCGAGTGCTGGGGTCATAGGAGTCATGTTGCTAGGTGGGTTTAGGGGTTCGGACTGAGGGAGGGTCATTGATTGAGCTATAGGGAGGGTCTGGGGTATAGTTGGGAGCAGGCAACTAGGACTGGCAATCTCGGGCAGCTGGACCACTCAGGAAGTAAGTTCTGAGGTGTCTTGTCGTCCCTAGATGGGTGCTTGCTTCTGGTGCTTTGGGAGTCCGGTGTGGACTCTTCTTCTTGGTTTTTCCCATTGGGGGTCCAGTACCCTGGGTATTGGTATGCCATGGCACCGTTAGGTCCTGGTCCCTCCAAATTTAGTGGAGAGGCAGATCTGACCACCCAGACCTGTTGTACCTCTTCTTGCTTTGGTGCTGCGTCGAGGAGCAGCAAGTCAACAAACCAGACCTCACGGTATCAGTGCCTGCACTGTGCAGGGGAGTGATACTTTCACTCCAAGGCAGCTTTTTGGAGATTTCTTGGAGGCTTGATGTGCTCTGGGGTTCTTGGAGTACTTTCAGGACGACACAGCAGCAGCGATTGCCTATTCCTTCTTGCTGCTGGCACGGTTTGGTGCCTTTTCTTTCTGCATCAGGGCTTCTGTTCTCGCGTACCAGGTCTTCATTCATCCTGGTCTTCTTTGGTCTGATGAATCTGAACATTAGGTCTCGGGAGCCACCTAAATACTGAATTTAGGGGCATTACAAGGGGAGACCGGTAATAGTCAATGGGATACCTACCTTTAGAGTGTCTGCAGCCCCTAGTGACAGAGGCACTACCCTAGTCCTAACTGGAGGTTTTCTCATCATCTCAAGATGGTGGAATTTCAGGAGAGGGGTTCACCTCACATGCCCTGCCCTAGGGGTGGTGCAGGCTAAGGGGGGACCTCCTCCTCATCTAACCACTTTTCAAGCCTTTCCTCCAGCCAAAAGTGGAGCAGACTATCTTCCTGGGTTGAATATCAATGGCGGCATTGCCTTTGAAGCTCCCTACCCTGGAAGACCCTCCTGTCCTGGAGTAGGTGTGAAACACCCCTGCCCTGAGCAGGTATTGTTTCAGTCCTCTGAGAGCGTGATCTCTCACCCCATGAGGTCAAAAACATGTCTGGTTGTGGCAGGCTGGTGAAAACCATCCAGAGATCCCACTAGTGTATGGTTAGGTTTCAGGGGATCCTCTAAAAGGGTCTCCAGTGTGAATTTATTAATAAATCCAACACTGGCATCAGCGGGGTTTATTAAGAAAAGATGCTTGGTACCAAACATCTTCGAAATCAGTGAAGCCATATAGTGCACCTTGCCTTACGGCTAAAGGCCTGCAGCAAGGGTGACTTACCTATATCTTATCCAGTGATTGGGGAGGCATGGTACACAGGGCAGTGTGCCATGTTGACTCTGGATTTTACGGCAAGGCACGGAGGCCAATATTATGCATATATCTTTAATTGCAAACTCACAGCAGCAACACCAAACAATGTAAAGAATTTAGAACATTACTTTAACATTCCAAAGTCCACAAAATAAAAATCATGATTTTCTACCCAGCCAAGTGTGGTATGGCTGAGCAGCAGGGAAGCTGCTCCTGGTGGGGCTCTTACTTAGACTCTAACTTTATCTCTCTGTATATAATTTACCACCTCAATAAATCTACGAGATAAACTACCTGGCTTGAAGCGTCCTTTCATCAACACTACACCAAGCTGTGGAAAATCTGAATTTTCCTGCACCAAGGTACGCAGCCTGCAATGACAGAGTGCACAGCCTTGGTGAGGGGGCACTTGGGTTGCACACCCATGTACCAGGGACACCCCATACTAGGGACTTACAGGGGTAGCTGAAGATGTGCCAAGCGTGGTACAGTGTTTTTGAAAAGAGATCTGGCACTAGGGACCTGATTAGCAGAGACCCGGTGCACTTACAGTTCGAATTCACATCAGGCAAAAAGTGGGGGCTAACCATGCAAAAAGAGGCACTTTTCTACACTGTCTCTATGGACATTATGCTTAAAGTCAATGAAGCAGGTGGTGGGGGGTTATGGTAATAATGAGCGAGTTGCTTAGCCTTCACTTGCTCACAATGATTTTCACTGATCAGAAGAAGCTCTCACTACAGAAAAATTTGGAGACCCTGTTGAGTTGCTTGTGATAATAAATCTTCGAGCCGGATGAAGGGAATAGAAGATTTAATGAAGAACGCAGCCTGGCATCCAACCACCTCGACGATCCAGCAGCAACTGGCAAAGACCGAGTGCCGCCAGCCTCACATTCTAAGAACTTTGAAGGTAGAACACTCCACATGAGGTAAGGTATACGGAGAACACCATGACGAAGGTAAGTTACATCACAACATAGCCTCCTCCTTAATGAACACTGAAAGAAAAGTGAAGAAAGTAGAAGACTAAATTGATGCAAAAATAAAAAAAAACATTGAAAGGAAGAAGAAATCAAACAGTGACATAATCCTGTAAATACGAAGGTGGTTTGCGTGTTCTGACACTACACCTTAAATCAGAACCATCTACTACATCCTCAGACACACGAGAAGCTGCACTCGACCCAGCAACAGCCCCTCGCCCCATCCTCTCTTGGTCAACGTTGGGATCCTTATCAGGGATGAACATAGTACCTGAGCACCCCTCATCACGACAAAATTGCTTGACAATAGATCCACTCCTCTGGTAAAGAGCTACCCTGCGCAAATTCCATTTTTGTCCTGCTTCGACAACAACAAAATGCTTCCCCACACTGACCACTTTACAGGGACTTGAAAATTTGTTTAGCCCAGCTTTGACTCTACCATACTTCAACTTAACCCAATCACCAACCTTGAACTTGGAATCAAAAAACTCCTCAGGACGTTCACCCCCCGAAACTACCCACTCCTTGAGCCAACCTGGAACCAATCGAGACCCAGGTACCCGTCCTCTCATTCTTTGAAGAGGAGAAACTTGAGTAACACTATGTATAGTGACACGATACGCCCAGAGCATCTCTTCAATAAGACGTATGGGGGATTGCCCATTAGCCAAAGCTAGTTGAAGGGTGCCTTTTACTAACCTGTTTGCTCGCTCAACCATACTATTGCCCATGGGATTGTACAAAGAGGTGCAAGTGTGTTTAACGCCACTCTTTTCCAAGAAACAACGCATTTCACCAGAAGTTAATTGCGTACCATTGTCTGTTAACAGCATATGGGGTACACCTTCATCCAAAAACAATTTTTCGAAAACTCCAATAGTCGACTGAGTAGTGACATCCCTCAAAAATTTCACCACAAGCCATCTTGAATGGACATCAATTATTAGCACTGCAAAACGCATATCTGTCGAAAGTTCAGAAAGAGGGCCAATAAAGTCTAGACAAATAGTATACCAAGCCTTCCCAGGATCAGTAATATGCCCCATGATCTTCTGATTTCCAACTTGGAGCCTTTTTTCGCTCTCTTTGCATAGAGCACAATTCTCTACCCACCTACGAATCTGATCATCCATTCCTGGCCACCAATTTTCTTGTTTAATTCTTCTAATAGTCATCTCTTGGTCAAGATGACCTTCATGGGCCAGTTTAAAGATATGCAAGCGAAGTCCATCAGGATGCACAAACCTGTCAACTCTCATAACCACATTTGAACCATTTACAGAAAGCTCATCTAAAAGCTGCCAATACGGTCTGACAGCAACCGAAACCATGTTTTCACATGGAGCACCTTTCCTGATTAAAGAAATAACTTCTAACAACGTCTAATCAGTCTCCATTTCATGCACCCATTGAGCTTTAGAAAATGTACCTTGACTACACTCGCATACTTCACTTAAAATGGCAACCGCTTCTTCAGATTCCGATTGCTTCACTAAATCCTTGTCTACAACTTCCCAATCTAAGGTCATGCGAGATAAACAGTCCGCTTGCAAATTCCTCCATCCCTGAATGAATTCAATCTCTTACGAATACTCTTGCAACCTGGCAGCAAACCTCGCCAAGCGAGCAGATCCTTTACCAGCGCCACCCGCAGACAAGATTTTCATCAAAGGCATATGATCCGTCCTCAAAACGAATCTTGAGCCCCAAAGGTACACCCTAAAATACTCAACACCCCACGCTGCTGCGAGTTCCTCACGCTCAATTACAGAATAATTCCTTTCCGCTTGTGTTAACGTTCTAGATGCAAATGCAATAGTTCTTTCCCCTGCACGTTGGTTTTGAGAAAATACAACCCCAATCCCAGTGAGACTTGCATCTACCGTAAGAAAGGATTTACACTCAGGCTTAAAGGGAGCTAAAATTCCTGCATCGCAAATCTTGAGTTTAATGTTTGAGAAAGCTTCCTGTTGTTCTACATTCCAGACAAATTTAGCTCCTTTACGGAGAAGACACCTTAACGGCTCCGAGATATCAGCAAAACTTCTGACAAACTTGGAATAATATTCCACAAGGCCTAAAAAGGACCTGAGCTGATCCTTGTCTTTGGGAGAAGGCGCATCTTTTATTGCTTTCAACAAGTTGCGTTTTGGAGCTAACCCACTACTTGATATGATATAGCCAAGATATTCGACCTGTTCAGTTAAGAACTTACACTTGTCTCTGTTGACCATTAAACCTGCATTTTCAAGTTTCCAAAGAACTTGTCTCAGCAGAGCATTATGCTCTTCCACTGTTTTGCCTGAGACTAATATGTCATCTTGGAAGTAGACCACTCCCACCAGTCCCTTTAACATATTGGACATCATTCTCTGAAAAACACTTTTGGCCGACGCTAGACCAAACGGCATGCGAGTGAATTGAAATGTTCCCTCTGTGGTAATGAACGCTGCGAGTGACATGGAACCTGATCTGGTGATAAGCACTCCTCAAATCTATTTTCGAAAAATACTTTTCACCACCAACAGATTGTAACAATTCACTAATGTTAGGTAACGGAAAAGTGTCCAACACTATGTCTTTATTGAGTGATCTTAAGTCAATGCAAAACCTCAAACGGCCATCAGATTTTAGTGTCAAAACCACGGGTGAAATCCATGACGATGCTTCTACAGGTTCTATGACCCCTGAGTTCAACAGATCTTGGAGAAGATCTTTCAGTCCCTGCCTCAGTACCTTTCTCAATTTGTGTTGCAGCGGACAAGCATGCGGTTTAAGAATGATTTTGTGGAGATAGCCTTTTACGCACCCCAATCTGTCTTCGAACACTTTATGCGCACCTTGTAAAATGTGATCAACCTGTATGTCATCATCAACAACCATAATTTGATTTGGGGACCTTGGGTTGAGGATAATGTGCAAATCATACTGATGCATCCAACCAATGATTGGTGGACCTTCTTTAGCTACATACACTTTACCTTGAGTACTCCTCGAACCAAATTTGATAATCCCAGACATGTAGCCCAAAATGTCTATCGATTGACCCTGAAAACTAACGGGATTGATATCCTTATCCAAAAGAGTGACACCCTTCCATAGTGTGAGAAAAAGGGACTCCGGTATAATAGTGAACATGGACCCCGAGTCCATCATGAGAGTTACATTCTCTCCACACACATTAAACTCTGCAGTAGGTCGAGTTATTCTACGTATATCTTGAGCGAGTTCCCCCCGAATAATTAGTGTTTTCTTCTAAAACCAACACACAGTTAATTGTTTGTTGAACAACAGGGCATGGTTGAACCACATTGACTTTATACTTAGCCTTATCCAAGGTATCTGAAGATTTGCACATACGCA
Organism: Triturus cristatus; assembly: GCF_964204655.1. Taxonomy (NCBI): domain Eukaryota; kingdom Metazoa; phylum Chordata; class Amphibia; order Caudata; family Salamandridae; genus Triturus; species Triturus cristatus. Next base: position 655,320,422 of record NC_140590.1, on the reverse strand, counting down.
CATAATGTCCCTTATGACCACACTTCCTGCATACTTGGTCCAAAGCAAAACATTTCTTATAATCAGCTCAATTATATTGACTACCACATCTTAAGCATTCTCTGTTCTTCATTCTAGATAGAGAACTAGAGGCATGGACATTTCTTATACTGTTTTTGGAGACTGCACTAATATCCAAATTTACATCTTTGTTACTCTCAACATTAGTAATTTCATTGTTAGGTCTGTCTCTCTTGCTTAACTCCTTTATACAATTCTGTGATTCTTCAATCACCTTAGCTAAATCTATTGCCTCATTTAATGAAGGATCTTTAGCAGCCCACAATCTCTCCTGAATTTTTCTGTCACGACATTGTACGATGAGCTGGTCGCGAATCATTTCTTCAGCCATTGTCCCAAAGTGGCACTTTACCGACAGTTTACGTAATCTGGTCACAAAATCATCAATGCTTTCACCTTCAGATTGAGGTTGCGTGTAAAATTTGTACCTTGTCATAACTAGGTTTACTCCTTTAGTGAACCTTGTTTCAAGACGTTTAATCGCTTCTTTGTATTCGTTATCCATGGGTTGACCATTTGCACCCATGGCAACAGGAATATACTTGAAGACTCGCTGACCCTCACTTCCCATAGCACTAAGTAGTAAAGCTTTCTTTCTTTCTTTCTTTCTGGCGAAAAGTTAACACCATCAAGGGCTACAATGTAATTTTCTAACATTCCCACCCAATCCTCCCATATGATACTAGGTGTGCCTGGAGAAGGTAAAAATGGAAGGGGCATAACAACATTGGAATGTGATTCAGCCATGATAGAATGAAACAAGAACAAAAATGCTTGACTAAAAATGGTCACTGAGAGTAAACTGCAGTAAGCGGATCAGCAAAAGTACAATGGTAACAGATGTGCAGACCACCAACGATGACTTCACAGTCCAAATAAAAGTATGGGTTAAGTTTTTTTTTCAACACAAAATTTTTCACTCTTAGAACAGTTTACTCAAAATTCACCAAGGGTGTGCAGATCACCGTTGAGCTAGAGTGCCTGCACGCATGTACACAATCCATGAAGGAACGTAACCTTTAAATGTTGAAACTTGCACAGAACAGTGAAAGGGCGCTGTTCAACACTCAACCGGGAACTTACTAAACTGGTGTGCAGATCACCGCTGAGCGCTGGAGTCTGCAGGAATTCGCTAACTATATAAAAATAGTTTACGTGATGCGGTGAGTTTTCGCTCGACCTTGTGAGGCAGCGCGATGTTGAAGAGCAGCTGATGGACAGCAAGATGGCGGCACATAACTCTTTTTGGAAATTTTGAATTTTTGCTTGTTTCATAGCTATTTCCAGTGGAAGGGTCAATTTTTTCTTCAATCCAATGGCACATCAATGGGTTTTTCTGGGGCTCCCAGTTATGCGAACATTTTTATGTTCAAATTTGAAACAGAGCACATTCTTACAGACGTTTCGTGGACCTCAAATCTCCTGTTATACCGTCGATATATCGACGATATATTGATTGTCTGGAAAGGGTCTAAAAACAGCCTTGAGACTAAGATTTTGGCACTTAACCAGATTAATTCTCGAATTCAATTTACACACCTGATTGATTCTTCAAGTATAGCATTTCTTGACGTGCAAGTGACCCTAGTAGATTCTTCTATTCAGACCACTGTCTTCACAAAATCGACAGATCGAAATAATGCTTTGCTGTTCCAAAGCTTTCATCCATGGCCATTAAAACGCCACCTTCCGTACTCACAGTTTCTTAGGATCAAACGTATCACGTCTGATCTGGAGGTTGGCGAGCAGGCCATTGAAGCCTCTAAAAGTAAATTCCTTGATAGAGGATATCCTCCTCAAATTGTTGAACAGGCGGCCACAAGGGCTAAATTGTCTAATCGTGAAGATCTATTCAGGAAGAGATTGATACCGACTGAGAAAAAAAGAGAGGTTTTCGTTTCCACCTACTCAACGGACTCTTACTCTTTAAAAAAAAGTATACTACAAAGATGGGACTTATTGAAATGCGAGCCTGATCTCCAAGGCCTGTTCACTGAAGTTCCACTGTTTGCATACAAGAGATCACGGAATCTAAAAGAACTTTTGACCAAATGCAAAATTGAACCAAAGAAGGCCTACAAAGGCATGTCAAAATGCATGAACTGCTCACATTGTAATAATGTAATGGTAGGCAGCAGCCTTTCCCATCCAAGAACAGGGAAAAAGATTGATCTACATTTTAGTGCCAACTGCAATAGTCATCACGTTGTTTACATTATTAAATGTCCATGCGATTTATGTTATGTAGGAAAGACAGAACGCGCTCTCCGAATACGGATAACAGAGCACAAAAGTCGGATTCGCACTAAAACTATCAGTTCCCCACTTGCACAACATTGGACTGACTCTAAACATTCACTAGCTCAGCTTAAATTTGGGGTTCTTGAAGTAATTGAAGACATTCCAGGGAGAAACTTGCCTAAAATTCTTGCACAGAGGGAATCACATTGGATTTGGTTCCTACAAACACTTGCCCCATTGGGGCTTAATGATAAATTTGAATTAGCATGTTTTCTGTAATCCATCTGTTGTGTATATTATTGTCATCTCTCTGCCTGGTACTCTATGATTTATATTGTAAACTGCTGACTGTGCCATATGTCTATATGGCTGTATATATGTATATTATTGTTTTTTAACATCATGCTTTTTTGTAATTTCATATGGACAGTGTTGATACAGTTACATAATGTCAGGTCATTTTTTGAATTTGTTAAACTTTATTGTACAGTACGAGTTCTTTACTCTTTATTTTATTTATATTATTTATTGCCATACAAAAGTGTCATTTGCGTTTTGCCTACTTTCAATTTAGGGTTACGAGTGTGATAACGCTGATTTTTTAGTTACATTTGCAGGCTTGCTACAAGTGCCCGTGTCTCTCATTTCCCCTATTCAACATGGCCGCGGAGGTTTTCCGATGCAGTCCTCTTTCGTTCACACTGAATTTAGTTTAAAACACGCATGCTCTGTTTCTAGTTTTCACTTGCTATCCCGGTGAAGTGGACACTTTTCGGTGACGGATTTTGAGTTCTCTAAGCTTAGGGTAAGCTGCTGTCGTTTTCCGTTTACGCACCACTAAGGCTTACGATTTTCTCGAGTCACGTATTTATTTTCGTGTTTTCTTCTATTTTGTAGTCATTGTGTTTCCGTGGACTCATTGCCGTACGCGGCACATACTTGTGTCGGTAAGATAACCTTTAGCGCACTTGGGTGTTTCAGTCATACAGCTTGTAATGGTTTTCACTTACGCTTCTTTATTTCTGTTCTGCCTCATGTTTCAGGCTTCGTGCAGTTTGTTATTGATGAATCGACACGCATCTAACAGCGTGGTGATTGTGATCCTCTGGTACGAGATCAGCTAGAATATTTTCTCATTGTTTTTTTCTTTCTCTTCAAGCATGGATCTGTGAAGGGCATTCTTTTGAATTATTCACCTTTTCTTTGAACACATTGAGTTTAGAATTGATGCACAGTTATTCAACACTCGTGGTGACTTGATCCTCGAATCTATTTTTTACTTTTTTTGTCTTTTCACTTCTGACATCCTGATATCATTACTGCTTTATTCTAACAACGCATTAGTCCTACCGAACTTATGAGCCCTTATTGTCAAAATCACTATGTTTTACATAAGTTGGTTATTCAGATAGGTCATATGACTGTGTACATGGCTGTCATTTTGTTTTATAGATTCCCCTGACGAAGGGCTTTGCGTTTTCAGCCCGAAATGCATTGGGAAATTTTGAGAACAATCATGTATTTGAAAATGTGATCATCACAGCGGGATTTTGCTGTAACCGAGCTATGGGTAAAGAAAGAACTGTTTCATTATCAACGAACGTTTTGTTGGATTTATTTGATTCATGTACAAATGTTTTTGGTTCAATGATAATAGTGAGAAATTTGTGTTTAAAGTGATTGATTCATCCTTTTGAGAAACGTACACTGGATAGTGTATTGTAGTAGTGCACTAGGTATCACCAGATACATCTCTGGTTTTTCTATATTACTTTTGGCACATAACTGTCGTCATACGCTGCGCACGGCGTTACTCACGCACACGCACTAGTGCGCATTCTCCGTACGCCGTGCTTTTCACAGGAGAACGACGTAGCGATGTCGGTTGGGCTGTTGAGCGTGCGCTGGGCTTAGGGAGGAGCCCGCGACTCAAACAGCCTAAAGATCTCACTTAAACCTTCAACTTTCAACCAAAAAAGGGCACAGTACCTCGATTGAGAGTCACGCAGTAAAACAAGACAAGGAGAATTCCTTCAGACGCTAGGCAATCATCCAATACGGCAAGAACAAGGAGACAGCAAACATGGATCGCCAGGACAACAAGGAAATCGTCGCCAAAATTGTTGAGTTGCTTGTGATAATACATTTTCGAGACAGATGAAGGGAATAGAAGATTTAATGAAGAACGCAGCCTGGCATCCGACCACCTCGACGATCCAGCAGCAACTGGCAAAGACCGAGTGCGGTCAGCCTCACATTCTAAGAACTTTGAAGGTAGAACACTCCACATGAGGCAAGGTATACGGAGAACACCACGACGAAGGTAAGTTACATCACAACATACCCCTGCTTTAGAGAGTGTGAACCACTGCCTTGAATTCATCATAGCAGGCTGCACCTTTTTGACTCCCGTCTCATTTCACAGGCTGATCATGTGTTTGCATTGGATTTTGTAACATACATCAAGACCCAGGGTGAGGTACTGTGGTCCAGAAGGGCACACCCTGTACACCCTCCTTTTACACAGCAAGACTACTGTTTAATCCCAGAGCTGTAGAGAACTTACAGTGGTGGCAGCAATATTGTGATATTGGTCTGACAGGATTGTTTACTTTCCTGTGCCATGGGAGTCTCCTACTTGCCTTTCCCAGCATTTTGTAAATTGGTCTACCAGTCCTCAGCAATTAAGTCATTCGTTCATCCATGTAGGACATGAATGTTGTATGTGTGTATTTTCTGGGAGTACAGGATGCATGTATGTAGTGTATGTGATACTAGAATCCATTTTTTATTTGCTAGATCCAAGCGGTACCTATGATTTGGGTTTGGCAAAAACAGAAGATATGAACGGCCTGGCTGTTTCAGGACGTTCCAGGGATCCTTCGTAGTGGATCAGACTTTTGAGTCTGGTGGAAGGGAGGCAGAGAGTTCATCTGAAGGTAGGGAATTTCCTCATTCCCTTTACAGGCTCTTTGTTCTCTGGAACCCCCTAAGGTTAACAATTAGTTAAACTGGACAAACTACCTTGCTTTTGTACCCTTGCTTTGGGTTGCTACTGCCTGGGGACTCCCAGCTCTCCTCAATCTTGCTGCTATCACCTCATTAGAAATGCCTTGGCTGGACTTGTCTGAGTGGCATAAGCAAAAGGGCAAACTTCCCAGAGCCAGTCTCCGAGATGACTGTTGGAATACACAACTAGCATCTGTAATTTTTATATAAAATGGGGCGGAATCCTCCAGCTGATGTACCAACAGAATCTGGGGTGTCAATGCTAGCCGCAACAAAGAAACATTTTTGAGATCCTGGGTTGGGGTATCCTTTGCCAGACCAGAAGCTGGAAACTTCGACAAGAATACCAGAAGGGGATGATTAGACCCTGCGTAAAGGAAGAGAGCTGACTAGCCACTCTGGAGGGCCATTGTAGTTGCTGTTGCATGAGGAAGACACTGCTCAGAAGGAGGTGATGTTTCAAAAAAGTTAAATGAGGGTAGAGATATGACAAAAAATTATCGCATCCGCCACTTCCTGCCCTCCAAATAGAAGAGTATTTTTGTTGCTGTGTATCATGGTCCGCTAACCTATTGTGAAACCACTCAATAAGGACGTCTCAGTGGGCAGGCATAAAACAAGTGTGTCTTCATTGTAATCTAAAAGTTTTGAAGGCATATTTCTCATCTTATATATTGGGTAAGTTGACTCCTAAATGTACTAGTTTTTATCGACCCACAGTGGAATGATTTTTTTAGGAATCTGGGTATATTGAAATACGAGGAAGGATACTTCTGCCTGAGGAGATGCCTCTTCACAGATCAGCTGCTGGCTGAAAGCGCTAGAGAGCAAACTACTCTCACACAGTCCTTTGTGATGTCCTTGCTAGAAGTTAACCATGACATGGGGAGTTGTAGGCACGTAACCTGCAGAGCTGTAGAGACGTAACATGGAGAGCTGTAGAGACGGAACATGGAGAGCTGTAGAGACGTAACATGGAGAGCTATAGAGACATAGAATGAGGAGTTACAGAGACATAGGTGGTCTACGTAGATTTCCACACTTGCTTCCTTGCTATTGACAATTGAGAAAGTCAGTTTTGCAAAAGCAGTGATGTTCAGCTGATGAGAAAGATTATATTACATTGGAAATAGTTTCCCCCCTGTCGTAACTATAGCCTTAGACGGCCCAGCCAGTAGAGCCCGCTACAGAGGGCTCTAAAGCTATTAGAACATTCTGCCCATAGAGGGCAGAACATTCTAATTTGTAACACAAAGGCCTCACGGAGCCCGAGGGAACTGAAATCCCCTTGGGCTCCCTGACGTCTTTTGTTCACAGCAATAGCTGTGAACCAACATTAGAATGTTGATGCTCCGGGCTTCTACCAGCCATTAGAAACCCAGAGCATTCCACCGTTTTCAAAGGAGCTCCCAACATTCCAATGTTCTAACATGGAGCAAATGTGTCTGTCTCTCTATTAACCCCTTCCATGCCCATGACGGAACGGTTCCGTCATGAGCATCGGTTGCGCTGTGCTCATGACGGAACCGTTACGTCATGGCCCCGCCCGCGCTCGAACCCTTCAGCACCGCGGGGGAATTCCCGCCGCGCTGAAGGGGTTAAGTGCAATACAGCCCTTATCAGTAAACATTATATGAAGGCCAGAGACCTTTCACTCTTTTTATACGCCAGATTAAGGTTCAGGTTATACACTTCTCAGGTTAAATGTCTCTTATTAAAGACAGTGTAGCACTTCTTGCTGTAAATTAACATCAATATAGAATTTTAAAATTGTTTCGAATGCTCTGCCCCACTTAGGAGCCCAATGCAGGAAGATGGACTCAGCTGGATTAGGTGTCCTTAACGTTTAAAATAGTTTTCAAATTGAGGATTCATACAAAGAGCAATAAATTGTAGAGAGCAACTGATGAATACCTTAATACGGCATTAAAACCCGTCATTAGCACACTTCTGAGAGCAAAGATCACTTTATCTGGATGCATGTGAACGAGACTTTGCAAACAGCTGTGCTTATTCAAACAGCAATTCATCGCATCTCTGGTTCCTATGTCTCGGCAATATACAGGGAAAATGCCATACCACCAGGCCTGGTTTAATGCAACGCTGTGGAACAAGGCCTTCCCCTTAACCCACTCTCTCCCTCCCAAAGAAGGGCATGGTGAAAAGGGATGCATGGTGCAGTTCATAAATGAACTAAATAATTCCTGATGTCGGTAGCATTATCTGGGGTTGCTGTGTAGTGTACACATATCCAGGTCCCCCATGGAACACACTGGGGCCAGTCAGGGAATGAGGAGTGGTTAAACGACATGTAGGTTCAGGTACTTTTGGACTCTCCTTTGAAGGACTGGTGGGTCTGGGGTAGCGTCAGCTCCATGCTATGCCAGCCGTGCAGTCTGCCACATGGCATATAGCGATATAAAAGATTATTCCTAAGTGTCGGGATATGTACATGTCAGTTTTACCTGTGAAATGACAGCAACTACACAAATAACTATACATAGTGAGTCGGAAAAAGTAAGGCCTGATTACATGGATGTTATTATTTCGAGTAACAGTCACTAAAATAGTTTTAACATTATTGGAACAGACAGAGTGATAATATACAAAATGCTCCAACTATCTGGCATTCAAAAGACACTGTGTATACTTCTGAACATACAAATAAACCCGTAGCAACACAGTACCCATATAAATGACAGATTCAGATACGATTGTTGTGCCAAAAGTTACTATATGGAGTATTCTGAAATCTTGAGATCATACCCCTCCTCACACTATCTTGAATACAAATGTTAAATGGTATTCATATACATATAATACTCTCCTATTGTTATTCAACAAGATGATTCCCGGAAAGCTGATCATCCAGAAATACAGATAAATAAGGGCAGCAAGACATTATCTTCAATCTGGCATTCCACAGGCACCATTGGGCACATGGTTTCGCTTTTCCACAAGTCATCAGTAGGATCTTACTCATGCTTCTGCAATTCCTTTCTTGAATTTTAACTTGCATTACTTCAAATGATGCAAACTATGGGTTTAGTTCTCGCAAAATTCTAACAGACAAACAATATTACCATTACAAATGGTACATTAGCATTTTGGTACACGTCCTACCATGCCCACTTGATAAGATTGACCATGGGGTTCTGCAGGATTCCTGCAAAGAGTTTATAATGTGTTCTCACCTTTCAGGTGTGCAGCACTTCCAGCAGGATGTATATTTGAGATAGTTCTTCCTCCTCCACTGCTCAATTTCAAGGCAAGGATCTCCTCCCCAGGATGTCCTATCTACAACAGAAAATACCAAAAAAAGCAAAAAGGCACCGGTAAAGCTCAAGTGCATGACGATTATTACTTGTCACTTTGATATTTATAAACAATCTTCTGTTGAATGACATTATACACTGATAACACAGGAAAAGTTCCAAATGTGTGAAAACACACGAAACCCCAATGACCCAGTGTATCTGCCTGGCTATCTCTGAAAGTGGAGGGGTGTAATACATGCCCTGAACACGAGCAAATGAAGCAAGCACGCCCACCTTCGGCATCCAGTAGGGGGAATGAGGCGGAAATGTTCTCCTCTGAGAAACTGTTAAAAAGATAGGGTCAAATATGGATTTGAAATAATCAATTTCTATTACATTAGCTAAAATACATATCCTCTGTACTGGCACTATTTAAATATTAAAGTACTTTCATGGTGTGCCAAGTCAATGCAGCCTGATTCAGCCTTACAGTTGACCCCATTTTTACCAAATGGGCCAAATGGGCCAGTGGGTGCCCGCGTATGTCACTACTTAACTTTACTGTGCAGGGGCCAGCATTTTGTCATAGATGTCCCTCATATGCCACGGATGCTTCATTATGAAAAGAATTACATACAATATGCTAGTGCCAGAATTTTGCCAATGACTGCATCCATATACAATGGGTGACTCACATGTATAGAAGTATGTCTTGTATGACAATGGATGTATTTCATCATGGTTGCATACACAACCCACCAGTATCAGTATCCCCTTGTGGTCCTCCCTAAAGCCAAGAATTACCTGTAGTGCCACAGGGGACCATTTCGTCACGAATTAACTCTAGGGTACCAGTGCCGGCACTTTGCCATGGGTGTTCCATATGCCAAGAATTACATTTAATATGGCAGCATTTTGCCCATGTACCCCTTATGCCATCAATTACCTCCAATAAGCCAGCATTTTCCCATGTGTATCTCTGTAAGCAAATTAATTACCTTCAATATGCCAGGGAGAGCGGCAGACTCACAAGTGTAACATACATACATACTTACACACGCACACGCTCATTTACTGTTGGAATGGAATGTCTCCAGCAAGGTGTACATTTGTGTTCCACTTCACAGAGTACCTGACTGCATGTAACTGGTACCGTTGATTTTGGTCCTAGCCTCACACTAATCGTGTGTGTGCACAGTGGCCTAGGCCTGCCTTTGGAAATTAGAGAAGTCCTGGACCTATCCTTTGACCTGGAGGGGAGCATCAAGCATGCCTGCATTATTACAACACTGGATTACAGTCCCCTTCTTTTTTTTTCTCGTAAATCGGTTTATTGGTTTTTCACATAAGAACATGAAGAAAAACAGTGACATATACAGAGGAACATTCAGAATGGACCCCAAAACGAGGGGTGATTCAGATCTGTAGGGTATTGCATTTCAAATACAGTAAGTGAGAGTAACAAAAGTGTGTTATAGTGAGTTACGGATACCGACAGAGTAGATACCTCTGTACATCACATGTGTATGCATACAATGCAAGAATATTGTTCAACAAATACTTAACAGGAGAAGTGGGGTACAACAATATGAGGACAAAGGAAGCAAAGGATAGGGTTAACTATAGGGGTGGGCGGAATTTGCGAAATTTTTCGCAAATTATCGCGAAAATGTTAAAAATCTCCGCAAACGCGGAAATATCGCGAAGATGCGGAAGTTTTTTTCCCGCCCGTTCGCGGTATTTTCTGCGTGGTCGCGGCTCGCCAACTTACCCATGCGGTTGCTCGCGGGCGCGGCCATCTTGTTTTCACTTGTCTCGCGGTGCATGATCGCGAGAAGAAAGACGTGATCGCGCGAAGCATGACGTTACTGCGGGCGCGAACTGTCGCGAGACAGCGCAAATGGCTACCAACAATCCAACATCTCATGGAGAACGCGACCGGATCCAGAAAACTTGTCGGCGAACGCGGGGATTCAGGTAAGGCGATGGCGCGCACGCGAGGATGTATTATTTTACAGCGCGAGCAAGCAAAAAATTTCCGGTAAAATGCGGATTGCGGAAATTTTGACATTTTCACGCTCTCCGCGGAACGCGAAAATGTCAAATTATCGCAATTTCCGCGAGCGGAACGGAATTTTAGCCCAGGCCTAGTTAACTATAAGTGTTATGCAGCCGAGGTGACCTCCAGACACAACCCCCCCCCACGTGCACCATTCTTCTTTCTTTAGCAGATAATTGCCACGTATGTTGAATGTGTAATCGGCCATAGGTTGTTGGAGAAGTCATTAATGAAGGGACATCATGACCCAATAGGGACGGGTAAACGCCCCTGAAATTATAGCTCCTCCTCAGTGGATGAATCTACTGGATCCATAGGATTGAACCTCTGTAGGTCCGTTAATATTGCGTCCCAACTGGCGGCTAGAGGGAGTTTACGGAGGCCTAGCAAAACTTCTCTGTGGATGGCAATCCTCGCCGCTTTAGCCCCCGTCAGTAAAGAGCAGTGCCACGCCATAAAGTGAGGGGGCATAGGAGATTTCCATGTCCTAGTGATCAGACGATTAGCGATTGCCAAATCCAAATCCAGGAAGGGAGATGTTCCCTTATGCCGCTCTTAAAGAGATGCAAAACATGGGTCTCCCATAGCAAGGTAATATCACACTCAGTGCAGAGAGCAAGAACGCTGACTATTTTTTCCAGTACTCATTAAGAGCAGGGCAGCGCCACAACATATGCAAGAGGTCAGCGTTAACCAATTGGCACCTGGGACAGGTGGTGTTTGTGTGATGGAGTACTCATTAATTTTAGCTGGGGTGAGGTACGCTCTGTGCAGTATAAAAAATTGGATCTGGCAGAAGCGCTGGTTGCGAGGTATTCGTGTGGGGCTCTCTAGGGCTGCCGCCGACTATGTCCGTGGAAGGTCATTATAAGTCCCCTTCCCAATGAAGCTTCAAGGGATCTTGTGTAATTGCACCGTGCTGCCTAAGGGAGGCGGCAAATCACCGCATCAGGTGACCCTCAGTACCCATTATGTGTAAATACTGAACCGTGAGATGTGTGGGAGGCTCTATGGTCTAGTCACCCCAATGGGCTGTGAGGGCTGCTATTAGGGAGCGATGTAATATAAAGTGGCCTAGGTGGAGCCCCTCCTCAGTGACATGGTGTATGGGATGAGGGTACCGTCCTGGAAAAGATCCCCAATGTCATGTATGTCAGCCGTCTCCCAGTTGTGAAGTCGGCCGCCACAGTGACCTCCTGCCCTCCTGGAGAGGAATAGCAGGTGCATATGGTATAGAGCGGGTGATAAAGAGGCTTCTGCGGATCTATTTGTGAGCTACTGCAAGCAATAGGGAGTCAATGATCTTGGGATGCAAGCAAAGGTGAAACAAATGGAGTAGGGAGTGATGCGATAGGGGAGGGTATAGAGTGGCTGTGTCATTCAGCTGGTGGGAGGCCAGCCACCTGACGATCCATTGTAGATGTGCAGTTAGATAGTAATGCTCTAGTTTAGGGGCAGCCAGGCCTCCATGGTCTGTAGACAGATAACGTTTTTTTAATGGAGACACGTGGCGAGAGGTACCCCAAATAAAATCTCTAACTGTATTCTCTAATTCCTTAAAAAAGGGGGCGTATGTGGAGGGGTTCGTTTGTGAAATAGTAGAGGTGCCGGGAAAGGATCACCATTTAGGTAAGGGTAATCCTACCAGTAACAGATAGTGGAAGGGTGCCCCAAAAGGAGAGATGGGTGCGGAATGAGGTCATTGCTTTACCTATGCTGCCGTCGATGAGGTCGGTGTCTTGCCGATAAATGCGAATGCCAAGATATCGGAAGGAGTTGGCACACCACATTACTTGGTTACCATTAAGGGTATATTTAGGGTCCTGAGTGGATCCCGAAAAGGGGTATAAAGAGGACTTTGACGCATTGACGCGCAACCCGACACATCAGCAAACGTCAACAGAGTATGAGCCAATGGGGAGGGAATGGAATGAACGTCTCTCATGTACAACAGGATATCATCTGCATACAGTGAGATAGTGTGTGTCCAGTCACCTAGGGGTATGCCCATATCTACTCGGGTACGAACGCATTCTGCCTGTGGCTCCATAGCCAAGGAGAAAAGAAGAGGGGGTAAGGGACAGCCCTGTCTAGTTCCGCGACCTACAGTAACGGGATCAGATATATAAGGACCTGTTTTCCCACGAATAGTTAGAGGAGTATAAAGCAACCTGATCATACCAATAAAAATGGCTCCAAAACCGAATTTGGATATACTGCAAAAAGTTAATCCCACTCAAGGGAGTCGAAGGGCTTCTCGAGGTCCAAAACCAGGAACCCCGAGTGTGGCCAGCCAAGTGGCGCCTCCCATTCCAGTGATGATGAACCTGTGGAGCCGACATTGGGGGCGAAGTACCCGGAGATTGCCGCGCCCAGAGACCCACGAAAAACGTGGTCCTCCAGTGCAGCCGGCTGAAGACGCCAAGTAGGGATTGGAGGAGGTCCAGCGTCCCAGCTAAGCCTCAAAAGCTGAAGGTTATGATCAGAGTGTGTGCGCCCTATATATTCAGTGTACTGAATCAGGGAGTGGAGGGAAGACGAAGCAAACATACGATCCAGTCACACATGAAGATTATGGACAGGTGAATAGAAGGAGTATGTGTTGGCGTCGGGGTTACATGAGCATCAAAACATTATTAGGGGCCAATGACTGAGCCAAGTGCGTAGAGCCTATGTGCTGGCTATCGCGGTAGTACGCGTAAGGGGAGAGAAAGAGCGGTCCAGTGAGACGTTGAGGACGGAATTGAAGTCACCCCCTATAAGCAAGGGCAAGCAGCTCCAAAGGGCCAAAACCCCAGAAAGTCTACAAAGGAAAGAGTTCTGGTCAACGTTGGGGGCATAAACTGACCCAATAAGGAGGGGCTGGCAATTAAGTCTACCCTTGAGAAACACATATCTACCCTCTGCATCGGCTCGACCTCTTCCACCTCACAAGGGCCCCTGCCTTCACCCATATCAACGTGCCAGTTGCCTGGGAAGAAAAGTTAGTGCTGTACACCTGACCTCGCCAGCGGCGTTGTAGCCGATCTGCCTCAAGATTAGGGAGGTGGGTTTCCTGGAGCAAGGCGATGCCAGTGGACCTGCGCTGTAAATAAGAGTAGATGGAGTATCTACGCGAGGGGCGATGTATTCCACTCACGTTCCAGGTAACAACATTAATGTGAGCCATTGGGGACAATAGTAGCATCTGAGCTCAGTCAGCGGTGCGGACATGTGAGAGGAGAGCAGGCAGCTGGGCGGCACCCCAACAGGGGCAACAAAGGGTATAGGGGGAAAATTAAAGAACTTGTTTGGGTGTTGTGTAACCTCATGAGAGCCAGCTCGTAATGGGAGTTGTTCCAAACAGAGGTCCCAAACCATGGCAACAAATGCGTGAACGAGCTAGTGATTGAAGGGGGGGCGGAAGCGCATGTAGTTATTACTTGGTGTCTATTACCCAGAATTTGAGTATGAAAGAAAGGAAAAAATATTGTGCGGAAATAAGACTGTGGCCCTGTTCACTGCATATCCGGGCCATAGGGCAAAGTCAAGCCTGGCCCCACCCAAACAAAGAGCCACCCCCACACCACTCTGGTGCCCAAATGAGTGGAAAAGGCGGATGGGTTTGAGCTTAAAAACGCAGAGCCTGATTGGGTACAAATCAGACTGACCAATTATATGCAATATGTTCACAACGTTCAGATAATGGTGTCCGAGGTTTGGTAAGTGATAATAAGGAGACGTGTGAGCCTGAGTCCCCAGACCACGCCGGTAAAGAACCATCTTCACTAGGCGACTTGGGTTGTGACAATACTGATACAGAGGCAGATTTCGTGCTGCGAATCGTCGCAGCTGTTGGGGCGCCACCTGACGCTCAGAGAGGATCTGTTCTGGGTCCGGAGCTTTGCTCAATGGGGTACAACGACGCGGCTCACCCCCTCTGCTCCTGCGCCGGCCACATCTGACCCGCCAGGGCAGGGTCATCAGCAGATCTAGACATAATGGCCAGGCCTGGCCACGCAGTCCCAAGCGTCTGAGGGTGAATCGATGAAGCGGGCAGATCCATCCTTAACCACTTGCAGGCGTGCTGGAAATAGTAAGGAGTATCGCAAGTTGAGGTCGCGGAGTTGGCGCTTCACCGCTCCGGAGGAGCCGCGTCATTTTTGTACTTGGGCAGTATAGTCCAGAAAGAACATAACTGATGTGTTCTAAATGGTGAGTCCCAGCATTTTTCTGACCTCTCTCAAAATTGTGTCTCTATCTCTAATCGGAATAGAAATGGACGCATGTTGGCTCCAGGAGGGGGCCTCCGAGCGGGCACCCTGTGCGCCCGCTCCACCAAAAATTGGGAAGACAGAACCCCGGGTGGAAGCAGCTACTTCAACCAGCTCGCAGTATAGTCGACCGGATCTAGGCCCTCTGATCCCTCCAGGAGTCCAACCACTCGCATGTTGTTACGGTGCGAGCTACCCTCAGCATCATCCAGTCTGTCTTCAAGAGTGCACACCCAGTCCAGAAGATCTTGTAGGGTGGCAGTGTGGTTGCGAGACTTCAGCTGCAAGTCGGTGAGTGCAAGTTGAGTCTTGTGGACCCTATCAGCAAGTTTTTGATGATCGGCCTTCAGGAGCGTAAAGTCTGATACCACTTTATCTATTTTTGCCTCCAGCGAGGTGCGTGTCTGGTCCCAAGCTGTTCCAGTAATCTCCACTGTCCGATAGACCCCTGTGCCCCCGGCCAGGCCAAAGAACGAAGTCAGGTAAGGAAAGCCTGGGCTCGAGCCAGTCACTGGGCCGCCCCCACGTCTCACAGGCCCAATAGCTTATGACAGTGAGCTCGTGGGGCAGCTAAGCAACCTGCAACCCGTGCCCGGAGTGAGAGAGACAGCTCAGGCCTGACACGACCCTCGTGCTGTTCCAACTCCTGGTAGTGCACGCCAGCAGCCGGCAGTCAGACAGGGAAGTGAGTCGTGCTGTCCAAGAGCCCACCTCTGGTGCTGTATCACTGTGCAGGGAGGGGAAGCCTAGACCCGATTGACCCCCGAGCACCCACCCTAGTCCCGCAGGCCTGCAGATGCAGACACCTAGCGCCGGACTCACCTCCAAAGACGAGGCGGGCGCTCGACTCAGAAAACCATGGGAGGGCCAGATGCCGCTCTCCAGCAGATTGTCTCGTCGACAGTGGGGCAGCAGCACAGGGCCAGCCCCTGGACGCAGAGAAGCGGGGGCGTCACACCAGGAGAGAGCACCCAGGACGTGTTTGTAAGGGACAGGCCAGGGCCCCCACGCAGCAGGCCTCAGAAGGGACCAGTCCAGCACCAGGCCGTTTCCTCAGGCCTGGGAGCCCCAGCAATCCATGCGGTCCAGAGGCGCATTTAGTCAGTGGAGCCCGAGGGCTATGGGCATACGGCCTGTCGCGCCACCTCCCTCCGTCCACAGCACGACTGCCACTCCGGTGAAGGGCGGGGAGGCAAGCTGCAGAAAGGCTCCGGCGCCCACGCCAGACAAGGCCTCACCCGTGGCCGCAGCAATCATGGCAGGACAAGGGCACGGGCCATTACACCAACCGATGCAGCAGCGCAGGGCGATGTACTTAGCCGTGGATGGGCTTTCGGGTAAGGCAGTCGCATTGATGTTGAAAGATAAACAGGGGAAGGGTGCGGAGCAGGCTCAATTCACATCCTCCATCTTAGGCAGTTGGCCACGCCCCTCCTTGAGTGGTGGTGGTACCGTACCATGTTTTGTGTATCTATAGTTGTGACCAGATCTTTTGACCGTGTCACTGGAGTAGAGATCTGCTGGCCCACTTCAGTTTTTATCCACTTTCCTAGAACCTATCACCGAAATGCCAGGTGTGCTATGTGTGTAGTCTTCATAGAACATACCTGGTTTGTAGGGGTGAACCACAGTAAAGGAGGACTGTGTGATCTATTCTGAATGTCCCATGCCTAGCGCTTTGCACAGGATGGAAGCAATACTGTTAAATCTGACAGTGGAAGAGTACCTTTAACATTCCTGAAGCTGGAGGGAGGAGACAAGGCTCCTTAAGAAATTTGGCTAGCCTTTTGCTGAACACAGCGCTCTCTAATAGTCTTCCTGAAGCACTAACATTTGGTACATGTCAGAGTTGAAGTGTGGGACTACAGTCTCTGTTGTGCAATGATGAACAGAGCCCCTTAACAGAGGCTCAGCGTTTCTCTTTTCCTGATCCATCTTTCAGTATGGCCAATAATAGCCATATGCAGAAAGCTCACACACCTTCTTTGTGCCTCTTACGTGGGTGCTCCATGCTGGAGAGTACCCTGCTATGAGGAGAATTATCCCACACAAGGATTGTGTCTGGAGAGCAGGCTTGAAAAGACACTTGAAAGGAGAACCACGCACTATGCTTTTGAAATATCTTGCATTTAATATATCTTAAAAGAGGGCTCTGAGGCTGGCACGGGAGTAATGACAATGATGCGTTTCCCTTGTGCAAGTGGCTGCTCTTTGAGAATACTCATCTTCACTACAGTCAGTATTTTTTCAGTGGATGCAAAATGCATTTTCGTACTGGAATAGAAGTGTGATTTATATGCAATCAGCACTGTTTCACCTTCGGTAAAATCCAGCTGCACCCGCTATGACACAAATGACCAAATTTGTGATGTTTACGCATGTATGTAAATGACGTGTTCCAAGTAGGTCAGATTGTAAGGACCTGAGTATATCTGTATCCTCTCATGCCCAACAGGAATCTGAAAAATTAGGGTGTATTAATTCAGAAAATTGATTTAAAGCATTGTGCATAATCGGGAATTGAGGAATCCCAATCAGGATTGCAATATCTTTAAAGTGTTTGGAGGCTGCAGTTGTGAACATTTCTCCAAAAAGTGAGGGACAAGACTCTTCCCCTCATCAACAAGTTCATATCCCAAGACAAGGACGCTTAGAAATGCTATATTCGATTTCTTAAAATGGAACTTGTAATAAATTTCAGCAAATTCCAATCATGTGATCTACGCTAGATAAATGTGGGTTTAACTTCTCGTCCGTCAAGTAGATATCATCTACATAGGACAATACATCTTTGTCAATATCATGTAGAATTGACACTATACAGGCAGGAAACAATCCTGGACTGTTCTAAGATCCCATCGCTAGTGGTGAAAAGCGACGTTGAAAGTTAAGTGCAGAGAAGACTCAACAAGCCAAACAATATGTCCTTTGTTGTGACAATTGTCAACAAATTAAAACTTCCACTGTGGAATGTCCACTGCAGACACACCAGTTGATTTCCAACAAGCCTTTCACCTCCATTTATTTCGACCACTGTGGTCCTTTTATTTCTGATACTGCCTTTACATTGATCATAGTTGCAGTTGATTCTTTCTCCAGGTTCCTCTGGGTTTGGCCACAGTGTTTGGCTGACGCTCGCATTGTTATTAAAGATATGCAAATCTTTATCGGAACATATGCATGCCCGTCATTCTACTCGGACCAAGGCCCAGTTTTTGCTTCAAACGCATATCAGGATACTATGGTTTCCTGGCTGCAGAGGTGAATTATTCTTCTCCATATGGGCACGAGGGCAATTCTGATGTGGACAAGAAAGCAGACTTTAACAGCTAGAGTATTAGGCACAGGACATAGTTGAATCATCACCTCTATGGAGTACAATGAGAACTTAATCTCCCACTGCATGTCGGAGAGATAGTACACTGAATATTTAATGTGTCCAACACCGTCGGAATAGCACACTTTTTAAAAGTCATTGAGAATGACTTAGTCAGGTAATTTCAGAAAATCTTTGGTGTAATACCAGCTTTTATTCATTGCCTATTTTCCAGTGAATTCGGAGGCATACGGTCGGTGTTATTTCTGATTTGTGGTATTTTGGCTCTATTTTTGCTCCTCCACAATCTGTTCTAGATTCACTATCCATTGAACTTGTGGAAGAAATCCTGGGTGCCTCTGGCTCACTTTAATTTGGCCTCATTTTAAAACTATCATGTCATGTTTTCTTTCTATGATTATAATAGTTTTTTGTATAATATGCTTATTAGCAAAGCAGTAAATTTGGTTGGCTTGTACTTGCACCTCTTTTATTTAGTCACTAAGTTACTTTCCCGACCAAGGAGGGTTGGCGTAAGTTCCCTTTATGGTCCACTTGGTTCTCCCATATTTTAGCCTAACTGCAAGTTTTAGGCCACTTTTGCTTTGCACAGCCACACATAACGTTTATTTTGTGCCATGATATTATTTTAGAAATATGCTGTACATATTATTTATTATTCAGTTCTCCTTCTTGGGATTCAGTCTGAACATTTCGTACAAGGTGGAACAACACGGTGCCCTGTTTTGCTATGATTGGTCAGCAACAGCTCCTAACGTTTATACACAACACAGGGGCACAGCTGCTGTTTTCCAACACGGCCTTATTTATTATATAAACTGAGACTTGTCTTTGGGAAAACAGTAAGGAGGGTTCTTGCAGAGGGACAGGTCATGGAGCAGGCACCCCAGCCTTGCATAAACTCAGTTTACACTTAAGATTCAGACCACCTAACTATAAAATACCAGGTAGGGGGTCTGGTTTTACTTCCAGAGATCATTGATATATTCCTGTGCTCACGTAGTGAGGGTAGGTTTAGACAAATATATCATTCATCATGATAGGGCTTTTCATTGTATGCAGTTTGCCTGTAATGTTTTGCTCAGTTGTATATGTTTTCTAATCACACAACAGTTGCTTCATAATAGAGCACAACAGCTTCAATAAATATTGAAACTTTCCTTGTGTCTTTCTTTTGTTTATTATGGACATGCATGAGTGAAAAGCGAAAGGTGATGATCTGTTTCTACGGTTCCCTTGAGGACTAGGGTGTTGTGTTCTAGGTTGTCAATTCACCTGTTACTCTGGGATGGTTAGGAGGGCATGTAAGGCACTATGAGCTAGTCGGATTCAGGCCCATAGGTACTGATGTGGTATGGTGACTCAGTCCCTACATTCTAACGTCCTGTGATCTCAGACACAGTTCTGTTTTCAAACAGAATCCGTGCAACAAAACTAAACACTCGAAAGCTTGGTGCCTCGGGTCAGTTTCAATAAGTCTATGGTGAACAGTGCCAAACTGCTATGAGACATCCAAAAGTGTTGGTGTGCTAAATTAATGCCTCTCCCAATGAATGCCTGGGTATTGTTACATTTAAAATTCCCTTTCCTATGATGCCTCTGCCGTGCTGTTTTAGGTTAGCACTGTGTGGCTAAAATACATGCATTTGTATTCACATTATGCAACCCATTGAGTTATCCTCGCAGCATGTAAGCTTTAGTTAGCCAGTGTGCATCCATTTTGTATTTCGCAATCCATATTAGACTGTGCCTGAGTTAGGACTCAGTGCTCACATTGCTTGCCTCAGCAGAACAGTGTGTTTTGTTAATATTTCTTCTGCTGTCCAAGGCTATTTCCTTGACGTGCTAATGAATAAGGTATTCTGCAATCACATGACTAGCTGAATGTGTAGCTTCTGCCCCCACCTTAGGAGATGCGGAGTACCCAGCACTGTGGCCTTGTATCCCTGAAAACATGTTCCCATCTGGCATGTGTTCGCTCATCTCTCTGTGCTCCATTGTTCAGGTCCGGCTCAAGCCAGTACTTTTCCACGGTGGGTGGGGTTGGAGATGGCTGGGAAGCCCTTTTTACCTACTGTAACCTGTTGGGGAGTCAGTCCACTCAGCGTCCATCTTAGGGTGTAGGTCTGGCCGGGGCTCTCTCTGCAGAGATTTACTAATAAAGCCTGTTCATATTCTCTACTGTCTGACCGACTCTTCATTTTCGGAAGGCATAGCAAGTGGTTGTGTGTACAACCTGCGGGGCCCTAGAGAGCCCCGTCCTTCAGATGGCGCCCGAACAGGGACCCCACGAAGTGTGGTGGCCTCGCCCGTAATCGGGTCGCAGGGGCCGTGGTGGCGTCTGGTCGGTTGGGCAGACATGGCCCCCACATCTATAAAACCGATCTTGGTTGTCACAGCTGCACCGCCCTTCCGATCCGGCGGATCCTCGGCTAGTGGTCGCCAGCTGGGGTCCTGAGAAGGCGAACTTTGGAGTTGTCCGTTTGGTCCGAAGAGTCGGCAGTAGAGAATAACTTGACTTAAACCTGGAGTGCACCAGGTGAGTGATTTGATTCTTGGAAAACGGTGCCTTGCTTTGGATGACACAGGCCTGTGGGCCTTGCCTGGTACAGTTTGCGGACTGTTTTCTTTCGGACTTGGTGGGTCTGCGGACCCTTACAGGACACAGAGTGCTAGTGAGTAGTACAATCACCAGGGTCAAACATCCACCCATCCCATCACGGCTGCCTGATGGGATGGGTGGATGTTTGACCCTCCTTGGAGATACGAATTCTGGTATCTTCACTTTTCTACATATGCCTAACCTATTGGACGATACTCGAATCTGACTGGCCTTCACTGTCCGTTCCTAATTGGACGTGATTTCTGCTATACACTAATTGGCTTTACCATTTGCGACATTTGTATTTCTGATATAAAATATATTGACCTTGAATCTCATTACTGTGGACGTTGGCAGTTGTGAGGATATTACAAGATCAAGAATAATTTATGAAGATACCTTGCACGTCACACTGAATAACCCTTTTTGCCCTGAAGAAGTCCTTTGGTGGACGAAACGCGTCGGCTGTTCCGGCTGTTCTGGATAACTTTGTCTTTTAAAGTGTAAAAAATATCGAAGAATAAAAGTGAATCCTTTGTAAAAACATAAAAACTGCTTATGAATTTGAATTTGATTTAATTTACAGTTTTAAAAGTGGTGCATTTGGTTTGGTGATTGTACATGTATTTTCCAGTTTTTGGAACGACATTGTGCTGGCGGGTGTCTACCAAGTATGCACACTTACGGTGATTGGATTATTTCACCATAACCTACATTGGGTAATTTTCAAATCCGGTGCTGTTCTAGAGGGCCACCGCTAGCTTTGTGTTTGATTACATATGCTAGTGAGTAGTACCGGGCCAATTGGTAATTGGCTTTCTAGTGAAAAGGTTTGCGACTGCTCGCAGGTAATCTGCTAGACCAACTGGTAATTTGGATTTGGATTTGAAAAGGTCTGGGGCTGCGGCCTGTCCCTTTGTATTGGTACAGTCTCCGGACTGTTTTGGGTGCAGTTTGCAGACTGCCTTGTTTGGATGACATGAGTCGACGGGCTGTGTCTTTTGGTTTAATCTTCTGAGTATTTTGTTTGAATTTGGGGGGTTTGCGGGCCCTTGGAAAAGACAGAGTATTTGTGAACAGTCTGCCAGGCCAATTGGTAATTTGGCTTGTATTCAAAAAGGTCTGGGCCTGTTTGCAGGTAATCTGCCAGGCCAATTGGTAAGTTGGTCTATGCTTGAAAAGGTCTGGGGCTAGAGCCTGTCTTCTTGAACTTGGTACAGTCTCTGGGCTGTCTATTTGTCTTGGTGCCGTTTTTGGACTCTTTTGTTCTGATGCAGTCTCTGAGCTGACTTGTGGTTTGATTGCGGTGTTTGGTGTTATGAGGTGTGTGGACCGACGTCAGTGATGGTGCTTGTGAAATGCTTGTTTGTGTGAGTAGTGACTGTGCTTTTCGTGTGGAGGTAACTATGTTCTGTGTTTATGAGAGTGGCCCCTTCTTGAAAATGTCTGGAATGAGCTCAATTTGGTCACTTGTTGTCATTGTGTTCTGCAGATGCCCATTGGACCCTTTACATTATGAAGAATAAATAAATAATAATAATAGTCCATAAATAGAAATATGGTTAGATCAGAAATACTAGCAAGAATGTACATTTGTTTTGACATAGGAAGAGTGCAAAATTAGAAAAATGTTGGAGAGGTGAAATACACCCTCATAATTCAGCAGCCCTGAATGTGCTCTCTCTATGAAAAAGGGGGGGGGGGAGGCAGGTTTTCTGGAAAGAGAAAAGTATGTTTGTGTTTAGAGCTTTCCAGCTTCGGACACAGACTGCTAAGTGGGAGTGTTGCATTTGCATTTGCCCACAATGGAACGTGTATTAATTTAGAAAAAGTGTTTCAAGCTCTGGGCTGTGAGTGTTTAGCTGAATAAAAAGGATTTTCAAAGTGGAAGACATAGCATGCGAATTCAGTTTGTGGCCAGCTTGCCATGACCTTGTGATAAGGAAGGCATTCCCAAGGAGGGTGCTCATCGAGCAGGAGGACTGAAAGCAGCAGACAGGACAGGAGAGGCGCTGGGGGAAGAGTGGTCTTGTGGAGGAAGGGCTCATTCAAGGAGCAGCTCCTGTGTCAGACACAGACAGGCTGAGCTGCATAGCACACAGCCAGGTTTTTATTTTGTCTGAAAGGCAGAATGTCAGGAAAAGATATTAATGGGGAACGGACTAAAGGAACAAAACAAGAGCTAGAAGAATAGGTTCATGAGTTTTGTGAAAGTGTGTATCCACAGTTTTCTACAACACTGTGGATGGAGTATTCTGGAGCCAGTAGCATGAGATTCTTTGTGGACTGGATTAATGTTTTCTGATCAGACTAGTGTGCACGTACAGTAAATATTGGTTTGTTTTCAAGGAAAGATGATAGAAGGTATTCTGAAGGAATGAAGCGGAAAAGAGTTCAAAGGAAAAATATGATGGTATAGGGATGGTTTGCACAGAAAACGTTTTCAGAATCAGTTGTTTGCAGAGAAAGAAAGTGAGTTGCAAGGTGTTGTTTCACCGGATGGAAGTAAATGTGTTTTGGTTTGTGCAAATTCAGGTATGGATGTTGCACTGCTGTCAAAAGTGTCCTTTTGCCATCCTTGTAACAGGTTTGAGCATTGGAAGAAGAAATGTAAATTTAAAATTGATGCAGCAAACGGAAATGTGCAAACACAGAGAGAAATGCAGGTGCAAAATGTGCCAGTTCAGTAAAAGCTAATATCAATTTTTAAACAAAAGGTACCACTGACATGAATTTTTCAAGACCAGATGCTCCCACTAAAGATGAAGAATGCTAAAATGAATTTAAATAAGTTGTCCAGAGCAAATGTGAATTATTTCCAGAAACAAAATAAGAACTCATTTCAACAGGTTACTGTATTTGAAAATGAGAGTTTTAACACTAACAATTCTCTATTTACCAAGTCTATTGTAAAAAGGTGGAGAGGCCAGACTTTGTTGTATGAGTGTTAAACAGAGAAATTACAAACACAGTTTTAGAGAAGGTGGCAGCAAGCTGCCAATTTGTTGTTTGTGATACAGGCCTAGCAGGAAAATGATTGTTTTGCAAATTAAACAGTACAGATTACTGTTCACTCAATGATGTTAATCATCAGATTCCTGATTAAGATGCACATTTTAGAATTGCCTAGCCGGAGACAGCTGTAGCATCGTTTCAGAAAAGCCAATTTGCAAATGCTGTCCTTTTCTTTCTGCTGTTTTGTTTCCTGCAGTGACGTTCAGGCTGTTCTGGTTGTGCTGTCAGAGGAAAGAAGAGGGAGTGAGGGCGTCATTTAGATTTTAGTGGACAGGACTTGTGTCTCAAAATAGGAATTTGATTGTTTATTTACAGATTCGTTTTTATTGTGTGTTTGCAATAACGACTTGGTTATAGATATTGGGAAGTGTTTAGTCTGCATTGTTACCTTCTGTTATGTATTAGACATATTACAGTGCTATGCATGTATTGGTGGGTGTTTCAGACGCATTCGTTTAGCATATGTTTTGTGCTCTCTCTAGATAATTGGACTTTTTATTGTGAATTTTTCATTTCAGTTAAGGCCTAGATGTGGTGAGCATGGGATAAGTTTAGTAGTGTTTGTTTTCCCTTGAGTGTTTGCAGATGTGCCACCCATTTTGTGGACAACAGGTGATGTAGAGCTGGGATACCTAGTACATTATAATAGTCCCACTATTTTGATTGTGTTCAAAATTTGGGACTGACCTGTGTGCAGTTCAAAGGAAAAATAGTAATGTGGCCCTCCAGTTGTAAGCTGCTTTGCCTATTTTCAGTTTCTTTTGCTCCTCAATATTTTTCTATCGCCGATCTAAAAGTGCATTCTTTGGCAGTACTGCTTGTAGAATATATGATGGGTCTTTGTCTGGAATTGCATTAGCTGGTAGGAGATATAGGCTCTGCTGCGCCTTTTAGGACCATGCAGAATGGCAGGATACCTATACAAAGTCTTAAAATACAAGGTAGTTACTTGCTCAACGGTTTAGATACAGCAAGAGTTGCAGGGTGGTACAGTAAAATAGAATTAGACATGGCATCCTTGGTGAGGTTTCCCCTAGCTTTTGCCTCCACCACCTGCATGTTGGTGCTGTGCTGGTTTTCGTTTTTTGCTAAGCTTAGATGCTTTGGGTATTTTGCCACTGCTGATCAATGTCACAGTGCGAGTGCTTTCTGAGTAAATTGACATTGTGGTAGGTTCCCCCTGATTGGCATAGTAATTTTATTAATAGATCCCTAGTGAAGTGCACTGATTGTGCCAGAGCTGGAAAATAAATAGCTACTAGTAGGTTGGCAGCGTTGATTGTGCCACCCACCTGAGTGGACCGGAAATAAAAATATATATATATATATATAGCAGGCTTGCCACCACAGTGCCTGCGTGCAGTTTGCCCATAGGACACCCCTGTGGTGGGCCCAGGGCCCACCCGCTGGTTGGGGTGCAGTGTGTGTGTGTTCTGAGCTGAGGTGTGCTGGTGTGTTTGGCGTGTCCTGGATGTGAAAAGCTGCTATTTTTCCTTTTTTTCCACTATTGCAGGGCTGTGCTGCTGATAAGATAGAATGAGGTAAGTATATACTTCATAGGGATAAGATAGAAAATACGAATGAGCTAAAACTTTGCTAATGCATCTTTTAGTAAGAATGGGTTTTAAAGTATGTATTTGAAAAAGGCACTTTTAGTAAGTGGCTATTTTTTTGTCCAATATTTCTGTGTGTTTCTGTCTTTTTGTGGATTGAATAGACTTGTTTCAGTGTAACAGAGGTGGAGGATGTGCATTTGGTGTAGTGTCCTGTCTTCACTGTGTTCCTGTGAGTATTGGTACAAGTCTGCTCGTGTCCAGCTGCCAAAAAGGGGCAAGTATTTTTCGACAGGAGGTCACCTGCCTAGGTCACCTACTGTTGAAGGTGGGAAAGGAGACTAGCCCCCTGGGCAAATTAAGTGCATTAACAACGCATGAGATGCATGACGTGCATGAACAAGTCTTTTTGAGCAACTAACACACTGCGTTTCTGTGCTTGGTACACGTATTGTTGTGTCCTGTTTTGTGTTGTGAGTAAACAAGACAGCTGTGCGTTTTACGGCTGTATGTTTTCCTTGATTTATGTGCTTATTGTGTGTCTTGCTGTGTGCTGTTTTGCGTGGTAAGTATGTGAGACAGCTTGTTGTTGTACGTTCTCGCTCTCTTTTGACCCTACCCGAGCTGTCTAGGAATGGTCATGCTGGTGACCATTTCCATAAAGACAATCGGTTGGACTCGCTTTAGTCACTCATTTCACAGGAAGCTGTGAACATGCCCTTGAATAAACAGAGACACAGCACCTCACCAGTGCACGTCTAATTGACTATAAAATACCATGGTTTGGCAAAATTGTCATGCTTAAGAAAATGTGTCACCTTGAAGCCAGCCATGTTACTGCTCTTCCTTTCTGTAAATTGATGGAATTGAATTGGAAAGAAGATGAAAGGACGGGTAGACTAGACTGATGTTCCCTTATCTGACCCTTAAGGGGAACTATATGTCGGTGGCTTTCGTTTGAATGCCCAGGTGGCACCACCATTATTGTACATGATATAGCAAAACTACATACAGTCGCAAAGGCATCACGAGTCCCTTATCAGTTAGCCTGTGTAATTGAGCTGACAGCCCTTACTAGAGCTGGTGAATACGTTTTTCCCTTGAAAATGATGCCACATGGCCCAGATTGTGTATAGTATGGTGCACACGATGCACAATACTAGGAAGGGTGCCTGTATGCCCCCGGTAATTGCGCACCACACATTTTAGTGATTAACAGTTTGAAGGTCACGTAGCTCTACAGGAGCTTGTTTGCAACAACAAGTTTTGCTGGAGAATTCATGTACTTGCTACACTATGCTTAATTTGTCAGTTATTTACACAATGAGGATCTCTGTTAAATTAGCAGTTTTAGACTTTCCAGTCACGACTATAACATGAGAGCAAGGTCACAAACAAATATTTATTTTGGCTTCCTCGAAGAAAAAAAATCTTTTTTTAGAAGTGTCTGCAGTCCTGCACAGTAGCGAAGGTTTACAAAGTAGAAGTGTCGTGATCTCTATGACTTATTGAACACAAGCTTGCTAAGACAAGAAACACAAAGGAGCCATTGCTTTGAAATTTCCTTTTGAGGTTCTTAAGATAAATAGTATAGGAATGGGCAGATCATATTGTTTTTCTTTATTCTTTCAGAGCTTAGTAACAGAATTAAGGCTTACCCTACTACTTGGAATTGGGAGAGAAAAATAAATTGTGTAACATTTTACCCTTGCCAGTTCACTAAAAGTTTGTTTTATACTCGCTAATAGTCCGGGACGCCCTTCAGTCATTGGGAGAGAGAGGGGTCGAACGTGATGACCTATGAATACGACCAAGGCGGAGCTACAGAGCAAAGACATGCTGGACGAGGCAGTACTACCAAAAAGGAGAAAGAGAAAGACAGGCTATCTAGGAGCCCCATTCTGTTGGTCAACTTGTGCCTAAGTCCCAGCCCATTGAGCCTAGCCGGTGGGATCACCTGTATTTAAGCCTCTGCCCCTTGGTCCATCTCGAGTCTGACGCCCTTCTTCCTTTGACCCCTTTGGTGTAGGGTATGACATCTGCCCGACGGAGGAACAGTGCACCAAGGTAGAATAGGGTTAGTAGGGATGGACTTCATGGATGAAGAATAGGGTGCGGGTACCCTGTCTAAGGTACCAGCGATAGAGTACAGGAAGAGAGTGTGGTGCATTGTTTGGGCAGTAAACGAATGGGGCAAAGGGACTGTGATTCTAAAGAGAGAGATACCTTGCCCTGCAACGTGGGATCTGGATCCGAGCTGGACGCACAGCTCCACCGCCAGTGCTCAATAGCGCCTACGCTAGATG
Organism: Triturus cristatus; assembly: GCF_964204655.1. Classification (NCBI taxonomy): domain Eukaryota; kingdom Metazoa; phylum Chordata; class Amphibia; order Caudata; family Salamandridae; genus Triturus; species Triturus cristatus. Next base: position 655,292,730 of record NC_140590.1, on the reverse strand, counting down.
AACAATTGGAGACTACCAGTGATGGATCTCTGAAAAGACATTGGACAGAAGAGTTTTGCCCATACTCTCGTTCCCTGGCCACCAATTCCATTCTGTTGTGTTTCTCTCCCAATAACACTGTATTCGTTTTGCCCCCCAATTGATAAGGAAAGAGCTTTTCTTTTGCCTCTCCCTGTTCAGAGCAAAGTTAGTACATAGAACTATCAGTTGCATCCATAGTTGTTATTGTGTTAATAATAGCGTAGGAATATCCTACCCAATGGACGAAACGTATCTTGTGTATTCCAAGGATTATACAACACTAGTTGCTCTTGTGAACTTGCTTATTACTTTGGCTCCTCACACAGGAGAGCATCGGAGGACACAACGTGATAATATAGTTGAGCAGATTTGTGTACCTTCGATTCAGTTCTCCAGTCCTCAATAATGCATTTGGTGATTCTTATCCTACAAAAGAATGTGTATATTAGGTCGAGACCTTCCATGATAGTTAGTATGATAAGTTTGTTTTGTATCCCACTGTATTTGCTGCCTCATCTACGAATTGTGCCCAGTCTCTTGTACACACTGTCTCCCAGTTTGTTGCCTTTACTGCGTAGGTACATTAACTGCTCAGGAAAGGACATACATACAGTACAGGTGCTGAGATTGTGATGCAGGGTAGCTTTTACACTTGATCATGAATCATTCTGAAGGATGAGGGGACTCCTCTGCTATGGGCGACAGCGCTTATGGATTCGCTTCCACAAGCGATGCTTCCAACAGTCCTAGTGGCCCCTTCCTGGCACACAGGGAACACGGCCAAGGGCTATGTTCCCAACAATGTTTGCCTCAATGGGAGAAAGTCCAAAATTTATCGGTGGCTCTCTTGCAACAACAATCCTCCACACTTCTCTCCACTTACTGAGATTCCCTCTGGACCTCTCACTTCCAGGCTCTCTCCTTCTCCTCACAGGGCACACTGTTCTTGGCAGACAGGCAGAAGGTTGGTGCTACAGGCACAGGACAAGTGTTCTTGGCTTCCTGGGAGATGGCTCCTCCCCCAGCTGATAGAATAGCAGACCCCCGGGCCACAAAACTGTCTTGAGCAGCTTGACGATGTGGTGAACCTGTCTACAATGATGAACAACTTCTGGGGTTCATTCTCCCATTTTTATTGTCCATTTACAGACAAAGATGTGATTTAGTGCCTGGTCTTTTGAAATTCGGCTCTGCTTGTCAACTCCCTTGATGTGTCCTCTCTTTTGTCCTGTTCTATACCAAATGGACAGTCTGCTACAGCGGGAGTGTCTGAAATTTCAACTAACCTACAACGAAGGCCAAGGGAGTAACAAGTGATTACAAATGGTTGTTAGCCTTCACTGAAATATGTCTAGTTCAAAGGCCTACGTCTTCCCCTTTATTAGGATTCCCTGGTCCTTAAATTCCAACCTTATCAGACCCACTATCTCAGCTGATGAGCCAGGCCCCATTGACCTCTTCCTGGGATCAGAGAGACCTTTAATGTGCTCAGAGGATGCTCTGCTCTCCTTCCTCCAGACTGCGTGTTCCCACAGCAGCTCATAGGAATATTAGCAATCCACATCTCCTGACTGGGGCTGCTGTCCTCGCCTCCAATTAGCCTTTCAAGGCCCTGGCTTCCAAACTGGAACCCACAGTCCTCCATGTTATGTATTAAGCACAGGCACACACACACAGCATGACAATAAATACACAAAAAACAGAGGGGTAGAGGATAAAGAACCCTCTTCAACCTCCCGCTCAGTAATTAAATAAATCACAAAAAGAAGAGGGATAATAATAATAATAATACTGTGTGAATATGGGTGAGTAAGTGGGAATGCACCAACCTTATAAAACTGCCCTCACACATAGCATGGGGGGGGGAGAGAGACAATACAACATACAGTGCCAGATCACAGGTGAAAAATTGTGCAGAAAAAGTGATATAAAACTGGTCTCAGGGAATCCTTATTACAATTTTAATATTAGGTACCCTGTCCAGATTTAAACCAAGAAAGGTGGATGCTGGGTTGGGGAGCTTATAATGAGACGCCAACCCCTCCACTCTGCATAAGTGTTGACATGTTTCAGCTGGCAAAAAGCAATACCCCAGCTTTCCTCAGGACTCTCACCACTGTGATCCCTGGGTGCTCACCCTTCCTTCTATAAATCCAGAAGAAAAGGGGATGTCACCTTTCATAGAGCCCCTCACATTTGGAAAGGAACCAAGTTTATTTAATTTATAATCCCGAACTGGTGGAGGAGTGACAACAGCTCCCTATTAGCACTCTTGCTTGCGAGGTGAGCTGTCGCCTTACGTAATCCGTCTCTCCTCCTGCACCGCGTTCCTCTAAATCTGGACAGGGTACATAATATTAAAATTGTAATAAGGATTCCCTGAGACCAGTTTTATATCACTTTTTCTGCACAATTTCTCACCTGTGATCTGGCACTCTATGTTGTATTGTCTTTCCCCCCCTATTGCTCCAGCGCTGGGCTGGTGCAGAGGTGTGTTAGCAGCGCTATGATGAAGCATGACACAGCTTGCTGTGTGTGAGGGCAGTTTTAGAAGGTTGGTGCATTCCCACTTACTCACCAATATTCACACATTATTATTATTATCCCTCTTCTTTTTGTGATTTACACACAGCATGCACATGCCAGCATCACGCACTGCACAGAGCTACATACAGTCATCATGTAGGCCAAGGGTGAGCTAAGTACACAACAGCAGAAATTTACATGAGTCGACCTGTGGGCACCACTCCAGGTACAAAGGTAAAAAGCGACGTTCGCACTACTGGCCGTTATGAAACACATGGGTATGCTGCCACCACCGCGCTAATGTCGCTTAACTTCAGACAAGGGCAGTAGCTCTCTATCATTATGAGAGTAGTGCTTGGTGTGCCCCTCCTGGTCTTGCAAGGGCATATTACCATGAGACAGGCCTAGATCATTGCCCACAAACTTGATCCGTATGCGCCCATGACTAAAATCAGCACCAGGGGTCAAGATATCCATGGAACTGGGGTACATAAGGGTGCAGGTCTCTCACCATGCAGGGGACTTTTCCGTTTCGAAAGGTCCTCACAAAATTTCTAAGGGTAGCCCTTTCTCCACTCTTCCTCAATTCAATATCTAGCTCACCAACTAGACCCATCGTCAAGAATGTGGACTATACACTCCCAGTGTCTTTGGAAGCTATAGCCACGCTGCATCTTGTGCCATGCTAAGCCAAGGGAATTCCAAAATGGATTTCACTAGTCCTAGCAACCATACTAACATGAACACTAGCTAACATATTTGTGCCACTAATTCACTATGCATATATGAATGTAACACGCACACAGAATATCGTGGAAAAGGTCCGGATGTTACATGGAAGCAGTGCGCTTTACATGAATGAGTCTGGTAGGTGACCCTCTTCTCTTGGCACAGGAAAAAAGATTGGTCTAGGACTATTAATTCACAAAACTCTGTATACTACTACTCAGGACCTGGACGGTAGTCCCATTTTGACAAAATAGGGCATGCTTTTTGCGCCACTCCAGGTCTCAGAACAGGCTCTGGATCTTGGCATTACCATGGACAGGCTCAAGCCTTCAGTAAATACGCTAAATTCGTTTGTTGGCTTAACCAGTAAAGAAAAAGTCAGGAAAGCAACTTTACATGCAGTCTCTTCACTCTGGACAGGAGCAGAAGCCCATATGTCATGCAGGGGACATTCCCATCCCATCCCAGAAGCCTAAATGACGTGGAGGCACGTCGTCCTTCTCTAACATGCATCTCAGGCATTGTTGAGGTGCCCAAGTCACTGAAAGATGAGGACCTTTACAGGACAAAGACCTGGTAATAATCTTTTTTTTTTAAAACATTGTTATGGTTTATTGCAACAATAACAACATGCTACCTTCACATATATTATTGCAACAATATCC